>NC_081296.1:141576900-142826900 GCF_030435805.1 Mustela lutreola
AGGTTAAAAAAGACAATATATCAAAATGATACTACTACTAATGTTCTCTCTGGGTAAAATTACGATGGTTGGCCTCTTCTTGTCTTAAAAATCTTCCTATACATTTTTAAATTTTCTAGAATAGGTAAAGAATTATTTTCACAATTCATAACTTGTTTTTTTTAAATTTTAAACTTTTTAAATTAAGTTTTTTATTAACTTGCTTTTTATGAACTTGCTTTTTCATTAAGTCAATGCCATATTCATAATCATTAATTGACCTAATTCACAAACATCTCTGTACTAATTCATTTTATAGTCTTCTTGGATGAAAACAAGTTCAATAGTACTTTCAAATCAATACACTGGCATTCTCATTCGTTCTTCTATTGCAGCTGTCCGTCAGCAGTTCTGCCGCATCATATACCGTCTGTAGTTCTCATCACTGAACGCGTGCTCCCCTTACACTTCTGTTAGTTTTTAAATTTTTGACGAATTCGGTTTATCAACTTTGTTTACTGTTTTTGCTGTCACATCTACAAAATTTTGCCTACCCCATGTCACAAAAATTTCCTCTTACTGTTTTGTTTGGTTCAAGGAATTTTATTGTTTTAGATTTTAATATAGACCTATAATCCATTTTGAGTTGATTTTCATAGTTTTTTTTTTTTTTTTTTTTTTCACATGAAAATCGAATGGTCCCTAGACCATTTGTTGAAAAGCCTACATTTCTCTACCTAACTGATTTGGGATATTATTTTGATGCCATTTATGCCTAGAGTTTCCTCATAGGCAGGTGTTTAACTATAATTTCCATTTAATAGATATAGTAGCATTAAGGTAATGTATCTTTCAGAATGAACTATGATGATTTCTACCTTTCAAGAAATCTGTCCATTGTCAAACTTATTTACATGTAGCAGATCATAATATCCTCTTATAACATCCGTAGACTCTGCAGTGATATCCTATCTCATTCCTGTTAAAGCAAATTGAATCTTGTCTCTTCTCTTCTTTTCCCCCCTTAATCAGCCTGGCTACAGTTTCATTAATTTAATTGAACTGCCCCTCTCCCCACTTGCACTCTGTTTCTCTCTGGCTCTCTAAAATAAATAAAATAGGGCGCCTGGGTGGCTCGGTGGGTTAAGCCGCTGCCTTCGGCTCAGGTCATGATCTCAGGGTCCTGGGATCGAGTCCCGCATCGGGCTCTCTGCTCAGCAGGGAGCCTGCTTCCTCCTCTCTCTCTCTCTGCCTGCCTCTCTGCCTACTTGTGATCTCTCTCTCTGTCAAATAAATAAATAAAATATTTTAAAAAATAAAAAATAAAATAAAATAAATAAAATATCTTTCATGTCTTAACTTTTTTAACATACAGAGTACAAATATACTTGTTTGAATGTCTTTGACAGTTAATTCTAACATCTGTGAAAATTACAGGTTGGTTTCGATTGATTCATTATTTCTCTCATGAATCATGTTTAACTGTTTCTTTGCATGTTTGGTAATCTTTGGTTGGATGTCGTGGGGGATCCTTTGACTGGATGCCACTGTGAACATTTTTGGTCATGACGATTTTCAGATTTCTATAAATTTTCTTCAACTTTGTTTTGCTACTTGGAAACAACAGTCCGATCGTTTTAGGGCTTGCTTTCACAACTTGTTTGGTGAGTCTGAAGCAATGCCCATGTTAGGGCTAATTATTCCCCACTTTTTTAGGCAAGTCTTTCCTGAGTACACAATGCACCATAAAAATGTGAATTACGAGTTTCTTCAATCAGACAGGTAGGAACAGGCACTATTCCTATCCCTGTGTGTCAGGCACTGTCCATCTACTTCTTTCACATGATTCTTACCCTGGCCTCAGGTAGTTTCTTCACATACATTCACTTATCCGTACTCTGCTGAAGAGTTGTGGAGACCCACTGCAGAACTGAGGTTCTCTCTGTGAACAGCAGTCCTCTCTCTGATACTCTGTCCTCGCTGTGTTGGGTCTCCCTGTACTCATAGCTCTGTCTCCTCAACTCAGGAAGTCTGCTGGGCTCCACTTCAGTACCTTCTCCCTATGTCGGAGCCAGCGAGGAAGACAGGGAACTCTCTTAAGGCAGTAAGCTGGGACAATGTAGGGCCCACATAATGCATTTCCCATCTCTCAGGAATCACTGTCCTTTGCCGTCTTATCTCCAAAGTCTTAAAAAACCACTGGTTCAGGCATTTTGTCTCTTTTTTTGTTGTTTCAGATAGGAGAGTAAATCCAATCTTTGTTACTCCAGTCTATAGGAAGCACCAAGTTTTAATAGACTAATACTTTTCATTCTTAAGACTAGTACTATGAAATAGGGAAAGAGAAGTTTCCTCTTACACCTTTTATATTTAGAGTCATATTACTTATAGGGCGCCTGGGTGGCTCAGTGGGTTGGGCCGCTGCCTTCGGCTCGGGTCATGATCTCAGAGTTCTGGGATCGAGTCCCGCATCGGGCTCTCTGCTCAGCAGAGAGCCTGCTTCCCTCTCTCTCTCTGGCTGCCTCTCCATCTACTTGTGATTTCTCTCTGTCAAATTAATAAATAAAAAAATCTTTAAAAAAAAAAAAATAAATAAATAAAAAAAATAAATAAAAAATAAAAAATAGAGTCATATTACTTATAACCTATGATCATTAATACTGGCTTTTAAGTATAGTTCCATGATTCCTACTGATGATAAAAAGGATTTTTTTTAATAAACATACTAAAATTGCCACAAAAAAAATTTTTAATGGATTTAGGAGAGTCAACGTTTGGGAGCTCTATTAACTTAAATTTTACCTCAAAAGAACCAAAATAGAAAACATTTTCCAAAATGATAACCAAGTAAAAGCCTCAATGGGTAATTAGGTTCATTTCAATTTAAAAATAAAATCTACACATATCTTTGATATCACACTGTATTCTCACCTATCAAACAGGGCCAGAAGTGTGAGTCTGTCAAAGTTAATGCCGATCCACAGCTGGGGTAAGATCCAAAAGCGGTAATAGTGTTTGACCTTTTGAGCAGCTTCTTCTGTTGGACCGTAAGTAGCTGCCAAGTCAGGGCTTAGATCAATGTCTTGTTGCTCCAACAAATCTGTATCGATGGTCAATAGTCTGTTCAATCGAATCTGCGGAAGAGAGAGCTAAAAGAAAGTCAGTGCTGAAAGCCTCAAAATATCTTTAGTTAAGTCATGATTCAAGGGCTACTCAATCAGCTTGATCAGATGATCTAAGTCCCCTTAATTCTCTACATTTCTAGATATTTTATGATCATTAGAAACTATAAAAGGTGATAATGGGAAGTAAAGCAAATTAGTCAATCAGTCCTTTGGAAAAGCTGTATTGGGGAAAGTGTTTCCAATCTTAACACTGTGTGATTGTAGAGCTAGGGAATCCATTAAAATCACTTAATGTGAATCATTAGTGGCTTCTCTAAGCCCTGCCACTATGGCCTTTTCTCAAAGCTATAAACTTCATTACTGTGCTAAACCTAAGCTCCTCTGGATTGGATTTGAAGCCTTCAACTCTCATGCCTTCCTACAGTCTCTTATCACTGTTGTTTTCAAATACCTCCTACGCCCCCTTTTTTTTCTTTTGTTTTGGCAGGCTACTCTTGGAGGCTATACAGGAAATTACCACATTACATTTCTTTTAGCTTTAATTCACCCACTCAGCAGTTCACCAGTTTCCCCTTTCTCTGAAGGAGTCTAAAGTTTCCCTTATCTAGCACAACCCTAGCCAGGATTTCACTATCCCAAGGTTCCCATACCATTCAATAGTAGAAAACAGGGGCGCCTGGGTGGCTCAGTGGGTTAAGCCGCTGCCTTCGGCTCGGGTCATGATCTCAGGGTCCTGGGATCGAGTCCCGCATCGGGCTCTCTGCTCAGCAGGGGCCTGCTTCCTTCCCTTACCCTCTCTCTGCCTGCCTCTCTACCTACTGTGATCTCTCTCTGTCAAATAAATAAATAAAATCTTAAAAAAAAAAAAATAGTAGAAAACAACAACAACAACAAAATAATCATTTCCCTATTTTTGGCTTTCCTATGAAGTTTCCAAGAATATACTCCACCAAAAAAGCAGAGACAATCTTTACTTATCAAACACATATGTGGTTACAGTGAAGAAAATCTGCTTCCTATAAATAACATAAATATTTTTATCTCTAAGCATTGACAAGTACCTCCCCAGACACTTTTTTTCTTATCCTCTATTGGCACTACAGGTATTTTCAGTCAGATAATTCCTTGTTTGGGGGTTGTATTGTCCACTGCAGGACATTTTATGGTATCCCTGGTTTCTATCCATTCACAAGACACCAGTAACATTCCCCTGGCTGTGACAAGTTAAAGTGTTCTCACACACTGCCAAACGCTGAAAACCATTGTTCTATGCCAACTCATACCTATGGTCTTAAAACACAGCTCACCACTAAATCTTCTTCAGAAAGCCACTAATAATTAACCTCTTTGGCACTACATTTATTTAGAGGTATCGCTTATGTGTTTCATATAAGAATTTCATTTTATATGTTAACTAATTGAATCTAACTAAAATAAGTTAGGAAAATAATTTCATTTGTTTTGTCTTTTCTAAGTTCAATATATACACCTTGAGGGCAAAAGCAGTGTTATCTTTCTAAAACAGCCTCACCGTATCTCACATGATATACTTTTTACACAGAGATATCATCACTAAGCTTCACACAAACACACTGGTATGAGTAACTAATAATTAAGAATTAGATAATATAATATTCAAAATTATACTTTTCAAACATAAGTTTTAAGATGGCACAACCAGATTATGACATCGGTGAGCAAATGGACCTTTACATATTCTCAAAAGTGTAATTACTGATTCATACACAGCTTAGGAAACTTCCTGGGGTTTTGTGTTTGTTTCCTAACAGGACTTACAAGAAGAGATCCACTATGAAACAGCAAAGGTGATTTTGCCAGAGTTTTCAACAAAATTGGCATTTTTTAACTTCAACTTTTCTGATCTGCATCGCTGCTTAATCTGAATGTACATCATCTTATAAAAATAAAGGAAAACCTACCACATCATGTGGATAAAATCGAACTGAGGTAGAACTGGATACATGAGAATCCGTGTCACTAAAATAAAATGAAAAAATCTTTAGGGACTAAAGAACTTGTCAAGGAACGGAAAGAAAAATAATCTTTTAACAATTATATAATATTTACACTGTATTCTCTTTTCCAAGTACTTCAACATACAAAATAGCATTTTCCTACAGATGTGATTAAGAGCACAGCTTCTGGGCCAAAGTATTTATATTAAAAATCTCTTCATCAGCTAAATGATATTTGGGAAAGTTATCTAACCTTTTACACCTCAGTGTCCACCTAAGTAACTAACATAGGATAATAGAACCTCTTATCACAAAGTCCCTGTGAGATGGGTTTATGAAGGCAATTAACATACTGCCTGGAGCCACAACAAACTTAAGCTATACTATGACAGCTTAAACTGCAACCATTCCATTTCTATAGTCGAGTTTAGATTTTTGAAACTTGAGACCTTACCACATTTATGGTATAAGGAAGTGTTCTTATCCTAAATTACATTGAACAATTATTTCCACTGTTCCATCTTTCTATTGTTTCCACTGTTAGGAAATCACCTCACACTCCAATTTTTGGTCATTCTCGACAGGGTCAGTTTCGAAACTGGATTCAAGAAGCTTTTTAGCAAGTATGTTCTGTCTCTCCAGCGAGTTAGGCTAAGTGACTGCAAGATCCTAGTGCTTTAAATGGCCCCTAGAAACTTTTAAAAAAATAAGTGAATTGCCCATAGATGTGTAACATTTAAATAGGTATGTCCCATTATTAAATATAAGTCCTAAAATAGGATTCAAATGATCCCTGTGAAAAAAGTGAGCTAATCACTTAATAATGGATTTCAAGGCAACAACTTGAATAAGTGAGAAAGATTAAAATTTTAGAAAAAACTTTAATACATTCTAAGTTATAACTGATTGCATGCTCAAGATTTCTATTTCTTATTTGCTCTTCTCCTAACTTCTTCCTTATCTCATAATGTCATTTCTTCGTAAGGGAAGGAGAGAAAAGAAACTAAATGTAACACATGACCCATATTTTAAGAAATTCCTCTTTCTTATAGCTGGTAAACAAATTTTAAAGCAAAAGAAAAGAAGGTCAGGTAAAAAGATATTTGACCAAAACACTTACACAGAAATAAAATTTTTAAATTACATAAAGAGAACTGATGGGTTTGAACTTAGTTGTGCATTTTCCTAATAAGCCTTTTTTAAATATGCTTTTTTATTGATCTTGCAAAGTGCATGCATGTGGGTAGCACAAAATCTATAGTTAAATTCGAAATTGTGGGAAACTACTACCCTGCACTATAAAACCTACAGAAAATTTTTACTTAATTATTTAAAATGCAGAACAGCTTTTGTTTTAAGAAAACAAAATTTGCTCTTTTGTTTTAAGAAAACAAAAATTGCTCTTTTTCCAGAGCAATAAATTCTACCTTATATCTTTGGAGACAAATGCCCAGTGACAAATTACTTAAGCCAATATGAACAAATATTTTCAAGATAACTTTCCCATTTCAAGGCCTAAAAGCAAGGCAAATACATGCAAGTACATACATTCTCCTATGATGACTTCACACATACCAGATATTGGATGCTCTTCTTGCTGCTGGTTCAAAATTCACAAGTGACATATCACAGCCACCAGTCTCATAAAGCGTAGAAGAGAACTTACCTAGCAAATAAATGATTTTTTTAAAAAAACCATTAGAATACTCAGAATTTTTCCATCAGGAAACACTACACTTCAAACTTGTTACAACTTAAGAAAATGTACTATAAACTTTCCCCGAAATATTTGAAAAACAATGATCTGCCTGTAATTCAGCATGATGTGAAGTGAAAAGGAATGCAGAACAGTGGGGCAAAATGTCAACGTACATAATCAGGTTTTAACAGTAAGGGATTGAAGTCAGCTTTGCAATCCAGTCTCCTCTTGTCTCCTCGTGTGACATTCGCAGTTGAAGCAATCACATGAATGAACTTAATGTCGTTTAGGTGCCCGGCTAGCTCAGTCGGTAGAGCATGAGACTCTTAAAAGGCACCTGACCGCTCTGCAAGTGGTGAGTGGCCATTTGGAAAGCTGCTTAAGTGTTAAGATGGCTCAAAACTATGAAACAACAAATTCCTGAGATTACCTTCAGAGAGTTTTGTTTTTTATTTTTCCCTTCTTTGTTTTTTTAAATAGTTAAACACAGCATAATATTAATTTCAGGTGCAGAATTCACTGAGTCATCACCTACAACACGCAGTGTTCATCACAATGCACTCCATAATACCCATTACGTTTGGTTTTTAAGGAAAAAATTAAGCGTCAAAATGAATCTAAGGAAGTTCTATGAATGGAGTATAATAACATTGGTGAAAATTAAATTGCAGTATTTAATGAACATTACTAATTGCATGAATCTGTAAGAATTTTATGAAAAAATTTAGTAACACCGTTTGCTGAAAATAATAAAAGGTTTAGAAATTACATTGGGTGCAGAAAACTCTTAAAATGAACTCAATTAAGATGAAATGGTTTCTCCTAGTGAAATTTAAAAAAATCTGCAGAGTGTCTAAAACGCATTCTTTACCTTGACAACCCATGGTAGCCCTATCAGAGGTAAGGAGCGTAAAGAAATGAATATGTAAGTTTCCAGTAGGGCAATAAGATGAGGAATATGACTGCAACCATTGGGGACTACTCCAGGCTGCTTCTGATTATTTTTTACTGACCTTATAAATATGATGAATCTTAAGGGCAATTTCAACTACATGGCAGGGCTAAAAGATCTCTCTTAGATGATTACAATGTAAACACGGTATAAAATAAAGACTTTTATTTAATGAAATCCTTGAAAAATAACAACAGACCCCTTACTATACTAACTATAACTAAGGATTGCAGAGTATTTCAACAATCACTTCATTCTTTAAAAGGATTAGAAATTGAAAAGTATTAAATAAGATTATTTGAGTACTTTCTATGGGTCAGACAGAATATGCAAATATTTTATTATGATTTTTCTGTAGCAGCAATTTCTTTGTCAGAATAATATACTCCTGAGACAAGTGAGGAAAAAAGCATTCTGTAAAATGTCTTCTTCATTTGCTGTTTTCCCCAGGAGGATTATTCAGCATGTGGATTTGCTAAAACTCTGCTTTTTACCACCCCCACATGCCACATTCATTGTTTAGTCATGAATCATTCACTCTTAGCACCTCAAACACAAAGCAGATTCATTAACTAAAATGAAATAATAAAAGCTGTCCATTTGGCCTCTTAGGTGTCTTACTGAAAACCTTTTAAGGTGGGGATGCCTGGGTGGCTCAGTTGGTTAAGCAGCTGCCTTCAGCTCGGGTCATGATCCCAGCACCCTGGGATCGAGTCTCACATCGGGCTCCTTGCTCGGCAGGGAGCCTGCTTCTCCCTCTGCCTCTGCCTGCCTCTCTGTCTGCCTGTGCTTACTTGCTCTCTCTCCCTCTATCTCTGACAAATAAATAAATAAAATCTTAAAAAAAAAAAAAAAAAACTCTTAAGGTGATTAAGGTGGTTGCAGAAATTGTTAGTGAAGAAAAAAATTTAAAAAAAAAAACCTGACTTGACTGAGATTTCAAAGTTATTTTTAAATCATGTTTTAGGCTGTGCCCTCTCTTACAATGGAAAATGAAAAATTGGCTGTGCTACTATAATTAGCTTACAATAATAGAAAAAAGAAACATCTAATCAAAATCAGATTGCATAAATGCAGAATAATTATAAATCCATGTAAATGACTAAATCACAGAGTAACAGAGAGCTGGCAGGGGTTGGCTACTGTGTGAAACCCAGTAAGAACTGAATGGATAAAAAATAGGTCTTTATATCACCTAATTTGTGTGTATTTTTAGAAATAACTTAATACTATATTCAAGAGAATTTAAATTATTAGAATATATTCTGAGTAATTAGGCACTTATCAGATTTTTAATAATAGAAGTCTTGTTTGAGGAATACTGAGTATGATAAATGTTTATATGCAACTGAAACTGACTAAAGATATTATTTTTTATAATATTCAAATGGAACCGGAAAAGAACATTAAGTCATACAACCGTATTATCTTTTATATACAGATGTCTCCTATGAAACACAGTTGCACTTCAAGTTAACAGAAACATAAAAATAAAGCATGCCCTCCCAAAAGCTCTTTAGATAAAGAAAGCTGGAGAAACTGAGTAGTTTGCTTCTTTACAAACCAATGACTAACAAGTTATAAATTTTGGAAATTTAAACAAAGCTTAAAATATATCTATGAAAAGGGAGGCTATAATTTTAACAAATGTACAATGGCTTCAACAGTGCTTTTTTTTTCCTATGAAGCTTTTGTTTACATACTAACTTTATGAACATGCTCAGGTCAGAACAAGCTAACACTGTATTAAGGCTTCATGTTCTGTTCCTAATAAAAATCCACCAAGAGAATAGATTCTCTGCATCTTTGGACTTGGCAAGTAGGATCACTTCAAAAGAAACAAATTTTATTCAGAGCATAAACAGTTCAGGAAAAATTATACTAAAAAGTATTTAGCTTAAGGTTTCAGTGAAAAACTTAGTAATATCTTAAGGTGTAATAATCTACTAAAGCATCTTCAAAAACCAAAACATAAAGAAGCATACATTACCAATGGTTTATAAAGATTAAGAATATACTAAATTTGTACAAATATCCTTAGCATACATAACAATTTTACATATATCTCATTTAAGATTAAAATCATAATGTAGTTATCCTTTAGGTCCAAAGTGAAATGTGCTTTTAATTAATAATCCTACTTTTATTCTGTGTTGACTATTAATTTTTTTCTAATTAATATAAACTGAGGAGCATATCAATGAAATATGCCATCACATGAATTATGATTAAACACGAAGTCATCTCATCATATCCAACTCCCAGGTCATAATTAATTATATCTAACAGAATGGTTTTGTCATGATTTCAAGAAAACAGTTACTTTCTGACAAAATAAACAAGATTGGAGGCTGGATCTCAGGCTTAATGGTACTGGCCATGAGAGCGCATCTCTAAAAATAAAAGAAAAAAAATTAAGGTACCTGGTATTTCTCAGTTTTGAACATTTGATCGCTATTGCCTATAAAAATTACATTTCATTACATAAAACCATTTTTTTTAGGCAGGAGAATTTCAAACAGGTGATGCACAACAGGAAGATGAGTAAAATTAAGATACTGATTTAAAGAAAAGGACACTTGAAACATCTCCCTGAAGCCACAAATGGTGGACAAAATACACACGGGCAAGACGCTGATAAAAGGCATGAGAAATCAATGGGATCCTCTAACTCATCCTTTCAATAAAATTCCTTGCTACACTGCACAAACTGTATAAAGACTGCTCAGATAGGAAACTGCTAATCATTCTTTTTTTTTTTTTTAAGATTTTATTTATTTATTTGACAGACAGAGATCACAAGTAGGCAGCGAGAAAGGAGGAAGCAGACTCCCTGCGGAGCAGAGAGCCTGATGTGGGGCTTGATCCCAGGACTCTAGGATCATGACCTGAGCTGAAGGCAGAGGCTTTAACCCCCTGAGCCACCCAGCTGCCCCTGCTAATGCATTCTTGATGCTACTCATTTTACTTATGTACTTTGGAAAAAGGTAGTTACTAAGACAGATCATCTGCAGGCTTTTCCAGTTCCAACAACGGAGGCCTCTTAAATTTCTTGATTTCCTTCTTTGGATCCCCCTCCCACCTCCGTTAATTCTGCATCCTCTAAGCCTAACCTTAGCACACTGTTAAACGAGCTCTCTCTTTCCTAGTATTAACTCTTAAGACAGGCAGGGGCTACAAGAGCAAAGTCAGACACAAGAAAGGCAGCTTTATAAAGTGCTTTTCCGAAGGCTATCGGAGGGTGTGCTTGCTTCAGTGTGCCCCACATACCAGAAGGCTGCTGAAGGAACATCCATCTCCATGCCTCACTTAAGTGCTCTAGAAAACGTGCTTATTTCTGATGTGAGGAGTACTCTGTTCACAATGCTACTTCAATGAATACATTATTCTACTTTTAAGAGCAAGACCTTTAAGACTAGTTTCCTGGATAGCCGCCACCCTTATTATTATGAATGGTACCTACGAGTCCCTGAGGAAACATGAGTTTTCACCCTGACAGAAAGACCTCTTTCTATTTCTGCTTATGGGTTAACAGACTTGTTTCTCCACAGACCAGTGGTCAGCACACTTTTTCTACAGCAGGTCAGAAAATAAGTACCTTAGGCTGTGCAGGCCATATGGTCAGATGTGATTCAAGAATGCCACTGCAGCATGGAAGCAGCCACAAAAAACATGTAACATATATTTACTTTATTTCATTTATAAAAATAAGCATCAAGCTGAATGGATTTACCCCCAGGCCATAGTTTGCTGCCCCTGTCCACCACCAAAAGCCTCTGGCTTCCAAAAACCTTTTAAACTATTGTACTACCATGGTAATCAAGTCACTATGCTATTTGTAAGTGAACGTTTCAATACTGAGAAACGGTCCTTTTTCCTGGGATGTTCAACACTATGCTAGGTTTTTTGAACAGGAGAAAAATTAGGAAAGAGCAGGAAGAGGCCTGGTAAGCAAAGACAGAGGTCTCTACTGCTTGGCAGCAGTAAAATAGATTTATTCGCCAACATATTTTACTGACATGGCCATTATCCTCTAGTTCTGACTCAACACCACATGCCTTAATTCATTAAGTCTCCACTCTCACTGCCTAATCCCCAGGGTCAGGTGAACCTTCCAAAAGTGAATGCACAAGTTCATATTCTACTATGATTTCATCATCTGCTCACATTTTCTTTCAAAGAGATGTTTTCCTTTTCTTGGTAAAACCTACAACATGACAACAATACTGACCACATTACAAATGATCGGGTACATAAAAAGACAAGACACAGAATGGGAGAAAATATTTGTAATTTTTATCTAACAAATTTATCTTAAATACCAAAAAAACTGATACCTCAATAATGATGCAATTTTAGAGAGTGAGCACAAGATTTGGATACACTTCACGAAAGAAGATATATGTATAACCAAATAACACATCAAAAGATGTCCATCATCCTTACTCATAAGAGAAATGCAAATGTAAACCACAATAAGATACAACCACTGGGGCCAAAATGTTAAAGGCCAACAATAACAAATGGGGACATTTATGGACAAGCACAATTCATATACACTGCTGTGAGTACGTAAAACCACTTTTGAAAACAAGTAAGTTTTATTAACAATGGCCCAAATCTGGAAACAACACAAATGCCATCAGATGAATGGATACACAATATACATATTCATATACAATGGAATAATACTCCGCACAAAAAGAATAAACTAATCCATGCAACATGATGAACTCAAAAGCATCCTATCAGGTGCAAAAGGCCATATTGGGACTGTCTTAATCCGGACTCCTAGAAGAGGGAGAACCATAATGGCGGAATGTATGCAGGGGCTGCCTGGCGTGGGCTAGAGGAGGGAGAACCATAATGACGGAACCTATGCAGGGGCTGCCTGGCGTGGGCTAGAGGAGTGGGGGACTGCAATGGGGGCAACAAAGAATCTTTTGAAGATGCCAGAAATGTTCTGCATCTCCACTGTAGTAATTCAAAGGTGTGCACATCTGTTACAGCTCAACTGATCGCACACGTTAAATGGATGTGATTTATCATACCTACATTTTAGATCAATAAAATTGATTCAAAAACAAAGAAGAAAAAAAGACCGGTCAGGTAAGAGTCTAAGCCGATCATTGCGTATGAAACAGCACGTAGTCAGCGGAATTCCCACAAAATACGAATCATGATTTTGGAGAGTGAGTGATATTTGTTTTGGTTTTTGTGTTTCTTCATTTTTAAAAGTACTATGTGTCATCAGATTCAAAAGTAGTATATTAAATGAAGAAAAGTTCCCTGACTCCCCAGAGACAGCCACTGTGCTCTTCTGAATCATTTTTATGTACACTTGTTCTGTAACAATTGAATCCCTCTTCTCAAACACACTTTCTAAAACTTCTTTTGCTTACTAAGTAGCTTAACTTTTCACATCAATAATAAAGATGCACCAAGTTCTAAATATTATACTAAGTTTTATGTACTATCATTTCTTTCAGGGGTTCTCTAACAACAGACATGTAGATTGTTTAAAGTCTTACAAAATTACTGACAAAGCTACAATGAATGCTCATGTACATGTATCTTTACCAGTTTATAAAATCTGTAGATTAAAAGCCATTGACATTTTTGGTCTACAGTTCTAAAGTACACTCCAGGAGCATTTAATCTTAAGACCTTTTCCAATAATAGACATACTCCAATTTCAAAGATGAAAAAGATCTCAACTTTTTTTAATTTGCAATTTAAAAAATTATAATAAAGCTTAACTGTTTGCCTCTGATTGCAAACCACTTGTATTTTTTAACTCTTGACTTTTCTAGTTATTAATCTTTATCTTACTGATGATTTGAAGTGCTTATTGTGGCAAAGACTGATGACTGACCTCCCTTCCCCTTCCATAATATAACATTCCCTCACTGAATCTTGGCTGGGCCTATGTCGGCCTAGTTAGAGACATTCCCTAGCTAGTCTCTCCTGCAGCTAGAAATTGCCATGTGACGATGAATGGGCCCACAGGAGAGAGAAAGTGACAGGCCCATGTTTCAAGTCACAACGTGAAAGATACAGGCTAACGGTCCTTACATTGTTTTAGCAACATTTCTCTTCCTGTTTTTCAGATAAATCTCGATGATAGAAGCTGTCACTAGGGATCAGGAGGGAAGTGACATGTGGAAGGTAACAGAACCAACCCACCTGCTGGGGACAGCTCCCCTTAAACTGAGAGACGTGTAAGCTTCTCTCTTATTTCAGGGACTGACTGGTGAGGGGCTGGGGGTGGGGGGCGGGTATCTTCCACGGTAGAATCCAACCTGTATTTCAGTTAATGCATACATTAACCAAATTTAACTTAGGATCTTAAAAATGTTAATGTCAGAAAGTAGGTAATCTAGGCTAGTACTTCACTGAATTCTTTACAACAGAGACAAGCAAGAAACAAACTGGATATCTCAACCGGTCCCTGTTATCTTGTACAACATTCCTAGAGCAGTTGGGGCATCCAAACTTTTTAAAAAATAATATACCAATATACCAGAAGTCTTTCCACAGTAACAGCAATAAACTTCTGAGCATTGTCCAGGGGATGAGTTTGGAGAAAATACAAGTTGGTCTAGGTTTTTCATTTATAATATTTGGGGAGGCAAAACATACACTATCAACTCCTGCCAGATAAAGTATAAACTAGGACAAGCTTCCATAAAGCAATGGACAGTATATGTCAAAGCCCCAAAATGTTTATTCCCCTCGATGATTCCCTTCAACATATTTATCCTAAGGAAATAACCATAGCTGTACTGAAAGGTTTATGTAACGGAGGTCCAGCAGAGAGTTTACTACAACAGGAAATATCAGGGATCATCATGAAGATTAACAATGCGGTTAACTGGTTAAATAAATTTATGTTAACAAAGGTTATTAACATTAATAGCAATGCTTAGTTATGTAATTGACTTATTATTGTCAGGCACTATTCTAATTGCTTTGCACATTTTAATTGATATAATTCTCACCATAAGCCTGTAAGTATTATTATTACTGAGGCTTTGATAAATGAGAAAACTGATGCAAGGGAGAAAAAATAACTTGACCAAGGTCACACAGCTAGTGAGTAGTAGAGCATGGACTGGAAGCTGGGAAGTTTGAGTCTACAGTCTACTATGCTACACTGCCTTTCATGGAGATTTAAGAGATAAAATAACTTGCCATCGCCTAAACAAGTTAAAAACCATAACATGAGTAAATAACACATGTGCTAAGTGAAAAAAGCAAGATATAAAGCTCATACAGTAGCACAAAAGTCACACATCATGATCCCAATTCTATTTCAGAAAAGTATATAAATGTATGCATTAAAAAAGACAGGAAGGAAAGAAATCATAAAGTTTCAATAGTCAATATTTCTAAGTGATAAAATTATAGATGGCTTACTTTTCATTATATTTTCTAATATTTCTAAACTTTTTTTTTTTTTTTAATTTAATTGGTACAGACCAAGTGAGAAAGAGATAGAGAGAGAGCCCAAGCACAAGCCAGGAAACAGCAGGCAGGGGAGAAGCAGGGTCCCCACTGAACAAGGAGCCTGATGTGCAGCTTGATCCCAGGATTCTGGGCTCATGGCCTAAGCCAAAGGCAGATGCTTAACTGACTGAGCCACCCACACAGCCTTAAACTTGTATTTGTGTTAAAAGAATGGGAAATGCACTTTCTAATTTTATCAAAAGGAAGAATATATCCCAAAATCCATTAATATTTCCTCCTTTTAGCTGTAATGAAGGATTTTTACTGCTTCAATAAAAATAAACATTTACTTTCATTTGTATATCCTTTGTGTTGCACTTCACCCCAAAATAAAACAAAATTCAGTATTTTTAATATTCAAAAATAACAATAAAGAACACTGAAGGAGAAGATCCAAGCTGCTGCAAAATGAATCTAACGTTTTGTTTAGATGAGTGAAAATGATCTGCCATAACAAGGGGCACTGAGATACAGACTCAGATCTCTTTTACCTACTTTATATTTACAGTAACAAGGAAAAGTTCCTATAATGTACTACAAATGCTAAGAATAGTACATAATATATATAACCTTTTAAAACACCAGGTCTAACTCTAATAAAAATCACTGAAAGTAGGGGCGCCTGGGTGGCTCAGTGGGTTAAAGCCTCTGCCTTCAGCTCAGGTCATGATCCCAGGGTCCTGGGATCGAGCCCCACATCCGGCTCTCTGCTCTCTCTCTGCCTACTTGTAATCTCTCTTTCCCTCTGTCAACTAAATAAATAAAATCTTAAAAAAAAAATCACTGAAAGTATTATAAATCATATAAGCCCCTGCTCTTTAAAGTAAAAAATTTAAAAGTCTCCAAATCATATTTCTGCTTAATAATGCATAGCTGTTATAAGCCACTTAATAAAAAGAGCAATAGGGTACTGCCAAGATTTAAGACTTTTTCTACAGCTGACCATATTTTCAAGTTGATAAGTTCTGTAGCAAAGCAGATTATCTCAAAGAATACCTTCTTTGTCAATCCTCACATAGCAATGAAACAAAAGATAACCTTAGAAAAATTCAATTCACACATCACTTTTTAAACCTCTAATGCATTAATGAAATTAAGACTCAAATTCATCAAAGGAATACCATCTATGAGAATTTATATGTATACATATATTATTTTTAACCACAGATATAAACTTGTTCTCATTTCTTGTATGTTACAGTTTATTTTTTACATGAAAATTTTATGTAACTTTATATATACTTTTTCAAAGCATATCCTCATCACTGACCACCACTAATTTCGTATACAGAAAACACACATAAATTTTCCTGCTTTATCAGACCTTATCTAGAATATTTCCTCTGAGATGAGCTACATATTAAGAGTTTAATTATCAACTATACAGGCATCATTACATCAATATATTAGTCTTAATTTATAAGAGGAAGCTGAGATTAACATAAAAATTGAGAAGTGATCACCAAGTTTCCTAGAAAAAGCTTAACAGATATAAGACACAACTTTAAGGCTACCCAGACTCAGTCTCCTGTGTGACTTATCTGGGCACTAAGCACAGCTTGCTTTATTAATTGTAATTGCAATTTAATTCAGAGTATAGTAGGAAATCAGCTGAAAACATATGAGTCCACTAAAGGACTGTTGAAAAGAAAATTAACCTTTATGACGTGGTTAAAAAAAAAGCAATAGGTCACAATGATGGACTTAAGAAATTCTTAGATAGTAATCAGATAGTAATCTGTCACTTCCATCATTTGAGCCTTTTTTTTTTTTTCATGGAAGTGAAGTCTGTAAGTAAGAAAATCACCCAAATTTTTCCAACCAAGTTCTAAGTTACATACTTATAATTCAGCTTTTAAAATTATAATTAACAATTATGCCTCCTGAGTATGTGTAATGAAAATATTTTCTTCTGCTGAAAAACTTTCTAATAAAATAGCATATTCAGTGAATCTTTCCACCATGTCTAATGTTATCTGGTAACCGTGAAATGCTAGTTAAAATTCAACAGAGATATAAGGATTCTCAGGGTTTAATATAGGAAATGGATGTGGTTATCTAGTAGGACACCACAAAGTAAATATGTAGAAAGTAGTTAAGGAAAACTACCTAAGCTTAGAATTAAACAGTGCCTGACTGCAAGTTTCCTTGAATCCAAAAAAGCTATACCTCTGCTTAAACAACCAATTATAATCTATACATGCGTACATATGCAAACAATTATATGTACTCAAACATACACGTGTGAATGCTTATATAAGTGTTTTATATAAGAGTATTACGTGTATATATACATTTTCACATATAAAGATTTAAAAATTTTTCAACTGAAGAAGCTAAATTTGGGGAAAAAATCCTTTCTAAATATTCCACACTTTCAGGGGATATTATGACTAACTTTATTAAGATTTTATTTATTTATTTGAGAAAAAGAATGAGAGAGAGAAAAGGCACGCATGGGGGGGGGGGGGCCGAGGGAGAAGCAGGCTTCCCCCCTGAGCAGGGAGCCCAATGTAGGGCTTGATACCAGGACTCAGGGAACATGCCCTGACCCAAAGGCAGACACTTAATGCCTGAGCCACCCAGGCACCACAATATCATGACTAACTTTAACATCTGAGTACCCAAATTCATTTACCCCAAGTCATCTTACCACTGTTAATTATAATCATGTAGAAATTAAACCATGCAACAAAAATATTCTAGTGGAATGTTATAAAAATCAGTGTCTCTACCAATTCCTTTAAGTTCAACTGTAGCCCATCTTCAGGATCTTTTCTGGTCAACTTCATTTGCTATGGAACATGTGTACACTGACCCCTGTGGCTTGTTTTGTGCTCCTTATCACAATACATTCAGTGTGGCAGCACCCAGCTACCACAGGTCAGTAACTAGCTACCAGAAAGCAGGTAAGAAAAAAATCCAAATTTCAAGACAACAGCATCCTGAATATCCACCCACAGATGCTAAAGTCACCTCCAGGCTTCATCCTCAGAGCTGTGTAGAGAGTTCATATATACATATTTTCAATATTCTGCAAGTGGATTAAGGATGGCATTTTACAATGAAGGTTCTCTTAGCAAGTTTTTCGAGTAAATTAGGTTTTTATAGAGGAAAATCATCTACGCATCATCGTATGCTTGATTTGACAGAGGTGCAAAAATCCAAAACAGATCAAAATTAAGTCTTTTATTTTAGCAAATCTGCTACCACAGACCCAATGGGCAATGGTGATGGTCACTGTGATTTTATATGCACAAACTGACAAATCTTCTGTTCCAAAGACTTTGGGGATTAACCTGAGAGAAATAGTGATAGAAAGACATTAATTGCATATATTTGCAACTAAAAAAAGTATCACTATTTTAACTCAAAGCAAGTAACTAAACTGAAGACCCTCCTAATAAATGTCCTTACTTTTTCAAATTACAAACGCAAAAGCAAAAGCACTCTAAAATTTAAATGTTTTGTTGCCTCCTCTTTTATTTACAATAACTATATATGTGAATGTTATAAATATTTCAGTGACCATTTTCAAGTTACCATAAAATTTGCTAAAGATAATCATTTTCATCAATATACATACCTAACAGTTGTTAACCTTCTGGAAACAATAAGGATTTTTACAAAATGGGATGAGTCAACAAACAGCCCATGAAGCTGGGCGCCTCACACCATACAGCCTTCTAGCCAAAGTGTCACGTGCATTATCATCTTTATAAATGAAATAGTTATAAACAGGGATGAACAAGACCACAGTGAGCAAATGTTATGCTTTCAACTGTGTTTTTTTAATAACATTTTCTTCATTGTATTTACTTAAATTGTTATTAATCTGCATTCTGAACACAAGAAAAATGGATTAGAGAAACAGAAGACCAAAGCAGTAATAAATACTGTCTTTAAGATACAAAACATATATCTGCGTGGATATTAATAACATATTTATACACATATGAACAGGAAAAAGAAAAAACCTGATGGCGTTATTGATAGTCATACAGAGCCATGGCACTGCAGAGTGCTATATGAGGATTATAGTAAGTCAGTTTCAGGTGACAGACACTGAAGTAAAATACAGAATACCCAAAAGAAAGAATCTGTAGTAATACACCATGAGAAAGTATTTATGCCTTTCCTGAAGCCAGCGAATTCAAAGAAATTAAAGTCTAATCAAAATAACTTTTGAAACATCAACAATTCCCCTCATGGTATAAGTGCCAAGGATAAGTGAATTGCCCGAACCACTGTAAGAGAACACTAAAGCATGAACATTTATTAATACTTTTAGCTACCTTTCAGTAATAGACATGCTAAAAAAAAAAATGCAGAATGCTGAGAGAAAAATAGAAAATGGGAAAACAAGTCAAATTTTCCTCACACATAGGACATATCCTATAAGAAGTGCTCTTATGCATAGTTCCAAATGAAGCTATCTCACAAAAGAAGAGCAATCACTGTCACCCATTATCTACTGCATTATAGTTTTGTTATCACCAAGATTACATAAGGCCTGCATACCAAGTTCATCGTGCAAACTGCTGCCGCCTACAGCAGATGCATTGTCATGTGAGGCTTCTAAGTGGATACTCCCATTTCTCACCAGCAAGGACGCACTAGCACTGAGCACTGCAGCCTGGGAAGGGGGGCGGGACTGGACTTTGACCTGGGCTGTGGACTGCTGGCCTTGCTGACCATCTTGAAGGCTAGGAGAAAACATGGATTGGGGAGACATTACAGGGAAGAAAAGAGAAAACAATAGCTAGAATGAAGTCAATACAGAAAACTGATTTTGAAATGTAACTTGATTTTTTCAGTGTAACCTAAGAAAGAGCTAACAAACTTTGTAAAATATACAGATTATACTGTTGTCTTAAATCTTCTGGTCCTTAGAAATCTGATGCATAGTGATGAACACAGCAAACATTTAATGTATATGTAAGCTAATCAACCTGTGACTTTTTCCCACCACAAGCCAACAAAATTTTAGTACAAGGACAAAGAAAGCAGCAAAGAAACACAAGCACATTAAATATATGTGGGTTGTAGCTGGTCCCTAATAAATAAATCCTCTTTTTCAGTTTAAATATGAACTTTTATTTATAACTTTATAATAATTCTAGAATTGTGCTTTCAAATATTCTGGCATCTCAAATTCACAATAAAACAAAGTTTTTATGCACTTGAAAACCAAAGAATCTTTATCAAATGCAACCAAGGTGACAATTTTGAATCAAAAGAATCACAAACTAGTACAAGAGAAACAGTAACAAACACCAACTCAACCAAGTGAAATATGAATGACGCTGGGATGCTGGAAGTGTGATTAATTTATAAAGTATTTTCTTCTATGAAAAGCCTACATATTTCGTAAAGAAGGCCACAGGCTCTATCTACATGTTACTACCTTCTCCAATCCATTTCATTGTTTCATTAACAAGGATCCATTATTTTAGAAAATCTTAAGAGTAATTTGAAAACCAGTAATTTCTCAAGGGATATTACAGTCTTTTTAAAATCTTACAGATTTTTAAAATACGTAGTATTTTATTATAATTTTGTCACTTATTAAAATTATTTATAAAGATCATCTAAATATCTAAAAATTTGTAACTAAGAAACTGTATTCTTAACTCATATTTTAGATGTTTATTTTAAAATACTATGAATTTTAACGTTCTTAGTATAATACTCAAATTTAAAGTGATGAAACTCATGGAAATATTTTCAGTATACAGTATTTCATTCTCTACATGACACTCAAAGTAAATCCGCATTTTGTTATTAAATTAGAACTTCTAAAAAAAAAAAAAGAAAATGGTGCTTTGGATGACCTCATTAAATTACTTTATCATTTTCTTTAGTATCAACTCCTTTTTAATGTTTTGAATTCAATACAATGGTTTCTCTAATGCCTATGAAACAAACTCATCTGTACAGACTGTGAAAAGAGCTGTAATTTGAAGTAGCCATGTAATAAAAGACTAACTAGAAAATACTGTTTATGTTGCTTAAGCCTACGGTTATAGCAACAAAAATCCACTCTGGAATTACACTGTCTTCATATGGTAACCACATGTGACCACCTACTCAAATTTTACTTCCTCAGTCCCTCTAAGTACATCGTAAGTGCTCAATAGCCACATAAACAGCTAGCAGCTACCATAGCTAAAAGCTGCCAGAGTGGACAGAAGCTGGTAACAAGCATCCACCACACTGCACAGTACAAATTATATAGTATTTCCACCACCATATAAAGTTCTATTACCCATCACTACCTGGAACATTCACATTTCAGGCTTCTTTTAGGGCCAAAGAAAAGTATACACTCTAAGTAGAGCAGAGGAATGTACAGAACACATGAAAAAAACCAAGTCTACCCAATGTTGACTTGTCAATGCTTATTTGCATTCTTTAAGCCATAACTATGAAAGTATTCATTTGATAACTTCTTTGGAGTAGAATCTTTGTACAATCAACATAAATCAAGAGATGATCTTGGGAACTGATATTATTAAATATGGTGGTATCTTCTATATATACATAGTAAGTCTGTTACTCCTCCTCAAAATTTATCTCAAGTTATCCACAAACCTTATAAAAATGATCAAATTGCACAAGGGAGAAAATTCTGATGAATAAAACATTTAAGTAGTTCAAATACTAGGTCCCTTTTGATTCAGAAGACATTAAAAATTTTATACAATATGTACTCAACAAATTTTTCTTTACTTTGTTGTTTTCCCTTCAAGTCAAAAACGAGATGCTATACGACAGATGTATTTTAATGTGAACACATCTGAGAATACAGTAATCCTCAACATATCCAAATATACAAAAAGGTTTTCAAAATAGCCAGTAATACATGGGAATCAATTCCAGAAAAAGAAACCAAGGAAACAACTGAAAATCTATGTGGCCATCAAGTTTTTGAACAACAAAAGCTAGTCGTAAATGCTACGTCCCTTGAATTCCTGTTTTCAGAATCCTTCAACAACAAAAATGACTGTCATTTTTGCAGAAGTTAGCGGGAAAACTACTCCTGGTGGGTTGTACTTCACCTAACTAGTAACTAACAGGAACTACTATTTTTTAAAGTACCAATTATATATCAAAACATAGCAAAAGGAAAAGGTAGGAATTTAGGTCTATCGGCTATGAACAGCATCACTGACATGCACTCTTATAATGAACATTTCCAGTTCAAATACCTGGTCCTGGTCTTTCCTCCCTCCGTACTACTGTAGTATTCGGCACACTCTGTCTTACGTTATTGTTTTCTATGTGTCTCCACAACTAAAAAATAAACCCTAAGAGTCTGCCTTACTCTTATGAACCTCCAGATTCCAGAGAACATTCAAGAGATTGTTTTAAACACAGTACACAAACAACAAATATTTGGTGGATTTATTCCTGAGCACCATGAAAGGATCCCTATGAATTTCTAACCATGAACTGACTGTTAATACTACTATGAACTTCTTTGATTACAGATCTTTCAATCTTATAATACTTTAAAAAAAAAAAAACTTAGGAATATAATAAACTTTTTTCCTTTCCCCAAAATGTACTAATTTCTTTTCATTCCAGACCATTAACTAGAGTTCTAAAAGATATATTTGGGTTGATAAAAATAGATAAATATGGAACTCTTAGTTTTATAAAATTTCTAAATATTAATCTTTGCTTTTATCTCTAGTAACCAAGAACTGGCAAGGGCCTAGAAAACCTACGTACAAGGCTAACTTAATGAAAAAAAAAAAAAACCACTTTTAAAAATAAAATTCTGAAATAGGACATTCTAACAATTATTTTAAAAATTTGCAAATTCCCTTCATGAAGAAATTTATGATTCATTTACAATCCTTAGAGGCCTATATTTTACCAAGTTGCTTTTGATTGTCAAATACTTAAACTATTCATTAAAGTTTAAAATAAGTTAGTACATTTTTCAAATACATAATTATAATTATCACTCCTATTCCATTTTATTTTGACAAGTAAGTTTTTCAAGTTTTTCATGGCCATACCATCCATATTTACTTAAAGATGAGATTATTATATAACTCAAACTGAGAATTAACACCAATTTACTCTACCTGAATTTTTTTTGCAATTAAAAAAAGATTTTATCAAATTGGTCTTTCTCCTAATTCCTCTAAGCTAAATTTTGTCATATTTCATCCACGATGAAGTCAGCCTATTTAAGATACATGCAAACTTTATACTGGAAATATCCTGGAACCTTAACAAAATCTACATGCTGACTACTAGATGACTTTCGAAAACCTCTAACGTGAGCCCTTTACAGGGAAGCTTCATACCATATCCTCAGTTGAATGGTGACGTATTTAAAACCCTACAAAATTCTACATAATTGGCTAGAGTCAGAACATAGTTCTTTAATATTCCACCAGGCAAAGAAAAAAAGTAATTTGTCTGCATTTGTTTGGTGAGTGGAATCCAGGAGCCTCATTTGTGCCAAAGAATGAAAGGATTTGTAAAGACTAAAAAGAAAATGTTAAATAAAAGGATTAAGAAAGATCAATATGGAGTAAGGAAGCAAACATGTCTATGGCAAGTATTATTCAAGGGGCAAAATGAAGCAGTTAGAAAAAAACAAAACCAAAAGTGAAACGAAATGCTGAGCTCTTTCTGCAGGTTGGGCCCAGACCCCCCAATCCAGCAGCAGAAGGAAAAACTACTCCAGGGAGCAAAGGAAAAGAAGGGAAGGGCATGGAGAAGGGAGGGTTTACAAAAAGCAGCAGAGCTCAGAAAAGTGTCTAGACCAAATCTTTTTTTAACTGGTGCCTTCCCGTTTTTACATTTTAAATGTTGGTTTAACTAATACACACTACTTTTAACAGAATTATGTATTACTGCAGGATTAATTTGGAACATGACCTACTGAAGATGAAGCACCCAACTGTAATGTAAAATCCAGAAGAATAAGCAAGTCTTAAATCCCAGGGAACTATAAAAGCAAACATTTTGTTAATCTCAAGAATAAGATTTTACCAAGAGAAGAGCTCTGGCTCTTCTTATCTATTGTGCATTTAATAGCAGTTATGTCATCAAATGCTCTTCCTTTTGAATGTCAAATTAAAATGTAGGAAAACAATTTGGTGGTGTTTTTCAACACATACATTAATAAAAGCATAAAAGCATAGGTATAACAGATGTGCTGCTTAAGCAAGCACATGTAAAGCATTTTTGTTCATATTTGTCTTTGTAAAATAAAAGACAAATCTTTTGTCTCATAAGACACACTTGAGAATAAAACACTAACATTTTAATCAAAAACTATTCCTAATATTATAAATTGGTGCTTTCTCAATTAGGAGTATTAGAAAAAGTAAAAATGTCTTCAGTACTATCCAGAGGTTGAGAAATTCAACGCAGATATATGCAAATATACAGAAATACCCAATTGACCATACTTTACCATTAATGGAGTATTTTAGTTCCATGTCATTTACCAGGTCCTAGTAATTATGAAATAAAGGACACCAATTTTTAAGTAATACAAAATACATATTCTAGTGAAATAAAATAATCAAGCTGGCTTATCAAGCTAAGGGCAATTATCTGTATTCCTCAACAAGCTCCCTGCTCGGTCCATATTTGTTCCTATTATATTGTCAAGATGTTGGGAGGAAAGATGCTGCATTAGCATTAATTTAGAGCAGAAAAAAAATGAAAAGCTAACTTAAGGCATCTGTTTACATTTATATAACTGCACTCAAGTGATTTTACTGTTTAAAATTGACTAAACCAATCTGATCGTTTTGTTCAAACAGTGCAACGTAAGGCATGCATAATGCAACAAGCTCATGTGACATGCAAAGAAAAGCTCAGAGAACTGAAAACTACAGGAGAGGAACGGGAGGAAAGAGAAAAGGCCATCTGAATGCTTTTTTGGGACTGACAGAACAGGTTAGAAGGTCTGTTACAGGCATGCTAAGCTTGGTGGAATTTTAAAATACCATACCTTAGGGGTGATCCGATGAGCAATGTAGGAGGGGTAGGGTTACTCCCTGCATTGTGCCGGCGCCGAACTGCCTGGCGCCTAAATGTGCTGCGTTCGCGGCGAAAGGACACTGCCTCCTCGCTGGCCTGTGCCGCTGCATCAAGATAGACTTAGGTCAAATAGAAGCCTAGGTCACAGATGTACATAGCAGCTGAGCCTGCCTGTCCCCTGACTTCCCACCCTCAAAGGTAAAGGGAACTCGTCTAGGTGAGCCAAACAGTTTTCATACATAAGCGGTTAATCTATTGTAGTCAGGAATACACAAAATGTACATGTCATTTATTTAAATTGTTTCTTTAAAAATGTTTCTAATGTAGCTGGCCTTACTATCTTCTCTTCGATTTCAATTTCCTATTTTAATATCTCTGTTGCTTTAAATCTTTTTCTAAAAGCCTCGATTTAATCCCATGATCCTCTATTCCCCCTTTAATTAAGTCAACCCCAAAAGTACAGTATTTGTTAGTCCCAGCCAACAGGAATGGGGCATTACTTTCTCACTCTCAAGAGGACAGTTCAAGCAAGAAATGGTAAAACGTCATTTCTGATGCTGAGGAGTATGGCGGTCTGGGCCCCAACTTTGGCAGCTTTTTAAATGTTTAATTCAAGACAGCATGGTCATATCCTAACAGTAAGGTCGTTTGCTTCCACCAAGCAGTATTCAACTATGCACCCTAGCACAGGTCCCCTCAACACTAGGAAGCAAGTATCAGCTAGATGACAAGTACAGAAACTCATAGCTTAATCCAAAAGCAATAAAGTACAAGCTAAAGCCAAATACACAATGACCAAATCACAACAATGCCATTAAAGAATTATGTAAAATTTTATAAAACCATTCTCATTGACTGATTTCAGTTTCTAAAACAACATGCAAAATGATGCTTATT
Source organism: Mustela lutreola (assembly GCF_030435805.1). Classification (NCBI taxonomy): domain Eukaryota; kingdom Metazoa; phylum Chordata; class Mammalia; order Carnivora; family Mustelidae; genus Mustela; species Mustela lutreola. The sequence goes on from NC_081296.1 coordinate 141,603,058, forward strand.
ATCTAAATTTAAAACAACTGTTTCCTAGTGATCTGAATGTTGTGATCTAAATATTTTTAAGGATGATCTTGACTATGACAAAGGGTATTTTCATACCAAATATGAATAAAGACAAAACAACTTAGTACAGCAGCATTCTTTCCAAACACTTTTTTCCTATTCAGTATGAAAAGGTTACAAATCCAAGAATGTTGTATTCATATTTCAGTTCTGCTGCAAACTTTTAAAAAATTTTAAAAGCGTAGTTACTAATTCTCAAATCATTATTCCGCTTAGCAATACACATTTCCACCAATGTGAATGTTGATTTTTTTTAGTGTTTTAATTACCATATTTTTAACGTTTTTAATGTTTACATTTTTATCCCTTCGCCAGACTATACCAGTGAACGTTCTTTATGTAATGACTCTCTTATGATAAGGAATGTACATACTACCTCCAGAAGGCATAGAGTTTCTGTGCAGGCATTGTTTTCTTTTATTGCAGGAGTGACAAGCAAATAATTATTTCATCCATTTGGCAAGCTTCTGCCAGTGAGAAGCAGAAGTCACAAATTACAGGACACTTACTTATATATTTTATTTTTCAGCTCATACACCACAGTGACATTCTAAAGTTAGGCAACTACATAAGAATGAGGCTTTGGTGCTTTGGCTCCAAATCGGACTTGACTCCTTGAGCTAATATTTCTTTCCTTTTTTCTTCTCCAGTTTCACTGGGATATAATGAAAGTTCCTTTAAATGTGAAAAAGGTTACTTGTGAGAGCTCACATATGCAAAAATTATATATGACCTATGAGAACAAATGATCATTAAACCTGGTCATCTAGAACCATGCTGTCCAACATGGTAGTCACTAGCCATATGTGGCCATTTAAACTTATATTAATTAAAATTAAGAAGGATTAAAAACCAATTTATCAGATTCCTGAACCACAGTGCAAGTGTTCAATAAGTACATGACTAGTGGCTACCATTACTGGGGCAATACAAATGCAGAATATTTCCAACATCACAGAAAGTCGTATTGGATAGTGCTGATCTAGAAATTCAAGGACGCCTTCCTGTCACCACAATCTACAAAGCATATTGTGCACTTAGCCTACTCCTGACAACTGTGACCTCATAAAAGGAAACTGCAATCAGCACCGTCACAAAGGAGAAAACATACTAGCAGGGTAGGTATTGGATAAAGGATAAAACAAAGAACATGAGCTATTTGCAGGAAGACATGCAAACTTACATGAGTGACTGGTATCCCTGCTGGTGGCTCTTAGATATCAGCAAGGTTAACTCAGGTTATGAAATTTAAAATTACTCTTTTGAAACTCAAGACATTTGTGATCTTATACTAAAGATTTCTATTACCATGTAACAAACAACTGCAATTTACAGTTGTAACTTCATTAAGGAAATTATATACATTCTCTCTAGTTTTAGATATCTAGTTTAGATAATTTTATTCTTTATCTAAGATATAACTTATGAGAAATAACTTAATCCATAAAATGTATTAAAATTACTCTGACAGGGGCGCCTGCGTGGCTCAGTGGGTTAAGCCACTGCCTTCGGCTCAGGTCATGATCTCGGGGTCCTGAGATCGAGTCCCATATCGGGCTCTCTGCTCAGCAGGGAGCCTGCTTCCTCCTCTCTCTCTGCCTGCCTCTCTGCCTACTTGTGATCCCTCTGTCAAATAAATAAATAAAATCTTTAAAAAAAAAAAAAAAAAAAAATTACTCTGACAGATTTCGTGTTTATAATCACTGAATACTGAGAATAAAAGAAGGGAAACAGCCAACAGTATTTTTTACTCTCTTCCTTCTCCTGAAGACATAATGGTATGAATTTTAAGTAAAAGCCAGTTACTCCAGAATACTAATATGAAAACACAAACTACAGTATCCATTTATAGTCAAAATATTCTTTGGCTTCTTCAGAAAACAATTTTTTTTCCTATTATCACACCATTTATATTTTGTCATCTGCCAAAGAACTGCATAATACTACTCATTCTCCTAACCAAATAGTTTTGGAAACACTTCAAGATAAAAGTTTAGCCATCGACTGAACAATGTTTTAAAAAGGAGTTATGATTATTGCCTGTGTTGTCCTTGTAACATTCAGGGTGTAAACATCTACAGCTAAAAGAATTTTCAATGTTTACTATTGCAACTACTTTAACAGCAGCTAGGGTCACACACTCAACTGAAGACGCTATGCCATAGTTCATGTCACAACAAATAAGACTAAACCACACCCCCTGAGGAACATACTTCTTAGACCCATCATCTCTATTCAGAAATAGGAGCCGGAGGGGTCCAGTTCTACTCCTGACAAAGAAAGAAAAGTGTCTTTACAGCTTAAAATAATTTGCTGTAAGCACAATCATACAAGTAAAAGCCACTTGATGTAAATTCACTTCTACAACCCAATTAGAACAAACTCTTTTTGAATCCTTTAAATTTGTAAGAGAAAGAAACCAAAGCACATACAAAAAATCTTTGAACTAGGGAACCAGACAGGAGGGACAAAACACTCTAAAACCTGGTTTTGAAGTTGATATTTTGACATTGCTTGAAACCCAGAATGAGATTAACTACAATAGTAACAGCATAAAATGCAAACAGTGAAAATTTAACACTCTGGCTACAACTAAAATTAAAGGATTTGTAGGTAAAGGAGGAAAAAAAATACAACAATTAATCTAATTGATTGAAAAACCATAAATAACGACAGATTTAAAAATACTTTCAAGGACAAATACTTAGACAATTGTGAATCTTTTAATACATATTTTCAAAATCACCAATCATTTCTTTGTGTTAGAAGACTTCAAGAGACTGAACTATACGCACAAGTTTAAGAGAGAACCTTGGATCATGTAGCTCTTTATTTTTGAGAAAATAAAACATTCATTCAATTAAGTTTAAACATTTACTGGGGGACTAAGGGCAATTCATGCACAAGGCACATAGATCCTAAGATATTTTAGACAGGTGTGTGAGCTATCTATCCTAAAGATCCTAAAGATCAAATAAAAAACCCAAACCACAATACATACCTCCCACTTCAGAAGTGACTTCCCATTTACCTAAATGAGTTAAGGAAAATTCTCTAAATTCTGTACTGAATTGCTTTAGTGAATGATTTATTCTTATATTGGGGATAGTGAAACAACAGACTATCAGTTTGTTTTACTCTGTGAATGGAAACAGGAAAACTATATCAAAGGCAGTAAGTACTTTCGGGATGGCAAGGAGGTACAAAAGAGGGAGGTAGAAGCGAGGGTTATCCATATTCTATCTCAAACACTGGAAAGCTATAATTGTAAGTAGGTACAGAAAAAGATACCACCTGAAAACATATCAATCATACAACTGATTGCTTAACGTAAGGTTTCAAATGTAATAAGTAATCTAGTTGCTATATACAGTTGTGAATGGCCTCTTTGATAGCTCAATTGTTATTAAAATGAATAAAAATTTAGACAAAACTACTCAAAGGTGTTCTTTTCAGTAGGGAATGCTTATTATTGGAAAAAGTAAATTTGGGGGTGGGACGCCTGGGTGGCTCAGTTGGTTGGAACGACTGCCTTCGGCTCAGGTCATGATCCCGGAGTCCCAGGATCGAGTCCCGCATCGGGCTCCCAGCTCCATGGGAAGTCTGCTTCTCCCTCTGACCTTCTCCTCGCTCATGCTCTCTCTCACTGTCTCTCCCTCTCAAATAAATAAATAAAATCTTTAAAAAAATTAAAAAATAAAAAAAATTTTTTAAAAAAGTAAATTTGGGGCAATTGTGAAAATAAAAAGTTGGATTTTGGTACCTCAAAGAGATTAGAAGCAAATGATATTAGAAAATGAGACTTTAAAGAGAGACAAAAATACAGACAAGTATATATAAATCTCAGAAAAATAAAATATATACAGACATCCTGAAATACACTGAATATTCTTCAAGATGAAACTATTTTACTTAAGAATATAAAGTTACTACATAAAGAAATACATATTCAAATGATTATACAAAAGACATTTTCAAAGAAATAGTTTAAGTCTAGGCAGGAAACCCATCTGATTTAAACATCTTTTCCCCTTCTTACTTTCCATGTCAGCCAAGGATGATGCTAACACCAGCATGCCAAGATTTTGTTCTAAAATAAAAACAAATACTCATCAGTGTCATTTTCTGGGAGGCTAAAGAACACTGAGAGTCTACTGCACAACCTCAAAACATTCATCTGAATTAAAACAATTTCAAACTGTGAACATTTTAAAGGACTACTTTACTTTTCGACAAGTAAGCCAGCAAACAGTAACCAACAAGAAAGGATTAGCTCTGCGTCTTGAGTGAGGGAGTTTGCATTCCTACTGATAGCTTCCACAATCCCAGGCAGCCAAAAGTAAATCCAGGTGGGTAGACAAAATGCTTTCAAGAAATCAAACCACACTCTGGAGGCGTGATACACACACAGCAGTTCCTAAAAGCCACAGTTTCAGGATCACTTACTTTCAACAGTGGCTTCTAGTGTTTTTTAATCCTTTGTAAATGGGACGAAAAGATATAGACCCTCTCCCAAAAAACTGCACCCAGAAACTATTTTGCAGATATTCTCAGAGATGCACCTAAGAAGGGGTCACAAGTGGAGTATATTTGAGGTGACATCTATTTGAAGAGGGAACTTCCCTTAACAAATGATTAAAAGGCAGTTTTTAGAGTAAATATATATACTTATATATTATATAATAGTATTCATAATAAACCTACAATTTACAGAGCACTTTTACAAATCTAAGCTCACTGGAGTCTAAGAGTTAATGGTGACTCAGACCTACCAGCTATTATTTCTGTTTTATAACTGAGGAAACTGAGGCACCGATTTAATTACTTGCCTAGCATATCCAGTAAGTAATTAGACGTGGTATTAAAATGTAACGGTTTAATTCCTTATCCAGAACTTCTCTGCTGCGAGAAAGAAAAATACTGTATGGCTGCCTCTGACATACAAAATCAGACATGAGCTGGTTTGGGGAATTCTATACACCTAAGCCTTACTTGCCTCATCAGTATCTTTTCTTCATACTGCTTTAAGATAATTTTCCCAAGTGAATGAAGCATCCAAATCTGTTTACTACACTGAATGAGCATCCTTCTCTGTTTTATATGCCTAAACTTTCTTCTCCATATAGATTAATATAACCCTTTCCCTGAATCAGGGTCAGTTGCATTCACATTTATTACGGAACTGTACTACACTACAGCAATCAGCTATGATCCCACTGTGTCCTTTGAAAACTATCAAATTAAAAAGACAATCTGCCCCTTCATTTAATGGTGTACCCTGTATGCATGGTCATGCAGCTTCTCCTTTCACATGAGTAGCACTTTCTGCCGGTTTCATTACTTTAACCTTTCCAAGCACCAATCCCCTCTACTAACCGTGCTGCTTTTAACTTGCCATATGGACCAAGGGATCAGAAAATGAATGTATTAGAATTTAGAGTCCCTATAGTTAGTAAAGTACAAAAGCTTTAATTCTCATGTTCTTGTCTGTTCAGTGGTCTTCCTAAGGTTCAATGCTATCTGGTTCAAGTAACTGACCTTCAAATTACACACGTGCCAAAAACCCTCATAAATTATTTATTGAGTTTTGGGTTTTCTTTGAATAAAGTAATATTCACTTAACAAAAGATTATCTTTGGTTCACAACACAAAAAGAATAATAGGATCCTATTACAAGCTTGTAGAATAGGGACCCACACATTACATTTAAAATAATTTTCTCAAACAGAAAAACAGAGGTTAAGAAATTAAGGAAAAAAAATTACAAAGAATAGAGTAAATATAAACCTTTCCATTCTGGTTGTTCTTCATAATCTGTTGAATCATGCAGTAAATTAAGGGATGCAAAAGAAAACGGTTTTTTAAAAGCAGTGTAGGCTACACAACATGACACTTTTCCACCATATATAACCATATATAACTTATCTGAAATTTTTCCTTTAAAAATAGCCATAAATTATTAAAGACACACTTTATAATTATAAAAGAAAATTTAAATACAAAAGACATCAACAAAAGAAAAATGCTTTAGTTTGCACCTAAAACTTTTTTCCTGCCTAAACAGAAAAACTAATGAAATCCAATTTTAATATTTTTTTTAAAAGATTTTATTTATTTATTTGACAGAGAGAAATCACAAGTAGATGGAGAGGCAGGCAGAGAGAGAGAGAGGGAAGCAGGCTCCCTGCTGAGCAGAGAGCCCGATGTGGGCCTCGATCCCAGGACCCTGAGATCATGACCTGAGCCGAAGGCAGCGGCTTAACCCACTGAGCCACCCAGGGGCCCCAATTTTAATATTTTTTTAAAGATTTTATTTATTTATTTGACAGAGAGAGAGATCACAAGTAGGTGGGGGGGGGGGGGGAGTAGGCTCCTCGCTGAGCAGAGAGCACGATGTGGGCCTCGATCCCACCTGGGATCATACCCTGAGTGGAAGGCAGAGGCTTAATCCACGGAGCCACCCAAGCGCCCCTGAAATTCAATTTTAATAGAAGTACTTGATTATTGGTGAGAAGTCCTATGAAAACAATCACTTATGACGGAGTATCAAAGGTAAATTATAGGACATACCTATTACCAAAATAAGATTAAAATCCTATTACTTGATTAAATGTTAATATTTTTCTGTTGGTATTACGTAAGAAATTAGGAATACCAATATTCTTATTTTTACGACTATCGAGTTTCACAATAGCTTGATTAGAAATCTCTGAACTATGTCTAAATTGAATCATTTTCTTCTATTTTAAGGACAGGATACATTTGAGTCTGTATAATAAAAATAGTAGCACTATTAAGCATTTCCTAAGCATTTTACATCTGGGAATTCCTTCTATCCTCACAGCAACGCTGTGAGATGAGAAGGCTGAGGCTTCAAGAAGATAAGCAGCTTTCCTCCAACAAAGTGCATATACACGGGCAAGGTTGTCCAAGTTCATGTTATCATGTTAGATCACCTCCTATTTTAGAGTACTGGATTCCAGAACTTTAGAGTACATTTTCTAGATTTCATCATTCCACACTGCCAACATCGTTCAGTTTAAAAATTTTAAAAAAATCATTGGAGAACTCATCAACACTTTCAAGTTCCTTAGAATAAAATCTATTTATGGTTTATGTATGAATGGTCAAACTATATGAATGGTCAAACAGCATCCTGTTTTGTTGACATGTTTGAGGAGTGTGGTACGTAAGAACAGATAGCCCAGAAAAATATCTCCTAAAGTTCCAGTAAGGAGTGTAGCAATTAAAGCAAATATAAACAAATCTTTACCAATTATTTGACATTTTAGGTAATTTTTAATTGGCCCCTCACTACCTCCAATCTTCCAAAAAGCTCAAACAAAACTCTAATAAAATGTAATAAAAAAACCAACTAAATATAAACCCTTCACATATTTAAGCAGTTTAGTTTTACTCTTATTTTCATTCTAAAAACAATGAAACTCAAATAAAAACAGCCCCCACGATGTTCTTCCTTTGGCAAAAAAATAAATAAAATTTTTTAACAGCCCACAGACTATCACATTTATTCCATCGAAGTATATGGAAATTTTCAGTTCATCATCTGTTTCTTATTAACATTCAATGAGTTGTTTGTTTTTAAAAAAAAAAAAAACACAAACAAAAGAAGACAAAACCTGGAATCGGGAAAAATAAAAGCTTATATTAGCCAAAGATCTGCACCAAGAAGCAAATAAAACCTTCCATGTAACTTTTCCTAAAAATCAGAACACCTCATATTCCCTGTGGAAAGGAAATGACATTTTAAATACAAAGACATAAGGATTTACTTATAGCTCTTGTCCATGTGTTTTTTTTTTTAGTATTTAAATTTCCACAGTATTTAGATTCAGAATAGTAGTATTTTTCTACCATAGCATGTTCATTCTTTTAAAATTTACTTTAACGACACCTTGAAAAATTAAACTATACTTTAAAACTCAATAGGTTCTTGCATAGTCGTGAACATTTCTGGTATGACTTGTGTGAGAAATCACTAAAGCATTTCAAGACCTTTTATAAAAAACAGAATGATAACCACATCAAAGATTCAAGGGAATTTAATTACTATATGGTCACCAAATGGTTATAATCATTTCTGATATTAGTTCTCAATATTCAAGTCTGACAGAATATCTCTTCTTAAAGATCATTTTTTAAATTCCCATTAGAAATTAATCTGTGTTAGAAACGACACCAACGGAAACAAGAGAATTTTTACAAGGGATAAGCTTGAATACAGGGAATAAATTGAAGTATAAAAAGATCTATGATGCCAGCAACAGAAGTCGTCCGAATTCTTGTGATCCTACTCAAGAACCAGATTCCATAATAACCACAACAGAATAAACTAACTATTTTGGGTAGGAGGAAATAGCAAGAAACAACTCTGAAATAAATAAAATGGCCAAAACACTGACAATATAAAACCACCCACTGAATTTTGCACAATTTCCCATAAACCTCAAATAAATAAGCTTTTAACCAAAACACCATCACTGTTATCATAGGAAGCATTATGTATCCACGGAGGGATACTAAATGCCGATATAAACTACAATTTAATAAACTGTAAGTGTGAAGCTAAAAGAAAAAGTATGTTAATGCCTGATACTTGAATAAGCAAGAAATAAAACCAAAGCGACAGACCAAAAAAGAGGCACAAGTTTTCAAAGTACGCAGTCAGAGATAAAGTAATATTTGGAAAAATCTTACATAACCGATAGAGTGATCTAATTCTGTGGGCTCCGTGGCACACACTGTATGCGAGATGACTAAAAATGGTTTGTGACCTAATAAATTTCGACATTTTCCTGTTGCTACTGTCGTACAAAGAAAGAAGAGAACCGATTTTTGTTATTCCTGGGAAAACATCAGGAGGTGGCAATGGACTTTTTCAGAAAAACCCAAGGCCAAGAAAGAACTGATATATTCAAATAACACAACTAAAAATATATTTCTCGGTGTTCATACCAAAGCCTCTTCTAAGACAACCATCTCCTCCTACATGGAAGAAAGTTTATTTTAACGGCACCGCGGAAGGAGGGAGAGTAACACCAAGCGTATTTCAGTAAGTACCGCTCTCATCCACAGCACCAGCAGCTGCCGTGACTCGTGGGAAATCCCCTCCCGTGATTTACTTACCTCCACCGCCCGCATCTTGCTCCTCGCCTTCAGGAAACGCAACCGGGCTTGGCAAGCTATTCCTCGACCGAGTGACCGTCTCTAACTGGGAAGCCCGGCCCAATAAAGATAGCTCATCTAGCACCTCTCCCTCTTTGGCCTCGAGATCTGATTTTGAAGTGGTTAAGGGTTTTATACTTTCGGGCGCCATCAGCCTGTTGGAGTCATTCAAACACGCTACCGTGCCACTGTCTAGGCTCAACACCCGGGCCCGAGTCTTGGCACTGTTTGTGCTGGAAGTCCGACGTGCTGTCCGCTTTTTGCCAGCTCCGTCAGGACCCAGGTGGGCTTTGTGTGCGTGCTCGGAGTCAGCGCCCCTTTCTTTAGGGACGTGTTTGGTCTTTAGGGCACTGTACCTGCCCTCAGGAGACTGACACGAATGAGAAGTGGTGCTAGAAGAGCTATCGCTGCTGAACTGGTGGGCAGACTGAACACTCGACGCTCTGCTCAAGTCACTTTGGTCACTCGAGTCCTCGTCGTGACAGAATATAGCACTGTGTGGCTTTGTGCCAGCAACACCTCGAAAGGAAACATAGTCCCTGTGCCGACTTGAATCAAAACTGCTGGCCCGTTTTTTCCCTGTCCGTCTCCGGCCCGATTTATGGGCAGAGGCTGTCCGGTGGATCAAGCTCGACGATTTAGGCCGTACGTCCCCTTCCTTTTGCTTTCCACTACTGTCTTTAGCAACTTTGGTATCCCCTGGAACAGCAGACTTTTCACTCTGCTCCTCTTTGTCTTCGGCAGTTTTCTCAAGTGGTTTGTCCTCCTGTGACGTAACCTCGTTCGCGTGGGGATTTTTATTGGCTTCTTCGGACGCAGAGGTGCTGAGGCCTCTCTGATTGTGCACATCATCGGAGGTACTGGACTCCTTGGGCTCTTGAACCCCACTGTTGGTACTCGCTTCCACGGCGGTCTTTTCGCTGCTAGTCCTTTTGTCACTGGTACAGCTACTCTTGTCCTCAGGGTCAGCACAGCCCTCTTTCTTCCTGCCACCCTTCTTTCCTCCTCTAGGAGACTCCTCATGCTCCGACAGGATGCTCTCGATGTGCGTTGAGCTGGTTTGCTCGCTTTTGTAGCTGCTGACGGTACTGTTGGTGTCACGGTCCGTCCCACTGCAGTAGCTCTCTGTTGACCCGCTACTCCGCGTGCTCAGGCTCCTCAGGCTGTCCATGCTTTTGTCTGCCTTCAAAGGTTTGCTCTTCCCACTTCTGGGAGGTGGCTGAGAATTACTGTTTTTCAGCTCACCAACAAGCTGAAATTCCCCAGACAAACAAGAATTGTCCACCAAGGATTCTTTGGATCCAGAATGAGGCTTGGAAGATTCTAACTCGCTAACTGGATCCAAGCCCCGTCTTTGCTGATAAAGGGGGAAGTCATTCAGGGAAGTGTCTGGGAAAGCCACCGCAGAGCTCGAAGTCCGTGGCACCCCTCGTGGCCGGTGATCTTTTCTGTAAGAGTGTGAATGTAAAGGGACGAGAGAAGCTACTTCCGTATCACAGGCATTGGACAGAGACTGATCGATGTGGTGGTGGTGGCTGTGACTCGGCAAGCTCACTTTGTCACTGAAGTCCCTTGGTAAGTCCTGCCCACAGGAGGATAAGGAAGGCTGAATGGAGATGAAGGAATCATTGGAGACCAGACGGAAGAGCTTCCGATCAGTTGCCAGATCTGTTGCAAACACATATTTGGAAATGTTAACACAAATCTATCATCTGCTTTTCTACTGCTTAACAATGGAAAGAACTCACACCACACTGAAAAACGAGGAAAAACAAGTTCCCAAGTAGTTCACTGAATTAAAGTTGGCCAGACATTCCAAAGAGCTGGTTTCTATTTCACAGCTGCACAAAGAGAGCATTCTACTGACAGAATGAACTAAACCTCTAAATCCTCGAATGGCCAGAGAAAAGGTTTCACAGACTACCAACAATAAGAGGCAACACAGCATTATATTTAAAACAGCCCTGGATTTTTTCTTTCGTGAAGATTTTATCTGAAGTAATTTCTACACCCGCTACGGGTCTTGAACTTCCTCTCCTGAGATCAAGAATCGCATGCTCCATGGAATGAGCCAGCCCGGCGCCGCATAAAGCGGACCTGGATTTTTATGTGAAGTGTGTCTTTAGCTTACTAACTGCATAGCCTTGGGTTACCTTTCCAAGCCTTGGTTTCCTCATCTATAAAACAGGACCTCAGAATCATTAAGTAGCACCATGAAATAACTGAGTTAATGTGCTTTAGCATATACACGGCTTGGCACAATGCCTGACACGATTAACAGTAGCTACACTGGTTTAGTTCACTAACACAGTACAAAATCTTTTTTGAAAAACTAATGTGATTACCTTATTTTAAAAAAAATTAAAAAAAAAATACTAGAAAGAGGGGAAAAAAAAAAATGAAAGGCTGAACAATCCCCAAGGAAGACAAGATACAATGATGTAAGATTTTGCTGTTCACAATGACCGAAAAGATTAAAATAGTTGTGGAGCAAAATACACTTTCTCTTTCATCATTCATGCAACAATTACAAAAGACCTCATGAAAAACTACATTATCCTTGTCAGACCATTCCTTTAACCCTCCACTTAGGGCAGTGATTAGTGACTTGACTGTCCATACTCTCTGTATACACAGATATAAATAAATTCACCTACCTACCTACATTGTAATTTCTCTTTAAACACACCCTGGCAACTGAACTGTACGACAGCTGACTTTTTATACACTTTTGACAGACAAGTATAGCTGAATCTGCTGTTAGTTCAATAAAAAGAAAAATAACTACTTTATTTGTTATAAGTGCATAGTAAAAACACGATAGATTCTGCAGTTAAGTGAGACCCCTCTAAGGAGAATCTCAGTAATAAAAGCATACCCTTCCCAAGATTGATATAAAATAAAAATAAATTACTAGAAATGTGTGTGTACTTTTAAAAAATCTAAACCTAGATTTAAATAAATAAAAACTTAGAAACAGGGCACCTGGGTGGCTCAGTGGGTTAAGCCGCTGCCTTCGGCTCAGGTCATGATCTCAGCATCCTGGGATCGAGGCCCGCATCGGGGGTCTCTGCTCAGCGGGGAGTCTGCTTCTCCCTCTCTCTGCCTGCCTCTCTGCCTACTTGTGATTTCTCTATTTCAAATAAATAAGTAAAATCTTAAAAAAAAAAACAAACAAACTTAGAAACAGCCTCTAGAATATACCACATAAATTGATTTATAAATGACCTATCAGGCTCTATCTTAGGTTTTAAAGTCTTCAGCTTTAAGTAAAATTCATGTTCTTTATCCAGAACAGCTGCCACTGTCCTTGGGTTCTAAATATCAAAATTTAAAAGTTAGCATCATATTTAATCTTTTGTAATATTAAATTATAAAGTTATTTCTAAAAACTCTCTCTATAGCTCTACTAAGCAATTAGAAATAGTGGATTCACATTTCAAAGTTATGGATTTTATAGAACAAAAACTTAACTGAACAAGTAACTGAAAATCATTAATTCTAATATACAAGAAAAAACTTTTAAAAAACTGCTAATAACCAAAACCAATTCCCTTCTAAGACATTAATAAACCAGAAATATAAGTTTTTCATTTAAAAAGACACAGTCAAACTTACTGTAATACATGTACTCTTTTCAATGTGGCTAAATATACCATAAGAAAATTTAATCTTATCAGGAAGAACTTTAGGTTGTTTTAGGAAATTTTCAAATAAATATGCTTGCTTGGACGTTTTTCTTACTGGTAGCAATATAGTCAAAGACAGGCTCAAATCAACACAAAGAGATACTATTTTTCATAAGCAAACTTTTTTTTCAATGACTGCTACTTCTTGGCATTTAGGATAAGAAAGGCATGCACACATGCTGCTTGTCCTGGTGCAAACTGGTATAACCTTCTATAAAGCAATCTAGCAATATGGCCAAAAGTCTTCCAAAGATATACTCACCCTTTATCACTCATCTTTTTCTAGAAAATGCTGCTAAAGGATAAAATCAGGTATGTATATAAAGTTTTGGCCACAAACTGTTCTTTTCAGATTATTATAAAACTTAAAACCTTAAAAGTATTAAAATGTCCAATAAAAAATAGGTTGAATAGACTGTCTATTAAAACATCACACAGGGCACCTGGGTGGCTCAGTGGGTTAAGCCGCTGCCTTCGGCTCAGGTCATGATCTCAGGGTCCTGGGATCGAGTCCCGCATCGGTCTCTCTGCTCAGCAGGGAGCCTGCTGCCTCCTCTCTCTATCTGCCTGCCTCTCTGCCTACTTGTGATCTCTCTCTGTCAAATAAATAAATAAAATCTTTAAAAAAAAAAAAAAATAAAATAAAACATCACACAGGCACTAAAAATGTTTTCAAAGATTACATACTCATATGAGAAAAAGTAGTTTAGTGAAAATGATACTATAGGGGCGCCTGGGTGGCTCAGTGGGTTAAGCCGCTGCTTTCGGCTCAGGTCATGATCTCAGGGTCCTGGGATCAAGTCCCGCATCGGGCTCTCTGCTCGGCAGGGAGCCTGCTTCCCTCTCTCTCTCTCTCTCTGCCTGCCTCTCCATCTACTTGTGATTTCTCTCTGTCAAATAAATAAAAATAAACTCTTTAAAAAAAAAAAAAAAAAAAAAAAGAAAATGATACTATATAAAAAGTATGATTCCAATCTATAAGAGTTAAAAATATTAAGAGTATATTTGCATATGTGTATTAGGAATATTAAAGGTAAGATACCTATGGCATAAAGTCCTGACATGCTATATAACATGCTAAGTCAAGGAAGCCAAACACAAAAAACTACATATCCTATAATCCCATTTATATGAAATATACAGAATAGGCAAATGCATAAAGACAGAAAGTAGATCAGTGGTTGCCAGGGGCTGGAGGTCAGAGGAAATGGGGAGTGTAATGGATATGGGTTTCTTGTTGGGGTGACAAAAATGTTCTGGAATTGGTGGTGATGAGCATACAACCATGTGAAATTACTAAAAATCACTGAATTGTATACTTTTTTTTTTTTTAGATTTTACTTATTTATTTGACAGACAGAGATCACAAGTAGGCAGAGAGGCAGGGAGAGAGACAGAGGGGGAAGCAGGCTCCCTGCTGAGCAGAGAGCCTGATGCAGGGCTCAGTCCCAGGACCCTGGGATCATGACCTGAGCCGAAGGCAGAAGCTTTAACCCACTGAGCCACCCAGGCACCCCTGAATTGTATACTTTAGAAGAGTGAGCTCTGGGACACCTGGGTAGCTTAGTCAGTTAAGCATCTGTCTTCAGCTCATGTCATGATCCCAGGGCCTGGGATCGAGCCCTGCCTGTTCCTTCCTCTCTCTCTGCCTGCAGCTCCCCGTGCTTGTGCTCTCTCTCTTACTATCCCTTTCCCTCTATGTGTCCAATAAATAAAATCTTTTTTTAAAAAAAGTGAATTCATAGTATATGAATTATATCACAATACAAAAATAATTTTAAAAGTGATGCACCAAAAAACATTGTTATTTTGGTGTCAGAAGTGTGAATTATTTTCTTCATATTAACTATTTTTTTCTAAAATTAACATATGTTACTTTCCTAAACAAAAACCACATTTCCTCCTCTCTTCTGGATCATCTCCATCAATTATAAAAACAAGCTGTTCTCTTGCGCATTCTTACAAAATCCAAATCTCTCCTTTACCCTCCCTTCCCCTTCTGGCTTTCGCCTTCCATCTCTGACCCTCTTACACAAATTCACCAAAATAGTCTGTATTGCCTCCTTTCAGTTGTCCTCTAATTCTCTCCTACTTGTATTCTGACCCCTTTCATGAATATGCTTATCAAGGTCACCAACAACCTCTGCACTGCTAACCTCAATGTCAAGTCTCAGTCTCACATCTCCTGGCTTATGAGTAATGTCTGACAAAGCTGACCACAGCACTCTCCTTGAAAAACTGGGATACAACACTCTAGGTCTTCCCGCACCCCACCAGTTGCTCCTACTCAGTCTCCTGCACCTATTTTTTTTTAATTTTTAATTTTTATTTTTTAAAAATTTTTTATTTTTTTATTATCATGTAATGTATTATTAGCCCCAGGGGTACAGGTCTGTGAATCGCCAGGTTTACACACTTCATAGCACATACCTTCCCCAATGTCCATAACCCTACCACCCTCTCCCTAACCCCCTCCCCCTGGCAACCCTCAGTTTGTTTTGTGAGATTCAGAGTGTCTTAAGGCTTGTCTCCCTCCCGATCCCATCTTGTTTCATTTATTCTTTTCCTACCCACAAACCCCCCACATTGCCTCTCAACTTCCTCATATCAGGGAGATCATATGATAATTGTCTTTCTCTGATTGACTTATTTCATTAAGCATAATACCCTCTAGTTCTCCTGCACCTAACAAACTGGAGCGGCTCAAAGTTCAACCCTGGGAACTTCTCATTCCATCTATACATCCTCTTTTCTATCTCTCGTCCAGTATTCTGGTCCCATGATAACTAAAATTCAGGAATCCTTGTAACTAGTTTCCTCCATCTTCTAGCCAGCCCCCACACTCATATGGAATAGGCTAACGTACTGACCTTAGGTAAGGAAAACATGAGTGTGGCCGTAGAGGGAAACTGTATGTAAGTCCTTCTTAACAGTGAAAAAAGCAGAACCCACATCCCCACATCCTCAGGTCACTCTCAATCACACTAAATCATGTTGATAAAACGAGTGCCAAGTAATCACTAACTGCCAACCAACTAAAGGTCGCTATCCTGTAAACCCAAACCAGCTAGAGAACTTAATGCGCCCCAACTGATAATTAAGCCAGAATGAACATCTGCCACTAGGTGGTGCCAAATCACAGCCACGACCCACAAATTTGGATCAGGGCACTCAGGACATGGGAATTCCAGGTTAGGCTAACCATGCAGGCTTGCCCAGTTAGTTTATGAACTTCATGATAACCCATTTAGCTGGTATCTATACACTGAAAACTCCTAGTTTCAAATCTCAGCCCATACTTCTTACCTGAAGTCCAGACCTAATTATACACTAATTACTGCCACTTAGAGGTCTAACAGCATCTCCGACGGATGTGCCCAAAACTGACCTCCCTATCCTAGCCTCATCCCTGCTCTCCCTGCTTCTAAGTCTGCTCCTTTTCAGTTTTCCTCCTTCCCATCTTCCCCATCACTTAACTCAAACAACTTACAGTCATCCATGAGTACTATTTCTCTCACATAACATATCCATCGACATCAAAATAGCCTCTCATTAATATCTTCTACATACACAATCAGACTACTTCTCACTGCCCTCATCTGTGCCCTGGATCACTGTAATCATCCACTAACTGGGCTTCCGGATTCAGCCTCTGCCCTTTTTAATCTCAACATAGGAGCCACAGTGATTCTATAAAACTGTAACTGACATCATGACACTCTTTCTGCTCAAAACCCTTTGGCAGTTCCTCATCTCACTAGGAATTAAAGCCACATCTTTATTTATTTATTTTTAAGATTTTCTTTCTTTCTTTCTTTGAGAGACAGAGAGCACACGCATAAGAGAGCGAGGACGGGGCAGGGAGGAGGGGGACCGGGCAGCAGAGAGAGAGAGAGAGAGGGAAAAGCAGTCTCCCAGGATTCCAGGATCAGACCTGGGCCGAAGGCAGATGCCCCACCAACTGAGCCACCCAGGTACCCAAAACCAGAGTTTTTTAAAATGGCTTACAAGGCTATGCAATCTGTCCCCTTACTTACTTCACACCAACCACACAATTTCTCAAACCTGACAGGCATGTTGTAACTTCGACTCTTACCGATGCTGTTACCTCTGCATAGAGAGAGTCTCTCCCTCCAAATACCCTGAGAGCTCACTCCTTCACCTCCTTCAGATCTTTGCTTCCAGCAAGGCTTTTCCCTTGACCACGCCATTGAATCTAACCCCGCCTCCAGACCCCACCATTCCCTATCCTCTGTCCCTACAACTGCATATAGATTTGACTTGTACTAGCTTGATTCCATAATAGTAGTATAGAAGCCACATAACAGTAGAATTTTTTGTCTGTTCACTGATTTATTTCTGGTAGTTAGAAGGGGGTGCTCTGAGCACATAATGAGTACTAAATAGTATCTTTTAAATGTTATCTTTGTGTGTTATCTGCTGAATGTTTAATGTTATCATAATAAAATGAAAGAAGTTACAAAACTATCTAAAAGTGGTGTAACAGAACTAGACTTCAATGACAGGACTGCCATTTTGTACCTTTCTGACTTTGGGCAAGTTTCTTATAACCTCTAAGCCATGATATGTTCATCTGTAATGTGAGAATCGTATTATTAACCTCAAATGCTTATAGTGAAGGTTGTGTGTCTGCTTTTAAAATGCTCAAAAGAAGACCTAAACCACCAGGTGACACACTAAGAGCTATTGAGCCAAATTGGCTCTCTGCCTGCTTTTGAAAAAGGCTTTAGTATAACACAACCATGCGCACTCATTTACTTGCTGTTTATGGCTCCTTGTGCGCGCTACAATGGCAGTGGAGTAGTTGCAAAAGAGAGCATATGGCCTACAAAGCTATCTGACCATTTACAGAAGAAGTTTGCTGACCCCTCGCCTAAACATAGTGTGTGCTCGCTGAGAGTCAGACATCACTGTCTATGTCAGTATGAATCTGCAGGAGAGGCTTGTGTGCATATAATTCCCAACACAAAAGACTACAAAACGTTTGCTTATGCGTGCTACTTTCCAGATACAAAATAAAGAAATAGGACCCTAAATGCAGTGGCACTAGCCCAAGATCATTACCTAATTTTTGAGACATTCTAATGATTATATATCACAGAAAACAATACTGTAATTCTCAAACTTATCAATTCACCTTAATCTTTTATAAGAAAATAGTTTCTATATTATATAGTGTGTTTGGAAGTTTTTTTACAGGGGAGGGGTATGTTGGCAGGAGTAGTCCATAAAAGAAAATAAATGATGGGGTATTGCAATTCCAGAAAGCAGTTATAGCACGATGAACTTACATTCCGAGTACCTGGAACAAAACGTGCTTGGAAGAATTGGTTCTAAGAATTGCTTGTAAAATATTGAATAGGAAAATGTCATAATTTAGAAAGCTATTTGTAACTATAAATAAATTTCCTGTACTTAATTATGAAACTTATCAGCCTGCCTGCCTTCCAAAAAATCACACATAGGCCAATAAAAACAACAGGTTAGAAACAAGGAAATAGGTTTCTGTCTCATTGATTATGTAACTTGGGATAATCTCCATTTGAAAATGGAATAACATATCCATCCTTTCATGTCTGAAAATTAAAAATGAAACATAAAAATGGGACATTCTTAAAAAAAAAAAAAACTCCATTAAATCCAAAATACTTATTTATAAAGAACTGAATAAGGAGAGAAGGAAAAACACTTAAAGCCCAAATTTCCATTAAAAATCTGCTACAGGAGGCACCATGTCAAAGGCAGACACAGTTTCTCTGTAAGTCCAACAAGTTAGTTCTCTATTAAAACATACTGTCGGGTAAGATATAGAGCAACTGACATTTAGAGGTCATACTGGATGGAAAGTAACAGTCTTACATACTAGGTTACTAAACTAGGCAAGATGCTCTGACCCACCAGACGAGCAGATTATCTCCCATCTCACACTCACTGCAGGGCACAGGCTCATAAAATTTTTCTCTCCATGTCAACTTGGCAGAACATGTGTAACTGAATTCCAGAAAGCTAAAAGTACTTATAACACTGTTTTACTATTATCCTAGTTAATAACTTTATTTTAATGTTGCTTAAAGGTATCATATTAAATTATTATAAACTTCTGCCAAAAAGTAAACAGCATATTCTACAACTCACCGTGGCCCCCACAATATAACATCAGTGTGAAGTATAATGTTCTTACCTTGTTCTTCACTCCCTTCCTTACAAAGACTAGAGCTCTGGCCCAGACTTAAACTGATATCATCAGAAGTCTTAGCGGTGTCTGTATCTCCTACGAAGTTAAGAGAAACATGTGAACACACTATATTAAAAGTAAAGTCTGTACAGGGTGGCATAACAAGAAAGGATATCAACTACACTACTTTACTATATACTATACTAGGATACGATGTCTACGAGAGCAGATTTTGCATATCACAGGTTGCAATAATGGATGACGCACTGAACTAATGGGAAGCATCATGGACTATGAGACCACATCTTTATTCTCACAGCACTATAAACCAAATAATACAAAAAGCTTCATATGGTTAGCCAATAAAACTTTCTTTAAAAAGAAGCACTTTCTTAAGAAATGGAAATTATGTAATAACAAAACACTTAATTTCCGTCCCCAGGAAAATTATAAAAATGCCCCTAAAAAAGTATAGGATAAAAAAATTTGTCTGAAATAAATGCAAGTAAAAGGTATATGTGAGATGTACAGAAAACATTTTCCCTCTTTTTTACTGTCTTATTTGTACCCAATTTAAAGGTTTCACATTAAATTACTTGGTTTTCCACAAATCTCACCAAAACCCATGAAAACTATTGTCCTTCAAGGCAGAAAGTTTCTTATATATCACAACGTATCATTCACACAATATAATGCAAATATTCAAAGATGTCGGTGAGATTTGGATGGTGAAAGGAGAATCCCATATAAATCAAGTAACCTTTAACACAAGATACATAACTGCATCTACAAATTAATTTCAAGAATGATCTTTCATGACATGTGAATATATAGTATTCAGTTTTCTTTATTATGTCAAAAATGCAATGGAATGTTACAGGCAACTTTCAACTTAGATAATGTCTACCTTTAATAGTTGCTGCTGTTCCAAGACGAGAGGAACCAGATCCAATCTGAAAATATGATATTAAGGAAAACTAATTAAAATGCTATGTCATTATCAATATGGCCTAGCAAGATCATCAGGCTAAACAATCATATTATCAAAACACACTATCAGTCACTTATATAGAAAGATACCCGCTGGGCATGCTGCCTCAGAGCCACATAACCTGTTTGTTGCGGCACATTCTGCACGTCTGCTGTAGATGTGCTAGGGCACGGAGTCCCTTTGCTTGCTCAGGACTGACAGGGCCCACAGAGCGGGATGCCTCCTCCAACACCCACCAGTCCACGACATACAATTACTAACTTTTTTTTTCATTATATCATGACATGCTCATATTAGAAATAAAAGCAAAACCCGGTGTTAAGTCTATCTGAAACAAATTTAGACTTATCAGGGCATGTAAAAGAAAGGTTTGGGAAACATTAACATGGGTTTCAAACAGCAACCTAAATCTTACTGTCAATTGTTACTGTATCAATATGTTCTATCCTGAGTTCTAGACAAAAGAAGTAAGTACTTCTTTATTGACCACTATAACATATTTAACAAGATTAAAACACTAAAGGATCCAAGTAAGATGACTGTTTAGCACAAACTATAAACAGAAAACTAAAACCTACTGAGCCTTTAATGCTTATATTCAGATAACACCTCCCTAAAATCTTAGCCTTCATCCATTATACCACCATAAAAATCATATAAACAAATACCAGAAATTCCACAAACACATTAAGGAAATCAAACATAACAACATGTCAGTTACTAAATCCATAAGTCTTAGTAAATTTCGATAACCTGTCTTCAAGGGATTTAAGAAGAACACAGTCAAGCAAATTTAATATTTTAGAATAAAATTAATATTCATATAATACTTTGTATTTTACCAAATCCTTTATTTGTTGTTATTATATTTTTAAGATTTCATTTTTTAAGTAATCTCTACATCCAACTGGGGCTCAAGCTCACAACCCTAAGATCAAGAGTTATACATGCTCTCCTATCTGAGTCAGCCAGGCAGTCCCCAAATCTCTCCTTGATTCAACTGATAGAAATATACAATAAGAAACTTGCTCAAAATATAAGTTAATACTGAGTTTGATGGGGCATGAGAGTCCTTCTTGATCTGGATGACAATTAAAAGGTATATACGTATATAAAAACCCACTGTGCTGTACACTTAAGGGTATACTATGCTGTAAGATAGTTTTATGTCACTGAAAAAGTCAGTAAAAACAAACATATACAAACAGGTTAGAACTAGTGCCTTTTGATGTGGCCAATAAAAAAAAAATGAGTTTTGCAACATTATTTGATCACTTTATTAAGCTGACGCTCCTGACTTTTTCCTAAGTTCTGCTTTCAATTAGCCATAAAAGGTACTGCAACTAAACAGAAACAAGCCAAAAAGCCTTTTACTGCAAAATAAAATTTCATGCTTATCACACCTGGTAGGTAAGTTATAGGATTAATATATGCTATTTTTCACTAGTATAATACATATAGCTTCCTAGACCAAACAAACAAACAAAAAACAAGTAAGCAAACAAACAAAAAACACATTTTATAAGCACACCCTTCTAGAAATTTAAACCTAAAAAACAACTTTTGAATACTGGTATACTTGTCATTTGCCTATAACCACAAAGTGTTCCCTTTTCTTTCCTTAACAAGCTTCCTACTTTGTTCAGATGTTGGGTGTGTATCTTTTGATCTATGAAAAGTGGGCCCCGGTTTTGGTCAGTGAACGTGTGCGAGAGTCTGCTGGTGGGCTTCAGGGAAAGATCTCTGCATGCCTGAGAAGACGACAAGCAAGCACAACTCTGCCCACACTGTTGCCTGCTTCTTACCTTTTGACAGGGTCATAGGACTGACACTGTAGTGCTCATCCCACAATCTGGAGGGAAAAGCCAACCCACGACCTAACATGAATGAATGGCTGAACGAATGGCCCACAGCCGCCTTCAGTCTCGGAGGACAAACACAGACTCTCATTTCTTTGAGTCACTTAATTAGTTGAGTTCTATTACTTGCTGACAAAGCATTCTTAATGGGTACAATGGTGGTTATATTTTAATCTTCATGCTTTTCCATATTATTTAAATTTATCCCCACCAAATATAAAAGAGTCAGGACTATTTATGTCTGAAACAGAGGACTGAGAATACAGTACATCCAAATAGGGGAATGCATTCCCCCAAAATGTCACTGAAGAAAAACACTGAATGTCATTAACATTCATGATATATTCAACAAAGAAAATCAAGTTCCAAACAGCATGAACACTATAATCCCAACTTTTTAAAAAATGGTTTTTGATTATGACGTTAGGGATGATTTTGTTTTCTTCTGTTTGCTTTCCCCCAGTAGCTATTTTTCTAAAAATGAGCACATTTAGAAAAGGAAAATTTTACAGAAAAAAGGTGTTCTGCACCAGAACACCTGGTTCAGTTGTTTCTTCTCTTTGGTAAGTGCCACAGGAAAGGTCAGGAAGGATTATGGGTGTCAGAGAAGAAAAATTCTTCCAACTAAATAACAATCAGGCAAGTCTTTGCCCCTCCTTCTAGCTGGAAACAATTATTCTCTCCCCTAAAATCATTAGCCCCTTTTCTGTATCATTCCTATGACGATTACTACTTTTTATCTTAGACTTACATTTCCTTGGTAACATACATCGTATTTATAACTTTGATTACTTACAACACATCGACCCTAGCACTGTAAACTCTGTGATGGTAAGACCCACTCCCACTCCATTCAAATAAACTGACTTGAAAGCTATTGGGCACTAAAATATATGAGGGAAGACAAGTGACAGAAGGAGAGGGAGGTACAGGGAAATAAAAAACAAGAAAATAGAAAGGGAAAGGAAAGAGAATAGAAGATGGAAGACAGAAGGGCAGAGGCGGCAAGAAGGAAAGAATGAGAATGGCTAAGACACAGCCACCATACTCAAGTTCACTACCCAGTTAAGAAGACATTATATAAACAACTATGATAATGTTGAAGAAGTGTCATATAATAAAATATGGACAAGAAGCACAGTATGTCTACTGGTAATAAATGGGATAAAACTATAACGCCAAAATCCAAGTAATACAGTAACTTCCAATATGCGCCCATTTTTATTCAAGAGTTAATATTTTAAGAAAAATAAAATTGGGTATGTTGCATATTTATGTCCAGACAAGCTTTAATGACACTCAGGATGGGAGTCCTTTCCTAAAAAAGTAGGGGAAGTTCCAATAGACACGATGCCATGGTAGAGCTACCGAATATGGCTGGCTACTGCTGCACCCTTTCAAATGTCCTACTGGAAAAACGGGGAAAAAAAGTTTGGCTCTCCAAAAGACTGTGGGGAAAAACATACACTTAACTCCCTCGGAAATTGGACATTGCCAGTATCTGTCAGTATGGACAAAGGCCAGCGTTAATTAAGCATACAAAACATACAGCCTTAAAGATTAAACCATTTCGTTTCATAAAGAGACTGGGAAACCAAAGCCAACCAAAAGAGGATCAAGGATAGTAATACTTCTCTTCAAACTGATATTGTAAAAATTGAAACTTAAAAGGTATGGATGTAATTAAAATGTCACAGCCCTTTGCAATAATGTTTCTTTTTTATTTTACTTACTGAGAGAAAGAGAGAAAAAATACACTTGGGCAGGGGGGAGGGGCACAGGAAACAGGAGAGAGAGAATCCTGAGCTCAGGGCTCGAATCTCACAACCCTGAGATCGTGAACTGAGCTGAAATCAAGAGTCTGACACTTAACCAACGGACCCACCACCCAGGCATCCCACCATTGTTGTTGTTTTTTAACTCTAACATTTCCCATTGGTTTGTTACAGAAAGAAGACAAATTTAAGGACATATCTGTTCTACACCACACTTAATCAAAACTCAAACTGTGACCAAATATTCATGCACTTTAAGTTTAAATCATGAAACACAATTCAGAGGCAAATCTATCAAAATATATTAGGAAACAAAACCCTAGTCAAGATTTCGATTCACAGAATATGGTGTTTTCCCCAATATTTTTCCAAAGCAGTGTAGGGCTAAACTAGGTGGAACAGTAATACTGTGAAACAGTCGGGATAACTAAGTCGACTACCTCATTATTTGTTAAACGAAGAGACAGGTCAGCTTCTACCTCTGAAGTTCTATTATCAGTATAGACAAAGATAATTAGCACCTGTTGACTGAAAGTCAACTATGCACAAGGGGACGGTCTACTGGACCAAGGAGGAAGGAGGAGAACCCACGCTGTGGGGGATTACGCGCGAAGTGCTAATAAGTGCGCCCTCTGCAGGAGAAAGAGGCAATAGCACAAGGCCTCTGAAAATCCTGAGAAACGGGATGGTTGCAACAAAAGTTAGAGTTAGGAGGAAGAGAGATCTCAACCCACAAGCAGTGTGGAACAGTAGAGAGACTGGCTGAACAGCAAGAAGTGAGGTCCGGACCTTGATAAAAATCTTCTACGTACTGAAAGGGCTGACGGAAGAACCAAACACACGCGTGGTTAGCTAACGCTGGACTATGACAGGACCTCTAAGTTGCTCGCTAGGTCGCCTCCCTTGAGCTTCTCCAGCGTCACTCCAGCTACCTACCAGGTTCATCTTCTGAGAAGGCAAGCAGGCATTAGTGGGACTTGGACTCGTGTGGGAGATGTTCAGGACGGGGGACAGAAATGCAGCCGTGAAGGCCCAGCTGGGGTAGAATGACAGCACAGCTGGCGTCAGCCAAGTTGTGAGAGATTTTCAGAGTTACTATTTCAAGTTAAACGTTACAGAACAGAAAGACATTAAAATTGTCAAAAGCAGATCTGTATTCTACATCTAGCTCTAACACCAACACCTTGAGCAACAATTCTGAGAACATTTTATTAAGTATAATTAACATACATTAAATTAGTTTCAGGTGTACAACACACTGCCTCAACAATTCTATACATTACTTGGTGTCCACCACAGTAAATGTAGATTTTGAAGAAATTACTTTTTTTTTTTTTTTTTTTTTGCCATGTTTAAGCTAGGAATAACCCCAGACACCTATCTCCCTCCAATACCAAAAATGTCAAGGTAAATAAGAGTGCAAGCGAGAGTCTAATTTTCCTAAAGGCATTCACCACAACTGTCATGGTCAAAACTACCCTAGGCAATGAGCATGAGGCGCATGCTCAGCAAAAATGTACTTAGTGAAAGTGAAAATTTAGTTAAAAATAAGAATACCAATGATGATATTATTAATAAACAATTAAAAACTTAAAATCAGCTCAAAAACTTAAACAATTAAAGATAATTAAAAACTTCAAATCAGCACAATATACCCAAACACCAACTGACTATTACATATAGAATTACTTAAGACCACCATCAAGAGAAGGGAAAAATACAAAATAAAATCACAGGTTCCTACCTGGTTGCTTGGATCTAGACCAGCGTAAGAATTTCTTGAACTGCAACCAACTGGAGGTGTGGCCTCTCGAATGAACTCAGACATTTCAATCCCTCCACCAGGATCACTGTGCGAAAAAAATGAGAAAAAGAGAGAGTAATTGTCATTATTCTGAGCATTCAAAAAACCAACAATGGTTTCTCGTTTATTATTTTTTAAGATATTATACCTTTTTCTATAAAACTGAAAGGCTCTAATTTCTAACAAACAGGAATTTTAAAAAAGATCATTCCTCATTTGTAAGTCTTATAATCTGAACTATTCTATAACCACATCACTACTTGAAAATATTTAAAACTCTCTCCCAAACGGTCTACACCTAATCTGACAATAGTAACTCACCTTAATTACAATTATAGATGCTAAATACAGCACATATTTTATGACAAGTGCCATAAAGCCATTCTAGCAAAGACCTAATCTGCCTTTTGTTTCCCAAGAGCACAGAGCAACTGGCTGCAGCAAACCCAGAAAGCAATCAGATCTCACACCACCTCTCTCCAGAGGCACAGTCTGGCTGAGCAGCATGGCACTATGAGGAACATGCAACAGTCCGCCTTGTCAAGCTAACGCTGTCTGTATTTTTCATGTTAATAGCATTTAATTAGGGATACTAATTTGTTTTACAGAGGGAGAAAGCTAAGATTTCAGATTTGTATTGAGTTTGAAGGCTTAAGTTAAAAAAAAATAAAATGATGTAGTAAAACAGGTATTAGAAAGATAGTACTAAGTTCAAAGAATATGTTGAGTACTTAAAGTCTACACAGAGTACTTAAAGATAAGAGGATCTAAAATTAGGGAGAAAGATTACATCAAATTTCAAAAAACTTAGAAAGTTCTAAGAAGATTCCTCAGGAACATAACTTTTAAAATAACGCAGTCCTAAAAGTTACCAAAATCCCATTTTCCTACCCAAAGATTTTTACTCATTCTACCTGGTACATACAGAGGAAATATGTGTTAAACTTTTAAGTTATTGTTATCAAGGATAAACGTTCCAGTATACATGCTAGAATTATAGCAGATATAAACGATCTTGCCATCCAGCATCTAGTTCAATCATCTGGTTAACAAGACCACCAAAAAGCAACCCAAAATTCTTTTGTTGAGCCACCTCATCCAGAACTTGCATATGGTTTTGGGTAACACTGACCA
Source organism: Mustela lutreola (assembly GCF_030435805.1). Lineage (NCBI taxonomy): Eukaryota > Metazoa > Chordata > Mammalia > Carnivora > Mustelidae > Mustela > Mustela lutreola. The sequence goes on from NC_081296.1 coordinate 141,629,752, forward strand.
TACACTAAGGTCTAGGGGTGAGCACTACTGGCCGAAGCCAATCAGCATATTCCATTCTTTTGGTCATAGAACTTAGTCCTAGAAAAGGCACAAGACCTAACTCAGGCTAGTATGAAATCAGGCCAGGAGTGTGCTACTCTTAAGAGCGGATATTTCTCTACATCTGCTAGTCTTAATGCTAGTCTTACTGCTGAGAAGTCTTAATGCTGAGAAGATTTAAGGCGTGGCGCTGCTGCAGCCACTTTACAACAGTATGGGGAGTGCTGTCTAAGAAGTCCACTGGAAAAAATGGAGATCAGCCTGGTAAAGGAAGCCGGATCGTGAAATGACTGATACTGCATCTTCCCAATTCAAAGACATCCATTCCTCACACACAGACTTTTCAGTAGTGTGTGCCATAAATTCCCATAAGCTTATTTCAATGAGGTAATCTGACAGCTGCAATCAAAAAATATAGGCAAAATAGAATTTGCTTACAAGTATGCGTTCCATTTTTAAGTATTTATCACTATAGCTATTCTAGTGACTTTTTAGTATTAATGGTCTTGTAGCTATCATGTCCCTGTTTACTTAATGGGTTCCCAATTCTAGGCCACTAACTGCAGTTAGTTAACTCATACTCAGTAAAGAAAATCAGCTTTCTAACTTGCTATCCACTTATACAAATAAAATAAAATACTGGAACTCAGTTACAAATCTCATAGCAATTCAGCATGCAAATGTCCACGTGTGAGAGAGGTGAAACATGCTCGAGTTTCTGAGCTGTTTGGTGTTAACTCATACAGGACACGTGGGCCAGAATGAACAATCTTTTTCTAATTTGGCAAAATCTTCAGTGTGTGTGTAGAGACAGCTATCACCACACTGAAAGAGTGGTGAGTACTAACCAGCAACACCACCGTGCTCTCCCTAGTTCTCCAGAACGCATTCCCTAAGTCAGATTCCCGGAAATCAGAAGACAGAGAGTAAGGCAAAGATTAAAGAATACAATATTCAACCCCAGAGAAAGGATAGAGAGCCTCACCTTTCCTACTTTATATACACCAACTTTATTGGTATATGATTCACATATCACCCAATTTATCCATTTAAACTTGACAAATCAATGGTTTTTAATATATTCATAAAGTCATGCAACCATTACCAGAGTTCATTTTAGAACATTTTTGTCACCTCAATAACAAACCCCTTTAGCTATTACCCCCCTTCCCTTCCCATCACCCCCAGCCTTAAGTAGCCAGAAATCTGTTTTCTGTCTTTATATATTTGCCTATTTTGCATGTTTCATAGAAATGGAATCATAATATGTATGTTCTTTGTGACTGGCTTCCTTCACTTAGCCTCAAGTTTTCAAGGTTAATCTGTGTTGTAGCAACTATGAGCACTTCATATTTTTTATGGCCAAATTATCCTGCACTGCATGGATAGAACACGTTCTGTCAACTCATTTGTCAGCTGATGGACAGTACTGCCTACTTATAGACACCACTTCTGATAGCAAGTACAAATTATTACAATCTGAAGGTTAAGTTATTATAAATAACAAATACAAGCAAATATTTACTAAGTACTTAATACGTTCCAGTCATAGGAGCATGTGCTTTATTTGCATTTGCTCATGAAATCTCCTCCTTAAAACCTAAGATACAAATACTTTCCTCATTTTAGAGATGAAAAACTGAAAACCAGAAAGTGTAAAAATCTCCGGTCTCACACTGGTATATGGAGTTCAGGTGGGAGGGAGGATACAAATAATATTTACACAGTCCTCTACAATCTGTCCCATGTCTTCTCTCCCACACAGCTGAATGTACATACTTACAGCCAATGAGAACTGAGGCAAGACTTGAACACCTTGTCTGTACAGCTCTAAAGTCCACTCTAAAACACCAATACTTGTCTTTTAAAAAGAAAATTAGCATTAAAGTTTTCTTTCCATTTCAAAACCAAAAATAAACACCATTGTCTAAAACAGGGTTTTTTAACCTCAGCACTGTTGACATTTTGGGCCACTTCATTCCTGATTGTGGGGGACCATCTCGTGCACTGCAGGATGGTTAGCAATATCCCTGACCACTCTGCTAAATGCCAGAAGCACTTCCCCCTGGTTGTGATAAACAAAACTGTCTCCAAATATTGCCAAATGTCTCTTTGTGGGGAAAATCACCCCCAGCTGAAAAACCATGATACAGAACTTGCCCAGGGGCCAACACTGAGTGGGCAGGAAGTATTAAAGGGAGTAAAAAAAGGAGGAATGAAAAAATGGATAGTTCCTTTTGTAACGAAATAATCCTCTAGCAAAATTACCACACCTCTCTTCTCTACAAATTCAAAAGTAGAACTTTAGCCAGCGGGTCACTGTCCTAAATATAGCAAAACACACAAAATGGCTGAGTAAGAGTTTCTTTATTAGCAAGACTTGCAGATTTTTGGCAATGGCAATTTCAGCACATACCTGGAAAGTATAGTAGTTTACAATTCTCACAGAAGCAAAGTGGTCTACTGCAGTAAGCAATACACCAAATTCTGGGAATCTCTACCTTTATGCCTTAATTTCCCCATCTGTTAAAAAAAAAAAATACCAGGTACACGGAGAGGCAGAAAAGCAGAAGGGGTCTAATCTGAATTATAAAGGAGATTTCACAAACCTGATGTTAGTTATTAGTATCATTTACTGCTCAGGCTTTAATGAGAAACTTCACAGCACCATTACAGTACTAAATTTGCAAATCTAATGTAGATCATAATGATGTTCATAAAAGTATGAATAGGTAAAAACAAAGTCCTTAAGCAAATCTTCACAAGATTTTCCCTAAAATTTACCCACATATAGTTTAAATGGGTCCGTAATTTATAGTATTTCAAGCACTACAGGCATGAGAAACAGAAAATATAGTCTCCAAAATATTTGTATTCAAATCCTAAAATCCAGTGTGCTAATTTCCTCTCCTAAAACATTAAAAAAGTAATATAAATATTAATGACTTTCAATCTTTCTCTAATAAAGATTAAATAAGGATTTTTGAACTGCTGTACCAGAGCCGACAACTGTAAGTCTCAAGGAGTCCTCCTGCGTTCATTCATTCATGCAACAAACTGACAACTATACTGTACCAAGCACAGTGATAGGCTCTGGAAATGAAATTATTTCCTGTCCATTTCTTCTCCTCAGAAGGGAATGTGAGTCCAAGTGGGAGGATGGGGGAAAACAGATATCAAGAACAAAAAGCTACAAAAAAGACTTCATTTAAGGGTGAAACTTCAAAACACTTGAAGATTAGAAAAACACAAGGATGTAAGCCAAAACTATTTTACTTTAACCACGGGCTAGAAGTCATAGCCTATGAAAGTTAAACTACTATAAGGACTAGAAAGGAAGAAATAAAACTGTTGTCACTTATAGAAAATCAAGAAATACCTATAAAGTTGCAACATTAATAGGGGAGTTTAGTGAGGCTGCTAGATAAAAAAACTGTTATATTTAAAGGAGAAAAAAAACCAGAAAGGGCAATTATGAAACATTTCTGTAATGAAAACGCTATAAAATAATTTGGCAAATTTAACAAAAGCTATGCAAGTCTTTTAATGAAGAATTGATATATCTTTACTGAAAGATATTAAAGAAGGCTAAGTAAATGGAGAGATTCAATATTGTAAAGCTATTAATTCCCAGCAGAGGAATCTACATATTCAATGTAATGTCTATAAAACCCTATGTTCTCAAAGACTTTGCCCAACAAATTCTATTAATTCTATATTTAATTCTATATTATATTATACATATATAATATAATATATAATTCTATAAATTCTGTATCAAAGAACAAAGAGCCAAGAATAATAGTCACTCCTGAAAAAGAAGGAAGTAGGAGGTCTGCCCCACCAGACATCCAAAGCCATGTCATGAAGCTACAATAACTGGGACAGTGTGGTAATGACAGAGGCACAAACAACCAGATCAACAGAACAGAAAAGAGAGCCCATAAACACCCCTACCATATATGGAAATTTAGCCTATGACAGAGTGAGTACTACAGAACACCAAGGAAAAGACAGTCTCTTTAACAAACACTGATAAAACCAGTTACTCATAAAGAAACAAGAGTCCAATCCCTACCTGACACTACAAATTAATTTGAACTGAAATCCAAAAACAAAAGAAATATGACTTTTAAAAGAAGAAATGAGATATATTTCTTATCTTTGTGTAGGAAATAACTGCTTAAACAAGACACAAAAAATGCTAATTATGAAAAAATGGTAAATCTTGAATTTTAGTACATATGCTAATCATAAATCCCCTGAAGGAAAGCAAAATGGCAAGACACAAACTGGGAGAAAATGTCTGTAATGTATATATCCGATAAAGTAGTAGTATCATAAATTTATTTTTAAAATTCCTATTATTCAATAAGAAAAACACAAGTCCAAAGAAAAATAAAACAAGACATGAACGGGCCTTGGAAAGAACAGAAAAACTAAATGGACCAAGTATGTATGATAAGATGCCCAACCTCATTAGTAATCAGAAAGTAATTAGAAATCAGTAATCAGGGCGCCTGGGTGGCTCAGTGGGTTAAGCCGCTGCCTTCGGCTCAGGTCATGATCTCAGGGTCCTGGGATCAAGTCCCGCATCAGGCTCTCTGCTGCTCAGCAGAGAGCCTGCTTCCTCCTCTCTCTCTGCCTGCTCTCTGCCTACTTGTGATCTCTCTCTGTCAAATAAATAAATAAAATCTTTAAAAAAAAAAAAAAAAAGAAAAAAAGAAATCAGTAATCAGAAAGTAACTGAAAGTCCCAATGAGGCACATTTAACACTTATCTGAATGGCAAAGTTTTAAGGCTTATCAAAATCAAATACTGATGAAGATATGGAACAACAAGAACTTTCACATACTAATGATGTGAGTATAAAGTCCCAAACAGGCTGGAATTATCTAATAAAACTGAACATGAAAATACCCTATGAATTAGTTTATATTCACTAGATATCTTGTGTACCAAGAAACACATACAATAATGTGTCTTCAGAACACATGGATAAATAAAATAAACAAGTAAATTGTAGTCTATTCCCACAGTAGTAAACTGTGCAACAGTAAATACAAATAAATGAAAGCTATAAGCATCAACATAAATAAGCCAATAAAATACAGTATTTCAGACAAAAAAGTTCCTCATTGAGGAATACATATAGTACTATTCTCTTTAGGATATCCTAAGGCAGATTAATATGTTTAGTAATATGTACAAAGACTGGATAAGAAAGAAAAGCAAGGGAATTATTAACATAATTCAAGATAATGATCATTCTTGAAGGAAAAAGAAAACAATGAAATGGGAAAGAGGTATGTAAAGGCTTGTACAGTATTGGTATAATAACCTATTTCTTAAGTTTTCTGGTGGGTAATCAAATAGTCACTTTATTATTATTCTCTAAATTATACTGAATGATATGATTAATAAGCTATTTAGGAATATATACATTTCATAATAAAAATTTTTAAATTTTAAATTTTAAACTGAAAGAAAATGGAAGAACAATTCAGTAATGAAAGGAAAGGAATTAAAAACACGGGAAGACCTGGGTGGCTCAGCTGGTTAAGTGTCTGCCTTTGGCTCAGGTCATGATCTCAGGGTCCTGGGATTGAGCTCCATGACCTTGGGCTCTGTGGTCAATAAGGAATCTGCTTGAGGATACTCTCTCCCTTGCCCTCTGCCCCACCCCTCTTAAAAGAAAAGGAATGGTTCTAAATGCTTTATATGTATTATCTTTCATACATTCTTTATATCCTATATCATAAGATATAGTACTTTGGGGAAAGCTTGGGTGGCTCAGTTGGTTAGACAACTGCCTTCAGCTCAGGTCATGATCCTGAAGTCCCGGGATCGAGTCCCAGATCGGGCTCTCAGCTCCACTGGGAGTCTGCTTCTCCCTCTGACCTTCTCCTCGTTCATGCTCTCTCACTGTCTCTCAAATAAATAAAATCTTAAAAAAAAAAAAAAAGATATAGTATTTTTATTTATATATTTTATATTTATTTATTTATATGTATTATACATATTTATATTTAGTATATATATATACTTCTAATTTTATTTATTCATTTATTTATAGTATTATTTTATTTATTTACCTCATCATTCAGGTGAGAAAGCCAAGGCATAAAAAGCTTAAGTAACTCCCCCCAAGGTCATACAGTCAGGAAGTGATTCAAGCCCTAGCAGATTAAGTGCAGAGTGTACATTCTCTCTGCTTACTCATAATATAAGGGTATGCATTTCCTAATAAAAATAAGATAGACTTAAGGAATACATAGAACCCATAGAAAATATATGAAATTTTATGAGACAGGTAAAAAAATGGATATATACACCATGTCCCTGATGAGACTTCATATTTTAAAGGTTAAGTTTTCTCCATATTGAATACACTTATCAAGTCTAAAGGAATTTTCTGGAGGATGAGCAAAAGGGGCATCTCACAAAAAACTATGTACAGTTGACCTTTGAACAACACAATTGTGAAATACGCAGGTCCACTTACATGTGGATTTTCTACATTTTACAGTACTGTAAATGTATTGTCTCTTCCTTATGATTTTCTTTAAAAACAATATCTTTTCTCTAGCTTACTTTATTATAAGAATACAGTACATACATAATACATATAACATACAAAACATGTGTTAGTTGACTGTTTATGTTCCCAATAAGGCTTCTAGTCAACAGTAGGCTGTTAGTAGTTAATTGGGGGGAGGGGAGTCAAAAGTTATACATGGATTTATTTTATTTTATTTTATTTTATTTATTTGAGAGAGCGTGAGAGTGAGAGAACACAAGAGGGGCAGCAGCAGAGGGAGGGGGAGAAGCAGGCTCCCTACGCATCGGAGCTTGATCCCAGAACCCTGGGATCACCTGAGCCAAAGGTAGATGCTTAACCGACTGAGTCACCCAGGGGCCCTGATACATGGATTTCTGACTACACAGGGGAAGGGGTTTGGTGCCCCTAGCCTCCTCATTGTTCAGGGGTCAGCTATTTACGCATGAGAAGAACTAAGATAACACTCAAACAAAAAAATACTAAAAAGGGATTCACAATGCTAAATGATAAGCATATTAGTAAGCCATAAAAACAGTACAAAATAAAGAACAAAACAGAACAAAATAAACAGCAGTATGGTATAAACAAAAGAGAAAGAGATCAATGGGTCAGAAAACAAAGCCCAGAAATTGATATAAGTATATATGCATATGCTACATGAAAAGGAAAATATTTAAAATTACTGAGGGAAAATGCATTATTCACTCAATAGTGTTGGGACTAACCTAAAAAAAAAAAAAAAAAAAAAAAGAACCAAACAAAAAAAAGAATGTTTTCAGCTTGACTACAATGTAAAATGAAAAATTATAAAAATGCTGAAAGCAGACACAGGCAAACATTTACATAATATGGTGGAAGAAAAAAATCTCACACAACTTGGTATCAAAGGCAGAACTAATAAACATTCACAGAATAGACTGCACAAAAATAAACTGTGGCACATAAATAAATAAAATGCTATAAATTATTTGACACAAAACATAAAGAACTAAAATCCTTCATAAATACCTTCTCCAAAAAAACAGCAAAAATCACCAACAGAAAAATAAACAATTCACAAAGTAAATATGTAACAATAATAACACAAGAAAAATACATCCATTTTAACTAGTAAACCAAAAACTTAAAAATTAAACAGTGAGCTATCTACCACAGTTCTGTCTAAATACCAAACACTCAATGTTGTCAATGTGCAGAAAAAGCAGCCCTCAAATTGCTGACAGTGGTAATTAGAAGGTTAATCTTTGGAATGTGGCAATATATACTGAAAAACTTAAAAATGGGTATAGCTTTCTAGTATTTTACCTCTGCCAAATTATAGTTAAAATTTTAATCATTAAAAATGAAAACATCCCAGGGGCACCTGGCTGGCTCAGTTGGTGAACTGTGCAATTCTTGATCTTGGGGTTGTGAATTCAAGTCCCACCATTGAATAAAATGTTTTTTTTTTTAAAGATTTTATTTACTTGTCAGAGACAGAGAGAGAGAGCAAATGACAGGCAGAGGGAGAAGCAGACTCCCCACTAAGAAAGGAGCCCAGTGTGGGGCTGGATCCCAGGACCCTGGGATCATGACCTGAGCTGAAGGCAGACACTTAAGCAACAGAGCCACCCAGACATCCCAAAAATAAAATCTTTTAAAAAAAAAATTTTAACATCACAGTGATCTATCATACAAATTTAAATTTGAAAAAAGTAACTAATATCAAAACAGTAAAATTATGACATACCTACAAAATGGAATACTGTAGTTATTAAACATAGAAAAAAATAGTATGCAGAAAAAATGTTTTCACTACTTCAAATATTTTCTGAGTACCTATCAGTGACTCTGCTTTAGAATCTGGGAATAAAATAGTTCACAGGAAAAACAAGGCCCCTGCCTTCAAGAAACATATAATGCAAATGATTAAGTAAGACAATTTCAAGTAGTGATTAATGTTATGAACATCATGAAATAATGTTATGAATATGTGCTAATGAACAAACAGTGTGATCATGTTATGGGTGGAGAAAAGTATAACTGAAAAGGGATAAACTCGATATACTGGAAAGCAGAAACATTACCTACCTTAAAAGAGGAGTACCCACTTTTCATATTATACTGAGTGGAAACATCTCAGAGCGGTTAAAAACATGAACTCCAGATGAGAGGCCCTGGAATATTTCCTCCTGCTCACTCTAGTTTCCTCATCTATAAATCAGGAATAACTATAGTATCTATCTCACAGAACTGTTGTAAGGACAATTACACACAACAAGTGTTCATATAGTAACTTTTTTGAAGACTTATTATTAGTGGTACCTATCATTTCTATGAAATCATAGTGAACTTCTTACTATGAATGAAATAAATCTTTTTGTCAACAAGAGAAAGGGGATGAGGCCGAGGCAATGATGAGAAATGTGACTGGGAGCCACAAGATGAATATTTGGCTGGGAGGGGAAAGGAAACCTCTAGGAGGAGGTAACATCTACACAAACTTAAATCCTAAGAGGTCAGTTATACAAAGATGGAGGGAAGGAACAGCGAAGTTTCTAAGGTGAAAATATATAACTGAAAAATATTTACAATAAAGTGAAAAATGTAGATTAAAAATATCAAGTAAAATATTATCACAATTTGCTTAAGATATATACACATTTTATTTATACATATAAGTAAAATACAAATGCTAAGATTTATAAACCGTGCTTTAAAATTACTTCTTCACAGTTTTTCACTGGTTTTGGTCTTGGTGTGACTATTTTACAATTATAACTTTTATTGGTCTAGCTTGTTATTTAGTAACAAAGCTAGGACAGTTACTTAATCCCTCAGATATGCCTGTGAGCTTTGCTGGGGTCTAATGTGATCATCTGTACCCGTCCTGTTACCTGTTGTGGCAAGATCTGTAACTGCCTTAAACCCACATATCAAAACCGCAGCACAACACAACAAGAGAATCCCATCATTGTACACAAGCGTGACGCACATCCTTACAAACTGAGTGCCATGGGTTTCCTTACCTCGGTCCGTTACTGTCTTTTCTTCTGGTTGAACAGTTGCCCTGCTCAGCCTTGGCTCGCTGATCCGGGAACTCACGCGCATTTCTCTCTACGACTTCTCCGGCGTCCAGGGCTCTGTGGAGTCGGTAGTTGACCATTTTCAGAACAACAAAAACAGCGGCTATCACAGGACAGTAAACTGCTACGATAATCATGGAAGAAGGAAGAGCCTTGGAGAGAAAGAAAATAAAGATAGGCATTAAAAAATATTTTATATTTTATTCAATTAGAGAAATCTGTAACTAAAATGATACACACACATTCACACACAAAACGGCAATGATGTAATTAGCACTAAGTTATAAAAGTGTAAGGCAGTAAGACAGCCCAAGATAGTAGCCACGAGCTACACGTAGCAATTGAGCATCAGAGGGATGGTTAGTGTGAACTGAGATGTGCTCTAAGAATAAAATAACACTGGATTTTGGAGATACAGTATGCAAAAAAGGAGTGCAAAATATCTCAATTTTATATCGATTACATGTCAAAATAATGTTTAGATTATACTGGATTAAGTAAAGCACACAACTAAACTTATTCTCATCTGTTTCTTTTTATTTATTTTTAATGTGGCTATTAGAAAATTTTAAATTACATATGTGGCTTGCACGAGTTACATTTCCACTGGAGAGCACAGTATAAAGTCCATGCCTAAAAGCTTATGATACAACTGGAGAGTCAGGTATCACATTACATAATACATGAGTAAGACAGGATTGTGGTCCAAAATATATATAAGCCCTGTTTATATGCTCTCTGGAACTCTCTTTCAGAGAGTTTATATCTTCAGGATATAAATATTCTTTGGGTTCTAGAAAGCTGTTCGAGTTAAAACTGTTAGAAAAATAACCTTTGAACTATGACTGAAAATGCAGATAAGACATGGGAGACATGCAAAATCCAATTATGTCTTCTTCTAAAATACTTGAAAATTGTAGCCTGACAAATAAAAAAAGAATACAGAACAAATCAAGCAAAAAGAAACAGATTAACTGAAAAAAACAGAGAGGCTTCCTAGGCATGAGGATTGCAGACCCGTCATACCTAAGGATCTACTGATGTGGACCTGGATCCAGGGGTGACAGGCACAGCGACCACCCCATTTGGAAAACATGGCCACTGGCAGAGACTATAAAACCAGAAACTTTATGTCCATTTTCATAAGATACAAATCACTCGCAGTGTTTGTAGCTCTAAATTTCATAAGATTTAACCCCAGTCATCTGAGAACATAGCTCCAAATTTGCTTGGAAAGGTTACTTGGAACTGCTTGAGATGGTAAAACAAAAGGTCCTGGTGAACCAGGTAGGTTCAGAATACAAACATGATAAAAGATTAAAAAAAAAAAAGTTATTTTGTAGGGAGAGAGAAGGAAAGAAAGCGGGTTGGAATTGGGAAGGGGAAAAACAAAAGTAAATAAAGCCCATAGTTTGCTACTTTTGAGTTGCATATGCTTATAGTAGGTATATATTTGGTATTTTTAAAACTTGGATTAAGGAAACCTTCATGTTAAAACATTAAATCCGTGGGGGTGCCTGGGTGGCTCAGTGGGCTGATCCTCCGCCTTTGGCTCGGGTCATGATCTCAGGGTCCTGGGATTGAGCCCCACATCAGGCTCTCTGCTCAGCAGGAAGCCTGCTTTCCCGTTCTCTCTGTCTACTTGTGATATCTCTGTCAAATAAATAAAAATCTTTTAAAAATTAATTAATTAAACCTGTGAATTCAATTTAAATGTCACTGAATGACTGACTTAGGTTTATGACTTTAAAAATGCAAACTGGGGGCGCCTGGGTGGCTCAGTGGGTTAAGCCGCTGCCTTCAGCTCGGGTCATGATCTTAGGGTCCTGGGATCGAGTCCCACATTGGGCTCTCTGCTCAGTGGGGAGACTGCTTCCCCTCCTCTCTCTCTGCCTGCCTCTCTGCCTACTTCTGATCTCTCTCTGTCAAATAAATAAATAAAATCTTAAAAAATAAAAATAAAAATCCAAACTATTTAAAATTTTAAGAAAAATCCATAAATACCAGGTTTAGAGAAGTTTAGTACTTAGATTTATTAGATAATCTAAGTATTTAAAAATGAATGCTAAATTTATAAGTATGATTTAAATTAAAGAGATCCTAAGTATAATTTAAAGGGATCTTAAGCTAAATTAAAAAATAAAAACAACCTCTAAAACAGAATTGTTAAGAATGTATTCGAGTTTGAAACTGTTTTAACTTGTAACTTTAAAATAATCTATTTTTTGGTTTAAAAAAAAAACGCATCCTGAATAAGAAAACAAATAGACACACATTGACAAAAATTCCAAAGTAAACACACAAACACATACAGACACATACTGCTTAGAGTATCTACAAAAGTTTTGCATGATGCCAGTTTCTATACACCATGTTCATGTAAGAATTAGAATTCTTGGCAATCATTTAGTTCAACACCTTCATTTTCAGACAGAAAATTGAGACTTACTAACTTTGAATGACTTAGCCAAGATTACCCATCTTTTGTTTTTGTTTTTAAAGATTTTATTTATTTGATAAACAGAGATCACAAGTTGGCAGAGAGGTAGGCAGAGAGAGGGAGGAAAAAGCAGGCTCCCTGCCATGCAGAGGGCCCGATGCGGGGCTTGATTCCATGACCCTGGGATCATGACCTGAGCAGAAGGCAGAAGTTTTAACCCACTGCGCCACCCAGGCACCCCAATATTACCCATCTTAATGACAAAATTAACCAATATTTCTCATGCCTAAGTCATTGCATGTTTTACTACACACCGATACCAATTCCATTCTCAAATGTAAATTGTCAATGAAAAATAAGTCAGAGTTCCATCATTATTCACCATAGTCCCTATTAAGATAAAAATTATTGATTATATTAATTAAGCAGATAGAAAGAAAAGAACCTCACCATTACATTCAGAGTGGTAGACAAATTCCATGGAAATGTTAATGCCCCTCCAAATGGGAAAAGAGAAAGAGACGGCTTAATATTTGAATGGTCTATCTTATCTGAATGTAGACAGCCAAAGATTACGAATACCTAAAACAGATTGAAATAAATTCTCTCTCCCTACTATTCTATTGCTACCAGTAGTAGATTACTGAGTGCCAGAAAACATACTAAATGTACAGGATCTATATAGTAAGAACAGAATTTCTTCTCTTAAAACACTGAACAGTGAAAAGACTGAAAACTAAATAAAAATTCAAGTGACTATTTCATACCAGAAACAGCTATCAGATGAATGATGAACACTTATATTTTCTACTCAAACTACAGAAGTTATCCATTTATTTTATACCGTATGGTTTAAATGTAGAAGCCCTGTCAATTTACTCTGGAGGTTTCTAGGTGACAGAGGACAGTTGTGCTCTAAGTTTCACTTTACCCAGGAGGGATAAAATGCATAGACACACACTGGGCTGTTGCGTGATTTTATTCAAGTTTGTTGTCTACTTACATTACTTCACTACATAGCACAGTTGAAAATATTAGTATGATCATAAATGTTTCACAAAACTTCCCTGTAACTACCTTACCAATACACAAGAAAATTTCAAATGGTATCTGCCGTTACAAAATTCCTGTGGTTCCTCTAAAATCAAAACCAAACAGCTAAAGACCAGTTAGGACACCTATCCCTCAGTTTTATAATTATATACCAAAAGTGCAAACCAAGTAGTATTTACTATTTGCTTTTATATATTATTAAATTAGGCATACTGATACTGTGTTTTCAAAGAAATATTTTCAAAAACATTCATAATTTTATTTATCAACAAGCATCATCTCATTGGAAAACAGGTTCTTTTTCTAGGGGGAAAAAAACAACTTTATGAGATAAAACTGCTTATTTTTCTGTTACAAATACAATTTCTGTATCCCATTCCACAATCCAATTCTAAATTAAAGTATCTATTTTTAGATTTTTTGGCAGGTACCTTTTTATATATCTTCTAAATATTTTAAGTGTGTCTTTTATTTATTTATTTGTTTGTTTGTTTGTTTATTTATTTTAGTTTTTAGTTTTAAGTAGGCTCCACACCCAACATGGGGCTTAAACTTACCACTGTGCGATGAAGAGTCATATGCTCTAATAACCGAGCCAGCCAGATGGCCCTGGCAGGTACTCGTTGACTTACTATGTTCCATAACAAACAATACTTTAAAAAGTACTAATTTCCAAAGGTCATGTTTCATCCTAGTTATAATATTTTACCACAGATGTTATCTTCAAGTTAATGCTGATGACCAAGCACATTAACTGCTCTCTGATAATAAAAGTTGATCTATTTTATCTTCACTTCAAGGTCTATCTACAGGTACAAATTGCTTATATGGAAAGGGTGATTTGACTTCTTCCCTAGGATACCACAAAGAGTGGATGGCAACAAACGAAGATGGGGTAGCAGGTGCTATAATACTGATGTTGGACAAACAAGGCCCTCCCTGAATATCCAGAAAGGTCAGCACTGGCAAGCTCAAGATAAAGACTGGCAGTCATCACAGACTTCAAGGTCTCTTCTACATCTTAAATATCTATGCATCTTACATATCCTATGTATCAAAAAGTATATCATACGTATCAAAAATGACTAACCTCTTAATACAGGGATCTGCTTATTTATGTAGTCACACTCAAGTATTCATCCCAGTTCAGTCAGAAATCAGTGGTCTATAATTTAAAGTTTATCACAATGGCAAACTATCACCCACAACTGAGGTCAAGACTGTGAAAAATAATTTAACATATCTCCTAAAATAGCTATTACTAATGTAAAACACCTTATATGTTTATTTTCTTTTTTCCACTGTTGAAACTACCTTATTATTTAAAGCAACATTTACCAAACTTTGAGCATCATAGCCTTAATGGTATTCAAGCAAACACGTGAACTCTACATGTATTTTACATGAGATTCAACACATCTTAATTTCTTAAACTGACAGATGGATTAGAGACTTTAACCTAAAGAGCAAAACTTTCAAAATTTTAGAAGAAATATAGAAGAATATCTTTATGACCTTTAGGATATTTCTTAAGCACGATTCTCAAACCACACACTGTAAAGGAATGATAAATTAAAATTAAGAACTTCTTTTCAAGAGACAATATAAGCTGAGTGAAAAGACAAGCTACAAACTAGAAGACCCATTAAAACATGTATTATATAGATATATGTACGTATATATTTACATACATATATACATATAGATGCAATAAAGAATAAATATGTATAAATATTTGAAATCAGTAACAAAGAGGCAAACAAACAAAGGACAATAAAAGGGCTTGACACAGAAAAACAGATACAAATAGCCAATAAAACAACATGTGAAAACATGTTCAACTTTATCAGTAAAAAAACAAAATAGAATCTAAAGCCACAGTATAGGGGCGTCTGGCTCAGTCAGTAGAGAACGTGACTCTTGATCTCAGGGTTGTGAGTTCAAGTCCCCATGTTCAGAGTAGAGCCTACTTGGAAAAAAGTAAAAGAAAACCACAATATATCATTTAATACCCCTCCATATTAAAAAAAAAGAAACTAAACTAAATATGGAGAACTAGAATTCTTATTAAGTACTGGTAGAAATACAAATTGATAGTTAGATCACCCAAGATCTAGCGATTCCTATCATTAAATATAAAATTGATAAAAACTCTTGTATATGCAACACTATAATAAGACTTTCATACAAAAAAATGGAGAAAGAACTTAATTGAAAATGGAAAGGAAAACGGAAAACTGTTAGACTAGTTGCCAGTGGAGTCTGACAGTGAAAACTGCAGCAGAATACAGTCGCAGTAACTGTACAAACACGGTGTGTATTATATTCCAAATATAAACTTGTGCTTTACTGTATTTTCTTGATTTTTTTTGGTAATGAGTATGTATTTATTTTATAATTAGAAGAAAAGAGTTAAAATTTTAATAGTGACAAACGGGTTTTCATATTAGCTTTCATCTTTCACAGAGACATGATCTATATTCATCTCAATAATGGATGACTTAGCAATAGATCAAGTTCCAATCAAGGCAGTTTCTCACCCTCACTCCTTATTTGCAAAAAGTTAAAAAATATCTCAGTTCTCAGTTATACATCCCTAAGGACAGCAGCAAGTATTAATGGCTGTTAGATAGCTCTAGATATTCAGATCAAATATAGACCCCAAAACAGTGGTAAGCCTCCTTACTGCTATACTGTGTTAGATGCCTTTTTTTTAAAGATTTTATTTTTATTTATTTATTTGACAGAGACAGACAGCACAAGCAGGCAGAGAGGCAGGCAGACAGAGAGGGGGAAGCAGGCTTCCCGCCAAGCAGAGAGCCCGAACTGGGGCTCAATCCCAGGACCCCAAGATCATGACCTGAGCCGAAGGCAGAGGCCCAACCCACTGAGCCACCCAGGCGTTCCCTGTTAGATACTTTTAATAAGATCATCTCTCTTAAACGTTGGATGGATAGAAATGCCTATCAAAACTACAATGAAATAATACCACACACCATTAGGATAGCTACTATCAAGGGAGAGAGGGAGGAAAGATGAGAAATTAATAAGTGTTGGCAAGGAGGAAGAGAAACTGGAATCTTTGTGCCCTGTTGACAGGAATGTAAAATGGTGCAGCCTCTATGAAAACAGTATGGTGGCCCCACAAAATTAAGAATTACCATGTTTGATCCAGCAATCCTACTTCTGAGCACTTACCCAGAAGAACTAAAAGCAAGATCTCAAAGAGGTATTTGTACACCCTTGTTCACAGCAACGATATGCACAAGAGCCAACAGGTGGAAGCAATGCAAACGTCCATCAGCAGATAATAAACAAAATGCGGTCTCTACGTATCATGGAATACTATTCAGCCTTTAAAAGGAAGGAAATCCTGTCATATGCTACAACAGAGATGAACCTTGAGGCCATCTGCCAGGTGAAATAACTCAATCCCAACAAGACAACATACTGGATGTTTCCACTTATATGAGGTATCTAAAGTAAAGTGCAGAATGATGGTTACCAGAATCTGGCAAGAGGAAGAAACAGTAAGTTGTTAATAGGTATAGACTTGTTTCATAGAATGAAAAGTTCTCAAAATCCAATGCACAATAATGTGAATATACTTAACATTAGCAAATAATGCATTTTAAAAATGTGTTTAAATGGTAAATTTTATGTTACATGCACAGTTTAGTCCCTTAAATTCTGACAGTTTATCCATAAGATTAAAAAAAAAAAAAAAAACCTGTAATAGGGTCAAGCTATTAAACATGCCAAATACATTTCTGATAGGACTCTTTGAGAAAGACAATGGGAATCACAAAAATAATCATACTAGATTTATCACAATCATGAAATAAATGTCTTACATTTCATTTCAAACATCGAGTAATTCCCCCCAATGGATAGCCCACTGCATGGCAGAAAAACAATCTTCTATACAATGTTCATTTTATGTGCAGCAGCAATATAAAGACATATGCTCACTATGCTTTGTGTTATATTCATCATTTCACTATTTTGAACACCGGTTCATCAAAATCTGGAAGCATTCACTTAACAAATAAGTATTTTTTTCACTTTATCATAAATAAGTATTTTATTCACTTAACAAATAAGTATTTAATAAATTTGTTACTATTCCCAAACAGAACTGATTTCAAAGCATATTTTCCAGTTCCTATTACAAAGTGATTATCTGGTATCTAATACTTAGAAACAACTAACATCTTATACTTAAATATCAACTGAAAGCTAATACTTAGTGATTACCATGCACCAGGCACATTTCTAAGTGCTTTACATATATTAACTCATTTAACCCTCATGATCACTTCACAAAGTCAGCACTGTGATTCTTCTATTTTTACAGATGGGGAAACCGAGGCACAAGGCGATAAGTAACTTGTCCACGGTCTCAGAATGAGGCATTAAGGAGCAATTTTAACTCCAGACTCCTTGGTTCTTCTTAATCATGATGGCTACCTGCCTCTAAATCAATGGTTGGCAAACTTTTTCTGTTTAAAGCCAAACAAAAAATATTTCATGCTTTACAGGTGATACGATCTGTTGAAACGAAACTCTGCTGTTAGGTTAGCAGTGTGAAAGATTCCCTACACAATACACACACTACATGAACACACAAGCAAGGTGTTTTCCCATAAACTATGTATGGACACTGAAATTTGAATTTCCTATAATTTTCACAAATAGCATGAAATACTGCTCTTCTTTTGCTACTAAAATAGGTTAAAAAAAAAAAAAGTTGGGGGAACCTGCATGGTGCAGTCAGTTAAGAGACCAACTCCGGGTTTCAGCTCAGGTCATGACCTCAGGGCTCAGGACCTGAAGCTCACATCAGGCTCCATGCTCAGCACAGAGTCTGCTTGGGACTCTCTCTCCCTCTGCCCCCCAACATAATGCTCTCTCCCGCTCTCTTTAAGATAAATAAAAGAAATCTGAAACCAAAAAAAAAAAAAAAAAAAAAAAGTATAAAACAAAAACAGGGGACACACCTCTGCTTACTCACCCTGATGGAAAATCGCTTTTGGCTTATTCACAAAAAGAATATAAATGGATGAGCTAATTCCTACCATGTGCAGAACAATTCCCTATCTATACCACCTTTCCTTTCTGGCAAACAGAGAGAACGCTGAGGGGAAAGGGAGGAAGGATGGGCTTAGTAGAAAATGAGAGTCAACTAGGGGTAAGGAAAGAAGTTAGATCAGAAAGGAAATGAATTAAGCCTTACAGTTTTCGTATACAGGCTGTCCCTAAAGAACTTTAAAAAGGCTTTCGTAGCACAATCACAGCTCCAGGAATTCAGGCCTCTTTCCATAGGCTCCTTTGGGGGTAAGATAAAGCATTCTAGGTAAATATTTCATTTCAGAAGACAGGGTTGCAGAGGGAAAGGGAAAAGTTCTCCCCGTGTTGAGATTCATGCATACTTTCGCGTAGGAAAAAAAAAAACCAAAATACAGAAATATAATTTTCTATAAATCCAACTATACAATAAGTCAAATTGATTTCAGAGGGCCAACTGGGAACCTGTAACAAACTCTGAATACATCTTCCCCAAAGGCAACTAATTTACAAGTGAACCATTAGAACTTGAGCCTACCCATATTTCTGCAGAAGTTTGAATTTTATCTATGTAATATTTTAATATAAATAGAATCATAAAAATACTAGATATTATATATTAGATCTGTTTAATTTGCATTTTACATTTATGTCACTCTATAGTATATATTTGTATTTACATTTTTAGTTACATTTGAATGCTCTTCTTAGGGAAGTAACACTTAAAATTATGTATTACCCAGATAAAAAGGGACCAAAATAATATAGTATATAACTCATCATCAACATATATGTACTAGGAGCTACAGATGGGCAGCTTAAAATATGAACGAGAAGATGGCGTGGATATGAAAAGCAAGGAGGAAAAAAAAACCTAACAAATAAAAGTAAGGATACATACTGATGGACTAAAATAATCATACACACTTTATAGAAATTTTCCCACCTTTTACCTTTTCCAATAAAAAAAAAATTTATGTATAAATATAATAAACATATTCAGATATACTATTTCAAAATATATATTCCCAAATACAATTAGCCAAGAATGTAAATGATATAGATGGAACTAGTGAGTCACAAAAATTCTTTTTAAAACTAAGCCATCCTCTCCTCTGTGTTGAAATGGCTTTCTAGTGAGATTAAGATACCTATTCTGAAGCCAACAAGTAGGAGCCAACCTCATTTAGAATTAAAAAAATAACTAATACATTTGGAAATTTTAACTAGTTATTAAACTGTCAGAACAGCAAATAAAAACAGAAAGGTAGAGATATTTATGCATTTAAATTTAAGACTCATACAAGTTTATCTTTCAACATTACATCTAGAAAATGAACTCCATTCTTTACCAAAAAATTCCCCAAATGAAGTCTGAATTATTATCTAAGAACATAACTTGAGAAGCACCAATGTTTTGATTTACAAATGCTTTTCTAAGTAAACCTAATCATGCTAGAAAGAGAATGGGGGGGGAGGTGCCTGGGTGACTCAGTCATTAAACATCTACCTTTGGCTCAGGTCATGATCCCATGATCCTCGAAGGTCCTGGGATGAGCCCTCAGCTCCCTGCTCAGTAGGGAGCCTGCTTCTCCCTCTCCCACTCCCCCTGCTTGTGTACCCTCTCTAGCTGTCTCTCCTGTCTCTCTCTCTGTCAAATAAATAAGTAAAATCTTTAAAAAAAAAAAAAAGGAAAGAAAGAAAGAAAAAGAATAGGGTATCCTATGGTAAGAATTATCTTGATTCATATTTCCTTTCATAAATTAGTAACCTGACACTATAATATAAATCATTCTTTTATTAATCAATTGAAATAAATCACTAATTTGAAAAAACTAATTCAGTAAATTGATAAAAATAATTCATTTAAGTAGTAAATACAAGGACCAGAAGCTGTCTCACAAAATTCAACTTTAAATAGCTTGACCTACTTCTTTATTCCGTTTGTTTTCGATATACTCTACTGAAACAATTTTTCCAGGATTCATAGTAAATGAAAATAAGAAATCATTACAAGGTCTGTCAACATGACTTTGCAATTTTGAAAAATAGCAGCTACGTTATTACCTCACAAAATGTCAGCTGAGGATATACCCAATAGGATTATCTTCAGACCAATACATATAAAATGGATTCCTGGGGCACCCCGGTGGCTCAGTCAGTTAAACGTTCAACTCTTCATCTCAGCTCGAGTCATATCTAAGGGTCGTGAGATCAAGTCCTGCATGGGGCTCCACATTGGGCATGAAGCCTGCTTAAGAGTCTCTTTCTTTCCCTCTTCCCCTTCTCCCCCCGCCCCGGCCCAAGCTCAAATTCTCTTACAAAAAAAAAAAAAGGTAAATCAGTAAGATGTATAAATTAAATGCATACTCTTAAGAATCATAACAGAACCTATATATCATTCTGGCCTGAGCTCACTGAATTTGCTGAAACAGAAAGATGGTATAGCACGCTATATAATCCATCCCTATCTTTAAATGTTAGGGGTGTCTGAGAGGGTCAGTCAGTTAAGCACCGGACTCTTGATTTCGGCTCAGGTCATGATCTCAGGGTCAAGACTGAGCACCCCCCCCCCCCACCCCACACTCACCAGGTGGGCTCCACACTGGGTATAGAGCCTGCTTAAGATTCTCTCTCCCCCTCTCCCTTTGCCCTCTGCCCCTCCTCCCCCTACTCACGTGCGCATGCTTTCTCTCTCTCTCTCTCTTAAAAAAAAAAAAAGAAAGAAAGAAAGAAATGCTAAAATCAGGCAAGGTATGATACACGCTAGATTTAAGATGAGGTAAACATGTTTAACAGAAAAAATGAATTAAGGAGTGAATATAGAATATTTAACACCACCATTTACTCATTTTCCATAGAGGCAACTCTGACACACTTAACTCAGTGCATATGAGCTTTATTCATTGATCGAACATATATTTACTAAATGCCTATTAAGTCCCAGATACTCTTTGAAAGAGTAATACTGCCCTGCACGTGGGTGGCTCAATTGGTTGAGCTTCTGCCTTTGGCTCAGGTGGTCCTGGGATTGAGCCGCTGACTGAGCTCTCTGCTCAGCAGGGAGCCTGCCTCTCCCTCTCCCTCTGCTTGGGCTCTCTCTCTCCCTCTTGCTCTGTCAAATAAGTGAATAAAATCTTTTTTAAAAAATGGTAACACTGCAATAAACAAGATCCTTACTCTTCCTGAGCCTTTTAGAAGAATGACTAATTTAGTGTTCTACTCAGCACCAGGAACTGTAAGAGATTATCTCACAACAATGTTTGAATGAAGTACTAGTATTACCTCTACTTTATAGAGAAGAAAACTTGAGGCTATTAAGTTATTTGCCCACAGCTGGTAACTGGTAAAAATAGTCTAACTCCAGTGGTTAAGAATCTGAGTTTTGTGAGAGTTTAAGTTTTATTTAGTAATCTCTACATCCATGCAGAGATGGGGCCTGAACTCCCAACCCTAAGATCAAGAGTTGCAGTCTCTTCTGAATGAGCTAGTCAGGGGCCCCTAGAATCTGAGTTTATAACACCACACTAGGCAGTCTTCTCTCCAAAGCAACATTCCACAACTTGTTTTTTTTTGTTTTTGTTTTTGTTTTTTATTATCACCCTAATGCCTTTTCTGACATTTTTTCCTCAATCACTCCTGTGAAACAACTGAAATTTTATATGTATTTCTGCCCCTGGTTCCTGGCACAGACCTCTTAAAACCCTTGGAATTCCTAAGTGAGAAGAGCCCTAGAAGCATCTTTTGTTCTAATATTGGTCTTTGACTCGGGTTCCTGACATGTAAGTTCCTTGGAATCTTCTGGGTGATAGCAATGTCTTTGTTCTAATGAAGCAGATGTTGGTGGATTCCTTGATGGGAGCTTCTCACCAGAAAGACCAAGCCATGATTAGAAGTTTGGGATTTCAGGGATATCTGGGTGGCTCAGTGGGTTAATCCACTGCCTTTGGCTCAGGTCATGATCCTAGGGTACTGGGATCAAGTCCTGCATTGGGCTCCTTGCTTGGTGGGGAGCCTGCTTCTTTCTTTGCCTCTGCCTGCTTCTGCGCACTCTCCCTCTCTCTCTCTCTGACAAATAAATAAAATCTTAAAAAAAAGTTTGGGATTTAAGAGAAAGAGAGGGGCTGGAAATGGAGTTAATAATTGATGATGCCCTACATGATGAAGCCTTCACAAAATCCCAGTTGTATGGGGTTTGGAGAGCTTCCAGGCTGGTGAACATGTGGAGGTGCTGGAGAACGGTGCACCCAGAAAGGACCTGAAAGCTCTGCATCCCCTCCCAAACACCCTCCCCTACGATCTTTCTAGCTGGATGTTCATCTGTCTGCTTTATCACATTCTTCTGTAATAAACTGGTAAACAGTAAGTAAACTTTTCCTGAGTACCATGAGCCAGTCTAGCAAATTAACAGAATCTGAGAATGGGGTCGCAGGAACTCCGATTTATAGGCAATAGGTCAGAAGCACCGGTGACAACCTGGCCTTGTTACTGGCATCTGAGCTGGGGGGAAGGAAACAGTCTTGTGGGACTGAGTCCTTCAACTGCTAGATCTGATGCTCTCTCCACTAAAAATTAAATTGTAGGACACTCAAATGGTTACTCAGAATTGCTTATTATGGGAAAAACCCCCACACATCAGAAATGTTTTATGTGTGGTCGTAGCGTAAAGAGTAAAAGAGAAACACATGGAAGCATAGGTTTTCGAAACACTCCTCCTCATGAAATTTTATCACCAGATACACTAAAGCTCTATGTACCGCGCACGTACAGGGGTACTTCATACATAAAAAGATTTCTTCACCACCACCACCCACCCTCCTCCAACAAATAATTTCCACCCCCTTAAGGGCAACACTATATCCATTGAGAAAGTATGCATTACAACAAGTTTCTTATCCTTTGCAATGCTGGTATTTAGGGCCAGTAATTCTACCTTAGGGGCACATCTCTAGCCTCCCCCACCGAGAAACCAAGTGGTAACTGTAGCCAAATTTGGTTGAAATCTCCCAGCCCTAAAAACATGCAGGTAAGTAGCAGCAATTGTTTCTCCTGCTGCCCTTTACACAGTCTCAAGAACTACAGATCCTGATTTTGTCTACAAAAAAATTGGAATGGATGGGCTATAGTAGCCCACAGACGCTGTCTCTCCGCAGCTGATAATGAAGGGGCACATGCAATAGCAGGAAATAGTATTTTATACAAACATAGCAGGGAAAGAACTCCACAGTAGACCAGTAAGTGAAAGGACATTAAAATTTAATAAAATCCATTTATAATACATGCCACAGAAGAAGTCTAAGTAATCCCTCCCTCCAAAATGATGAGCGAGACAAATTATCTCACTTTAAGTATAGATGAGAACCATAACAAAATCCCTGGGAGAACATTGTGTTTTATAATGGGCTTCCATTGTATTCACACAATATGCTGGTCAAGAGGAGCCAAGATTAAGGATATAATTAGATAGTGACGGGAAGGGCAGCTCTGAGAGTTCCAGATTCAGAATATATATCAAAAAAAGATCAGGGACACCAAATTCATCTTGAACATCGCAGGTTGGCTTCACCAGGAGATTAATCGGAAAAGCATCTTGCGCGTCTGTGTGGAGGAGCATGGTGAAGAGTGATGTGCTGGTGGTCTGGAGGTCAAAGGGGAAAAGCGGCAAGGAGAGACGCATGCCCCTGAGCCAGGTTGCTCAACTGTAAAACGGGATAACAGCATCTTCATTTCACACGGCTATGGAGACGATTGAAGGAGAAAATGTGAAAGTGGGTGATGCGTGGGCATGTAATAATGGCACAATAACCATGTTTTAAATCACATTTAAGCAATGTAGTGGCAACAAAACAAAACAAAACAAAAAACAACAGAAAGTTCTAAGACAAGCAAACAGAAAGACCTCCGAATAGAAATGGCTCAGAGGAACCAAGATGTGCTACAAAAAAGATGAGCTAAGACAGACATGTGAGTCCTCAGAATACCCAGAGGTAAATATTTGTCTGATAGCACACAACTGAAGTCATTAAAAAATAGAGACATGTTTCTATAACACGGTAAAGAAAAAGGGATCTATACTTCAAATAAAATTATACTTAACAGAAAACACTAGCATTCCCATTAAAGTAGGGAACCAGGTAATGCTGTCCACATTTTCAACATTACTTAATACAGATATAGAAAGTAATATGCAGGGCAATTACACAATAGAAAAAAGTATAAATATTGGAAAAAACTTCAAATTATTTTTCACAAACAGAATTGTATACTTGAAAGTGCTTTTAAAATAAGCAGAGATTATTAGAAAAAAATAAGCTAATTTCATAAAGTATCTGGTTACAAAATCAATAAATTAAAATCAATTGTTTTAGATGGGATCCTAAAACAGGAAAAGGACATAAGAAATCTGAATATGGACTTTTCAGTTAATAATGATATATCAAATATTGGTTCATTGGTTGTGATAAATGTACCATAGTAATCCAAGATATAATCTATAGGAAAAAATGAGTGCAGGATATATGGGATCTCTTGTACCACCTTTGCAACTTTTCTGTAAATCTACAACTATTCTAAAAAAAAAATTATTTTGGGGGCGCCTGGGTGGCTCAGCCATTTAAGCGTCTGACTTCAGCTCAGGTTGTGATCCCAGAATCCTGGGATCCAGTCCCGCATCCAGCTCCCTGCTCAGCAGGGAGCCTACTTCTCCCTCTCCCTCTGCTACTCTCCCTGCTAGTGCCTTCTTGCTCTCTCTCTCTCAATAAATAAAATCTTAAAAAAGATAAAATGTTATTTTTAAAAAATCAATAGTTTTCTCATACATAAGCAATTACCAGTTAAAAACAGTAAAATAAATGGTTCTATTTACACTACGTTGGAAATTAAAATCTAAGAATAATAATACTAAGGGAAAACGTATAAGGTTAACGGAAAAAAAACTTAAAGAGAAAATTTTCTTTAGGGACCTAAAGGAAAGGAAGATATCACCTTAACTCAGTATTATAAAGACATCAAATTTCACTCTTTGACATAATCTACAAAATCACTGCCTTCCAATCACAAATTCCATTGCATCCCTGAAAAACTTAACAAAATGGATAAACATGTAACAACAGCAAAAAAAAAAAAAAAGGCAAAACTAAACAAAAAATGTAGTAAGACTAAAAACACTATGAAAGAAAAATATGTACATATATAAAATAAGGGTTACCAAAACGGATAAAACAGAAACCAAATACACCAGTGGAAACTTAAATTATGAAAAAGATGGCATTTAAACTACTAAGAAAAATATGAGATGGTTTAATAAATTAGGCTGACTGGGACAACTGCCTGTCAAAAAAAATTTTTTAACCAGATGTTCACACATTACTTACAGCAAAATAAATTCCAAATGGGCTAGACTATAAAAATTATTAGATGTTTGCAATTATATTACAAAGGACTAATCTCCTTAATATGTAACAGTGCTCAGATATCAGTAAGAAACAAGCTAAGAGAAAATGGATAAAGCACGTGAACTCTTCACAGAGAAATGAAAAAAACTCCTAAGCTTATGAAAAGCTGTTCAAACCCACTCAAAGTAAGAGATATGCAAACCAAACCACTCTAAGATACTATTTCTTACCTATGAAAACAGCAAAACTATGTGAGGCTGTGGCACGTGTGAGCATGAACATACTCTCCTGTACTGCTTCCAAGCATGCTAGGTGAGGAATACAACACCTCTGAAGACAATTTCGCAGTATCTTTCAAAATTACAAAAGCATTTATTCTCTGAACAAGCAATCTCATTTCTAGGAATTTACCTTAATACTATACCCGGACACATGAGATGACATTTATACAAATTATTTACCCCAGAATGGTTTGTGTTAGCAGGAGTTGGCAAACAAATTAAATGTCTATCTATCTATAAAACCTGTATTTATAATATATAAAATACACAATATATACTAATATATACGTTATGTATGCATTATATATAACATACATAAAACATATATATATACATTATATATGATATATAAATTAAATATATATGTATATATAACATATCCACACAATGGAATTCTATATAACTATTTAAAAAAAACTGAACCCAACAAACAAAAATCCAGGACCAGCTAGCTTCACTTGTGAATTCTACCAAACATTTAAAGAATACCAATCCTTCTCAAACACTTCCAAGAAAGAGAAAGGAACAGTTCCAAACTCATTTTATGAGGCCTGCATTACCCTGATGCCAAAACCAGACAAGGACACCACAAGAAAATTACAGACCTATATCCCAGATGAACACAGATGCAAAAATCCCCAAGAAAATATTAACCAAATTCAAAAATACATTAAAATAATTCTACAACATGACCAAGTGAGATTTATTCCACTTGATGCAAGAATGGTTTCACATCTGCAAATGAGGGGTGCCTGGGTGGCTCAGTTAAGCATCTGCCTTCGGCTCAGGTCATGATTCCAGAGTCCTGGGATAGAGCTCCCCATAGGGCTCTCTGTTCAGCAGGGAGCCTGTTTCTCCTTATCCCCCTGCCTGTTGTTCCCCCTGCTTGCACTTTCTGTCAAATGAATAAATAAAATATTTTAAAATAAAATCTGCAAATCAATGTGATAGGCCACATTAACAAAATAAAGGATAAAATCATGTATCAGCTCAACAGATGCATAAAAAGCATGTGACAAAATTTAACATCCATTTATAAAATTCTCAAAAAAAGCAGATATAGAAGGAACATACCTCAACATAAAGGTCTTATATAACAAGCCCACAGTTAATACTACACTTAAAAATGAAGGCCTTATATGAGTGCTGTGAAGTGTGTAAACCTGGGGATTCACAGACCTGTACCCCTGGGGATAAAAATATATGTTTATAAAAAATTAAAAATTAAAAATTAAAAAAAAAATAAAATAAAATCTACTATTTCAAAAAAAAACTAAAAAAAAAAAAAAATGAAGGCCTTATATAACAACCCCACAGTTAATATTACACTTAACAGTGAAAAGCTGAAAGCTTCTCCTCAAAGATCAGAAACAAGACAAGCATTCCCCTCCTTACCACTTTTATTCAATATAGTATTAGAAGTCCAAGCCAGAGCAATTAGGTAAGAAAAAGAAATAAAAGGCATCCAAATTGGAAAGGAAGAAATAAAACTCACTATTTGCAGATGGCATATTATATTTAGAAAACTTCAAAGGCTGTTTAAACAAAAATACCAAAAAAACTGTTAGAAGAAATCAATGAATTCAATAAAGTTGAGGATTTAAAATCAATGTACAAAAACGTGTTCCCTTTTTAAAGATTTATTTTTTGAGGTGGAGGAGGGAGCGCACAGAGGGGCACAGGGAGAGAATCTTCAAGCAGACTCCCTGTTGAACACCAAGCCCAACAGCGAACTCAACCCCATGACCCAATATTATTAACTGAGCTGAAACCAAGAGTCAGCCACTCAACCAACTCAGCCACTCAGGCATCCTTGTAATGTTTCCATACACTAATAACAAGTTTTCAGAGAAATTAAGAAAACAAGCCCATTTACAACTGTATCAAAAAGAATAAAATACCTACGAGTAAATTTAACCAAGGAGGTAAAAGACCTGTACACTGAAAACTATTAGACACGATGAAACTGAAGGCAAATCACAAATAAATGGAGTCTATGCTCACAGGTTGAAATAATTAATATTGCTAAAATATCCAGGGACACCATGGTGGTGCAGTCAGTTAAGCATCTCACTCTTGGTTTCAGCTTGGGTTGTGATCTCAGGGTCAGGAGACTGAACCCCGAGTTGGGAGACTCTCTCTCCCTCTCCATTTGCCCCCCCATGAATCTTTTTTAAAAAATTGCTAAAATGTCCATGCTACCCAAAGCAATTAGACCAAAGCAATCCCTATCAAAATTCCAACATCATTTTTCACAGAAATAGAAGAAACAATCCTAAAGTTTGTATGGGACCATAAAAGACTCAAAGGAGCCAAAGCAATCTGGAAAAAGAACAAAGCTGGAAGCATCACACTCCCTGATTTCATTATAAAGCTGCAATAATTAAAACAGCATGGTATTGGCACAAAACACACATAGATCATAGAACAGAATAAAGAGCCCAAAAATACACCCACACATATATGGTCAATTGATTTACAACATTGGAGAAAGAACAGTCTCTTCAATAATGGTTTTGAGAAAACTGGACAATCAGCTGCAAAAGAATGAAACTGGACCACTGCCTTACACCATACAAAGTAACTCAAAATGGATTAAAGACTCAGAAACCTAAGACCTGAAACCATAAATCTCCTAGAAGAAAACATAGAAGCTCCTGGCGAGGTTTTTGGAGGGGTTGACACCTTAAGCAAAAGCGGCGAAAGTAGAACTACAAGTAGAACTACATCAAATTAAAAAGCTCTCCACAGCAAAGGAAACCCTCAACAAAATAAAAAGGCAACCTGCTGAATGGAGAAAATACTTGCAAATCCTATATATGATAAAAGGCTAATATTCAAAACACAGAGAGAACTCCTATAACTCACAGCAAAACATCAAGCAGATTAAAAAAAATGGGTGGAGGACCTGAATAGACATGTTTCCAGAGGCATAAAGATGGCCAACAGGTATATGAAAAGGTATTCAGCATCACTACCAGGGAAAGGCAAATCAAATCCACAAGGAGGTATTACCTCCCACTTGTTGGGAGGGTTATTATCAAAAAGACAGGAAATAACAAGTGTTGACAAGGATGTGGAGAACAGAGAACTTTTGTGCACCATTGACGGGAATGTAAATCGGTACTATGGAAAACAGTATTGCGGTCTCTGAATAAGTTAAACATAGAACATATAATGCAGCAATTCTACTTCTGGGTATTTATCCAAAAGAAACAAACACTACCCTGAAAAGATATATGCACCCCTTCATTCACTGCAGCATAACTTACAACAGCCAAGACATGGAAACCAACCTAAGTGTCCATCAATGAATGAATGGATAAAGAAATTATTTTATATATATCATATATATATATGATATATATATATATGATTGAATGTTACTGAACCATAAAAGAGAAGGAAATATTGCTATATGCCACAACATGGATTGACCTTGAAGGCACTATGCTAAGTGAATTAAGTCAGGGGGGGGGGGGGGGGGTGGACTAAAACAACTGAGCTCATCAATACAGAGAACAGGCTGGTAATTACCAGAAGTGGGGGTGGGGTGATAGACAAAATGGGTGAAGAAGGTCAAAAGATAAAAATTTCCAGTTTACAAAATAAATAAGTCATGGGGATATACTCTAAAGTTAATAATATTGCATTGTGTATTTGGAAGTTGCTAAGAGAAAAAAGGTTTCACACGAAAAAATTATAATGCTGCATGGTGACATGTTAATTATACTTATTGCGATCATTTCACAGTATCTACAAATATTGAATTATGTTGTATACCTGAAACTAACATAATGCTACACATCAAGTATATCTCCAAAAAAAAAAAAAAAAACCCAAACCACTGAAGAAGCCCTTTTGGTACTGATGCACATATGTTTAAGATATATTAAGCATGGCGGAACAATATATAGAATACCGTAGGTGGGGGAATTTGAATCTGTAGGTTGTGGTGAGCTTCACAGTGGTTTCTTATGGGAGATGGTGCAGGTGGAGAACTGGGAAGATGGTGGGCTGGTATAAAAGGGCAACTTTTTACCACCTTTAGAGTAGTATGCGTGGTTTTAATCTAACCATGCAAATTTATTCCCAAATTTAAAAAATTAGATGAAAACAGGGATTCCTTTCTTACAAACTTTTAGCACAGAAGGGCCTCATAAGCATGAAGAAAACTAGTAAATGTGGCTACTAAAAAATGTTAAGTTTGTATGTTCAAAAAACGCAATTACAAAGTTAAAAGACAAAGTAGGGAGAAAATGTAATACATGACAAAGAGCTGATACTTATAGGGCTCTCAAAAATCACTTAGCACAACAACATGACTTTCAAAAAAAGATAAAGGATACAGGAAGCAATTTAAAAAACATAAACGTCTGGGGCACCTGAGTGGCTCAGTGGGTTAAGCCTCTGCCTTTGGCTCAAGTCATGATCTCAGAGTCCAGGGATAGAGTCCTGTATCGGGCTCTCTGCTCAGCAGGGAGGCTGCTTCCCCGCTCTCTGCCTGCCTCTCTGCCTACTTGTGATCTCTCTCTCTGTCAAATAAATAAAATCTTTAAAAAATATATATACATACATATAAATGTCTAGTAGGCATATGAAAAGACACTTGAACTTACTATTAAAGAAACAAATTAAAACAAGATGCCATTTCACACTATCACACTGCAAAAAATTTGTAATAATCAAAGTTGATGAGAAAAAAGGGAAATAGGTCCTTTCACACTGGTAAAAATATAAACTGGAATAGCTTTTTTTGAGGTGTAATTTGGCAACATCTGGGTGAATTTAAATATGTGTATTCTTTGACCTAGCCATTTCTTTTCTAGAAACTTAATGCTGTACACTCGCACAAGCAAGAGTTTATATACACAAATGTGCACCACAGCACTGTTTGTTCTTACTGTGGTCTTTTGCTTTGGATGATACTTTTATTATGGACTGTATATATGCATACAGTTTCTAGAGATAGTATTATTTTCATGATAATACCTAATGGTGGTTTTTTTATCTGGAAAGTGAAATGCTCAAGAAATATACCATACCAGGTAAAAAGCACTATGTAAGCACACTATTATCAGTACTATACAAGTACTGATACTGATAATGCAGGCTACAGCCTGAATTACTTATGCAGTAATTCACTCACTGCTGGACAGTGCAGATGACCTAAACCAACAACCTAACCAGGAAACAGTAAGGTATTTTCAGACGTTCACAAAAAAAAGAGTAAGACCTCCCAGGCTAGTAACTGTTAACTTGAGGTGTCTATCAGAGTCACACGTATAGGCATTTTCTGTTGGTACATTTAGGGGTTGCTGTTTTTCAAAATACACATATCCAGAATCTCCTCTCTGGTACTGATTTATCGGAATGAAGCAAAATAGAACCTAGGGCAAGTTAATTCACAGGATTAGATAGTGGGTTTGGGTTCTTTTTTTAAGAAAGTTAACATCAGAGGCGCCTGGATGGCTCAGTGGGTTAAGCCTTTGCCTCCAGCTCAGGTCATGATCTCAGGGTCCTGGGAAAGAACCCCGCATCAGGTTCGCTGCTCAGCAGGCAGCCTGCTTCCTCCTCTCTACCTGCCTCTCTGCCTACTTGTGATCTCTGTCAAAAAAAAAAAAGGAAAGAAAGTTAACATTATCTCTATCCCATGTATCACCTATAAATAAGCCTGTGTCCCATGCTACATGCCAGCAATTCTCAAGTAGAGCATCGTGACAGACACTAGTAAAGAACATAAACTCAATAACTTGCTTTACAAATAAAAAGCAGACTCAGGGTTATCTCTACAACAGCCTCACTCTAGCCTGAGCTGTGATACACGTTT
This sequence comes from Mustela lutreola, assembly GCF_030435805.1. Lineage (NCBI taxonomy): Eukaryota > Metazoa > Chordata > Mammalia > Carnivora > Mustelidae > Mustela > Mustela lutreola. Next base: position 141,661,483 of record NC_081296.1, read on the forward strand.
TGCTGCAGGAGAAGAAAAAAAGAGATGAATAGTGAGTGTCTCAGACTGAGCAGAGGAGTGAAGGGCATAGTTTGAAACCAACCCATGGAGAATTCTAATTCTCCTCAACCTATTAATAAGCAAAAAACTATAAGTTATAATTAGCTGAAAGCCACATGCCCATGCCTAAAATAGTGGGAAGAGCTATGTGGTGCATTCTGTGATATTACAATGACTTTGACTTTCCTTATTTTATGTACCAATACAGTTTCAATAAGAAAGCCAAAATAGACACATAATGAAAGCTTGAGTAACAGTGACCTGCATAATATGAAATAGGAACAAAAATGATGCCAGTAAAATCTGTCAGTAGATATGTAAGATTACCCAAACAAAGGAAAAGCAACAATACATATTTTAATTTGTAAGTTCTAGAAACTATAACTTTGGACAATAAAATAAAGGTTAAGTTTGCAGGAACGACAGAGAATAGAGAGGAAAAAATGACATCACAATTAGACAAATCCATAATGTAGGACATTCTATAAGATAATCAGCCTTCAGGTGCCTGGGTGACTCAGTGGGTTAGGTATCTGCCTTGTTGTGATCCCAAGGGTCCTGAGATCAAGCCCCTCATCAGTCTCCCTGCTCTGCCCTACCCCTCACTTGTGCGCTCTCTCTCTCTAGAAAATAAAATCTTAAAAAAAAAAAAAAAGATAATTAGCCTTGAGTTTTTAAAAAGTCAGCTATGATTAACACTAGATCCCTGGTTTGGAAAAACTAGCTCTAAATGACATTTTCAGGATAACTGGGAAAGTTTGAATATAAACTAGATGTTAGGTATAAGAGAACTATTAATTATCTTCAAAATGGTAGAAGTGTTAGGAATACAAAGATGAACCCTGAAGCATTTAGTGGTAAAGAGTCATGATGTATCAGATGCATACATGTGTAAGAGTGTGTATACAGATATATGTACAGTCCATCATACATCAGCATATGTTTGAAGCAAATATGATTTAAGATTTTTATTTATTTGAGAGAAAGCATGCGTGTGCCCTAGCAGGGTGAGGGCTGGAGGGGGAGAGGGACAAGTGGGCTCTGCGCTGACCACTGAGCAGAGAGCCTGCGGGGCTCAGTCTCCTGGCTCCGAGATTGTTACCTGAGCCAATATCAAGAGTCAGCCTCTTAACCACATGAGCCACCTGGGTGCCCCATAAATATGATTTTTTAAAAGGTTCATAATTGCTGAATCTAAATAGACATATGGATGAACATGGGTTATTCTTTCAACCCTCTTGTTCATATGAAAATTCATGTTAAGAAATTTTTTAAAAATTTCTCAGCTTACTCTTCAATAGCACATACTGCATATTTTAATATTCCTGTGGCATAAAGGACTGAAAAAAACATATTTTGATAATAAAGTATAATTTTATTAGATCAAGTAAATTTATTCTCATTTTTAAAAAAAAGTCTTTAAATTGAGGATTTTCTTACTAAAGTGCCCCAAAAGCCCTCTTTATTCCCTTGCAAAGTTCACTTGGTTTCTGTCTTAAGGGCCTGTGATGCTTGTGGAAATGACATGCAATGCTTCATCTGTGGCATATGCTGTGGCATCAATAAGATACTGCAAACGATAATGGTATATTTGGGTTCTTTTTACCTATTTGTTTTTATATGTTTTATTTAACCATTCCAGATAACTTATTCAGAAGCAGTAATATTATGAGCATAAATGCTATTGTGTGAAGTTTAAAAAATAATTCACTGAGGAAGACTCAGTATGTTGGATATATTACTATAAAAGTCTTCATAACAGAGCAAATCACCACACCTCAGAACATATTCTCTTTTAATAAACAATCTTTCCTCCAGAACAAAGATTCATTTCGCTGGTGGGAAGATATGGGATCCATTGCGCCAGCTCACATAACAAACCTCATAAAGGCCCTCCCGCAAGGCCTGCCACAGTGCCCAGCATACAATAAATGTTTTCAACGTAGAATTATCCTTTGCATAAAGACTTTCAGGAAATATCTGCATCCTCCTTCCAATTCCTGAACACTGAATGACACATAAGGAATTAATCATATTCTACCCTGTAATATGGTTGTGTATTTGTTTCATGGCCTCTAATTTATAAATTAGGAAGAACAGCAGTATACAGGAAGCTAAGACACTGCTGTCCATTTTGCATGAATGATGTCTAAAGCCAGGGATTAGGATTACGTCGTTTCTTACAATTTTTCGTCTGTGAACTATCTCAACTTTAAAAACAGTATAACACAGGTTAATGGTCAATGCATGATTCAAAAATCATTCAGAATACACTGCTCTTGTGTCCATCTCAAGTGTACTGGTCCCAGACATAAAAACTTTCACTAATTTTTCTTATAATATACAATTTGATAAGTAGTTATAAATCATAAGATTCCTTAAAAAATAGAATCCCAACATGGTAAAGGAAAGCAGGAAGAGAACCGTATTAACAATGAGGATACGAAATTCATAAAGATTTTTTTTTTTTTTTTTTGACAGACAGAGATCACAAGTAGGCAGAGAGGCAGGCAGAGAGAGAGGAAGGGAAGCAGGCTCCCTGCTGAGCAGAGAGCCCGATGCAGGGCTGGATCCCAGGACCCCAGGATCATGACCTGAGCCAAAGGCAGAGGCCTAACCCACTGAGCCACCCAGGTGCCCCGAGGATACTAAATTCAATTTAGTATCCTGGATTGGATCCTAAAACAGAAAGGGGACATTAGTGGGAAAACTAGTGAAATCTACATAAAGTCTATAGTTTGTTAATAGTACAGTACCAGTGTTAACTTCTTCATTTTAGTAAATGCACCATGGTTATGTAAGATTTTAATATTAGAGAAAGCTGGGGAAAGGGTATACAAAAACTCTCTATACTATTTTTGTAACTTTTTTGTAAATCTAAAGCTATTTCAAAATACAAAGTTTTAAAGATAACTTCAGTGGCTGAATCTGTTTAGTTTATGTCTAGACAACACTCAGGGAGTAAGGAAGGGTATAGGAAAAGGAAAACACCCAGATACATAATTCAAGCTTCTCAAATCTGTGACTAATCTTCCTGCCTATTCTCAGCACAGTTGGCACTCAGGGTTCTATTTGGTCTGTACAAAGCTCTACAGAATAGGACTTTTTTTTTCCCCCTAAAAACCTCAAAAGGAAATGGCTTGCCTTTCCCTAGGTTTTTTCTTTCTTATCATAACACAAAGCAACAGAGACTAGCACCAGCAGTGCAAGTTTAAAAAGATACAACCCCTTGGGTTCTAATGATAAAAGAAGAGAAGGAAATTCTGAACTATTTTACAATTCTACCAAAGAAAGCATTTGACCAACTTTTTCAGGAAATAAGCAGAGCAATCAGAATCAGTAGCTACTAATTTTACTGTAATTTGGTAAAGTGTGCCTATATATTAAAGATAGATGACAACAGTAGAAAAATATGTGTTGCAATCTGCCCTTTTCCATACCATTAGTCAATGCCATTCTTGTGTTACTCTTCCTGGCTATCTCAAGTGTCCTAGCCCACCTACAGAATAACTCTCCGCCCTCCCCAGCTATGCAGAAACACAGGAAAACCATCTGATTTACCTCAAATTGGATAACAGGAAGAAACAATCAACCTCTTCTCAAAAAAAAATTCTGCTTTTTTATCAGTTGCCTGCTATGAAAATTATCCGACTACAGAACATGGGAAAGAGAACAAAGATGTTACGTGATACACATCAGTGCCATAAAATCCTTTATCTGTACTGAGTGTGCATTAAGTATTTCAAGAGAAACTCTAGTGTCAAAAACAGAATATTACTGAAATGACTTTATTTAACATTCTATTGAATAAGACATTTACAACAATAGCACCCTGTTTGGTAAAGTATTGAGTGGAGGTGGGAAGTACTCTCAACACTGGTTTGGGGGGTTTTTTGGAAGATTTTATTTATTTTTGAGAGAGGGAAAGAGAGAACAAGTGGGAGAGAGGAGGAAGGGCAGAGGGAGAAGCAGACACCCTGCTGAGCAGGGAGCCCAACACAGGACTCCATCTCAGGACCCTGGGATCATGACCTGAGCCAAAGGCAGATGCTTAACTGACTGAGCCACCCAGGTGCCCACTCTCAACAATGCCAATGAAAAATTTAAATCAGGACAGCCTTTTGAGAGGGCAAGTTGGTTTGGTTTGGTCTTGACCATTTTCTTCTTTTCAAAATACTCTCTTTCCTGGACTTCTGTAACAGATCCCTCTCTTCGTTTTCCTCTTGCCTTTCTTGCCTTCTTTGCTGATTTTTAACCGCTCATTTTTAAGGCCTTGGAGTTCTGTCTCTCATTTTCTTTATAATGAATTACACTTTTTCCACAGATCTTATCTACTTGTGCCCTGGGGTTTATCCCCTGTAGGTGACAACTATCCAGAGGTGATAACTTATAAGTAAATTTTACCCCAAATTTCTCTCCTGAACATTCCTCTTCAACAATCTGAACTCATGCTCTTCAAAGGTTTCCCCAAAATTGCCCGACAACCCTATCACCCCTTGCTGGTCAGTTCACTTCCCCACTCTGTAAAAACCAGGATAGCATTTCATCTTCTGGAAATCCTCCTCAAACCTTGAATATCCTTCTCCCCTCCCCCCTCACTCTCAACAGAAAACACTGTATTTCAAGGAGACCATCAAAATTTTTAAAAACCTCCCTCAACTTTCAGCACCAACTGTTCATCCCCTCTTCCACTAGCATTCCTCCTCTCCGAGGATGATCCCTTACGACCTGCGCTCTCCGAACCATAAACCTCTCCCGCCTTCTCGGGAGCCTTGCATTATTATTCAGCATTCCCTCACTATGTTCTCTCTCAATATAAAGATTCACTCATTGTAAACTGCATGGTTATCAAACACAAATATGCATATTCCTTAATAAGTCTACTTGTAGGAATTTATACAAAAGACTAACACAAAGATTTAACTGTAAGAATATTCACCCTAGTGTTTTCTCAACAGCTAAAAATTACAACCTATATAATAACGGAAAATTATTCCATACACTATAATACATCTATACTATGACCTACTACAGAGCTATTAAAACTGTTACTTTTTTCCCCACGTGGAAACATTTACAATTTATAGTCAAGAAAAAATAGAAGGCTTCAAAACAGTACAAATTTCACAAACCCATTTTTGTAAGAAAGAAGCGTAATACATATTTATAAGCTCCAAATACACTCTGGTTACTAAAATGTTCAACAAACTGGGTGAATGGGATTACACGTGGTTTTATTTTCTTCTTTTTACTTACCTGTAATTTCGGAGTTAGCAAAAAAAAACCCACGAGTATATATATAATATATAACAAATAATATAATACACACACACACACATACATATACAATTGAACAAAGATTCTACTACACTGATGGAAAAATCTAAATACTAAGCAAAGAGAAGTACACTATTAAGGAGCACAAAAATTGAAATGAGAGGATAAAGTATACAATTATCACTAATTCATTTTAAATTAAAACATGTTCTTATTTGGGGAGAGAAGATACTTTTAATAATTAATAAAGTTTTCCAGTTTCTTTTGAGTCCTCATAAAACCTACCCTCATGTTGGGGTGACACCTTTTACATAAAGCCAAAAAGTGAAAGAAGGTCCTCTCTACAGGAGACTAGATAAAGATGAATAAACTCTCATACATTCATACAAAAGAACACTGCTCATCAGTAGAAAAGGAACAAGTTACTGATATATACGACCTAAATAAATCTCAAAAACATTATGCTGAATGAAGAAGGCTTACACAAAGGTAATGCTGAATGACTCCATTTAAATGAAGTTCTAGAATAGGATAAACTAATCTACGATGGGGAAAAAATTCAGAATAGGGGTGAGTTGACTGGGAAAAGCAAGCAGGAAGTTTCTGGGCTGACATAAATGTTCAACATCATAAGTCGTACTACACAGGTGCATGCATTTATCAAAATTCAAAATTCATCCAATGGTTTACTAGGATTTGTGCCTATTAGAACTCTAGCTAATGATATGCACGCTGAAATGTTTAGGGTGATCTATAATGGTGTCTACAACTTACTTCACAAGCATCCCTCTTTTAAAATAGGTCTTAATAGATAGAGGGATACAAAGACACACAACATGTAATTTTAAAAAAGATAGGAGCCAGGTGGTGGGTAAAATTCTCTCAACTCTTCTCTATGTCTGAAATTCTCATAAGAAAATACTGGAGGGGCGCCTGGGTGCCTCAGTGGGTGGGGCCTCTGCCTTCAGCTTGCATCATAATCTCGGGGTCCTGGGATGAAGCCCCGCATCAGGCTCTCCGCTCAGCAGGGAGCCTGCTTCCCCCTCTCTCTCTGCCTGCCTCTCTCTTCCTCTGTCAAATAAATAAATAAAATCTTTTAAAAACAAATGAATAAAATAAAATACTGGAAAAATTTAACTTTCAGTAAAATACTGGACAAATTTAACTTTCAGCAAACTATGTGGTTAAATATATGTATTTGAAGGCAGGAAAAGGAATAGAAACATTCCTAGTTCTTCAATTACCAAGTGATTTAACAACTGGGAGTAATTTCTCAAAAGGTAGAAAATATTCCATCTTTAACAAGACACTAAAAGATTTTAGCAATCAATAGCCATTTTTGTAAATTCACAAGCATTTCTACAAGATGACAAATATGGCTGCTTTCTTGGGAACTTCATTTGTAAACTCTCTTTGCACAATGTATCCTTAATTTATTATAGGTGACATAATATAGAGACAAGAGTTATAAAAATGTTATAGCCAGGGGCACCTGGGTGGCTCAGTAGGTTAAAGCCTCTACCTTCAGCTTAGGTGATGATCTCAGGGTCCTGGGATCAAGCCCCGCGTCAGGCTCTCTTCTCAGTGGGGAGGCTGCTTCCCCCTCTCTCTGCCTGCCTCTCTGCCTACCTGAGATCTCTCTCTGTCAAATAAATAAATAAAATCTTTTTCAAAATGTCATAGCCAATTATGGAAACAATTGCATATACCTTAATACTAACTGTATGTTAGGTATGAAAAGGCACAGGATATAGGTCAAAACAGACCACCAACTATTCATCAATTTTTTTCCTAAAGGACATAGAAGATACTTATAAATAATCACATTTAATTGTTAACTTATAATACAATAACTTACCTAAAACTTTTTAGGAAACATAAGCTGTTTTAGTCCTATACTCATCATAATAAAATCTTGTTTACATATTTAAAATATTTTTAAATCTTTGCAAAAGAAAATGACATGAGGGCCTCAGAAAAATCCTTCTGAATAAAGGGTTTATCATTCTATAGATGATAAACATCATCTACAGAAAATACAATAGAATAATCTAGAAGAAAAATTGAAATCTTCATAAATTTGATATGGATAATTTAGTTTTTTAATATAATCTCTCCATAGATTTATATAGTATATATTACTTTATGTATGTGTGTATATATGTTTATTTAGTTGCATATACAAAAAAAAACATATATGCTACACTCTGAGTGATTTAAGGGCTTTTCAAGAGTTATTCTACATTTGATTTTTCAATAATTCTATATTTGATTTTTGTCGTGCACACTGATACTGAACCCAACCCCCAGGTGAGATATAACTCCACCATACAATATGGCCTACCACAATAATTCCCCATCCCCAAATATTCTCTATCAGTTATGTTAATAAGTCTAAAGAAGGTTCACATATATCATAAAAAAATTCCTTTAACAAATATTTAGTCAAAGCTTCTAGCAGCTAAGCATGAGGACAGACACTGGATACACAATGCCCGCGAGATCACATGATGCCAAGCGTCACAGAATGTACAAGGCATTGGTGGGGGAGAGGTATTAGAGACAGCAAATAAGTGAACAAAGATGTAAGTACGTGTTTATGGTTAAAACCATGAAAGCACGTTACAGGGTGGAATGACGGAAAAGAGAGGAGAACTTGCTTATGGTTATTAGGTCAGACCTCTCTGAGGAGAGGATATCGAAGCCCAGCCCTAAGGACCAAGCAGCAGCCAGCTCTGCAAAGAGCAGAGGTTAGAGTATCCCTTCAGGAGTCACAGCATGGGCAAAGGCCCTGAAGGAAGATGGGCCCCGTAGGCTGAAGTAACCGAAAGTCCAGTGATGTATCTACAGGACACACTGCAGACAACGGCAGAATCAGTGTCATCGAGGCTTTAGTAGACAGACAAAAGAAAAAGATAAACAGTGTGAACTTGGAAGTGGAAGGAAGGTCTGAGATACTCTGACAGAAGAACTGGTAAGATTTGCTCATAACTCAAGGGGGAGGGAGACAGTATGAGCAACTACATACACAATGCCATGGTGCCATTAACTAAGGTGACAGATGAAGAAAACAAGTTGGTCGTGGTGGTGTCGGAAGGGTTAGCAGGGACTCAAGACCAATTTAGACCTGGTATCTCTGAGATGCCCGCAGGACAGCCAAGAGGATATGATGAGTAGGCAGCTGGATTTAGGTCAGAGGATGGAACTTAGGGGTGTATCAATCAGGTTTTTTAAACTGGCCTGGATGTCTATAAAATACAAACAAACGGGCCACCCTCCAGATACTCTGGATCAGAATGACCACGCGCACAAGCTCTTCTTTAACATGTTCAAGCGATTCTGACATCAAATGGAGTCTAAGAACCACTTATGTAAACAGATTTTAATGTTATATAGTTCATCACCTAAGGATATAGCTCTTTGGAGAAGAAAACAATAAGCAATAAGATAATGGTTTGACCAATAAATCAAAAGTTATCTAATGTCCTCCAGTCATACAGCATTATAGAGGTAACACGGTTCTAATTGGCCATTCTTTCAAAAAATGGCATTTACTAAAGGCCACTCTGAAGGTGAATAATTTTTTATTTCATAAATATTTGCTTGCAAAATACACATGAAATACCTCACAATGAGTAAATCAAGGTTCAGAAAGGTAGAGAGTTATACCCGAAGGACTTACAATCAGTAAGAGACAAAATTCACAAATCAAGATAACACCAATTACAATCTGCTTTCCACAACACAAAGAAGCCACAAAGCCATGACTACAAAGCTCACCATCTGTCACATGTCATGTGCAAAAATGATTACAGTTGACCCTTGAACAACACCTGCTTGAAGTACATGGGTCCACTGACATGCAGATAAATACAACACAGTACTATAAATGGAATTTCTCTTATGATTTTAGCACTCTTTTCTCTAGCTTACCTTATTAATTATACCTTATATATATATATACCTATATAATAATACGTTATTATTATAACACAGCACATAATACATATAACATACAAAATATGTTACTTGACTATGTAACCAGTAAGGCTTAGGGTCAACTGTAGGCTGTTAGTAGTCAAGTCTTAGGGGGTGGGGGAAGTCAAAAGTTACACGTGGATTTTCAACTGAGTGGGGGTTGGTGCCCTTAACTCTCATGTTGTTCAAGGGCCAACTGTACAGCAAGAGCAAATGGGGTGAGTGCCTTAAGAGAAACAGAAGGGGCAGTGAAAGAAGGAAAAATTACTTCTCCATTTTCACTGCTTAATGATTTATAATTGCAGAAACTATAAATTCTACATTTCAAAGTATCCAAAAAAGCTAATAATAGCAAAAGTGTTTTACTTCTATACAGAAAGTCCTGAGACTCTACCTAATTTAACACACTACGTCTTCATAGACTTTGGGTCTTTCATTTAAAAAAACAAACAGGGGTACCTGGGTGGCTCAGCTGGTTGGGTACCTCCCTTCGGCTCAGGTCCTGGGCTCCTGGGATCGTGCCCCAAGTAGGGTTCCCTGCTCAGCAGGAGGCCTGCTTCTCCCTTTCCCTCTCTGCGCTGCCTTACCCCAGCCCCCCCACCCCGGGTTTATGCTCTCCCACACACATGCTCGCACTCTCTCTCTCTCAAATAAAGAAAGTCTTTAAAAGTAAAAAATAATTAAAAATTAAAAAAGAAAAAACAAAAACTACCTAGACAGTGGCTATACAATGGCTACAAAAGCCCTTATAAATCCCAGCTCTTTATCTGCCTGACCCCTGGGGCTGACTGACCTCAGGTGTCCTCATCAGTAAAATGAGAACACAGCGTTTGGGATACAGAACCTATTCACTTTCTAGGCACTATCCTTTATAATTATTATTGGAAGAACATACAAATAATCTATAACTGTCAGATTTTATTTTTACATAGAATGCTGGATTTTGCTTCAAGTGTATACGTTCAACCATCTGCCTTAATACAGCAGAACTAGTAATGTTTCTGAATATGCTGACAAATTGGGATACCGAGGTGGCTTAGTCAGTTAAGCCTCTACCTTGGGTCCAGGTCATGAACCAGGTCCTGGGATCAAGCCCCATGCCCAGCTCCCTGCTCAGGAGAAAGTATGCTTCTCAGTCTGTCCCTCCCCCTGCCTCACATGCGCACTCTCTCTCTCTGATGAATAAATAAAATCTCAGATGAATAAATAAAATAAATGAAAATGTTGACAAATCATCTTTGCTGACTGCCCCTGACTAGAATCAATCCTGACTATAAACTCAAGGTCACTCTGTACTTACCTTTTCACAACAGTTCTAATGCTTGTAAATTGTTCCTTACGCCCAAGCTAGATAGACTTCAAGTTCCTTGAAGGCAGCTGTGTCTTGTACACTTCTGATCATTCAATATCTGCGTGATTACTACGTGCCTGGCACTGATCTAGGTCCTGACAACACAGCAGTGAACAAAGTCAAGTCTCTGCCCTCCTCAAAGCTAATACTCCAATGAGATAGGAGATACTAACATGTATCAATTAGTGATAAGAGATATTAAAAAATAAAAAAAAAGGAGGGAAGGAAGGCTAGAAAATACTGTAGGAGCTGGAAGGTTGCTATGTTACATAGAGTTATCAGGGAGAGCTTCAAATAGAACTGAATTCTGAGTAAGTGGAGCAAGTCACACAGATATCTGGAGGGTAGGAGTCACAGGGGGTTGGAGGGAGGCAAGCGCAAAAGCCCTGAGGCAGGAATATTAGTTATTATGTGGGAAAAATTCTAAGAAGGCAAAGGGGTGGGGCATAATAGAGACACATGGGAGGGCAGGCTCTGAGAGCAGAAGAGTGCCATGATCTGATTCATGTTTTAAAGAATCACTCAGGAAGCGCCTGGGTGGCTCAGTGGGTTAAAGCCCCTGCCTTCAGCTCAGGTCATGATCCCAGGGTCCTGGGATAAGCCCCACATTGGGCTCTCTGCTCAGCAGAGAGCCTGCTTCCCTTCCTCTCTCTCTGTCTGCCTCTCTGCCTACTTGTGATCTGTCAAATAAATAAAATCTTTAAAAAAAAAAAAAATAAAGAATCACTCAGATTTCTGTAACAAGAAGAGAGAATAAAGAATAAAAGCAGTGGGGGCGCGTGGGTGGCTCAGTGGGTTAAAGCCTCTGCCTTCGGCTCAGGTCATGGTCCCAGGGTCCTGGGATTGAACCCCGCATCGGGCTCTCTGCTCAAGCAGGGAGCCTGCTTCCTCCTCTCTCTCTGCCTGCCTCTCTGCCTACTTGTGATCTCTGTCTGTCAAATAAATAAATAAAATCTTAAAAAAAAAAAAAAAAAGAATAAAAGCAGTGAACCTCATTAAAACCCTGCAATAATCCAGGGGAGCCATAATGGTAGCCTGAACCAAGTGAGTGATGACGATGATTAACTGGGCTTGAGTTACGTTTTGAAGAGAGAACCCACAAGATTTGATGAACCAGATGTGAAAAGAGAGAAAGATGAACCAAGGAGATATTTTAAAAGATTAGGAAAAGGGCGCCTGGGTGGCTCGGTGGGTTAAGCCGCTGCCTCCGGCTCGGGTCATGATCTCAGGGTCCTGGGATCGGGTCCCCCATCGGGCTCTCTGCTTGGCAGGGAGCCTGCTTCCCTCTCTCTCTCTCTGGCTGCCTCTCCATCTACTTGTGATTTCTCTCTGTCAAATTAATAAATAAAATCTTTAAAAAAAAAAAAAGATTAGGAAAAAGCAGGCTTGCCATTAACAAGACAATAAAGTCAGTAAAGCAATTTCCCCAGAACCTAGCAAACTGCCCAGCACGCAGTAGACACTCAAATGCTTGTGAATTAAATTTAACTGAATAAACTCCCAAAATGAAAGGGTAAACGCAATGTATTGCTTTCTATTTGCTCTAATTTCCTTTAGTAATGTTTGCTAATTACACAAAGACTTAGCCGCTAACACAGTTCACGTGCTTACAAGGAAACATCACACAGCAACACAGCAACTAATCCTCACATCTCAAGTACCAGTTTCAGTTTTAAATTTACAATTCTCCTGGATAGAAGAGAAATCTGCTATGAAAGCTCTGTGACAGCCTGAGGATTCTTACACCTGAAGTAATTAACCTGTTCCTTAATGATGTCATATTCCTGGAAGGTAGAGCAGTGCAAACAGAACCCCCTAAGCCAGAATTAATTGAAAATTATAACACTTCATGATCATGATAAATTTTCAGAATGGGACAAGACTGAACAAGTCCCCTAAAAAAATAAGTCATCAGTCATCAGCATTTTTTAATCCTTTTTTTTTTTTTTACCTCCCGCATAAGTCCCTTCAAAACAAGTTTAATGAAAAACTAAAATCCGCCTGAGAATGTGAAATTTCGCACATCTTCCCCCAAGCTGGCACTTTTCCTGCCAATCAGTGAAAAGGAGCTTCACTTAGGGAAGAACTGGTATCCTCTCTTTAGCACTTAGGCGTACTCCCAGACTTTCTAATCCAGCACTTGTACTATACAGCTCGAGGAAGAGCCACAAAGTTAACAGACAGATACTAAAAGGAATTCTAAAATAAAAAGTTTTCACCCTGTCCTGCCTTCCGGTTACTTTAAAAACTTAACTGAACCTTTAAAAAAATAAATAAATAACTGAAGTTTAAGTATCATCTCTCTTCCACGAGTAGCCCTCATGCCCCACCCTAACCTAATGTGTTAAAAAAAAAAAAAAATGCGCGTACAACTTCCAGCGAAAATACAGCGTAACAAACTAGATCATTCTGAGAAGCTGATCGCACTGACTTCAGCAACAGGCAGTACTTCCTTTTCCCTATCAGTAAACGGCCTTGAACGAATCCAAACAAATCTGAAATGCCAGCCAGATTCCCCGTATCTCCCCCGCTCCCTCCCCCCACCCCTACCGAGGCTGGCCTGGAAACACAGCAGCCAGTGACCACAGAGCTGGACAGAAAAGAACCCGTGGTAAGCAAAAACAATGATTTTTAGAGGCAGGGAGGTTAGGAGCCGGGTTGTCCACCACGATCCACTCTGGAGTCCGAGCCGGCCGCCCCACAGTCACGTTCCCAACAGAGCCGCGCGCGTTCCCCTCCCGCTCCGAGGGCCCCCGCACGCGGATTAGAGGCGAGGTGCAGAGCAGAGCGAACCGCCTCGGGTGAAGGGAGTGCCCAAGGGGTGCCCGGGCGCCCGGGGAACGGAGCGCAAATAAGCACGCGTGCCAAGGATGAATGCGGCGTCCCTCAGGGCAGAGTGCTCAGCGCCTGCCACAAAACGGGGAGGGCAGGGAGCCCTAATTGGGCTTCCCTCCCGGGGGGACAGGCTGGAGGGGCTACAGGTTCAGGACCCCCTAAGGCCGGGCCTAGAAGGCTACTATTTCCCCGTAAAAGGGTGGGGCACACGGGGGAGCCAGCTGGGGGCTGCTGCTGCTGCTGCTGCTTCGTCCCTCCTGTCATCACCGCCACAGGGGACACCCTAAAGAGGAGACAGTGGGGACTCGGTGGGGGAGGGGAGCACCACAGCCAGTGGGGCGGCGGGCCCCGAGGGGGCGGCGGGCGCGCGCCGGGGAGAGGAGAGGGCGCGACCCCGGCCGGGAGCCCGGGAGGCGCGAGCACCCGCCGGACTCGGGAACGCCAGCGCTGCCGGGTCCCCGACGAGGGCAAGCGGGAAGGGGCCACCCTCCTCCCCGCCCCCACACTCACCATGTAGAGGGTGAAGGGCAGGCCAAGCAGAAAGAGCCACAGGTAGAGGTGCAGCGCGTTCACGAAGGTGGCCTGGTGCGGGTCGTAGTACCAGCCCCCGCTGAGCGCGGCCCACACCCCCTGCCGGAGGATCTGCAGCGTCTGCGACCCCATCCCCACCCGGCGCCGCCGCCGCCGCCGCCGCCGCCGTCCCCGCCCCGGCCCCAGCTCGGCCTCGGTCGCCGGAGCCCGCAGCTGCCCCGTCTATCCCCCTCCGGAGCTCCGGGAGAGCGGGCCGGCGCTCCGGCGGTCGCTAGGGCTGCTGCAGGAGGAGGAGGAGGCAGCTAACGAGGAGGAGGAGGAGGAGACCGAGGAGGCGGCGAGCGGCGGGGCGGAGGAGAGCGGAGAAGAGGAGGAGACCAGCCTCCACAGCGCCGCCGCCATCTTGTCTCCCAACACCCGGAGCCAGAGCCAGGCCCCCGCGCCCGCGGCCCGCCAGCGCCGCCGCCGCCGCCGCCGCCGTCGCCGCGACCCCCGCCGGCCACCAGCCTCGGACCCGGCGGACAGGGAGGCCCGGCGCCCGGGAGGGACCCGGAGCAAGCCGCGCCCCCTCCAGCCCCTCCTCTCCTCTCCCTCCGCCCCCCGGGCCGGCTTCCCGCGGGTGCGCGCGGCGCTTCGGCCACCGCGGGCGCCTCCTGCCGGCGCCCGGGAGAAGCGCGCGCGGACGCCGACGGGGCCCCGGGGGCGGGCTCCGGGACACCCCTTTCTGCGCGGGGAGAACCACCCTGCCAGGTGCGTGGACGGGTCCCCAACGCGAGCCTTCACTCTCCCAAACCCTGTCTCTAGAACCTCGTCAGCATCCTGGCCGACGTTTTATGATGTTTATGGAACACCTGGGAACAGTGAGGCTAGTATTTGCGATGCTTATTAAAGGCCCGGGAGAATTCTATACAGCTGGTGACTAATGAAAAGTCACAAATGCGCCCGATGTGAGCAAGAACTGTGTTGGCCCTTGGCGCGAGCTGGAGGCCCTCGGGTGAGAAAAATAGCCACGCCAGGGTTGGAAGGATGTACTACTTCCAAAGGCAGATAAATTAATAGAAATTTCAAGCGATGGAACAGGATGGGGTAGACAGATTTATCACGGTACACGGTGATTTTATATTTTAACGTGCCGTAACGTAGCCATTTTTATAAGTGGACCAATCTAAACGGCGTTGAAAGATTAACTGTGACTCCACCCCAAGTCACGATAGGGTCGCGCAGTTCTCTTTTTTACCGCTCTACACTGGGAATCATTTCTGGCTCTTTGTAAAGTTTATAAGGCATGTCTGATCTCATTGAATGAATTTTTCCCCCTAAGTTTGAGTTTATTATAGCAATACAAGTATTCGATATTCCTGGGTTAAAACTGCTGTAATTAATGAAAAAGCAAGAAAGCCCAAAAACTGGTGCTGTTTTAAGAAGAGTATTGAAAGGGATATTGAAAGGGACGCCTGGGTGGCTCAGTTGGTTGGACGACTGCCTTCGGCTCAGGTCATGATCCTGGAGTCCCGGGATCGAGTCCCGCATCGGGCTCCCAGCTCCATGGGGAGTCTGCTTCTCTCTCTGACCTTCTCCTCGTTCATGCTCTCTCTCACTGTCTCTCTCTCAAGTAAAGAAATAAAATCTTTAAAAAAAAAAAAAAAAAAAAAAAAGAAGAGTATTGAAAAACCATTGTAATACCTCCTGGTGCCATCCCACTCTAGAGTTCAAACATTTTCCTACCCATTTCATTTGACCTGCACAGCGCTCAGGTCGCGGCAGCGTAGAGGCATTATTTTATGGGTGAGGAAGCCGACGTGCAAAGAAAGTAAGTGATTGTCCACGTTCTCCTCCGTAATCGTGGTCGAGAAGACCTCTGCAGCCATCAGTTGTTCTAACTGCACCGACAGGAATTAGAAGCTTATTTCTCTGCACCCTCCACCTTATCCGTTCAGACAAGAATTTGGAACTGATCAACACTGCCCCGCAGCTTTTGGTTACCTGTGGCGGGTTTAAACGTTATGACCAGTCATTCTCCAAGTATAATCCCAGGAGCAATTGTGTCAACATCGTCTGAGAACTCTGTCAGAAATGCAAATTCTCAGGCAACACTCCAGAGAAGCTCGGGTGTGGGACCCAGCAATCTGTTTTAACAAGCCCTTCGAAATATTCCAGTGTGCCGGAAAGGTTGAAACTACCATTGCAGGACACTATCCCCCAGCCTTGATTACTTTATTTCCTTATAACCACAAAGCCATCAAGTTCTGAGCACCTTCACATTGTGAGACACGAATGAACACTGGCCAAAATATACTTTAAAATATATGAGTATGCCTGAAAGCACGATCGAGTTTAAATAAGGTAATTTTACAATTGAAATAAAGGCCTTGAGCCTTGGACTTAAATACAAAGTATTGTCAAGTGTTCATTTGTTTCTCCTAGAAGAGACAGGAAAGCTCTCTGAGCTGGTTTTGGAAGTGATCCCAAGCTCTTCCAACACAAACAAAGATGTAAACAAGGATAAAATTCCAATACCACTTCAGTTTCCACACCAGCAAATATCTGCTTTAGTTTAATGTAAAAGGATTAACTGTAATAAGGGTGAGGTCGATTGGAAGAAGTGGAGACCAGATCTCGATACATCACGGATCGGAGGCAGACCAGCTAGCATGATGAGCAAGCGGCCAGAAGACAGTATCTGGAGGGTGTGGAATAATGGGTGGTAGCCAGGAAGGCAGCCAGCAGGAGGCTGGTTCAACACAGAGAATGCAAGTGTTGTAAGTCAGTGGGCAGCTGGAGCACAACCTTGGGCAGTCCAGCAGCAGACAAAAATTGGGAAATCCTGGCAAGAATTAAGAAAATGTGCTGCTTATAGCAAAGCCCCAGGTTCAGTGCTTTCTTCAAGGTCTGAATTCCTCTCCCTATAATAAAGGAATGATGAAAGAATCCAGGTCCTTGAGGTCATGTGCTGGGCAAGTTTGCAGGGCAAGGACTTGGGTTCAGGGCTACAAGACAAGTATCCAAAGGCCAGATTTGACAGAGAGAGACTTAGAAGCAAAGAAAGAACTTGATGCCTAGAACTGAGACCAAATTTCACATTGATGGCAGTTGCCTTGTGTTGAGATCCCAGAGATTTAATACAGAACTCAAAGTCTATTATGGGTTCGGAGAGATCCAGGAGCCTAGAGATGAGAGTCCAGTGACTCTGGCCACTGAATAAAGGAGGTTAGCAGAATAAGCAAGCCCAGAAGGTTAAAAAAAAAAAAGGCAGCTATAGACTACATTTTTCAGCTCTGGACTGGTAAATGCATTTTTAAAAAATGCTAATTAACTTAGCAATTGAAAGAATTCAACAAAATGGAGGAACTTTTTGAAAGACTGTCTTTGGAGTGGGGGTCACAGGGGAGAACCCTATAATTCTTTTTATCTGTGTCTTTCAAAATGTTTTTGAATGCTGCCACAATAAGATTTCTATTATATGGACAGGAAGCCAAGGCACAGAGAGGTTAAATGGTTTGCCCAAGGTAATATAGCTCAAAATGTAAGAGCAGTGTAAAAACTAAGGAATCTAATTTGCTAAGTGTTAGTCCTCTGAGCCCTGCATTAAAAGCTATTAATAATGTCACACTTAGCATGTCAAAGTTAGCAGCAATGACATACTACCAAACCACCACCTGACATTTGCTCATCTTTCAGCTAATTCTATTAAAATTATACTTCCTGACTACTTCATGGGCCCTTTGAGGACTGGGAATGCTCTGAGAGCAAGTACTCCCCTCGTGCCTGAAAGGAACAAAGCTGAATGTTCATAGCCTTCCTTTAAAAAGAGAGAGAGAGAGAGATTGATTGATTGATTGATTGATTTGAAAGAGAGCGTGAGAGGAAAGGAAGAGAGCATGACTGGGGGAGGGGCAGACAGAGGGAGAAGCAGACTCCCCACTGAACTGGGATCATGACCTGAGCCTAAGGCAGATGCTTAACCAACAGAGGCACCCAGGTGCCCCTGTGCAAAGCTTTCTAATAACCCCCAACCCAGCCCCCACTTGGAGCAAAAGTGAACAAACTGCAGCCCTGGTCAGTTTATACAGCAACAACTATATACTTTGGACGTTACAGCCCACATGTCCTGCCAACAACCTAAATGGAGCAGGTACCCATGTTGTTCAATCCAAACCAGCCCTTCTTATTTATTTCTCTTAGTGAAACCAATATTTTCCATCTAACTCAGACTTTAAAGTTCGTACACCCTCCCCCCTCAGTCTAGTCACTTGCAGCCTTTGTCCTCCATAATCTTGCCTTTGGTGGAGGCAAGCCTTGATTGCCTCCCTTCAAAAACCATTCTACATTCCACCAACACATTAATCCCCCTAATCCACTTTTTCTGTGCCCCTCCTTTTCTCAAGCTTTCCACTCCCTTCTGGTGCCTATAATCGGAATCACTCTATCTTCTCTAACTTAACTCCCACTACTCCCAAGCATAAACCATTTTGACTGGCAAATATCAGCATACCCACTTATTTAATTTTATTTATTTACCAGCCCATCCACTTATTAATCTCTGTCTCTATGCTCCTACTGATACCATTTGCCTTATCTAGAAAAACTTACTCCTTCATCTGCCTACTAAAATCTGTTAAGAATACTTCAAATCCATTCATCTATTTCCTGAATGGCCTAAAGCACTCATATGTTCCATTCATTTAGCACTTAAATGTGTGCTACTTTGTATCCCTCCAACCAAACTGCACATTCCTTGAGGGCAAGGCACTTCGCAGCCTGTCCCACAATGCCTAGCAGAAGGCTGTTCAGGTCCACGGACACTCAGTCCATGTAAGTAGAAAAAATAAAGCATTACAAGAAGCAGCGACTTTTAAAGATTTTATCTGTTTCGGGTTTCACTTGGTAAGTCTTGAACATTTGAAAACATTATCAGCTTGGAAGAAATATGGAATAGAGATGAGGATCCTTTGGAAGAGAGGGAAGTGCCCTAGAGTCCTTCCCTAATTCTCTTTTTGGTTATTTGCTATTTACCACTTTCTTTTTTTTTTTTTTTTTTTAAAGATTCTATTTATTTATCAGAGAGAGAGAGGGGGAGAGAGCAAGCACAGGCAGACAGAATGGCAAGCAGAGGCAGAGGGAGAAGCAGGCTCCCTGCTGAGCAAGGAGCCTGATGTGGGACTCGATCCCAGGGCGCTGGGATCATGACCTGAGCTGAAAGCAGCTGCTTAACCAACTGAGCCACCCAGGCGTCCCTATTTACCACTTTCTATCCCATCAGAAAAGTAAATGTCGAAGCCGGGAAGGGGAGCTTCCCAAATCTTACATTATATATAATTATAAAATACCAATATCTGGATATGGAGCTCAATAAGCTCATTCTTTTGGGAAATCTCGATTCAATCTACGGTTTTGTTTGGTTTTACTTTTTTTTTTTTTTTACGTTTTTATTTATTCATTTACTTAAGTAAAATCTCTACGCCCAACATGGGGTTCGAACTCACCACCCTGAGATCTAGCGTTGCATGATCTTCGGTCAGAGCCAGCCAGGTGCTCCCCTATTATGGTTTCCAAATGCCAATTCTACATGAGGACTACTTTAGAAAATGTTTTAACTGACAGTAAGTAGTTCAGTAATTCTTGCTATGGTTTTAGGTCATCTTAAGGGTATCTTCTTTTATATCTCAATATCCCAATTCACTTTTCTTAAACTCACGCCCAAAACTTTTGGGACAGGGCAGTGAAAGGAAAGGGGAAGTGTATAAGATATTGTAAAACTCCCCCAATGCTGGGAATCCCTGAATTAGAAACAGTATGCACATGTATTACTTCCTATATTTTCCCATGAAAGGATTCTTCTATGTCAGTGGATGGCTGATGTGTTTAGCTGTACCATATTAAAGAACTGGTTTACCTTTCTGTTTCAGCCAAGGCAACGTTATTCTGGCAGGACCTGTTGGACCAACTGATCTAGCTGGGGGATTTTGTGAGGAGCTCCCCTGGTTAGTAACTTCTGGTGTCCTCTAGAGCACCTGCCTGTTCTCTAGAGCATAGCAGAAATGAGAGTTGTCGCCTCTGGAAGCTAGATGTCTGGTCCTTCTGGAAAGGAGCACCAAGAACATTCCTTGATGGGAAGTGGTATCTGGAAGTAGAATATCATGAGGTGTGGAATCAACCAGTGTTTCCGTCCAGAGGTTTTTTTGTTTGTTTGTTTTTAAATTTATTTATTTAGCAAAAAGAGAAAAAGGGAGGGGGGAGAGAGCAAGCACAAGCATGGGGAATGGCAGGCAGGAGAGAAGCAGGGTCCCTGCTCAGCAGGGAGCCCAATGCTGGGCTCCATCCCAGGACACTGGGATCATGACCTGAGCTGAAGGCAGACACTTAATGACTGAGCTACCCAGATGCCCCTAAGAGTTTTTTACTTTCTAAATCTGTCGTAGTCCCAACTCAAGAAATCCAAGCAGAATTGAAGAATCCTGGGGAATTCTATGTTGTGGACTCATTGCATTTAATTCGGATTGCTTCATTTATTCATTCATTCATTTAAGGGGACCCCCTGCCCAATGTAGAGCTTGAACTCATGACCCTGAGATCAAGAGTCACATGCTCTACCAACTGAGCCAGCCAGATGCCCCTCAACTGCTTTGTCTAATGGCAAAGATAAACGATGATGTAATAAAAAGATCTTTCCCTTGGAGATTTTTCACAGCTTTCTTTATGGGAAACTTGACAGCATGCGAGACTGCGTTTCTTAGGAGTTTTGTTTGTTCCTTTGATTTGGTTTTTTATTTTTATTTTTGTTTTTGCTTTGCCTATTGCACCAGGACTCAGCAGCTGTTAATATACATAACCGTTTCCTAACTGTGCACAAATAGTATACTTTGTATATATGTCCCAGGGCAGTGATATCTTCAGGATAAAATCTCCCAAATAAATCAATAGAGATCATGATGCAAAGTTAAAGCTCCCAGTCCGTCCAGTTTTCTTCCTTCTCCTTCTCAGTATTTCCATCTTTGAAACTCATTATGCTCTCATCCTGTGTCAAGTGTTTTTCAATGTGTAGTCCATGAATCCCCACCCCCCCATCACAATCTATTAAAAATGTAGAACTCCGGGGCACCTGGGTAGTTCAGTGGGTTAAGGCCTCTGCCTCCGGCTCGGTGAGTCATGATCTCAGGGTCCTGGGATCAAGCCCCGCGTCGGGCTGTCTGCTCAGCAGGGAGCCTGCTTCCCTCTCTCTCTGCCTGCCTCTCTGCCTACTTGTGATCTCTCTCTCTGTCAAATGAATAAATAAAATCTTAAAAAAAAAATGTAGAACTCCAAATTCTGGCACATCTATACACAGGGTACTGGAAAACTCCTCCATGGTTGGCAATCCCTGAAATAGAGAATTAATATAAGCATCTTTTGTCTTCCATCTTTCACTATTAAAAGATGGAATTCCAAGCAGCCAATGGAACACCGAAGAATCCTTCTTTTAAAAAAAGGTTTATTTATTTAAATAATCTGTACTCCCGCGTGGAACTCGAACCCACAGCTGAAAGATCAAGAGTCACACGTTCCACCAACTGAGCCAGCCAAGCACCCCTACACTGACTGAGATTTCAACAGCTGATATGGATTGATCTTTAAGATATATGGCTAAGTGTGGGGAGGGAAGCGTAGGACGGTATATATAATATGCTGTTGTTTGCATAAAGAAAAAAAGGCAGGGGCGCCTGGGTGGCTTAGTGGGTTAAAGCCTCTTCCTTCGGCTCAGGTCATGATCCCAGGGTCCTGGGATCGAGCCCCGCGTCGGGCTCTCTGCTCCGTGGAGAGCCTGCTTCCTCCTGTCTCTCTGCCTGTCTCTCTGCCTACTTGTCATCTCTGTCTATCAAATAAATAAATAAAATCTTTAAAAAAAAAAAAAGGCATATTTTGTATGGGATTAAGTATTGAATGTCCCTAACAGAACATCTGAGACAACAGCAGCAGGAGTTGCCACAGGGATGAGAGAAAGACTGACTTTTTGTTGTGTATCTTTTGTACTTATGAGTTTTATGTCACATTCATGTTACCCAATTTTAAAAAGGTAATTAATAAGTTGGAAAATAATGCAGATCCCTAGGTTCTGCTTAAGTCTTAGTAAATTGAAATCTCTCACATGGGGCCAAGAGATCTACATTTTTAAGCACCCTATTCTGTAAACCAGGATTGAGAACCACTGTCCCCAACCTTTCTTTCTTTCTTTTTTTTTTTAATTCCTTCTTTTCTTTCTCTTGACCCCCTACCACCACCACCACCTCTCCTGTCCTCACTTTCTTATCCAGTGCAGGTCTCAGGGTTTCACAATGCAATCATTCCAAGACTAGTGCTTTTTTCCCTCCTTCCCCTCTGCTCCTTGCCATCCAGTAAAACCACAAATCAGGATGGATCTGCCTTTTCGACCTTCAGCACACAGGTTAACTTCCCAGGTTCTAATCTCAGCTATGACCTGGATTCTCCCTGACAATTCTTTGGTTCTTACTCAGTAACTTGTAATGCCTTCTAAAAGATCACCAATGTTCTCGAAACATATAGACTCCTCTCCCTCCCATAGCACAAAGAAAATAGAGGATATCAGACGGGCATCTCTCAATTCCCTGCCTTCCTACTTCTATGTCTACGGACGCATCCATCCTTTCTTCTCTCTCTTTTTCTTTTCTACCTGCAGTCTCTGGACCCTTCTCCTGTAATCTCTGAACCATACGCAATCTGTTAACCTTGGCTCCTTGGGCACCAAAAGCATTCTCTTTCTACTGATTCTTTCCTTCAGCCTACAGACAAGCACTCTCCTCCGCAAGCCTTCCGTGTGCTCCAGCACCCATCCTCTTTCCTCTCTCCTTTCCAGCCAAGTTTCTTAGGAGTGGAGCGTTGGAGGGCACCTGGGTGGCTCGGTCGCTTAAGCATCTGACTCTCGATTTCGGCTCAGGTCATGATTTCAGGGTTGAGCTCAAGCCCTGTGTGGGACTCTGTGCTTCTCTCCCTCTCTCTCTCTCCGCCCCCCTGGTCTGGCATGCTCTCTCAAATAAATAAATAAATCCAAAAAAGGAAGGAAGGAAAGAAGGGAGGAAGACTCTTCACCTGCCTTGAACTTAACTCTGGCCACTGCTCTGGCCCAAGTCACCAAGGGATTTCCTAGTTGCCAAGTCCAGCAGGCACTTCTCAGTCCCTGCTTTATTTGACCATTTTGTTTGCTCCTAGGTCATCACTCTTTCTTCCGGTTTCCTCTCACCTCCTTCCCTGATTATCCTAGACTTGGTCTCCTTTATGGAGTCCTCCTCTTCTGCTCCTCAAAGGTTGTCAGTGGATGAAGAAGGGAAAAAACTCCCTTCGTCCACTTCCAAGAGATGCTAACGCCCCCACCCAGCCTGAGTCCTGTAGTGACCCTCAGCCTGTGGGAAGTACCAGAAAGTGAAAACAAAGTCCAATGAGCAGAGATGAGAAACACCCCACCTCAAAAGTGTTTGTGAAAATTAGAGTCTCAAGAGCAGAAGACCGAGTTCTGCGGTATTACAACTATGCTCTAAATTTGCTTTGGGGGTTTTGCTGGCTTTAAATCCCTTACTCCTAATAGCCTCAGGTTACTATGAGTTCTTAAACCTCCTAATCTCTAATTTATGAAGAGCTTTTTTATAAGCGTTTATTTATTTAGCCTTCAGGCTTGTATTTTGAAAACCTCACATTAACTTATTGGGATTTGCTTGGCCCAGCCTCTCTACCAATCTGCTTCCAAGAGGCCTTTTTGGCTGGTATTTAGCTTTTCATCATTAAAAAAAAAAAATTACATTTTTTTAATCATAGAAATTATAGAAACAGGAGCTAAAACTTACCCACCAGGCCCCCTACCCAGTCACAACCACTGAAAATGTTGGTGTTCTCCTTCTCCGCCTCTCCACTCTGACCCCCTCCCCCATCTACTTCTGTACCATAATCTAATCGGAGTCCAGAGCCTGATTGGGAAAGTTTTTATGTCAACACATGCCATGTGCCTTGGCAGTCTGCTAAGTCTGAGAAACTTCAGGAGGCATTTTTTCCTTCTGACTTACCCATGTGTTTCTCTCAGATTCTTGGAAACATTCCTCTGTGCGACATGGGTATTAGCCTACAGTCTCAAGTAACAGAAAATTCTATTCAAACTCACATAAACAATAAGGAAAAGTATTGCTTCATAAAACTACAAGTCCAGAGGGTAGGGTGGCTTCAAGGGTTCATTTAGTGTCTCTGGATCTATTTCTCCACGGTACCCTGAGATGACCTCCTTCATGGGATGGCTTTCTCCTCGGGATGCTCCCTTCATGGGGGCAAAATGGTTGTACCAGTTACTGGTTTCACATAGAAATGCCATCCGTCTGGGTACAGTTCACCTAAAAGCAAGGAAACTTCTTTCCCAAGAGCCTCTAGCATCCTTGAGTCAAGCCTTGTTCTTAGGGCAATGCCGCGCACCACCTTTAGCCAGAGGTCCTGAACCAGTTACTGGCCCTGAGAACAGAGCTGCCTTTAGACGAGCCAGTCCCTGATGTGGGCTGAGACACAAGGGG
This sequence comes from Mustela lutreola, assembly GCF_030435805.1. NCBI lineage: Eukaryota > Metazoa > Chordata > Mammalia > Carnivora > Mustelidae > Mustela > Mustela lutreola. The sequence continues at coordinate 141,686,032 of NC_081296.1, forward strand.
TTATTGTTGAGACTGGTAGATCCTCAAATAAAACCCGGATTACGTTAAGAACCAGAAACAATGAATGCAGACTAAACAGACAGACAACCACACACGCGTTTACAAACTTGGCCATTTAATTCATTACTTAATGTATCAATAAAATTAATTGTGTTTCACTAAGTAATCAACAGTTTTGGCTTATTGTTGTTTTGTAGCTCATTTTTGAAGCTTTAATAGGTGACACTTTCACACAGTTCAATATTTAAGAAAAAGCAAAAACCAAGCAAAAAGTATATACAGTGAAACATCTGTTCTATTGCTGACCCCTAGCCCTACAGAGATATTTGATGTTTGTACAAAGGAAAAACCAAGAGTCTAGACATATAAGCTCTTTCTCTGTACATAAAGTATGGCAAGCTACACACACCGTACTATATCTTGCTTTTTTTTTTTTTTCTGGCTGAACAATATATATTGGAGATTACTGTATCAACACCTGAAGAGCTTTGCCATTCATTTTTCCCCCTGCATTGTATTATACTGTATGAATATGCCACAATTTATCCAATACCTATGGGATGACATTTAGGTGGCTGATAACGTTTTGTTGTTTAAATGCTGCTATAATGGATGAGATCATATATATTTCATTGTGTACATCTGGGGACTATCTAAAGCATAAATTCCTAAAACTGGAGTTAATGTCAAATTGCTAGCTATTCCTGCACCGGTTTATACTCCCACTGGCAGGTCTTCAAAGTGCCCGTCTCAGAACACCCTTATCAGCATAGCATGATATCAGACTGTGGGGGTCTTTGCTAATCTAATCATTGAAAATTGTTATTGCCGTATAATTTTTTAAAGGATTTTATTTATTTGAGAGAGACAGACAGAGAAAGAGAGAGAGAGAGAGAGAGCATGAACAGGAGGGTGCAGGGGGAGGGATGGAAAGCAGACTCCCCACTGAGCAGGGAGATGACACAGCCTGAGTCTCAGTGGCCAGAGATCATTATAGGCAGACAACGCTTAACTGACCAAGCCACCCAGGCGCTCTGTTATCTCAATATAATTTTAATTAATTTTTTTAAAGATTTCATTTATTTATTTGACAGACAGAGATCACAAGCAGGCAGAGAGGCAGGCAGAGAGAGAGGAAGGGAAGCAGGCTCCCCACTGAGCAGAGAGCCTGATGCAGGCCTCGCTCCTAGGACCCGGAGATCATGACCTGAGCCGAAGGCAGAGGCTTTAACCCACTGAGCTACCCAGGCGCCCTGTAATTTTAATTTAAATCTCTTCCGTCCTGCGTGAAGCTGAGCCACTCTCCGTGCCTGGGGGATGTTTCTTGCTCTACCAGGGCTTGCCTGTTCTTATTCTTTGCCCATGTTTGCGTTGCACCATTGGTCTTTTGCTTTCTGATCTGTAGGAGCTCATATGTTAAGGGAAATTAGTCTTTGGCCTGTAATACAGCTGCAAATATTTCCATCCAATTTGTCATTTGTCTTTTGCCTTAGCTTACGGTTCTTTCCAGGCAGAACATTTTAATGCTATGAGATTGAACATATCCATCTTGTACAGTTCTGGGTTTAATGTCATAACCAAAAAGGCCTCATCCTATTCTTAGGTGAATAACTCTGTTTTAGTTTCTTCTAAAAGAGAAGATGGTTTCATTTTTGTACCTTTAAATATTATATCTGCTTGATATTTATCCTGGTCAGGTATGAGGAATAAGTCCAACTTTGATTTTTTTTCCCCATTTTTCCCCATTTCTCCCCATTTAGTTTTATGCCATTTCATGATGATGCTCCTTCTTGTTTTATGACACTGAAGGTATTGTCAGTGTTCTCTGTAAATGTTTTAAAACATCTAAGTTTTCATTGACTTTATTTCTTTTTAAGATTTTGTTTATTTGACAGAGAGAGGGAACACACACAGAGGAGCAGCAGAGGGAGAGGGAGAAGCAGGCTTCCTGCTGAGCAGGGAGCCTGATGTTGGGCTCGATCCCAGGACTCTGGACGCTTAACGACTGAGTCACCCAGGCCCCCCTTTCATTGACTTTAATTAGCAAAACCCTAACTCAGAGTTTCTATAGCTTCCCCTAGGCCATGATGTATGTTGGATGTTGGGGAGACAATGGGGTAAAAAGGTCCTGAAATCACCCAAGGGATAATGATAATAATGCTTGCTGCATATTCATCATGATCACTATTTGGAAATGCGCTTGCTCAGGACATGCTCTACAACATAAAAACGGAAAACAACAAAGTGGGGGTGCCTGGGTGGCTCTGTCAGTCAAGTGTCTCCGGCTCATGTCATGATTCCATCCCAGGGTCCTGGGATCGAGTCCCGCATCGGACTCCTTGTTTAGCAGGGAGCCTGCTTCTCCCTCTGCCTGCTGCTCCCCCACCTTGTGTGCGCTCTCTCTCTCTCTCTTTCTTCCTCTGACAAATACATAAAGTCTTTTTAAAATATAAAGAATTTTAAAAAAACAAACAGTTAAAAAAAGAAAAGAAAAGAAAAGAAAACAGGGTGCCTGGGTGGCTCAATTGGTTGGCTATGTACCTTCAGCTCAGATCACAGTCCCAAGGTCCTGGGATCGAGTCCCACATCGGGCTCCCTGTCCTTGAGGAGCCTGCTTATTTATCCCTCTGCCTGCCCCTCCCATTGCTTGTGCGCTCCCTCCCTCTCTCTCTTTGTCAAATAAATGGGAAAAATCTTTAAAAGAATAAAAAAGAAAAAGAAAACAACAAAGTATAGCTGAAGTGATTTAAGTCACTTAAAACTGACACGCGTAATGTTCTGTTTATTAATTCAGGCTCTTTTTGGACATGGCATGATTAATGTCCTGTAGGACTGGGCCCGGTAGCTTACGTCTGGGTGCGCTCTAAGATAACTGCTGAGCACGCAGAGTTTTAACAAGAAGAGCACATGGCCTAGGAAGCCCCCTCTGAAGCCAGCCAGGGAGAGGGGAGCCCAGCAGGAAAAACAGAACGGAGACACATCTTGGTTTCCTAAGCTGTGGATTTTAGCAGTGGGGTGGGCCAAATCCAGATACCCAAGGACACTTACCCAGCTCCCTTTTACTGCAAGAAGAATGGAATATACATTGTGATTCTCCAGTGGAATAAAAACTACCATTATCCACAGCCACGGAACGCCATGGTCACCGCTGAGTAAAAATCCTTTGACAAGTACAAACAGTCTTCTGCCGTGGCACTGTCACATCGCATTATACTTATTTGTTTCCATCTCTGTCTTTCCCAGGAGACCAGGAGTTATTTTAAGGGCAGAAGCTCTTTGTCTTCTTTGAATCCCTATATACTAAATCCTTATCCCTCTCTATAGGAATGTGCTTATCGCGTGCTTTCTCTGCTTACGTATCCCACACTTCAACACTTGCTATTGGCCCAGTAGCCAGTGTCAGCCCCTGAACTACAGAATTCCCCATGCGTTACCTTTTTTTCAGTTCTCACAGCAGTGGTATGAAGTGCGCCCTATTATTTCCCCTTTTATAATATTGAGGAAACCAAGACACCGTGAGGTTAAATAAGTTGCCCAAGGTCACACAGGTAAAAGCTGGTGGCGCCAAGATTCAAACTCCAGATGGTCTCTAACTCCACTACATTGAATTTTTTTTTTTTTTTAATTTTATTCTTGAGTACTTTCTACATCCAACACAGGGCTCGAACTCACAACCTGAAGGTCAAGAGCCACATGCCCACCTGACTGAGCCAGTCAGGCGTCCCCACCATTTAATCTAATTTTTCTTTTTTTGTTACTGACAAATTCTTGTGTGAAACATCTCGCAGCTGACTGCCACACAGAGGAATAGAACCTCTAATTTACTGGAAGGCGGTGGGAATGGCATTCAAAGAGATTGGGTTCATTTTTGGGTTGCAACTCGCCAGCGGTTGCTTAAGAAAGCGCATCTGTTTCCTCATCTGTAGAATACAAAATTAAATGACCTCTTTATCTCGGGCTTGTTGAGAGGATTAAATGAGGTTTAAAACAATCTGCTGTAAATGGCTAAACAAGTGTGGATCGCTGTGCTTGCCCCCCCCCCCCCCACCGACGCGGTGCGATTTAGCCCTGAATGCCGGCTTTCCTCCTGTGGCAAATCCGGGGAAAGACTCCTTAGTTATGCAGGACACATGTTACTTTCTGACAATGAAAAAGTGATTCCTCCACCTTGGGGTGAGTTGAAATAACTTTTCCAATCCAAACATCAGGTCCGCTTAAGCAGCTGCTCAAGGAAAGGGATTATCCCAGCTCCTACTCAAGGCTGCGCCCACAGAGCAGAAGCGCCAAGTCGCTGAGTGCCAAGACTCTGACACCAGCTCCTTTCTCATCCTTCTAGGCCAGTATCCTGGGATCTGACATGAGCCATTAGGAATTTCTTAAGCAACCGCCGACTGGGAAAGGCAACTGCCAGTGCTGAAAAAGTATGTTAAAACTCATTTTTTTTTTTACAGTAAAAGTCCCAAAGATAGACAAAGACGCTGAGTTGACTCATCGCCCTCAAATAGAGGAGTCATCTTGATGGTGACATTCATCCTGACGTCCTGACGGTGCTGAACAGGTGGCCTATTCTGTCAGCCACGGGATCCAGGGCTGCGGGAACACAATGTGTCTCACTAGGTCATCTACGGGGGAAGAAGTGGACGACGGCTCCACAATCCTAAGGGTTTCAGTTAAAGGGAAAATTTGATTCTATGGGAGTCACTAAACAAATAGGAGGGAAATGAGGAATCGGCATGATCAGGGTGGGGAGCATAGGCAGGAAACACGTCGGAAAATGCCCTTTAGGCTTGTGATTGGCACTAGTGCAAATCAAGGCCAGGTGAGCTAGGAGCATGGAACAGGCCCTTAGCCCCAGACAGCAGCAGCTGGGAGTCACCATCACGGTCATTCTGACCGTGTTCTCGTGTCGGGCAAACTCCACTTCCGTTCTCTGGGTTCTACAGTCTGAGTGCCCACTAGCTGTTCCCGTGGTGGCTTCCTTACAGCCATGAGGGGCTTAAGGATCCCTGACTGGGCAGGAACAATGAGGAAGCTACCCCAGGGCATTTCTTACCCTCTTCTCTTTGCTCCCCTTAACACTTTCCCCCTGATGCCCAGAATCTGTTCTTCCTTGCTTAAAAAAATTCAAGCCCTCCCCCAAAGCTCACCTCTCCCATGAAACCTTCCTCGATCTTTCTGTTTTCATAACACGTACAGCTTGTACGCGCAGAGCTGACGGACACACAGACCTATTCTTCCCTGTCTGATGTGTGCTGACCTTTTCTTCCCCCAACTAGATGATAAAGTCCTTGAGGACAGAACCACGTCTCCCCTTTCTTGACATCACATGCCCGCTGCTATGATTTGGCAGTGAGTGTAGCGGGGGACACCCGAGGCGCTCAGACGGTCTCTGCTGGGGAATTTAAGGAGCCCTAAGCTGGCTTCTCAAGTGGATGGCATCAAATCAGCCTTGCTATTGGGCATCTACCAACCTTTCCCCTGCTTCTAGGAGCTGGGGGCATGCCTGGAGATTAAGTCCCTTTTCCGAGACCCTTGCCGTATCCGATTTGTTCTGGATTGGGTGTGTGCTCTTCTGTCAATCCCCCCCCACCAAGAACGCAAATCTGAACCATGCTTCCAGCGGCGCAGTCCCTTCTACTCACTACTCACTATCGAGAGCAGCTCAGCGGAATTTCGGACTGCCCAGACTCTACCTTGTGGGTTGTGCTCCACCCCTGTGTAGCTCATCCCTCATCCTCCCCGGCACCAACCAGCTCGCCCATCCCTCCATCTGACTCTTTCTGCCAAGACCTTCTGGAAACGCTTGCCTTGCTCCAGGGTTTCTGGCTGGTCTCTGAGTCCTTTCCACTCTGCCATCAACTGAGCCATCATTCCGAGACTTCAAAAAAAAAAAAATATTCACCTCAAAATCCGAGACAAACACACACACACACACACACACGCCCGTTTTCACAAATTCATTTATCAGTTGAGAAGATTTCCACTACCTTCCTAAATTAATACTCTCCATCTTCTGGCATTTCTCATCATCGCTAATTCTTCCAACATCCAGCCTGGAATTTGCTTTAAGTCAAAGGAGATCATTTACTCCAACCCTCTTATTTGGTTCCCAGTCTCTATTTTACTACCCTACATTTATGCCTATTTAGAAGCCAGGGGTATAGGATTTTTGCTAATGATGACTTTAGCAAGGAATTCTCTTTGTCTGTTAGTAAATTGCCACGGCGCTAGAAGACTGTGTGGGAGGTCTCAACTTGGTCACCAGTTACCATCAAAATGCATTTATCCATTGCTAAAATGAGATAATCTCCTCTCAGCCTCAGAAACACACACACACACAAGTTCTCTCTCCCTCCCTTTCTCTCTCTCTCTGTGTCACTCCCCCAATGCCACCGGCCAGCTTTCTGTCTGGAACAATCAAAATACCTCCCAGCTGGAACGACAGCATCATTTTATTGACTCCGAAATCGGAGAGTGATAAAGCAAGTCGCAGCAGGCACAGCAGAAATGCACGGCTTTTGTGATTCGTATTTCAGAAATGATGCCTGACACCAAAGATGCAAAACAGAGTTTGCTATGTGTTGGCAAAAAATGGAGTTAAGGGCAGTCACCTCGGCTGAACCTTTCACACTCTAGAGGAAGCAATACCGCTACTGATTCCCGCCTTCACTGGGAGGTCACAGTGGACAGTACATTTCCTGCAACCATCCCCTCGCTGTTCTCTATGGGGGGAGCTGGCTAAGCAAATTGTGGTGTTTCCTAGGTAGTGATCTGGCTACGAGAATCGCAGTGGAAGCAGCATCCCCGGATTACAGCTTGCCCAGCCCCACCTCTGGACAAAAAGCTATCTTAGTCCACACTCTGCAAACCCAGAACCCCGGGGTGTGTGTGTGTGTGTGTGTGTGTGTCTTTTAACATCTCTCTCTGCTTTCCCTACTATAGAAAAACCCTGGAAATTCCCTCCCCCTGCAGGTTTCTACAGCATTTTTCTCTTCTTCTTACTCTGACTTGTCTTCTCTCAGACCCAAGTACAGAAAAAGGTGCTGGGTTGACATTTTATGAGCCCTGGAATATAGGACGGTGTTGTTGGCAGAGAAACAGGGACAGAGTCACAGAAGATGGACCAGAGTCCTGAGACCTCAGTTAGATCTTTGCTGTTGGGGTCTTACAAACTCTCCTTCTTAAACATGTCTCCCAGGTCCCAGCATCTACAGAGCACTTAGACCTCCAGGGGAGAAGCTGCTGCTTGCCCATAAACCTCACTACCTCTAAAGTCTTGTTTCTGGACATCGGTTATGAGTCAGTGAAAAACCCCAAATGATCTCTGTATCAGGTGCTGTCCTGCCCCCTTGCAGCTTATGTCACAAACAAGAAAAAGGACTGAGCTCAATTTGCTGGAATCTCCCTCATGACAGCTCATTTTTATTTTGAAACAAGTGTTGGAAATTCTTAACACTAGGGGAGAGGCTTACAACAAATAAAAAATGAAAGCAGAAATGAGGCCGTTCACACGGTCTCCACTTTCACGAGTCTAAAAACGTCCATCAGTCAGCAACGCAGCTCAAACACTTTGTAACAGGCAGAATTCTCAGAGGGTCTCCAAGACGTCTGGCCCCTGGCGTGCTCAAGCCTTCTCCTAGCTGGCCGGCCACTCACCTCCGTCCTGCTGGGAAGAAATTCTGCAGATGTAATTAAGTGTCCACATCAGGTGATCTCACGACAGGGAGGTTGTTGGGGTGGTCTTGACCGAATCACATGGCCCTTTAATCTGGATCTAAAGGTCAGAGACAGAGGAAGTCCAAGAGATTTGAAGTCCGAGAAGGATTCAACGAAAGGGAAATACTCCATTGCTGGCTTCGAAGACGGAAGAGCCAAGACATGTGGCAGTCCCTAGGACTGCTGGGAGCAGGCCCCCGAGGTGACAGCCAGTCAGGAAACAGGGACCTCAGCCCTCCAGCAGCAAGACACTGAATTTCATGTTCATGGACAACGGCACTGAGCTCCAGATGAGAGCACATCCTGGCCGACACCTTGATCTAGGCTTGTGAGAAACTGAGCAGAGAGTCCCACTGTTCCTCAGACCCCTTGCCCATGGAGTCTGTGAGATAATACTGACTGTTGATTTAAGGTGTTAAATGTGTGATAAAAACAAATACCAAAAGAACGGGTTAAAAGCATTTTATCCAAGACTAAAACTCAACCTGCTCTGGCGAGGAACCCAGCAGCCTATCAACCACTGTAAACCAAATCCATCGGGCAAGCCCCTTCCTGCTCAAAGTCTGATTGATGGACCAAAAGCATACACAGAGCCTGGGAGCTGCTGAGGAATGCAGCATCTCAGGACCCATCCAGATTTTCTGAGTCAAATCTTCATTTTAAGAAATTCCCTGTGACTCATATGCATTTTAAAGCGGGAGAGGCAGTGGTTGGCACCCTCACTCAGAGCTGGAAATCTGGAATCAGTAAAACCTGGACTCTCCACGTGGCACCACAGTTTTACTGGCTGTGTGGCCTTGGACAAGTTGCTTAACCTCTCTGAGTCTCTATTGATCCATAAAATGGAGCAAACAACAGTACCAACTTGTTAGGATTGTGGTGAAGATTAAATGGGACAGTCTGTAAAATACGTTAGCCCAGTGCCTCCTGGCACACAGTAAAGGCTTAATAAATGTTGGTCATTATTGGATTGGGCACCAAGAGTGGGGTGAGTCATATCTAAAGGGGACAAATCCCATCAGTTGGAAGCCTGTAAGATCACTGTGGCGAACGTCCTTCTCTGATGAAATACATGGTCACAAGCTCCTCAGAGACTGCGGAAGGTCGTGACCTTACTTTTCTACCCCAGTAAGCATCCCCTGACCCCAGGTTGGGTCAGTCCCGCCCTCCCATCACAAGCATGGACTCTTGTAACCACCTGTGTCTCCCGGCCCCCGCCCCTGAGAGGTCTCCCCTACCAGCATTAACCTCTTAACCCCACTGGGCTCCACCTCACTTAGCTAATGAGATCTGGCCAGAAACCATGGCGACGGTTGTCCGACACCCTGAGCAGCTGGCATCCCTGGCTATCGATGACAGCTCCCCCCACAGACAAGATGAATGGGCATGTCAGCGGCCGAGCACGAGCCATGCGGCTGGTTAGGCAGAAATCTAAGGTTCTTTTCATTTCTGCTGAAGGGAATGGTGACAATGGCAGCAGCATTGAGTGTGAGGACAAATGAGCACACGGACAGTTACAAATGGCCAGAATGAGAGAGAAGTCATCTGCCACAGGCTCGGGGAGGTCCTGCTCCCCTTTCTGGTTTCTCTGCTCCCGGCACACGCTCCTCTCCCTTGCCTGATCTTCGGAGTCCGGGCTGAAGAAATCTCCGTGGTTCAATATAAGTAATGAGGACGACATTGACAATAATAATAGCCCTCATTTGCTGAGTGCTCCAAGTGCCAAGCACTTCTCATGAATTATGTACACTCCTTATGACGACTCCGTGGAGAAGACATGATTAGGTCTCTTTTTAGGCAAGGAAACAGGTTCAGGGAGGTTAAGTGGCTTGCCCAAGTTTACACAGCAGCTATATAGTTGCCCTTGGTGTCAAGCCTGGGTGTGCTTGACTTGGAAGCCTGCGCTCTCTTCTCTTTGTCTCTGCAACATAGCCGTTGCCCTGACTCCTTGAAGAGGCTCCCGCCCCTCTGTGTTGAACCCCACCTTTGGGTCTTTGATGCTAAGGCCAGTCAGCTCCTGAAGGGCCTTTCTCAATCCCTCCCAGGTGTGCACCAACCACTCTTAGATCCTGTCCTCTTTCCTTAGATGCCCACCCATCCTGTCCTCTGTCCTCAGACGCTGGACAAAGACAGCACACACCACTTTCTTGCTGTCCACATGGTTCTGCTCTACGGGGTTCCTCATCTCACTGCTTGCAGGGGTACTGGCAGGGTCTGCCCAGTAAGGGACTGGATTGACACCCTGAGGCTTGGATAACCATCACTCCCCCCGGACTTCACCTCACAAGTGGAGTCTCCTATGTCCTCCAGCCTGACTCATGGTGGCAGAATTGCTTCCGGGATGTTCCAGGTGTTAAAGTAATTAAATAAGGAAGCCATTGGATTGAGATGGCCTTACCGCCTTGGCAGCCTACGTAAAGAACCAAACTCTAAGCCAGAGTCGATGCATTTAAACCCGAGAAAATGAAACTTAAGAACAGCCCGTCGCAAGCACACAAACAGGCTTCCCCAAATAAGGCAATTGCGTAAGCCATGGTCAATGGAGTAATCTCCTTGCTTTGTTTCTCCATCCTCTCTATAAAAACCTCTCCCCTAGCTTCTGTCAGTGGAGTGCTCCAGACCGTTGTTGGTTTGACTTCCAATTCGAAAGGATGTATATTCAAAGAAACCCTTGAAGAAAAGTTTTACTATGCCTCAGTTTACCTTTTAATGCAGGGAAACCCTTCCACTTCGGTTCTGCCTTCAGTTCCTGGTCTGTACTGTCTTGAATATTCTTTTTTTTTTTTCCTTCCAAAACCACATTCTATAGCTTCAATTCATACCTGATTCAAAATCCACTCTACTGCTCATGGAATAACTCCTTGATCTGGAACCATATTCTTCCACGATCTGACCTCAATGACCCTTCCAAGTACCAACCCCACTTTCCAGCCAACCCTTCCTTGTCCCTTCTCTATTATTTTTTGCTGGGACTTTGCCCAGCTCTACTCTGTCAGGAATGCCCATTTTCTTCATACCATTTCTGTGTTCTCCAAGATCTAGCTCAAAAGCCATCTTCAGCACAAAAATGGCTCCAATCCTGCCAGCCAGAAATAATCCCTTCCTTCAGTTGATCTGCTGTGACACTTTATTCGCACTTTTCTGGTGACACAATCATTTTATAGATTTCACCATAGGTAAGTAGGTACATAATTTTTCTCCCCCTTTAGACTATCAGGTGTCTGAGACCTGACCATCTGATTTTTTTTCTTTTTGGTAGACTTACAATGCCTAGGAAATGCCTTAATAAGTACTTGCTATAAACCTATTGATCCATCAGCTGGATGGTGGATGAATGGGTAAATGGACAGATAGATGGATGGATGGATGGATGGATGGATGGACGGACAGATGGATGGATGGATGGATGGATGGATGGATGGATAGATGCATGGAAGGGAGGTTACAGGTATTGGGACTCTGGCTGTTTTTTTCACTGGGCTGCTATGACAGGAGAAAGCTGTGTCTGTCAGGTAAACAGGCCATCACAATTATGGAAGAGGAAGAAAAATTTGGACAAATGAGCCATGCTGGGTGTAAAATCAGACTATGCATGTTCACTGTTTTGTTGTTGTTGTGGTTTATCTTTATCAGGCTATATCAGTAAGAAAATTTAAAATATGAGTTAAAGAAAAACCCAACTCTTCAACCTAGCTTTCATGGTCAATACATTTGTTGGAATGAATATAGGAAGTCAGAGATAAGGGGTAGGATCCGGATTGGTGGCTTCAAAGCCTCTTTCCATTTTTCTAGTGTCCTGTCCTCATCCTAAACTTCATCCTAAGATAAGTTCCCTGGTTTCAGGAAGTCTTCCAGTAGTCAATGGGCTAACTGTCTCCCTTTATATATTCTGCTAATTTTCTATGGTTCTTTTTTAAGGATAAGGAAGCATACTTGCCAGAAGTGCCTAGAAAACCTCTCTCCATGACTCATTGGCCCAAACGGGCCTCAGTCAGCCTCACCCACACCCATTCATGGTAGTGGGGATGCGGATGGGGCTGAGACCCCTGAGGGTCTCCCTGGAGCTGTGGCAGAACCCATGATGGAGAGTCACTACAGGACCCATTACACAGCAGACTGTTTTATGGGTTCTACACCCATTAAGGGCTGGTTCTTGGGAACTTATCATTTTAGATAAGCAATAAACAATGGAAAAATGTGGCCTCTGAAAGATCTCATTGCGCCAGATACTACAATGCATCTGCTGTTCTTAAAGTCCTTCAGAGCTTCTCGTGCAAATCCATGGTTAGTCAGTAGGGTTAACTGAACACATATTATTTGGGTAGCATTATTCTAAGCACTACGCAAAGCTAGAAAAAAGGATACAATGCAATGACTTTTTAAAAAAATAGGATGGGGTTTGAGAAAGTAGCTCTCTTTTTTAAAGGCAGTCTTAATTCTACTCATTTATTTTCCAGACCGTAGAAACTACTTAAGTTGTGTCCTCCTCTCTTTGCCCTCTCTCATTTAACTCTCCCTTTTCTTGTTATTATTTTTCTCCGCTAATTCTTTGCTTGCTTTAGGAAGGCAACATAGTAGAGATTACTAGGGTAGAATCTGGAGTCAGGCTTTCTGGGTGGGAGTGCTGACTTTGAGCCGAGCTATGACTTTCTAGCCAAGCACATCATTGCTCCAAGCTTCCGTGTTTCAATGGTGAATCATACCTAATTATTACATCTTCTTGGATGGTGCACATGGAAAGTGGTTAGTAAAGGTTAACTATTTTAATTCTCTTCCTCATTCATTCTCTTTTGATGGTGCCATATTTTTATATCCTCCTCTTCCCTGTTATATCCCAGAGTGATAGGTGGTTCAGAAATAGAGTCAAGGTTAGAGTTATTCCAGGGAGGAATAGAATGGAACCACTTCATTTCTGTCTCTTCTCCTCATTATAATAAGGGTATTTAAAGAGTGAATATAATTAAAGGGCGAACATGTGCAAAACCAGTTGAAAGGCACACATATGTGCTACATACGCGAGCAGGAGGAGAATGTTCTAGAATCTGCAAGAATCTCCCAGCTGACAATTTCAGTTCATCGAGGCCTAGTTTTGCTCAGCTGGCAAGGGCACTTTCTAATAAAACTCGGTGATGGCTTTACTTTCAGAACGTGGTGCCCCAGTTTATCTATTTTATGGCTGCAGACTGCTTCCCCGATCCTGGCCAGCCATCTGTAAATACATCCATTGTTTAGAAGATGATCAGTTGGAAGAATCTGATTGAAGCAAGTGCAGGTCTATCATCCTGGTAGAAAGCAACAACTACTACACTCTCATGGTGGCAATTAGTGGGATGGTTGCGCATGAAGAGAACGCAGACCATCGCCTTGGTAGAGCTCGTGGAAGACCAAGCAGTGGGAAGCCAAAGATCAACAGCAGTTGACAGCCCACAGCAAATACTATTCCTGTGTCCCTTGCCTTCGGTGCCCCTGTCTCTGTCCAGAGACGAGAATGTTGTAGACTATTAACATTTCCTCTCCACACCTGCCACAAATGCTTCTCCACTGACAGCTTCCTCTGCCTGGAATGCTCTTCCTCCAGATACCCACAGGGCTAGAACCATCACTTCTTTCAGGGCTTTGCTCAAAGATCACCTTCTCAGGGAGGCTGTCTAGCCGTTCTATCGGAAATTTGCCATGCCTCTAACATTGAAAGGACCCCTTCCCTGCTTTATTCTTTTCTCTTTGGGCTTTACAAGTATCTACCATACAATATAGTTAACGTATTTATCTTATTCATTTTCTACCTTCCCTAATAGAATATAAATGCCCTGAAGGAGGGCTTTGGGGTCTCTTTTGCTGATTATATTATCCCTGGTACCCAGCGTAATGCCTGGCATATATTTGGCTCTCAATGAATATTTGTTGAATGAATGACTTAATGAATTTGGGTGATTAATTGATCAGTGTATCTTCTCTGATAATGTGAACTTAATGAGACCAGAGACCAAGATGTGTTTTTTTCCCCACTTCTGTATTCCTAGAGCTAATCACAGGGCCTAGCAGGTAGTAGATACTCAGTATGTATTTTTAAAATAAAAAATTGAAAATACCAGTGATGCCAGAATTGACAGAAGGAATCTATTGGAGGGAACATGGTTATGCAGATGTCTTCACAGCTATGAGGCTGCCCAAACAGTCTCCAAGTTAACCTGAGAGTAACATTGGGTATTGTTAGGAGTCACTTTTCACGTACACTTAGGGTCTGACAACTTGAAACGACACACCCTAGGCTGTGGCAGTGGTGCTACACCGTGCTTGGGGTTGGGGTTCTAGAAACATATTTAGAAAAAAATTACATTAAAAACCTCTTTAATCACCCATATGGTACAGATCACAGTGCTTCACGCATTCGGTGCCATCTCTCAGTAAGTTCAATACAGCCAGTTTTTCCCCAGAGTTGGAACAGATGGCCAGGGCTGTTTCTTTGGTTAAGCACCAGATGAAGTAGTTGGCGTGAATGTAAGGGCCATATTGTTGGGGAGGAAATGACATCTATGTATATGTTCATCTGTATTCTTTTCTTTTATTCAACATATAGTTGACTTCGAGCAACTTACTTGTGTACATAACACCACTGGACTATTTGGCCCTCAGTGGTGCCAGACCCTCTTTATGGTTTATCGTGGAGAAAGGTATAAAGAAGGGTGCGAAATAACCCGTGGGAGGCATTGCAGTGGCTGGTGTGGCCAACGGGAGAATGTCAACCATTATGATTTTCCAAATTAAAAAGTAAAAAAGCGTTTTATCTAAATTGTATACAGAGCCTAAATCCCTACAGAAAATAACAAAGAGCATGTATGAAGCTGTTCCTAGATACTGGGTACTAGGTTCCTAGGTACTGGGTACTGGGTTCTTGATGTATATTCTCATTGACCTGCCTCATACAACCCTTTGAAGAAGGTATTATACTCCCTGTGACTCTGCTGTGATTCTTCAGAACAGCCAGGCAGGCATGCAGGTTTGGCCCATTCCCCAAAGAACACATTTAGCTGTAGCCAATGACGGAGACACTCTGAGCCCTGGGTATGATACAAATAGTTGTATCCTTTTTTCTTGAGTTGTCTTTTAGTCCATATCAAGTCTGCCTTATAGGGGTGCTTAAATACCTCTTCCCCACTTCATAAAAGTAACTGGGGTAGGGGCACCTGGATGGCTCAGTTGGGTAAGCATTGACTCTTGATCTCATCTCAGGCCTTGATCTCAGGGTCATGAGTTCAAGCCCCGAGTTGGGCTCCATGCTGGTTGTGGGAGTTGGATGTGGAGCCTACTTTAAAAAAAATAAATAAATAAAGTAGTAAGAAGAAATCAACTTGTTCTAGGAGTTGTACATTATGGTGCTCCCTTTACTGGTAGGAGTGGAAAAGAAAAAATTCCATGTTGATTAGAACTTGTCAGTTATTCATAAACCAACTCATTCGAGGGGTGGAAAAAATGATTGTCACTTCCTATGTACCTCTTTTGAACATGGTCTCTACTCAGTGTCCTATTTTCTACATTGGGTACATTTTTTCTTCAATCTGCTTTCAATGGAACGACTACTCATACAGCACCATCGCCCTGGACAGGTAGCACTGGAAGATCCACCTTGCTCATTTGTGATAGCTCCTTTTGTGCTTTTTCCTTAGCCTCTCTAGGTATCACAATTTCTTCCACATCATCCAAAAACATTTTCAGTATTGATCATAAGTATGGTCCATGCTGTCAATATGTCTAAAACTTCTATCATTTTCACTTCCTTTCTTTTCAATCCCTTCTTCCTTAGGAGCCTGGCTTGGTCCTACCACCAGAAACCATGTTTGAAGAACTCTCCCTGATCACACTGGTGAAGACTGGCAAGGAGCAAAGGGGAAGAGGCAGAGACATGGCAATGCTGCTTCTCACATTTACAGATGGTGACGGTGGTTTGTGGGGACTTTAATCAACTTTCCCCATGTTACTCACCTAGTAAGTACCTGAGCCAGGGACTGAACCTGGGTCAACAAGGCTCCAAAACACTGTTTCCATTCTACCACACTGCTCCTCAGAGGCAGGAAAATCCCATTAAATGCAAATTTGGGGCAAAAATGATGGCCAGATTTTGTGTGAATGGATAGAATCTTATATGACTCACTAAATGGGTCTGGCAGTGTGACCTTGGAAGGAAGGACAAGATAAGTGAAGAACTTCCTGAAATCATCAAGGGCACGAAGGACCAATATTTACTCTGTGCACGGGACCATCCTAGATGTTTTGAAGGAGACACAGGGCATCCTAGAAGGTCACGCTCAAGAAGCACTCCCTTCGCTGAAGGGAAAAGTTATGCCTTATAATAGGGCACCTCCTGGAAACAGAATGCATTCAAACTACAATTAAGAAGAATTTAAGGGGGGCGCCTGGGTGGCTCAGTGGTTTGGACTGCTGCCTTCGGCTCGGGTCATGATCTCAGGGGCCTGGGATCGAGCCCCGCATCGGGCTCCCTGCTCTGCAGGAAGCCTGCTTCTCTCTCTCTCTCTCTCTCTCTCTCTCTGCCTACTTGTGATCTCTGTCTGTCAAATAAATAAATAAAATCTTTAAAAAAAAAAAAAAGAAGAAGAATTTAAGGGACTAATATGTTTATAAAGGTGAGGGTGAGGTTTAGGGAACTGGAAAAGGAACATGCAGTGCCCTGGGACCAGCAGCGGTGGGATTCTATGACCTACCCCTCCCCGCAGGCAAGGGCAAGGGGAAGGAGCAGAGTAGAGCTGCTTGAGGAGCAAGGGACACTCTCCTACCCCAGGAGCTGTGACCTCCAGTAGGGAGAAGCGGCCGGTCCACAGCGATCCATCAGGGAGGGGGCCATGGCCATAAATATCTCAACCTACTCTTCAATATCCTGGTGATGCTTCCCATAGCCAACCCCAACCAGAAGCTAGAGGGTAGGCATTGATTTTATTCATAAAGACCAGCCTCCCAGGCACAGCCAGGGATAAAAAAGGGTAAACAGTGGATCTAAAAGGGCAAATGAAAGCTAATTTTATTAAAAAAAAAAAAAACCAGCATATCATTTAAGTGTCTTACAAAGTTGGCTATTATAGGAGTATTGCTATAGATTATCTTGCGTAGTAAAATACACTTTATGCACCTTTAACTGCCATTTTTATATATCCTGTTGTTCTCTTACTAGGTTAGTTTTTTTTTTTTTTAAGATGTTATTTATTTATTTATTCTGAGAGACAGAGCATGAATTGGGGGAGAGGCAGCGGAGGAAGGAGAAGGAGAGGGAGAAGCAGACTCCCCGCTGAGCAGGGAGCCCGACGCAGGGCTCAACCCCAGAACCCTGGGATCATGACCTGAGCCAAAGGCAGACCCTTCACCAAGTGGACCACCCAGGCGCCCCTCTTATTAGGTTAGTTTCCAGTAAGAATGGCCCAAGGTAAATATTGAAGTCCACTGGCTTCCTGGCCCAAGCCAAATGAAAGGCAAGGTGACACAAAGCTTTCTGAAGGAGCACATTTCAGCTGCATTGCATGAACAGTGCTTTTGCGCAATCCTTTTCCCATTGTGCTGCTTTATTTCATTCACTCAGATTTGTCTCCATTATTTAAAAACTCTTGCTTTCTTCCATTTTTGCCCTCTCCTTTTCCTCCAGTAAGAAAGGCTGCTTGGCTCACCCCTCCATTAACAGATGCTTGAAAATAATGCACCATGGCAACTTTTCAAGGATTTTCCTCTTTCCTCCCTCCAGAGAGAGAAAAAAACAAAAGGGTGAGGATAGCTTGAGGGATTGGACCAGAACATTGTTTTACTGGAATTTGCAGCTGTTTCTGGATTGCAGAAGGCACTAGAGGGAAACAATGTGCTCAGGGACTGAAGGAAATGGTTTGGCTCCAATCTGTCCCAAGTCATCTGGGGAGGAATTTTCTCATTGTTACAGAGGTTGCGACGCTGCAAAGATTTTGCATCTTTTGACACAGAGTGCGCAGGGAGGGCAAGAAAAGAGAAATCCACGTATGACGTAGGACAGGAGCAAAGAAGGCAAAGGCAAAGAAATAACTGACCTTTGGTTAGTGTACAAATCATTCTGCAGGCTCTGGCCTAAATGTGTGGTCGATAAAAGGGTCACCATTTTTTTCTTTTTTTTTTTTTAATTTAAATTTTTATTTTTTTTAAAGATTTTATTTATTTAGTTGACAGAGAGAGATCACAAGGAGGCAGAGAGGCAGGCAGAGAGAGAAGAGGAAGTAGGCTCCCTGCTGAGCAGAGAGCCCAACGCAGGGCTCAATCTCAGGACCCCGAAATCATGACCTGAGCTGAAGGCAGAGGCTTTAACCCACTGAGCCACCCAGGCGCCCCCCCCACCTGTTTTAAAGATTTTATTTATCCATTCGAGAGAAAGAGAGAGGGTGTGTGTGCCTACATGTGAGTGGGGGGGAGGGGCAGAGGGTGAGAACCTTCAAACAGCTGCCCTGATGAGTGGGGACCCCAACACAGGACGCCTTCCTGCCACCCATGAAATCATGACCTGAACCGAAAGCAAGATGCTCAACAGACTGAGCCACCAAGGCGCCCCTTGCCATTATTTCTAAGAGCTTGAGGGCTAGGGTGAGTTGATGAGATTTCCATTTTCACCCCACAGGCAAAATAAAGGCGGGGTTTATATATGCATATGGATCTAGTTGATGAATGAATGAATGAAAACAGTCCAATAGCAGATTTTCAAGCAATATTTACATAAGAGGCTCATTGGCTTCTCATCAAATGTGAAAAGCTAGATTTATATGCTGAAATATTACTGGCCCTATAGATCTATAGGACAAATAAACCCATATATACCTCTGTACTCATATGTCTATATTTCTGGTACTATTTGAGAAACTTCTGAAACTGTATTTTCCTCCTGGTTACTATCCCTGCCACAGAGCCTGGAATCTCTGTGGAAAGAGTCTATAAACACTTTTTAAGTCAGGCAAAGATCAAACTAGGTGGATAGCTACGGAGAACCTACCCAGCATTCGTTCCAACTTCTGTTGGTAGATATTTCAGCTTACTTTGGGGTTTGCATATATTCTCTCGTTGATTTTTTTATTTTTTTATTTTTATTTTATTTTTTTAAAGATTTTATTTATGTATTTGACAGATCACAAGTAGGCAGAGAGGCAGGCAGAGAGAGAGAGAGGAGGAAGCAGGCTCTCCGCGGAGCGGACGGCCCGATGCGGGGCTCGATCCCAGGACCCTGGGATCATGACCTGAGCTGAAGGCAGAGGCTTTAACCCGCTGAGCCACCCAGGCGCCCCAAAAAAAGATTTTGTTTATTTGTCGGAGAGAGAAAGAGAAGGAACAAGCAGGGGGAGGGGCAGGCTCCCCACTGAGCAAGGAGAGGAATGTGGGAATTACCTCTCCTAACAACATGGGGAAGTCCTAACCCTTATTCCCTATGAATGTGACCTTATTGGAAATAGGATCTTTGCAGATGATCAAGTTAAGACAAGGTGATCCAATGTGCCTTGTGTCCTCATGCAAAGGGCACATTTGGACCGAGAAACAGGTACAAAGGGATGAAGAGTGTGAAGACACGGGAGAAAACGGGCATCTACAAGCAAATGAATGCCTGTCGCTACCAGAAGCTAGAAGAGAGACAAGAAACAGATTCTCCCTCACAGCCCCAACCCTTCCACCTCCTTGATAAGCCATCAGTTTTGTGATGCTTCGATCTGGCAGCCCAAGGAAATCAATACAGATTAGGTCTGATGAGATTTTCTGGCACAATCTTTTGATTTCTTCAGTGAAGAACCTGAAGCTTTAAAAGTAAAAAGGCTTAGGACTCACGGAGCGCCGTCATCCCTCTGCCTGGCCCTATAACTGGTCTGGTTTGGATAACGACAACAGGCTTCCCCTCTGCTCAAGCCAGTGGAGGAAGGACATCTCTATCCTCCAGTACAGTTGCTCCTGGGCCTTAACAATCGAAACAAGACTTTGGCATTATTAATATGAAGTAGAAATGTTCATTCCGTGACTCTCCGTCTCAACGGATTTCACTCAGTGCTCACGGGCTCATCATTTCCACAATTACAGAAGCTTGATGAGATGGTTGATCCAGATTACACCTTACATATGCAAGGAGGGAACTTCTTGGGAAAGTCACTTCTTGGGAAAGTCAAGGACAATTTCACCTACATCTGGTGGCTTCTCTTGTAAGAACCTAAAGCTCTGGGGAAGCTGCTAGAGCTTCCGAGGCAGGCAGAGCTGTGACTGGTGAGAGGCACAGAGTGGGAAGGCGCTCAGCCTGCCCGCCCCATTCCCCTTCAGCTTCTCCTGGGTCCCGCACGTCTGTCCTGCCCAGTGCTGCCCGTCCTTGGGGGCGGGGGATGGGAGGGTCCACTAATCTCTGACTCAGTGCTCTCAGTGGCCTATCCCCAAGTGCCCATTGGACAAGGGGGAGTCAATCCTTTTGCTTTTTTACTCTCTGGATGCCAACACGGCATGGTGCTAGGAGCACCGGTGAGGCCTGTTGAAGAACGATAATTCAGCGGAATGAATTTGAAGATCTAATTGGCTTTATGCAATAATTCATGAACCCGGCAGCATCTCATCTAGCAAACAGAAGGGTGCTCCCAGCAGCTGTACACAGTGGAAAGATCTGGGGAGGGGGGACGGGTTAAGTGGGTGATAGGCATTAAGGAGGGCACTTGTGATCAGCGCTGGGTGTTGTCAGTGATGGATCACTAAATTCAACTCCTGAAACTAATATTCTACTGTATGTTGACCAACTGGAATTTAAGTAAAAACTTTATGGGGGGGGAAGGGGGAAAAAAAAACCCCAAAGTGGGAAGATTTTATAGGCAGAAATAGGGCAAGACCAGGAGGTTATTAGCAAAAGAAAAGAAAGGATTATTTCAGGCGAGGTCACCTTCCTGTGGGGGAACCAGAGAGGGTCCCATGGTGGTGACCTCACTCGTGCTGACCAGGATATTTCAGACCGACTGGTTTAAAATTCCATTCCCAGGAATTGCTGAAACGGAAGTTAAATGAGGTCTTTTATGCTGGTGGGACTTAGCCAAAGCGACTCCATTTGGGGCCTGTTGTTTCTTTTTCACAGGATGGTGGAGTTAAGGGTCGTTTATGATCTGTTCCAGAAGGGAGGCCTAATTCAAAGAGCAGTTGGGATGTAAGAGAAGGGCTGGGGGTCAACCTCAGCCTCGGTCAGCTGGACGGAGGCGAAGGCATGCAGACAGGACCACGGATGGCCAGACCCTTGGACGTGAGGCTCGAGGCAGAGCCCTGTGAAGGTGAAGCGGGAAGATCTCGCAGAGCTGGGGTTTGGTGGACAGTTACGACACTCGCCCGAAGAAAGAAAGAGGGAGGGAATAAAGACGAAGATGGAAGAATCGAGACACGGTCAGCGAGGGGCTGGCCAGGACGCAGGGAAGACAAGTTTAAATCGGGTCTGCTTAATGCAGACGTCATTTTCATTTTACTTTAATGGGTTCGCCAGACAAGCTGACTCTTACATTTGCAATTTTCCTAATCTTTTATAGGAGCATTTCCATTGCCTTTCAGGCTCTGATGGAAGATTAGCTCCAGTTAGAGTTTGTTAAATGAACTAGCTTCAGCGAGCTCCGTGAAGTCGGCCTCATCAATCAGCAGCTGCTTTCTTTAATCATTTCCTCCGCTCTTTCCTGGCTTCTCCCTCGCTTATCTTTTCCCGGTGTGGGGGAAGCAGCGACCCAACACGGTGTCCTTGATCGTGACTCCCACTCTTATCGCTGTTTCTCCTTCCTGTCAGCCCGCAGTGCTTTCTTCTCATTCCTCCTCTCCAGGGTCTTCCCTCCAGTGGAATGTGTTCCTGGGGCAGACACTACTTTGTCCTCAACTCTGCCCCCAGACAAGACTCCAGACCAGATCTTATCTGGGTACTTCTGTGGGTGTCTCTGTCTCTGCCTACAAACTTGGCAAGCGTCTTCAGGCAGAGAGTCACGGACGGAACACTCCTGTGACAAGAAACTCCCACAGAGAGTGTCAGGAAATGGGGGTTCTCAGAGGCTCCGGGGAGCCGGAGCTCAGTGCTAATGGTGAGAAAACTGTGGGGGAGGTCACAAGGCCGGACTTTCAAACTTAGACAAAGCTGCGAATCTGGCCGAATTTATCCCCAGCCCTGCCACTCTGCTTACAGCCTCCCCCATCCCCCACCGTGGCCAGGTTTTCAAGGTCACATGCTCTTCCTGGATGCTCTGGTCTCCTTTCCCAGCCTGCCAACCTGGACTGCCAGTAAGATTCAGAATTGAATGTTCCATGCTTCTGCTTATTCGAATTTACATTTAATTCGCTTTCAGTCAGTGATGGAGAGGACAGAAGATCTGAACAGATACGTGACTGGAGAAGACATAAGGATGGCAAATAAATAGATGGAAAAGTGAGCTACATCGTCCGCCATTAGGGAGATACAACTTAAACCCACAGCGAATTACCGCTACACAGTCACCGGAATGGCAAGTTAAATTGCCATCAAAAAACTGAATTTTTTTTTTTTAATTAAAAAGATTAAACATACTGGGGCGCCTGGGTGGCTCAGTGGGTTGGGCCACTGCCTTCGGCTCGGGTCATGATCTCGGGGTCCTGGGATCGAGTCCCACATCGGGCTCTCTGCTCAGCGGGGAGCCTGCTTCCTCCTCTCTCTCTCTGCCTGCCTCTCTGCCTACTTGTGATCTCTCTCTGTCAAATAAATAAATAAAATCTTTAAAAAAGGGCGCCTGGGTGGCTCAGTGGTTAAGCCGCTGCCTTCGGCTCAGGTCATGATCTCAGGGTCCTGGGATCGAGTCCCGCATCGGGCTCTCTGCTCAGCAGGGAGCCTGCTTCCTCCTCTCTCTCTCTCTGCCTGCCTCTCTGCCTACTTGTGATTTCTCTCTGTCAAATAAATAAATAAAAATCTAAAAAAAAAAAAAAAAAAAAAATCTTTAAAAAAAAAAAAAAAAAAGATTAAACATACTAAGTATTGGCAGGAATGTAGAGTGACTGGAAGTCCCATACGCTGCTGGTGGGCGTGCGTGCAGAATGATATCGCCCCCGTGGAAGACCATGTCGACGGTTTCTCAGAAGCATAAATGTACCATATGACCCAGACATTCCCCTTCTAGGTATTTACCCAAGAAAAATGAAAGCAGATGTCCACACCGTGATGTACACAAACCTTCACAGCAGCCTCATTTATAACAGCTCCAAACTGTAAACAACTTACATGAGTCTAATCCAGCGGTCATAACAAAATTGCACAGACTGCATGGCCTTCACCACGGAAATTCATTTTCTCACGGTTCTGGGGCAGGAAAAGTCCAGGATCAGGGCTCCGGTAGGGTTTAGGTTTTGGTAAGGGCTCTCTTCCTGGCTTGCAGAGGGCCACTTTGCCCTCCCATGACCTTTCCTCTGAGGGCACTTGGAAAGATAGAGAAAGAGAGAGCGTGAGCAAGAGAACTTTCTAGTATTTCTTCTTATAAGGACGCTAATCCTATCCAATAGGGGCCCCACACTTAGGACTTCATTTTACCTTGATCACTTCTTAAAGATCCGTTTTCCAAACACAGTCACATTATGGGGGGATAGGGTCTCCCCATAGTAATTGGGGGGAGGGGGAGTCCCATGTCAGTACCCAGCACAACCCTAACATCCATCAACAGAGGACCGGCTACCCCACTTATGGTTATGTATGGATGTACAATGGTACACTCTTCAGCAATTCAAAGGAATAAACTATTGTACTCAGCACTACAGGTAACGCTCACAATAAGCATGCAGTGAAAGAAGCCAGACGAGAAAGAGAATACATACCAGAGGATCTCATGTAGATAAAATCTTAGAGGGCCACCCGGGTGGCTCATTCGGTGAAGCATCTGGGACTCTCTCTTTCGACTCAGGTCATGATCTCAGGGTTGTGAGATGGAGCCCTGCGTCAGGCTCCCTGCTGAGCGTGGAACCTGCTTAAGATTCTCTCTCTCTTTCTGCCCCTCCCCTGCTTGGGTGCGGACTCACCTGCTCTCTCTCTTAAAAAAAAAAAAAAATCTTAGACATGCAAGGTTATCAACAGCGACAGAAAGCAGAGTTGTTGAGGGTGGGGGATGGGGAAAGGTGAGAGGAACAGGAGGGGGGGATTACAGAGCGGCCCGGGAACATCTGGGGAGTTGTATGTCCATTACCCTGTTCTGCTGATGGCTTCGTAGATAACGGTATTGTTATGTTGTCTGCTTGAAGTCCGTGCAGCTTACCATTTCAGTCATAGCTCCGTGAAGCTGTGTCACAATTTGCATTCCATAAGCCCTCACTTGGGCGGGTTTAATTCATTTGTAGCAGTGTTGACCCCTCGTACGTACCCTGTGCAGAGCTGTTTCCGGCCCTGCCCTCACTGCCGGGCCACCTGGCCTGAGTCAGGATGTTCTTCTGCTGCACCAAATACTGAGAGGTCTGTCTATAAAGACGAACAACAATCAACGGTAGCAAACTATTTTCTTCTAGAACATATTTTGAAACCTGAAGAAAAGGACGAAACACATTTAATACGGTTTTACTTATGCTTGTGTTTTAATCGGTCTTTGGAGGACTGATGGGCCATGCCTGGGGACGCCAGGATGTCACCTGAGAAATCAGGTGCCCACAAACGTGTGATGCCTGATCTGTTCACCTGTGCGTCGATGCGGAGGCAGCAGTGATCACTAATGCGTCTACACGGTGATTGCGAGTCTGCAACTTCACTGATCATTTCAGCCTGTATTTGCAATAATATCCCAGCAGTTCGGGGATCATCCGAGGGGTATGACTAAGTCCCCAAGCTCTGAAACTTCAAGGTAGTAGTTCCTGCCACTATCCCCCCATAGGCAGTAGGGGCTGGTGGATGCTGGCCAGGTCCTAGCAGGGCCGGTAATAGCCAGAATGCATGGAGTGGTGGGAATGAGGCCCAGCTACCTCTCGTTGTGAAAAGCATGGCTACAATACTTTGCAGCTCCTATGTCCCTGCTCCATGACTTTGGGCTGGCCTTGTGACTTGCTTTAACGTATGGGATGTGACAAGAGTGACATCACTTAAGTTCCAGGACCTAGGCCTAAGAGATCTTGCTGTGCTTCTTGGCACACTCCTGCAGTCCTGTAAGCTTGCATTAGACTACCGAATGACATCAGCAGGACAGGAACATCTGTCAGCTAGCATCAAGGCCCCAGGCCCCTAAATGAGGTCATTTCAGATCATCATGCTCCGGTCCACCCACCAGAAGTTTGCCAGCTCACGAGTGACCCCAGGTGAGGCTGGGTAAGCCCAGACCCACCCGCGGAATCATAAGCAAATAGATAATTGTTACTGTAAAAGGCTCGGTCTTGGGGTGGCTTGTTATGCAGTAAAAAGAGGCCTACGAGACTCACCTACGGGCCCGCCGCATGTGAAATCTGAGGCACTTTCCCAGGAAGCTCCTAGGAACCACTTTCTAGTGTTTCCACTGCCTTGTGTCGGAACAGTGGGCAAGCCGTTCATCATCTACGCCTCAGTTATTTTGCTCCTCAAACAGGAGCATCATTATGTATTAACAGAGAGTGTGCGGAAAAAATCCATTCTTGTAGGGCATTTCTATATGCAGTTGTTGGGGAGTGAAAAGTTTAGCAACATATTTAGAAAGTGGGTCTGTTTTGATAGCTTCGGCTAATAAGATCTCTCTGTTGAAGCTGTCTTTAAATAGAATGCACGTCGAGCTGTGCTGGTTCTGCTAGCAGGCAGCCTTCAGAATACTGATTACTGCCTCTTCCTTCTTGTCTACCCTCACTCCCCTTCCCCCAACCCATGATCTTCTTTGTCATCTTTGGGGCAGGAAACCTGGGACAAATGACGTTTAACTGATGGTGCCACCCGGGTGCCCCTAGGACTTATTTCTACCTCTTGCTCCTAGCACAGTGCCCTAAAGGTAATCCGTGCTCACTCTAAGTTGAATGATAGCACTTTTACTATTAAACTGCCAGTGCTTGGGTAGGAAAGCCCAAGGAAGGTAAAGACTTCATTATTTGATTATAGAGGGAAGCTGCCTTTTAAAAGAGGCACCTGCTAAAACCTGTGTTTGGAGGCTGCAACAAAGGACTTGGGGCAGATCGTGGTATGCAAGAATTGTCTTGAGTTGGCTTTTTGGTTTCCTAAGACAAAGCCAGTGGTGACCTATTTTCCTGGAGGAAGGAAGCCAATAGGATGCGTTTCCCGGCTAGGGCTTGGTCCAGTCCCTTATATGTGGTTGACTTTTGGGAGCAGGTTGGAGAAATAGGCACTGGAGGCCAGGGACCCTACTTGAATGAAAGGGATCTAATACCCAGATGACATTTCTGTGGGGTTTAATATTGTTCAACACTTCTGATGCTTCAGATCAGCCCAGCTAAGATCAACAGGCAGAAGGGGATACAAAGGCTCCCCAAAGGGCAACTTAAATTGGTGGTGAGGGGAATCTGGAAGGGCAGCTTGGAGTCAACCCCAGCACTGAGACTGTTGTACTGGAAAGGCTCATCTGGGCAGAACGTGTGTAAGCCTGGAAACCTCTCTTGACCTAATCACCTGGGACTTGGACTAAGCTTCAGAAGCAATAACTGTGTGTTTTATGTGTGAAACACACCATGAAACTTTAGGAGCCCTGGCCTTTAGAGGTGTGGCAAGACCTCTGGTAACACCCAGAGGTTCAAACTCTAGCCTAGTTACCAGTGAGAGAAGAGACAACCTCTTTCTCTATTGCTTACACCCTGACAACTGTTTTCTCTCTGATTAAGGATGTGGGGAGTGGAGCCGAAGTCTCCGGATCCAATTCCCAGTCCTACCAATACTGCTCATAGGGTTCTTCCAAGGATTAAAAGAGAGATGCACGTAACTTGCTTAGAACAGATGCAGGGTAAAAGGTCAATAAATGTTGGTCATGGGCTTTCACAGGGACAGGCAAGGCTGGTACAGGGCAGGGCTGTGCAAAATGTCTTTTTTTTTTTTTTAAGATTTTATTTATTTATTTGACAGATGAGATTTCAAGTAGGTGGAGAGGCAGGCACAGAGAGAGAAGAGGAAGCAGCCTTCCTGCTGAGCAGAGAGCCCGATGCAGGGCTCGATCCCAGGACCCTGGGATCATGACCTGAGCCAAAGGCAGCGGCTTAACCCACTGAGCCACCCAGGTGCCCCGAAAATTCTCACTCTTAAAGAAAGTGAATTGCAATGTGGAAGGAGGCATGACGGTGTGGACAGGACTCTGGTGAGGTGGTAGGAAGACCCGAGCTCTCTCTTAGATCTGCTGCTGGTTGGCTCCCTGTTACTCAGTATACTGAAATGCCAATTGATATTACCCCCACCTTAAAAGACCACCAGAGACATGAGCCAAAGCCAACCAGCAAGGGTCGTTTATTGCAGGTTTGAACCTGGACCTCTGCGCCGCTCGTTGCGGATAACGCTGAGAGGTCCAGAGCTGGGTTGGTGCAGGATTTTTATAGACAGATACAAACAAGGTTCGGGTGGGGCTGAGCTGATTGATTGATAGTTTGAACAGGCATACTTGGCGTCAGTGGATTGGGTCAGGGGACCCCGCGCGAAAGCAAGACAAAGCAATCTTACAGAAGCAGAACTGGCCGGTTAGCCCACACATGCGAAAAAAGCACTACCAGGATATTGAAGGCCTGGTTACTTATCAAGTAAAGACAATTGGGAGTCTCCTGGTGGAATGTTACATTCCTGCTATCAAGCATCCTTGTTAATGAGATTTAGGTTTAGAAGAAATTTAACTTTATTTACTTTTCCTTCTACCTCCGCCTCCTTCCGTTTTTCATGGAGGGGAGGGTGACATTAGGGCTATTGATAAGGTAACTTCTTTGTTGTAAATCTCAAGGACATTTGCAAACCAAGGGAGACTCCTACCTTGCAGGACTGTGATCTCTGCAAGTTAACTATTTATCGTTTTATGGCAGCCAGGGGTGCCTGAGGAATGCTACACATATGGAGGGGAGCGGGTGAAGAGGGGGGGTGCAAGGCGCCAGCCTTTGCTTTGTCCTCAGCCAGCCTCCTGCTCCTTCAATACCACTTACCTTCCCTGCACCTGACTCTCCCAATCTGTCAAAGAAGAGGGCTGGATTCATGGTCTGCTGTTAGGGATTCTATGAATCTTACTTTGGGAGACAACGTTAATGAGATAACGAATGCCTTTTCATGAGGGATTGGGCTTTAGCTGGAAAGAACACAGAGTGTCCAGTAAGAACATTTCTGACTTGGGGGCCTGGCTGGCTCAGTTGGAAAAACAGGCAACTCTTGGTGTCTAGTTTGAGCCCCACATTGGGGGTGGAGATGAACGAATAAGTAAGCTTTAAAACGGTTGGGGGGAGCCTGGGTGGCTCAGTTCGCTAAGTATCTGATTCTTGATCTCCGCTCAGGCCTTGATCTCAGGGTCGTGAGTTTGGGCTCTGCCAACAACAGAAACGACAACACAAGATGTATGACAAAAATCACGGGCCTGTCTCTTCAAGCATCACTGGTATCTGCTCTGGAATCTGGGTCCTGATGCTTCTCCTTTGCTTCGGAAAGGAACAATACGTGGCTTGGCAGAATGGGGAACAGGTGTGGAAGGCGCTCACAAGGGCTCTGGAGAAACGACAGACTTGCTTTCCCGAAATAAGTGTGAGCCTTCAGCCAAAAGACACGTGTAGATTTCCATACATTGAAAAAACTCACGGTAAATATAGATTCATTAAAGGGTCTGAAAACCTGGATCTAGGCTCGGAGCGAGGCTGGCCTTTGTCCTTGTCTGCCCTTTCCTTGTCTTTTCTTCACCCCCCATGAGCTTTATCTGAAAAGACGTGCCAGGACTCTGGTTATAAATACCCAATCGGCTAATAGAGTTCAAAAGATATTTATTTTTTTGAGAGGTGGATACTGGAGTGGCTACAGCTTTAAAGGGACAGCTGAACAATTGAGTGCAGGGCACGGACCGCCCCGAGCTCAGCGGGCGGCTGGGATCTTTTCTATGTGCTGCTGCTGCTGCGGGATGAACCTCTGTCCTTGTCTGGGCTCAAAATTCAGATTTCCCAGGAAGACATTCTGACCGCCCAGCTTGGGTCCTAGGTCCACCCCCCGTGATCAGGGGAGGGGTCTGTGATTTGCAGCCTCACCAGCAGAGCATGGGCAAGGTTGGGAAAGCCCTCCCCAAGCTCTGTGCGTGGTAGGAAAGGGGTCTAGCAGATGCTACCAGAAGGGGGAGTGGGGAGGGTGAGGCAAGCATCGCAGTGCCAAAGGCTCTGAAACTCCTCAGGGACAACTGCAAGAGACAGCAAGTTCAGGCAATACCAATGTGCTCCCAGGGCACAACTTGTTAATTTCGGGAGCTGTGCGGGCTGGCCGGCCAGAAGGCTGACATCCAGTTTATATCATAGAAGGTAGAGCCAACCCTTGCTTCTTAGGAGGCTTGTTACGGTTGGCATTCAATAATATTCTTTAACGGAGTGGCTGGCAGAATGAAGGGATGGTGCAACTTTTCCTTGGGCGAGGGGAGGGCTTCTGTCCTGAGTTGAATTCATTTAGAAACTGCCTAATTAGGAATCTTTCTGTTGCAAGGGATTGAAGCCCATCAGAGTTATCTTTAGCAAAAGATGGTCCTTGCTGGGATAGATCGGCCGGCAGGCAGGGACAGACACGAACCTCGTCCCGAATATCAGGGAGCCTCTGGTCTTCTCTCCTCTCCCAGCCTCCGCTCCGTCTTCCACGTAAAGGTGGCGGCGTGGCCGTCTTTCATTTTCAGTCTACCTAGTCAGCAGGTGGCGGTCTGTGCCTCCATGACCTGTGTCTCTGCTTCTCAGAGCCCAGGGTGACTGAGACCACCATACCTTCATTCCCATCCCAAACCCAGAACAGGGACTCCCCCTGGCCCAGCTTAGGCCAGGGGTCTGCCCCAGACTCAACCAACCAAAACGGCCCACGGTGCTTGGCGGAGGTGGGCTGGGCAGGGAACGCCATTACATTATGAATCGGGCTCTAGGAGCAGTCCTTGGAAAGAAAGGGGGGGTGTGAGCCGACAACCCAATCGCTGTCTCCTGTAGAAGCCAAAATAATCTTTGCTTACATTTGTAAAATTTGCTTATATTTGTATAGTGCTTTAAGAATGCTTGATTCTTTTCTTTTTTTTTTAAGATTTTATTTATTTATTTGACAGTTGGCACAAGTAGGCAGAGAGACAGGCAGAGAGAGAGGGGGAAGCAGGCTCCCCGCTGAGCAGAGAGCCCGATGCGGGGCTCGATCCCAGGACCCTCAGACCATGACCTGAGCTGAAGGCAGAGGCTTAACCCGCTTCTTGGCCCGTGGGAGGGAAGGCGAATCGGGTCAGAGTCTTTCTTTCATAGCTGCTGGCTCTCACTGTGCTGTGGTCTCTGTTTTCCAATTCCTGTCTTCCCCACTTGACTTTACATTTATGGAGAGCAGAGGCCATATCCTGTTTACCTCTGCTTCTCTCTCCCCAGTACCTGGCCCTGGGCTCCGTACCTGGCAGCATTATTGATGCTTATTCGTGGAATTCCCATTTTTAAAGGCGAGAAAACCCAGGTGCACAGTATTACAAAACACACAAGCCCACAAGGGCCCCCAGTTGTGCAGGGGTTTACCCCCGGTTGCCAGCTGAGCGAGAGGGTCTGCCACGGCCCAGACAGATCATTCTTGAAGGTAGAGCCCTGGCGTTAGATTCCTCCAGAACTGTCTGGACTCTCCAGAAAGGGTCTTTGCCAGAGGTGGTGGACAAGCAAGCAAAGGAGGCAGGTGATTAACACTTTCATTTCCTTGGGACTTGACTCAGCTCCCATAGCTGTCGGACGCTTGAACTTGATGGGAGAGAAAGGAGGAAGAAGCTGAGGGGAACACCACTGCTGGGGCAAGTTTTCTACTATGGACAGGAAGCAGCCAGGGACCCCGACAAGGGTTTTGTGGTCTCTGTCCTAGGCTAGATCTTCCAGTTCTGCCACTTACCAAATGACCAGTCACTTCAGCTCTTTGAGTCCATCCTTCCTGGGCTGTGCGACGGCTCAACAAGAAGATGTAGGGGAAAGCCCTTTGCAGATGGGAGATCATTATATCATACTATTATCTCTCTCCATGCCAGGAGGACATACCGAAATTGTGCCCCACAAAGGTAAAGAGGCCAATCTTCTCTCTCAAAGGTCCGATGGTCCAAGATGGGAGCAGATGGCCGTGCCAAGTGCTGGGGGCTCTGAGCGTGGGTCAGTTCCACGTGACCCTGAGAGGAAGTGTCCTGTGTGTCTTTAGGATACCCAGGAAAGGGTTCCCAGCGTGGGAAGCTTTGGAGCCAGGTGTGAAAGGAACTCACTTGGCAGAGGGAGTAACTGTCCGCAAGAAACAGTGCGATTATGGCAGCGTGGTTATGAAGGGACAGAATTACCAAAGGGCCCCGAGGGTGACATTACCACCATCAGACGCTGCTGGGGTCCCACACTGATGCTGCATGGGCCACGCCCGGCAGTCTGCTCTCGGGGTACCAACCAAGAAGGCTCTTGGAAGCCCCAATCTTGATTCCTGCTCCCCAGATTGCTGGTGGCCTCCGTTCCTCTGTCAGCCTCATTTCTTCCGCACCAGGAGAGATCATGAGAAACAATCCAGTGCTGTCCTCTTGCACTGCGAGCCCAATGGCATGGAAAAGGCAGCTGTGAGCGAGAGAGGCTCCCGCTGCTAACCAGGGAGATAGAAGCCGGGACAGTTTCTCCTAGGGTTCTTAGTCTCTGCGAACAGGCTTCTTTACTTCTTTGGTTCCTTTTAAGTTTCAAATCTCCATTTCAGGTAGTACTTGCGGTATTCCTTATTTCCATGTAATGTTTCAAGTCCTTTCTTGGCCACAGGTTATGAAAAGGAGAGAAGCGGACAGGAGGGAGCAAAGAGAGAAGGTGGGTACCAGAGTCTTCATGGACAAAAAGAGAAACTTCCTGGGCTGTCAGTGATTCGGGGCACACAACCCTCCTACCCAGCAGAAAGGCTCCTTATCCAAACCACAGACCTGGGGAGAACCAGGACCACTATTTTCGTAGCCAGGGACAGGAAGGAGCCCAAGGATATAATTTTAAGGGTTTCAAGGTTATCAAAATAAATAGCGATTATCTTCCTCTTTCCTTTCCTTCTCACCTAGCCCTATTAGTGACTTACTGTCTTGGCCCCGGGAGAAAGGAAGGAAGACAAACCCGAGGGCACGTGCAGGCCCAGCTACCGCCCACGAGGCGCCTGTGCATGCAGAGCTGCAGGGGGAGGCAGGGGAGAGAGGGGGTCACGGCTGCGGTAGTGGGAGTAACAGGAGACAAGTGTGCTGACTGAGGGTTATTAATAGGCACCGAGACCTATATTTACAACCGGTGGCTTAAATTAGGAGCAGAACAGTCACACCTAGCCAAATCCTCACCCCACGCCAGAAACACCTGAATTGTGCAAAGTGGTCATGCTTCCCCCGGCTCACCCAGGTCCGTGAGCAGGCGGCCGCGGGGCGGAGTAGGGAGATCTTGGAGATCTCCCCTTGCTTGCTCAAGAGGTCTGCTGCGAGTCTGCCCCCGGGGCACAAGCAGTCCAGCACGGAGCACCAGAGCACCGGGTTGCAAACATCAAAAACCGAAGCTCAGGCCAAGCCTCGTGGAGGTTTTCGATCCCTCCACATCCAGCCCGCGTCTGAATGGGGAAATTGTTCCATTTCTCCAGGAGAGAAAGCGTCTACTCACAACCTGCCAGAGGCCCCGAGGTGCAGTATGGGAATGTCAACGTCCAGAGGCCAGGGACAAGCCCCAACCCTGGCACAGGAGGATGGCTCCGAGGGCTGCGAGTTCCCAAACACCATGGGGGTCTGAGTCTGAACCTGACAGCCTCTGCACTGTCCTCGGGCCCAAACACACAGATCCTCAGTCGGTCCTCCGTGCCAGATCAGAACCTCTGGGCTAGGGATTCTCTGCAGGGAGGCTGGGCTGCATCTGAAGTTGAGGGTATAATATACGCAGGGGGTTCAGCTTGCCCCCACCCCCCCAGCTTGGATGCCTGGGCTCAGTCTCTGAATTCGGGAGGAAGAAAGGGAAGGCGAGGGGCTAATGGGTGAATGGGCTGCCCAAGGTGTCAACGTGGGAGAGAGAGATTCCGAGTGGGAAAAGCTTGGGAATCCAAGGGAAGACTCACGACTGGGTCTGGTGTTTCTGCCACTTCCTACGGCATCATCACACTGAACAGCCTGTGGGAGCCTCAGTTTCCTTATTGGTAAAGTTGGCTAAAAAAGAATATCCACTTACAGGACTTTTTTGAGGGCCCAAAGAGGTGACATAATCACTTCTGCCTTTATGAGGGCTGCTATATCCTATGCATTGGTTTTATTTTTAAAGATCTCATTTGACAGAGCACAGGCACACAACGGGGATGGGGGAGGGAAGAGTGGTGGGGGTAGGAGCAGAGGGAGAAGCAGGTTCCCCAGGGAGCAGAGCTCAATGTGGGACTCAATCCCAGGACCCTGGCATCGTGACCCAAGCTAAAGGCTGACGCTTAACCCACTGAGCCGCCTAGGTGCCCCTCAGGGCGCTGATTTTAGTGTTTCCCATGTATCAGCCCACTGAATCCTCAAAATCACTTTAGACCTGGGGGGTTTGCATATATGCAAACTGATCAAATTTTACACATTGGAGGGATGCAGTTCTGCGTATATTATACCACAGTGAAGCTTTTAAAACACTTTACAAGGTAGGCATGATTTTTTTCTCCCTATTTTGCAGTTGAAGAAACTGAGGCTTAGCGGAGAGTTTAATTCTCGCAGACCAACAGCAAGACATAGCAGAAGTGGGACTCAAACCCAGGCAGTCTGGCTTCAGAATCTCCCCGTTTAATCGGTGCACCAGGGCTTACCTGTAAAAGTGTCTTTGGGACTGCAAACCACTGTGTAGAGGTCAGTTGTGGTTCTACTCAGTGGCACGGCTGGTAGGTCAGTGGCACTGTCTTTGTGTAACAAGTGAGGGCATGTGGATCGGTTCCTAAACTACTGCCCGGTACTCAGCAAGCGCTCAGTCCCGCTGCCATCCCTTGTTCTTGTCCCCCAGAGAGGACATGATGCAAAAGAAGGAATGTCAATTCCACCAGGGACAGAGATATTGTGAGGCATGTCGAGTGCAGGAAATAAAATAATGAAGAGATCACACAGCTGTAAGCAATTGCACCTGTCCCGGGCATCCACAAAATCCAAGGAAGCAAAGAAGAGAAGTCCTCAGACGGGGGTCTCCTCTACCCCTGGTAAGACAGGAAGCCCAGGGCAGTTTCCCTGATGTTCCACAGGCTTGGCGGGCCGCCCTCTGGGGCTCCCACCGACCTCACGCGGGCTCCATCCCATAATCCAGGAAACACGCAGCCGTCCTACTGAAAGCCT
This sequence comes from Mustela lutreola, assembly GCF_030435805.1. Taxonomy (NCBI): domain Eukaryota; kingdom Metazoa; phylum Chordata; class Mammalia; order Carnivora; family Mustelidae; genus Mustela; species Mustela lutreola. Next base: position 141,720,141 of record NC_081296.1, read on the forward strand.
AACCAGTGCGGGGGGACTCATGTCTCATGTCTGTGAGCCAAAGGTTAACAGCTTTCCACTATGTAAGGCAGAGCCGCTTTAAAAGGGCTCTTTGGGTGGAGAAATCGGGAAAGCCCAAGGCTAAAACAGGAAGTATTTTATCACTGGGGCCTGGCTGTTTTCTAGTCATTAGGGTGTCCTTAGTCACTTGACGGAGGCTATGTTTTCACTGAGTGTTCCTATTTAATGGGCCTTGGCTGAACTCCAGACCTACACAGTCAACCGCGGGCCTGACCTCTCCACTGTGGTGTGGACTAGGGAGCTCACACTTCAGCAGGTCTAACGGAGACTCCCCCCAGTCTCCCGGAATGGTAACACTCATGCCCCAAACCTTGGCGTCCGCCTCATCTCCTCTCTTCCATACTCCTGGTCCCTCAGCAAATTTCGTTGTGAAATGCCAATTGAATATTACCCCCACCTTAAAAGACCACCAGAGACGTGAGCCAAAGCCAACCAGCAAGGGTCGTTTATTGCAGGTTCAAACCTGGACCTCTGCGCCGCTTGTTGCCGATAACGCCGAGAGGTCCAGAGCTGGGTTGGTGCAGGATTTTTATAGACAGATACAAACAAGGTTCGGGTGGGGCTGAGCTGATTGATTGATAGTTTGAACAGGCATACTTGGCGTCAGTGGATTGGGTCAGGGGACCCCGCGCGAAAGCAAGACAAAGCAATCTTACAGAAGCAGAACTGGCCGGTTAGCCCACACATGCGAAAAAAGCACTACCAGGATATTGAAGGCCTGGTTACTTATCAAGTAAAGACAATTGGGAGTCTCCTGGTGGAATGTTACATTCCTGCTATCAAGCATCCTTGTTAATGAGATTTAGGTTTAGAAGAAATTTAACTTTATTTACTTTTCCTTCTACCTCCGCCTCCTTCCGTTTTTCATGGAGGGGAGGGTGACATTAGGGCTATTGATAAGGTAACTTCTTTGTTGTAAATCTCAAGGACATTTGCAAACCAAGGGAGACTCCTACCTTGCAGGACTGTGATCTCTGCAAGTTAACTATTTATCGTTTTATGGCAGCCAGGGGTGCCTGAGGAATGCTACACATATGGAGGGGAGCGGGTGAAGGGGGGGGTGCTTTGTCCTCAGCCAGCCTCCTGCTCCTTCAGTTGCTCTACCCATGAAATGGATTTTTAAAAACTGGGGCCACATTGTGCCATACCCATGGTCACCTCCCTTGTCCAACCTGCTGTTATCTCTTGCTAGGGTCACCGAAGAGACTTTCGGGTTAACACCTGGAACTGGAAGCAGCTTTGTGGCAAGCGAGGGTCGGAAGAGGGCCTGAATATTTGGGTTCAAGACCCGGGTTGATGACACTTGTCTGGGTCTCTTTCCACAGCAAATAGAAGGAGCGCCACCCAGTGGCCACTAAGGGTACTCTCGGCACTTCGATTGTAAAATTTGCCTCCATACCCCTCACCACCACACGGGCGCTGCAGTTGTCTACCACCGTCTCTAAGAGGGCGTTGCCATGCCAATCCCGACGGGAACAGCCCGCCTGCTGGGCGCTGTATTTCTCCTGCACACCTGTGAGAGCTGCTCACTCATCACCTCTCTCTGGTTTGTTTCAATAATAAATAACGAAAATCATTAAGTTGATTTTTTTTTTTTCAGAGAAGAAGGCATAAATCTCAAAAGCAAGTGAGTGGAAATTTCAGCGAAATCTTTGTCACCAGCGTTATTTTTATTTTTATTTTTTTTAGATTTTTATTTATTTGACAGAGACACAGAGATCACAAGTAGGCAGAGAGGCAGGCAGAGAGAGAGGAGGAAGCAGGCTCCCTTCTGAGCAGAGAGCCCGATGCGGGACTCGATCCCAGGACCCTGAGATCATGACCTGAGCTGAAGGCAGAGGCCCAACCCACTGATCCACCCAGGCGCCCACCAGCGTTATTTAAAGACCAAGCTGAAAAGCTGGAAAACAAAGGGAGTCAATGCCAGTGTCAGGTGAGGCCCAGCTCTATACTACATTAGTTCTTTTTCTTTCTTTCTTTTCTTTCCTTTTTTTTTTTTTTTTTAAAATATTTATTTATTTATTTATCTGACAGAGATCACAAGTAGGCAGAGAGGCAGGCAGGGGTGGGGTGGGCGGGGTGGGGGGGTGGTGGGGAAGCAGGCTCCCTGCTGAGCAGAGAGCCTGACTCAGGGCTCGATCCCAGGACCCTGAGACCATGACCTGAGCCGAAGGCCGAGCCACCACTGAGCCACCATGCGCCCCACTACATTAGTTCTAAAAGTAAGTAGCTGCGTATTTGCTTGCATATAACCAAGAACGCCCCCTCTAGGAGGTAGGGAGGCTGGGGAGGAACAGGATTATTTATCTCAGAACTTTTTTGTTTGCTGAAACAGCCATTAAAGACTCCTCCTTATAAATAATAAATAATATAATAAAACAGACTGTGAACAGTTCGTGGCACACAATAAGCCCCAAATTCATAGCAGTCATTAATATCGCTGCATTCTAGCTCTACCACCTCTCCGATGAACAATAACGCTTTTGGCGTGAAAATTACTTTTGATTACAACAAATAAAAATGACTTTGTGATTCTTTATTCTGGTTACAGACTGCTCATGTTCCACTACTCAGTGCAGAAGTAACGGAAAAGGCTTTAATATGTCCCAAACGCACCCGCACGCACACACGTTTGTGGTCACACGGTATTGGTGAAAAACAAAATTCAACTGAGTAAATTTTGATGATCTATTGCCTTTATCCAACGATTCACGAATTGGGCCACATCCCAGCTAGCAGACAGAAAGGAGCTCTGGGGAGCTGTACAAAATGAAGGGCTCTTGCAGGCAGAAGAGCAGGAACAGGGAAGTTAATTGGGCAACAAGTGAACTGGTTACAGCAAGATCACTCTCCTTTAGGGCATGGCCGGGGTCTATCCGGCAGGTGACCTCACTAGCCCTGACGAGGTGATTCCTGAGTGACCCGGTTAAGACTCCACTTCTGTGAGAGGCTGAAACTGTAAATAAATCTCAATTTGGTGACATGGGGTTTAGCATAAGGGCCTCCATTTGGGGCCTGTTGTGTTGTTTTTAACAGTATAAAGGCTTTTTTCCCATTAATTTTTCATTTATCATTATACTAAGCACATTACCACATCATCATTAATCATCGTTGATCATAATGCACTTCTTTGATTACAAATGAGTACATTCTAGTGGTAGGAAATACTGAAGCGTACAGGACAAAGATAAAGAAGAAATCATTCCTAATCCCATCATCCAGACTGAGATAATTATTCATATTTTGATATCTTTCTTTCAATAATATTCATGCAAATATATTTTCCATAAAATCAGGAATATATTACATATAAGATTCTTTCTCTTGATTAACTTATTTTAAAATTATTTTTAGATTACAATAATTTTCCTGTCTTTTTTTCATTTTATGTGATCATTTTTTCCTGTCATTATATGTTCTTCAAAACCCCAGTCACAGGGATGATTTTGCTCTTTAATTTCTCTCTTGTTTTGATTGTTTGGGGCCCTTGACTCAAGTACTTAAGTGGCGGGCACCTGGATGGCTCAGTGGCTCAGGTCATGATCTCCAGGTCCTAGGATCTAGCACCATGTTGGGCTCCCCACCCAGCTCACTCAGGGAGAAGTCTGCTTCTCCCTCTGCACCCCCCCAAATAAATAAAAAAATATTAAAAAAAAATGCTTAAGTGGAATCCTTGCAGAGCCATGGCATGGTTGGAAGAGGTGTAATTTCACGAGGGCTGTTCCATGGGCTAGGCCTGCACTAGGCTGAATGGAACAGAATTCTGCTTGACCTTCATTCCTTGAGTCAAGGCTCTGCTCATTGTTAACACTGCAACTTGCTCTCCAGACACATGATATTTATGTATTTATTTGACAGACAGAGATTATAAGTAGGCAGAGAGGCGGGGGGAAGCAGGCTCCCTGCTGAGCAGAGAGCCCGATGTAGGGCTCAATCCCAGGACCCTGGGATCATGACCTGAACCAAAGGCAGAGGCTTTAACCCACTGAGCCACCCAGGCACCCCCACATGACATTCTAAACAGCTGCCTTACTTAGTCGAGTTGGCTTCTGCTTCGAGATTTCATAGCAGAAGGGAGGAAAATTTCTTACCATGTTTCAATGTTTCAAGCCCCATTAACTCTCAGAAGATAGGAATTTAAATACTATCGGTTAAGATAAGAACATTCACTACTGAGTATGCCTGAGGTCCTGCTGGGAATGGTCCTTACTTCATCTGATCTCACATCCAACTCCTTTTACACAACAAGGGATGAAACAGAGGCTCAGAGAAATGCAACCCTTTGTCTACAGTCCCTGGTCCAGGATGGGAACCCAAGTGTTTGGCTCTGAAACTTCTGTTCCAGCAGCCCCATCACACACCTTCCCAAAGCATTTCCTGAAAATCATATTTAGTGCAGATGGAGTTTACGAAGCAGGAACGAGGGCTCCTCTCCTCAGATGGTGAGAGGTGGGGGGGGGGGGGAGCCTGGTTCAGAAAACCTCCATGTCTGCCTGAGGGATTTTTGGGCCAAAGTGCTAATCTATAACTCAAGAGTCCCCCTGGGGTGCCTGGGTGCCTCAGTCAGTTGAGTATCTGCCTTCAGGTCATGATTTTGGGGTCCTTGGGATGGAGCCTCAAATCAGGCTCCCTGCTCAGTGGGGAGTCTGCTTCCTCCTCTGCCTCTGGTCCTGGCTTGTGCTCTCTTGCTCATTCTCTCTCTCTCTCTCTCTCAAAAAAAAAAAAAAAAAAAAAGTTCCCTTTATCTGCAGGGGATATGTTTCAGGACCCCCATGGAGGCCCGAAACCACAGATCGTACTGAATCCTCTGTATATTGTGTTTTTCCTACACATGCATACCTGTGATAACGTTTAATTTATACATTAGGCAGTAAGATGAACAGTAATAATGTAACGATTATAACAAGATACTGTAATAAAAGTCACGTGAACGCCTGCTCCTCTTGGCCATGGGCAGCCAACGCTGCAGAAAGCAGCACCCGACATGGGGGCGGTTACTCTTGTATTTCCCAGAAGAACCGAGGGGAGCACGATGTACACTTACCAAGGCCTATGTTAGGCTCAAGCAGAAATGACGGTAACCACTCTTTGGTAGACTCTGTGCTGAGCACGTACTAGACATCGGGTCCTGTAATCATTCCTGGAGGCCAGGAGGACACGTATTAGTATCCCCAGCTTCCTAAAGAGGGTCTGGGACACCAGGGGGTTGCCCTGCGTAAAGGCCATCAGCAAGTATGGATTTTGTCCAGGGTTCAGGGTTCCAGGGTTCCAGACCTAACCACCGGTCTGCTTCTTTTCCCTTCTCCTTGCTTCATTAAGTCAATTTAATGATTTTCGTTATTTGTTATTGAAACAAACCAGAGAGAGGTGATGCATGAGCGGCTCTCACAGGTGTGCAGGAGAAATACAGCGCCCAGCAGGCGGGCTGTTCCCGTCGGGATTGGCACGGCAACGCCCTCTTAGAGACGGTGGTAGACAACTGCGCCGCCGTGTGGTGGTGAGGGGTATGGAAGCGAATTTTACGCTGGAAGTGCCGAGAGTACCCTTAGTGGCCACTGGGTGGAGCTCCTTCTATTTGCTGTGGAAACAGAACCAGACAAGAGTCCTCAATCCTAGGTCTCCATCCTAACTCCCTTCTTGTCTGCCTTGCCTCCTCCTTTCTCCCTCCCTTCTGTCTTCTAGAGAGAAAGACCATAGTGGACCTCCCAGTTCTCCCGGTCAAGAAGCCTCTGCAGCTTTCTAGGGTGTGATGAAGGCTGTTTCTGACACTGACGAGCCCCGGAAAGAAGCAAGTGAATGCGTTGACTATGTAGCGGCTGCTAAGCTGCACGCTGGGAGCTTCTGGATGACTTGCGTCATGAACCCTACAAACCTCTAGGAAAAGGAGTTTCGATTGCTGTGCCTATTTAAGCAATGAGGAAACTGAGGCTTAAACAGGCACCTTGCCAAAGTTGCACACTTTGTTTCTTTTTTCAAAAGATTTATTTATTTTAGAGAGAGAGCCTGAACAAGAGGGGCAGAGGGAGAGAGAGAGAGTCTCAGGCAAACTCTGCACTGAGCAGGGAGCCCCCCCGACACAGGGCTCGATCTTATGACCCTGAGATCATGACCCGAGCTGGACCCAGGAATTGGACACTCAGCCAACAATGCCAGCCAGACACCCCCAAAGTCTGTCTTAATGAACAGAGCCAGGATAAATCATGATCTGGTGTAAAAGTCTAGTGTGCAACTGTACCGCTGATGCCAGACTTTAGTGTGGTAGACAAATCGGCCTTTTTTGGGTGATATTTGTCAACCACTGGCCAAGAACTCAACCGTGGTAAAATCTTGGTAATTCCCTCTGATTTTCAAAGTCTTTTGCTACTGGCCCTTCTTTTATTTAGTCTATAAATGACTCCCTTCCAACACTCTCTCCTCTTTGCAGGCCGGTACTCCTGTCACCGCACTCACATTAATTTCCATGTGCACGCTTTCTAGTCTCCACTCCGTGAGTGACATCCGTCCTTCAATGCCCAGTGTAAGCACCTCTCTATGCATCCCTCATCTCCTCTGGTTCTAGGTGACAGAGATATTTCATTAGCCACAGCCCTGTGCAAAAGTTTTCAGTGATGACCTTTCATCTGCTAAACAAAAGCCAGGCGTCTTAGCTTGGTATATAAACGTGTACCAAGAGCAAGTAAGGTGCTAGGCACTCTCTGGGTGCTGGGAGAATTGTAGAGAACCAGACAGACAGGTTTCTACCCTTATGGTGAACAAACTGGGCATTAAATAATTACAAATAATCAACTCAACAATTATTAGTATGATTCAAGCAATTACGAGGCCCTCTAAAATCTGGTCTCAACCTATGTTCAGTTCCTTCTCGTCCTTTCTTCCATTCAGACGAGCCTACTCATTCCGACCCACCTCGATGGCTGTGCTCATGCTCTCCCTTTTTCCCTTCAGGCAGATTCTTCCCTCCTCCACCCCCTAAGCCCTTAAGGGCCAGCTTTGGTTCTGCCTCTTCCATGAAACCCTGTTAGACAACTTTTGCCCAAAGGATCTTCCCTCATTTGAATCCCTAGTGCTTATCCATCAGACAAGCATTTACTGAATGACTTCTTGAAATGTTTGATGACTTGACTCTCCAGGAAGTCCTAAACACATGCTATGGTCTTAAAGATTTATGTTGTATGAGGAGTTAGACTTTCCCTACTGAGAGGGATTGAGGATTTTTTCCCTCTTCTTCCCTGGGTGGGAAAGGAGTGGAGATCAGAAAAGCTACAGTGAGGGGCGCCTGGGTGGTTCAATCAGTTAAGCGTCTGCTTTTGGCTCAGGTTATGATTCCAGGATAGTAGGATTGAGTCCCACTCTGGCTCCCTGCTCAGCAGAGAGCCTGCTTCTGTCTCTCCCCCTGCCTGCCTCTCTCCCTACTTGTGCTCTTTCCCATTCTCTCTCTGTCAAATAAATAAATAAATAAAATCTTAAAAAAAAAAAAAAAGAAAGAAGAGAAAAGCTACAGTGAACCATAGGAAATTACTAATAAGCAAAGTGACAATAAAAATGGCCTAATTACTCATAATCCTACTACTTGAAAGATATCTACCACTGACAACTTTCTACCTTCCTACTTTTTTGTTTCTGTTTCTATTTCTGTGTGTGTGTGTGTGTTTAGGAGGAGTTCCTTTTTCCTCCTAATTAAAATTTTATCAAGAAAATCTTTTTTCACGGGGTGCCTGGATGGTCTGCCTTTGGCTCAGATCATGATTTCAGGGGCCTGGGATTGAGCCCTCCCCCTCCCTGCTCAGTGGGGGGAGGGTCTGCTTCTCCCTCTTCTCCCTCTGCCCCTCCTGCTGGTCGTGCTCTCTCTCTCTCTCAAAAAACAAACAAACAAACAAACAAACAAAAAACCTTAAAAAGAAAAGAAAATCTTCTTCTTCTTTTTTTTTTTTATGGTCTTTTAAAATGGAGTAACTCTACCCCCACTTACCTGCTCTTCTGCTTAGGGTTGGATTGAATGAAACCTAGAGAATTTACTTAAAGACTCATCCATAACTTTTCCAGCTCACTGATCCTGTGTACAATAAGAATCTGACCATTAGTTTTAGGGCATTTACTCAAAAGTCCTTTCTCGAAACCTACATTGGATGTTCTCCAGAGCAGTACTCTTACCTACTCCAAAGGTGTGGGATGCCTCCGGACACCAGACTTTTATGCAAACCATGCAAGGTGGGGCCTGCAAGAACTCGGATCTTCCAGTCTGCACCCCTCACATAAAGGGGGAGCAGAATGAACTACAGGGCTAAGTCCTTGCCCAAGATCGGGCAGCTGATGGGGGCAGGGCCGAAGATGCCAGCCCCGATTATTTTTACAAATTGACGGTCCCCAGTTTGTCTAACGATCAACCTCAAACTAAAATGAAACAGAAAATACTCAGGGAAGCCCTAACTCTTGCTAACCAAATCGTGTTTGTTCCTACCACTGAAGGGGAAAAGGCAACACAGTTTGGTAGAGACTGGGTTAGATCCCCCAGCCCTGACCTGTTGTGAATAGGTCAGAAAACTTTCTCCTTGGAAATTTACATTACTACGATAGGATTAAAACAAAGAAGAAATATTAGGGTCCACTTATCTCATTCTTTTTGAAAAATTTTTCATTTATACTTGAGAGAGAGAGAGCAGAGAGGGAGCAGCAGACCGCCGCGGAGCAGGGAGCCCAAAGTGAGGCTCCATTCCAGGACCGGGGAATCAGGACCTGAGTCTGAGGCAGACACTTGGCCGACTGAGCCACCCAGGCGCCCTGTCATTCGTTCTTAATGTTTGAGAAACGAGGATAACAAAAGGATGTAGAAAAGATTGGCCCTTCATCATGAACTGTATCATTGGCTTGTAAGCATATGGCATCTTGGTTCTTATCTGATTTCTGGAGGTCACCACGGTCCGAGCAGCAATTCACTCAAGCAAAAGAAACTCACAATTGTAGGAAAACTGGGTCTGTTCTAGGAGACCAAGCCCTCTTCACGGACAGCTTTTAAGCTGAGCTTTCCGGCCTCCGTTTGAAGCCCCAGCAACGCGGTCTCTGGTTCTCTCCGAGTTCTGGAAAGGGACGGTATGGGATCTCCTTTCACAGGAAGCCAGCAACGAGGGAGCTGTGTGAAAGGGCGAGTGCTTCTGAAGAACATTCCCATGGGCCCAAGGAGGGCCTTACGGAGATGAAAAGTTTCCTGGGTGGGAGTGGGGCCGGAGTGGAAGCGGATCCACCTGGTTGTACGGGGGCAGAAGGCCACCCAAGAGCGGGGAGAAGCCAACTGTAAGAGGGAGCCGCAGAAGAGAGGGCGCTGGCGGGGGAGGTACGAGCTCCCTTCTCCTCGGCTCACTCTCAAAGGCTCACCTCGGGATCAAGAGCACAGGTGCTGCCCAACGGGCCCCCGCGCTACCAGAGCAAACAAAGGGCGCGGCCTCCTCCAGCCTTTTCCGTCCGAAAGGAGGCTCGGCCTTACCTTCGAGGACCCACCCATCCCTTCTCGGGCGCCCATCCAATGGGGCCGCAGCCTCCTCCTGCCAGGAGGTGCTGAACTCTCGCAGGAAATGGACAGGTACCACCGACCAATGGTTGGAGCTGCCGCGGGCCAATGGGAGAGGGAAATGGGTCGACCTGGGGTTGAGAGGGGGAGCCCGCAAGAGGGGGCGGGGCCCGGGGGCAGGACACGTAGGCGCAGGGGGTGGAGAGGGGCGGGTCGGTGGCTGGCGGGGCAGCCCCAGCCGCGGAGATAGGAACCTGCGGACGGCCGGCAGCGGCCAATGGGAGGGCGGGTTGGCGTGGGGGGGGGGGGTGGGGTGGGCCCGGCGCCGGGCGGCTCCGCCCCTTCGGGTCCGCAGGGCTGGGGCGGAGCCAGGCCCGCGTCAGGTGGTCCCGGGCGTGCGGGCGGTGCTGGGGGCGGGGCGCGGCGCGGAGAGGGGAGCGGCGGCCGGCGGGCGGCGGCGGGCTCGGGCTGCGCGAGCAGGTACCCGCGGCGGAGGTGGCCAGGCCGCCCCCGGGGGGCGAGCACGAAGGCGGGGGCTCCGGCCCGCCGCGCCCCCATGCCGCGGTGAGCGCTCCAGCTCGGCGCACTTGTCGCCGCGCCAGCCCCAGCGAGCCGGCTCTCCACGCCCCGCCAGCCCGGGCCCTACCTGCGGCCGCCGTCGGGGGAGGGGGGTCCCCCCAGCTCTGCGGAGCCGCATGAACAATAGGCGGCGGCGGCTCCTGCGGGCGGCGGCAGCCCCGCACCCTATGGATCGGCCGCTCCATGGAGCCCTCCAGAGCGCTTCTCGGCTGCCTGGCGAGCGCCGCCGCTGCCGCCCCGCCGGGGGAGGATGGAGCGGGGGCCGGGGCCGAGGAGGAGGAGGAAGAGGAGGAGGAGGCGGCGGCGGCGGCGGCCCCGGGGGAGCTGGGTTCCGATGCACCGCTGCCCTACTGGACGGCGGTGTTCGAGTACGAGGCGGCCGGCGAGGACGAGCTGACCCTGCGGCTGGGCGACGTGGTGGAGGTGCTGTCCAAGGACTCGCAGGTGTCCGGCGACGAGGGCTGGTGGACCGGGCAGCTGAACCAGCGGGTGGGCATCTTCCCCAGCAACTACGTGACCCCGCGCAGCGCCTTCTCCAGTCGTTGCCAGCACGGCGGCGAGGACCCCAGTTGCTACCCGCCCATTCAGTGTAAGGCGAAGGCGGGGCCGCGGAGCCGGGCGGGGAAGGGGGGAGTTGGAGGACTGGGTGGGGGGGGAGGTCGCAGAGCGGGTGGGGAACGATTGCCCGGGGGGTGGGTGTGTGCGCGCGCGCTCGGGCTGCAGGGGCTGCTTTGGTGGGTGCGCTGGGTGAGATAGAGACGCCGCAGGCCTTGCCAGGAACCTCAGGCGCTTGGGCTTCTTAACCTTCATCTGACCACCTCAGCTGCTCTCCACATCCTGGAGCCCTAGCATGAGAATCTCCCCATGTCGCACTCCCGGCTTCCCCAAATCTGGAAGGGTTTCAGGCCAGCTGGTAGTTTCTGTCATAACCTTAGTCCCCAAATCAGGGACCTTCCCGACCTCTTCTACAGCCTGTCCCCGCCCCTTCAAGGCATTTGCTTTGAAGCGGATGGGGGTGTCTCCCGCAGGGCTGGCTGGGCTGGCTCTCAAGTCCCGGAAGCCCGTGCGAACTCAAGGCTGAAGTGTCTTTGAAATGTCGTGTTGATTTCTCGGATCGCAGTCTTGTATCTCAGAAGTTGTACCTTTAGGAGTCTCAGTGAGTGATGTGCTGAGCAGGGTGCGAGTGTGTGAAGAAGCCGGTGGTGATGGGTGCAGAAATGATTGGAGAGGGAAAAGTATGTCCTTCCCCCGTGAGAGATCAGGAGCGCAAGGTACAGTGGCGAAATCCCAGTCCCTTGACACCCAAGCTGTTCAGATACAACGTTTTCTCCTTTCTTCTCACCCTAGATCCTTGCCTATATTTGGTATTTGCCAAATCTCAAGGGGATCATGCCCACGGGTCCCTCCCAGGGCCTTTCTTCCAGTGTCCTGGTTTTCACCAATTTCCCAGGAGCCCCCTGTTCCACACCCTGCAATGATATTTCCTTTGTTTTTTTTTTCCAAAGCAGTCAAATTGCCATTGGAATCCCTGAATCAGTTCTGCTAGGTGGCTTTAGGAGATGTAAATATCTACTCGTGCAGTTGACACTTATATTTGATTATTCCCACAATTTCTTCCCTGCTAAAAAGTATTGTTAATACGTATTTATTATTGTTTACTCAATATTTTGTCTACTTTGCATTTTAGTTAATTAAAGAAAATCGTTACCAAGCACCAACTTTTAGGCATTTAGTTTTTAAATTTCATTTGTAATATTTATCTTTCGGTCCTGTAACTTACTTTCACCTGGACAGTTGTGTTACTTTATTTAAGATGTTTTCTTTAAATACCATCACTTAATAAGAAAAGCATAACCTCTTTCCTTATATTTCTATTCACCTTCTTTATTGGTGTTTTGACCATCAAATTGGTGTTCAAATTCTTAGTTCCCTTTGTTTCTGTCTCCCTCACATTCAGTGTAAAACTTCCTGTTTCTACATCCTGACCTTTATAATGCCTGGAGGGAACAAATGATTTTAAATGGTTTCTGGGTGTTAATTCATTTTGGCTCTAGTACTGGGAAGGTGAAGACTAAGGGTCCTAGTGTATGATGTGGTGCTGAACTTGGTCACATACTGAAAGAAATACTGGAAGAATGGTCTAGCATATTAGACACAGTGCAATTTTTTTATGCATAAGTCAAAGGTTTGAGGTTCTTTTTTTTTTTTTTTTTAAAGATTTTATTTATTTATTTGACAGAGAGAAATCACAAGTAGGCAGAGAGGCAGGCAGAGAGAGAGAGAGAGAGGAGGAAGCAGGCTCCCTGCAGAGCAGAGAGCCCGATGCGGGACTCGATCCCAGGACCCTGAGATCATGACCCGAGCCGAAGGCAGCGGCTTAACCACTGAGCCACCCAGGCACCCGGTTTGAGGTTCTTTATGGTTACATTTTATGATTTTTTTTTTTTTTTCTGTGCAGCTAATGTCAGAGTGGGAGAGGTGTGTGAGGCTTATGAGCAGGAACTCTGTTTCTTCCATCTCTGTGCCCCCAGCTATCAGAGCAGTCGGTGTGAATATGACTTGGGCTGGAAAAACTCACCTGCTGAATACCAGCCGTGGCCAGGGTGTGCTACGTTAGGAACTCCTTCTCCCTTAGGTACCCAGGACTTAATCTTTATTGTCACAAAAGTTACCTTCGATAGGCTAGATTCCTGATTCTAGAACTCAGATAAGAAAGTAGGAAGTACTTTGTGCTTGTGAAAAGAATTGACTTGCACATGACAGGCGAAGGCCCTGGTAAGTTATCTTATGTAGTCTCATCAGAAGTTCGGAACTTGACTGGAATTAATTCTTGATAATTCAGAAAATTTAATTCCATTCAAAAATCAATTCGAGTGCCTAGCAAAAGATAGATACTGGATTAAATTCCAGGAGCTAGGGGAGCCTAGGTGGTTGAGTTGATGGAACATGCAACTCTTGAGCTCAGGATCGCGAGTTTGAGCCCTGCCATGGGGTACAGAGATTATTTAAATAAATAAAACTTAAAAAAAAAAAAACCCAGGAGATAAAGGAATGATAAGATAAGGGGGTGCTTATAAGTCACACCTGAGGGGGATTGGTGATATAAATACACCATGTTGGCACAATGCTTTGATAAAGATGAACTCGGGAAATTGCTAACAGGTACTCTGATGGGTGTCCTATGTCCACCATTTCAGTTAGTGTCACTTGGAAAATAAAGTGATTGAAAACCTTGTCTCCAGAGACTTGGAATGAAATTGAGCCACTGACAGCTTTTCCCCAGTTACCCTTTTGAACTTCTCTTCTGGGGCATGAATTGTGACATTAGATTATGAATAGCAGACTGTCAGTTAAGTAAGAATGTTTTAGTTTTAAATAATGCTTTTCAGATAGAAAATTTTGTTTCAAACTTTACTCAAAATAGAAGAGGGGGAAATTACCAAATTTTGTGACAAACAGGAAATATAATAGATATTCAGAAATCATCTGATATTTATATAGTGCCTTTATGCCCTCCTGTGTGGATAATGAAAGCTTAGCTCTCCGTGGGGCTGACAAATATAAATAACATAGGAGCTCACTCATCTTTTTTTTTTTTTAGTGAAAGAGGGAAAATGTACAGTTCCAAATTTATCATCTTGGGACATATACAGTCCTGGGTATTAAAAAAAAAAGTTTCTGTTACAGGAGAATTGTGTCTGTTTTCAAGCAGGGCATAAATTAAGATTATTACTAATTAACATTTTTTTTCTTGCATCCACTGCAAATCTAAGGATATATTTTCAGGTGTACTTGGGATTTTTAAAAAATTTATTTATTTGACAGAGGTCATAAGACAGAAAGGCAGGCAGAGAGAGAGAGAGAGTGAGAGTGGAGGAAGCAGGCTCCCGCTGAGCAGAGAGCCCAATGTGGGGCTCGATCCCAGGACCCCGGGATCATGACCTGAGCAGAAGGCAGAGGCTTTAACCCACTGAGCCACCCAAGCGCCCCTGTACTTGGGATTTTTAAATGAGTGAAGTACTTGCCATTCACTTACCCAAAACCTACCGGAATGTGCCTATGTGTCTAGTTTTCAAGAATACAGCTGAGAGAGAATAACATCTTGACTGCCAAAATGAAAGAAGTAAGGTTTCATTCCTGATATTCCTGGAAATATCCATCCACAGAAACTGAAACCTGTGCTGAATGTGGCTTGACCTGATTCTTACTTAAAACCAGGTCTTGACTGCAGTGGGAAAGGAGAGTCCCACATTCTCTTAGCTGCGGCTGAAGGTCTAGTTCCTACCCAAAGGGACTTCTTCACAGGGAAGGGAAAATAAAGTACCTTCCCCCAGGCCCTGCTCATCTGTCTTCTCTCCACTTGCAAGCTGTGTTCTATGCCTTTCTTGAAGGCCGGTCATAATATTTCCTTAACTAGTTAGCAAGAACCTGAGAGGTTCATTTCTACTTCGAGAGGGTTTATTGCTGTCCCTTCCCGGCAGAGGTTTTCGGTCTTCTCTGAAATGCCATCAAAGGAGCTGTCCCTTCAGCACCCAAGTTCAGAATCACTTCTTTTAAATCCTTATACATTTAAAAATTTTCGCACGTCTTGTGTGTTCACAACTATGCTTCAGACCAGAGGAAAAGGTAGAAGAGAAAATACAACAGTTAATTCCGTTAAGGAAAAATCGGATATTCAGTTGAGGAAATGAGATGTGTGAATGGAAACTTGTTAAAGAGACAGATATCTTTTCATCAGTGTAAAAGCTGTTAGAAAAAGTGAATGTTCCTTCCCTCCATGACCAAGGAGACGCCTAACATAGTTTACATATTTCTCCAAGAGGGTTTCTTAACACTCCTTAGTATACACATTGTCTTTTAAATTCATATAGACAAGATAAGAATTAGTAATCAGGATTCATTTTAGAACCCAGATGCACTGAAGCTATTTTAAGCAGAGGAAATTTTAGGCACAGGAAACTGGGTGCTTACAGAATTGTTGGAAGGGCAGGGAGAAGGGGCTTTTAGTTGGACCTGTGAGAACGACTCCCAGAACACTGCAGACCTGGCCCACCCAGGAAGCTACTCCTTCTCTAATTGGAAACATACAGAATCAGGAGTTGGTGTTGAAGCTGTCGATTTGGAGAACACCCTGTTGTCATTGCTGTCCAGCTTAGGCAACCACTTGGCCTTGCAGGTTTCCTTTCTACATCTGCCCAGAGCTAGTGATTGGACACTGACATGCAGGAAAACCCCACTTGTCCAAAGTCATGCTTGGCTGGAGAAGCGGCGATAAGATGGTGTCCATCCCACTTCTGCCTTCTCTCTCTTGTGCATCTAATTGGCAGAAGCAGACCTGTAGCAGTCAGAGAGTCTGGGAAATGTAGTTCTTAGCTTTCTGGCCTTTGTACTGCACGATATACTAGAGGATTTTAGAGTGGGTTTGATGGTGAGTCTGCAGGACCAGCCGAAACATTTATTTTTTAAGAGGAGTGGCAGATGAGGTAAAAGCTTGAACAGTTGGAACTTTGGGGGTCAAGATGGGCTAGACTTTTCGTATTCTTTTGTGCATACTGCCACTTGCATTGTAAAAGACTAATGAATATTAGTCCTAGACAGGACGGACATACTCTAATTAAGAAAGAATAGAGTTTTGAGCACCGCCAGCATGTGAGTGGTGGTTGGAGATATCCTGGAGCTGGCTGCAGAAGGAAGAGAACAGCCAGCAGTGGGCACTTCCTCTTTTGGTTTTGCCAAAAGTTCAGAAATATATCTTTGTTTTCTTAGTTTTTTTTTTTTTTTAGCAAGCTGACTATATTCTTTCTGTTTCAGGAGATCCAGTGCATTAAAAAAAAAAAAAGTTCAGATCTGAGTTTGGTTTATTTCCTACTGAGATAGACCCCCCCCCCCCCCCTTTTACTTGACTGCCGCTTACCTGCTGAATGTTCAGCAGGGTGAGTACAGTGACGAGTAAAGCAGGCAGAGTCTACCCTTGTGGATCGCTCAATCTCGCAGGACGGCAGGCACTGAACAGGTTATTAAACCTTGTTGGGTCTTGCCAAACAGACTGTTATGGACGTGTTTGATGGGGGCCTGACCTCATTTAGGCGGGGGTTAGGAAAAGTTCCTCTAGAAGATTTTGTTTCAGCTGAGACCTGAGGGTTGGGTATGAGTCAGCCAGGTAAAGACAAA
The DNA here is from genome assembly GCF_030435805.1 of Mustela lutreola. Lineage (NCBI taxonomy): Eukaryota > Metazoa > Chordata > Mammalia > Carnivora > Mustelidae > Mustela > Mustela lutreola. Next base: position 141,736,453 of record NC_081296.1, read on the forward strand.
GAGACTGAGAAGACGGAGCACAGGGTTTTCACGAGAGAAACGTAACATAGCACTTTACTCCTATAGCAACGCCTTATCTAGCCTGAGTTTTCTAATCACTGGTGGCCATTGTGATCTGGCCATGGATCCCTTTCCAAATGGTGCTGAAGATGTAATCAGGTTCGTCCTCTTAGGTTCATCCTCTACATTGGAAAGGAGATGAGTGGTTGGGTGTGGTACTCGGGGACATCAGGGATGGAGCTATGACGCAGGTGACTTCTGCAGTGAGATGTCCCCTGGGAGGCTCCTCTCTGCACGTCTTAGTCACCAGCTCCTGGTAGAACCATGTTTGGAAAATATCCTCCCAATTTATTTCCCACCCTCCGTCTTTCCTGCTGCTCGTGTTTGCACCCTGTGCCTGCATGCCTGCCTTATTTCAGTGGCTCCTTAGTGGTTCCTCTTGCAGAAGGCTCCCTGGCCTCCAGGTTAGATGCCCCATGGCTGCCACAATTAATGTCCTCTCTAAGTCACAGTCTACTAGCACTCCCCTACTTAAAAATGCATGAGTTCTGGGGAGCCTGGGTGGCTCATTGGGTTAAGCCTCTGCCTTCGGCTCAGGTCATGGTCTCAGGGTCCTGGGATCGAGACCCACATTGGGCTCCCTGCTGAGCAGGGAGCATGCTTCCTTCCCCCTCTCTCTCCCTGCTTGCTGCTCTGCCTGCTTGTGATCTCTCTCTCTCTCTGTCAAATAAATAAATAAAATCTTAAAAAAAACAAACAAACACATGAGTCCTGTCATTCACAGTGTGAAATTTAAGCCACTCAGCATGACTCTAAACCATTTCACAACCGAGCTGACCCCAACAAGACCTTGAGCCTCATCTCCTTTCCCTGTACATATAATCCAGCCACACTGTGCTCCTTGAACTTCTTAATATGTGATATAGTCTCATACCTCTTGTTCTTGCTCATGACCTTCCCTTTGCCTGGATTGTCTTTCTCCGTCCTGATCTTTGCTGCCTGATGAGAACCCTCCCACTCATTTTTCTTTTTTTTAAGATTTTATTTTTAAGTAATCTCTACACCCAACATGGAGCTGAAACTCACAAACCCCGAAATCCGAAGTTGCACGCTCTCCCAACGAGCCAGCCAGGCACCCTCCCTCCCACTCATTCTTTAGGACACATTCCCTGAGTTCACTTCCCTGAGAAGCCCTTCCCACTCACCCTCTCAATCCTGTCCTGCAGTGGGAGTTGGTGGTTTCCTAATCTGGTCATATGGCTCTGAAGGCTCTTTTCACACTGTGCTTTTGTTGTTGTGTGTCTGGCTTGTCACTGGACTGTGTGCTTCTCGCCATCGAGTACACAGAAAAACGAAGAAGTCTCCCAAAAATGATCTCCCTCTATGTTACCTTGTATTAAAATGGTGTGTCATGGTATGACATTCTGCGTGATGTTCCAAGTAGAAATTATCACATGAATAGTTATTGAATGCCCACTATGTGCTAGTCGTTAAGATTAATGTAACAGAAAGTAGGTTAGCCACATTTCTTGCCTTGATGGAGCTTACCTTATAGAGGGGAGACAAAAAAGCCAAGGGAGTATAACTTCCTATGTTTACCTGTAGGTAAATGGGTGATTCCGTGGTGTTTTCAGAATGTTTTTGACTTCTTTTTTTCTTCTCTTTCTCAGTGTTAGAGATTGATTTTGCGGAGCTAACCCTGGAAGAGATTATTGGCATCGGGGGCTTTGGGAAGGTCTATCGTGCTTTCTGGATAGGGGATGAGGTTGCCGTGAAAGCAGCTCGCCATGACCCCGATGAGGACATCAGCCAGACTATAGAGAATGTTCGCCAAGAGGCCAAGCTCTTCGCCATGCTGAAGCATCCCAACATCATTGCCCTTAGGGGGGTGTGTCTGAAGGAACCCAACCTCTGCTTGGTCATGGAGTTTGCACGTGGAGGGCCTTTGAATAGAGTGTTATCTGGGAAAAGGATTCCCCCAGACATCCTGGTGAACTGGGCTGTGCAGATTGCCAGAGGGATGAACTACTTACATGATGAGGCAATTGTCCCCATCATCCACCGCGACCTTAAGTCCAGTAACAGTGAGTATGAAGTGATGGGACTGGAGGGCTCACGAGTAATTCTCTACTCAGTCAGTGGCTTCGGTGGGAGTGGATTCCGAAGGAATCTCAGTGGGCAGTGAAACAGGGCAACTCCTTATATAAAACCATTCCATCCTTGAGTTGAGATGTAAGGATGAAATGAGTGCCAGGGAAAATTGGTTTAGAAAGAGAAGAATGAGGCAGCCGAGGGGTTTGGAATAATCCGAAACTCATATTAGCAGGCAAGGGTGGCAGTGTGTAATTCTGATGCGCTGTGCAGTGTATATCCACACATGTAGATAGATAGATGCATAGATTTTTCCACTTTAGGGAAGCAAGCCTGTCATTACAGAAGGGCTTTCCGTCTTTGGTGGAACACCAGGTAACTACAACGCCTCTTTGCATTCTGCCTGACCACCCCAGCTTGAGGTACCCCCAGAGAAGGGTCTATAAGGAAGAAAGGGGCAGGTCATCTAAGCTGTGGGGCCGATTCGGGTGACAAAGTGCCCTGGGATAGTATGACCTGGCTGGTAGTATTGTGGACTCCTGATAGCCTACGGGTCTTATTAATTAATTGTTGTAACTACTTAGTTTTTAATAGCAGGGAACTGAGAAGTAACTGTTTATTAAACATCCAAGATCCATAAACTGGATTGTAAAGCAGGTGTTAGACATAATTACATGGTGAGTTGGTGGAAACCAGTCTCTTTCCTTGGAGGAAACTGCAGGCGCTGGGACTCTGCTGCTTTTGTGTCGTAATTTGTGCCTCTGTTGCCTGAACTGTGTGATCGAAAGGATGACATTTGTTTAATTGGAAATGCTTAAAATCGTTTCAAGCACCCTTTCTGGAGAGGAGGGCGTTCAGGTTTGGGGGAGGTGGTGTGGGTCGCGGAACTTCACTGTCTCCTTCTGCATTGAGCCCAGAATTCCTTCAGATTTTATTTTGTTCTGAGAGGTTCCAGATGTGGTTTATTTTCTGTTGACACTACTATGAACATTTACTTTTAAAAATACATTGTTGTTGTTGTTTTGCTGTTGGTTTTTTCTTGGACAGTTGTAATTATTTTTATTTTATTATTCCTTAAAATTTAATTTTTTTATTATTAACATATAATGTAGTGTTTGTTTCAGGGGAAAAATAGATTTTAAAATTATTTAAGTAGATGTTTGTACAAAAATTGGGCATTGTAGATAAAGAGAAGGTAACCAGTAATGTTTTCCTTCAGGGCGTATAACTATTACATTCCGCATATCCGCTCATGTGTTCTGTGTGCGTGACTTAAAAAATCGTTTTGGAAATCTTATGCTCGTTTTTACCCACCCGTTGGAGAGTCACAACTTCACTGTGTTTCGCAGACCAGGGGATGCTGGCCTGTTTCCCTTGGGTTTTCTTGTTTGTTCAAGATTTTATTTATTTGAGAGAGAGAGAGAGAGAGCAGGTGGGCACGTGTGGGGAGGGGAGGAAGACGGCTCCCCAACGAGCAGAGAGCGCGATGGGAGGCTCGATCCAGGATCCTGGGATCACGACCTGAGCCCAAGGCAGATGCCCAACTGACTGAGCCACCCAGGTGCCCCCCTTGGTTTTTATTAGGGTTCTGGCGAGTTGGATTTGGTCGCTATCATGTGAGGACAGAATTCTAGGAATCATATGTGTTCATTGATCCACCAGCGAAAAGAGTACGTATACAGGCGGTTGTCTTTGTGGAAAAACGAAAGTAGTTGGTGATAAACATCTAACTGTTACAAAAGGCTCCGTGGAAAGGTGACTAAAGTGCTCTACTATCCTGCTTTAAAAAGTCACGTGCTGTCACCGGCAGTGGAACACATACAGCATCCTGTGTTGACATACAATCCTCAGTAAGGTCAGATTTGACTGCACATAACCTAAAGACCAAAATAATAGTGGCTAAAACAAGGTGTATGTTCAGTTGTCTTTGACAAGTAGTCTGCAGGGCTTCGGGCATCCCAGTGTCATCAGTCCAGTCCCAGTGCATGGCTCGTGCCCTCAGGCTTGCCTTGTGGTCTTCAGTGGCAGCGGAAATGCCAGTTATTTGGTCCAAGTAACAGGCCTGAAGGAGGAGGAAAAGCAGAAGCACAGAAAAAGGTGTTCCTGGAGCCGAGTTGGCTCCTGTCGTCCTCCCAAAAGTCCACCAAAGTGCATCTGCTTGCAGTCATTGGCCAGAACGTAATCAGAGTCGCGGCTGGCGCAGGGGAGGCTGGGAGGTGCAGGACTCTAATCTGGGTGGCCGTGAGCCCAGCTGATCATCAGGGGCTATTACCGAGGAAGAGGAAGAGCAGGGCTGGTGGGGGCAGCAGCTGGCAATCTTCCCATGGGATCTTCATGTGGGACATGCATTGGGAAGAACTGTTTATTTCAGATGTTTAGCATCATTTGGCCAAGCAAGGTTAGCTAGGCCTTGGGGCATGTGGCTCTGACCCCTGATTTAACTAATGGCTTCTACTCCTTTGCCACATTGCATCATTAGCCCAAACATCACTTCTTAAAACTACTTGCAGAAAGCCCTGGCTTGAATAATGGATTAGTGTCTCTGCTCTGTTAACTGGGAAAAGCCAGCTACTTGATATTGTTAGCAAAGGTGTCCACAAAAGATGGTCTTAGTGGAAACATTGTCCTTTTGGGGCTTAGCTAGATGATTTCAGGATTTGGGCTTGAAGGCATTTGGCAGAATAACAGTTCAATCGCCGTCATTAGAAGTTAAATTAGTGTAAAAACAAGATCGTATGAAAAAGCTTTGGAAAAGGAAAAGCCTTGCCCAAAGTGGAGGTTGTGTTATTACTTTTATTTTATTATTAAATAACTTCTTTCCTCCTCTTAGAGAACATAGAAAAACAGAGAGGTAAAAGCAGTGTGTTTCTGCAGTTTTTGTGTTTATGGATACTTCTTTTTACCCAGAATATTGCACGGGAAGTCCTAGTAACTGTGCTGCTTGTAGTGTGCCTCCATGCCCCCAGACCCGTCCACATATTGTGACTTGTTATGTAAATAAATAGTCTTTGACCGCAAGATATTTAAAGGTCGCACAGATCCCACTGCTTAGATATACTCTGTTAACGAAACCAAACCCGTATATGACAATAATAATAATAATAATAGTAATAATAATAATACAACTGATTCTAATGAAGTGCTCTCTTTATGTTAGGCACGAAGCATTTCACGGCCCTTCCCTTTCATTCCCGTAGCAGCCCTGCTGAGTAAAGACTATGAGTGTGTTTATTTTACAAAGGAGGAAACTGAGGCTCAGAAGGGGTTAGCCATTTCTCCAAAGTCTCCCCGCCAGTCCTGAGGGCGGACTTCGCGGCCCGGTCTGACCCCTCGGCCTGTGCTCCCAGTCACCAGGCTGTTGGCGGCACCCAGCTGCTGGGCAGCCGGGGCATTCACAGCATTATTTCCCATGGCCCGTAGCACTTTGGTTTTATAGGATTGGGAGTAGCATTATCCCGCTCACAGAGCCCCAGAATCTACATTTCCTTAAGGTCTGATCGACTCACTCTTGTTTCATAGCTGCAGTGCAGAGGTGAGTGGGGAACTCCCCGTGGTTGGGACTGGTGGCACCTGCCTTCTTTGGTGTGGGCGTCAGTTGAAACTGACATGAGGTCTTTGCTGCCTTGATTCCCTCTTCCTCTACAGGCACTGCCCCGCATGCCGGGCTGGTTTCCTCTTTCCTCTGGAATACCCTCTTTGCCTCCCAGCCACGAGGCCCTCAGCACCGTCCCCCTCGCAGCAGGAATAATCTGGCTTTCAGGGGTGCTCTTGCCTCGGCCCCTGCCTGTCCAAACCCTACCCACGTTCCTGTGCTCGGCGTGAACCCGGCGGTTCCCTCCCGACAGCCTGGCACCGTGGTCAGTGCTGAGCGGTCATCTCAGGCTGGGCACACGCTGCCTGAGAGCACGTGGGAGAACAGTCGGGTGACAAGGGACTGGAGCCGCTCGGCCAGGGGTCGACCCCAGGTCGGTGTGTTTGCGAAGCCGCTGGGGGGAAGCTGTAGGGCTCGGGAGGAAGGATGGGGAAGCGAGTGCGCGCTCCCTCGGGCGCGGGCCGTGGGTAGATGGGACAAAGCACGCCGGCCTGCGGCAGCCTGCCCACCGCATCCCCCTGGCCGCCTCCCGTTGGCCGGGATTTCAGGAGCATCCCTGAGGCCTCCAAATAGGTTCTGTGTCGTTAACGTCCAGGGGCACGAGTGAATGGGCAAATGAGCCAACACAGGATCCCTTGAACTGGTCTGCTCATGGGGTCGCCAAGTGTGCAGCCCCCCCCTTCTCTCATCAGAGGATGTCCTGTGTTCTCCGGGACTTTGGAGCCTGTGCCTTTTCATCCTCTATAACCTCCAGACCCTTGTCCCAGTCCTAATGTCCGAGTTCGCCAACGTTTCGGGTGCCGAGGCTGGTATTGTCCCAGTGTGTTTGTTACCAACCTCCAAGGCCTCTGCCCTCTTTTTTCTCTGCACCCTTCCTGGATGCCGGCCCCAAATACCTCCCTGGCAGCGTGTCCCCTGCAGCCAGCCAGAGGGCTGCGAGGTGCTGCGGGAGCAGGCCAACCCCCAGCCTCGGCCGCGTGTTCCCTCCCTGTGAGTTCCCTGCTGCGGCCCTCGGCCCTCGGTCTCCCTTCGTGGGCTTGTTTGATTGGTGGCTCCTCTTGGCAGCTAGGGGCTGAGTAGTGCCCTGCCTCCCGTTTCTGCGCTCACTTGTGCTTTGTGCCCTTTTCACAAGATAAAGAAGCAGAAGCCTCGCTTTCTTGGAAGTAGAAGGAGGACCCAGCTTCCATCGTGCCCTTGACCTCAGGCGGGCTGTAACATTCTAAGCCCTGGAGTATACCTGGACTGGACACTGGCCACAGACCCTGACTGTGTTTTCTGGGGAGGGTTTCTCCGGGCTGAGAGTGTGCTGTGGACCCCACTGGGTCCCACTTGCTGGTGTCCTTCTTCCGGGACCCTGAGGTCAAGCAGATTTCCTACGTGCAGGAGTGAATGAATGCAGGAAGCACCTAGAGCTCGGGGATCCTGGCCGAGAGCAATGTGGCAGGAAGGACTTGCCTAGAAAAGCTTGAGGAGTAGCCATCACAGCAGCTTTTCCTATCGGAGAACTAAAGACACTGTAAAACATTCCCAGGATGGAACTGGGAGGGAGCAAAGTATTGGCCAAAGAACCCAATTCCTAGTCCTTTGTAAGAGTTACTTAAGTGACTTTTTATGTCCCATGAAGCCATCCCCAAATGAGACACTTCTAACAGTACCTGGCTTAGGTACTGCCAGATCTCTCTGCCCATTTTCTGTCCTACTTCTGGGCTTTGTGGTTCTTTGTTTGCTACAGGTTCCTTCCTTCAGAGTTGGAGAGTGATGGACATGTCTTAAGGATTTTTCCTGGCAGAAGCATACAAGTGCTCAACAAATTGGATCATTTTGGTTGTAGGAGGCAATACCTAAGGTTAGCCAGCAGCCACTGGGCATATACCAGACGATTCTGTTCATGCATTCTGCATGAACACAGACGCATGTTCTGCAAGTCAAATAAAGACATAAGTAAATAAAGCTGAAATGAAGCAAACCATCGAACCTGGTGAGGCCTGGCGGTCTGACCTGGAGGTCCGGTTGCAGCTCCCAGTTCATTCATGTTGCCGGTGCTTTTCCCTTTTCCCTTGGGCGTGGCCATCTCCCGCACAAAGATGGTTCTCCTTTGTGTGTTAGTTTGACTGCTTGGTGTTGAGGATCTGACAGTAAGCGATACCAGACACCTGCCGTGCCCTTAACGAGCTCCCTGTGGGGTCGCAGGCAACGACCTAAGTCAGGACTATGGTGCACGCTGTGGAGGGAAGATGTTGGTACCACAAGAGAATGATAATAAAGGGACCTGCCTGAGAATTTCCTGAGGGAGCAAAGGAGTTCATGCGAAGCCATGAGGGTAGGTGGGGCCTTGGACGCTCCAGGCAGGGAGACCAGCAGACTCAAATAGGAGTCTCAGACTCAAATGCCCAGTGGGAGCATGGCCCCCCAGGAGGCAGGTGATGCCCTTGATGGGGTCCTTTCCTGTGCTTGCCGGGGCTCAGGGGCCACCGAGAAGGATCAGGAAGGACATTGGTCTCTTTGTGGCAGATGTGCCATGCTTTCCTCAAGCTTGCTCTGGAGTGCCTTCCTGCATCTCTGGGAGCTCGGGGCTGGGCGTGGGGGTGGAGGGGCTTCCCTGCGGCTTACTCAGGTGTGTAGGAGGTGGCTTGGGGCCCTGGGCAACAGTCCGGCACCTGTAAAGTCCATGTTCCAGTTGTAGCAGGAGATGAAGGATCTTGGGAAATATTCTGGACCCTGAGCCGTTATCTTGGGGAAAACAGCCTCAGTGCTGGGGCAGGTTCAGGGCCAGGAGGACATTTAAGGTGTGTGGGCTCTGACTCCAGATGATGCCTTAGTGTCTTCCCCTTTGTTTGTTTTCTCCGATTTGAGCCGCTTTTGCCGTGAAGGTTGGATCGCGATGTCTTCTCTCCTCCGCGTGTCTCCCCGGGCACACTTGGTAACAACTAAGTAGTGACATCCTCCGCCTTTTGCAGCCGGTCTGTGGCTCCGTCATTGCTCAGGGTCACGGTCTGTGCTTCAGGATCTCTAGGGAGACAAGAGCCCGCCCGTCTCTCCTTTCCTCCTTATCTCTTGGAAGCATTTCAGTTCCTAACTTGGTATTCTACTTCATTCCCGCGAGCTAGCTCAGGGCTGCTTGTGGGGAGAGAAAGTCAGACACAAGGTGATGGTGTGGGTGGTCTTATTAATCCAGAAAAAATGTGGCTTCGTCTCCAGGTCCCTCATCTCCTCACCTCGGAATCCCCTTCCCTGTAGAGCCAGCAGCTCCCTGTAGAGCCATACTTGTCCCTCTTATTAGGAAAGGCTGCTAACGTGGCACCATTGAACCCCTTGGCATCTGTGCAGAATGTGTGCATGTTCGTTTTGGGGACAGGGTTGTTACTCTGACTAATCGAAGACTCGGAGAAGGTTGTGCATCAACACTGTTATAGAGAACTTCTAAAACCGGTCATCTGGGTGACAGGAGACTTGGTGGCATAGAAGAACACCGGCCCACCTGCCACCCTTGGCTATGCCGGGCCGGGTTGCCTTGGGCACATCTTGTGCTTGCTGATACGCGGACCCCTCGCATGTGACCTGAAAGGTTTGGATGAGGGGGTCCCTTCCAGGGGCGCTTCCAGGACTGACATTATGCACATGCGTGTGTTTGGGAGAAGGTGGTGACTACGTGGTCTGTATGTGCATCAGGCCATCACGTGCCCAGGTTCCCCGCTTTCCGGCTTCTGGTTGCAGGGGCTGAAGCTCCCAGTGAGGGAGCATTCTCTGAGAGGTGTAGGGAGAAGACAGTTGACAGGAGCTCCCGGGTGCACCCCTTCCCCTTGGCTGCCCAGGGCACGACAGATGGCTTCGCAGAGAGAAGATGAATCAGGAGGGAGAGTCACAGTAAACCAAGGGCAGCGTTCATCCTGGAGACGGGACATAGTCAAACGCCACCTCTGCCCTTGGGGCTGAACGCGGGGCATTCCAAGGCCTCAGAGCTTTGCTCTAGCCGCCCCCCCCCCCCCCCACTTAGGGCTTTTTCAGGTGGGATGGGGACCACTTAGGTGTTTGTGTGCCCCAGTCCCCCTGCCCAGCAGAGCCGCAGGAAGACCGTGCTTGTGCGGGCACCGGAGTGTGACAGCAAGGTCTAGAATGAGACACATTAAAGCCGAGGCTTGCTCATCCCTGGGATTTGTGCTGTCTGCAGGATACATGGAGGTTCTGATCTGAGAAGAAAGCATTTCCCCTGAAGCTTGGCTTTGGGAATCCTGAGCCCTGACATTGAGCGTGTGGCTAGCCTCTGGGGGTTCCAGAATCCTTGTCTGTAAAACGTGGACAATACAGGAGTGTTGTCTGAAGATGGTATGAAACTGTGTGTGCCACGTATCCCACGGGGACCACATTCACGACGGACGCTGCACTTCTTTCCTCTTCCCAAGGAGTAGGAGAAACTTCTCGCTATTCCTTGGTATTTTAGGTGTATACAGGATATAGTTGGGTTTCCCTTTTTAAAGTAGCATGAGAGGGGCGCCTGGGTGGCTAACTGGGTTAAAGCCTCTACCTTCAGCTCGGGTCATGATCTCAGGGTTCTCAGGGCTCTCTGCTCGCCGGGGAGCCTGCTTTCCCCTCTCTCTCTGCTTGCTGCTCTGCCTACTTGTGCTCTCTCTCTCTCTGTGTCAAATAAATAAATAAAATCTTTAAAAAAAAAAAAAAAAAAGGTAATATGAGGATTTTAGGCGGCCCTGAGCTGCCCTTTGCCCAGTTGGCCGGAGGTAGCTTTACCTCTACTACCGAACCCGGGCAGATTTATGTCAGCCAAAGCCACAGAGGGGGGTTGATAGCCCTCAGCCCCTTCCAACTGTATCTGGGTTTCTTGGGGGTCTATAGCTCCCAACCCCTTCCAACTGTGTCTGGGCTTCTTATGGAAAAGGCCGGTGTTTCTCGCTCCTGCTGGACCTGTGTTACCTCACAGTGCTCGGCCCCCTGAGAAATGCTGCCTTGTTTGTTACGGCCTTTGGCCTGATTGAATGGGACAGCTGGCCAGTTTTATGGCTCTGCTGGCCTCTCAGCTGACAATTAAAATGCTTTTGCCCCAGGAGGAAGGCAATGTATTTCTCCTTTCTCTGCTGCACCGGTCTACGGCCAAGGTCAAAGGGAATGCCTTTTCCACTCCCGCTCCTGGCTTCCCCAAACCCACTTAGCATTCTTGTTGCACAATCTTTTCTACGACTTCTCAGGGTGAGCCCAAGAGATTCTATGTCGAGTTTTGTGGTCCTCCTTTGGCAGGATGGGGGAGCGTGGCTGCCCCTTTTCCATCTCCACGCAGCAGCTTTATTGCTGTCGCTGTTCAGATCTGGCTGGGCACAGCACCGCGTAGGTACTCAGGAAGTGCTGGTGGGTTTGGTCATCATGAGTTCCAGCACCGTCCGTCTTCCCATGCATTAACCTCTCCCCCCAATCCAAGGCAATATGTAAACAGTGCCCAAACTCTCCTTTAGAGCCCGCATTTAGGATGTGAACCCTCTCTCTCATTGGAGATGAGCCCATGTGAGCTCTGGGTGAGATGTGCCTTGTGTCTTGGCTCTATTACTTGCTAGCTGGGACCTTGCGCAAACGACAGACTCCTTGTGCTTTCGTTTTTGTTAATGTTAAACGGGAACAATTATAATTCCACCCGCCTCATTTTATAGGGTAGAGGGGAGGATTCAGTGAAATAATCTAGATGACGCTCTCCGCCCTGCCTGGCACATGCTAAGTGCTTGGTATGTTGATCATAATTCCAGAGGCTGCATTTTCCCCTCAGCCTTTAGAGCCACAATTTGTGATCTTGTACTTTTGAGTATAAATCGTCTTGTGCTTGCATTCTCAGCGTCTTAGTCCTGTTCTCTGATTGTGCTGTAGGTACTTAAAATTCAAAGTGCGATGTATACATAACGTGAGAAGAGTTCGCCGTTGAACTACAAAGGAAAGTTGCTCTTCTTTACCCTAAACCCTGAGTTGACGTCTTAGAAGCAAGTGAAATTAAGATATGGGGTTCTGTTTTTATTCTGTAAAAACACAGAAATCCCAGTAGAATTCTGGACAACAGAATTTGTTGTCTTCCCACTTCTGCTCCCTGCCACGCTCTTCCACAAATCACGGGCAGTATAGGACTTTGCATGTAGCATTCCCAATGTTTGGCAGCAATTGTCTGTTTCTATGAAATCTTGCCTTTTCTTCTTTTTCTTCTTCTTCTTTTTTTTTTTTTTTTCCTTTATAGAGAGAGCAGGAGGAGGGACAGAGGGAGAGGGAAAGTGAGAATCTTAAGCAGGCTCCACACTCTGGGCAGAGCCTGACATGGGGCTTGATCTCACAACCCTGAGATCATGACCTGAGCTGAAATCAAGAGTCAGATGCGTAACCCACCGAACCACCCAGGCACCCTGAAATCTTGCATTTTCTATCCCTAGTCCCTTTCTGGATGGACTCAAACTCCTCTACTGAACAAACTGGAAGGTGTTCCTTGGACCTCAGATAGTCAGAAGCCTAATATCTGCCTCTGGCATTTTGCCAGCCGGGGAGGCTCTGACTCTGTAGCGGGGACCCGAAGCATACCCATGGGGCCGTGGGACCCTGGAACTGGCTGCTCTTGTAATCCAGACCTGTTTCTGCAGATCCCCGTGACTGCTTGCTGCCTGATGTGCCCGATAGGGCAACGTAACAGGAAAAAGTATCAGTGAAAAAAGAAGAAGTTATCCCAGATTGCATAGCGCAGATGCGACTGCTTTTTCCGTCTACGCGATTTGCCTATTCCTGTCTGCGTACCTCGTCTTCTCCTGCCATTTCAGTCCATCTGGATACATTTTATTTTTGTTTGTTTCTGCATTCTGGTAACCTTCAGAATCCAAGAAGGAGGAGAAAAAGATTGTAGTTGGGGGAAACAACAATAATCTTCAGTTTCCAGTTCCATAACTCCCTTTTGTGTTTGTGGGTAAGGTTGGAGCTTAAAGGAACCTTAGAGCCGTGACCACGAGACGTTGAGTGATTTGCCAGAAGTCGGGCTGTTGGGATGCCTGGTTTCGTGACAGCGTCCTGCCTTTCAGGCGCCCCCAGTCCCTGACAGTGGGGACCTGTTAACTCTGTCACGTTTCCCAGCTGGGTCCCCAGGACTGTGGACGACAGTGGAGTGAGGATCTCCACATCCCCCCGAGGAGTCAGGGATGCCTGGCTCATGGCCCCCGAGGTCACGGCTGAGCAGCCAAGGCTGTGTCTTGAAGTTTCTTCCCTGGGGTGTCTAGAAGAATCCGAGAGTTCAGGCTCTGCCAGGTGTCTAGTTCCCGGGAAGAAGAAACCGTAGAGACGCCTCACCCCTCCCCCCAGCTGTACTGAGAGTTAATTGACACGTACACTCTGAGTTTAAGGTATGTGATTTGATTCATGTATACGTTACAAGATGGTTACCACAGCAGGCTTAGTCAACATCTGTCACCTCACATAGTTACCACTTTTTGGTGCTAGGAGAAGATTTAAGATTTATTCTTATTGGCGGGCGCCTGGGTGGCTCAGTGGATTAAGCCGCTGCCTTCGGCTCAGGTCATGATCTCGGGGTCCTGGGATCGAGTCCCGCATCGGGCTCTCTGCTCAGCAGGGAGCCTGCTTCCCTCTCTCTCTCTCTCTGCCTGCCTCTCCGTCTACTTGTGATTTCTCTCTGTCAAATAAATAAATAAAATCTTTAAAAAAAAAAAAAAAGATTTATTCTTATTGGCAGTTTTAAAGTCTATAATACAGGATAGGGATTTCCTAATGATTTTATTTTATTTATTTTTTAAAAATTATATTTATTTATGTGAGAGAGATAGAAAGTGGGGGTAGGGGGTGAGGGACAGAGGGAGAAGAAGCGGGCTCCCTGCTAAGCAGGGAGCCCAAGGTAGGGCTCGATCCCAGGATTCTGGGATCATGACGTGAGCCAAAGGCCAATGCTTAATGACTGAGCCACCCTGGAACCCTTAACATTTTATTTTTAGGTAATCTCTGCAGCCAACACGGGGCTTGAACTCATACCCCCAAGATCAAGAGTCGCAGCCAGCCAGGCACCCAGTACAGTGTTGTTCACTATGGTTAGTCACCGTATTGTATGTTAGGCCCCCCAGAACTCACTCATCTTTTAATGGGAAGTTTGTTACTCTTTGGCCAGCATCTCTCCATTTCCCCTACCCTTCAACCCCTAGCAACACCATTCTGCTCTGTTTCTGTGTTTGCCTTTTTTGGCTTCCCCATGTAAGTGAGATCACACTGTATGTGTCTTTCTGAGTCTGACTTATTCTACTTGGCATAATGTCCTCAAGGTCCATCCATTTGTCATAAATGGCAGGATTTCCTTATTTTTTAGGACTCATACTTCATTATATGTGTATATACAACACGACTTTATCTATTCCTCCATAGATGGACGCTTGGATTGTTACTGTATCTTGGTTATTGTGAACAAGGCTGCGTTGAACTTGGGGATGCAGATATGTCTTGGAGATAGGATTTCATTTCATTTGCATATATACCCAGAAGTGGGATTGCTGAATCATATGGTAATTCTACTTTAAATTTTTCTTTTAAAAGATTTTATTTATTTATTTGACAGAGACACAGCGAGAGAGGGAACACAGGCAGGGGGAGAGGTAGAGGGAGAAGCAGGCTCTCTGGTGAGGAGGGAGCCTGAAGCAGAGCTTGATCCCATGAGCCGGGGATCATGACCTGAGCTGAAGGCAGATGCTTAATGACTGAGCCACCCAGGCGCCCCTCTACTTTTAATTTTTTGAGGCACCTCCATACTGTTCTCCATAGTGGCCACAGTAGTTTACATTTGTACCAACGGTGCACAAAGATTCCCTTTTCTTTACATCCTCACTAACACATTATCTCCTACTTTTTGGTAATCACTCTCCTAGCAGATGGGAGGTGATAGCTCATTGTGCTTTTGATTTGCATCTCCCTGATGATTAGTGATATTGAGTAGTTAGCGCCTTGCTCTCTGTGCTTAGGAATCCCGTGGTGTATCAGGAACCATCTCTCTGTCATTGTCAGTTCTCCTCTCTCCCTCAAACTCATAAAATTAATCATAAATTATTGTCTTTCCCAAGTGCATGGCAGTTGGTGACAAAGAAGGGTGACCCATCCAGTCCCATGGATGGTAATGAAAAATCAACTTAAATGTTTCCAAAAGACGATGACTTAAGATTATTAGTGACATTTTCTGATTTTTCTTCTTAGCTTATTACTCATGGTGACAGCAATATATGGCCTTCCCTTTTCTCTCCCCCAGGATTCCTAGAGATAGGATGAGGAATAATCTTACTTTGTGCTTGGTGCTATGGAATTGTATTTGGAGCAGTATTTATCCAAGCCGTTGCAGGCAGAGGTGGCGGGAGCCCCACTAGACAGGAGAGGAAGCTGAGTCTCAGAGAGGTTTAATGCGTTGCCTGAGAAAACACAGCTTTAGAAATTAGTGGGTCCTAAAGTCAAGTCCATGTTCTCTGACACTCGTTACTGGTCTTCTCTGTTTTCTAGGAACAGATTGTAGTAGGAGACTCTATTCTAGCACCTTGTTCTGTAGGATGACCCTGTGACTAACAGAGACAACCCTGGCTTTTGAAACCTGGTCTCGAGGCCTTTGTGGGCCGGATCATCCCCAAATCTGGAATCAAAGGGAGGGTATCCTTCACTCTTCCAACCCAGGGGCCTGGCTGTTCTCAGATGCACAGGAGCTGAAGGCTACTGTCTCGTTTCCTCTCGCCCCAGGGCCCCTCCAAAAGCACAATGTGAATCTTAGCCATCATTCTGTAGCCTCAGCCTTGCCTCTTGTTAGTGTTCCTTGGGAACCTAAACCATGCTTGTATACAGCTGTCCAAAAGTTGGCCTGTGACAGAAGTTTCCACATTATTTGACTCTTATTTTTGCTTATGTTGATATTGTGGTTTTGCTTTTGTTTAAACAAGGGAACTATGAATAGATTTCAGGTAAATTCGCAGATGCTTATTTATGGAATTAAAATTTTTAAAGTTTTAGTTTAGAGAGAGAGAGAGCGAGTAGGGAGAGGGGCAGAGGGAGAGGAGAGAGAATCTCAAGCAGACTCTGCACCTTGTGTGCAGCCCGACGCAGGGCTCAATCCCATGACCCCGAGATCATGACCTGAGCAGAAACCGAGAGTCAGACGTCCAACGGACGGAGCCGTCCAGGCACCCCCATGGAATTTTAAAATTCTTAACCAGGAAAGTAATGTAAACATTCAGAAAGGGTTTGCACAGACTTGTTAATATCCAAGCCCCTTGTGGTTTATTCGGATGTTATGACTCTCAGCTGCCTGTCCTCTTGGGGGTGAGCAGGCCCCCCAGGGGTGTTGCCTCTGCAGCCTTGTTTGCAACCAGATGGACTAGGTCGGACCAGCGTGGTAATCGCACTGCACCCCCCCCCCCCAATGGAAAACGGCTAGGCACGCTAGGAGTGCCCACTTCTATTTTTAGATTAATGTCACGACGGAGAAATTTGACTTTCCATCCTTCATCCCTTAGTGCTCCGAGTCGAATCGATGGCTTATGGAACAGCCCCCAGACCGTTATGAGAGAAGCTTCCCAGCTGTTCCCTTGTCCCGCCTTTCGAAGAGAATTTTGACTTTGCTGCCACCAGGATTTTTGAGGTGTGGTGACAGGAGGAAAGCAGAGGGGACAGGAGAGGAATCGTGCAAATTCATGCTGACAGAAATGTTTTTCGGAAAGGCATTTTCAGCAGGAAATTCACGAGTTTCTTTACGTGAGATCAACAAACAAGAGAAATGGGGCATTTGCAGAAGTTTCTGTGGAGCATATGAGCCCTCTGGTGTCTGGCAAAATAAGTAGAAAGTCCAACTAATTTGACTTACTTTCAGAGGCTGCCAGTACCACCCCCCCATTGGATACATTTCTACCCTGTGATCTTTACATGTAAGGCTGGCTTTGTGTGCAAGGTTCTAGGTCATACGATGAATCTGGCCAATTTTGGGCTCCTCATAAGCTTTTTTGGTGCTTGATTTGATATGTAGTATATTGGAGGAGAGTCTGGGAATGGGAAGGTCACTGATAGTAACCGTGTAGGAAGAGTATGAATGTCCCTCCTCAGGAAGAGGGACATATTCTAAAACCTTGCCCTACTGGGAGGTTTCCTGAGGGCAGGAAAGAAGGCATTCCAGCAGTTTCTGGGTGTGCCCATTATGCCTGCCTGTTGTAGTTTTGAAATGTTGGTGAGGTCTGGTGCCAAGAAAGAATTCTTGAGACTTCTTTGATGCGAAAGGGGTGGTTTTATTAAAGCACGGGATAGGACCCAGGGGCAGAAAGAGCCGCTGCACTGGGGTTGTGAGGAGTGGCGGATTGTGTACTTGGGAGTTGGGGAGGTAAGGAAAAAGGGAGGTGTCCAAAAGGACTTTCATGTGTCCAGGAAGATTTATGGGATACCGGAGGGCTGACTGTTGCCGAATTAAAGTGCTTTTCCTTCTAGTAAGGCACTAGCATTAAGACAGTTGGGAGCTTTCTGGAGGAGTGTTATACTGCCTGTCTCAGGTCCTTGTTGATGGGCTGCAGGTCATTAAGAAATTTAATCTTGTTTACTCTCCCTTCTGCTTCTGGTTCCCGCATCACTCATGGACGGGAGAGTGATGTGAGGGCTCCAGGAAATCGAGTTATGGCTCTCTGAAAGCCAGGCTATTGGTAAGAACGCTTTTCCCCTGTCAATCACTCAGACACGGGTACCCCGGATGGACACTCATGTCGTGCAGGACTGTGACCTGTATCAGTTAACCGTTGGTTTTTCCCTTTGTTTTAGGGTGGTCATGGGTGCCTGAGGAATGTCACTCAGATCCCGCGGCCAGGGCGGGGATGGTTGTGGGGGGTCCCCTGGTGCTTTGTCCTCACTTTGCCTTGTGCTCCCTCATCATAACTTTCTGGGGACTGGCTGCCCTCTGGAAACGGAGGTGGACGGCCTTGAGAATCTCTGTGGTTCTGAATTTGCCTGACCACGGGAAGATCCTCGGCTCCATGGCAGGGGGTAGGATCTGTAGGGTCATCTTTGGAGGTAGGCCAGGAAGGTACAGGCACAAACCTCGTCTCGCCCATCCCAGTGGGCATGGAGGTGGAAGGAAGGGAGTCAGAAAGGCAGCCATAGCATAGACAGGAAGCCCGTGAGTCAGAGCAAAGCTAGTCCTAGCCTGAGGCTTCCTTGAGATTGGCCTCTCCCGACTCTTAGATGGGAGGTTAGGGAGTGACTCATAGGAAACTTTAATGTGTGTTTCTAAGCTTTCCAGGACTATTAAGGACCTGTGGCTCAACATGGCAACTCCCATGGTTTTGAGCCTTTGTGGTTGGGCTTCCTTGCCTGCAAGGTGATGGCGATGATTTTCTGTGGTGGGTCGTGCTGCTTCTTCCTCCACCCTAAAATCTTTCCTCCTCTGCGATGCCTGGGGTGAAGCGCGAACTGTAGAGCTGGGGGTGTTTGCGTTGTGTGTGGGTTAGGACTCTCAACCAGCAGGTCCTCGTGAGACAGTGACGTGCCCGTGATTACGCAGACGCTGTAGGAAATGCAACACATCACTTCAGTGTATACGTAAGGTAGACATCACTTCCAGCACATTCTTTCCATCCTCAAGAGCCGTACTACGGAAACATGCCCAAACAGCCAGAACAGGGTGATGCCGTCTGGAATCACGTGCCAAGCGTGCATGAGATGGTGTCCAAAGAGGGCAGATTTTCTGCCAGGCATTGATAGAGGAGTTTGGTCTTAAAGAGGGAGTGAGTAGCAGGTTGGTGGGCCACGGGAGGGCAGTGCCCATGTTCAGCCATGGCTAAGTGTTTATCCATGCTTGCCTCTGTTGATGCTGTGCCTCTGTTGCTTGGGTTTTGTTTTGTTTTGTTTTGATTTTTAGAGTTTATTTATTTGAGAGAGAGAAAGAGAGAGAGTGCGTGCCCAAGCAGGGGGAGGGGCAGAGGGTGAGGGAGAAGAAGCAGGCTCCCCGTTGAGCTGAGCCAGCAGCCTGATGCGGAGCTCCATCCTAGGACCCTGGGATCAGGGCCAGAGCTGAAGGCAGACTCTTAGCCGACCGAGCCACCTGCATGCCCCTGTCACTTGGGTTCTCTAGGAATTTCCCACATGGGACTATTGAACAGGAAAGCCTTGCCCCCAACTATTTGAGTCTTCCATATAGAAACAACTCTCATCTCCAGTTGGCTGGGGAGCAGAGTGGGGTGGAGTGTTACAGGCTCTGAGTCAGGCAGATCTGGCTTTGGGCAAAGTCCTCAACCTCTGAGCCCATTTCCTCTTCCGTAAAATGAGGATAATCCTAGTATTTACTCATAACATCGTCACGGGCATGAAATGAAATTATGCACGTAAGCCCTTCGCAAAATGCCTGGTACAAAGTAAATGCCCAGTAAAAGAGAGCTTTTCTTTTTTTAAGAATACCATTTCCGAGAGCAGCTGCTTCCCTGCTAGCAGCAGATGTAAGTAGACTCACAAGTAGACTCACAAGTGCGCTACCAATGGTTTCCATTACTGGTGCTTCAGAACAAACTGTTCCACACGAGAACCGTTTCATTATGCTCACGGAGACCAGGCTGGGAATTGGGAAAGGGCTCGGCAGGAGTGGCTTAGTTCCTGCTTCTCAGCTGGGACAACTTGGAGGCTCTGGGTGAGGCTGCAGATGGAGGCAGGAAGTATCAGAAAGGCTCATCACGCCTATGTCTGGTGCCTGGGCTCGGGGGACAGGAAGGCTAGGGCTGCTGGCGGTGGTGTCCACATGTAACCCCTCCAAGTGTGGCTGGCTCGGGGCTCATGGTCTTCTTATATGGTGGCTCAAGGCTTCAGGCACGAATGTTGCCACGAATGCGGCAGAAGCTGCACCATCTTTCCTGATCTGGCTTGGAAGTCGTGCCATGTCATTCACACGGCGTTCCAGCCCTTACTGTGAGTCTCAGGCCTGCTGAGGTACAGAGGGACAGAGACCCGCCTCTCAGTGGAAAGGGAGTCCAGATCACGTCAGAGATGGTGTGCTGTTTTGATAATGCAACCTTTCCTGCCTGCCAAGGGAACTCTGGTGGCAGAGCATGGGGACGCGGGGTCGTGGAGGGCCCGGGCAATAGTAGCACCCCAAGCTCGCGTAAGAAGGAAGAATGACTGTTGGTTGACACAGCCGTCAGAGGTGTGATGTGCTGCCTGTCTGTGGATGCTTTGGGTTCAGTTGGTAGCCGGGTGTCTCTGAGGCATGACAGACACCTGGTAGCCCTTCTCAGGGACGTGAGGCCCTGCTGTGGGACTGGGCAGGGCAGGCCGGCCTTTGTGGAGACGTTCTTCAGTGAGGAAAGTGGGGATCCAGACGGTCTGCCTCCACCTTCTGGTTTCCTGGTGGTGACATCTGTGTGTGGACCAGCTCGGGGCGAGAGCCCCAGCCGTGCTGTCTGAGCCTCCTCTGCCCAAGATGACAGTTGCCGTAGGTGCCCACGTTGAAACAGTCCTATTTTAGGATGTTGGAGAGAGCAAGGTGTCCTGCAAACACACGCTGGGAAGTCTAGCCGGAAAGAAGGCACCGATCTGTCTGTTTTAATCACAAGAAGCTTGGCTCTAGGAGAAGCTTTCCTCAGCAGCAGGAGAGAGGTGGGAAGGGGGTCCGGCATCCAAGGAAAAGATGAAAATGCGGTTGCCGTGGGAAGCCAGGGCGGGTTGAAAGGGTCGTTGAAAAATAGCTTGAAGCAGGCTGAGAATTGTGCTGTGTCTCTTGAGACCAGCCACTGTCAGTCTATAAATACGAGTTTGCTGTCCTGTCCCCCTATCCTCCAGTGCAACAGAGCAGCAGAAATCCAACCGTCATGCTGTAGAATCATGTCGCAGGCACAGAGGTGGGCCCAGCACGGAGAAGCCTGGTGCTTTGAGTTTTTTCCTGAGTACCGGTGTACGCATATACATCTTTTCCCTCATTCCCTGTGACACATATTCACGGAAAGCCAACCAGAGTTTGGAGTAGCCTGGAACCCTGGACACTGTCCAGGCTTGAACAGAGGCCCCAGGACCACAGTGCTGTTAACTAGCCTGTCTGAACACCGTGCTTACAGCCCAGCGGCCCAAGGACTGGCTCTCAGAGCAACGCACTAGCTAGCCCAGGGGAGCCCCTCTAGCTGTGCTGTCCTCTCCGACCTCATGCTTAGCCTGAATCATTCCTGGAGCTCTCTGCTGCATCCCTTGGTGGACGCGGTGCAGCGCCGTGCCCCGGGGTCTGGGGCTTGCCTGCTGTCCCACAGGAATGCAAGACGGAGCTGCTTTGGCACCCAGTGTCTGGCCTCAGCATGTCGGGACTGTGGAACCACATGTGGTCCAGACAGTGGCGGCTGGTGATGTGTGTTGGTGGCTCTACCTGGAAATGAAGCAACCGTGTTCGCAGGTGGTTAGGGAGAGCTGGAAGGGGGTGGGAAGCCTTGGCTCCGGCTGGAAGCCAAGAGTTGGTGGGTGTATGTTGTCACAGAGGTAGGGGGGACAGAACATTTAAGGCCCCTCTACTCCCTGAATGCTCATGCCTACCCAAAAGGTTGATGACACACAGGTCCCCAGCTGGAGCGACTGGGTGATGTGAAGTCAGAGTTCCTAGGACCCCTGACTGCCCCTTCTCCCTGTTCATGTGATCAATCGCTCCTTCTCCCTGCCCTCATCACCCCCAGCCCAATACCGTGGTTCATTCTTCACCACCTCCCCTGGGCCCCTGATCGTAGAGGTGACTGCTGTGTCCTTGCATTGTCTGACTGCAGCCACACCACGTCCCTGCTTCGAAGCTGCCGGTCACTCCCAGGTAGATTCCAAGCGTCTCCGCATGGCCTGCAGCCCTGCCGTCCGGCCCTCGCCCTTCAGGGCTGCTCCATTGTCTCCCTTTTCCTTTTGTGAAGGTTCCGCTACAAGGGACTATTTTCTCTTGCCTCTGGCGTGTCAGGGATTTTTTCCCCCCTTTGGCCTGAAACCACGTTATTCCCTCCTGCTGAGAATGGCCTTCTGATTCTTCCCTGTGTGTTCTCTGACCCCCCTCTTCTAATTTTTTTTCCTCTCTACAGCTCCTGTTTCCATAATTCTCCATAGTAGATGGTTAAACAGGATGGGTGTGTGGAGTAGAATAAGGTCGTCATTGAGAGCATGGGAGTAAGGGGCGCCGGGTGGCTCCGCCAGTTAGGCGTCCGGTTCTTGATTTCATCTCCAGTCATGATCTCAGGGTCCTGGGATCAGGCTCCTCATCAGGCTCCGCATGCAGCTCAGAGTCTGCTTGAGGATTTCCCTCCCTCTCCCTCTGCCCCTCCCCGTGCTTGTGCGCTCTCCCTCCCTCCCTGTCTCTCAAATAAATCAATAAATCTTTAAAAAAAAATAAATAAAAGAGCATGGGAGCAGAAGCTCATCATCCCAGCTCGGCCACTTACTGGCTGCGTAACTCAGAGGAATATCCTCACTTCAGTTGGCTACCGTGTCTTCATCTGTAGGTAGTGATGAAACAGTGCCCATTGCTTGAGGTTTTTGATGGGCTTGGCGCATGCCGAATGCTTAGCACAGAGCCTGGCGTGTCGTTAGTGTCCCATACGTACGAGCAGTGGCTACAAGGGTAGACTTAGGACCAGAGCGGGGATGTGAGAATGAGGGGCGCTCCGTCCTGTTTCCCCTGTGGGAGCATCTCTTCATCCCTCCCTCCCCCTCCCCCTTTTGCCCGTGTGGGGACCTGTTGGCCTTTTCCAGTAACCAAAGCAGTTGTGTCCTTAAGTGGGCAAAGTCAGTAGATTCCCAGGCAGGAATGTTAACAGGGAGGAGTCTTGCTTTCTTGGGTAACAGCCTGGATTCTCTCCTGGTGACTCTTCTGATCCTGGATGTTAGCTGTGTTTTAGAGGCTTTGGATCACCCCTTTCCACCCATGGTGTGATGCGACAGTCAGGGTGGGACGTCATGGTCTGTGGGCCGAGCCCAGCATCATAAGTAAGAGTTGACCTGCTGGGACCCTCCCGTGAAGGGCTGACCCTTGTTCCTCAGAACTCCACCCGGGGTCCTGACCACGTTGAAGAGCATCAGGCTAGTCTCCCAGGGCTGACTTTCTGGCCCCTGGGCTGTGATGCAGCAAAGAGAATCTTCTCTAAACTAACCCTTCCCTCCACCTAGGGATGGAGAGAATGGTCCCTCCTGGGGCGCACGAGCAGTGAGCGATGTCTCTCCCATGGTTGACTGTGGCTCCCGGTGAACCGGGCAGCTGAGGTACGGAGCTTTTGGAGTTGACCTTGTTCTTTGCATGTCCGATTTGTGAACCTCGACCTTTCTCTCCCCCCTCTCTGGAGGCCCTTCGTACTAGCCTGGTAGACACACATTTTAGAACAGGGAAAAGAGGTGTGGATGTGGTGTGGGTGCAGACAGGGAGGGAAGATTCTGCAGCGAAAGGGATAGGACTGAAGCATTGGACCAAGAGACGGGGCCCTGATGACGGATGGGAAGTTGGAGACGGTCAGTCCAGGGTTTTCCATGAAGGGCCGATGGGAAAGGATTCCGTGAGTCCAAGCAGATCTCGGATTAAGATCATCCTGTGTTGGGCTCCACAGAACAGCTGGATTGGACCTTCCTGCTACTGCCCAGCACCGAATACACACCTGTTTTGAAGGTGAAGGTCCAATGGAGAGAGCGGGACTTAAGGTCCTGGGATTCCTCCGTTTTCCTAGGGCTTATCCTCATACGTTTGACCACTGAACATGAAGTCCGCTCTCCCCATGACTTCACTGCTGTTCCTTCTGGGGGGTGTGACTCGAAGGTGACCAGTGCTATCCTGGGTTTGCAGAGTCCAGCCTGCCAACTCTAAGCAAAACTCCCCACTAATTCTTTTTTTTTTTTGAAGATTTCATTTATTTATTTGACACAGAGAGAGAGAGACAGCAAGAGAGGGAACACGAACGAGCTGGGAGAGTGGGAGAGGGAGAAGCAGGTTCCCGCCGAGCAGGGAGACCGATGTGGGACTCAATCCCAGGATCCTGGGATCATGACTTGAGCTGAAGGCAGAGGCTTTAGCCCACTGAGCCACCCAGGCGCCCCTAGACAGCATATTCTTAAGGAAAAAAAAAAAAAAAAGAAATCTGATCAAACTATGTGTTTTTACATACTAATGTTTTACTAAAATATATTCACATATATTAAATTTTGCCTGCTACATCTTTTTTATATATGTATTTTAAAGTGCATGTATAATATCTATTAACAAGCCAAATCATATCACAAGGTTTAGAATATAAAACAAAGGTTTCCTGCTCTATCCTGTCTTACTCCCTGAGTCTTCCTCCTGGCCAGTGATCTTCTTGAGGGGAGGTGCTAGTTTAATTTATATTTGAACACCCTGTACTTAGCACTGTGCATATGGGCTCTCTTAACAGGGGACTCTTTAAAGAAAAGGAAAAACAGATTTAAGTCAACACTTATTATAGAACATGACATACTCCTTAAAAAACATGCAGCTGAAACTTGTCAAGTTGATTCATTTTATAGACGCTTGGAGAGGCTGTCCAAATCCTTGGCCGCATCGTATGGAGATTTTATTGACTGGGATGTTGCTTTTGGTTTAGATTTTCAATTTTAATATGTCTTTTTGCTCCAAGAAATGTTGTAGGAGTGGAATTGAGCTTTGTATCTGTTAGATTAGGTTAGCTAATGAGAAAAAAGATCCCCAAAATAACAATGGCTGAAAGAAGTCTTTTTTTTTTTTTTTTTCCTTTTGTATGTCAAAGTCTGGCGGGAGACAGCCCATGATTAGCAGGGTAGCTCCCTTCCACAAGCCGTAGACCCTTTCCCATTCACAGCTCTGCCTACGTTGGGGCAGGATCTTACCCTCGAGGCCCAAGGTGGCGGCTAGATCTGCAGCCATCACAGCTGTGTTCCAGGTAGCACAGTGGAGGGAGGGGTGCAGAAGGTCTAAAGGCCGTGAACTGAGAACTCTTGATACTTCTAAGCTACCGGGTTGTGCTTTGGAACAGGAAGGACGGGAAACATAGTTAACGTGACATGTGTCCAGGCGCCCCTCCTGCACATGAGGGTTCTGTCACTATGGGATGAGGGGCAGATAACCACGGAAGGGCGACTCTTAGTCTGGGTCACAGCTTTCAGGCCCTTTTCCTATCATTAATCCCTTGTTAGTGCTTCCATGATATGTTGCCAGGATTGCTAACGTAGCAATTCTTTTCTGCTGTGTTTTCAATTTGTTTTCTCTTCCTCATGGAACGCTGCTGACTCTGTCCTTCTGTTTTAACCCTTCCTTGGAGATTTCTCTCCCATCCACTCCTCTGGAGCTGGAGGATTTGAGACGCCGGCCTGGATGTGAGCTGATGGCCGACAGGTAGACTTTTTCATCAAGGGCAGTAGCCTTCTGCTTTCTGCCTGTCCAGCTTCCGGTTGTATCATCGGCATCACTGGCTCCCAGGGGTGGCTGCAGACCTCGAGGGGTGGGGCTGCTGCAAGGTCTTTCTGAATCTGAGTGTTGGCAGAGAGTGTAAGTATTCGAATGTCTGTTTTTCAAATGTAGATGCTGTCGTGTTGATCAATACAAATTGGATTGAAAGTGGGTCTTTCTCCGTGGGTATTTTAATACGGTGGGGTGGTCGGGCACTGACTGGGATTTCATTCAACCCTGGGCTATGTCCTGGCTCTGCCTCTTAGCACCTGTGGACCAGCCTCTGAACTGTGGTTCCACATCTGATAGTGCCTCCCTGGCTTACTGAGAGCGTTCCAATTACGGAAATCACTTAGCAAATCACTTAGCCTGGTGCACAGCAAGCCCCGAAACTCCCAGAAACATTAGCTCTGGTGACGGTTTCCTTCTTAACCCTGAAAGTACATTGACCGCCAGAGTAGCATTTGCTTGAAAGCTGGAAGAACCTATTTCAAGAGGTCGGGAATCACTGCTGTAGCTCCTTTGGTGATTCTGATGTCGCCAGCCCTCTGACAGGTTTGGGGAGCACTGTCTAAACAGATTCGATCAGAGACCTTTGTCGCCAGCCTCCTCGGGTGAGCGGCGTGGAAAGGGAGGCCATCGCGGTTCGGTTGTGCTCCAGCTCTGGGTCACCAGAGGTGGGTCACACAAGGTCACTGTGCTGAGTGCTCTTCGGCTGCGCCCGGAGCGCTTTCACACACCCAGTGGTTTCCTCTTCCACACCCAGAGAGAGTGATCCCAAGCCCACCGCGTTCTCTCACCCTTACATGGCTCTTCCGACGGGGCCTTCTGGCTGCCCATGCCGAGTGTCGCCAGGAAGCTCGGCGTGGCTGGCTGTGCCCATGGAACCCGGTGGAACTCTGCTGACCTTGCTGGGCCGGCTGGAGCCTTGCCGGCTGCGTCTCTGGGCCGTCTCCCGCCTGCACCGCACCTGCTGAGGCGGGGAGTCAGGGAGTCTAGGTGGGGGATCATTTGCCTTCGTAAGCAAGTCTGATCTCTCCTGTTCCTGCCTGGAGGGCCGGAGTGGCAGAGGACCAGGGGCCAGGAGAGGCCAGGAGAGGCCAGGAGACGCCGGCTGGCCACGCTCCCACTGCATGCTAGTGGTCCGTGAGGCAGGCCCTTCCAGGGGGCTCTGCTTTCAGGGAGTTACAGACTCCGAGAAGGTCAGAAGTGGGGAGCAGGGGCCCAGTGCAGGTTGCCCAGTGGTCGAGCTGGAACGAGACGTTCTAGGCTTTCGGCTCCTGCTCTTCTCTTTCTGCCTCGTTGCAGCTCAGATATTGCTCCTGCGCAGCGGGAGGGAGGGGACGCCGTGGCGGGGAGCTGGTGGCTGGACTGCGCTGTGGCAGGAACGAGCAGGAGCCCCGGTTTTGTGTCACTGGAGAGGTGGAAGAACTAAGCCAAGGAAAGGTCCCTTGCAGGGAGCCCTTGGGTACAGACCATACCAGTTGGCTTCTCCCTATACCGAGAAAACAACCAAAACCGAGGCAGGACCCTGGGCCAGGCTGGCAGATTGGACACGGGCACGGACTGCGTCTGCTGGCGCTCGGTTCTCAGAATCCCGGGAAACCGCAGGAACTCCCGAGGCGGCAGGAGAGGAGGCCACGGCAGCCTAGTTTGGGAAGGTGGGAAACAGGTAACTAGCCGACCTAGGAAATTGAGGAAGTCTTCGGAAATTGAGAAAGATCATTTCAAGCTGACTGTGAGGAAAGCAAAGAACCCGTCAGTCAGTTTGTAATCACAGATGCCTGAAAAGCCCAGCACACGGCAGCAGGAGGCAGCCGGGGCGAAGCAGGGTCCCCGAGTAACCAAGACTGGGCAGCAGTGGTTCGGCACGCCCTGCAGCTCTGTGGGCCTGTCTTCTCCAGTCTGTGCCGCCTGACCGCTTCTCCTTTTGGGGTTGGGGGGGTAAACCGTTTCTGGGTGGGGTCTGGGCACAGTGGAAGGTATAGGTGCTTTATAGGAAAAGGAGGGATGAAGTGAGTGTCTCGGGGCTGATGCCTGCATTCCGAGATCGCCTCGGCCCTCCTTGTGATGGGCTTCCCAACACCCTGGTGGCCAGGACTTGCTTTCCCGAGCTGTTTGGAGATATTCTGACCTAGGTTGGCCCGGATCTCCCCACCGTCAAGCTCAAGGTTGACAGACTCCTCCCGTGCGCTGGGAGGTTCTAGTCCGCTTTGGGTCCCTCAGACCTCACCCTGCGTACTTACCATGGAAGGGTCACAAGGAAGGAGAATCCACACGTGTGCCCGTGTACTCACCAATGTCGACACTGGCCAACTCGTGAGAGATCGTCTTTGTTCTGTCATTTCACTCACCCCCCAGCCTTGATTATTTTGAAGGGAATGTGTGAAGGGAAATTCCGATGAAATATGAATCATTTCATATTATTGGTAAATATTGCAGTAGGTACTTTAAACTACAAGGACTCCTTTTTAAAACCAAAGCACAATTTGGCTCTCAGTCGTGAGCAGACAACCAAGGATTGCTGGGACCCTGAGCAAAATCGCCTTAGAGGCCAAAGCACAAACAGGAAAAGCAGCTCAAGCAAACTGCGCTGGGAGACAACAAAGTAAAAAAGAACCATCAGTGATACCCTCAGAAGAAAAGACTGTGCCCATGTTACAAAAACAGCTGTTACACAAATACATCAGCGTCAGTCCCCCCAAAAAGAAAAAATTCGGAGAAGGAAAAAGAGTAATTAAAACCGTGATAGGAAAATGAAAAACCCAATAGAAGTGTTCGAAGGTAAAGTGATGATACCTCCGAAAGAAGAGGAAAAAAGATAAAAAGATGGGAAAAATAGAGGAGACAAGATCAGGAAATTGAAGGACCAGTCTAGAAAGCCCAGTATCTGAATAATGGATTCTATTCTATAGAGAGAGACAACAGAAATATAGGCGAGGAAATTAACAGGAAAATACTTCAAGAAAATTCTCTGTAACTGAAAGACATGATTGTGTAGATTTCAAAGTACTCACTAAGTTCTCACCTCAAGCCACATCCCTCTAAGATTTCAGACCACAGGGGACCAAGAAGAGAGTAGAAATTTCCCAAAGGAAAAAGACGCATCACTTACAGAGTATCAGGAAACAAAATGGCTTGAGACTTTTTAACAGCAGTGTCGAAAGCGAGAAAATGATGCACAATGTCTTCAGAATTATGAAGGTAAATCTCTCATCATTTTTGTACCAAGTATAGGGATGGAAAAGAGACATTTTCCAACAACAACAAAAAAGAACCTTCCATGCATTCTTTTCTAAGGAGCTACTGGAGCACACCACCAAAGCAAGAGAAGAAGCCAGCAAAGAGAAAAAGTGGGGTGCGGGACACAGGGACAGGAGAGGAATGAGGGGAAAAGCCCCACAAATTGGGAAGGGGGGTCTCCGGGAGCATGGCTGAGACCTGGAGATTGGACAGTTGACATCCGGCAGTGTGACTCAGGGCTGTCATGGCCAACTCAGCTGCTGGTGGTGTTCCATTGATTTAACCTGAGGACTCACTGCCTGGGGGAGCCTGGTGCAGATTCTTATCTGCACTTGGCTGTCTTGCTCATGTGCTGATGAAGCTCCTTGCCCCACTTACTGGATAGATGAGTGTTTGCTTTGCCCAACCCAGGAACCGGAGGTAGGCCAAGGTGAATTCAGAGCAAGGAAATACGGAGGTGCTCACGCCTGTGTATGTGACCTTATTTGGAAACTGAGTCTTTGTAGATATCAAGTCAGGACGAGGCTGTGTTAGATGAAGACTGGCTCCAATCCAGAGACTGGTTTCTGGATAAGAAGAGGGAAATTTGGATACGAACACACAGAGATGAGAAGGCCATGCGAAGACACAAAGACAGACATACACAGGGCACACAGCCAGATGAAGACGCTGGAGTTAACGCTGCCTTGAGCCAAGGAGTGCCAAGAATTGCTGGAAGCCACTAGCAGCTAGAGGAGGAAGGGAAGGATTCTTCCTTCCCAAGAGCCTTTGAAGGGAGCAGAGTCCTGGCCACACCTTGACTTTGGACTAGAAGTCTAGTCTCTAGAACAGAGAGAGAATAAGTTTCTGTTGTAAGCCACCACGTTTGTGGTAGTCATGTTGTGGCAGCCCCAGAAAACTAGTATGCCTAGCTCCATACATACCTGCCCCTCGCTCTTTCCGAACTAAACAGTAACTTATTTAAGAATAGGTGGTAAAATATAAAAAGAAGGAAAGGAATGAATGGCAGAAGTCGGGAAAGGGATGTGATGAGGGAGAGACACAGGGAGCTTCTAAGGGACTGGGTAGGGTACAGGAGTTTTCATCTCCTTTTCTTTAAACCATACACACACTCTTCTGTTTGTATATACATTGGACAATAAATTGGGGGAGGGGAAGAGACTCAACCAAGCAGAGCCCAACCCTCAAGAGGTAGACCAGTTGCCCATTCAGGGAGAGATGGTGCTGATTCATTCAAACTAAATGAAGGTCTGGGGGACGGGAGTCCTGGCGCCAAGGTGAGCGTTTAGCAGATCAGAGCCCCTCGTGCTAATGGAGATGAATAATAAATAAGAAATCTCAAAATGATAAATCATCAACCAAAGCTAAATTTACCATTATGACATATGGGAGTGTCTCCTCAGTTATGCCAAGTTTTGAGTGCCTGGCCTCCAGCTAAATGGTATTAGGTCAGACACCGAGCCCTCTGTGGCCATCCCCATCTGAATTATTTCTGCCTCTAATAACCTAACAGGATATGGCCTTTCAGAGGGTGTGTATGAAATGCCACTGAACCCCGTAGAAAAGTCACTCCTCCCTCTGTATTCATGCAGGTTCGACATTCATTTTGTCCCAGTTTTCCTATATTCCTTTCAACATTTCTAAATGTTTCTTTCTAACAGACTGAAGGCCCTAGGCTCAGGGTTTGACCTGTGACAGGATCTACGGTTATTTTTGTTTTCATTTTATTTGTACAGGTTAACTGATATTAGAATATTTGTGTTTTTCATTTATTTATTTTTTTTTTTTAAATTTTATTTATTTATTTATTTATTTGACAGAGAGAGAGAGATCACAAGTAGGCAGAGAGGCAGGCAGAGAGAGGGGGAAGCAGGCTCCCTGCTGAGCAGAGAGCCCGATGCGGGACTCGATCCCAGGACCCTGAGATCATGACCTGAGCCGAAGGCAGCGGCTTAACCCACTGAGCCACCCAGGTGCCCGTGTTTTTCATTTATAATAATACAAAATTTCTTTTAGTAATTTTTAAAAAGTCAGTGTAAAGAAAAATGCTAAGTAAGTGGTGTATAGTTGGTTCCTGATCTGGAAATAATCGTGAATTCTGTCCGTGGGTTACAGAGGTTCGGAAAACTGCCTATCTTCCTGATTGTAGCAAAACGTTGGCCCCTGTTGATGTACACTTTGTCTTCACCTAATATTCAATTTTGTCTTGTATCTTTCCGTGTAGTATGTAGGGAAGGCCCTTAAGGGCAGAATTAGTCGCTTCTCTTTCCTGCGTCCCCCGACCCGACCTGGTGGCAGCTAGATGTTGTAGTCACCAGTGAACCTTGGCTGTGGTGTTCCTCTCTCAGTCTCATTTTCTTGCCTCGTACACGCTGGCTCCCCTTCATGCCTCAGGGATGGATGGCACCGGGGGGGATGTCCACTTCCCCCCTGTTCCGGGCATCCACAGGGTGGTAGTCTGAGAAATGCACAAGCTACTTATTTACTGAAATAAATGACCAGCAAGGAGTCACTTCTTTCATAGAGTCTGGTTCTGTGCTGGTACCTGGAGGGAGAATAGTATGGATTCCGGAAGACAGAGAATGGGGTTTTTGCCCATGAGGAGTCCTGCCCATCACCTTCTGGAGGAGATGGTGGGACACACCTGCCTGCAGTACTGGGGAATGATTTAAAAGAAGCGCATGTGTGAAATTGTATGATAGTGGTTTTGGGTGCTGAAGGAATAATTCAGAAAAAGGCAGTGCGGTAAAGACCGGTCTAGGCATCTGGCAGGAATTGAAATAAGCCTGAAAGGCACTAGGATTCCTTTCTATCCTCTGGGTGGCACAGCACATGAAGAGAGGTCTGGCTTTGGAGCCCGTCTCTGTTATTCTCTACCGTGGGCAACTGACTTAACCATTCTGTGTCTGTTTCAGCATGGGTAAAATTGGGAAAATATTTGTACCTACTTCATAGAGTTGGTTTAAGGATTAACTAAGGCGTTGTATGCAAAGAGCATCGTGCCACTACATAGCAAGGGATCAATAATGGATAGCTAGCGTTATTAATTTATCAACCATTCCATTTATTTCTACAGCAAAACATTATTGTTGAGTTACCATTTGTCAGCAACTCCCAGGTTTCCTACCAGTGTCTTCAGTACGTTGGCTGCTGAGTCCCCTAGCTTGCACTTACGCACGAGACACTGAATCATCAGAGTAACACTAATAGCTGTGGTGTCCCGAGTCCCTGTTTGGGTGTCAGGCCCTCTGCTAGGTGCTTCGTTACTACGTTGCCTTTAATCTTTATCCCCGTTTTATAGAAGTGAGAGTAGAAGCGCAGAGTTTATGAAACTTGTCCAGGGTCACATGTAGAGTGTCAAGGCTGAGATTTAAATGATCTGCTTTTTGGGCTTTTTCTGATCCATACTGACTCTTGTTACCGTTGCCCTATACCCATTTCGTCATCCCAAATTGAACTTGGCTTCCTCAAAGGGCTTTGCCTTTCAACTTCAATCAAGGATGCCACCATTCTACTTGTCACCCACATCTGAAGGGCTGGGACCCTCCCCTTTCTCCATCCAACCTCTCTGTCAGGTTAATCAGTAAGACTTTTCGTTCAGATGGACCTTTTCCTCTCTGAGCCCTCCTACCTGGCCAGCCCCCCGACCCCCACATTGACTTACGCTGGACTTGTTTTCAGCATTTGTTCCGCTGCCCTACCTGTGAGAGGTGAGCTTTACACAATACTTGGACGGACATTGTTAGATTTTGATAAAGCATTCTTAAATTTTCTAAGTAAAGCACAATAATTTGTTCTTGCTGTGGCTGTTTGTTGGTGGTAGAAGTTCAGAAGGGTCTAACTTCAAGGGTACGGGAGATAAGCTGCTGTGATTCTAACTTCCCTTTCCCCAGGGAAAGTGTACCAGGAGGGAACTACTCCATTCTGTTTTTAAAAGTAAAGTCTTTTTCTTTAACAAACGGGACAATTGGATAGTCATATGCCAACCAGTGAGGTTGAACGCCCTCTTGTGATACACAAAAATGAACTAAGAATGGATCAGTGACCTCGTTATAAGAGCTGAACCCGTTAAACTAGTAAAAGAAAACATAGAGGCAGATCTTCATGAACTTGGTTTTGGCAATGGAATCCTTGATATTTCATCAAAAGCATGACCAACAAAATAAAAAACAGGTAAAGTGGACTTCATCTAAGTTAAAAGCTTTTGTGCATCCAAGGACATTGTCACGTACGTGAAAAGACAGCCTACAGAAAGGGAAAATATCTGCAAGTCATCTATTTGGTAAGGGTTTAGTGCATGGAATCTATAGAACGAAGTCTTTTTAAAAAAAATTTTATTTATTTATTTGACACAGAGAGAGATCACAAGTAGGCAGAGAGGCAGGTAGAGAGAGAGGGAAGCAGGCTCCCCGCTGAGCAGAGAGCCCGATGCGGGACTCGATCCCAGGACCCTGAGATCATGACCTGAGCCGAAGGCAGAGGCTTAACCCACTGAGCCACCCAGGTGCCCCATAGAAAGAAGTCTTATAACTCAAAACAAAAAGACGTTTCTCTTTTTTTCCTGCATTTTTAAGATAACATATAATGTATTATTTGTTTCAGGGCTACAGGTGTGTTTCATCAGTCTTACACAATTCACAGTGACCACCATAGCGCATACCCTCCCCAGTGTCCATAATCGAGCCATTCCATCCCACCCACCCACCCCCAGCAACCCTCAGTTTGTCTCCTGAGATTAAGAGCAAAGAGACATTTCTTAAAAAGAGATACACAAATGGCAAACAAGCACATGGCTATATGCCCAGCATCACTGGTCAGTAGGGAAATGCAAGTCAAAAAATCCCAGTGAGATACCACTCCACATCCTCTAGGATGGCTGTAATTTTTCTTTTTTTAAAAGTAAATAAAAGGGAAAATGGTGCGTTGAGGATGTGGAGAAATTGGAACCCTCTCCCACTGCTGGTGGGGATGTAAAATGGGGCGCCTGCCGAGGGAAGCAGCAAACATGGAGCTACCATCACAACGTAGTGATTCCGCTCCTCGGTGCATATCCCCAAGGACGGAGAACAGGTCCGAAACAAATAGGCGGACCTATGTGTGCATAGCGGCGCTTCCTCACAGTAAGTAAAAAGTGGAAACAGCTCAAAGGTCTGTCGTGGACAGATGGATAAACAAATTGTGGTCTATGTGTACGAAGGAATATTACTCAACCATAGGAAGGTGTGCCGTGTGGCTACAAGCTATAATACAGAGGAGCCTGGAGAACATTATGCTACGTGAAATTACCAGATGTGTCACCTGTCACCTGTCCATTTGTATAAAATAGCCACAATAGGTAAATCCGTAGAGATAGAGAACACATTGGCGGCTGCGAGGGGCTGGGGAGAGGAGAGGATGGGGAATGGTGGCTGCCAGGATGGATTTCCTTCGGTGGGACTAGACAGAAATCTAGAGACAGCCAGAATTACTAGCTGGCTTCTAACTACAGCCTCTCTCCTTTGTTGAGGTCAGAGCCCGAAGACCAGGGATTTCTAACTCCGATGCCGTCAGGGGTCCAGCCTGTGGGGACACTTGTTTGAAGTCGCTGGATTTAAGGCAGCAGAGAGCAGTGGGGACTCGGTGGAACTGGGCGGGACCTACACTACCTAAAGGCATTCGTATTCCGGCAGATCTTTCCTGGGCTGATTCTTGCCGCATCTCCAACCTGCCGTCCGTCTTAAGCCATCCGGCATCCTCTTCATCACGCCATTCATCGCCTAAAAATCCACTTCCTGTCACAGAACCTAGATGTCTTTGCTCCCCAGCCTGGAATCTGCGACGCTTAGCAGGTTCCATATGTGCCAGGGAACTGTTACCCCCTCCCACTCACCCCGTCCCAGCACCTGGCGTTGGGGGTGGGGGGGGGGCGGCTGTTACAGGACCAGACCCCACTGGCTGGGTGAGCGGATGGTCTCACTCTGAATCTTTGGTTTCAGGGCGGCTTAGAAATGGTCCGTGGCTGGGGGCTGCCTCGTACAGGGAACGGTGAGTTTCTTTAGTGCCACTGGCCCAGGAGTTTGAGTGCATATTTGGCTGTTATCTCTGCCGGCAGAGATGGGGAGAGGGGCACAGAAGAATCTGGAAAGAGTTTTGTTATTTGATGAGATGGAGAACGTATTTTTTAAAAAAATTTGTCCAAGCCTTTAGAGGTGTGGATCCGTTCAGCTCAGAGTGGGGAGGAGTGTGTCTGGGGGCTCAGAGAGGGTGTGGAGGAAGGACACCGAGCCCATTAGGTCAGGGAGGGGCTGGCACGGTTTTCTCTGTGTTTCCAGCGCTGCAGCTCCTCGTCATCCCTCTTCACGGCTGGTTTTTTGAGAAGCACGTAGGACACAGACCTGTGGCCCACGTCCTTCCAATACGTAACGGTTCAGTGGACAGGCTGGGGGCAGGAAGAGAAAATTACAGCGTGTGGCTGACGGGAGGGACTGCCTGAGGTCCTTGCCCTCAGAGTCTCCTCCGAGCCCCTCCTTGGTACCCAGAGTACCACCACCACGGACCCTTTCTTTAGATAGTGAAAGAGTTTGAGCTGTCAGAGAATCTTAAATTGCAAAGACCTCTCAGAGAGGTAGAGTTAGAGCCTTCTTAAGAGCCCCTCAGTGGGAGTCCAAGGAGAACCAACCCAGGAAGGGTAACCCCGCCCGAGTAGGGCTCAGAACTCATGTTTTCAGTGTTTACCTAGACAGAGTGGCTGGAGGAACGGAGTCAACCTTTTTTTAGTTGTTATTCTCTCTTCGATGGATTCCTTTCCCCACTCTCTCCACTTGGGCTTGAACAGCAGGGCTGGGGAGAGGCTCCTTCCTTCTCTGAAATCCTGCGTAGAGAGCTCTCAATTCTGGGCCGTTCAGCGTCCGGCCCACAGGAGGCTGTGCTCACGTGGCGCCTTCAGAGCCATCCTGCTTGTGGACATGGAGTTCTGGCTTCTACGCGGCCACTGCCCTCTCAGAGTTCCTTGGCTTAGCTTCTAGGACATTAGTCAATTAGCGCTTTTGCTCTTTTTAGGAAGATTGGCCCCTGCAAGGGGACACATATCCCTGGAACCCCCTGGAGGTGGCTACCTCAGCTACCATCCTAGGAGAACTAAGATGGCTCTGCACAGGGGTGCTTTGGTGTTAGAAGCCGGGGGACAGGCCCAGAGTGTAACTGGTTGGGCGCATTAGTTCTTTCTTTCTGGGTCATATCCACAGAAAGCTTTGTGGGTGTAAACCTGTGTGTGCCCTTTGACTTCTGTAACTTGTCAGCCAGTTCTCAGTGCCTGGGGGTGAGTTCCCAGGTCAAAGGGAAGCCTCTGTGCCCCAAGACATGTTTTCTTACAGGCTTAAGTAACTTGTAGAGGTTCATGGAAACTGCTCAGACACAGTCTGAAACCTTGGAAATCCACCATGCACCGCCATTCCTTGTAGTCTGAGAGTGGTTATGGCCCGGGGTGCCCGGGCAGACGGGAAGCCCAAGTAGGCTGTCCTCAGAAGGGTCGGCTGTGACCTCGTGGCTCCTTTCATAGGGTGTGAAAGGGCCGTACGCCATGAGGGTAAAAAAGGGCCTTTGTGTCCGACTGCCTGCCTTTCAGTCCTGGCTTATTAGTTGGTATCTCAGTTTCCTCATCTTGTGGAAAGGATACGGCAGTGGTACCTACCTTGTAAGGTTGTTGTGAATTAAAGGTAATGCCTATAAAAGACTTGGCACAACAATGGATGCATTGTAGGGACGTCTTACCAAAAACGGTGGTTCATACCATCAGGCTAGGGTAGCTGCCCAGGGAGCCTGGCGGGGAGGACAAGAGTCTGGCAGGAGGGCTCTGTATTCGCTGGTTTTCCTGTGATTGATGCAGACTTTCTGGTTTCTTCTATGTCTTTTTCTTGCTCAGTATTGATCCTTCAGAAGGTGGAGAATGGAGACCTGAGCAACAAGATTCTGAAGATCACTGACTTCGGCCTGGCTCGAGAGTGGCACCGAACCACAAAGATGAGCGCAGCGGGGACGTATGCTTGGATGGCACCTGAGGTCATTCGTGCCTCCATGTTTTCCAAAGGCAGTGACGTGTGGAGGTAAGATCCAGAGGCTCAGGGTCCATGCTCCCCAGGTTTATTTTGGGTGCACACACGTTTTAGGACTTGGAGAACTAAGGATGCGTAGAATCCCAGGCACCCCAAATAGGTCTAAAGAGACCCC
Source organism: Mustela lutreola (assembly GCF_030435805.1). Classification (NCBI taxonomy): domain Eukaryota; kingdom Metazoa; phylum Chordata; class Mammalia; order Carnivora; family Mustelidae; genus Mustela; species Mustela lutreola. Next base: position 141,772,968 of record NC_081296.1, read on the forward strand.
TTCAGAGCAATCTCCAGGAATTCACAGGTTGCCATAGGACCATTTCTAATGCCTTCACCTACCCAGAGTCCCTTTAGTGCTTTGGCAGGTACCACCTCTTGGTGATTGCTCTGTAGGAAAGACCAGTAGATCCAGGGTCAGTGTGCACGTGCATCTCTGATGGTAGGGTGGTGAGTGCACCCGCTCATTCCTGGGAACCTTCCCCAGGGTCATCCTGGCTGCCTTAGCCCCGTGGCTGTGTACTGCTGGACCTGTCCCCACTGCAGGCTCTTCCGCTAATGAGTATTCTTTGTGTGATCTCTTTTATTTTGGTAGGTTGGAGATTTCTAGTTGTCTGGTTAACCTTTTAGTTGGCGCTCTCTCGGTTGAACAGTGATACAGAAATGGGAGAAGATGGGTCTCAAGCAATTACCCAGAACTGCAGACTTACAGATTCGACCAACCCCCGCGCCCCCAGTAAATATCAGCCAATAGGTCATAAGGACACATGGGTCAAAAAAAATCTTGTCCTCAAAAATAAACAAACAAACAAACAAATAAATATTTTATACATGGATCTTGTCCTTGCTGATGGGAAGATGAGCTTCTACGGAGTATGCATCCTCACGGCTGTGAGACAGTAGCGTCAGCACGCTATACTAAAAGGAAGGACTATAGGTGATCATGTACTTAGTCCATGAATTTGTTTCTTCCCGATGAGTAGTAAAGTGAGCTTGTGTGTGTGTATGAATATACGTATTATTTTTTTAAAGATTTTATTTATCTGAGAGAGAGAGAGAGAGAGAGCATGCACGAGAAGGGAGCAGAAGAGGAGGGAAAGGAAGGGGGAGAAAATCCCAAGCAGACTCTGTGCTGAGCACGGAGCCCGATACGGGGCTCAGTCTCACGACCCTGAGATCATGGCCTGAGCCAAAATTGAGAGTCGGATGTTTAACTGACTGAGCCCCCTAGCCGCCCTGAGTATGTGTATTTTAAATAACAGCTTTATTGAAATTGTATACACATATGACAGAGTTCACCCTTGAAAATGTATAAGTCAGTGCTTTTTAGTAAATTTACCAAATTTGTTCCAATGACCATTGTCCAATTGCTAGGGCCACTGTAACAAATTACCACAGACCTGGTGGTTGAAACCATAGACATGTGTCATCTGGAGGCCACAAGTCTGAAATCAATATGAGAAGGGCTCCACTCCCTCCAGAGACTTTAGGGGAGACTCTGTTCCACGTAAGGATTCTGGATATTAGGACATGGACCTACCATTTTAGAGCTGCCATTCCAACCACTACAACTGCTACCTGTTTCTGCAATATTTTTATCAGAATCCCGGTGCCTATTAGTAAAGGTCTATTGACATCCTTTACAGATTTTAAAATTGGGCTACTTGTCTTCTTATTTTTAAGTTGAAAGAGTTATTTATATATCCTTAACATGTCACTTATCAGGTACATGGTCTGCAAAAATTTTCTCCCTTTCTGTGGGTCTCTTTCTTATTGCTTTCTTGATGGTGTTCTTTGAAACACAAACATTTTTAATTTTGATGAGGTCCAATTTATCTGCTTTTTCTTCTGGTAGCTTGTGCTTTTGGTGCAAGATTATGAATATTTGTACCTACGTTATCTTCTAAGAGTTATAAAACTTAGCTTTTACATTTAGGTCTCTGTTCTGTTTTGAGTTAATTTTTTTTTTTTTTTTTTAAGATTTTATTTATTTATTTGACAGAGAGAGTTCACAGTAGACAGATAGGCAGGCAGAGAGAGAGAGAGGGAAGCAGGCTCCCTGCTGAGCAGAGATCCCGATGCGGGACTCGATCCCAGGATACTGAGATCATGACCTGAGCCGAAGGCAGCGGCTCAACCCACTGAGCCACCCAGGCGCCCTGAGTTAATTTTTATATGTGGTGTGAGGTAAGGGATTTAACTTCATTCTTCTGCCTGTGACCATAGTAGTCCCTCCTTATGAGTAATTTTGCTTTTTTTTTATTTATTTATTTATTTATTTATTTATTTATTTATTTTTTATTTTTTATAAACATATATTTTTATCCCCAGGGGTACAGGTCTGTGAATCACCAGGTTTACACACTTCACAGCACTCACCAAATCACATACCCTCCCCAATGTCCATAATCCCACCCCCTTCTCCCAAACCCCCTCCCCCCGGCAACCCTCAGTTTGTTTCGTGAGATTAAGAGTCACTTATGGTTTGTCTCCCTCCCAATCCCATCTTGTTTCATTTATTCTTCTTCTACCCACTTAAGCCTCCATGTTGCATCACCACTTCCTCATATCAGGGAGATCATATGATAGTTGTCTTTCTCTGCTTGACTTATTTCGCTAAGCATGATACGCTCTAGTTCCATCCATGTTGTTGCAAATGGCAAGATTTCATTTCTTTTGATGGCTGCATAGTATTCCATTGTGTATATATACCACATCTTCTTGATCCATTCATCTGTTGATGGACATCTAGGTTCTTTCCATAGTTTGGCTATTGTGGACATTGCTCCTATAAACATTCGGGTGCATGTGTCCCTTTGGATCACTACATTTGTATCTTTAGGGTAAATACCCAATAGTGCAATTGCTGGGTCATAGGGCAGTTCTATTTTCAACATTTTGAGGAACCTCCATGCTGTTTTCCAGAGTGGCTGCACCAGCTTGCATTCCCACCAACAGTGTAGGAGGGTTCCCCTTTCTCCGCATCCTCGCCAGCATCTGTCATTTCCTGATTTGTTGATTTTAGCCATTCTGACTGGTGTGAGGTGATATCTCATTGTGGTTTTGATTTGTATTTCCCTGATGCCGAGTGATATGGAGCACTTTTTCATGTGTCTGTTCGCCATCTGGATGTCTTCTTTGCAGAAATGTCTGTTCATGTCCTCTGCCCATTTCTTGATTGGATTATTTGTTCTTTGGGTGTTGAGTTTGCCAAGTTCTTTATAGATTTTGGACACTAGTCCTTTATCTGATATGTCGTTTGCAAATATCTTCTCCCATTCTGTCAGTTGTCTTTTGATTTTGTTAACTGTTTCCTTTGCTGTGCAAAAGCTTTTGATCTTGATGAAATCCCAGTAGTTCATTTTTTCCCTTGCTTCCCTTGCCTTTTGCGTTGTTCCTAGGAAGATGTTGCTGCGGCAGAGGTCGAAGAGGTTGCTGCCCGTGTTCTCCTCAAGGATTTTGATGGATTCCTTTCGTACATTGAGATCCTTCATCCATTTTGAGTCTATTTTTGTGTGTGGTGTAAGGAAATGGTCCAATTTCATTTTTCTGCATGTGGCTGTCCAATTTTCCCAGCACCATTTATTGAAAAGGCTGTCTTTTTTCCATTGGACATTCTTTCCTGCTTTGTCGAAGATTAGTTGACCATAGATTTGAGGGTCTATTTCTGGGCTCTCTATTCTGTTCCATTGCAAAACTGCTAGAACTTATACAGGAATTCAGTAAAGTGTCAGGATATAAAATCAATGCACAGAAATCAGTTGCATTTCTCTACACCAACAGCAAGACAGAAGAAAGAGATATTAAGGAGTCAATCCCATTTACAATTGCATCCAAAACCATAAGATACCTAGGAATAAACCTAACCAAAGAGACACAGAATCTATACTCAGAAAACTATAAAGTACTCATGAAAGAAATTGAGGAAGACACAAAGAAATGGAAAAATGTTCCATGCTCCTGGATTGGAAGAATAAATATTGTGAAAATGTCTATGCTACCTAAAGCAATCTACACATTTAATGCAATTCCTATCAAAGTACCATCCATCTTTTTCAAAGAAATGGAACAAATAATGCTAAAATTTATATGGAACCAGAAAAGACCTCGAATAGCCAAAGGGATATTGAAAAAGAAAGCCAACGTTGGTGGCATCACAATTCCGGACTTCAAGCTCTATTACAAAGCTGTCATCATCAAGACAGCATGGTACTGGCACAAAAACAGACACATAGATTAATTTTGCTTTTTTATGGTTTCATTTATTCATGGTCACCTGTGGTCTGGAAGGTCAGATCCGTCATCAGTATACCTAATGCCGTATCACAATGCCTACGTCATTCACCTCACTTCGTCTTAATCACGTCAGCTTTTTATCATCTCACATCACTGCAAAAAGAAGGGTGAGGGCACCTGGGTGGTTCAGTCAGCTAAGCGCCTGTGTCTGGCTCTGGTCATGATCCAGGAGTCCTGGGATTGAGTCCCACATCGGGCTCCCTGCTTTAGTGAGGAATCTGCTTTTTCCTCTGCCCTTCACCCTGCTTGTGCTCTCTCTGTTACTCTTCAATAAGTAAATAAAATCTTTGAAAAAAAAAAAAAGGCAAAACAAGAAAAAGGGTGAATATAGAACAATAAGATTTTGAGAGAGAGAGCATATTTATATAACTTTTATTATAGTATATTATTATAATTATTCCCTTTTATTAGTAGTTATTGTTCATTTCTTACTATGTTTAATTTACAAATTAAACTTTATCATAGGTATGTATGTATGTATAGGAAAAAAATAGGGTTCTGTGCTACCTGTTGCTTCAGGCATCCAGTGAGGGTTTTGAAATGTATCTCCCATGGATAAGCAGGGACTCCTGCATCTAGTCTCATTTGTTGAAAAGGCCGTTCTCCCAATTAAATTGTCACCCTTGTCAAAGAGTAATTTGCCATAAATGTAAGGGTCTTTTCTGGACTCAGTTTTACTCCACTGGTTTATGTATCTATACTTATGCCAGTACCATTGTTCTAATTACTGTAGCTTTGTAGTAAGTTCTGAAATTACAATGTAGAGAGTTCTCCAACTTTGTCGTTGTTCTTCAAGATGATTTTGGCTGTTCTGGGTGCTTTGTATGTCCAAATGAATTTTAGGAGCATTTTGTTAATTTCTCCAAAATAGGCAGCTGAGATTTTGATAGGGATTGTGTTAAATCTGTAGATCATTTTGGGGGGTATTGCCATCTTAACAACAGTAAGTCTTCCAATTCATGAACATGGGATATCTTCCTGTTTATGTGGGCCTTTTCCAGTTTCTTTTAGTGATGTTTTATAGCTTCTGTATACTACATCTTATTTTATTTTCCCACACATTCATTACAGGGTGAAGTAACTATTATGAAGAAAAGAGTTTTCCTTCCTTAAAGTATCTGACCAGATTTCATTAGGTTGAACTGGGTAGGAATATTCCAGTATTTTCGACCTATGAAAACAGCAACTTCATAGGCTTCAATCTAACACTTTCATTACTTGTCTATAGGCTGATGAGCATAGTTAATAATTTAATTAATCTTAGCTATTATTACGAAGAGATCTATAGATGCACTTGAGGTAGAAGTGTCTTTCTTTTCTAAAGAGTCCAGACTGTAGGTTAGCTGTGCCGATGAGAGCATTCAGAAACCCAGGTTCTTTTTTTTTTTTTTAAAGATTTTATTTATTTATTTGACAGAGTGAGATCATAAGTAGGCAGAGAGGCGGGCAGAGAGAGAGAGGAGGAAGCAGGCTCCCCGCCAAGCAGAGAGCCCGATGCGGGACTCGATCCCAGGACCCTGAGATCACGACCTGAGCCAAAGGCAGAGGCTTAACCCACTGAGCCAGTCCCCTGGGTGACTCAGTCTGTTCAGCATCCGGCTCTTGGTTTTGGCTTGGGTCATGTTGTCAGGGTTGTGAGATCGAGCCTTTGTGAGGCTCTGCACTGAGCATGGAATCTAGTTGAGATTCTCTCTCTCCCTCTCTCTTTGCCCCTCCCCTGCTTGTGCTCACTCTTGCTCCTTAAAAAAAGGAAAAGAAACCAAGGTTCTTTCTGGGTCCCTCAGTGTATTTTCTTGTCTGAACGGTTACATGTGAGTGACTTACTTCAGCGTTTATATTCTGCAGAAACAGAGAAAGAGCTTATTCACTGCAAGCAGCTTGGCCTTAATTTGGAGACAGCCCGGAAGTTGTGCACATCTCTTCTGTACACACCCCAATGCGGGCTCTTGGTTACGTGGGCACACCTGGCTCCCAGGGAGGGAGGCAAACAGGATAACTGTGTGTCCACCTAAATCTCTTATTAAGGAAGAAGGGGGAATGGATCTGGGGGATAGTCAGCCATTTGCTACACTCAGCTTCCAGGCTGCCGCATTTCCTGCAAGCAGCGTTGTATGGGAACCCGATAGATGGGCCTTTAATCCCACCTCCCTTGAGCCTACTTACCTAAGTGGCTCCAAAGGATCTTGTGCCTTTAGCAGAGTCAGTGTTGTGCCCGTTGCTGTAGGTACAACATGCATACTCTGGGAACGATATTTACCACCTATACACGTGCTTACGAGCTAAATGCTCTGCCTCTTTAATAATCTCACAAGAACCCCCAAAGTAGAGGATATTACTTCTCTTTTACAGATGAGGTGACAGAGGCTGAGATGGTTTAAGGGACTTTTTAGCCAGGTGGTAGAAGCAAAGCTATGATTAGAACTAGATATGTCTCTGGGTACCTGGGTGGCTGAGTCAGTTAAGTGTCTGCCTTCAACTCAAGTCATGATCCCAGGGTCCTGGGATGGAGCCTCACATCAGGCTCTGGGCTCAGCAGGGAGTCTGTTTCTCCCTCTCCCTCTGCTGTTCCCCCTGCTTGTGTTCTCTCACTCTCTGTCTAATAAATAAATAAAATCTTTAAAAAAAAAAAGAACTAGATATGTTCTTAAACTTTGTGTTTGTAGCCCTGCTGCCATCCATATACTCTTGTTCTTGTACTTTGGGCGGGCTCCTCCAGATGACTGGTCCGCCATGCCTGGCGCCCAACAGGATGTCCCAGAGCGGGCCTAGGAAGTTGGACAAAGCTCATTCCCAAATGGACTTATAATCCATTTACTCATTTAGGAATCGTTTGTTGAATACTAACTTTGTGCCAGGTACTTGGCTGAGCCTGTATCTGTCCCCCACCCCTCCTGAAACTCCCTGGGGTCTGGGGCCTTTCGGCCTCTGCTTTTGCTAGGTGCCCAAGGCCAGCTGAGTCTTAGTGCTTGTCAAGCATGTGGTTCCCTGGGCTTCTTCCACATGCTGTGACGGAGGCTATGTTGGTAACGGCCCAGGTCCTCAGCTTCATGCATTTCCTCATTTGCTTGGACTCAGACCGCCTCAGGAAGGGTAGTGGACAAAAACTTTCCCTCTGGTTGTGCTGTGTAGGGAGCACAGTGGTTGGTGGTCTCCTGTAAAGACTTCTTGCCTGGTGTCTGTGGGATGATTGGAGGCATTTTAAGTTTTTAAAATTGCAGAAGTAAAATATGTTCACCATCGAAGAAAATTAGAAAATGTGGATTAAAAAAAAAAAGGGAAAAAGAAATCACCCTTTACCCACTTCTAAAGATAACCTCTATTAATATTTTGGTGCCTTTATTTCTGTTTCCATTTTTATCTGCCCATCCCTTAAAATGGGATCATTCTGTTTCATAAACTGCTTTTGGAATACAATATAGCATGAGCATATTACCATATCAGTAAGTATTTATTGTGTCAATATATTCATGTATATGTTAATAAATCATCATTTTGAATGAGGTCTAGTTAACAAGAATAGTTTTATGTTACTTTACAGTTTACAGAGTGCTTTCTCATGTGGTTGTTCAACTAACTTTGCCCAAGATATTGTTTTTTTTTTTTAAAGATTTTATTTATTTATTTGACAGACAGAGATCACAAGTAGGCAGAGAGGCAGGCGGTGGCGGGGAGAGGGAAGCAGGCTTCCCACTGAGCAGAGAGCCTGATGCGGGGCTCGATCCCAGGACCCTGAGACCATGACTTGAGCTGAAGGCAGATGCTTAGCCCACTGAGCCACCCAAGTGCCCTGCCCAAGAAATTTTTTTAAAAGATTGGTTTATTTGTTTGACGCAGAGAAAGAGAGAGTGGAGGGGAGGGGGGCAGAGGGAGAGGGAGAGAGAGTCTCCAGCAGACTCCGTGCTGAGCATGGAGCCGGACTTGGGGCTCCATCTCAGGAGCCAGAATCAGGAGTCAGATGCTTAACCAACTGTACGACCCAGGGGCCCCTGTGTGCAAGATTACTAAACAGCGTGGTTTCTGGAATGTGGGGTCACAGCTGATTACCAAGTGCAGAAGCCTGTTTGAGGAACATCTTCTCCTTTCAGGGTGTGTGTCTTAGAGACGAGGTCGGTTAATAAGAAAGCTCATCCCAGTCCAGCTCAGGCGTGGATTTGCTGTGCCTTCAGCCGGCCGCTGGCCACTCTGATGCTTTTCCTCACTTTGAAAACATGGAGCACCCCTTGCTGACCTGTGACCCCACCAAGTGATGGAAGGGATTTCCATACCCCCGGAGGTGGCTAATTATTGACACGGGGTGCATTCCCCAGGGTTTGGGGCGAGGTTGCAAGGACTCCTGGGAAACCGCTGACAGCACTGTGGGGGCTGGCGGCTCTGCCAGGGGAGGGGCTGGGGCGGAGTTTCAGCTGAGCCGGTACTTCGAGGCTGCTTGGATGTGGTCTTGAAAGGGCCTCTTGACCTTCTGTCAACTCTGGGAGGGCTTCAGTGTAGGTCAGACCTGAGGTAAATCATGTGGACTTGTTCTGGCCCCTCTCCCTGGGGCTCAGACCCCTCCAACGTGTAATTCTTTAGTTCCTTGCTTGGACTGTATTCCTGCCAAAGGAACGCCAAGGCTTCTCTTCTGTTGCCACCTTCAGTTACAGAAATAGAGGAACATTGGCAGAGGAGGACTTACTGTTCACTCATTCCCAGAAAGGCTTCTTGCCTGAATGCTGGTGTCCCTCAGGCTCTCAGCCGACACTGCGGCCTTTTCCTGAATCCCCCTGCCCCCCCACCGCTGAGGCTTTCTTGTTTCCGGCCCTTCCCAAGGGGAAACATACAGCGTTTACTAGCCGTACATAGAAGCTTCTGGAGAAGTAGTAGTTGTGTTATTTATCCCTTGCCGCTATTCTGTGAGGTGGGAAGTGCTGTCTTCGTTGTCCAGGTGGGGAGCATGGAGGAACTTCCTTTCCCAGGGCCACATGGCCATGAGTGGCAAAGCAGACATTGACTCAAGTCTGTCCGAATCTTCCCTGAGCAGCGTTCAACCAGCTCCTCTTAGTTGTGGGGCCTTTCACGTGGAGCAAAATGCAGAAGAACAAAGAAGCCATGTGAGAGCCGAGAGGGGAGGAGTCCCTGGCTTCTCCCTCTTCCAGGTGGCCTGGGACAGCTCCATGGACACCGTCCCAGAGCCCTTGCAAGGACATGAAGAGGACAGAAAGAGGACACCTGTTTAGATCTTTGCAATACTCTACTGTCTTTCCAGGTAGTTAGGGCTCCGATACCCGTCATCTTAGCCTCGATAGAGGAGTGGGGTTCTGGGGGACTTTGGGTTTTAATTGCCCAGAGTGGAGGCTGGCAGGAATGCCAGGAGCAGACAGCAGGAGATGATTGTCACCGTGAGCTCGGAGTCTCGTCAGCAGCGCTGAGGGTTCTCAGAGTCCCTCGGTAGCGGCTACCCAGCACCACTGCCATCTGGATGAGTCCCAGTAACGGTTTGGCAGGAAGAATAACAGCGCAGTTCTTTGTATCCACGGCTGACTCTCGGGTGCGCAGTGCAGTCTGCAGGCTGGTCCGACCATGCACTTTTCCCCACACCCACCTCCCAAGCCCTTTACTGTGTGAGCGCCTGCTGTGTCCGCGGCTCTCTGAATGCAGAGATTAAACTACTGTCCCTGCCCCGGAAGAGCGCATAGGCTGGCACACAGGTAATTGCTGTACACGGCTGCCCACACAAGGGTTAAGTAACACCTGTGAGTGTCAGGGAAGGCTTCCTCGAGTGCCCAGCATGGCTGCCATCAACCTCAGAGTAAAACCCAGCTCCCCGTCAAGACAAGACCTGCAATCGTCTATCAGGCTTTTTTTGGTGGTTGAGATACATGAAGAAAGTGGTGGTATTTGGAGGACTCACCGAGGGAAAGCCATTGTCCAAGGACACTGGCCAGGCCACCTGGCGGGCCGTGTGCAGGGATCTTCCGGGGCAGTGACTGGCCTGCTGCTCTTCTTAGGAGCCAGACCAGGCCATTTGGGATTCTTTGAGGGCAGGACATGCCCTGTGCATTGCTGACCCCTGTTTCCGGATCTCTGTCTTTCCTTATCTAACAGTCAAGGTTCAGCTGTCTCCTGCCCCCGTTCGGGTCTGGCCAGGAGCCCATCTGCTCTTTGTGCACTCATGGTATCTTTCTTGTGACTCATCTCTGTGTTCTTATTGACATTTTTTCTGTTCCTCTCACTGGTTGTGGACAAGATCTGTATCCAGCATCCTAGTGCCCAGCCTTGACCTTGATGCATAGTAAATCTTTAGTAGATGTGTGAAAGGAATGCATGGTGGTGCATCTGAATTTGATCTTGAAAGACAGAGTTTATCAAGCAGAAAAATGGTAGCTGGGGATCTAGAGAGAGGGAACTGAGACTTGGTCTGGGGTCCATCATGACTTACTTATTCCATGTAGGCCCTAAACTTATCTGAAACTTGCTTTTGTCATCTGCAGAATGGCTATAATATTTATCTTGCAGGTTCATAGTAGAGATTCAAGATGATGTTATAAATGTCGTAGCTCCTCCTGCATACAATGTACCATGATGAAATAGGTATTGGGCTTACTTTTTTTAAAATTAAGTAATCTCTGTGCCCAACGTGGGACTTGGAACTCATGACCCTGACATCAAGAGTCATCAGCTCCATCAACTGAGCCATATTTTGCTTTAAAATAACATGACTTTGGGGCACCTGGGTGGCTTAGTCGGTTAAGCATCTGCCTTCGGCTCAGATCATGATCCCAGAGTCCTGGGACCACACCCCACATCGGGTTCTCTGCTTAGCAGAAGCCTGCTTCTCCCTCTGCCTCTGCCTACTGCTCCCCCTGCTTGTGCTCTCTCTCTCTCTCACTGTCAGATAAGTAAGTCAAATCTTTTAAAGTAAAATAAAATAACATGACTCTGTTAATTGGAAACTACTGATGAGTATTTTTTTGAAATTTGAGATTTGTGCTGAAAATACAAGGAGAGCCACTGTTCAAACTGTCCATGGCCTTATGGTTGCTTGTCCTGGGAGCATCGCTGTTCCTGGAAGGATTCAACACTACATGAGTTTTCCTTGTTCAGATTGTGAATTCATAGAATAATGATTCTAAGCTTTGTGCTTCCCATTCTCTGACTCGCAGGACATGTGAAAGGAAAATTCTTCCTGTGGATTTGAAAGGTCAGGAGGAAACTGAGGTCCTCATGGCTGAGGCCTTGTTCTGCTCTTCCCGTGTAGGCTGCCCTTGTGTGACTTTCCCCTTCGAATTACACATAGTCTCAGTTAACTGATCGGGGGCAGGAATCTATCCATCCTAGGGGGCATTGAAAAGGATCCTGTGACAGGAGGAAAATCTGTTTGTCGTAGGTGGTCAGCTTTCCACGTTCCTAAAGCTGAAAAAACGTATCTGTGACGAAAGCTAAAGTTTTCTTAAAATAGGAAAAAAATGTGTTCTTGGGATGTGGTCTCTTCTTCCAGAATATTACGTCAGCAGTAGTAACGACAGAAGAGTATGGCCGGCGAGTGCTGATTTAAACCCTCCGAGTGGCTCAGAGACTCTCACGGCCTCCTTGTGAGAATGGTGTTGTTGTTTGCACTTTGTAGATGAGGAGTTTGAGGAACAGGACTTTGTAACTAAGTGTGCCCGACTCCAGGGCTTTTGCTTCTAGAAGGCAGGCCTCCTGGTCTCGTGTCTGTGTCCCATTAGTGCATCTGCTCTGCTGGTCTCCCTCCGTGCCAGGGAGAGTGTGGCTAGCTCGGAAAGGCCTCGGTGAGCTCTGTCGGTGAGATCGCATCTGTGGCCGTCTGAGATGGCTTCTGTCTTCTTCCTCTCCTCAGCTACGGGGTGCTGCTTTGGGAGCTCTTGACCGGCGAGGTGCCCTTCCGAGGAATCGACGGCTTAGCCGTGGCCTACGGAGTGGCCATGAACAAGCTCGCCCTGCCCATTCCTTCTACGTGCCCAGAACCTTTTGCCAAACTCATGGAAGGTAAGTGACCGCTGACTGGAACAAAACTAGAGCAGCGCTTGGGTAGATGTCGGACGATTCGGCCGGGTCCGTCACGGAGAGAGGGGAGGAAGTACAAGTCAGTCAGCGAGGAATCCCGTGGGTGGTTGGAAGAGCCACTTTCAGATGATGTGGCACCTGCTGCGTTGCTGTCACAGGTGCGCCTCTGTCCATCCCCAGGGACTGCAGAACTCCACTTAGTAACTAAAACCCACTACCCAGCAAGTCAGTATTTTATCATCTAATACAAAATGAGAAGACATGGCAGCTTCTGTTTTTAAGACCTCCGAGTGTATTACATCTAGAAACGAAGAACGTCCGAGAAGAGATCTCTAGGAGTCACCTGCTCAAACCCTGTAATTCCCTGAGCGAGAAATCCGAAGCTGAGAGAGACAGAGTGCACTCCGTTAGCTAGTGTGTGAGCCGAGAAGACGTAGCGTTCACCCTTCCCGACACCCAGTCCAGGCCTTTTTATCTTTGCCTCATCATCATCCCAGTGGCGTGAGGAAGGCTGGCTCATTTATTGGTGGGAAACTGAGGTCCGAAGTCCAGTTACCACTGTCAGGACTGGAATTGTGTAGGAACGTGGTAAGTCCTGGCTGTCGAGCCTTGCGCCAGCAAACCCTTTGGACTTGCTTTTCTGATGCTAAGTCGGCAGGCAGAGTCGGTTGGGGGCAGAACTGCTGCATCTGTTTCCACGTTCACTCTGGTCGTGAGCGTGGGCAGCTTGCTTTCCCCGGCCCTGTGTGTGGTTGCCGAAATCCCCGTGTTTCTGTTTCTGGAAGGAAAATTGTGAGACAGTTTCCTGGTAAATAAGGTCACATCATATTCTGTCTTACTCCTGTCTCTGTCCATTGGTGCTTCCTGTCTGCTCCGTGTCCCACACAGACTGCTGGAATCCGGACCCTCATTCACGACCGTCTTTCACAAATATCCTGGACCAGCTAACTACCATAGAGGAGTCTGGCTTCTTTGAAATGCCCAAGGACTCCTTCCACTGCCTGCAGGATGACTGGAAACACGAGATTCAGGAGATGTTTGACCAACTCAGGGCCAAAGAAAAGGTAAATAAAACAAGAAAAAAGGCACGCATTGAATCAAGTGGGTCTTCTCCACTGGGCCTTCTCCACTGGGGCCTCTGGACCGATTCTGACACAAGCACCTTCCTGCTTAGTTTGAGGTAGCAGCACCTTTTTCTTCCCGACGTTACACAGAGAGAGTTCTCCAGGCCTCAGGTGTGTCCTGAAGTGGTAGAGATGGTTCCTTTCTTTCTGGGATTTGGCAGAAACCAGTTGGGCGTCGTGAGCCCAAAGTTCTCCACGTGGAGTACCTATTCCACTGTCCACACCAGAGGAAGAGCGCCACTGGGCAGGCACCAGCAGGAAATCAGAGAGGTTCTAGAAACCTTTTTTGGTTCCATAGTGGACTTCCAGAGTGGGGGTTACTTGGAGACAGGGATGCTTCAACACTGAACATAGTCATCAGCACATCCTACGACTGTCTTTGGTATTGGAGTCAGAAACAAAAGATGGGCTGAAAATACTATGGTTCTGAAATGATTGGGTGTTTTGCATGTTTGTTTTTTTTTTTTTTAAAGATTTTATTTATTTATTTGACAGAGAGAAATCACAAGCAGGCAGAGAGGCAGGCAGAGAGAGAGAGAGGAGGAAGCAGGCTCCCCGCTGAGCAGAGAGCCCGATGCGGGACTTGATCCCAGGACCCTGAGATCATGACCTGAGCCAAAGGCAGCAGCTTAACCCACTGAGCCACCCAGGCGCCCAGGAGTTCAGATATTCTTAGCTTACTAGAGATCTGCCGTGCGTTTTGGTGGCCATTCCTTACGTGGCTCCTCTCTGGGCCCCCGGTGTCTGAGGAGCCGTTTGCGTCCACGGGGGGTGGGGGAGCAAGCGCTTACGTTGCTTCTGCTCGGGCTGGGCTGGATCTAAGGGCTACAGCCACGGACACGAGCAACAGCCACGAGTTTCCTGGCTAATTTCTTTTTTACCTCCTCGTTGCCCGCTCGGGGCATTTGGGAAGCAACATGATAAGAGGAGCTGAAATTATGTACATCTTTATGGCTTCTCAGTTCTTTCCCTTGAAAGATGTGATGATGGAAGAACCTTTTATCCTTTTTATCCTGCAGTCTTGTGACCCCTACCCCCCCAGCATGTAGGCAGGTGTCACTGTCTTTCTTATCCAGGGCAAAGGCTCCGTGACTTGTCTGCAGGCACACAGCCAGTAAGCGGGGAAGCAGAATTTTCCTCCTGGGTCATCTGATTCCAAAGCCATCTTCTCTCCAGGATCATTGTTTACCTCAACAAATGACTTAAAAATAATTTCTGAAGCTAATTTGAAGAGATTAACCTCTTCTTATGCCACATAGCACTTCCCAACCTGGTACTACTTGGCAAGTGAAGGAGTGTTCCACAGGGGAATGGACCGAGCTCATGACAGATCTTTCGGGCCCTGGGTGGGGGGAAGGGACCAGCACTGACTGCATGATTGAAAAAGGCCATTCCTCTGGCCCCCGGGCAGCTCAGTCAGTTAAGCATCTGACTTTGGCTCAGGTCATGGTTTCAGGAGGACAGAGCCCCACAGTGAGCCCCCCCCCCCACTTGGCAGGGAGTCTGCTTGTCCCTCTCCCTGTCCCCCTACTCATGCTCTCTCTCTCTCAAATGAATAAATAAATGAAATCTTAAAAAAAGAAAAAGAAGAGGAGGTGCTCCTGTTACTAGTGATGTTCTGAGTAGAAGAACCTCGTGTTGCTGGCTCTTGAGGTTGTCGAATCACTTGATTCATGGTTTTCTTGCTTTCGGTTGGTGAAATTATAAGGGTATCTGCCAGTACAAAAAATGGAAGTGGGAAATTGTCACAGGTAGCTATTAGGAGAAGCCAAACCAATTCTCGTAGCAGCCAGCATTCGTAGAGCACGTACTATGTGCTATGCTCTGTTGCAAAGCGATTTATAGGAATCCTTATATGGTCTCACATAATAAGATAATAATTGTCTTATGTAAACAACTGTGATGTCAGTGCAGTTAACTCCATGGTACTTATAAGGCCCGCGGTAACTCGCTCTGGGCCATGATTCAGGCAGTTTGTTCCAGAGTCCTTGCTCTTAACCACGGCGCCCTGACGCCTGTCCATGGTAAGACTCCTAGTGGGGCAAGTGAGGGTGAGGGACTCCCGGGGAGATGCCTCCTAAGTCATTGTGTGCAGCGAGGGGATTTGCATACAAGGAGGCTGATCCCCAGACCGGTGCTTCACAAGAAGGAAGGACACTCACCATGTTTGAGAGGCTGGGGATTTATGGTGCCGTTGGCCAGTATTCCGTAAGTGTCCTGGTTTCTCGTATGAGTCAGCTCATTCCCAGCTTGTCTCAACTTACTGTTTCCAGTATAGCAGTGATGGATTTGTCTCTGGACTGGGGTCTGAGTTCCCTCCAAGGAAGGGGCTACAACCCACACCATCCCGTAGATGAGAGCAGGTTCTGCCCATCTAATACAGCCGTGGTACCAGAGCAAGCGTCCGGCAAAGACTGGGAAATATTTTCTCTTCTCTTTGCTGGCCTGCCACGATCCTTCTGGAGCACAGCGTTTTCCTTCAAGATGAGAGTGGAAACCACATGCCTCTGTGGAGTCACTCACCAACTGAACAGAGGTGCAGAAGACATGCCTCACTGCCTTTTGAGCAATCGCTCTGGAAATACATTTTTATTTGACTATTAGGTGATACCTGGAGGCCGATTCATTTATAGTGGGCACCGTTTAAGTCACATCCTTTATAGAATGGGAAAAAATGAAAATACAACCAAGTCTGTAAAATTTAAGTACATGATAATATTTTCTACCCAAACGCCCATGTTTTTCCAGTCACAGGCAATTTTAATCAGTAATCTAGGAACCCTCAGCCCCCGTCTCCAGGGCTACCATGGCTCTGTCCACGGGTGGCCGGGCTGAGCCTGCCCCTCCCAGGCATTCAGTTCCTGGGGTGGTCAGCGATTCCTTTACCAGCCCCCTGGGAAACCCGCGCCCCGTCTGGGACCTGGAGTATGGAGGCACCGGCCCTCGAGGGCCCTCGGCCTCCCCTCCAAGCCCGAGCACTCCGGCTTCTCCGCCGTGCTTCTGCCCCTGCAGGAGCTGCGCACCTGGGAGGAGGAGCTGACGCGGGCCGCGCTCCAGCAGAAGACCCAGGAGGAGCTGCTGCGGCGCCGCGAGCAGGAGCTGGCCGAGCGGGAGATCGACATCCTGGAGCGGGAGCTCAACATCATCATCCACCAGCTGTGCCAGGAGAAGCCCCGGGTGAAGAAGCGCAAGGGCAAGTTCCGGAAGAGCCGGCTGAAGCTCAAGGACGGGAACCGCATCAGCCTCCCTTCCGGTCAGTGGCCGGGGCCCTGCGGGGAGCCGGGGACCCAGCTCCGCGAGGCAGGACGCTGTGGGTCTCAGATTGGGGCGGGCTCGAAGTGGGCTGGCCATTCGGGGGGACACTGGCCCGCGGCCAAGCTGGCCCACCCCAGGGGAGGTTCTGAGTGTGACTAAACAGACCGCGGGGAGGTGGCGGGCACACCTGACCGGCACCGTCCAGCAGCCAGCAGCCTCGTGGCTCCCGTGGAGGACTCAGGGCCCTGCGGAGTCACTCCTCTCAGGGTTTCTTTGAATAACCAGTTCTCTGGCCGCAGTGGAGAGTAGGATTCATGGGTAGGAATTTGAGTTGCACACAACCTTTCAGAAGCACTTTGGGTGAGGAGAGGTACATCTGTACTAGGTTCAGCCTTGGGAAAATGCAAATCAACACAAAACCATGAGTTAGAATCTTTGTGGGTTGTAATGGACCCATGGAGGGAGGCGGTGCTCACTGCAGGTTTGTTGTATTCTATGTCTACAAGGTCCCGGGAAGCAAGCTCAGTGGAGGTGGGAGGAAACCGAGGGAAAATAGCATCAAGGGGACACAGTGGAGGATTTTAAGCCCCAGGATGATGGCTTCAGTGCAAGCACGGGAATTCATCCAGTGCAATCCCGTGGCTAGATTTGTGGGACGTGTCTCCTAGTGTTCTCGTTGTACATTTTCCTGGCCGGCAGCACCGTCTGTGAGCCCCTCTTGAGCGTGTTGTGTGCGGTGGCTGCTGCTGTGAGCTGGGGAAGCTCAGAGGGAAGCAGTAGTTCCCACCTCCAGGGAGATCGCGTCTAGTCAAGGGACCTCGGTGCAGACACTCATCTGTTTATTATACCTCTCGATAGCTGAGGACACTGGGACTTAGAAAACCAGCGCTGTAAGGTTTCCCTTCTTTATGCCGTACCATAACTGCCTTTGGAAAACACCACAGTTTGGGCCATTAGTCCCATCACGCTCGCTTCCCTAGGTTCCCACCAAGGATGAGTCCTTATTACTCTGCTCTGCCGGCCCTTAGTGAGAAGCTTCTGGCTCCCTGCCTTGGTCCCCGAGAAAAGGGGGCCTCTCCTCATCGATTGTAAGAAACCGAATTTTAAGTCAGATTTCCTAGACTAATTAGCAAGTCTCACGATCTTAAGAAAACTGCTATAAATCTGTAGTTGCTACACCTACCTGAGCCACAGATGAGCTTGACTCAGAGAGTGAATTTTCCTTCTCATATGTTCAGCTTGCTGTCCTGCCATCTTCGGGGAGAAAGCATTTCCCAGGCAAACAAGTTGCTTCTTAGGAAACCGGGGCCTGTCCCTCCAGCCTGCTGGGAAGTGTCACTTTTCTCGTAGGAACTGGATTATGGAAAATTCTAACACGCACGCATGTCTGTCTTTCCCCAAGCAGATTTCCAGCACAAGTTCACGGTTCAGGCCTCCCCCACCATGGATAAAAGGAAGAGTCTCGTCAGCAGCCGCTCCAGTCCTCCCGCGAGCCCCACCGTCATTCCTCGCCTTCGGGCCATCCAGTGTGAGACTGTTTCCCAAATTAGTTGGGGCCAGAACAC
The DNA here is from genome assembly GCF_030435805.1 of Mustela lutreola. Lineage (NCBI taxonomy): Eukaryota > Metazoa > Chordata > Mammalia > Carnivora > Mustelidae > Mustela > Mustela lutreola. Next base: position 141,790,929 of record NC_081296.1, read on the forward strand.
ACCAGGGGCCTCTGTCCCCTGCTCTGTCCAGCCACCGACTGGCCCAGGCTTGCTCCATCCATAACTTCTGCCACCTCTCCTCGGCAATGTGTATATACATGCACATATGTACGCAAACCCTTAGCGCTCCTTCTTGTCTCTCTCCGTTAGCTTTATACTGCTACCTCCCCTACTTCTCCTCTTAGAGACCAGCAGAGGGGTTTGTGGGCATTGATGGGATCTTTCGTGAACTACAGAGCAATTCAGAAACTGGCGTGTGCTATAGGTAGTCTGGGACCTGGCCTGGGCTGGTTGGTACCCTGGCCTGGGGACCTTGTATGCTCTCTGCCGTGTTCAGGGCATCATTGTTTTTTGTTATCGTTCATGCTCCCCAGGGGAAGGGTGTTTTCAAAGTGTAGGTCCTAAGGAAACTGGCCACATACTTCGGGATAGGTCAAGTCTGGACCAATTATATTCTTTTTTTTTTTTTTTAAAGATTTTATTTATTTATTTGACAGAGAGAGATCACAAGTAGGCAGAGAGGCAGGCAGAGAGAGGAGGAAGCAGGCTCCGTCCTGAGCAGAGAGCCCGATGTGGGGCTCGATCCCAGGACCCTGAGATCATGACCCGAGCCGAAGGCAGCGGCTTAACCCACTGAGCCACCCAGGCGCCCCTGGACCAATTATATCCTTACAATTTTACAAGATTTACAAAAAATTTTCAAATTTTTACAATTTTAGTGTTTATTAAAAGAATTTCCACACACACGTGTGTGTATAAATGGAGTCGTCTCCCTAACTTAAAGATAGAGATTTCTTTTTTTTTTTTTTTTTTTTAAAGATTTTATTTATTTATTTGACAGAGAGAAATCACAAGTAGATGGAGAGGCAGGCAGAGAGAGAGAGAGGGAAGCAGGCTCCCTGCTGAGCAGAGAGCCCGATGCGGGACTCGATCCCAGGACCCCGAGATCATGACCTGAGCTGAAGGCAGCGGCTTAACCCACTGAGCCACCCAGGCGCCCCAAAGATAGAGATTTCATTTAAAAACAAACAAAAGACGACTCTGGCTGGCTCTCCTTGAAAAACCCATTCATATCTGTGGATTCCCTTTTTTCATGTGGCCACCGTTGGCTGGAAGCAATGGCGACTGCCATATGCTCTGTATTTTACCTCAGTCCCCTCAGCTCCTGTATTTTTGGTGTCTGGAACCATCTGCTCATTTATGATACAAGCCTAGTCTCTGAGGCATTTGGGTTTGAACTTCTGCTATAAGGCAGTAATGTTAGAAGAACGTTCCTCCTCTCTTCCCGGTTATAATTCTCTAGGCCGTTCCGTCCCCACCTCCTCATTGTCTTCCCTTCTTACCAAAATTCTTCTCTGCACCTCTGAGTCTTCCCTTTCACCCTTACCTTTTTTTTCCCCTTCCTACCTAGCTCCTTCCCTACCTACCCTGACTCCAGTTCCACTGGAACAAAACAAGTCCCGTAAGCCAGATCTGTTTGGAACTCCAGTGTCCGGCTGGCCTGAGCACCCGCTTTGCCTCGGACTTGGGAGGATCGGGGAAGTTTCCCGTGTTGGGTGCTTTGAGAGCGCTCGGTGACTGGTGCCTGAGGACTCGAAGGCTCCACTTGGCCACAGAGTTTTTGACTTCTCCCCTGCAACTCCATATGTGTGTGTGTGTGTCTGTGTCTGTCTGGTGAGGTAGAGGCTAGTTTTGGGGGGACCCTGTCTATCTTTTTTCCAGGTCCCATCCAACTTTTGTTATTCACAGTGACACCGGGTGAAAGCAGCAAAACCTGGGGCCGGAACTCAGTCATCCTGAGAGAGGAAGGGGAGGAGGAGGAGAAGAGAGCCCCCAAGAAGAAAGGACGGACGTGGGGGCCAAGCACGCTTGGTCAGAAGGAGCTTGCCTCCGGAGATGAAGGGTAAGAACCGGAACGCAGGCGATTCTTTCCGCTTAAAGACGGGTGCTGCCTTTTAGAACTATGATGTGAAATACTTTCTCCCTGTTGTGGGTTTCATTGCTTGCTGAGAAAATTACAAGCCTGTGGATCTTTGCAGTGGTTTTCCAATATCCTCGCTCCCTGGACCCTAGGAAGGGGCTCAGCCTACTTCTGTGTATGGTAATTATTTAATGCTTTGCGGGTCCTGGTAACTATTTTATGCTTTGCGGGTCCTGTCTTCTCTTTTGCAGCTCCTCTGCTGCTTTGTTGCGGCGCCAAAGCAGGCGCAGACCGCGGGCGACATGTAACTGAAGGAGCGCGCCTGTGTTCTTTCAGTAAGACTCGCAAACACAGGCGGTGGATGGGAGTTAGCCCTCCCGTTTGAGTCTGCCGAGCCGTGCCGGCGTCTGCCTCTTCCCCTTCAAACACCCGCGCAGAGCAAAGAGAAGGAAGGGCAGGGGACCCTCTTGACCTGGAGGCTTATCCCGAAGCAAGGGTGGTTGCAATAACCCAGAGCTGGCAGTCTGTGCGCTCAGATGTAACAGCATGGCCACCAGAACTTTTTTTTTTTTTTTTTTAAGATTTTATGTATTTACTTGACACAGAGAGAGAGAGCACAAGTAGGCACAGAGGCAGGCAGAGAGAGAGAGAGGAAGGGAAGCAGGCTCCCTGCTGAGGGACAGCCGGATGCAGGGCTTGATCCCAGGACCCTGGGATCATGACCTGAGCCGAAGGCAGAGGCTTTAACCCACCAAGCCACCCAGGCGCCCCCAGAACTTTTTTTAAAAATTTATTTAAATTCAATTAATTAACAGTTTCCGAGATAGAGTTCAGTGGTTCATCAGTCTCCTGGAACACCCAGTGCCTGTGACATCTCGGGCCCCCAGAACTTCTTTTAAGCCCCACCTCCTGGCCACACTGAGTGTGTGAGCAGCCACTCTGGGCAAAGCACGAGACCCGGCTTTGCGTCTTGGACGTGCTGGTCTTCCTGAGCCTCATGGGTTAGATTCTCTCAGGTCCCGGCTCCTCAGAGGCCATGCCCCGTGGTGCAGTCCGCAGTGGCGAGCGCACCTGCTGACCCCAGGCCTTCCCAGCCCCTCGTCTCCCCGCTGAGATGAGGATTAACTAAGTTCCTCTTTGGGACGTGCAGGCAGGATTCGCTGGCTCCTGGTGAGCCTGCGCAAGTACAGCTGTGCCGTGGCACGCCTCTTGTGCCGTTTCCATGTCGCCGTTGAAAAATGAGCGTCGTGGTTTATGGTTCTTTTTCTGGGTGTTAAAACCTAGAATCCTGTTTCTTGACTTTTCTGAGAAGCAGCAGCAACCCCCTTCTCCCTTTGCAGTGACTTTTCTGAGCTTGTGCCTGGCTCTGGCCCTGGCCCTGGCCCCGGCGCTGGTATTCCTTTGACTACTAGACCATCTCAGGTCCAACGTCTGTTTTCTCTTGTCAGATCTGAGCTGAAGGCGAAAATGTCAGTTTGGTGCATAAAGGACTGACTCTTTGAAGCCAGGCTTTAGAAATCACTAGATGCCTTGGAATAGGGAAAGGGAAGGGAGGGGAGGAGGGAGAGAGGGAGGGAACTAAGGCAGGCAGGCAGGCAGGAAACTTTAGGTATGTAGGGCAAACTGCCTAAGCTGAGAGTTCAGTGCCTGAGCCCTCTAGGAATGGTAAATTGTTCTGCTGCGGTTGCTTCTGTAGGGGCAAGAGCCCCACAGTCTGATTGCGCTTGAGCCCTGGGGTCCAGTAGGGTTGTGGTGGGTCTGAGAAACTCAGTCGCCCTGAATCCCTTGGTATTTCTGACTTTCGTTTGATTCCTGCCTGACAGGATTTCCCAGGTTGGCTGTGGATCCCAGTAGTTTCTATAGTTCTGTTTCATTTATAGATATATATTTTTTTTTTGTCTTGCTGGTAAATTAACTTTATTTCACATTCCAAAATATTTATTTTGGCATTTCTTCTCCCTTCCATAGATTTGTCCTCAAAACTGTTAAAACAGTTCAAAATAAGACTTATAATTGATTCTCAATTCCTAGTCAAGAAATCACGTATATTCCGTTCATTCTCAAGTCAAATGTCAGAAATTTTTGAGAGGCTCTGTATGACTGTATTTCTAATTTTAGTCCCTATCAACGGAAGAAAATATGTAACAGCAAGAAGTTATGTTAAGTTCAGTAATGTTAAGTGAATTTGCATCTCCATCCTTTTAAAAAAAATAGTATATATGTTATAGGAAACATATACTTGCTCATAGACAGCTTGGGTATGTGGCTTCATGCTGTCTCCGCAGTTACGCTGTGGTGGCTCAGGGACCTTTGCCCCACAGATTGGGAGGTCCTGGGCCTGTGGCAGCTCGAGCACGGCCACCTCGTTAAGATTCCCGCATGGTGTGGGCTGTGCTGAGCAAGCAAGAGCAGGGCGGCTGGCCACGTGATCGAGTCCAGCCTCGAGGGCTCCCATGTGGGAGAGGCTGAGTTGGATGTACCCACTGTCGCCCACTACTGATTTTCTTTATTCATTGAAGATCCCCTCAGAGACGTGAGAAAGCTAATGGTTTAAGTACCCCATCAGAGTCTCCACATTTCCACCTGGGGTGAGTCTCCTCTGCACCCTTCCATCAAGTGTGTTCGTAACAGTTCCCCTTCCATTTCCTCCTTCTCACGGCACACCCCGTAGAACCGAGCCTCGTTATTGCCAAGGCTGTGCTGACTTTTTTTTCCTTTAAAGCAGTACCCCTGTGCACCCTGGGATCTTCCTGTGTTGGTCTGACTCTCCCGTTCCTCCCTTCCCTGACCGCCCCCATGGTTGGGATTCTTCCCGCACCCTTAGCTATAGGGGGATGACACAAGGCTGTTTGTCATCTTCAGCATTGGCTTTGACTTTGCTAATCCGGATCCCCTTGAACCCAGAAGATACTAGAGGATTGTCAGTCAGAAGTCCCAGGCTGTGGGTTGAGTAGCATGCTTATCTCTGGCGGTGTATTTTAGTAGAAACCACTGGTGGCTGAATGTACTTGAATTCATTGGTATTTCTGATAACACTTTGAAACGGATCTGAAATGAGGGGAAACGTTGGTCCTTCTCTCTCCCTCGGGATGGACTGGGAAGAGTGGGCTTAATCTGAGTAGCTTTTTCTGATCCTAAAATGAGAGCCACCGCTGATTATTATCCTGGTATTTCCAAGGTAACAATAACCCACAGATTTCCTCAGTCTTCCCTTTTTATTGTCTTTTAGAGAAAAGACCAGTGCTTCTGGGCCTCTGATTCCCCCATCATATAAGGGGGCTGGAGGGGTCCCCCCATCAGGGTCCCCCGAGTTACTGGCTTGCAGGTGTGAGCTCCTCACAAGGGTCTGAAAGTGAGCTCCTGCCCTTTTCCTCTCCATTCCCAGACAAACCAGGGGCTCCAGTACAGCTTTATGTACTCTGCACATAGGTCTGTCCCAAAGTGCACTGGGTTGGTGCAGCTTTGTTGGCTGGTTTTTGTTTTTTATAAAAGTGTCTGGCTTTGAAAGTTGCCTGAGCATGCCATTCGCCGGGAAGGAGTGGAGAAACGGTCTAAGTGGAGCAGGCTGGCCCATCCTTGTCTGCCAGCTCCCCTGCCCGGGGCTTGCCTGGCATCGCAGTGTCCCCTGATGTCAGCACTGTGCTGTAGACAGTGTCCCGGAGCGATGGCCTCTTGTGGAAGATGGGCTCGGGCAAGACCCGGGCCAGTGCTGGGCAGTCCGCGCTCTTCTGCCCTCTTGCCAGCCTGCCTGCTAGATCTTTCCCCCGCTCCATAGCAGCATGTGGAGGGGTGGGTTCACGGCCCTGCTTTTCTTTTCCGAGAGCATGTGTACTTCCGTTTGCGATGCGAGGGGACTCGGGGTTTGTTGCCTGTACGCCAAGGCTCGTGGGCTTTGGTGGAATTAATAGGCTCCCAGGGAGAGACATTTGCACAGGCCCGTGGAGGTGCGGGTCGAGTAAGGGAAGTAACCAGTTCTCACAGTCTCCTCGTTTCCTCCCGTCAGCCTCAAGTCCCTGGTAGATGGATACAAACAGTGGTCGTCCAGTGCCCCCAACCTGGGGAAGGGCCCGAGGAGTAGCCCAGCGCTGCCAGGGTTCACCAGCCTTATGGAGATGGGTGAGCCCTGCCCTTGTTCTGACCCTCCCTGTGCCCTCAGGGAAATTTTGGTCAAGCTTCTGGGACTGTTTGAGGAGCCCTGGTGCCCCTTCATGGGCGTCTCCTCTTTCCCCAACTCCCAGGCCCCACCTCCTGCCCTCTTTGCTCGCTCTACTCCTGTTTCGTTGAACCTTCCCCAATCACAGTTTCTTCCTCCTGCTGCCCTGGGCCCGCGGCCTCCCATCCGAGGGTTTGTTGCCCTAGTCTCCTAGGGCAGTGCAGAGGGTGAGGCCTTGAATCAGGCACTTCCCTTTGCTGGGTCGCTTCCCTTTGTATCTTAATATGGGGAGTCTGCAAACCAGGAGATGGTGGCGGGGAACACTGTGGTCTTTCTCCAGGGAAGCTTTCCAGTTGCTTGGGTAAGGTCTCCTCCAGGCTGTTGCTCAGACAGCAGGTGCTGTTCTCGCTGATGACTTCCAAGGTCGTAGTGGGTCAGTTCATACAGTAGATGCACCTTCACCCGTGGAGGGCATTCCGGTCCATTGCAGGACACTGGTCTAAGGACCGGCCTCTAGGCCATCCCAGAAATTCAAGGTCTCTTCCAATTTTAAGGTGCAAAAAAAGGAGGAATGTTTCTGTTCTACCCACTATTCTAGGACACTCACACTCTACCTCGTGTGGTGAGGGTCCCTATGAAAGGAGTAGAAAAGTGGCAGATGACTTCTTCAGAAAACAGGAAAGGAGGCTGTGGGATGGAGAGTGATTTCCTCGGGTTGGCCACAGTTGAGCGTGGAGGGCTGAAACCCTGGGGCTCAATGCCAGGTGCCTTAGACTCTTCAGTCTTTGCATTCCTGACGCTCGGCCAGGAGGCAGGGGTAGGAGAGAAGGACAAGATTCTCTTGCTGCTTCATCTCTGTGTCCTGTGTCCCCTTCCTTCCTCTCGTTCGCACAGAGGATGACAGTGAAGGCCCCAGAAGCGGGGAGAGTCGTCTACAGCATCCACCCAACCAGTCCTACCTCTGTATCCCATTCCCTCGTGGAGAGGACGGAGAGGGCCCCTCCAGTGATGCAGGCCACGAGGAGCCCACCCCGGTCAATTCGGCCACCAGTACCCCGCAGCTGACGCCCACCAACAGCCTCAAGCGGGGTGGCGGCCACCACCGCCGTTGTGAGGTGGCCCTGCTCGGCTGTGGGGCTGTTCTCGCAGCCACGGGCCTGGGGTTCGACCTGCTGGAAGCCGGCAAGTACCAGCTGCTTCCCCCGGAGGAGCCCGAGCCCCCAGCCCGGGAGGAGAAGAAGAGGCGCGAGGGTCTTTTCCAGAGGGCCAGCCGGCCTCGTCGGAGCACCAGCCCCCCCTCCCGGAAGCTCTTCAAGAAGGAGGAGCCCACGCTGCTGCTGGGAGACCCCTCCGCCTCCCTGACGCTGCTGTCGCTCTCGTCCATCTCCGAGTGCAACTCCACCCGCTCGCTGCTGCGCTCTGACAGCGACGAGATCGTGGTGTACGAGATGCCCGTCAGTCCGGCCGAGGCCCCGCCCCTGAGCCCCTGCACCCGCAACCCCCTGGTCAACGTCCGCGTGGAGCGCTTCAAGCGGGACCCCAACCAGTCCCTGACTCCCACCCACGTCACCCTCACGGCCCCCGCGCAGCCCAGCGGCCACCGGCGGACTCCTTCCGACGGGGCCCTCAAGCCAGCGGCTCTCCTCGCCAGCAGGAGCCCCTCCAGCAATGGGCTGAGCCCCAGCCCTGGAGCAGGTGAGCCCGGCCCTCCTCCTCTTGCCTCTTTCCTGCCTCTGTGCCCCACCCACCCACCCAAGAGTGGCCGTATTGGTGTCCTTCCTCCTCTGTCCCGCACACCAGGACATGCTGCCCTTGGCTGGTGGGGGGGTGGCCCGGCCGGCTGCCCTCTCTCGTGCAGGAGAGACAGAAAGGTTCTAGGCAGGATCAGACCCGGGGCTCCAGGAGATACTCAGGCCCTGCGTCTTGCAGTGCGCCGTGTGGTGCTTGCAGGGTACGGGTGGGGCTGGAGCCTAGCTCTGCTTGTGCCCAGAAGGGGAGACGGAAGTTCCCGGAAGGAATGGCGTGCTGCCCCAGGAGGGGCACCTGGTGCCACGTGGCTGGGCTCCAGCCTGCCTTTACTGCGCTGGTGCAGTCTTGCTCACAGGCAAGCTTCCTCCTGGGCGTCCTGCCCTGCATCGGTCATCCCTTACTCGTGGCTGACTCCCTGGGCATGGAGAGGGATCCCGGTGAACCGCTGGGCCCGGCATGCGCGCGCCTCCTCCGCCTAATCTCATGTCGTTCCCACCAGCAGCCCCCGACCCCCTGGGGACCTGAATCTGACTCTGAAACCCCCCTCACCCTGCAGAAGCTGAGGAGATGGTGACTGAGATTTGAGTGATACTTGAGTGTAAACGACAGTTACTTTCTCTTCCGCTTGCCCCCTCCCCTCTTTAGATTTTATTTTTGCTGTGCAGATGTGTGTCCTCTCTGGGGAGAGACCTTATGCCTCCTCTGTAGAGTTTGGTTACCTTGATTTGTTCCTGCCTCACGTGTTTATTCACCGAATCAACTGAGAATAAGCAGATCTTTCCTTAAGTCAGGGTCAGCGAACTTTCTTGGTAAAGGGCGAGAGAGTAAATATTTGAGGCTTTGTGGGTCCCGTGGTGTTTGTTGTAACTACTCAACGCTGCTGCTGTAGTGGGAGAGCGAGCAGTAGACGTGGCTGTGTTACACTGAACCTTTATTTGCCAACAGAGGGTGGTCCATGGGGCATAGTTCTGCCTTAAGCTCTTTCATTACAGATGTCACCTCCTTATGTCCCATGATTACTGTTCTAATCAGATACAGTGATCATGGCCTTCTGGTTCACTACTGTATCCCCAGTGCCTCCCAGCACACTGCCCGGCAGGTCACTGGTGTTCATTAACTATCTGTTACTCGGGTTAGTCCAAGTGACTAAGGCTATGACGGCTATGGGGAGGGAGTAGTGTCCAGCCGGTGTCTAGCCAGCCCAGGAATGTGGTGTTGTCATCTGATGCTTCTCCCTTTGTCTCTTTGACCAGGAATGTTGAAAACCCCCAGCCCCAGCCGAGACCCAGGTGAATTCCCCCGTCTCCCAGACCCCAATGTGGTCTTTCCCCCAACCCCAAGACGCTGGAACACACAGCAGGACTCCACCTTGGAGAGACCCAAGACCCTGGAGTTTCTGCCTCGGCCACGTCCTTCTGCCAACCGGCAACGGCTGGACCCTTGGTGGTTTGTGTCCCCCAGCCACGCCCGTAGCGCCTCCCCAGCCAACAGCTCCAGCACAGAGACACCCAGCAACCTGGACTCCTGCTTTGCTAGCAGCAGCAGCACTGTGGAGGAACGGCCTGGACTTCCGGCCCTGCTGCCGTTCCAGGCGGGGCCGCTGCCCCCCGCCGAGCGGACGCTTCTGGATCTGGACGCGGAGGGCCAGAGTCAGGACAGCACCGTGCCGCTGTGCAGAGCTGAACTGAACACACACAGGCCTGCCCCTTATGAGATTCAGCAAGAGTTCTGGTCTTAGCATCAAATGGGCTGGGGGCGGCCAAGGGGGAAGCCGGAGGAGATCGGGGGAGCTGGTTGGCACAGCCCTTTCTCAGAGTTGGACCCCCCTGAAATCCAGCCCTACTTCTTGCACTGATAATGCACTTTGACGATGGAAGGGGTGGAAGCAGGGCCACTTCAGAGGGTCCCCTGCCCTGTAGGGCCTTTCTACCCACGTCCACTGGAAGGGGCTGTGGCCATCAGCTCTGGCTGTGTAGGGGAGAGAGGGGTGCGTGCATGTCCCCCATCCTCCACAGTCTTCCTCGCCTTTCGGGTGTCCCTGCAGGGTCACTCAGCCAAATCTGTCTGCTGCTCCCTCTCCTGAGTCCCCTGGGTAAGCCCAGAGCCTGTCCTGGAGCCCTCGTATTAGCCCTGAGTTCCCAAACACCAGTATTGGATGTTCTGTGATTGATTTTTGCTCCTCTTCCACATCCTTCCCCAACACCCATGAATCCGCATCTCAGCTGGGGTGAAACAGGAGCTTTTCCGGGTCCTCAGCCCTTATGTGCCAGCCGGAGGACCGAGGGCATGGTGCCCTGGCGTGGGGCACAGGAGTTGCCGGACCCGGCACTGACCTGCCTGTGCTTCCAGGTGCCCCCTCCCTGCATTTATTTGAGCCTCGCAGGGGTGAGGGGACCTGCCTCAGTGAGAACTGGGGGGAGGGGGAGGAGTTAGGAAGCCCAGAGTTGAGTGGCAGCCAAGAGGGTCACAGAGTCTGCCCTTGTTCCTTTTGGAAACATGCGAATAAGGGCAGAAACCAGCACCGTTGATGGCATCCATCTCCTACCTGGGGTCTGGACGTGGCCAGACCAGTTTCTGCCCCAAACATGCTCATCCCAGGGATCATTTCTTGGGAGACTCACTCACCGGTGCCAGTTCTGAAGCCAGAGACGAAGTTCCTGCGCTTGTCCATTTTGTTATTTGACCTTTATGTGTGACGCCCGCCCGTCCCTTGACCTTTCCTCCCGTCCTGGGATCAGTGGACTTTGGGTTGTGTGTGTGGTTGGTAGAGACTTTGTGCCGCTCCAGAAGAGCTTATTGGTGGGGGCAGAGCGGGGGTCCTGGACACTGGGAGCCGGCACTGGGGGGATATCTTCTCAGCCAGGCCGTCCGTTCCGGGATGCCCTTGAAGGAAAACGGAGCCTTAGTTGTACCTTCCGCAAACGGACACGGTGAGGCCATGATGTTTGTAAGGTGCTCAGTGAGCCCCTAATGATTGTGCCCCAAGTTTCGAGCCCCGGGCTCCGCAGGCTGACCACGGTCCCTTGTCACTCTACACAGGTGGCCCCGATGCTGGGCTCTGGACCGTGCACGGGGTTGGAAGGAGAGCAGAGGCCAACCCCTACTTTCCTGGAGTTCGTTTCCTTGACTTGAATGTTGAGTTGCTTCTAGAGCTTTCTCCTGTGTACCTTCACTTCTCTGCTTACCCTGAGGCCTCCTGTGTCAACTGTGAACAGTTGTCTTGTGCGGGACGCACACATGAACTTGATGGGGAGCAGAGCCTTAGGTCATGCCCCTCTCCCCTCCAGACTCTCCAAACGTTGCTTCACTGTCCTCTCTCACAGAACAGTTCCCTGGAGATGCTGCCGGACAGCCCGTGGGCTTCCTGTGTTTGCTGCCTGGGGGCCAGGAAGTGGGGGGAGCAGGGGAGCAACAAAGCTGGCTCAGGTGATGACTTTGGTCCCTGCTCCGTCTCTCCCTGTAACTGATAAAGTCCCAACCTGGGAGTGAAGGAAGGGGTGACCTTAGCTTCCAAATGGCTCCTTGTTTGGTGAGCTCAGTGGTGCTCTGGCTCAAGGGTGCCACCTCATCTCGGGTGGGAGGCGCCCTCGGTGTGTTGCCCCGGGACTTGGCTGTCCTGTGTCATCTCTTCTTTGTGCAGCGAAGACTGTGAGAGACCATTTTTGCCCCCATGCCCCCCCCACCCCTTGGCCAGAAGGGGAAAAAATGTGAAACCTCTCCACAGTTCCAGCCCACCAAGTGACTCCCCTTTGTTCTTGATGGGGAGAGGGCCGCAGGTGGACTCTCCATAGCCCCTAAGTCACTAAGTCCTAGGTCACTAACGCATTTGCAAACCCTTGGCTCCGCTGAATGGCCCCTCAGTGGGGCACAGCCTACAGCAAGATCCAAACCCTCTGGCTCTGGCTGCTCTGCACGGTGAGGCAACTGGCAACTGACCGTTCTCTACTTTTCGTTGTTTCTTGGGGTGGCAGCCAACTCCTTTGGGAGTGGTAGCGTGATTGTTGCAGTGCCGGCTGAATGGTGGCCACTTGGCTTTGAGTGAGAGGTGGAACCTGTTTCTTACTCCCTGCCCAGAAGGAAGACAGGGGACGCCTGGGTCTGCTGAGGGTAGAATTGCACGTGCAAGAGGCAGAAGCAGGTTTAGTCTGAAGCGGCTTCCGGGGGGCATGTCCGGGGAGACAGAGGAGTTCCTTCTCAGCTCCTCCAAACCCTGTCTCTGATGGGCCCCTGCCTGCTGCCCACACACACTCTCTCTCTCTGTGAGGCAAGGCTCGGTTGAATAAGGATCCTGTGTAGTAATGGGTTTGAGTTGCTTTCTGTCCACCTCGGCTCCCCAGCCTCTGTGGCCGCGGTCAGGAGCAGGCCTTGAAGCTGGGGTCAGCCCCGGCCGTGGCATTAGCCAGCATCTCCCGTTCTCTTTCCTTCTCTTTCCTCAGGAACACTTACCCTCTGCTCTTGGCAGGTGCTCACTACCTAGAAGGCGGTGACGGGAAGCAGGTCCTGCTCTCTGCTCCTCCTCCCCAGATCCTTCCACAGATTCTAAACAGGATTATCCTCTATTTACCCCCTTGGGGATCCAGGCCACTGCCAGGGCCTGAGTGGATGTCCCCATTGTCCCCAAGTGTTATTTCTGAGAGGCTCTGGAGGTGGTCTTCACCTCGCATCCTGTAGTACCCCTGGGTCCAGGGGTGATGGTGACGATAGCTCACAAGGGTCCAGTCGGAATGATGCTAACCTTTCCTCCCGGCCTCTACAAACTTGCATCATTGTCCTCCTGATGCACTTGCTGGTACAGAAGAGGAAGCGCTTCAGGAGGAAGACATTCAAGGGAAGAGAAATTGAAAAGCTGCTTGGGCTGGCTGCTGAGTTGGGCACCGAGCTCTTGAGCCCTGAGCGAGGTGTCTCTCTCCCGCTTTCTGCTTTGCTCTCTGGCCTTGGGCTTGGTCTTTTGCTCCTCTCACATTCCCTTCCTGTAAAAGCCACCGTTACCCGCTTCTGTGACGAGGCTTTGAGGACACGTATCCCAGCTGGTCAGCGAAGCCCACCGCTCCCTGCCGACCATCGGGACGGACTGCTGGCGTCAGCAGTGTGGTTCTCATCACTTCTGCCTCTGAGGGACTTGCCTCCTGTTCCTTTGGTTTCTGGAAGAGTAGTGCTTTGGAGTTGGCTTAGTCTGGGGGCCATGGTCAGGCGTGTGTTCTTCTGCATTTATGTGGCACCTGGTGTTTGTAAGCGCCCTTTCTACTCCCCCTCCCCCACTTCACTTGTCCTGCTTGTCCTCACTGTCACCATCTTAGGAAGAAGGACCGAGGAGATGGGGAGGCTGGAGGCAGCGTCAGAATGACAGTTTGGGGTCTCACATTTTTTTAGGCGTCATTCCCAGAGTCTGCTTTGTTCAGAGACTGAAATCAGACCAGTTCCTGGAAGAAAATTTGTGAGAAGGTCCGCCAGCCCTTAAGATCCATGTCCCGGTGTGAGGCTCTTTACAAAGCCCCTATTCCCTCCGGCCACGGTTGCTCAGGGACACGACAAGACACCCCAAGGGCACCCAGGTGTGGCTTATGGTCCACGCTCTTGCTCCTCAGTTCCCAAAGTGGAGGCCCCCTCCTCCCTCCGTCCCGCTGCAAGCGGGAGACAGCGCCGAGCATTGCTAACTCTCCAGCACACGTTTCACAAAAGCAGAGAGCAGCGGACTCTGAAGTCCGGACAGCTGTGAAGGGGATGCTTCAGGGAGCCTTGACCTTTTCTCCCGTGTTTAATTAGCCTGTGCTTTTGACTCAGGTAGGTGAGGGCCCCCCTCAGGCAGGTGAGAAACACTCCGTTGCCTCTTGAAGGATTTGGGGGAAGAAGCAGATGTCCTTGCTGTAGTGCCAGGCTTTTCCAGAAAGCTCTGCCAGAGTCTGTGGTGCCCTGGATCAGAGGTGAGAGCAGCCCACAGCACGTTGTGGTCCCAGGTGACCGTCGTGGCAGAAGTGGCAGACTAATGCTGACCTGAGCGGTCTCCGTACTAGCTGTGTGGAGTTGCAAATGTTTCTTCCCCTTTCTGGACCTCCGAGCCCAACCACGAACTAAGCGGGATGCTACCTTCCCTACCCGAAGCACGAAAAAGCCCTTTAACTTCAAAATATGTGATCCTGGAACCCAGGGTGCAGCACGGATGAGCCTCCCCTTGCTGGATCGCTTCTCTTTGCGGAGAAAATATGTGCGTGCGTGTGTGTGTGCGTGTGTGTGTGCACGTGTGTGTGCGTGCACGTGTGTGTGTGGTTGTAGGTCAAAACCAGTCGAATCTTGGCAGTTCCCTTTGGTTCAGCATACTGGGCCACCTGCCTCTCTCCTTGGCTTCAGGCCTGGGGATGAGTTCTTGTCAGGCTACTTTTATTACAACACAATCCCAAATGCTCTCTTCTTTCAGACGAATCCTTGCTTTCTTAGGTCAGGAATTCAGATTAGTGAAAATCCACACTAAAAAGGAAAACGCGCTGCCATGCTGGGAGTCCTCGGTCCCTAGCTCCTCCACTGCCTGGCGCCCCGGGTGCTCGCCTTCGTGGGCACTGGTGTTGAAGGCAGGACGCAGAGACCCGAGTCCTGGCTAATGAAGCGAAGTCCCGGGATTTAGGTTCCTAGTTAAGCTGACCCCGCTCTGGGCGTCTGGTTGGCTGTGCAGGCCGGGGGAGCCTCTCATCAGCCTCTCCACCTAATGACTATTTCCCATTCGTCCGGGGGAGACAGCGGCAGCAACTCCCTCCTTTGTTCTTTTCCTGTCTTGGGCCCTGGAAGCACCACTCCCCTCAGGCTGCTCAGGGAGCCCTAGGGATAGTCGTTCTGAAGGTTGGGCTCCTTCCTTAACTTAGAGCCAGGAGGACTGGCCTTCCTGATGCTTCCTGCCTGTGGCTCCCTGCATTCCCCGCCTGTAGCCTTGCTCTGGGTCCCTCGGTCCCTGCTGCAGTGAGACCAGAGAAAAGCCCTTGCAGTGAGTTACACGTCCTCGGTCCCCAGCTGTAGCAAAGAAGGGAGGTGACGAACTCGTCCTCTTTCTCCTCTGAGTCTTCTCACTGTCCACCCTAAACACACACAGACTCGCACACTCACATGCTTGCACACACATTTAAACTGAATTTTCTGGAGGATTAAGGAAAGAGGTTGGTGATGGGTTTTACTTGGTTTGCAGAAATGCCTTCTTTGGGACTCTCCTCCCTGTTCGAGCCTTTGAGTCTAGGTGAAAAAAGTGAAAGTTCACATTTGTGTTCGTTTTGTTTCTCTGGAATTAGCTATTCGTTTTCATCCCTAGGCTCCAGTGTCTTGTCCACACGTCCTGACCCTGTGTCCTTGAATTCCCATTTTGCTTTGGGATTTAAGTTATTGTAATTTGTCAACAATATTTAAGACTAGAAAAGCCCAGAAGGAAACTTACCAGGTTCTTTTCTTTGGCTTTTTTTTTTTTTTTCAAGGTACTGTAAGTTGTTAACTAGGGATGCCAAGCAGGCTTGGTTCAATGGCTAAACCTCTTACCGTATTACAGTGTAATGCTGATTCAGCCTGGTCCCGCCACCAGAGCACACACAGACTTGAATAAAACTGTTACAACAATGACCTCTGGTTTGCCCTGTACTTTGTAAGCTTATCCTTTCCAACCTCTTTTTAATTAAACAGTTTATCCAGGGAACTGGCTCTTTCTGGGGAATTTCTGTACGTAAAAAAAATAAAAGCTATGTCTATGGTGCAGGAAAAAGGAGGTGGGTGAGGAGGTTCCCTGGTGCCCCTCCCGCACCCCCCACACCCCCCCCCACTCACTCCTCCCCCCCCCCCCCCCCGTGGACTACAGGGGCACTTCCGGCACGGGGCACTGAGAACAGCACCGCCCAGATGATTCAGTCTCTTCTCATAGGTGACTTTTGCACAGGCCACGGATTTGGACCTTCAGAGCCCCCTGTGCCCTCTCCCAGCCCTATCCCCTCCCCTCTGATGTTCCTGGTGAAGCGGTAAATGGGGCCAAGAGAAGTAGAAGGGGTGTGCGGCTGTGAGGGGAATCTTGGGTTCTTCACTGTCTTGATACTCTCAGGGGCACTTGGCCAGCTGCGGGCCCTTGGACAAGCCACTTCACCTCTCTGGGCCTCTCATGGAAAAAGCTGATCACCAAGCTGCCTTTGTGCTTTCGCTTCCAGGATTACAAACTGGGTGGGGATGAGGGTAAGAGCAGATGGGGGAGGGGCGGCGGCGCACACGGGGGCTACCGTCCACCGCCTTAGTCCCCTTTTTGGCCATTCAGCTGCACGCAGAAGACGGCCTGTGAAACTTCGATACGAACCCTCTCCCGCTTTTTTGCTGTGACCTCGTACCTCGTGCCTTACAGCTTAGCTCCACCATCTGCAACCCAGGAGGGCTGACGGAGGCGGGCTTCTGTGCTGGATGCTGAGACGGAGAAGAAAGAGGACGTCGAGGGAGGTTTGCCCAGGGCCTACGTCATCTTCGGAAGGCAGATTGAGCAACGATGAAAAAATGACCAAACTCCTTGCTGGAGAAGATGCCATGAAAGAGACCAGATGCCCTGTGCAAGGCGTGGCACTCGCTCCACGTCTCTGGAAAGCAGTTTGGCCATGCGGCATTAATTCCATAAGAGGGGCCGAGAAATTGCATTTAGTCATTAACACCAGCTACAGTGTGCCAATGTGGGTGAAGACTTGACCTATGTTCTCTTATTCACAACATCTCAACATCCTTAAGAGCAGAGCCCGTTTTATCTCCATTATACATCGAGACAAATGAGGACCAGAGTCAAGTAACACACTCAAGGCCACCAGCTATCAAATAGGGGAGCTGGGATTTTTTCCGAGTCTAGCATCCCCGCTTGTATCACTTTGTGGGGTGCCTGGGTGGCTCAGGTGGTTAAGCGGCTGACTCTTGATTTTGGCTCAGGTCACCATCTCAGGGTCGTGAGACTGAGCCCCCCCATCGGCTCCCTGCTCAGCGGGGAGGCTGCTTGTCTCCCTCTCCTCTGCTCTTCCACCTGCTCACTCTCTCTCTTAAATAAATCTTAAAAAAAAAAAAAAAAAAAGTGTTCCTTACTTTTGGAATTTTTAGAATTTTTTTCTTATGGTGAATATATGTTACTTCTACGTGCAGTGAAAGAATGGTGAATTCCGAAGTTTGGGGTGTATTCCCAGATACTGGGTTCTCCTGCAGATGTTCCAGAAGTCTAGGCCACTTGCTTCAGGGCTGCTGCCTGACCTGAGTGATAGAGCAAGGTGACTGCAGGCCAGAGCCAGGACCAGGACAAGCTTCCAGGTCCTAATGGAATCTCCCCTGTCCCCTCTTCTCATTTCTTCCTCCCAACTGGACAATGATGCTGAAATGGTGAGTCACCTGCAAATTGCAAGCGGAATCTAGTGAGGACACATGAACAGAGAAAGTTCTGGAAGGAAATAGCACAGAAGTGTCCTAGAAGGCATAGCTGGTGAGGAATGCCAGGTCCCGGGCTGACACACACGGTGTGCTCTGACATTTGCAACACACGCACACAACCCTCCATGCCCAGAGTTGGGCGGGGGTTGGGTACAACCACACCCTGTTGACTTGACTGTGGAATGTGCTTCATTCAAGGCTGCGACCCTGTGCTAATCCCCTCCTGGATCCTTGCAGTCCCCACCCAGTCTAGTCCGACCAGCTCAGGCTGGGGAACATGTTTTGGCCCAGGTGGGTGGAGTCGGGGGTTGTCTGCTGCTCAGTCCTGCTCCTCCCCTCAGACACTGGTCACACGGTGGCCACCCAATCAGGAGAGCCTGTCGCATAGTCTCAAAGGGAGATGCTGGAGGGTCCTTTGTAAGCAAGGGAAAAGGGGACGTTGGGACAGATCAGCCCAAGGAAATGTGCTCAGGGAATCCAGGTCTGGTCATGTTACATCCCAATATCTGTAGGAAGAGGCCCACCTTCTTCAGCACAGCCTTGAGGGCACTCAACGATCTGGTCCCAGACTCCCTTCCCAAGCTTCTAGCGCAATTTCCCTGCCCACAGCTTTGCCTCATCTAAGACTGTACCCCTCTGGGTTTCCCTAAGATTTGATCTTCCAGCCGAGGCCTCCTCTTGGAGGGACCATTATCTTCTTTCTGAGCAGGGGCTCTGCTACTTCCCCAGGTCTCTAAGCGGACTGTAACCTGATGAAGGGGTTGGCAAGTGAAGGGCTTGAATTTGCGGTGGGAGAATGCCAGGGGTCCTTAGGCCAGAGAAGGAGGGAAAAAGAAGAAAGGAAGCGAGACAGGACCCTGCCTTCGGGAAGGCCACGCATTCCCTGGAGAGACGGAAGACAGAAGATGCCGGGACGCTCTGATGCAGGTTACCAAGCACAGCAGGACTCCTGTGACAAAGGCAGTTCTGGGGGCCACGGTCAGCGAGCAGCGGCCAGTTAAAGAGACCCCGACTCCCATCTTGTTCTGTGCTTTACCCAACCTGGAAAGAGAAGAGTCATCCTTGGGACACATAATGACAGAGGGCCTACACAGGCCCGTGACGCAGTGTTACCAGCAAATTCCAGTTCTGTTCGGGCCCGGCAGGTCAAGAAGGGACGCGTTCTTGAGATGGTGGGGATGTGGTAGGGGTCAGTGGTGGACGGAGAGGCCTGCCCCGCCTGAGGGCAACCACTTAAAAAAAGAGCGCATGAACACATCCCCTCTGTGCTTTAAACTTCTTGAGAGTGAAAGGACAAGACAGAAAAGAGCTGCTGCCTTTTTAGGAATTCACAGTGCACTGGGGAAAATCACAAGAAGGGCACGGGGGGGGGGGGGGAGTACTCCGGGATGGGGGGGATGGGGGAGAGGGGGGAAGCCATGTCTAAGCTGAGGCCTGAAACGGGAGTAAGACTGACCGAGTCCCTAGGTGGTGATGGCAGCTGGGATCCCAAGGATTATTCCAGCAGCCCTTGTTTTTTGTTTTTAATTAAAATTCAATTAGCCAACATTTAGTACATCATTAGTTTTTGATGTGGTGTTCAATGATTCCTTCGTTGCGTAGAACACCCAGTGCTCATCACGACACGTGCCCTCCTTAATGCCCATCCCCCGGCTCCCCCATCCCCCGGCCCCTCTCCCTTCTGGAACCCCGTTTGTTTCCCAGAGTCAAGAGTCGCTCATGGTTTGTCTCCCTCTCTGATTTCTTCCCATTCAGTTTTCCCTCCCTTGCCCTGTGGTCCCCCATGCTATTCCTTATGTTCCACATCTGAGTGAAACCATATAACAGTTGTGTGTCTCTGCTTGTCTTACTTCACTCAGCATAAACCCATCCAGTTCCGTCCTGAGGATTCATCCTTTCTAATGGCTGAGTAATAGTCCATTGCACATATGGACCATATCTTCTTCTTTTTTTTAAAGATTTTATTTACTTATTTGACCGACAGAGATCACAAGTAGGCGGACAGGCAGGCAGAGAGAGAGAGAGAGGAGGAAGCAGGCTCCCTGCCGAGCAGAGAGCCTGATGCAGGACTTGATCCCAGGACCTAGAGATCATGACCTGAGCCAAAGGCAGAGGGCAGAGGCCTTAACTCACTGAGCCACCCAGGCGCCCCTGGACCACATCTTTTTTTTTTTTTTTTTAAGATTGTATTTATTTAGTTGACAGAGAGCACAAGTAGGCAGCGAAGCAGGCAGAGAGGGGGGGGGGGGAAGCAGGCTCCCTGCTGAGCAGAGAGAGGGACGTGAGGTTCAATCCCAGGACCCTGGGATCACGACCTGAGCCGAAGGCAGAGGCCTAACCACCCAGGTGCCCCAATCTTCTTTATTCATTCTTCTGTTGAAGGGCATCTTGGATCTTTGCACTGTTTGGCTATTGTGGACACTGCTGCTATGAACATCAATGTGCAGGTGCCCCTTCTTTTCACTACATCTGTATCTTTGGGGTAAATACCCAGTAGTGCAATTGCTGGATCATAGGGCAGCTCTGTTTTTTACTTCTTTTTTTTTTTTTTTTTTAATTTATTTATTTATCAGAGAGAGAGGGAGAGAGAGCGAGCACAGGCGGACAGAATGGCAGGCAGAGGCAGAAGGAGAAGCAGGCTCCCTGCGGAGCAAGGAGCCCGATGTGGGACTCGATCCCAGGACGCTGGGATCATGACCTGAGCCGAAGGCAGCTGCTTAACCAACTGAGCCACCCAGGCGTCCCTGTTTTTTACTTCTTGAGCAACCTCCGTACTATTTTGCAGAGTGGCTGCACCAGCTTTTATTCCCACCAATTGTTTTGCGAAAAGCGCAAAAGGGTTTCCCTTTCTCCACATCCTCGCCAGCATGTGCTGTTTCCCGTCTGGTTCATGGAGCAGCCCCTGCAAAGGGGGCTTTCCATCGTCTGCCAGTCCACATTCCTCCTCTCACAGGGCATTCTGTTCTTGTAGCCTTTTCTGTATCGTAAGTGTTGGGCTTAGGTGATCACCAGGCCAGAAGCAGCACAGGTAAGTTTTAGCACAGGTAGGAGAAGGACTGGGTCCTTCCAGCTGGGATCCCCCGTGCTGTCTAGTCTGCGCTGGAGTGAGGGGGACGGTGAGGGGGAGGTGTGTCTTGGAAGAGGCTCTCTGTGGAGAATCAGGAAAGGGCGCGGGCAGGGGAGAATAGCATATGGGGGGAAGGGTTTGGGGCACGGGGGGGTCTTTTATTTGACCCCATCTCCCAATAAATGATAATAAAGACATGTGATAACAGCCCCTCCTTCCTTCCTCGGGCAGCCCATGTGGCGAGGTAGAGCACTGATCTTCAAAGCATGGTCCATAGACCCCTGGGGATCTTCAAGGTCAAACCCATTTTCCCAATGATATTAAACTGTTATTTACCCCTTCGCTGTGTTTATGTTGGCACCAGAGGTGCAAAACAGCAGTGCATGAACTCCCAGAACCTGCTCCTATCACGGGTGGGGACACCAACCTAGACAGTCCCCACCACGCATGCACAAGAACAGAAATGCCAGTTTCACTGAACAATGTTCTTCATAAAACAGGAAACATTAATTATTTTGCATCTTGATTCAGGAGTCCATCTTTTTAACACCCTATGGGAAGAAATGAAAAGTTCACGGAAAGCCCTTCTGCGGCAGACGGAAATCCCAGGGTTATCTCGAGGGAAAGCGGGGTAGGGTTGTCTGCTGAATGAGCTGCTGTTTTTTCCATAGAATGCTGTTTTTACTCGAAAGACTGATTGTCAAGCAAACTATAGTTATTCGGGCTTGACTGCTTGGCAGATATTTTCCCGAAAATGAAGGAAGTGGGACTATTCAGAGAAAACAGGAGATGTTATTTTTCCCAACGACAAAATTCAAGCTTTCAAGTGAAAATTATGATTTTAGGAAACTTGAGTCTGTCATAAGCTTGACAGCTTCCCCACACTTAAAGAAATTTTCTAATGAGATCAGTAGCGATATTAATGAATGTAGGGTTTTTTTTTTTGATGTTCTATAATGTAATGTGTCAACATTTGGAAGTTCTCCATAACTCATAAACTGATAGTCTCCATATGACAATGAAGTTATAAAATCATGCATCAAAAATCTATTAAGTCCAAGATAGACCAATGGAATTTTTTTTTTAAGATTGTATTTATTTACTTGACACAGTGAAGAGAGAGAGAGAGAGCACAAGTGGGGGAAAGAGCAGAGGGATAGGAAGAAACAGACTCCCCACTGAACAGGGAGTCCATCGATCCCAGGACCCTGGGATCATGACCAGAGCTGAAGGCAAACGCTTAGCCAACTGAGCCACCCAGGTGCCCCTAGACCAATGGATTTTCATATAGCAACTTACAAAAGTTTATGGATATGATTTCAGATTTCACAATTCAACTAACCTTTAAAAAACCATAACTTGTTGAGTGTTGGTGTAGTAGCAAAAAAGAATGACCACAATTATCTGAAAAAGCTATTAAAACACTCCTTTTTCCAACTACATATCTGTCTGAGACCAGATTTTCTTCATATGTTTCAACCAAAACAAGATATTGCAACAGATTGAATGCAAAAGCAGAGAGAGAGAGCTTGGCTGTCTTTTATTAAGCCAGACATTAAAGAGATGTGCAAAAATGTGAGTATCAACACTCTGTTCATAGAATATTTTTGTTTGGGAAAATATGGTTATTTTTCATTAAAATATGTTATTTCTGGGAAACATTTAATAAGATCATTATTTTCATCTTAAGATGAATTAACAAATCAAAACTTTTTTTCTTGGTTTTACTTTCAAATGAGATAAGTACTGTAGGTGTAAGGCGCGTAGGTAGGCAGGCACTCTGGGGTCTAAAAGGACGAGAGGACTCGAATGCCCACCAGATGGCGCTAGTGAGACTAAGGAGAAAGGTGGGGGCAAGGAGAGAAGGAGCGAGGGGAGGAGGGAGAAAAAGATAGAGGGAGGACGGAGAGACTTAAAGTGGGATCTGCAGTAGCGAGTTTCATTGTATGAGATTTCCCAACAACACTGATATTTGTAGACTCCGTAGGAAAAAGGCCCAGGACTTCATCAGTGGGTTTTCACGATCTAAATTAGATAGGCAGATTTATGCCAAACCATGAGTTAGAAGTTTTTTTGTTTTTTGGTTTTTTTTTTTTTTTTTACGTCCCCTAACAAAAGCCAAGCACATTCCTTGGAGAAGCTCCCTGCAACCCCGGGAAACTAAGCAGATTATACTGAAAGAGCTCAGTCTTTTCCATTTTGTGTTGCTAATAAGATAACATTAATCTCGGGGGTTTAAGAGTGAAGTGGAGGCAGATTCCTTCCAGCAAGGAGCGCCGTGTGGAGGGAGCCTTACAGCCCGCTGCGTCTTCTCATAGTCCCTGAAAGCCCTGAGCGGAGGAGGTAGTTGGGGTGAGGGCGGACAGAAGGTCACCCTGAGGGACTTAAGTGGCCTCTGGTGACAAAATAGTACAGACGTCCGGGCTTTGTGTCAGGAACTATATAAATGGGCATTGGGAAAACTTGAAGCCAAATTTATTTTCCTCTCAAGGGCAGTGTGAGATAGCCGACGAAGGACAGAAGCCTCTTCCAGAGTTGAAGTCTTAATGGCAGCGCTCTTTTAAGGGTCCCCAACAAAAAGAGTAGAACCTAAACCGGGGGCCGGCTTTCTGAATGGGTGTGTCAGCTGCTAGAGAAGTGGGTGTACTGTGGTATCAACTCTCCTTCCCCACTAGGCTGGGGGTTTACATGTATCTTCTGACATTCATTCATTCATTCATTGACTCATTTCCACATCGGTCGGAACCTGCTCCCTCTGGGTGCTAGGCACCATGCCACGTGCTGGGTCTACAGGAGAGGCTGAAACAGACATGGTTCATACTCTCAGGAGGATTTGTTTGAAAAAACAAGTCACAACTGAAGGAATCTTGACAGCCTCATGTCACCACCACCACCACCACAGACTTCTTAAAATGTTTCAAAGTCCACTCAACTTGTTCTCTAGGAAAACTAATTAGTGCAATCCACCAAGCTGGACGGTCGATCTTCCTTGTGAAGATGGAGCTGGGCATTATAAGGCTCAGAAAGAGTGGGTGGGGTGCTATTTTTTTTTTTAAAGATTTTATTTATTTATTTAGAGAGGGAACATGTGAGAAGGGGAGGGGCAGAGGGAGAGGGAGACAGAGCATTTCAAGCTGAGCTTGGAGCCCGATGTGGGGCTTGAACTCATGACCCTGAGATCATGACTCGAGCTGAAACCAAGAGTCGGACACTCCACCGACTGGGCCACCCAGGCGCTCCAGTGGGTGCTATTTGAACTTGATTTCCCTTTTTCTTCTGCGCCTTCCTTTCCTTCCTGCCCTTCTTGCCACAAATATTTATTGAGCACCTACTATGTGATGGGTGCTGAGGCAACAAAGCTGAGCAAGCCATGCTCCGTCTCCAACCTGGCGGAGTACATGATGAGTGTGTAAACAAGAATATATTTACAGATTGTAGTGAGCGATGGGAAGGATGGGGGTTGGGAATCACCATAGACAGAGATGGTCAGGGAAGGCCTCTCTACAGAAGTGAATTTAAGCCAAGATTTCTCACCCTTGGCATTACTGACATTTTGGGCCGGACAGCTCCTTGCTGCAGTGGCCATCCTACACGCTGTAGAAAGTCTAGCAGGCATGCCTGACCTCTGCACACCAGATGTTGGTTGCACCTCTCACCCCCATTCATGACGACCATTGGGCATTGTCAAAAGTCCCTTGAGGGCCAAAATTACTCCCGGGCTGAGAACCATTGCTTGAAGCTGAGACCTGAAAGATGAGGAAACCATCAAGAGGGGCTGCCCTGGGGCGCTTTCAGACCATAGGAAAGAGTTTGGATTTTATTCTAAGTGGAAAGAAACCAAGGCCTTCAATCACGGGTGACATAATCCACTTTGAACTTCGAAAAGATCATTCAGGCTGTGGAGTGGAGAAAGGATTGCCTGGAGGACGAGAAAGGTCACGACTGTCAAAGGAGCCTGGAAGGCTTGTCCGCCTGATACGCAGGAAGAGAGGGTCATCTGGACTGGGGTGATGACCTCCAAGTTGATAGAGGGAGACAAACATTCACCATCTTTGAGGTGCAACACCCCGGTTGCTGACCGCCTGATGTGGAGACTCCAACCCTAAGCATTCCTGTGGAGCTTTCTTTGCTCTGGGCGAAGTGGTAAGCATTTGTAGGGGGAAGGGGGCAAGGAGAATCCTGCCCATACAGCTGCTTCCAGCTCTCATAAGAATGTGTCATGGGGGCGCCTTGGAGGGGGCGCTCAGTTGGTTAAGCGTCTGCCTTTGGCTCAGGTCATGGTCCCAGGGTCTTGGGATGGAGCCCCACAAAGGACTCCCTGTTCAGTGGAAAATCTGCTTCTCCCTCTCCCTCTGCCCCTCCCCACCCCTCACTGGTGTGCAAGCACATGCTCTCTCTCTCTCAAATAAATTAAAAAAAAAAAAAAAAGAATGTGTAGTTGATGCTAACATTCTTTTGGGATGATGGGCAAACATGAGGGCAGTGGGTTCGGGTTCCCTGTTCCCTGTTATTCTGAGGGCTACATCCCGTAGGCACCAATTTCTGCTCATAAAACTGGAAAGGCAGAAGAAGCAGAGCTGATTTCTAAATGAGAAGTAATCGAGACTGTTCTTACTCTCAACTTTCAAAGCCAGCGATGATGCAAAAGTCCCTTTCGTAGCCACAAGGCACTCCAGGAATCTTGCATTTCTCCGTCGGGAAAACTGATAGACCTGGGAGCGGGAAGCACAGGTTGGAAGCAAGGACAACTTTTGGTGTGAATGACAGCTGACCAAGGAGGGCTTCTTGGCGGAAGTTGGAGGGTGATGGACAGGCATTAGGGGACAAGGGACTGTTGGGTGACCAGCCTTAGTGTCCCCAGGGAAGTGGGAGATGGGCAGGGAGAAATTCTAACAAAATATTAGGAGGCTGTTTGTTCGTTTGTTTTTAATTGCATAGCACGTGGTTGCCAGGATTTTCAATGGTAGTGCTCTAGGCATGTAATTAAGCGAGACGGCTTAGTGGGTACCAACTGGGATACCAAGTTGTTGAGGCAGCTTATGAGAGTGATCTTCTGATATTAAAATGCAGGGGCTGTGTGTGTGTGTGCCCTATTTGCTGTTTTTCCTTGGGGCTTCCAAGCTCCAGCTGAAAAGGACCAGCCCCTTTAATGTTTTTGGGTTTTGTGGGTGGCCCATGTGAACCTCCCCACCTAGGTCTCAGTCTGGCCTGCGGCCATGACCCTCAGCTGAAAGGGTTTCTGGACCTGAAACAAAGGTGCAGCCTCTCAGCTCAATCATGAGCCATCCCACGCATGACCAATGCCCCGCCGTCTCTTCTTCGGCTTTAAAACCACAGCGTTTTAGAGCCCAAAGTGAACTTCGTCTTTATCTTCACACTGTATAGATGAGAAATCTGAGGGCCGGAGTGGGGAGCGGACTTGTTCCAGGCTGCTCAGCTGGTGGGCGTGATCAGAACAGGAGCAGGACGGAACCTGCACAGGGTCCTCTCTGGGGTGGCCCGGAGGCCCTTTGTGACTCCAGCACGGGCTCTTGTCCTTGGCCGTGAACTCCCGCCCTCTGACACGTGAGTGCCGTTTTCCACGTCTTGGTGCCTGGAGCGTGGTGACTCGGCTGCCGGGTCTGACAGAGAAAGGAGAGGAACGGACGAGCCAGGTAACAGAAATGCTTTGTGAAATGGTCCAGTGGTCACTTTTCGTGTCGAGGGGAACCACTGCACCTTGGCAAAGGCGACCCTCCCAGTGGGCCGTGAGGGTCTGCAGAGTTTTTGCCCTTCCCCACGGGGAGCTGTTTCCTCCATTCCTCGGGGCCGGCACAGGCCCCCTCACATAATGGAGACGCCCCGTGCTTACCTGGCAATCACCCGGGGGAGGGCCAGCCCTTTCAAGAAGTTCTCTCTGATCCTTTCTTAGCAAGTCCCTCAGGCAGAGGAAAGAGGAAGGCACTGCTGAGACTGACAGAAGTCAGGACCCGGCCGGCCCCCCAACCTCCCCGGCCTCCCTTCCCACACTCTGTCCATTCGGACCTTGCTGTTACTGTTGCAGATGGAGCCTTCAAGGGAGTCCCAGTTTTCCGCTCCCCAGGCCAGTGCAGGAGGAGTGTGGCTGGTGCTCCTTATTAGGGATGGATGGAAGCGAAACGGCCAGGGCTCTCGGGGATGAAAGAGCGTTGGTGCTTTTTGTGTCAGGTGACCGTGTTCCTGGGAGTCATGGGTGCCCTGACCTCAGATCTCCATCCTACCTTCTTTATTACGCTCATGGATTTAGTGAAACTTCTATTCTGATTTGGAGTTCTGAAGATAGAGAGGTTGTTTGGAAATGGAATTCTTCGTCCCCTTCTGGTGTCTGACTTTGAACCCCACAAAGCCCTCTCTGGAAAGAATAGAATCCACCCTGCTGCCTGTGTCCCCCGGCTCCCAATCGTACCAGCCAGTCCTCGAGGGAGCCTGTGATGGGGCCCAGCAAGGCAGGGTGTGCATGTGTGTGTGTGTGTGTGTGTGTGTGTGTGAGCATGGGTTTAGCACCATGATTTACGGCATTTTCTAACTGTAGCTCTTGCTTCTCTTCCCTGGACTCCTCTGCTTCTGAGCACTACCCAGTGTGTCCCTCTGCTACTCGGCGCCTGCCTCAGGGCCTTTGCTTTTGCGCTTCCCTTGCCCTGGAATTCTTCTCCCAGAGACCCACGTGCCTCTACTCTGCCTTCTTCAGACCTCTGGTCGGTGTCGGGTGGAGGACTCCCACGGCCAGTCCCTAACTCTGCCGTCCTCCGCGCTCTTACCCCGTCTCCTTCTTCACTTTTACCCTCCACAGCGCCTATGACCGCCGAGCATAGTGTGCACTTTTGTTTATTGTCTATCTTCCCCCAGCCACAACGGAAGCCCCACGAGGGCGGGGATTTTCATCAGCTTTGGTCACGGGGATACGCCCAGCATCTAGAACAGTGTCTGGTCCTTGGCAGGAGCTTAATGACTGCGTGAAGACAGAAACCTGAGCAAGTTACCTACCACCCCGTGCCTGTGTGCCTCTCTTGGAAGGAAGGTGTGACGGATTAAATAAGACAACTGCTGTCGATAAAAATAACAGCCAAGCTAGCTTGCATCTTTCTCAGTGCCCGAGCTCAAATGTTCCAGGTGCTCACGATTACACATGGATTATTTTATCTAATCCTCTCCCAAGTCCTGTGAGGAATTCTGTTTATCTTTCTTTTACAGAAGAAGATCCTGGGGCTTAGAGAAGTTATGTCACCTCCCCAGAGCCACACAAGATTCATGTCCACATTTGTCTGAGCCATAAGCCAGGACTCAACTGTGCCAACACGGTGCCCAGGGCCTGTTCACAGCCACAGCTCCACCAGCGCTAATTCTCTTCTCCAAATCACTCAGGGAGTGACACCTGTGGTAGTCTGCTCTTCATGTGTGTGTGTCTGTGTGTGTGTGTGTGTGTGTGTGTGTGTGTGTGTGAACCTTCCACTGAAGGACACACAGTCCCTTCCCCTGAAGCCTGATACAGAAGTATCTTCTGTCCTCAGGAGACAATGTGTTGCTATTATTATTATTATTATTAAT
The DNA here is from genome assembly GCF_030435805.1 of Mustela lutreola. Taxonomy (NCBI): domain Eukaryota; kingdom Metazoa; phylum Chordata; class Mammalia; order Carnivora; family Mustelidae; genus Mustela; species Mustela lutreola. The sequence continues at coordinate 141,818,781 of NC_081296.1, forward strand.
GATTGTATTTATTTGTCAGAGAGAGAGCACAAGCAGGCAGAGCGGCAGGCAGAGGCAGAGGGAGAAGTGGGCTCCCCAGTGAGCAAGGAGCCTGACGTGGGACTCTATCTCAGGACCCCGGGATCATGAGCCAAGCTGAGGGCAGCCACTTAACCGACTGAACCACCCAGGCGTCCCAAATTGGTGCTATTATTTAACAAATACCGGAAGTCCTAGCCTCAGCAATCAGACAATAAAGAAACAGAAAGCGTCCAGATTGGCAAGGAAGAAGTCAAACTTTCACTATTTGCAGACGACATGGTACTCTAGGTAGAAAACCTGAAAAACTTCACCAAAAAATCATTAGAACTGTTACGCGAGTTCAGTAAAGTTGCAGGATACAAAATCAACATACGGAACTCTGTTGCATATCCTACGTACCAACAATGAAGCAGCAGAAAGAGAAATCAAAGAATCGATCCCATTTGCAATGGCACCCCAAACCATAAGATATCTAGGAATAAACCTAACCAAAGCCATAAAGGATCTGTACTCTGAAAACCATATAACATTTATGAAAGAAATTAAGGAAGACACAGAGAAATGGAAAAAAACATTCCGTGCTCATGGATCGAAAGAACAAACATTTTTTAAAATGCTGGGTGGCTCTGTCAGTTAAGTGTCTGCCTTTGGCTCAGGTTGTGATCCTGGCGTCCTGGATCATGCTCTTTACCCCTGCTCATGCTCTCTCTCTCCCTCAGATGAATAAATTAAAAAAAAATTTAATGTTTATACTACTCAAAGCAATTACACATTTAATGTGATCCCTATCAAAACACAACCAGTAGTTTTCAGAGAGCTAGAACAAACAATCCAAAAATTTGTATGGAACCACAAAGAGCCTGAATAGCCAAAGCAGTCTTAAAAAAGAAAGCAAAGCTGGAGGCATCACAATTCTTGACTTTAAGATATATTACAAAGCTGTAGCCATCCAGACAGAATGGTATTGGCATAAAAACAGACACATAGACCAATGGAACAGAATAGAAAACCCAGAGATGGACCCACAACTGTAAGGTCAATTAATCTTCGACAGAGCAGGGAAGAATTTCCAGTGGAAAAAGGACACTCTATTCAACAAATGGTGTTGGGAAAATTGGACAGCAACATGCAAGAGAATGAAACTGAACCACTTTTTTACGCCATACACAAAAATTAATCCAAAATGGATGAAAGACCTAAATGTGAGGCAGAAACCATTAAAATCTTGGAGGAGAACACAGGCAATAACTTTGACATTGGCTGTAGCAACTTCTTACTAGATTCATCTCCTAAGGCAAGGGAAACAAAAGCAAAAATGAACTATTGGGACTTCACCAAGGTAAAGAGCTTCTACACGGCAAAGAAAACAACCAACAAAACTAAAAGGCAGCCTACAGAGTGGGAGAAGATATTTGCAAATGACATATCTGATAAAGCACTAGTATCCAAAATATATAAAGAACTCATCAAACTCAACACCCAAAAAACAAATAATCCAGTTAAAAAGTGGGCAGAAGAACATGAACAGATAGACGTTTTTCCAAAGAAGACATACAGATGGCTACAGACACATGAAAAGATGCTCAGCATCACTCCTCATTAAGGAAATACAAATCAAAACCATAATGAAATGTCAACTCACACCTGTCAGAATGGCTAAGATAACACAGGAAACAACAGATGTTGGTGAAGGTGAAGAGAAAGGGCAACCCTCTTACGCTGTTGGTAGGAATGCTTCCTCAAAAAGTTAAAAATAGAACTACTCTACAATCCAGTAATCACACTACTGGGTATTTACCCACAGAATACAAAAGTACCGATTTGAAGGGATACACACACCCTGATGTTTACAGAAGCATGATCAACAATAGCCAAATTACGGAAAGAGCCCAAATGACCATCAACTGATGAATGGATAAAGAAGATGTGGTCTATATATACCGTGGAATATTACTCAGCCATAAAAAAGAATGAAATCTTGTCATTTGCACCAAAGTGGATGGAGCTAGAGGGTATTATGCTAAGAGAAATAAGTCTGTCAGAGAAAGACAAACACCATATGATTTCACTTATACGTGGAATTTAAGAAACAAAACAAATGAAGATAAGGGGAAAAAAGAAGAGGGAGGCAAACCAAGAAAGAGACTCTTAACTACCGAGAACAAACAGCATTGCTGGAAGGACATGCGTGGGGGATGGGTTAAATGGGGGATGGGAATTAAGGAGGGCCCTTGTGATGAGTGCCGGGTGTTGTACGTAAGTGATGACTCACTAAATTCTACACCTGAAACTAATATTACACTGTATGTTAACTAACTGGGATTTATTTGTTTGTTTGTTTGTTTGTTTTTTAAAGATTTTATTTATTTGACAGAGAGAAATCACAAGTAGGCAGAGAGACAGGGGGCGGGGGAGCAGGCTCCCTGCTCAGCAGAGAGTCCGATGTGGGGCTCGATCCCAGGACCCTGAGATCATGACCTGAGCCCAAGGCAGAGGCCTAACCCACTGAGCCACCCAGACGCCCCAACTAACTGGAATTTAAATAAAGATGTGAAACGAAAAAAGAAAAAGGTGTTGTGTTGCATTTACAATGAGATGGTAGGTTTGTTTTCCGGGGGACCTAGATTCTGGCACCGTAATAGCCTTGGACCCAGGGAGGACACCACGGGGTTGTGCGGTGTATGAATCATCTCAGGGATCCTGCCCCCAGGCTGTAGCCTTGACCTCACTCTGCTTAATAATGCAGTCTATCCGGCTTTGATGACTACCCTCCGTGCCCTTCCCACAGCTCTGGAGCTTGGGTTTCAGGCTGCTGGATTTGAGTGGGAGGCCATAGGAGGCAGCATTTCCAGAGATTTTTCTAAGCACTTCTCTAGGGGCAAGACCAAGAGAAAGATAAGGAAGACTTGAGAGCTTTCCCACCCAACCAGGGACGGTCACTGCAGTAAACAGACTTCTCTCGCTGGGGTGGTCACAGGGGAGACCTCCCCGGCCCTCTGGAAACTCTGTGGAAGGGCTGGGGGACTGCGTATGTAAGCGGGCCTCTGTCCAACAGCCCCTTCCAATTCCTACCGCACTTCCTGCCCAAGGAGTCCGACCATCCCCTTAATTTGCCAACCCCGAAACTGCCTCACGTCAGTTCCAACTTCTAAGCTAGGAATCTGTCGCCCTCCTTGTGAAATGTGGGTGAAGTGGAGGAAGCTGAGCTAGCCAGTGGCTTGGGTCATTTTTCTCATTTCATTCATTCATTCATTTATTCAATATTTATGTGATAGACTTTTTGCTAGGGATGCGAAGAGCAAATTAGTCACGTTGTGGCAAACTTAAATTGGGTAACTGGTAATTTGAGGAGTGTCTAAGAAAGAGACTATCTTCAACAGTGAGGATAGAGTACAGGAAAGCAAGGGATAGAGGCGTACGTGGTTGCTGGCAACATCAGGAAGAGATTATCAGTCCTGGGCTGCGGGGATAAGAGTAGGAAAATTTCCAGAATCCAGGAGAGAGCCTAGTGGATAGGGCTCTTTGGCAGGAGCTCTGTGACCTTTGATCAACAGATCATCCAGCTGGTGAACGAACATCTTCGTTCGTCTCCCTCTCTTCTCTCCATTGGCTGAATTCCACTGATGTTGTTGGGATGGGCCAGCCCCTTGGGGCTCACAGCAGAGCAGAGAAGGACAAACACATGTCTAGCACGAAGGACAAACACACGTCTAGGACAGAAATCAGACACAGCCTGTGTCCTCAAGGAGCTTGTGTACTAGTAGGAAAGACAGGAATACAAAAGTTGATTACAGCCTGATAAATGCTTTGATAAGCTATGAACAAAGTACAAGAAGAATTCAGGGGTTAGGATATAGGAAAGATCTCTGCTAGGGAGGGTGTTCGTGTGTTCATCGGTTGGGAAGGCAATTGGTTCCTGGGAAGGAAGTGTGGAGGAGTTGTTTCTCAAAGGAAGATCAGGTTTCTTGGAGGAAGGAATGTCTACACGGAGACCTGAAATGTGAACAAGAATTAAGGAGAAGAGGAGGAAGTAACAGAGTTGAGGCAGAGGGAGACACGGGTGAAAGCGGAGGCTGGAAGAGTGTAGAACTCTTTGGGGAACTGTGAGTAACGTGATATAATAAAGGAATGTGATATAGTAGCGTTTGGAGGACAGGTGAGGCAGGAGGCTGAACAAAGAAGGGCTCAGTGCATGAAGAATTTTTTTTGCCAGATTAAGGAATTTGGAAGGCCAGTGGTAAGGCCTTAAAAGGTTTTAATCGGGGGGCACCTGGGTGGCTCAGTGAGTTAAGCCTCTGCCTTCAGCTCAGGTCATGATCTCAGGGTCCCTCTCAGCAGGGAGCCTGCTTCCCTACCTCTCTCTCTCTGCCTGCCTCTCTGCCTACTTGTGATCTCTATCTGTCAAATAAATAAATAAATAAAATCTTTTTAAAAATTTTAAAAAAAGGTTTTAATCAGGAAGTGATGTCATGGTTACTTGTTCTAGAAAATCACTTTGGTTGAAGAGAGGAGAGTGTATTAAAGGCAGGAGGATTGGAAAGAAGGTTATTTTTTGTGATCTAAGTGAGAGCGGAGAGTGCCCCAAAGTCAACTGGATGTGTGGTTTGAGGTGTTGGGGTTCGGAGCCAATGGCCAAGAAAGAATTCTTGAGACGTCTCTGAAAAAAGGTAGTTTAGTTAAAGCACAGGGATGGGACCCGCGGACAGGAAGCACAGCATTGGGGTTGTGAGGATGATTATGTAAGATTTTCTATCCCAGGGAGGGGATAGTGATGTTAGGGCTCCAAGATCGAATCTATAGGCTTCTGGACATGGCTTTTCTCTTGTAAATCATTAAGACAGTTGCAAACTGAAGGAAACTCATGTCCTACATGACTGTCATCTCCATCAGTTAACCCGTTGCTTTTCCTTTCTTTTGTTCTGGGGCAGCTAAGAGTATCACATATTTCACCTTGAACACTAGGTGTGGTCATGTGACTAGGTTCCAGCCAATAGAATGGGAGTCAGAGTGACGCCAACAACTTCCCCCTGTGCCCGTATAAGAGAGAGGTGTGTTCTCCCCCGTCACCTTTCTTTCCTTCTCCCTTGGACATTGACAACTTGTGGCCACCACATTAGCCCTGGATGGCCTTTATTTGGCCTGTCATTTGAGAGCTATTCCTGTCTTGTTTAACCCATCATTATTTTATCCCTTACTATGACAAAGAGATATTCTAACTAATACTTACAGTGGAACCTCTGCTAGCACCATATGCAATGGTAATTACCTTTTGGATGAAGAAATAGAGATTAGGGAAAGGAATAAATATTTACCGAGTGCTTCTTATGGGTTAGGTATTGTGTTATCATGGCTAAATATGTGTTATAGTTATTGTATAATTCTTATGATGGCTCTATAAGGTAGGTATTACTAGTCCTTTGTTAATGTGCAGGAAACTAAGGTTCAGAGAAGTTATGTCACTTCCCCAGGGGAACACAATGAGTAGGTGACAGAGTCAGGATTTGAATCTGGGTCAGTGGTTCTTAACCAGAGGCAATGTTGTCCCCCAGGAGACATTTGGCTGGAGGAATGTTTTCCTGTCATGAGTGGTGCTGTGGGGGTGGGTAGGGTTGTGTCTCCAGCATCTTACAACGCACAAGACCACCCCCCATAAAAAATTCTCTCCCCCAAATGTTCATAGCACCGAGGGTGAGAACCCCTGAGGCGTGTTCTACAAAAGCTTCATGTTCTTTCCATTAGACCAGACTGGGGGGCGGGAGTTAGAGAGAGGTTATGAAAAGCTGATAAGGGAGGAGAAGAAAGGCATGGAAGCATTATTTGGGGGACCCAACCTAGAGGGGTAAACAGATGAGCTGGGGGAACTGATGAAACTGAGAAGAGCCGAGCTGGGGGACACGGAAGCCGAGGACACCAAGGGGCCCCGCTGACCTGGTCCAGGCGAGGGGTAGGGCTTGAGGGACTGGGGTGAGGCTCACAGAGGGAAGATCATCTAAGTGTCCATGCCAGAACCCGCTCACCAGAAGCATCTAGAGAATGGGAGAGGCAGGGGGAGAGGAAGACGGGCTGGTCAGGGAGGATTCCACTCCTCCCCGCCTCCCCCTCCCCGCCGCCCCTCCTTCCCCGTCTCACCCACCCCTTCCTCCGGCTACCCCTCCCCTCTTCTCCTTCCCTCCCCATCTCGCCTCCCTCCCTCTCTTCTTCCTAGTCTCCTCCCCCAACCGCCTCTGTTTCTCTCCCTCTTCCTTCCCACTGGCCCCTTTCTCTAGCAGTGCACTCTGTTTTCCCCTGACCCCCAGTTCTAAGCTGTGGGTCTAAGCTCCCCCCTCCATCAAGTACGATGCGGAAAGATCTGTATTTCCTCAGCGTATCCCCCTTGAACCGGCAAGCTCCTGCGGTGACAGGGACAGACTGACGCATCTCAGTCGTGCTTCCTTCACCATTTCCTGTTTGCAGGGTGGGTTGAAAAATTGGACCAGTGTCTAGGATGGTTGTAAGGACAGACACATGGCTCCTGAAAAGACCCCCAAGGGAATTTCTGACATGCCGGAGGAGGAAGGAAATCCTTTGGCTCGGTTTTTTTTTTTTTTTTTTTTTTTTTGCTGTTTTCCCGGGAGTGTTTTTCAAAAACAACTGGCCTGCTGACAAGATATTCTGAGGGGCTTGGGATGGTTTTCCTCCTCTTCCTCACTCCTGGCCTGTGCCTGTGCCAGCAAGCTGCTGCCTGCTTCAGGGCCAGGGGACCGCCCTGCAGGCCCTGAGCCCTGCTGGCAGAAGCTTTAGTGTCTGCTCTCTGGGTCTGCTTCCCTGGCCTTCTCTTCCCCAGGCCTTGGGGAGCCCTGTGGAGAGATCACTGGCATCTCTCGTGTTTGGAAACCTTGGTCAGGAAGAAGGCTGCCCTGACGACCTGAAGGCTTTAGTCACAGGCTCTCGACTCATGGGGTCAAAGAATGAATCTCGTGGACACAAAAGGGCGAGGTGGTAATTTATTGAGCAAAGGTGAACACAGACAGAAAGCTCTCCAGAGTGAGAGGGATCCTGAGCCAGCGGGTTGCTACTGAGGTCTTTTATGGTCAGGCTTTTATGGAAGCCTGAGACCTTCTTGACGTCACCAGGAAGAGCACCGTGATCACTTCTTCGAGTATCTCATCTCTGATGTTTAAGGCAAGTGAGGTGGTCTGGTTCTAGTCCCTTATCTCTGGTTTCCTTTGCCTCAGCATTTCTGGAATTTTCAGTGAGCCTGATCACGTAGCCACCTACCCATCTCTCTGAACCTGGCCCCACCCGACCCTTACTCACGTTCAGGCCTTACAGCTAACGTCGGAGGCTGATGGGCCAGGCCAGAATCCGTCATCCAGACAGACGGGTCAGCACTAGGGGCTCAAGAGAACTGCCCTCTTTAGGTTTGTCCTTTTTTAAATAAAAAAACAAAAACAAAACAAAACAAAAAACCCACTTTATTTAAGAAACCTTTGATGCAGTGTTAAAAAGCAATCCAGCCAGCTAAAGCGACAACCACCAGAAAGAAAGAAGACGATGAGGGGAGACCCAGGGACCACCCCCTGCCCCCGAAGCTGTTCCCAAGGGCTGGAGGCCAGGGGCTGACCGGGATAGGGCAGGGGTGGTGGGAGAGAGGAAAGGCCGGCCACCAAAGTGAACAGGCAGAACAAAACATGTACATAGGAAACATCTGGCTGAACTGAAGAGGATCCAGGGGAGAAGGGAAGCCCCCATTTTTCCCCCCAAAATGTCCTAGACCTGGGGAGAGGGTTGGCCTCCTGGGGTGAAGCGAGCAGGCCCTGCCCCACCCCAAACTCCTCTCTCAGGGAGTAAGGATGTGCTGGGGGCCAGATGCGTGTGGCTGGGGAAACAGGGAAGAGGGGAGCGGGGAGGAACGCCCCCTCGCTGGAAGCTGTCCTGAGGGCTGAGATGGTTCCATCTGACCCTGGTTCTGCTGGCAGAAGGGGCTGCGGCTGGGAGGACAGGAAGCCAGGAAAGCAGAAGGGGGGAGAGCAGAGGGGGCGTAGGGGCGAGGGAAGCACACAGGCTGAACCGGAGCAGCCCTGAGAAGCACGGTGGGAGCTGGCCGGGAAACCCCCTCCAGCTTGGCCTGGAACCCGGGCTCTGCCCCTCACACGCAGCTCTGCGTGCGTCACTAAACTTCTGTTCTGGATCCTTCAGTCTGGAAGTCGGAGCTAAGGGTAGCACCGACCTCAAGGGGTTGCGAGAGCTCAGTAAATGCGGCGGGTAAACACTTCAGAAGGCACCTGGTACCTGAGAAGTTTTATGGAAATTAGGTGTTGCTATCCTTCTGGAATACAGGTTGGTGTTCTGTCGCTCAGTAAGAGTTCTGCATGTAGGACAGGCCCCCCCTTCCAGCCATGGCAAGCGGGACTGAGGGCCATCCTGGGTGAGTGCGCCATGGGAGAGGCCGGGCGAGCACTCGCCAGTGCCCAGGATGGGCTGAGTCCAATCTCCTGTTAGCACAGTGGGCCTGAGCCTCCGGCAGGTGTGCAGAAGAGGAGTGGAGGTGGGGACCGCAAGTGGCGGGCCGCCATCATTCCAGGGACGGGCAGGGGGCCGGGATGAGCATCAGGCCAGCGATCAGAGCAGGGAGCCCTTGTCTTTGCAGCTGGGGGACCCAAATGGCTAAAATGGAAATGCTTTCCCAGGAACCCACTGGGAACGAGTAGGCAGGACCCACTGCATCTGGAGGCCAGTAAAGGCCGTTGTAATGGTCACCATGTCCCCTTCCCCCTCCTGCGCGCTTCCTCCCATGCTCACATTCACCGTCTCTCCTTTCTTCTCCTGGGAGAGGCCCCTTGGAAAAGCCTCTGATAGCAGCCACCCCTGAGGGAAATGAGCTAAGGTTGTCTGTGCCTCTTCTAAGTATTTTCCATTTGGCAGGCTCTGGTGTTTGTTCAAGAAACAGTATCATCACCCAGCAGGAGGGCAGGTGGTGGAGGTCCAGGAGCCCCTGCCCACAGCTCCAGGCTCAAGGGCAGGGCGTCTCCTCAGCCCCGGGGCACAGGGCTCCCGCACTCATCCTGGAGCGCCCCTCACGTCCCACAGCTAGAGTCGCCCGCCCGTGGACCTTCCCTAATCAGGGACCCTGATCCCTTGTTCTCTGTTCTTGGCTCTTTCTTGTGAACTCAGGGCTGGGGACAGGGAAGGGGATTGCAGGGAACGGGAGAAATCAGATTGAACCGTGGGGCTGAGAGACATGATGTTTAGGGCGAAAAGAAGAAAAGTTGCCGCAGAGCAGGGAGCCAGCCTCAGCTTCTCGCCCCCTCTCACCTCCTGCTTTGGGGGGAGCTGACCTGCCTTGCACATGATGAATTGGGAGTGGAGCAAGGAACAATGATACAACAAAACGGGCTCTCCGCTGGCTCATTAGGAAGAGAAATGACTGCCGAGAAATGACTGCCAAGAACTGACTCTTTAGGACTGTTTTTTCTGGCACCTTCCACGGCATTGCCAGGCTAATGGAGGGATCAAGGACATCCGATGCTAGAAGGAATAGGAAAACGGGTGTGGGGGTGCCGCAAGGCAAGCAGACATGTGCGTGCCCGTGTGATGGCCGTGCCCAATGTCCCAGTGTGGAACCTTGCAGTCTCCCTGACTTTAGGACGGGATTCTTATAGGATCTGTACATCCAGACTCCCCAATCACCCAGCCAGACCGCTGGGCGGGCCTGGGGCCCCATGACTCAGCAAGGCCGGAGTCTGTCTGGGCAAGGGGCAAGGCTTACTCTCCTCTGCGGGGATCCGCCCTGAGGAAGATCTGAGGCCAGCATGTGTCATGGAGTTGGGGGGGGGGGGTGTCCGCTGGCTTTTTAACGCTCTCCAGCTACCACCCTGCCCGCCTCCCCCATGTACCCATACAGTCCTTGTGTTTTTCCATCTTAAAAAAAAAAAAGTATGCAAAAGCATCTTGAAGCCAAGACCTCCAGCCCCGGGGTGATGTTCAAGAGTGCCAAACATTCATCACTTCATAGCGTGTCAGGGAGGTTCAGGGGTCCAGGGAAGGGGTCTCCCGTGGCTCAGGGCAGCGACATGTACCAGCTCTAAGGAAAACACCTTTATCATATTTGGGGTGGTAGCGTCGTGTTCACTTTTTTTTTTTTTTTTTAAACTTGACTATACAAAACATATAACATTACATTTACCATCTTAACTTTTTTCTTAAGAGTACGGGTTCAGTAGTGTTAAGTATATTTCACATTGTTGTATAACAGATCTCTAGAACTTTCTTATCTTGTAAAACTGAAACTCCATACCCACTGAGCATAAGATCCCCGTCTCCCTCCCCTCAGCCCTTGGCAACCACCGTTCTGCTTTCTATTTGTGTGTTTTTGATTACTTTAGATAGTTTATGGGAGTAGAATATGCAGTGTTTGTCTTTTTGTGACTGGCTTATTTTGCCTAGCACAATGTCCTCGAGGCTCAAAGCACGTTAATATTTTAATCAAGTGGATCTGTGCACAGGTGTTGGCTGAATGACAGCCCTGCCTCGCTCCTACCTCAAACGTGCACCCAACTGCGCAGGAGTTCTGGAAGTTACTCATGCCTGAATATTAAAGAAATCCTATTCCGCGTTTCCAAGTCCTTCCTACGGTTCTTTCCCTAGTGTGAGTTTCCAGAGACTCTCAGAGTGTGGGACGTCTCTCTGCTTCGGCCAGTTTTTTGGTGAAGGCCTCATTTGTCAAAGCCAGCGTGTCTCTTTCTTTTCTAGCTCATTCCCAACTATTTCCTCTCCTGTGCCACACACGGTCTAAATGGAATTCTATTTTTTTTTCTTCACACATATCCTAAACATCCTCATCTTTATGGCTTTGCTCTTCTACTTTCCTTTTTTTTTTTTTTTTTTTTTAGGAGAAAGAGAGAGTGAGGGTGCACACGAGGGAGGGGTGGGGGGTGGGAAACCGAGAATCTCAAGGAGGCTCCACGCCCAGCATGGTCTCTACCTCACGACTCTGAGACCACAACGTGAGCCGAAGTCAAGAGTCAGACTCTCAACTGACTGCGTCATCCAGGTGCCCCTATGTATGCATGTATGTATGCATTTAGATTTTATTTATTTGAGAAAGAGAGCATGAGGCAGGGAGAGAGAGGCAGAGAGAGAAGCAGACTCCCCGCTGAGCAGGGAGCCTGATTCAGGACGCGATCCCAGGACCCTAGGATAGTGACCTGAGCAGAAGGCACAGGCTTCACCGCCTGGGCCACCCAGGGACCCCTCTCTCCACATTCCCCGACCCGGGAGGCCTCTTTCTCTTTTCTCACTGCGTCCAGCTCACACCCACCTGCTGAAGCTGCCCCCACGGCCCCATCTTCACAAAAGGCTCCGGCTATCCCCTCATTCAGAAACGACTTCTCTCCTCTGTGACACCCTAAAGCTCCTTTTTCTGAAACTTCAGGACGGCACTTACAATCTCACCATCGTGAGATAGCATTTGCGGACGGTCTGCTGTGTGTCAGGAAATTGTCTGTGTTTCCCATCGCCGTTTGCTTTTCTATCTTGTCAAATGGTTACTGCGTTTTCTTCCTTTCTAAGTTGTCAAATGGCTACTGGGTTTTCTTCCTTTCTAAGTTGTCATCATAAAGCAAGTGGGATTCAGGATCCGACGGACTTGGGCTTGGACCCAGTTCTGTTAAGGGGGTCAGGCCTTTGGGCAAACGGTTTCACGTCTCTCCCTCCCGGCTTGCATGGGGACAGTAGTTTTTCAGGTCGGATCATTGTAGCGCCTGAAATAATAATGCTCACAACGAGCATTTGCCGAATGATTATCATGTGCTGGGCCATGCTGCTCCAAACCCCTTCATAATTTAAATCCTTATAACAGCGGCGCCTGGGTGGCTCAGTGGATTAAGCCTCTGCCTACAGCTCAGGTCATGATCCCAGCGTCCTGGGATCAAGCCCCGAATCCGGCTCTCTGCTCAGTAGGGAGACTGCTTCCCCCCACCACCACCCCCGTCACTCTCTGCCTGCCTCTCTGCCTGCTTGTGATCTCTGTCTGTCCAATAAGTAAATAAAACCTTAAAAAAAAAAAAAAGAAAACCTTATAACAACCCCATGGTGGTGGTGGGGGGGTCGTTTATAGCAGGAGAATCCAAGGCTAAGAAGGTTTAAGTCAGTAAGCGGAAGAGCCAGAAGAACTTGGTCTTCAGGATCTTTACTCCTCACCATTACCAACCCCCTGCCCCTCAAGAGAGAAGGGCGAGCAGCGCAGATGGGGCAATATCTGTGGGACACTCAGCTCCGCACCTGTGAGCCTTCGTAAGTGGCAGCTGTGACTCTTACTCCCGTTCCTGCTTTGGGGGCTGGGGACTGTCCGTGCATTCGTTTCCCCATAGCACCTCCCAGAAGTGACAGATGACATTCAGTTAGGCATTTTCCAGGAATCTGTATTTGCCAGGAACCGTGGGACGTCTCCAGCCCTGGCACTCCCAGCGAATGAGTGATGGAACAAATGAGTGAATGAAGAGAGGGGACACAAACTCTCGAGGGCCGGGGCCAAGGCAGCCCGAGCAGCGGGGCCGTCCCTGCCCGTTTGCTGGCCCGGGAACAGGATTCTGCAGCCCAGGGAGGCCTCGCAGGGTTCTGACGCGTGCCCAGTACTCATCAGTGTTTTCATTAATGACTCCAAAGATGGAGAGCAGAGGACGCTGATCAAATTGGGGAAGCCTGCGAGGCAGGATAGAAGCTGAGCACTTAGGAGGCCGAAGCTCGAGCTTGCAGACAGTCCTTGACAAATTAGAGAAATAAACAGAGTCAATAAGCAGAGGCCCGGGAGCTGCAGGCTTCAAGTGGCTCCAAGGGAGCGGCTACCTCGAATGGATCTGCCCAGAGAAGCTTTTGACCCACTTTCCTTTGGGCTTCACCTGGCTTGACTGTGTACTCAGGGCAAGTCTAAATGCAGTCGCTTGATGAGGGATTTGGGCCCGGAGGTCTCATGCACAAGATCCCCACTGTAATGCTCAGCGATGCCCCTGCTCCTTCCTGGCCTCTGTCTCCCAGCCGCTGGCTTTGCTGGGGCTCCTGGAGTGAAGGACAGGGCTCCCCCGCTGCTCCCTCAAAGAGCGGAGACTGGGCAAGAACATAAGGTCAACCAAGATGCCCCATCTCTACCCACCAAAATGGTGCCGGCCTTCTCTTCTTCGCCGCCATTCAGATCACTGAGGGACTGCCTTCCCCACTTGAGGCTGCCCTGGAGGTTACTGTGACCTCGGTTTTCTTTGGGCAAAATGTATCGGGTATGAAAGGAGGGACAAGGACACAGCGGGACCTGGCAGGGAGTGCCCCTCTGTCTGCCCTTCCCGCCTCTGGGAGGGAGATGGGGTCCGGGTGGTTTTGCAGGTACAGGAGCGTCCAGGCTCTGGAGCTCCGGCGGCACCCTTTTGGAGCCCTGGAGCATCGGGAAAGTTATTTAACTTCTCTGAGTCCCTTTGGTTATGAAGAATTGAACACCAGTTGGTTTGTCTTAATTGAAATGGAGTGCTCAGTTGGAAGACTAGGACGGGTTTCCAGAAAAGCTGGGCGCTGGTGGAGGAGCCACCGCGTGATCTGATTCTGCCTCTTCCTCTTTCCTCCCCCGCTTCCTTCTTCTCCCCTCCCCCTCCTCTTCTTCTTTTCAAGATTTTGTTTTTAAGTAATCTCTACACCCACCATGGGGCTCGGACTCACCAATCCTGAGCTCAAGAGTCACCGACTGAGCCAGCCAGGCACCCCTCCTTCTTTCTTAATTGGCCTTCATGGGGCACACCCCCATCCCACCTTTAGAGAGACCTGACAGTGAGGACAAGCGTCTCTATGTCCAAATTCCCAAGTCTGGGAAAAGAAACTGGCCCCAGGGGACAGATTTCTCCCCTGGCCCCCCTGACCTGAGGAGTTGCTGGTGTGTGCTTAGGAACAACATGCCAGTGGGAGCCCATGCTCCTGGGGAGATGGAAGGTTCTCAGAGAAGAGAAAAAGTAGGGTTGTGGTCTCTTAGCATCAGTTTTGTCATGTGATAATGGGAATAATGTTGCCGACGTCATAAGGTTGAAGCACTCTGTGTAGAACCCTTAGAGTCATGCTGACACACGGGAAGTTCTGTCACTTGCTGAACAATTGCTCTTATTCCAGGTAAGGTTCTCTGAACTTGGGCGGAGGGTCTCTGAGCAGGGCTGGGTCTGGGTAGGGAGGGAAGCTCAAAAGGAATGGGCTGAGGCCGTTGAGTATCTGAAGGCGGCCCCATTCATCCCTTATTTGGGGAGACAGAGTTTCAGCAAGCCTGGGGATGGGAATATTCGCATGTTCTTGTTTTAGGAAGCCTGACTCCTGATTCCCAGCTGAAGGGCAAGTGAGTGCGACTATGTCAGGGGCCTTAAGCACTCAAACTGGGCTTTCATTCATTCTTTCATTTAATCAATGTCCGTGGGACACCTACTGTGTACCAGGTACCGTGCTGGTTGCTGGAGTTAGGGCAGTGATCCCTCGTGGTATTTGCGGTCAGTGGGAGAAAAAGGCAATGAGTAAGAGGTTATAGGCAAGTGCTAAAGAGAAAAAGTAAAATGGGAAAGGGTTTGTGAGACGTCAGGCCGGTGGGGTGAGTGTTGACATTTGAAATGGAGGTAGTCAAGGAGGGCTTCACTAAGAGGTGTCTTTTGATTAACCTTGAAAGAAGCTATAGCGCTAGCCATGTTATGAGATGGGGGAGAGGATCCTAGACAGAGGGAGCAGCCAGTGCAAAGGCCCTGAGGTGGGAATCTGCCTGCCTCCACGAGGGAATGAATCGGAGAGAGGCCAGTATCGCTGGAACAGATGGAGAATGGTAGCGATGAAGTCAGAGGATTCGAAGACCAGATCTTCCTGGATCATGTAGTTCATAGTAAGGACTTCAGCTTTTACTCTGAGTGAGAGGGAAGCCATTAGAGGGTTCTAAGCAGAGGAGAATCAAGTTTTTTGTCTTTTTTGGTTTAATTTTTTTTTTTTTTAGTATATGGGCTGCCGAAGCGAGCACTGTTTAATTTTTTTTTTAAGGTTTTATTTACTTATTTGACAGACAGAGATCACAAGTAGGCAGAGAGGCAGGCAGAGAGAGAGAGGAGGAAGCAGGCTCCCCACTGAGCAGAGAGTCTGATGTGGTGTTTGATCCCAGGACCCTGGGATCATGACCTGAGCCCAAGGCAGAGGCCTTAACCCACTGAGCCACCCAGGCGCCCCGAGAATCAAGTTTTAACAGAGACACTTTGGAATTGACTGAAGAGGTCAAGGACAGAGGTAGCGCATCTAGTTCAAGTATTGCTAGGGGAGTAGAGTTCATGTCTTAGACCAGAGTGGTCATAACAGGACTGGAAAGAAGTGGTCAGAGTCCATATATATTTTGCAAGTATCACTGACAGGATTTACCCGGCTTAACTACTGCTTTGTTCTGCCAACAGTGACATAAATTCCAATTCCGGGCCCCAGAACGTCCCTTGGCACATGGGCCTTCTTCCTGCCAGCCAGTCCTTCCAATGCGTGTCTCCACAGACATGTTCAGCTCCTTTCGAGCTCTGAAGGCCTGTGAAACTCGTGCAGTGCAAGCATTTTGCTATCTGAGATATTTACTTCTCTGGATTTGGCTTCTCAGAGTCCTCATTCTTTTAAGTTTCACTTACTATAAATCAAGAGAGATAAGTGAATGACATTTTTGCAAAACGGCCTGATGACAGAGAGGATGCCTTTGAGCTGGGTGACCAGGCTAAGCCCTGAAAAGCTCATCACCCTCCTGCCAGTGGGCCTCGCTCGGGAGCCTGAGCTAAACACACTCATCTCTGAAGGGAGAAGGAGTGAGTCAGCAGAAATGAGGGGTGAGAGAAGGTGACACCTGCAGAGTTTAGTTTCCGCATTCCCACTTGTCTTTATTCTCATGTTTCTCCTGCGTTGTCTTTCGGAAAGCAAATGAGACTTCTCTGTAAGCTCCAGGGCTGTATGCATGACGTCTAGGCAACAGAAGAGCGACTTTCAGTTGCCAAGATGCTGACCCCTCTGTTTCTTGGGCATCACATCCCCTCACTAGCTCTGCTGGGAGTCATTAGCATAGCAGGAGGGGCTGTAGAAAAAGAATTGAGCTCTCCTCACTTCAATAGGGGTGGGGTGTGAATCTCTGCTCTGTGGCAACACGGGCCTGTCAGATGTCTTGAAGCCAGCATGGGAACTATATTCCTTCAAGCCAGTGATGAGAAAACACATATTCCTTTTTTTTTTTTTTTTAAGATTTTATTTATTAATTTTGGTGGTGGGGAGAGGGCAGAGGGAGAGAGAGAATCTCAAACAGACTCCCTGCGGAGCACAGGGCCCAACGTGGACTCGATCTCAGGACCCCAAGAGGATGACCTGAGTGGAAATCCAGAGCTGGCCATTCAACCATTCAACCACCCAGCTGCCCCTAGGATAGCTAGTTCTTTGGCCATTGTCTAAACCTTCTGTGCATGAGAACCTTGCTTTTGTTTATCTGGCAAGATGCTCAGCTGGTTAAAAGACTTGGTTCACATACTTATGATGCTCTTATCCCACTCGGTCAGGCTTTTCCTTCTAAATGTCTGTGCTCACACATTTTTTTTGCTCTTTGTTCTTATACATAGGCTCTTACTGGTGAGGCAGCTCTGGTTCCCAACCAAAGAGATAACAGGGAGATGTTTCAGAAGATGATAAGAAGGGAACTGGCTCGGGTCGCCTGGGTGGCTCAGTGGGTTAAGCCGCTGCCTTCGGCTCAGGTCATGATCTCAGGGTCCTGGGATCGAGTCCCGCATCGGGCTCTCTGCGCAGCAGGGAGCCTGCTTCCCTCTCTCTCTCTCTGCCTGCCTCTCCAACTACTTGTGATTTCTCTCTGTCAAATAAATAAATAAAATCTTAAAAAAAAAAAAAAAAAAAAAAAAAAAAGAAGGGAACTGGCTCTTTGTCTGGGCTCTTATTCCTTGGCCTATACCTATGATTCTAAGGCACCCCCAGGTTCCCAGCCCTCACACGTCTCCTTTCTATTCTATCTCATTTAAGATACTTCTACTCAAAGGTAAAAAGCATAAACTCATCCTGGATCCCTCTAGCTGCCTGAAATTTGCCCCAGAGCTGAATTTGCAACTGACTTCTTGCTTGCTTCTCTCTTAGAGGAGCAGCCCAGGTCCCCATAACTCTGATAAGCCAAGGAGTTGGAGAGTGAAGAGCATTTCTTTGTGAACCACACAAAGAAAATGGGTGGAGCTGCCAGGTCACACATTGGGTTGATGTGTGTCCTCCCCAGTAGAGCTCTAGGTTTGGGTTCCCTTTCCTGACAATGCCCCAGAGATCAGAGGCCAGATTCCGAATGACTATGCAGCAATCCCAGAAGGAGAAACTGTATGGGGGCCCAAGTAACCAAAAGAGCTGGTGGGGGGAGGGGGGAAGGGAAGCTATGCCAACTGGTTCTGCTAAAGTTGGAAGTCATAGATTTCCTCTTCTTTAAGTGGTATCTGGTGGGATTATTATTTTTACTTTTAGAATACTCATTTCAGGAAAAATCAACCTGCACGGCCAGGTGCACAGGGAAGACACTATATATTAAACCTTCTTTGTCCAGCCCTTTCTCTTAGATTTGGACAAAAAAACTCACGAGGATAAACTAGGGTTCTTGCAGGGACATCTCTCTCTGATCCCAGGGGACCTAAACGTGTCCTTTTCCTCCTCAGTGTGTCATCAACGGACATTTATTGAGTAACAACAACATGCAAGCATAGGTCCCCCTGCCCAGAATCCCCTTCCTTCTCCCACTTCCCTTTCCAGCCAAGGCCTGATAAGCAATCATTATCCTTCAGACCTAAGTTCCCTGAGGCTTCTCTCCCTTGATTAAAACTGCCTCAAAAAACTCATGCATGTGGGGTCACTAATAAGTGCTTTCACATCTTTCCCTAAAAGCCACTTTTGAAGTGGAATGAAAGGAGGTTAGAGAACAAAAGGAGACAGAAGCTCCTGAAGAGAGTAGAGGAGGGGGCTGTAAGGTGGTCCCAAGGAAGGTAGCAGGCAGGCTCAGGAAGGAGAGGCTAGAGGTGTCAGAGATCACTGTAGCCAGCTTCTCACGTGCCAAAGATGCTCAGTACAGGATGGGATTATTTTGGAGGGAGGAAAATGAGACTGAAGCAATTTGGAAGTATGAATTATAAGAGATGAATTGGGGGTGCCTGTGCAAAAGAAGGACTTCGGGGTTAGCAGAAGGGGTTGGAGGTAGAGGTGGACCGTGGAGTCCTTTCCTGATTCTCAAGACGTTTGGAGAAGTGGGAGTACTCAAAAGTCTCAGTAACACTTAAGAATAAGGTGGTTTATTTGTAAATAATATGTGGATGGATAAACATATGGTCAGAACGGGTATCTGAACACAGGGTCAACTAGTTGTCTCTGCAGACTGGCTGCCTCTGCTCAGGAATCAGACTGTGCTGTTCTCTCCCTACTCAGACCGTGGTCCATGCTCCAGCTGCACAGCTTCTCCTGGAATCTTATTCAAAAGGCAGAATCTGGGGCGCTGCTCCAGACCTACTGAATCAGAATCTGCCTGTTAGCAAGATTCCCAGGTGATCTGTGGGCCCATGACAGTATGAGAAGTACTAGTATTCCCAATCACCGAGCTCAGTCCCAGACTGTCCCACGGCAAGCTGTGTGAGCTGCTGGGATTTTAAATCTCTTTGTTCCAGCACAGAGCACCATCATGTGATGCTAAGAATCAGATTCCATTCTAAATTTAAATTAACTGTAAATTAACTTTATACTTTAGTGGGCTCATCTTTAAATAAAGTCTTTGTAGATAGACCAATGGCAAAAGGGAACCACACCACCGATATGCCTTTGACATATCAAATATTCCTGCCTTGGCTTATAGACTCAAGTTAACATCAGCAATATTCAGTATGAGCTTTTTTTTTTTTTTTTTTTTTTTTAAATCACAAGATATAATTTCTCTATTAGTGGATTCACTAGACATTCCCTAATGGATAACTTCTATAAATAGTCTTATTTAAAATTCACCTATTGCCACCTGCCAGGGGATACAGGAAATCAATTCAAGCAACCTCCAGCAACTCTGAAGGGAGATCTTGAGGTCTCTGTGCAGTGAATCCCTGAAAGAGCGAAGGCCAGGCTGGCAATCATGGCTCCTTGGACACATCACTGCTCTGTGCCTCATTTTCTCACTGGCAAAATGATCAAGATGATTGACAAAGAGGGCTCATCGAACAGCTCTCAGCTCCTTCACCTCTTTCCTTTTATGCTTCCTTTTTTGGATCTCAGGACATGATTCAACTAAGACGTCAGGTTCTTTTAACTAGAAGCTGGTATAAGCCCAAGCAAGTGCAGGATGAGACCCAGGCCAGGACAGCAGGGCTTAGTGGCTCAAAAGGTAGCTGTGGTCTCGAGGTGGTGGAAGGGAAATGGAGGAAGCAAAGGAATTTTGTCCTCCTATAAGCTCAAGGTCAGTTCTCAGAGTACCTGAGAGCCCTAGGTTGCCCAGGGGTTACACAATCCAGGCCACTAGTGATGAGGTGTTGGTACCTTCCTTACACTGAATTGTGTACCAAATAGGGATGCTGGTAATGCTTTTTTAATTTCTTCATTCCCTTGTCATAGAAATTTCTACCATGCCTGATGGTCAGACACCCCAGTGTCTTTATTTCTGCCCCTCGATGTTCTCTAAAGCTTCTCCTTAAAAAAAAAAAAAAAAAAAAAAAAAAGGCTTTCTTATCTTTTGTTAATATGTTTATTAACTCAAGCAAATACATGAAATAAGTGCATGGATCAGAAAGGGCCAATTCTGTGTGGGATCAGCAAAGATATCCTGCTACATATTTATAGACTATTAACACAATTGAGTGATTCCCAAATATCAGTCTCTGAACAAGTAACAGAATTTTAGCTTTTAAAAAATGCCATTTCCTGGGGGCGCCTGGGTGGCTCAGTGAGTTAAGCCTCTGCCTTCAGCTCCAGTCATGATCTCAGGATCCTGGGATCGAGCCCCACATCGGGCTCTCTGCTCAGCAAGAAGCCTGCTTCCCCCTTCTCTCTCTGCCTGTCTCTCTGCCTGCTTGTGGTCTCTGTCTGTCAAATAAATAAATAAAATCTTAAAAAAAAAAAAAGCCATTTCCTGAACCCCACTATCTATATTTTTGAAAATGCTGGCGGGGTGATTCAGAGACCCAGAGAGATTTCTGACCCACCTCCACCCATTTATAGATGGGAATGAGGTAGTGGAAGCACACCGCAGACTCAGGGCCCTGCAGCCGGTGAAGGCAGATCCCGTGTGGGTCAGGCCTCCTTATTCACAGCTCTGTGCTTCTCTGTGTTGCCCAGCACACGTGTGTGTCTCATCCTATCATGCTGAATCCAAAGGAATCAAAAAGTAAAAATGCAAGCAGCATTTTGGTAAGGTGAACATCATTGTGGCAGAATCATGCCCTGGCTGGAAGATGAGAAGAGCCACCATATGTCAATATCCTTCCCAACAGTGCCAGCCCCAACCCTCCGCCTACGCTCAGCCTGCACCCAAGGCCTCACTCACTGCTTTCGAGGTGAGGCAGCGAGAGGAGAGATGAAGAGTTCCTGCCATTTAACAATCGTGGCAAATTCTAAATCTGAGAAAATCATTTTCTTTGTGAGCTGGCAGACTCCACTTAGGACTTACCAAACAAACAAAACAAAACACAAAAACAGACCTACCGATAACCCTAGCTCAGGACTCCTGAGGCAACCATGGAAATTTCACTTCATGGCCCTCTAACTCCAGGTGACTGACCAGGCCCTGGGATCGCCTCCCTGGGAGCTCTTATCTTCCCCCTCACCTCAGTGGTCCCAGCTATGCATGTGACCTCAGACCTTCCTCGGCATCTTTGCCCCCTCCCAACACATATGCCACTAGAATGTCCTATGGCTGCCTCCTTTTTTTTTTTTTTTTTTTTTTTTAAGATTTTATTTACTTGAGACAGAGACAGGGAGAACACAGACGGAGAGTGAGAGGGAGAGGCAGACTCCAGAGAGAGGAGAAGGAGAGGGAGCGGAGAGCTCCCTGTGGGACTCAATCCGAAACCCTGAGATCATGACCTGAGGCTAAGGAAGATGCTTAACCAATCCACTCACCCCAGTGCCCCACCTCCCTCTTTTTTTTTTTTTTTTCCCCAACTCCCTCTTTCAATGCATTCCAATGCAATCCTCCCCACCCACATGAATCATCTCCCCATGCCTCCTGTTGGCCATTGCTCCCACTTTGTGGTCAATCTCCTAAGCTTGAAAATTGAAGGGAGGGTTCTAGTTGTGGGCTGCTGCACTCTCCATCTGGTTTTATGCCAGATTCAGGACAGAGGAATTGTTGTCAAATCTGTACATGGCATGAAATTGGGGAAATCAGCAGATACGGGTGACAGAATCATGATGAAAGCACACATTACAAGCTGGAAAGGACAGACGGAAATCAATGTAGTTAAACTGAGTAGGAATAAAACTGTGCGTGAAGATAAAAATACAATGTCACCATACTATATTATTCCATTTATATGAATTTCAAAAACAAGTTTTGTGTTTTCAAAACTTATCTACAGGGCTAGTGTCAGAATCCGTTACCTCCAGGGTTTCAGGAAGGAGACTGTTGGGAATAGCGCACGAGAGAACTTTCTAGGGTGAAGGCAATGTTCTATATTATGATTGTCATGCTGGTTGCAGGAGTGTATTTATTTTTAGGATATAACAACTGACACTTGAGATCTGTGCATTTTATATACAGAATTATAACTCGATAACAAAAAAAATTGAAATCAGTGGTATAATGAGAAGATGGGGCCACATATGTACCACTAGCCAGCTGTGAAGTGACCCGATAAAAAGCTAGGCACCTTTGCAGTCCAGATGTAGAGAGACAGTGAGGGTCCCCTGTTTTCCTGCTGGCCAGTATGGTTTTGCGTGTCGCATTTTAAGAGGAACATGAATAGACGGAAAAGCAAGGGCTGGTGCTGGACAGCCCGTGAGGGAAGAATAGTTGAGGGAACTGGAACATAGAGGCCAGAAAATAGAAGACGTTAAGAATGAGTCCAGATGGGGGAATGTCATTTTGGAGAGAAGACCTGGCTGGCACTGAAGAGGGCCAAAGGCAGGTCCTGGATGGAAACTACTGGAAGACAGGTTCTAGCCCAATATAAGAAGGTGGGTTCCAGGCTTGTTTGGGTGAGGCCCCGCAGCCAATGGCAGCAGGGCTGGGTATCTGCACTTGTGGGATGGGGCCTGCCTGGGCAGCATGGAGGGGCGCAAGCCTCCGCAAGTGTGGACATCGCCTGGCACAACTTCAGTGCAAGACTGTGGGAACAGTCGTCCACTTCCCTGTCATGGGGCTGACGGACTCGCTCTTCCTGTGGGTGGGCACCACACTGTACCTGCACAACCTGGCCATGGTCATGTGCAACAGCTAGGATTCCATCCCCATGTCTACCTTCCTCTTTGGAGACACTTCTGACATGACCTCTACTGGCTTTGCACCCCACTTAGCCAGGAAGACCAACAAATAGGTCTTAATATAGTCTAGATACAAATATCAGATATATGACTGCAAAAGTGGGAGATTCTCTCCCATAGTGTGGGTTGCTTGATGGTGTCCTTTGAAGCACCAAAGTTTTTAATTTTAATAGAAAAAAAGTTAGTTTTATCTATTTTGTCTTTTAAAAAAAAAAATTGTATTTGTGCTTTTGGTTTCACGTCCAAGAAAACATCACCTAACCCCAAATCACAAGGATTTACACCTCCGTTCTCTTCTAAGAGTTAGAAAGTTTTAGCTTGTACATTTAGGTCCTTAATCCATTTGAGTAAATTTTTTGTGTGTATGATGTAAGGTAGTGGTCAACCTTCATTCTTTGGCATGTGGCTACCCCACTGTCTCAACACCATTGGTTGAAAAGACACTTTCTTCCTCCATTGAAATATCTTAGTATCCTTGAAAATCAATCTGCCATAAGGGTGAGAGCTTGGGGCGCCTGGGTGGCTCACTGGGTTAAAGCCTCTTCCTCAGGTCATGATCCCAGGGTCCTGGGATTGAGCCTCATATCGGGCTCTCTGCTTGGCAGGGAGCCTGCTTCCCCCTCTCTCTCTGCCTGCCTCTCTGCCTACTTGTGATCTCTGTCTGTCAAATAAATAAACAAAATCTTAAAAAAAAAATATGAGAGCTTATTCCTGAACTATCGTTTCTGTTCCATTGGTCCATTATTTACCTTTATGCTAACACCACACGGTCTTGATTACCATAGATTTGTAGTAAGTAAGCTTTTGTAATTAGGAATTGAGGGTCCTCCAACTTTGCTCTTCTTTTTTAAGTTGTTTTGGATATTCTGGGTCCCTTGCATTTCCATACAGCATTTAAGAATAGTTTGTAAATTTCTGTAAAGAGGTCAATTAGGACATGGATAAAGATTGTGTTGAATCTGTAGATCAGTTTGGGAGGTTAACATCTTAACAATGTCAAATCTTCAATTCATGAACATGGGCTATCTTTCCATATAGTCAAGTCTTCTTTAATTTCTTTCGACAGTATTTTGTCTTCAGAGTTTAAGCTTTGTACTTCTTTTGCTAAATTTATTCCTGAGTATTTTTTTAAATTTAATTTTATTTTTTTCAGTGTCTGAGTGTTTTATTCTTTCTGGTTACTTTCTTAACTTTATTTTTGTTCAGGGTATATTATTAAAAGTAATTTTTCTGCCTTCTTTTGCTTTTTTAAATGCGGCTGCTAGAAAACTTAGAATTACTTAGGTGGCTCACATTTCATTTTGCACAGACAGCGCTGCTGTAGAGTAAGAGGCTGAGATCAGAGGAAAGGAAAGAACACAGGACAATGGAGTATACCCAGGGCACCCATGATATATGCCTCTGGAGGCACATTTGTGAAATGTGATGTAGAATTTCTGCCTGTTATGGAAGCCACAAGTCTTGAGGAACTTCGGACTGTAATCACAGATAGCATATGCAGCCTCTCATCCCTGTTCTGCATAGAGGGGATTTAATCAGATACAACCTGTAAGGTCTTCTGTGACTTCTCAACCCTTGGGCTTACACAGGTGGTAAAAGTGACATTGACTGAGCCCAGGCTTGGAACACTGGGAAAAGGGTGAGAAAAGATAGCGTGTGATGACTGTCTCAAATCCTTTCATAGTATATCCAAGAAAAGGAGCAGTAGAGCCTTGCCATTGACCCTGAAGTTCACTCATCTCTCATCTGTTCTGCTCTACTAGCCGATACCCCCTCAGGAAAATCTTCACTGTTCCTAGGATTGGTACAGATGCCTCTTCCATGTATGCCCTTGGCATACACAGATTCAGAGTTGCCTCTCTATTTTTCTTTTTTCTTTACAGACTCAAAGCTTCTCAACCAAGAAAAATACTTCGTTGACCTTGGAACCACCTATAATGAAGTGAGGGGAATGATCAATACCGAGTGAATGAATGAATAAATGAATGTGTACTCTGTTCCTTCTTTCTCTAGAAGATAATAACTTCACAGCACTACTTTTTTATTTTTATTTTTTTAAATACAGGTGCTGTGTAAGTGTATTTTGGCTGTGTAGACAGAGTATTAAATTTGTTGTCAGAAAACTGACCCAATTCCAATTCTGTCTTTGTTACTGATGAGCTATGTGACCTTGAGCACTCACCTTCTCTGGACTTGATCCCTCAGCTGTAAGATGAAAGGTTAAACTAGTGAGCTTTCAGTTTCCTCCTGGTCCTAATACGCCGTGAGATGCTGAAAACAGGGCAAACTGGCTTTCAGCTGTGGGCTTGCTTCCAGACAAGCAATTCAACTGAACAGCTGAGATCCCCAACCTTTTGCAGGGGCCTCTGCCTTCTCCCCCTCCTCCCTGTCTTCACAAATATTAATAGCCAAGGGCCTCACTGAGTGTGGTTTTTAATAGAATCCAATTTCAGTCCATTTAGAGGGGGACTTTTCATGCTGACTTGGTAATTTGAACTCTGTCATGCCTGATGGGCTGAATGCTCTTTCCCTGTCTGTGTGGTCCGCTCTGGGCTGCGGGGAGAGGGCAAGTAGATATTGGGAGCAGGACACAGGGGCACCTTAATCAGAGCAAGTGCAAATCAGCTATTTCTGCCTTACAGCCAGTTTCGTCTTTCCTGCCCTGAGGCAGGTGAGTAGGATCCCAGGGAATTGGAAGTTCCAATTCCTTAGCTGGCAGTGGCTACTCTGTTTCCTGATGGTCGCCTTCCTCTTGCAGCACAGAAGGCACTGGCCTCTGTGTGCTACCACAGGAGGAAAACTAGGTTGATCTTTGGATGCGACTAGAAAACACTTGGTTCTGCCAACCAACAGAACTTTTCCAAGTGATTGTTGGGGAGTCTCTGACATGTTGGGAGAAGACATGTGAGAGAGTATGTGGCTTCCTCTGCCCCTTCCCCCAACCAAATCCTTGTCCTGTTTGATGAGAGAGTAATTCGCAGGCCTGTTGGAAGGTCCTTCCTTCTAGAGTGCAGGGTGGGAAAACGGAGGATGAATGTCAAGGTATTACCTTTACCATAACTGAGGAACTGGGGGCTCAGGAGACGGGGGGAAGGAAATGAATGTTTATTTCATGCTTACTTGGTGCAGAGTACTGAGCTAGAAACCAAGTTATTCCCTAATCCTCCCAATAGCCCATTAAAGAATATAAAATTATCCTCATATATAAGGGAGGAAAATGAGGATCAGAAAAGTCATGCAACAGCCTCAAGGTCACACAGCTAGTGGATGTCAGAGCTGGTATTCAAACAAAGCTCTATCAGTCCACTCCTAGAAATCACATGGTTAGAAATGCCAGGTGCTCTGCACTGTCTGCTGGTCTACCTCACCGCACTCTTTCACCTGGTTGGTCATCAGAAACACTTCAGGACATTTAAAAAACTATAGTGTTGGGTGCCTGGGTGGCTCAGTGGGTTGGGCTGCTGCCTTCAGCTCAGGTCATGATCTCAAGAGTCCTGGGATCAGGTCCCGCATTGGGCTCTCTGCTCAGCGGGGAGCCTGCTTCCCTCTCTCTCTTTCTCTCTCCCTGTCTCTCTGCCTATTTGTGATCTCTGTCTGTCAAATAAATAAATGAAATCTTAAAAAAAAAAAAAAACAAACTATAATGTCTTGAGAGTCTGAACCAATGGGTCTAAGGCAGGGGCTGAGATTGTGTATTTTTAAAAAGCCACTCCAAGTGATTCTGATGTTCTGGAAAGCACAACACTGGAGCATGTGGCTTCTCTTCCATACCGAGTCTCCTAGGGTTTCTCGGTTCTCAGAAGCACAGATCCAGTCCAACCCTGCATTTTCCCCAAGTAGCATTTGCTGCTGTTCATTTGCCATTATTCATTCGTTTCAGATTCAGGGCTCAGTGGCATTTATCAGGCACTTATGTGTGCCAGACACTGTGCTCAAGATGCTGGCTGCAAAGAATGAGTAAACCCCAGTGTCTGCCTCAAGGAACGGTCAGCTAGTGGCAGAGACAAACATAAATAGGAAGTTCCAGTTCCTTGGAGCAAATGCTATGCAGAGGCAGGCTCATGTTGCTTTAGGAGTACAAACCATGGGGTCAAGCTAAGCTTTGGAGCAATGATTCCTTGGTCGAGTCCCATAGGAGTTAGCAAGGCAAAGAGGGGGTCGGAGGGGTGAGGCTTGGCCTGCTAGGCAGAGGGAACCTCATGGAAAGACCCAGAGACCCACAGCGATGGGTTTGGGGAATCACAAGGAGCTGAACAATGGTGAAATGTAGGATACCTTTGGAAGAGGACCAGGAGGGAAGCCAGGAAGAGTCCGTGGGAGAAATTACATGGAGGACCTTGTGTGTTATGCTGAGTTTGGCCTTTATCCTAAAAGTGGTGAGGAGCCATTAAAGATATTTAAGACGTGGAGTGACAGAATCAGAGTGTGTTGAGAGGGGGAGCTCTGACAGCAATGAGAGGGTGACCCATAGGCAGAAGGAGCTGGCAACAGAGATCCAAATTAATTGCAGAATTAAGAATTTATGTGTGTCAAAAAGCACCATAAACAAAATTCAAAAGCAAAACACTTGGAAAGCATATTTGCAATGTTTCTTGACAAAATTAATATTCTTAATAAAATTACATATTGGGAATAAAGGTAAATATACCAATATCAAATAAACAGAAAATCACAAGGAAACAAGTACAAAGGGTCAATCGGTGTTTGAAGACGTTATTCACTCATAATCAAAGAAGTGTGAGTTCCAGTGACACTGACATACTATTATTTCCCTACCGGGCTGGTAAAGGTTGGTAAGTGACTATATCCACTGTTAGTGAGGGTGCAGGGAACAGGGCGATCTCAAGCCTTCAAATAGGAGGGGGCGAAGTTTAGTACAAACTTTTCTCAGGGCAGTTGGCAACATATATCAAAATTCTTAAAGAGAGCCAAGCAATTTCCTTCTTGGATTTTATCCCAAGGAAACAGCCATAGGTGTGTGCAAAATTTAGCGACAGGAATGTCTGCTGCAACATTATTTACAATAAAGAATGGGAATGAATGAAATAATCCGTGTAAAGAGACAGGCTACCACGTGAGAGTCCGTCCGTATAATGAAGATGCTGTTGAAAAAGTCCGAGTGACACCCGCCCAAAACGTTTCGTTCATGATCGAGTGAGTGAAATAGCACAAGAGGCAAAAAGGTGTGTCTGATAGGCTACCATTTGTGACAAAAGAATATATACACATATATTCGAAAATGCATCAATGTTTCTGAAAGAATATACAGTACAAGTATTTGGAGGGAAACTGGATGCTGGCAGACAGGGTGGGAAGGAGATTTATTTCTTACTCTAGAGCTTTGTGTACTTTTTGAATTTCATTACCTGTGTGTGTCTTACATATTCTAAAATATAAATACACATTTTGAAAAGTAAGTTACTAAAGAGTATTTACAGTGTAATCCAGTTTTTGTTAAAAACAAACAAACAAACCCTGCCTGTGCCTGTGTACATTTATACCCCCAAAGAACTGAAAGATAAGTCTAAAAGGACAGTGGTGTTTGTCTTGGGTAGTAGGAGGACTACCCACCCCCCACCCCCACTAAATTTCTATAATACACATGTGAGGCTTTCATAACAATAACAAGGAAAGTATAATTTTTTTCCCCAAAGAGTCTATCACAAAAGTCCAAGCAGGAGATGACACAGCAGGTCAGATCCAGGATTAGTCTCCAGGTCAGCAGTGACGTCTGCAAACAAAGGGTGTCTTGAAATCACAGTCTGTGTTTTGAGGAGGGATGGGGGGCAGGAAGCTGAAGGTCATCTAAAGTGAATAGACCTGATCTTGCTTAACAGCTTTCTGAAATTGTTGTCGGACAAAATGCACAGCAATTTCAATCCCTCCACCCCAAACATCGGACAACACTCCCAGGCAAATTTTTTACTTTGGGAATCACTTAACGTTGGGTCACAGCTGAACGGATTCCAGTAAGCAAGTGTACGCAAACCCACCAGACAGGCAGGGGATCTGTGCCCAGGGATGTGCTCATCTAGTTCCGGGTTTCCACCTTCTTCTTTAGAAGGATGGCGACGATCTTATCCACATCTGTCCAGCTCTGCCCCAACTTACTCACTGAGGCAAGACCTCTCTCCTGCTCTGGTTTGGAGATAGTTAGTCTGAGTCCTTCCTGATGGCAAGAAGATGAAAGGAAGACCCTACTGGTTTGAACCGGTTCTGCCTCCCCTCTCTGAAATCACCGGCATCCTTCAGACCCTGACAAGCAGTTTGCCAACTCACAAGCTTCCTGGGCTGGAGGCTTGGGAACGGGGGAGACTTGCACATATGCCTATGCTGTGTCTGACGCAGGATGGTTCTGAGTTGGGTAAATGTGAACCCGTTCTGGAAGAAAAGGGCAGAGGGAAGGATCTGGTGGGGAGTGGGGCGAGAATGTGGCAGCAATACCAGCATTTTCCTTTTCCTCTTCCCCAGAAGTGAGCTATAGACAGGCAACTGCGGGCCCCTGGGTATTTCTTGCACCTTCTTAACACCCCTGTTGGAAGCCTTTCAGCAGCTATGGGACTATAACCTGGACTGCTGGCTTCTGGGCCTCTCAGCAGTGATTGGATCCTGCAGGGGTGGAGTCTCTGATTGCACAAAGAACCCATAATTAACTTTGTGTTTCCTTTCGATCTCTACCTATAATTGTGAACCTTCCCCAAGGCTGGAGGAATGGCGGGTGGGTTTGGATATGCGCTGACATCAGAAAGTACAATGAATCATACACAGAAGTAACTGCTAGGTCTCAGCTGTCTTTTCTGGCCTGTCACTGCCTTGACCACTAGGGAGTCGGCGTTAGGGACCTTTTTAAACCTTGGGCTAAATACAGAGGCAGCCCACATACCATCATTGGCCTAGTAAGGCTTTTCAACGGAATACGCACTGTCCTGCTCCCTAATGGTCGTAACAGCTCGATAGACTACTTCGTAGAGAGCAGCTAACTAGGGTAGTTAGCATTTAGAGCTCTGGGTAGACAGACCTGGTTCAGATCCTAGCCACGTCACTTAAGGCCCTATCACCTTGGGGGAGGGAATGTTTCTGGATTTTAAGTTTCCTTACCCACCTAATGGGAATAGTATCTCAGAGAGTAATTGCAGGAAAGAAATGAGATTATACATGTAAATGTCTGAGGATAGTGCATTTAATAAATGCTAACTATTAACATTATTGCATCTGTATATATTTTAATTTGTACAATCTTGTCTCACTAATCACACAAAAAAATACACGAAAGTGCTTTGAAAAATTTAAAGCATCATATAAATCAAAGGTGTCATTGGTGGTAATCTCATACGAGTATTTCTCAACTCTTCCATCCCCTTAAAGACCGGGACGGTGTCCTCCGTCCCACGGCATATTGCACAATGATCGGCAAATGATAAGCCCTCAGTAAATGTTTCTTATTTGACTAAAGCAACACGGCAGAGCGTAAAGAGCATAGATATCAGGAGACTAGGCTGGGCTAAAATTAGTTTAAGGCAGGAGAGCTAGTCTGCAGTCATAATTTATTCATTCAACAAATATTTGTTGAACACATTCTAGGTGCTAGATATTGAGTCCAGATAATTTCATCAAAAGGAGGCTCTACAAGTTCCCACAAGGCCAAGTTCCCGGCCAGTCTCCGCAAGGCCAGCCCACTCCAACGCACAGAGGCGGCAGCCAACATTGTTTACCCCTGGACAAACAGGCCCTCGCTTTGGGGGAAGCTGTAAGTAGCTCTGACTCAGAGTTGGGGGAGGGAGTGACAGCGAGGGAGTGGGCTGCTTCCAACAGAAATGACAGGAGCTGTTGCCTGTGAATTTATTTTTATTTACACTGACTGAGTCCACAGTTCGACGCCGCAGGCTAGACAATGCTCCTTCCCCTAGAGGTCATCTCCCCTCCCCTCCGTCACCTACGTGCTCCAGCCCGTGGCCCTCCTCACCCTGTCCCTCTGCTGTCACAGCGGCCTGCTGGGTGGGAGTATGGGAGAATGGTATGTGTGGTCACCCGAGGGCACTGAGAGTGGGTTTCAGAGGCATGTGAATCCTGGCAGTCTCAGATCCCCGAGGGGGGAGGAGAAAGCCAGGCCGAGACAACAAGCGGAGGGAGGGAGGCAGGGGCTGAGGTGAGGTGGCTGGGGTGGGGAGTGGGGGAACCCAGTGTACAAATGCCCGGTCTTTTGGCTTAACCTGATGCTTCTGGTGTTTGTCTCTTCCCTGGATTGGTCACGGTGGCCTTGAGATGCTCTGGTCTGTCCGGAAAGTGTGCAGGGGTCCAGCCCGTGGGCTCCATGCCTGTGACGGCACATCTCCCCGGCTCTGCCTGTGTCAGGAGCACTGGCCGAAGTCACTGCTGCATCAGCGTCCTGGGCCCTGTAAGAGTCCTCTCCAGCTGTCCCCGCAGAAGTGCGGTCCCTCTCAGTAGCGGACCTGCTAGAGAAGGGGTGTCTCCATGGCAGGCAACCCGCCAGGTTCCAAATCTGCCGCTCCTTCCTTTCCCACTGGGAGCAGACAGATTGCTGAGGGGCAGCCGGAGGAAGAGAGGGGGAGCTGGCAGAAGTGGGGAGAAGGGAGCAAAACCCAGGAGGGGCCCTTCGCCGGGGGGCTGCCTGGAAGTCCGTCCTCGGGGGCGGCTGCAGCTGTCACATGGCTTCCTTCTCTCTCTGGGAGAATCGGCTGAGCTTCATCTCCGTCAGCTGGATGTACCGAATCACGTTGGTGTCTGCGAGGAGAGAAGCACACCTTAGGGAACACCTGGCGGGCGTGGGGAGGAGGAGGGTCAGGTCTACACAGGAATCCTACGCAGGGCCACGCTTGTTCCCATCTTCATCTATTTCTACCTCATCACAGTCATGCCAAGTCCGGATCCTCGTCCTCACTGTGACAGAGGGAGAACGGAGCCCCTGGAGAGATGAAGAGGCCCAGGGATGCCCACGGTTAAGGGGTGAGCCTGCCTTGGTGGTCTCCCACCGCCGGGGAGCGTCTACCTTCTTCACAGAATTGCCGTGAGGACCAAGATAGAGAAGTCCAAAGGTGCTTCATCCAATGAGCAGTAAATACTAACTGAATGTAAATGTTTTAAATGTTATTAATTAGCATTGTTAATTAATTAATGTTAACGTTATACTTCAGGAAGCAGAAACAAATACTAACACTCAACAATGGCGGCTCTAGCATCCAGCAGTGCTAGCAGATAGGATGCGCTCAAGAAAATTCTGTTAAATGAGTCCAGTTCTTAGTTCTCAAGTTGCTTCGAGTCTAGAACACATTTATATACAGAAAAAAACCCAAAAACAAAAAGCAAAACTGTGACACATAAAAATAAAGATGTGGGCAGTCCTTAAGAATATAGAAAAAAGTATACATTTGGGTGTCTGCAAACTGATCGTGAAGTTCTTAAATTCTTCTTGGAAGGAGGATTGGATTTTTTAAAAAATCCGCTATGTGAACAACAATGGTAATACCAAGTTCAAATTCGTTGTTTAAATGTTACCTCCTCAAAACAGCATGGAGGTTCCTCAAAAAGTTGAAAATAGAGCTACCCTATGACCCAGCAATTGCACTACTGGGTATTTACCCTAAAGATACAAACGTAGTCATCCGAAGGGGCATGTGCACCCGAATGTTTATAGCAGCAATGTCCACAATAGCCAAACTATGGAAAGAACCTAGATGTCCATCAACAGATGAATGGGTAAAGAAGATGTGGTATATATACACAATGGAATACTATGCAGCCATCAAAAGAAATGAAATCTTGCCATTTGCGACGACGTGGATGGAACTAGAGCGTATCATGCTTAGCGAAATAAGTCAATCAGAGAAAGACAACTATCATATGATCTCCCTGATATGAGGAAGTGGAGATGCAATGTAGGGGGTTTGGGGGGGAGGAAAAGAATAAATGAAACAAGATGGGATCGGGATTAAGAGACTCTTAATCCCACAAAACAGACTGAGGGTTGCTCGGGGGAGGGGTATTGGGAGGGGGGTGGGGTTATGGACACTGGGGAGGGTATGTGCTATGGTGAGTGCTGTGAAGTGTGTAAACCTGGAGATTCACACACCTGTACCCCTGGGAATAAAAATACACAATATGTTTATTAAAAAATTAAATAATTAAATAAAACACACACATGCACATAAATAAATGTTACCTCCTCAGAGAGGCTCTTCCTGATCCCCTGGTGTAAAACAGAACCCCCTTTACTCCTGATTCTTTTACTCTGCTTTATTTCCTTCCCGGCACTTACCACGACTAAATATTTTCTACCTATTTGTTTTTTGTACTTCTATGTATTTGTTTCCTGTCCCTCCTCCTCCGTCATGACACAAAGTCCTAGAAGGTAGCAGCTTCCTTTTGTTCCCCGCTGTCTACCCAGCTCCTAGAGCACATCCAGACCTGCTCAGTGAATGTCTGTGGGATGAATGAGCCGCTGAGCTGGTGGACAGGAATTTGAGCGAATGGTGCAGGAAATGCAGGCTCTGAGGAAGGGGAGCTGACCAGAGAAGTCAGAGCACCCTTCCCGCAAGTTGCTGAGCTCAGCACCAAGAGTATCCATCTGCATTCTGTCTCGCCAGCAGGACTGTGAGGTCCTCACGAGCCGGGACTCCATCTTCTCATCTACATCCCTGGCACCCAGCACGAACTGTGGCACAAAACTAAGAACTCAATATGTATTTATTGAGTAAGTGGGAAGAGTTGGCTTCTGGATTGGGAAAAAACCCCAGAGAATTCCATATTCTATTTGAAAAGAGGTGCCCAAGCTCCCTGGAACCAAGACGCCAGGCAAATGCGTGGACTGTCCGCGCTCCTGGTTTCAGGTCCTGGCCCACACCTGGCTGCGCCCGCCATGACAGTTGGGCACCATGATGGGGAGGCTGCCAGAGGGACTGCCAGTAAGAAAACAGTAACTGCCACCTTACCTGTTGGCTGTCGGGTCCTTGCTTCTTTCAGGTAGTAGAGTGCTTTGTCATAGTCTCCAAGGTGGTAGAAGGCTACACCAGACCGGTAAAGAGCCTTGAAGTTCTCTCCTTCCTTCTTCAGGACTTTGAGGCAATATTCCTTGACTCGCTCGTAGTTCACCAGCTCAGCCTGGAGCAGGCAGGCTGTGGAGAAAGGAGAGAGAAAGGAAAAGGGTTATCATACAGCAGACTCTGAGTGTCTCTCTTTGGTTCTTTCTCCTTGTCCAGAAAAGGTGGAGTAGTGTTGGGGCTTTATGTTGGGGTGTATTGCTGTGGGATTTGTCACCGAGTGATCTAGGGTTCCAGGACCCCCCTTCATTGCTGTGTGACCTTGAGTGAGTTACTTAGCCTTGTATTATGTGTTGAATTGTGTCCCCACCAAAAAGATATGTTGGAGTCCTGACTCCTAGTACATCAGAATGTGACCTTATATGGAAATAGGATCTTTACAAAAAAGGTAATCAAGTTACAGTAAGATCCTTGGAATGGGTCCTAATACAATAAAGACAATGGGCGTCTTTATAAAAACGCATACTACAGGGACGCCTGGGTGACTCAGTCAGTTAGGGTCTGCCTTCGGCTCAGGTCATGATCTCAGGGTCCTGGCGTCTGCTTCTCCCTCTCCCTCTAACACTCTCCATTGCTTTTGTTCCCTCACACACTCTCTCTCTCTCAAATGAATAAATTTTTTTAAAAACTTCTTTTTATTAAAAAAAAACCATACACTATAGACTGATTGTTTATGTTCCCCGAAAAATCCATATGTTGAAAGCCAGTCCACAGTGGGACGGTATTTGGAGGTGAGTTCTTTGGGAGGTGGTGCGGTCACGAGGGCTGGACCCTTATGACTGGGATTAGTGCTCTTATGAGGGAGACCTTAGCGAGCTTCCTTCGCCTTCTGCCATGAGGACACAGTGAGAAGACGGCTGTCTGTGAACCAGCGAGCAGACAATCCCCAGATGCTGAATTTCCTGCCTTGATCTTGGACTCCCCAGTCTTCAGAACTGTGAGAAATGAATTGTGTTGTTTGGGCCGCCCAGTCTATGCTACTGACATAGCAGCTCAAACAGACAGACACACAGAGGAGAGACGATGTGAAGAAACACAGGAAGAAGATGACCGTCTGGAAGCCGAGCAACGCCAGAGGCCCCACAAGGTGAGGGAGAAGCACAGCACCGACTCTCCCGCACAGCCCTCTGAGGGAACCGAACCTTCCAACACCTTCGTCTTGGGCTCCTGCTTTCCAGAACGATGAGACAATGCATTTCTATTGCTCAAGCTGCCACTTAATGAGACTTACATTGGGGTGACCCTAGAAATAAGCCACAAGAGGCCCTAACAATGCCAACTGTGGCTAACACTTGTTGGGTGCCCACCGGGTGCAGGCTATTCGTGTCATTGCTCTGCTTGCATTCCCCGACATAACCCTCAGAACACCATGATGTACGGCCTACCGTTATTCCCATTTTACAGATGAGGAAACTGAGGCCCGGTAAGATTAGGTCATTTCCCAAGGGCACACAACATGACAGAGGCAAGGCTGGGATGGATGGATGGGTGGGTTGCGGGCTTCTTAAAAGATTATTTATTTATTTATTTGTCAGAGAGAGAGAGAGAAAGCAGAAGCAGAGGGGAGAGGCAGAGGGAGAAGCAAGCTCCTTGCTGAGCAGGGAGCCCGATGTGGGGATCGGTCATGACCTGGGCAGATGTTTAACCCACTGAGCCACCCAAGTGTCCCAAGCCTGGGACTTACATCAAAGCCGCCTGGTTCCAGTGCCCAAGTTCTTTATCGAGTTGTTGAGGAGATTTCCCAAAATAATGGCCATGAAATATTTAACATAGGGCTTGGCACAGAGTAGGTCACCCCAAGTGTCATTTAATATTATTAGAATTCTTTTCAACCCTGTGCCCCTGCCATGACAACTGCCTCTCATTTTCTTCAAGTTCTCATTCATGCAAGTTTGTCTTTGCAGTTCTGGGGACCAAGGGCCTTCGGATGGGGCCAGTGCAAAAGCCCGCACAGAGCATATCTCGGGACCCTTGTCCTAGGCAAGAGGAAGCTGAGGCTGGCAGGTGCCCGTGGTGGGTCCCCCTCCTATTGTCCCTCAGCCATCTCTGAGTAAACCATCTCTCCTTGAAGAAGCTCTCTCTCACCAGCCATCAGCTGCAGGGCCAGAGCCAGGGCCAGAAAGCTCATGGGACCCTAGAGAGTGATGCCCCCTTTCCTTGGGTGCCCAGCGGCCTCCTCTCCCTCACCCAACTCCCCGCCCTGCTGAGCTACCTCCCCCTCCATGTGATCACACAGATGTTTAGTAGGCACTGAAGGAAGATTGTGTTACACACCTTGGAGGGATTACCAGAAAGGGGGAGGGAAGGGGCAGGGAAAGGCACCCCTCTGCTTCTTCAAAGTGACTTAAAAGAGATGTAGGAGGCAAGGGTACTTGGGTGGCTCAGTGGGTTAACTGTCTGCCGTTGGCTCAGGTCATGGTCTCAGGGTCCTGGGATGGAGCCCTGCACTGGGCTGGAGCTCAGCAGGGAGTCTGCTTCTCCCTCTGCGCCCCTCCCCGGCTCATGCTCACTCTCTCTAAAATAAATAAAAATCTTAAAAAAGATAAAGAGAGAGAGAGATGGAGGAGGCAAAAGTGCTCTTCCCGCCAAGACCAGACTGGACGGTGGGGGAGAAGCCTGATGCCTGCTCCTGGAGAATCCTCCCACATGGGAGGAACCGTCCTCTCTCTGGGATACAGGCGAGTCACTGATTTAAATCTTCAGAGGTCTAACTTCAGCTGTTTTGATCCCTTAAATAACTTCCCAGGGATAAGAATCGCTGATTAGGAGATCAGCTCTTTCATTGGCCATTTTGGGGAAAAAGAAAAAATACTCACCCACATCCTTTTGGCCGACTGAGGGGGAGGTGTACCACACAGTCTCGGAAGTTGAAGATGTGAGAACCAGGAAGTGGAAGTGAATCAGCCCAGATCTAGAAACTGACCCATCAGGTTTCACAGGCCCCAGGGCAGAAAGCCAAAGGAGGAGACAGAAGCGAGGGGCTGCTACCCCCTTGGGCGTGGGTGGCTGTAGTCACAGAAAACCAGGCTGTGCTGGCAGCCGGGCATGGGGCTGCGCTGATGCCACCAGCCCCCTCTCCTCCCCTCCCTTGGCTGTGGGGACCTTGTCCCACACCCCAAGCCGCTGGCTCCCGTCCTGGGGCTCACACAGCTCTGTGGACGGGGAGAGGTTTCTGTCAAGAGCGTCCTGTGCATGGACCTCCCGGGCTACCTGTGTGGGTCTTGGCTCCAACACTGGCTCCCAGGGCTAAAGGATTTCCTGTCAGGCTCCCATGTGCCTCATCTGCTGTCCTCTCTGCCCAGACGGGCAAACCTCTTCCTGTCCATCTTCAGACAGACACTTCTGTTGGCTGACCTGAGCAGTGAAGGAAATGGACCTTTGTCTCTTTTAAAAACAGCTTTTGAGTGATTAAAATGAGGGTGGGGTGTGGGGAAAGGAAGCAAGAAGGCCTGGAAATGGAAACAGATCCTCCTCTCCTAGGGGAGAGGAAAGGCTAGCCATCAGATTCTGGGAACCCTTCGCTGAAAATGTTTTGAATTCCCCTGTGGCTCCAGATCCAGTGGCGACGGGGACACCCGGCAGCAGCCCGGGTTTCAGACCCCGTGGGAGGTGAGGCAGGCAGGCTATAGGGTGTGGGGCCCCTGCTGGCACCACAAGCAGAGCTCAGGAAGGTGGAGCTATCTAGAGCCAGCGTGGGTCCAAACGAGCCGCCATCCTGAAGGTTGCGTTCCGGGCCGGGGGAGGTTGGGGGAAGTCAGGCAAGAAACCCGGGGTGTTAGCCAGAGCTCCTCTGAGGTAGGGGGTAAGTGAAAGTCTGGAAAGCTACCCTCAGCCCTACCTGTAGGTGATTTTTAGGCATCCCTGTAGTTTGGGTAGGGAGCTATTTGGGATCCACATAACAAGCCTAGGGGAGAGGTAAGATGTGACGTTTGTAGGCACGTCCTTAGAGTAGAGAAAGTTCAGAAGAAGAGGTTGACCAGCAGTCTCCGAAGTTCCTGCTGCACCCCTAGGCCCACTACCCAGGGCCTGTGGGCTGCGGTCCCATCATCCCAGTGCCCTTGCTTCCTCTCCGCGGTTAATCCCTTACCCTGTGTCAGAGGTGGCGTTTGGTACCTTATGGACCTTATACCTTTTCACGTTCACGGTACCCATGAAACAGGTTCAATGTTGATCCTTCTCTTACCGGCGATGACACCCGTTCCAGAGAAATTAAGTAACTTGCTCAAAGTCGCTCAACTGGGAGGTGGGAGAATTATGACATCCACCCACTTCTGCCAGGATCCCCAGAGTGTGCTCTTGACTATGGGTCTCTGTGGGTCTGCGTCTGAAGCCTTCCAAAACCAACGTAACCCGTGGTAAAAGTCACATCGCCTGTGTAAACTACGTTTCTCTGTGCTCCAAGATCAACAAGGTAAAAGGCAATGCCTAACTTCCCTGGGCGCTGGGATCAGTTGTGAACAAAAACTCCCCTCCGCCCTCCGTCCTAGAGCAAATGGGCTGGTGGGGGAGGCAGATGTTCCAGTATCTTAAATACAACCATGTGTCAACACTGACAAGGAGAAGGGAAGAGAGGGAGCACGCGGAGAGAGGGGAGCCCTCTGCCAATACAAAGTATCCCGGGAGGGCTTCATGGAAGAAGTGGCATTTAAGCTGGCTCTGAGTGTTTCTCAACCTTAGCACTTTAAACATTTTGCTTATTTATTTATTTATTTATTTGTGATTTATTTGTTTGTTTGTTTGTTTGTTTATTTATCTGACAGAGAGAGACAGAGCACAAGTAGGCAGAGCAGCAGGCAGAGGGAGAGGGAGAAGCAGGCTCTCCGCTGAGCAGGGAGCCCGATGTGGGACCCGATCCCAGGACCCTAAGATCATGACCTGAACCAAAGGCTGCTGCTTAACTGGTAGCTCCCCTACTATAAACATTTTAGGATGATAACTTTTTGTCACAGGAGGATGCCCTGTGCTGTGCATTATATGGCGTTTAGCAACATCTCTGGCTTTTACCCACTATATACCAGTCATGACAGCCAAAAATACATCTCCAGATATTGCAAAATGTCCCGGAGGGGGAGGTAAAATCCTCCCTGAGAACCAGTGATCTAGGTGGAAAGGAGAAAACACTTTCTAGGCAGAACCAACAGAGGAAGAGATCGGGGGTGGGGGAAGAGGGGGAGGTTGACTTACTTGAGGATTTTTGAGGAACTGTGCCTGGCTGGAGCAGAGAGACTGAGGGAAGGGTAAAAGGAAGGGAAGGTAGAAACGCCAGAGACCACGCGGACACCTGCGCCCTTCTGGGTCACGTTAAGGATCTGGGACTTTATTCTTGGTCACAGTGGAATGATGAAATGCTTTGACTGGGTTGATCGAAGCAGAGGCAGAAAGACAGGGGAGAGGGAGCAGTTTAAGAGGCATCTAGGAGACAGAACTGACTCGCAATAGGGAGCTCCTGAAATATTTTCCTTCTCCTGTTACACTCGTGTGGTTAGAGCCCTTCATCCAGGAGGGCTCAGACTGCCATTTTGGATTCACTGATGATTCAGAAATTTCTTCCACGTTGTTGTAACCTGGTCTGAATTTGAATTAGGGTTTATAAGATGACAGCCTATGTGCTCTGCTATATGGAATGGGTCCATATTTTAAAGAGTACTGGGCTGGGAATCAGGGGAGCTAGATTCTAGTCCCACCTTTGCCACTAGCCAATAGTGTGAAAATCAGTTTCCCTTTCTGGGCCTGCGTTTCCTTTCTGTAAAAGGAGGGACCTCCACTTGGCTGAATAATCTCTACTCTCCATTTCAATCGAACATCCTGTGAATACAATTGTTGGCCACTGAATAGAAGGACAACATTGTTTCACCGGTTCCTCTTCAAAAGGAACTCTGTTCTCCCTACTACTTATGGCCGAGGCATCTTCTGTTGGAGAGGGCAGTGATCAAAAGGGCTTCTGTAAGACAACTTTCTGTCTACGTAAAGACTTTTTTTTTTTTTTTTTTTTTCACAGCACAGATTTGAATTGTGCAGTCTCCCCAAGGCCAGGCTCTAGGGCAAGATCTTCCTTGAAGGGAGTAAGGTGTGCCTCTGCCTGTCAGTTTCCACAGAGAAGGCTGAGAACTCAGGAAGGCAGGTCTCCTGCTGGATGGAGAGGGAGCTTGTTCCCATCCGTGGCCTTGACTCTGGGTATATATTTGGATTCAAAGATGCAGTCATTGGGTGGCAGAAGGGGTACGAAGTGGGGAGACATGTCCACGGTAGACATGTGAAGATGGGACTGGGCTCCCAGACAACCACACCCAGAAGCCCTTTTGAGAGAAATGTTATGGACCTTCTGGTCTCTGGGTCTTCTGACATGTTTAAATAAATGCTACAGCCTGGAACCCGCCGAGCCATGGAGGATTCAGACAGGCTGCTAGTCATGGCTGGGAAGAAGGACTAGAAGAGAAAAGCCTTCCCCAGGTCCCTACAGTGGTGACAGAAGTGGTGGACAGTGCAAGTTACAAGAGAAAAATACATTTGGGGGACCAGAATTGGACTACCAGTGTCCAACCATCCTCGCACGTGGAGATTCCTCTTCCACGGTCAACTTTGGGTGGTTAGGGTACGGTTTTATAAAAGGAGCCCACAGGCTTTCTTAGCTCTGCAAAGGGGTCTGTGGCAGGAAAAAAATCAAGAGAATCAGCAACTGAAAGAAACCCACTGCACGGCTGTGCGCTCGGGACAGTGGAAATCCTATGTTGGACGTTCCCCAAACAACCACACTGAGACCTCAGGCTAAAACAGGTCAGGTTCTACTGGCTCTGGCACCTGTTCTGTTTTTGTTTTTCCTGGTGCACGCAGGGCATAGTGACTGCCTGGGCAAGGTGCCGCTCGTTGGCAGGAGATGAAGGGACACTGGATGAGACCGGGAGAACAAGTTCATACAAACACTGGATTTCTTCCTCCGGTGATTCGCTACAGTTTGCCCATACTGGCTGTCCAGAAAAGCAAAGCATGGGCTGGATGTAGGGGAAGGAAAGGCCAGATTGGGGCCAGGAGTGAGGAGAAGCAGGTTGCCTCACTTTATGGGTTGAACTGTGTCGTCCCCCAAAGAGATGTTGACATTCTCATCCTCAATATCTAGAATTTGATCCTACTTGGAGAAAGGGTCTTTGCAGAGAGCATTAAGTCACCATGAGGTCACTAGAATGGGCTCTAAATTCAATACCGCTGGTGTCTTTATAAAAAGGAGAAATTTGGACACAGAGATGGACACACACCTAAGAAGGATGATGTGAAAAGACACAGGGAGAAAGCAGCCATGTACAAGCCAAGGAACCCCAGGCCACCAGAAGCTAGGAGAGAGGCATGAAACAGACTCTCCCTCACAGCTGGCAGAAGGAACCAGTGCTACCCAAATCCTGACCTTGGACTCCTAGCCTCCAGAGCTGGGATAGTTACAGACACCCTTAGGAAACTAACACATCTTGCAGGTCATTCCTTTGAGAGGCGGGCTCGGCAAGTGTCTGTCACTTACTGGGGAAAATTTTCCATGAAGGGGACAAAATTATTTGGTTTTCATATTTATTTTAAGGGGCATTTGCATAGTCGTAAAGCGGATGGAGTTTGGTGAAGAGAGGTGACACTGGGCATATCTAATAACTGGGTAGGTCACAGCCAAACTGAAGAGGCAAGGAGTATCAAGCCAGTTT
The DNA here is from genome assembly GCF_030435805.1 of Mustela lutreola. Lineage (NCBI taxonomy): Eukaryota > Metazoa > Chordata > Mammalia > Carnivora > Mustelidae > Mustela > Mustela lutreola. The sequence goes on from NC_081296.1 coordinate 141,860,011, forward strand.
CGGGGTGTCCTGGCTGAACTTCAAACGTTGGGTCTGGAGATACAGTCCCGGGCCGCCGTCCAAGCTCTGTCACCTATCAGCCCAGGCCCTTGGGCGTGTCACTTCATGTCCCTCGGCCTCTGTCTTCTCGTGTATTAAATGGAGATAATAATACCTATTTTGTGGGAACCCTTGTGATGATAAAATGAGATAATTAATGTATGTTTTGTGCTTCACACAGTGCTGGGCACAGAAACGGGTTCTCTTTAGGAACCCATTAGTCAAATACGGTTTCCCCAGCAACACGCACATTCACCAGAGAAAATTTCCATTTTGAGTCCTACACAGAGTGTATGACACATACACAAAGCTAGAGCTGGATTTAAAGCAGATTTTCAAGACTAGGTCAGAGACACGGTGGAGGGTGATCGAGAGGGTCTTTCTGCGGCAGAGCAATGGGAATGTGACCTGGGCAGCGAGAGGACAGGAATCTTCCTCCTGTGGCTCCACGTCTAGGTCTGCCATGGCTCACTCGATTCCGCCCTTCCCTGAGAGCGCTGATTTCCCCCTCTGTGTACACAAATGCTTGCATCCAGAGTTCTGAAAACAACTCTCTTCTTTGGATTTCTCATTTTGGTTTCATGGTCGGGGATGTATACAAACTCACACTTGCTCTGAGTGTTTCCCAAACGTAGGTTGGACGCTTGGTTTTCCCGGACCCTTTTCCTTTTTGAAGATGTGTTTTCTCTATGGGAAGCAGCTGGGGAGATGCAGAGAACATTACAGAAGGAGCTTTGCCGCCAGGAAAGGGAGCTTAAAGGAAAGAATGGCGTGGGGCTCGGGGGTATTTTCTTCTCACACAGGAGCCGGCCTCTGAGTCAACAAGTGGTTTTACCCTCAAGCCCTTTACACCCCCAAACAGCAAACGGGAGTGCTGCTGCACCTGTTCTCTCGCTGCCGTAGAGGAACTGGTTCCCCAGGCAGCAACTGGCTGACAGCTTTATGGATGGGGAGGGGATGGACCCAAAGTAGCTGAGCTCCTCTGGGGGCCTAATAATTCAGGAGAACTAGGAGCTCAAAACGCCAGCAGTGGCAGGAAAATGAATAGGCCTGGTTCCCGACTCGGTAGGGCTTTAGAGAGTCTGGGAAGGAAAGAGCGAAGTATTTTTAGCAGAGAAGTTGCTGGCCAGTTTCGGTGCCTCTGAGCTAGTTGATTTGAGACAATGTCCCTGGCATTGGCATTTACGTGTATGTCCTTGGGATAAAACACTTCACCTCTCTGGATTTCAACTTTCTAGTGCATAAGCATAAAAATAATTATGGTGGCTATCTACCTTTTCCTTGAAGGCTTGCTGGCAGGACACAAGAAGTCTGACATCTGGTGAGAACCCTACAGACAAATGTTTCACGTTAAATCATCTCTGGAAACGTGTTTAACATAGAGATCCTAGACCTCATGCCCAAGGATGAAGATTCCAAAGGGCCGGGGTGGAGGCCAGTAATACACATTTTTAAGAAGTCCCCAGTGGGCGTCTGTTGGGGCCTTCACCTCCTGAGCTGGTACTCTATATTCTAGCATTTTGGATGTAGGTGTCTTAAGGACCACACAGTCGGTTCAACCAGGAAAGCTGTGAGCTGCTTCAGGGTTACCCACAAGGCCAAAGAGGTCCCAGATGGCCAAGTCCTAGAGCTGGAAAAAAATCTGCACATGTGGGAAAACAACAGTTCTCAGACAGATGATCAGCTTGTGACATTTTGGGGTTTTTCTCTTCTTAGTCATTAGAGACTTCTGCCTGGAGAACAGCAGCCTAGGCCAGGGAAATGGGGAAACAGAGCAGAAGGCCTGAGATGCTCCAGGGTGAGCTCAAGAGAATCTGGTCCTGTAGGCCATGTTCATCCATCCCTCCAGAAGAATAAGAACAGATCAGTTTTATTAAGCCTAAATGGACCAGGTGCTGTTCTAAGCATTAATTCATTTCATCTTGATCACAACCTAGGGGTAGACTCTAGTATCTCACCCATTTTCTAGGTGGGGGAAACAGAGGCTTAAAGAAGTTCAGTCACTTGCTCAAGGTCACAAAGTGACTAAGTGTTCGGGTTAGGATTTGAACCTAAGCCATCTGGCTCCTGAGACTGTGCCCCTAAAGCATTGGACCCAGTGTCCCCCCCAGGATGCTCAACTACCTAGAATGCATTTGAACTCGTGTCTTTCACGGACAGACTCGAGGTGTGAGGTCTGCTTCTCGGGAGGCACGAACGTGAGGTCCTGCGGTGCCAGACTGTGCTCTCTTCACATGCAGATTTCTCATCTGGAAGCTTCCTATGTAACCCTCTAGGACCCTCTACCCTCCTTGTTTCTCTGCACCGAAGAGGGAAACAAACCAACAAAACCACGTGCAGGGTTTCCACCACGGTTTTTTTGTTTTGTTTTGTTTTGTTCTGTTTTGAAGTTCCAAAACCTCCAGCATCTCCAACTCCATCCAGAGTCTACGAGTTAACCTCATAGGGCTGACACGACAAGTCTCAGCCTTTCCTCCTGAAACAATCCCCAACTCAGCTGGCGTTGGTAAGACGAACCCCCACGGTCTGATTTTTTTAATTGAAATTTTTGTGGCGCTAACTGTAGATTCACATACAGTTGCAAGAAATAATACGAAGAGCTCCCCTGTACACTTTACCCCGTCTCCCCCAAATGGTAAGTAACATCCTCTAAAAATATCGTGCAATACACTGACCACAAGATGGACACTCATACAACCCACAGATTGATCCTTCCAGCTTTGCTCGTGCTTCTGCGTGTGTGTGTGTTTGGTTTTATCCATTTTATCACATATGTAGCTTCCTCCGTCTACCTCCAAAGTTAAGATACAAAGCAGTTCCATGACCACAAGCATCCCTCCCATCTCCCTTTTAGAAGTACGTCCATATCCCTCCTGTATCCCCAAGTCTACTTTACCCCCGACAACCACTCGTCTATTCTCCATTTCTAAAATCTGTCATTTCAAAGTATTTTATATATATTATATTACATATATAATATATAATATATATATGCTCAACTACCTAGAATGCATTTGAACTCATGTCTTTCACAGACAGATTCGAGGTGTGAGGTCTGCTTCTCGTGAGGCATGAGATTATATATTATATTATATATTATATACAGTATATATTATATATTATATTATATTATATATAATTATATATTATATTATATATTATATACAGTATGAAGCCTTTAGGAGCTGGCTTTTTTTTTTTTCCCACTCCACATAATCGCTTTGAGATGCATCCAAGTTGTTGCATGGATCGATAGTTCGTTCCTTGTACTGCTGAGTAGTATTCAATGGTGTGGACGTAGCCATTGTCTAACCATCCACCTGAGGAAGCACATCTGGACTGTTCCTGGTTTTTTGGTTATTGTGAATAATGCTGCTATGACCAGTCGCAGACAGCTTTCATTTCTCCAGGACAGATGCCCAAGAGGGCGATTCCCAGGTCAGGAGGGAAAATGTTCAATCACTCATCATTTAGCTTGGTGTTAGCTGTAGTTGTTTTCTAGAGGTTCTTTATCAAGATCTGGTAACTTCCTTCTATGTCTAACTTGCTGGGAAATTATTGTTTTTCTAGTACCTGATGGTCATGGCATCACGCTGGGTAGTCTTTTCCCAATGAGGTCAGATCTACAGGTACCACCATCAAATGGATCGTTTAGTTTTCCAAAGAATAAAATTACTTTTCACAGCCACATGCTCCGGTCATGCCCGTCACTGTAGCTCTTCATGAAACACGGTTCCTCTGTCCTATGCTCTCTGCATCTTATGTTTGTTTGTTTAGGGCTCCACCATGGAGCCCAACTCGGGGCTCACACTCAGGACCCTGAGATCAAGACCTGAGCTGAGATCGAGAGTCAGACATTTAACGGACTGAGCCACCAGGTGCCCCTGTGTGGGGCATCTTTCAATCCCCACACGGCAAAATGGCGTCACTGTGGTTTGCATACAGTGTATGCTCGGTAAGCAGCAATACCTAACATTTTTATACTGTTTAACAATTCACTTGACCTTCATGATGATTGTGGAAAATAGGTATGATTAGCTCTGCTTCCAGAAGCAGAGGCTTAAGGAAGTTAAGTGACTTGCTAAGGCCATCTGACTTGAAGGAAAGGGCCAAGGTTATCTAAACCCAGGTCCCATGTTGGTTCCACTCCAGCTGGGCTGGTGGGAAAGAATGGAAACCTGGACTCCATGATCTCTAAATGCAAGGCCCTGGTAAGCTCTAAGAAAAGCAAAAAGACAGCTGTATCTGTTCACACCAGACTTGCCCTACCTGGTGCCCAGACAAGAGCTCTCTCATACACTGATGCCGCGACTCCCACTACCATGAGTCGTGTGACTCTGTCTAGTGGGCTGAACGTCCCTTGACACCATCACCTTCACTTCTGACCTTCTGCTTTTCCAATCCAGCACATGCTTGCATTTGATTCAAACAAGCACTGCCAATGATTTCTTTTGTTTTCTTTGTGTAAGTGACCCTGTTTCTGGAGATGTCTGCTTTGCCCATCCTTTGAGTTCTTCACGTGGATGTCCCCAGTGGTCAAGGGATGCTGCATCCCTCTCGCCATGGCCACACAATGTTGGGCAGAGGCTCTTAGTAAACGTATTTGATAAAGATTCATTCATCATGGCCCATGCCATGGGAGAGGAAAACGGAGAGCGTTGAAAAGATACTGCTATCTTCCAGGAGCACATCCTCTTCTTTTCCACCTTTTCTTAGCCAGCACTAAGGTGGCAAAGCTGCAGGTGAGAGAGCTAAAGTGGAGAAACCAATAGAAAATCCTATACATTGCAGGCTCACATTGGCAGTCCTTTAAGGGACATCAGAGTATGCTCCATAGGACAGCAACGCCCAAGCCTGGGGTCAGTTCAGGTTGTCGGTGCTCTGGCAGCATGCTAACAAGTCATCCCTCCCCTGTGGCCCTATCTCTCCCTCTTGACCTCATCGTGGTAGACGCAGAGAGAGAAGGGAGTAGTAGGAAGAAAGCAGTACAGGATTACTGCTTATTGGAGTCTGCATAACACCCCTTCGTTGGGCTGGAAGTGGGATTTGGCGGGGCCAGATGGGTCACTGAGAATGTGGTGATGAGAACATACCCAGCAATAGTAGAGATCCATCTTCACCTTGCTGACGCTGGCCAAGCAAGACACATGTTCATGGTTACTGGCAGGAACTCTCAGCCAGGATGAGGGGAAATCTCAGAAGCCAAATTCCCATCCTGTTCTCCTTTTGGACTTTAAAGAACGTTGTCCCTGGTCTGATCACCTCCCCAGCCACCCCTTTGTGACCCAGCAACATCTCTCCTATTCCTATGGCCTTTCCCTCCATCCTTCCATGGCACCAGTGCAAACATCACCAGATACTTTGGGGTTGAGTGACTTAACAGGCACACATGTCACTGAAAAGCACTTTGTGGTCTCCCTGTGGCAGCACCACGTGTAATAGCCGAGCGTTGGAAATAACCGAAATATCCACCAGCAGGAGACTGGTTAAATAAATAATGGGACACAGGTACAATGGAACATGACACAGACATTGACATCATGCTGAAGAAAAATGCTTAGTGATACTGACAAAATGTTTTTAGTGGGAAATATTGGTGGAAAAATCAAGGTGGTAAACATTTACGTGGTAGAAGCGGAACCTTGTGAAAAATAAATGTGTTTGTATCACAGTGAAGAGTTTAATAGAAGTCATCAGGTTCTTCTTAGGGAAGAAAGTATCCTTCTTTTTTTTTTTTTTTTAAGATTTTATTTATTTATTTGACAGAGATCACAAACAGACAGAGAGAGAGGGGGAAGCAGGCTCCCTGCTGAGCAGAGAGTCTGATGCGGGGCTCCATCCCAGGACTCTGGGATCATGACCTGAGCTGAAGGCAGAGGCTTAACCCACTGAGCCACCCAGGCACCCCGAAAGTATCCTTTTTTAAGAACACCTTCATCAACTGCTCTAGGGGGTGAGGTGAAGCTTTGAGAGCAGTCGGAGGCAAATAAGGTAGATAAAAAGATAAGCAAACTGGGGCGCCTGAGTGGCTCAGTGGGTTAAGCCTCTGCCTTTGGCTCGGGTCATGGTCTCAGGGTCCTGGGATGGAGCCCCTCATCGGGCTCTCTGCTCAGCAAGGAGTCTGCTTCCTCCTCTCTCTCTTCCTGCCTCTCTGCCTACTTGTGATCTCTGTCTGTCAAATAAATAAATAAAATCTTAAAAAAAAAAAAAAGATAAGCAAACTGCTCTGTGTTTGAAATGACCTGAATTTGAGAGTGGAAGAGCCTAAGAGACAGAGCAGGGATGGAGGGGGTAAAAGAGTCTGAGAAGCATGGCACGTTCTTAGAACCTGCCAGAAGAAGTTCAGCGGTCCGTAAGAAACTCCTGGTAGTCTGCCAGCCAAATGAATGCTAAGAAGAAGAATTTAAAATATTCAGTTTTTGAGATGTAAACTCCTTGGGTATCCCATAACCTTCAGGAACTCTACAACCCCAAGTGGTGGTACCGGGGGTGTGAAAGTGAAGGGGCAAAAAGAGGAAGCAGAACTGATCCCCCCCTACCGGCAACCCCCTGGGGAGAATGAGCAACATCCTGGGGGTACCGGGAAGGAGACTGGGGTGGTCCCAGCACAAAGGACCCAAACTCCTTGTTTCCTAAGTAAACTGGAGAAAGGTAGACCTTGAAGTGGACTAGCTGATACATATTTATATGGACAGAGAAGAAAAGACTGGAAGGAAATAAACCCAAATAGGGAAGAGTTGGCTGGATGGCTGTGAGTTTTAGTTTCTCCTTTGAATTTCTTTTTAAAAGATTTTATTTATTTTTTTGACAGAGAGAAACAGTGAGAGAGGGAATACAAGCAGGGGGAATGGGAGAGGGAGAAGCAGACTCCCCACTGAGCAGAGAGCCCGATAAGGGGCTCAGTCCCAGGACTCTGTGATCATGACCTGAGCTGAAGGCAGACGCCTAATGATCAGGCCATCCAGGCGCCCCTCCTTTGAATTTCTTTTATCTAATATCTTCTATAGTTACAACATCTTACTTCTGTAATTAGGAAACTATGTTAAAACTCCCTTCCGCCCATTGTGTCTTCAAAGAGAGCGCGGTGGATGGAACTTGGCATTAGGGCTGCAGAGAAGGCTGAAGGGTCTCCTAAGCAAAGAGCATTGCCTGTTCCCGGGGCCCCTGCCTTGGGAAGACCTGGGGGCCTGAGAGGGTCCTGGGCATCGTGGCAGAGGCACACCCGCAAGAGCGGGATTTACAAGGAGGCTCCAAGGAACACACACCTGCTGGTGCTTTCGCTCTCAGGACACCCAAGTAAACCAAGTAAGCCAAAGGCTCTCCTCTTCCGACACCAGGGAGGAGGCTCAGGAAGTTGGTGCCACCAGCATGCAGCACATCAGGGTAGGCAGGGCAGGCACCAGGCTGCCACTTCACAGCCTCTCCCTTGGATGGCTCCCTCTCAAACAGGCCTTGCCTTCTCCCAGTGCCCCTTCCCACCAGTAAGCTTGCTTGCTTGTGAAGCTCCCCAGGGAACCCAACTGAACATACCAGGTCGGAAACACCCACACTGAAGGCTGTCGGGTTACGCCTCACTCACCTCCCCTGCCCTGGAGTCATTGATGACTCTTTTGTCCTTCCCCGTGTGCTCCCTTGCATCCAACAGTCCCCCATAACCTCCTTTGCGGAGTCCTTTTTCCTCGCCTCTCACATGCTTTGTTGTCTTAGTACCTTCTGGTGTGGAAATTGGATTTACCGAGACCATCATGTATGAAGCATTCCTTGCGTACCAGGCTCTGTGCAGGCACGTGAGCATGTATCGTTTCATGTCGATTACCATCACAATCCCGTGCAGGGCACATCATCGCTCCCACCCTTTACCAGAAACAAACTCCCAGAGAAGGACCCGTCCGAGGTTAATGGCGGAGTCAACGGAAAGTCAGGATTCAAACCCAGACCTGCTTATGCTAAGCAAAGTTCTCTCCCATTAGGCCACGTGGCTCTGCAGGGTTTCTGCCCATCTGTTCCTCTGTGCTCTCCTTCTTCCCTTCCATCCTCATTGGCAAACTCGGGGTGACAGGCCTTCTCATTCTCTAGGTGTCAGGGACGGGTCCACACACGTTCCCAGTGACCCAGTTCCCTCCACAGCCCGAGGGTGCAGGCCCATTAGAGGAAGGAGCTCAGTTCTCACTCGGTGAGAGCAATAGGCCCAGAATCATATCCCTAAATGCTTGGATGTGGCTGGACTCCTGCAGGATCTTTAGCTTTGGGCCACGGGTGGCAACTGTCTGAGACACTCTTGGCAGGCACCTATTGCCTGTAACTTTTGGCCTTGACACTGTTTCTTTCTTTCCCCTCCCTCCCTTCTTCCCTGCCTGCCTTCCTTCCTTCCTTCCTTCCTTCCTTCCTTCCTTCTGTCCTTCTTTCCTTTCTCTCTTTAAAAAAAAATTTATTTATTTCTAGACAGACGGTGGGGGGAGGGGCAGAGGGAGAGAGAGAACCTCAAACAGACTCCGAGCTGAGCATGGAGCCCGATGGGCTCCCTCTCACAACCCTGAGATGGCAACCCGAGCCGAAACCAAGAGTCAGACGCTTCGTCAACGGAGCCACCTCGGCATCCTGACCGTCTGTTAAAAACTTTTATTTTTCTTGCCATCAGGCCTTCCTAGCCTAGTCTAACCAGCACTGCCAGGTTTCTGATGGTGAGTGACTGCCTGCTCAGAATCCAAGCCTGAATTTTGAAATCATCTGGAAATATTAGCAGTAATAGGTAATATTTGGTGACATCAATTTAGATTCCAGAGCCCACAGAAGATTTTAAATAGCCCTCCAATCCTTACTCTGGTTTCTTTCAGAGACGCTCTGTCTGAAGCTATCATCCTGGGAGGTTGTGAGGTCGCTTACTTCGCTTGACCCTCCCTATTTGCAAGGGTTGCCTTGGAAATCTTAATTGGGATGTTTTAGCGATTATTTGTCAGCACATACCAGTAAACTAGAATAAAAGCGAGCTTGTTGCTTGTCCCTTTCCTAAATCCGGCTGCTCCCAGAAAGAGAGGCCAGGGAGCGGGGAGCTAGAAGGTCTTCAAAATCCTAAACAGTTCAGCCCTTGTGAGAGGACACTTGGAGGGCAATGACCCAACCCCCACTCTTTACATTTGGGGAAGCTGAGGCTCAGAGTGATGGGACTTGTCCAAAGTCACAGAGCAAGTTAGCCCCAGATTCTGGACTAGAACTCCAGTTCCCACTACACCTGTGCCATGTTTGAGGAGAACAGGGAAGGTTTGGGTTTGGGCTGGAAGAAGCCCAGGAAAGTGCACAGGAAAGATTCAGGGAATAAGCAAGTTGCCTTCCCATGCTCTGGCTGCTGTATCTGAGGTACCAATGGCCAGGGTTTCAAAATTCAGGGGCCAGTAAGAATCTTGGACACTGATAGCACATGGCACGCCTTCTTCCATACCAGAGGCACATTGCTAAAGCTCAGGATCAGTTCATATCACAAGATCTGACCAAACTCCCTTCCCTGCCTCACTGCCAGATTCGAGCTGTCACTAACGTACTACTGAGGGGCATTCTCCCACCGGGGGGGTTCCAGGCCGTCAGGATTTAGCTCTGTGTGCCGACTGGGGTGGCAGCACTGCAGAATGGGGGATGAATCCCACTGTGGGATATTAAGAGAAACTGGGGGGTCTTGGGATAATTTTGCTTGACATCTTTGGTGCCACTGCCTGACGAGGCTAGATAAGACCGAAAATATCTATCATGGCTCTAAGAACCATGTCTATGAGGTGGCTTTTCTTCAGGAAAATAAAAAAGAAGAAAGCCAGATTACCCATGATTTCTCTAAGCGATAACCCTGTCATCATTTTTCTTAAAAAATAATAGCCATCATGCATATATATAGTTAGAAAAGTCAAATACTACAGAAAGATTTAAAATTAAAAAGTTAAAAAAGACATGAAGGAACCTTAAGTGCATATTGCTAAGTAAAAGAAACCAATCTGAAAAGGCTACGTCCTGTATGATGCCGACTCCATGACATTCTGGAAAAGGCAAAACTATGGAGACAGTAAAAGCTCCGGGGTTGCAGGGGTTGTGGGGTAGGGCGTAAAAATGAACAGGCTGAGCACAGAGGAATTTTAGGGTAATGAAAACACTCTGTATGATACCCTCATGGTGGATACATGTCATTATACATTGGTCCAAAGCCATCCAATGCACAACACCAAGAGCGAACTCTGATGTAAACTATGGACTTTGGGTGATTACGATGTGTTGGCGTATGTTCGTCCTTTGTAACAAACACCCCAATGGGGGAGGTGGTGCACATGGGGCAGGGACTGTATGGGAAATCTCTGCACTTTCCCCTCCATTTTACTGTGAATACTGCCCTACAAACAATAAGGTCTTAATAATTTTTTTTAAAAGTTAAGGTTAATTTATCTGCCCAGTCTCCTTTTCAAGTGAGGTTAACAGCTTCACTTGAATGATTTCAGATGATCTTCCTGACACAGATACATTGATGCTAGCTTGTATCTACTCGCACAAGGGACTTGTGTTAAAGAGGGGCCTTCCTTCTGGCTTTTCATGTCATAACGGCTTTCGGAGACTGGTATGGATCTGCACACACAGAATGACCCAATCCCGTGTTATGACCACACAGTTCAGAAAGTGTGGCATGAAGACAACCTTTTTGAAGAGCTGGCAAAGACCTCAGAGAGCTTGGAATCCAACCCTAGTCTTTGTAAATAAGAAGACTAGAGCCCAGAAGAGAAGAGTCTTTGACACAAGGCACCCGTACGTGGAGAACTTGGGAGTCCAAGTCCTTGTTCACCAAGCCAAGCTTCCATTCTGTTCTCAAAGGTAGGGATGTCAGAAGCAGGGAAATCTTAGTTCAGAGAACACCCTCCCCCGCCCCCGTTCTCATTAGACGGTTTTTTTTAAGCAAGTGTTTTTGTGTGTGGATTATGAAGAAACCAGTATTTGGGGGACTATTTTAGTATGTGTGTTTTAAACACTATGGGAGAGTCAGTGTGGATAGATATTTCATACAGAAACCGGGCATCAAGCGAGTTTTCCTAGTGGATACTATCCAAGTATGCCTTTTATCCCAGAATTATTAACATTGGACGTGAGCATCTTCCTTCATTGGGCAGATCTCACTTTTTATTTCTCCTCTATCTTTTTTTCTCCTATGTATCCCTACCCACTTAAAATGCTAATTTACACCACTCATACTTTATAGTTGTGGAAATATATTCACGTTACTCCTCGCCCGCACCCTGTGAGTCAAACCGGCATGATTATACCCATTTAATAAGAGAGGCAAACCAAGGTCAGATTAAGTTCCCGTACGGCGAATGTGCCACCAGCAGTCCCGTGAGTCTGCCCCAGTCAATATTCCACGAGACACAGGGCCACTGGTCTCTTTGGTGCTGGCTTTGGGGACTCTTTGTTTTTGTTTCTTGAGAGATGAAGTTTGGCCCACAAAGCCAGAACCTAGAACCAGCCAGTCATAAAAACACAAACGCAAACGTAAGTATTACTTTCCAGGATGTTAGGAGAGCAAATGTTCCACACCACCCGGAATAATAATGTGCCCAACTTCATTTGGCATTAAAACGGAAACATGGTTTTAAAGGATGGCGTCCTGGCTCTCATGACATTAGAACCGACCAGGTCTAGAGTAATGCATTTGGACAATTCCAGACGTTATCCATCTAGTGGATCATCTCTCCTCACCGTGTCTGCAGAGCGATTACTGAGACAGTAATGGCTGAAGGGAATTCCAGCTTTTAACACTTCCACTCAAATTTCTCAGGACCTCCCAACTGGAATTCACACGCTCCAAAGCAAGGGGGACAGAAAAGAGGAGGAAGTGTGGTGGGGCTCCTGCAGCGTCTCGGCTCACCGGAAATCAGGGCTCACCAGCTCCTCGCACTTCTCTGCCCATACAAATTCAGGTCATCTTCCTGGCGACCAAAGGGAAATTCTGACCCGGTTACAGAACGCAGGACACTTGTCTCTTAACCGCCCAGAATCGTCATGTTAGGGGACTCTTAATCACACAAGGCACAATTGCAGTAAGAGGATGTTTGACCTACAGAATACAAGACTGGACGAGGGGAAACTGAGCTGCCCTGAAAATGCCAAGGCTTGTCCTTGTTACACGGGTGATGAGATGTAGTCTGTGTTGCCCCAAAGGGTAGACAGAATATGACTAGATCAGGGGCACTTGGGTGGTTCAGTTGATTAAGCATCCGGCTTTCGATTTCAGCTCAGGTCATGACCTCAGTGTCCTGATATCGAGCCCCACGTTGGGCTCCTAGCTCGGCATAGAGTCTGCTTGCCTCTCCCCCTCCTCCGCCCCCCACACATGCTCTCTCTCAAATAAATAAAATAAATAAATAAAATATTTTTTAAAAAAGGATATGGATGGATCAATAGAAATTTCACAGAGGTGAATTTTAGTATTTAAGGAGGAAACTCCTAAAAATGGAGGCTGCGAGGTGAATGGTTAGGACCACAGGCTGTGGAACTACAGAGTGGCAGATGAGAAATCCCTGCTTGCCACATACTGCCACGTGACCACGGGTGAGTGACTTAACTGCTCTAAGCTTAAGCTTTCTGTCTCACGAAGTGAGAGCAAATGAAATTATATATATTAAGTATGTATATTGATATGTATAAATTATATATAATTTTATATCTTCATGTACATGTATGTATTATATGTATAAGTTTGTGTGTGTATATTCATCAAAGGCGGGGACCTTGTCCTTCATGTTTATTCCTGTATACTCAGGCCCCATGCCCAGCATCTAGCATGTATTAAATGCACAATTAATATTAATGGCATGATTGGATTTACAGGATCTTTAATATGAGACAGCTGCTGGAATAAGAATTTTCATTCATTTCTAACTCATTCACGAAACATCGACTGGGTGCTAGGAACTGGGCTGGTTGTGGTGGTCTTTACTGCCACTGCTGTTCCTATAGTTGTTACTATTATAGTTGTTGTTTTCTGGGGGTAGTTGTTAAATGGGTCACTTTAGGTGGTGGTGACTACCTCTACTGTTGGAGGTGCCTAAGCTGATGCTAGAGGCCAAGCTGGTTATGTTACCAAGAAAATCACACACCTGTGTGAAGTTTGGGGTCACATCCGAATCTGAAATGTAACTGATTACATAACTCTAGAGACAGCTAGTTATTTAGCATCACTTCTCACTTTTGTTCTTTACTCACAGAAACACGATGGAAGGGAAACCTTTGCCCCTGAGCTTGCTCCATGTCACGTCGTCTATAATTGGAGTGTTCTTTGAAAGTCTTTTTGGCAGAAAGGGAAGGGAAGATCCACTCGGATGCATTTCAACCTGAGATTCAGCTCAGCTCAAATCAACCTTCCTCGGCACTACACATCCCACCTCCTTTTCAAAAATATTTGGACACTGTTGGTTTGGGTCCTACTAGACATGGCATCATTGTATGGCTGAGATGAAAATGTACATGTACAAGAGAAAGGTAATGAATGAGCTTTACATTGCTAATGAATGATTTCCAGGCCACATGAATACCACCAGGAACTAAACTCCTTTCATCTTTGATAGCATTATCTTTGGCTTTTTCTTTTTTTAATGTCTAATACCATGGCTGGTGCTAGAGGTTTCTGCTATGTGGTTGGGACAGGACTAATTATCTTGGTGAAAATGGAAAACTCTGTTCCCAACTGAAGCTCTGACCTCCCAAAGTCACCTGGGAATTAGGCACTTGATGGTTGGTGGGTTGAGACATTTGGTTTTCATCCTAGCTATCTGAAGAAGGCACAGGCTGGGGGTAAGAGAGAGTAGCTATAAGAAGAGACTGTCCCATCTGGAGGTCACTCCCAACTTGCAAAGCTCTGGGAACAGCTTTTGGCTGCTCCAGATCTTGGCCATCCTGTCTTCACTGCAGCTGCATCCCTTCTCTTGGATGGGACACTCCCATGTATTGTGGCTGTAGGGACATCCTAAAGAGTTTCTGGCTAAGAACCACCCAGTTCACTTCCCTTGGAGGTAGACTAAGGACCTTCAGAATCTTCTTTAGAAACTTAGCCAGAAGTTTATGTTCAGAATGTTCTTTCCTAGAAAGCATCCTACAAGTTTCAATTCTCACATGATCCTAGAAGCCACATTTATAGGCAGAGATTTCTTGGCAAAGGTGCTGCCCAAGGAACAGCCTTGGATCAACAACGGCATGGCCCGTCAAGCTCTCTCAGATGGCAAGATCTTGGCTGAGCATCTTAGCATGAAGTCCTTCTTCTTTCCCCTTCTTTGACCAGTTCTTACCTCCAAAACTTATCTTCTAGCTACTGGGTTACCAGTTGTCTCTAGTCTTCATGCTTGATTCTCTGGTTCCACACCCCTTTCTGTTGAGTACCCTTGGTCTTAGAACCTGCCTCAGAGTCTGTGTCGAATTTTGTCCACCTTAGGTGTATCTACCCAGTCAGCTTCTGGTATCCCATTGGGGGTGACTTCAAGGATGGGTGCCTTATGCGGTCAGAAGGGCCACATAAGGGTATTTGGTTTAATGCTCTGTTATTGCTTCCTTGAAATTCCTAACAATTTTATCTTTGGAGCTGTGTTTTGTAAGTGAAGTTTGATGGGATGATGGTGCACGAACATGAGCAGAAGAGAGAGGCACAACCATTCTTTGCAACCCCACTTGCACGTAGCACTCAGGGTGCCCCATGAGCACAGAATTCTGGTGGACCCACAATGCGTGAGAATTCAGCAGGACCCAGCTTGAGTATGACTGTCAGGTCCATGACTAAGTAAGCAGGCAGACATGCTGACAGCCCCAAGGGGCATGCTTTCCATTCAACCCAGAAATTGCTTCAGATACAGAAAGAAAGCAGGAAGAAGCACAGATGACCTAAAGCCCCATCATATCCTCTCCTACTTATGTTTCTACCCTGCACGAGCCAACTGCTTGTGCTGAAAATGATGATATAAAAGGAAAGAGTGGGGTAAGAGTAGGGAATAGTGCCTTTTCCTTTCCTTACTCGGTAGAAAGCCAAACTTGGTGGAAAGTGCCCCATAAGGAATGCATGTAAAGAAATGAAATAAAAATAGTTGGGTTTGTTTTTGTCAGCATTTCCACTGCTCGAGGAAGAAGAGACTACATATGCATGTATAAGCTACAAGATGTGAATTGTGTAATTTATGTGATTTCACATAAAAGGTAAGTCCTTTCGTGTTTCCATTTAAAACTAGCTTTGCACAATAGAAAGGTGAACAGTAAAATTCATGACAATCATTTAAAATTTTAATTTTCTTATAATGACATTAAATAGCAAATAAAAGCACCATGTCAAATCGAGAGGGAGAAAGGTCATAAAAGAAAGGAGAAAAGCTTTATCTTTCAACACCTTTCATGACACCTCTCCCCATCCCACACACATTTTTTGAATAAGGAGCTCCCCATTTTCATTTTGCACTGGGCTGCACAAATTATGTGGCCAGCCCTGGTCCCATGGCTTTAAGACATGCCCATCCCAGGCCTTTTCCCAGTGTGACCTCTCTAGGCCTTGCCATACCCTTGTTCTGGAGCTTCATATAGGATCAGTGGGTACTATCTATCCCTTTGGTAAAATAAACAACAAAAAAATCTCTTAAACATAGCCATAATTGGATGGGAAAATGAACAAAATGACATGGTAGGGGCTTAATCAAAGTCACAGGGTATGCCAGGGATAGAGGCACAAGCTGACTCTCATCTAGATCCAATGCCACGGCCTGTAGGCCCTCATCTACACTGCGGGCATTTGAGTCTTGAATGTCATTTGAAAATATGAACAAAGTCATTACAAGTTGTAATCTTTTGATCACACCCAGCTGGGGCCACCACAGCCCCATGGGAACCATGGGGAGCAAAAGGCTCTGTCTTTCAAGAAACTCTGCACAAAACATTCCAGGGCCCCAGGGGAGTCCTGTGTCTTGTTCAAGGTCAATAGGAGTCGATCAACAGGCTAACACGCGCTTCCTTTGCAGCTTTGGCAAGGAGTAGAGTCCTACATTGCCCTAGTTAGGTCAGAATATCTTTTCGATCACTGTATCAATGTCATTCAAAATTCTGAAAGAACTTCCCAATTTTTTTTTCTTAATTCCATTATGAATAAGACAGGTAAAATCAAGTCCAGGGGTCTTGCAGTACTGGTCAGATCCCTCCTAATCAGGAGGAACTCCAAGCCGGAACAGACTGCGACCACGGGCACTCTGACAACTGTCTACACATCTTTCACATGACCCCCTCAAGTCATCCAAATGGATTTTTAGATGAACATCTCTTAGTACATTGCACATCCCCACCACCCTCTTGCTATCCTCTTGGAGACTTCCGTGAAAAGTACCAGGGTCCAACCAGACCTAGGTGTTTTCCAGAAGCCTCCCAACAGCCTTTTGTTGGGTGCTGAGCTGCCCTTAGCAACATAGCCTAATCCTCCAGGTACTTCTGGGCTGGTCCAAGTTCCTTCCAAACCCCAAATGTCTCTCTCTATGGACAGCTGTGTAGAAGGACAGATCTTTGAGAGCACAAACACTTTTAGACTGCTCCCACCAGGAGCAGGCTGGGCTGCTCAGTCGGCACTGTAGCCCGGATGGAAGGGTCAGTTGCCTTTCTGCCAGAAAGAATGTGCAGCTGCTGTCTCCTTCTTATCAGCAGGCACGAGGTGGAACAGGGTATCTTATAGGCTTCACGGCACTGTTCTGGCTCTTACAACAGAAATAGCAGTGATCTTTTCTTCCCTTTCCATCAAATGGTCATTATAAACACTAAAAATTTTACGTCGCCACTTCAAATAATCTTCACATTTAAAGAAATGTAAAAAACGCTTCTGAAAATAATGGTAACTGGGAATAAAAGCAGATACAGGAGGTCCTGGCTTTGAAAACAGTTCACATGAATGTCTAGAGAAAAATACAGGGAGAAAATATATCACTAGGGGTGTCCTTGGGTGGCAGGGTTAAGAGTAATTTTGCATTTTCTTCTTTAAACTTTTTGATATTTTCTAAGAGAAAATATACTTTAAAGGTATGTATTACTTGTGCTGTCCAACAAGAAAGGATACTTTCCTATCAGCTAGGACTTCTCAGACAGTAGTAAGAGATTTTATGCATTATCCCAGAGGAAACCAACATTGGGCTTCTACTACCAGGATCCTATCTCCCAATTGAATTTTCTACCCAGAATACAGATTTTGGCTTTGACATGACTGCTCAGCTTGTAATTACTCTTCATTTCTCTTTCATTGAAACTTGAAAATGTTTAGGAAGAGCCTTATCAGGGTTTTGAATTAGGTTCTGTGTTTCTTTCTCCTGGTTCCCAGGGCTCAGGACTCCAAACGGAAGCCCACCTAAGACTGGATTCAGGGAGCCAGATGCTTAGAAGACACTGAATTTGCGCATCAGGGTGTGATGTCGAGAACACTGGTCACTGATTTTGGAGTTGGATGGCTCTGGAACCTTGGGTTTTATTTTTGTTTTTTTCTCTCTGCAGTCTTTCAGCAAGTTGTTTTAAAGGTTAAAAAGCGCATTGCACATAGGGTGACTAGCACAGTGCACACAATAAATTATTAATACGAAGAAGGGGCCAGCGGCTGGAGAAGGCAGCAGAGGGGAAATCCATCCGCTCGCGATTGCCACTCTCCATTCTCTCACCGCTGAAGTTTTCCCAAGTTGCCTGCGTGGTGAGGGTGAGGGTGAAGGAGCTGGTCAGATCTCAGCCCCGCCCTGGCTGGGCTTGCCTGACCAAGGACACATCTTTGGTTTCGCCATGGAAATGTAACCGCCTCTCGGGTTGGCAATAGGCAGTCCTAGCCACAGGCCAGCGGCCAAAAGCGTGGGGTGAGGGGCAACCCTAGAATGCCCGTGGATAAAACTAAATATAAAACTCCATTACCACTCTGAAATCACCGCATTAGTGATCCAGACGGCCTCTCCTCCACCCACGCCCACTCTGCCCTTTAACTATTCATCAGGCAGAAGCAAGTATGCCAGAGGCTTACAGGAAATAAAGAGAACCAAGCTGTGCACGATGACGGATTGAGATAACCCATCTCTGCTATACAACTACTTTACCTACTGCCATTATTACTAGGACTGCTATGGGCACCACCATTTTTCCAACTGCTACTGCTACTGGTCTATTAATCCCTTCCATTTGTAAACCACAGTTTATAAAGTGGCTGGTTTTGCCTGATTGAAGGTGATACTGGGCATGGCCTTATGGGAACACAGAGGCAGGCTGGCACAAGACGCCTCAAAGGGAACACAGCAGCATTATCGATATATATTTTTTCATCCCCCAACTTCCTGTGCCCAAAACACATTCACCTTCCGCGGCCACACCCAGTCCTTCTCCCCAAGCTACTCTTCTCCAACTGTCTGGAGCTAGTTTAGGCAACTTCAAGGGTTAGGGACTAGGAGTAATGGCCTTTTACTTGGCCGTTGGATTGGGCATTGGACGGTGCCCAAATCCCACCAAACGGGGTGAGAGGAGTACAGAATGCCTCTCCAAATGTAAGGCCATTGCGCCTGCTCACATCTCCCACCTTCTCACAGGAAGGCCCTGGAAGGACCCACGCTCTTCCTTTTTTTAAAAGAGACTTTGATTTCCTGTGGCAAAGTTAAATTCTATTTATTTATTTATTTATTTTTTAAATGCCTGACGGTGACCTAAATCCCCAAAGTGAACTCTGGAACTCTGGAATGAATGTACCTTTCTCATCCCAAATGTATATACTTTCTCATCCCAACAGAAGGGCCTCCGGTCCTGCAGTCAGCTGGAAGAGGACCAGTGAAGGAGCAAGGATGTCGCACACAGCTCAAGCCCAACCATGAACCAGCTTCCCTTTGAGCTCGCTCCCTTCACCTGGCAACCGGGGGCCCCAGCAGAGCTGAGAGAGAAGAAAGTGGCATTTTGGAATCCATTTTGCTCAAGATGCCGAAGGCATCGTGGCAAACTGCCCTTTGCTACCGAGGCCAAGGGAACTTGGGGCAGGAAGGACCTTGCCCAGGAGGATGCGGTCGGTGGAGGGCAAGGTGAGGGCGAGCTCTGGTGCCAGTGATACCTGAGGAGAGCGGCCGCTGGGCATGCGTTGAGTGTGGGTACCCACCTGGGCGCTACTTCCCGCGTTTGGACCCAGGTCCACTGGTGGGCAGTAGCAGCAGCAATCGCCACCAGGCCAGCCCGGGCTCGTTCTGTCTGACCAGTTATTTTTAGGTGAGATTTACGATGGACGAGGGGGAAGGGACTCGGGAGTGTCCACGGGAAAGGGACGAGTTTGGGGAGGTACAATCCTAAAAGTCACTTTTTCCAAAGCGCCCCCCTCCCGGGTGCTCCTTCCTGGAGCAGCACGGTGCCGGCGGGGAAGTGGGCAGCGCCGGCGCGCCGCTGCGGTCGGCTGGGACCCGAGGGCCCCGGTCCCTCGCCGGGCGCCGGGCGGGCAGGGGCGGAGGGGCCGGGCGCGGCGCGGCGCAGCTCACCTGCCAGGCTGTTGTAGCAGTCGATCTCGATGGCTTCCACCGTCTTGCTCTGCTCCTCCGAGAGGCGGCCGGGGTTGGGGGCCCCAGGCGGGGAGGCCGCGCGCGAGTCCCGCTCCTGCTCCCCCGGCGCCGGCAGCAGCCCCTTCAGCTCCAACAACGCCCGGTGGTATTTGCCGATGGCTTCGCGGAATTTCTTGTCCTTGTAGCACTGCGCCCCTTGGCTCTTGAACTCGTGCGCCCGCCGGATGAACTCGGCGGGCTCGGCCGCCGCCCCAGCCTGGCCGCGCGCCGGGACCCCGCCGCCGCCGCCCGGGACGCACAGTGGCGGCGGCGGCCGCTGCGCCTCGCCGGCCGCGGGCGGGCTCGGGTTCCCCTTGGCCGCGGCCGCCGAGCCCTTCCTCTCCATCCGGCCGCCGCCCGGCGCCCAGCGCGCTCCGCGATCCGCCCGCCGCCGCCGCCGCCGCCGCCGCCGCCGCGCCCGCCCGGGTTTAAAAGCGGCGGGCGCCGGCCCCGCGCCCGGCAAGCTCGGCCGCGGCCGTGACACCCCGCGGCGGTCTGGCGCCCCGCACTCCCATTCTCCTCGCCAGCTGCGGGAGGCTGCTCTCTCCTCCTCCTCCTCCTCGGATTGCCGTCCCCTCCCCGCCTCCCTCCCTCCCCCTCTCCCGCGCCGCCCGCCCTTCTCCTCGCCCTCCTCCCCTCCCGCAACCTGCGGGCGGTGGCGACCTGGCCCCCGCGGGCGCGAGGCTAGTGGGATGGGGGACCGCGGGCCCGACTGGGGTGGCGGTGATTGTCGCTGACCCGGAAGAAGCTTGGCTCGCCCGAAGGAGGGGAGGATTAATGACAAAGACGGCCCCGTTCTTTCCCATTCAAGCCAACCCTCGGAGACGCGCCTAGTCTGAAAGAGACGAGTGGGGGAAGGGATGTGCGTGTGCGTGTGTGTGTGTGTGTGTAGGGAGGGGGTCCGCCAGCGACCGGACACATGCAGACTCACCCTCAATAGATTGCTTGAAAACTAGAAAGAAAGGTGCGTTTGGGAGCAAGGGGCGTAGGCACAAGCCAGAGCTTCTTGCTCTTTGCAGTCAGGCAAAGAACCTATTTAAGGTGGCAGGGCCTCTTTTTTGTGCATCCAGGTTGTCTCCGGGTTGTGTCTCCGTGTGTGGCCGCCCAGGCGTCCGGAACACTGTGCACTTGCCCGTATGGGGCGTTGTATTCTAGGAGCCGCGGACACCCCTGTGCGCGGGCAGCTGTGCGGAATGAATCACCGAGGTCAGAGATGGAAAACACCTGTTACTGTGGGTCATCCGGCTGGGGCTGCATGCGTTCCAGTTTCCATTTACAGGACAGTTCCGTGCCCTTCGTCCCGAGGTTCCATTCCGTCACTCACTCTTCCAGGCAGCCTGAGTGTCAGCTGTCTGCTGGGAACGGGCTGGGGTTAAGGGGCAAAGATACTAGACCGTGAGAAGCACTGCGGTAGATTGGTGAAGCCCGGAAAGGGAAGGGACCCCCAACCCTACCCTTCACCCACATATACTCTTTGCTGATATTTTGATGTAGTCCCCACTCGTTTTCTATACATCCTTATTTGTACAAAGTGCCCTTTTATCAGGCATGAATGGTATGGGGATGATAGATACAGTTTCCTGCTCTTTTTACTTTACATTTCATGAGGCTAAATAGTCTTTTAAAGTCTCGTGGCTTCATAATATTCATTTTATGTCCATATCATGGTGTACTTAACCATTTTTCTCTAGTCAGACAGTGACTCCAATTATTATAAATAGTGCTAAGACAATAAAAATAATGGATACCACTTATATATCATGCTTTCTTTGTGCCAGGCACTGGGTTATGTACTTTATGTATAATAATTCATTTAATTCTCATAACAACTCAGTGAAATAGGTACTATTATTATCCCCATTTGGACACCAGGTGGCAGAAACTTTCCCAAGGGCACACTGCTGGTAAGCAGTGGAGCTGGGATTTAAGTCCAAGCAATCTGTATTTGCACTTAAAATTTTGTCCTAATTTATTTTTCCTTACAAGAGATTATGTCGATTTTTTAAAGTGTCTTGAAACATGTTATCTATTTGTTATTTAAGAAAGGTTGTACTAACATGAACTCCCACCAGCAATGTAGTATTTTCACAACATCCTTGCCAACAGTGAGGGTTAAACTTTGAAAAGTGTTTTCTAATTTGATGAATGAGCACTGGATATTGAATGAACTGGGGTATCTTTAATTATAAGGGTGAACGTTTTTCACATGTATCGTTGTCACTTGTATGGTACGGAGGACTTTTATTTGGACATGATCTTAATGTACTAAATGATACCTTGTATGTTGCAGTATCTTACTTTTCTAACTGCGTTAACATCTTTAATCTTGCTTAATCCTCACATTAGCCCCTGAGAAGGAAAATGATTCTTTACTCATCCTGGGAGTTTGCCATGTTTTCTGACAAGTGAAACATAGTATTATTGTCGTGGTTGAGAGGCTCTGTCCTTAAGAGATATGCTGGGTATCTATCTGGGCTGCTTCCTGGATGTTATTCAATTTCTGAAAACTTCAAATTCCCTCACTTATTATATGGGAATACTACTTCCTTCATGAGGTTGTTGTCAAGTACATTATAAGTGCTCAGCAGATGGTAATTTAATCATTATTCATTATATCCTGTCATTATTGGGTCCCCTAATAATATTATGGCAGATGCTTGTTAACCCATAAATACTTGTCAGCCCCTGGCCCTTTTTCCTATAAGGGATTATATCAGGTGGAGCCAAGAGAAGAAATTGGCGTTGAGTGCTCTGAGTTTTTATCGTTAATTTCATACTCAGGCACATGTTGGATGAAGATCTAGGCCTGGGATTTTGCTACTGTTGGAGATAAGGTATGAATTGGGTCATGACAGAACTGTTTAAAGGCGAGAAATACTGATGTGACAAATTGCTTTTTGTTAGCCTACAGTGTCCCGGCTTAGTGGTGCATTGTCTCCTTCTTAGATTTTGGGTCTGAGGACAGGGCTGCGAGAGACACGTGATGCAGGAGTAATAGCCTGAGAATGATGTCAGCCCAACACAAAAGCTTCATAGTATCTTGGATGGAGAGTGCGAGTGAGGAAAGGAGAGAATATTATGGGGGGGGTGAAGTGAGAGGAAATTTACTATGTCCATCTGTCCTATGCAGTGGAGCTGTGCGTGTATGTCTAGGACTGTTTTGTTTGGTTGTTTTCAGTGTGCTTCTGTCTCTAAGCCACTCATTGGTGAATGGGTGCTGGTTTCTCAGAAATGGTCTCCCTTTACATGGAATTAAATAGGTGCCAAAGAGAATTTCTCAAACATCCTTTCATTAACTATTGACCATATGCAGAGCCCTATTTTTGGAAGCAAGCAAAAATCAAAACGACAATTTGGGCACGGATTCGGAAACTCGGTATTTCTCAGACTTTAATGTGTATATGCATTTATTACAATGCAACTGCCAGATTCCCTTCATCTAGGGTGGGGTCCAGGATTGTGCATTTCTAACAAGCTGCTAGGTGATGCTGTTGCTGCTGGTCCAGGGCCCATATTTTGAGAAGCAAGTATTTAGAGGAAAGGGTAGTTTCATGTCTCCCCTTCTCTCCAGACTTTGCCTTCTCCCAGAGAAGACGTGTTCATTAGCTCGGTCAGATTCCAGGAAATTAACTGGACCATATTTAACAAGGGCAGGGATAGGAACCTCCATGTAGCTTTTTCTTCTACTTTATGGGGCAGGAATAGGTACGCTGAGCCAAGGCCCCCTCTTGGGATCTGGTCATCTTGTTTTCTCTTTCTCCAGTGCATAGGTGAGCATACTTTTTATTGCTTCCATTTCTGATCCAGTGTGGCAAGACGGAGGGTGAGAAGATTTCAGTGTGTAGTGGGGAGGGAAAGGCTTGGGGAGGCCTTTACTGTCGGCTGCTTGCTCTGACCTTGTTTTTACAAGAGAGCTCTGCGCTAAGAAATTGAGCATCTGTTCATGGGAAAATAAAGGAGTATTTTGATTTCTCCTCTGTTGATGGCTCTTGAATGTATCACGTGCTCGTGAACCTCACAGGGGAGAAAGATGACTGAGCCTCAGTAGGTTTCCAACACTTGTGGTCCTTGGACTCAATGTCATCAAAACCTTTCCTTTCACTCCTAACAGGCAAGCTCTGGGTGCAGGTCAGTGAATCCTAGGAATGACCTTACCACGAATGGAAGGGCTCAGTCCTGCTGAGATACACAGGGGGGTTTCTTAGAGGAGATGTGTATGGAACTATTCTGATGGCAAGAACTTGGTGTGGTGCAGAGCGGAAGTCATAGTGCTCCTGCTGGCTTTACAGGTCTCAGACTGTCTGTCTGTCCTGGGTTCTGACCTTATTTCTGTTTCTCTGAGTATGTGCCTTTCTCACTGCCTACTGGTCTTAAAAGACTAAAACCCCTTTTCTTTCCAAACTCCCTCAGAAGCTTGCATACCTCCTAAACAGATGGCATGAGCTGCTTTCCTCTTCCTTCAGCTCAGTTTCCTAAGCATATGCAAAAGACATATATTTGAATCTCCTTTATACTAATCTAAGCTGTTCAGGGTTTGGTCACATGCCAACCAAACCAAAGCTATTTTGGGGATGTTTTTCTAATTGCGTTCAACTTCACAATTTACCTGAGAAAATTACAGCATTCCCATCACCAGTTTTTATCCATATGCAATCTTCAATCATCCTCCATGGAAGCGTGGGAGACGTTTAACCAATTCATGCCTGGATGTAGCGTTTGCTGTAGGAGGCTAATGTGAGCCTCGTGTTTTCATTCTTCCCACCTCTGTCCACTCACCCCCAACCCAACAACAATTTTCTCTATAATTCCAGTGTCCAGCCCTGTGTAGCCTGATTTAGAAAAGTAAAGCCTCTCTGCCTATCCCTCTTCTCTCCTACTACTCAATCCACTCTGCACCCCACAACCTTCTCATCTCCAACATCAGCTGTGGCTCTCTGTGGAGCTGTGATGTCAGCTGTTTCAATTAGCCAGCATCCCTTCCTTCCCCTACTCCATGTGGTCCTGGTGGAGCTGTCAATCTTGGTGTCTGTGGTCCTTCCCCACCCCCTCCAGTCCCCACTTGCTACACATTATTCCAGGCTTGGCCAATCATATTATTTCATCTCCCTGTCCCACAGTGATTGGTTCAGGGAGGGGCACATGACCCAAAGAGAGCCAATCACAGACTTCCATGAGATTTACAGTCTTTAAGCTGGGAGGATTTGAGGTACAGGCTCTCAATGGTCATCTCACTCACCACCTGGAGGAGTATCTGGAAAACGAATTTGAACAGAGACAAAAAGGATATGAGGAAAGACAGAACTCTGGGGGTATCAATGAAGTTCTTAGATCCACTAGTTTTTAATGCCAGGTACACCCTGTCTGTACTCCCTAGTATGTGAACCAATGAATTCCCTTTCCTCCTTGAGCTAGTTTGAGTTGTCATTCATGATTAGAAAACTACTGATTTATGTATTTCTTGTCAGGTATTTAACTACCCCCCCTCCCCCCGCACACACACACACCTATTGCCACCCGAGCCTGGCTGCTGTTACCCGTGGTTGGCAAATATCGCTATGCCTCACTGTCTAGAACCATTCATTTTAAAAATTCTTTTATACTTATTAAAATTGTTTATTCATTTATTCTTAACTTTGTATTATGGAAAATTTTAAGCATAGAGAAAGAACAGTATAACAAATCTTCAAGAACCCAGCAATTACCAGCATAAACAATTACCAGCATAAACAATTACCAGCAACCGATATTTATGCCATTTTCCGTATGTGCCAATCTCTCTTATACCTCTATGCCTTTGGACTTGAATTTCCCGAGTGTTTCATCTCTGCATTTCTCTTTTGCATATTCTTAAAACATTAGGTCTTTCAGCCAAAGTCACTAGATTTGCTTCAAGATTTAGCACCTGTCCTGGGAAGCCTTAATGACCTCCATATAGAAGTTCAGTGGTCCTTATGCTTTGTTCTGGCAGTTCCTTTTTCATGCTTTTCTATTACATAGCAATTATTCATTCAACAAGAATCTACTGAAAAATTTCACCATTTCAAGCTTTGGACATCTATCAATGAACAGAACAGGCAAAAATTTTCATAAACACCAGAAATAAATAAGTTAAATAGGATGTTAGAATGTGATAAATGCAACCAAAAAGGGGGTCATTTAAGGGGGATTGTGTGTGTGTGTGTGTGTGTGTGTGTGTGTGTCTTCAAATTTTAAATAAGAAAAATCAGGCCACACTTAACTACACTCCATAATGCTTATCTACTTGCTTTTTGTCCCTGCAACTAGACTTTGGCTACTTGAAAGCAGGGATGGTATCTTAATTTTTTTGTAGCTCCAACACCTAGTACAGTAGAAAGCATTTTAGTAACTAATAGTTGCAGAATAAATGGAATAAGCAGCAGAATACAAGACACCAACTAGAAAGACTGTTGGTATCAAAGGAGTTTTTTTTTTTTAAAGATAGTACATATGCAAGGGGGAAATTCCAGCAGTCCTCTCCATAAAAAGAGCAGATAATAAAAATTAAATTTTCCTTCTACTCTGGACTCATTCCTCCAAAATTCTTCCCAACAGACATTCGCTGTTACTTGTTTCTTATCCATCACTCCAGAGTTTGTCTACCTACCTACTTATCTATATTAAATTATAAGTGTTATAAGTCTCTTTACTTCTGTGAATATTATTTAATTTCACCATGACCCTATTAGGTTATTATGACACTCACTTCACAAAAAAGAGAGCTGAGATTTCAAAGGTTAGGTAATTGGCCCAAGGTCACATAGTTTGGAAGGCCAGAGCAGGGTGGCTGGACCCCAAAAGCTATGCCTTTGGCATTTCTGGACTTCTGCTAGGGATGAAATAAAGACAATTTTCACAGATCGTCTAAGGACTGTCTTAGATAACTTTTAGGGTTCTTTAAGAATCGGGAAATGCTTTAATGCTCTACCACCCCACCATCCATTCTTTGCCCCTTTCTGTCTGTCTTTGTACCCTGGGGGGACCGACTCCTGCACCAAGTGAGCTTCTTTGTCCTCTCTCTGGGGCTCAGCTTTGCCCAAAGGAGAGCACCTGCTTCGTGAGCCTGGGGGATGGGGCTGGAGAGAGATTTAATACATTTCTTTTCCATTCCCTCCCTGCTTTGGCACCATGGTTCTGGGGGTGGCTATGTCCTCTTGTTACAAAAGTTATGACTGGTCGCCCCCTACTCCTGGGATCCACCTGTCAGTGGACTCTCTTAATGCAATTTCTGCCTTTTGCCCAAATATCTTCCATAGCTTGCTAATCGCTGGAAGATTCAACATTCTTTCCTGGTTCCTATAACCATGCCTCCACTTTTGTAAATAGTCTCCAGGGTAAGAGTCTCTTTAGACGCATCATTGGAGTTAGCTTTTGTTTCCTGTCACGGCCTTATTGTAAATGCTATTTTAAGATGTTATGCCTTTCCGGAGACCTTCGAAGACCATCTACTGTAAGTCCCAGTGAAATTTATCTCTACTAGTGAAATTTTAGGTTAGTAGGGAAAGCTATTTGGAGCTAATGTGGGCCCTTTTAAGAAAAAAAAAAAAAAAGATTTTTATTTACCTATATGACAGAGAGAGCACAAGCAGGAGGAGCAGCAGGCTCCCCGCTGAGCCCAATGTGGGACTGGATCCCAGGACTCTTGGATCACGACCTGAGCTGAAGGCAGACACATAATCAACTAAGCCACCCAGGCATCCCTAACAGATCTACAGTCTTTTAAAATCTAATCACAAAAGTGATATACGATCATAGCTGCCTTATTCTGTTGGTCACACAGACTAACCCTGGTACAAGGTGGCAGGGAAGACACAGGGGCATAAATGTTAAAGGAACATTTTGGAGGTCGGCTGCCCCAAGAAATGGGTATTATATATATATATTTAAATTGTACCTAGCTATACCCTCTACTACTCTGCTAATAGGAAGTTTCCATAAAATTCCTCAGTCAATTGCTACCTTATAATTTATTGGTTATTAGTCTTCTGGGGGGAGAGGCTGTGGACTGCTTGGACAAGCATTGCCAGTGACAGAATTAGGAGTAGGGGTCGGGTGGCAGTGTCTAGTGTCTTGTGGTGGTAGCATGATGCCGACTTTGTGCCTTTATTTCATGGCATGAACTGGGGGTATTGTTCTTGCCTGTGTATCCCTGAATGGAGCCCCAGTGATTCTGTAACTTACCCCATACCAGGTTTTTGGGCAGTGTTTCACTTATTTCTATTGGCAAATCTTTGAGAATATTATGTAATGGATTGTGAATGTGCTCTGTCAGGGAAAATGGAACACAATTTATTCTGAAATGAATTCATTGATATAGTCACACTTATTATTTTGGACTTAGTGTTTTTTTTTTAAATTATGGTACAATACACAAAACATAAAACTTATCATCTTAACTATATATATGTATACATTTCAGTGGCATTAAATACACAAACACTGTTAGACAACCTTCGCCACCATCCATCTCCCAAACTCTTTTCATCTTGCAAAACTGAAACTCTGTTCCCAATAAATGCTAACTCTCCCCTCATCCCCAGTAGTCTTTTTTTTTTTTTTTCCTATTGTGGTAAAAACAACAAGAACAACAACATAAAATATAACCTCTTAATCATTTTAAAATCTATGTTCAGTTGTGTTAAATATATTCACACTGCTGTGAGACAGATCCCCAGAACTCGCTCATCTTGCAAATCTGAAACTCTATACCCATTAAAAAAAACTCACCTCCCCCTCTTCCCAGCCACCTTTCCACTTTTAGTTTTATGAACCCGACTAGCTGTTTCACAGAATATTTTCTTTGTGGCCATGACAATTACATAAAACATCTTAAAGTTACAGCATTCTATTTTAAACTGATAACAACTTAACTTCAGTTGCATATAAAAATTCTACTCTTTCACAACAACCCCCCTCCACTTTGTTATTTTTGTCACAACTTCTAATTTTATATATTATATACCTGTTCACATACATTTATAGTTATTTTTAAATGTTTTTGTCATTTACATTCTCTGGACGAAATTACAGTAGTACAGGTTTCTATATTCATCCATGAATTTACCTTTACCAGAGAATCTTCTATTTCCCATACATCTTTGTGTTGCAGTCTACTCTCCTTTGATTTCAACTCAAAGACTCTTTTTAATAATTCTTGTAGAGCAGGTCTAGTAATTAATAAATCCTCTCAGCTTTTGTTTATCAGAGAAAGTTTTAATTTCTCCTGAATTTTGAAAGATGGTTTTTCTGAACTGAATACAGCATTCTGGCTGACAGTTTTTTTTTTTTTCTTTCAGCATTCTGAGTGTATCATGCCACTCTGTTCTGGCCTGTAAAGTATCTGCAGAGAAATCCATCGATAATCTTATGGAAGCTCCCTTGTATGTTACAAATTACTTTTCTGTTGCTGCTTTTAAGATTCTCTCTTTGTCTTTGACTTTAAACAGCTTGATTGTAATGTGTCTCAGGGTGGTTCTCTTTGGATTTATCATTGTCTACTATGATTTATTTATTCGTTGAGATAGAGTGAGAGAATGTGCGCACACAAGTGGGGGACCAGGGGCAGAGAGAGAGGGAGAGACAGAATCTCAAGCAGACTCCATGCTCAGTGTGGAGCCCGATGCACGGCTTGATCTCAAGACCCTGATATCATGACCTGAGCCGAAATCAAGAGTCAGACACTTAACTGACTGAACCATGCAGGCACCACCTTATAATTGGACTCTAAACTATTTGAATCTGTGTCCATTTCTTTCCTCATGGTTGGTATGTTTGTGCCATTATTTCTTCAGGTAAGCTCTCAACCCCTTTCTTTGACTCTTCTTCTGGATTCCCTAATATGTCTATTAGTTCTCTTGATAGTGTCCCAAAGTACCTTGTGTTTTCTTTGCTTTTCTTCACTCTTTTTTCATTTTACTCCTCTGACTCAATGATTTCAAATGACTCATCTTCAAGTTCACTGATTCTTTCTTCTGCTTTATGAAGTTGGCCGTTGAACTCCTTCGGTGATTTTTTTCAGTACTATTACTATATTTTAAAGCTCCATCTTTTCTATTTGGTTATTTTTTGTACTTTATATCTCTTTGTTGATATTCTTATTTTATTCATTCTCCTGATTTGATTTAGTTGTCTGAATTCTCTTTTAGCTCATTGGGTAGCTTCATGATATTTATTTTAAATTCTTCATCAGACAACTCATAGATATGGTTTTGGGGTTGGTTGTTGTTGTTTGGGAGTCAGTTTCTGGGGTTTTATTTTTGTTTCTCCATTGGCCCATATTTCTTGTTTGCCTTATAATCTTTTGCTGGGATTTGGGCATTTAAAGAAACAAACACCTCTCCCAGCAGTATTGGTCTTTTCATATTGTGCAGGGGAAGACCTTCACCCATCAGCTCCAAGGCAGGTTCTAGGACATCTCAAACCTTTTCTGATCTATTGCTCCCCCTAGTGTTTACCTGTGGTTCTGCAGCTCTGACATCCTGCTCACTTGTTTTCAGTGACTTCCACACTGGTACCAGTTTCTTAATAAACGGTCCAACTCACTAGTCAAGATAGAAACTAATCACCCAGGCATTCCCCAGACAAACTAGAATGATGGAAACATGGTCCACTCTTTTGTTTCCATCATGATGGTCTGAGGGATTTCTTCCCAGTTGTTCATTCAGCACTGTTCTGCTTGAGGGAAGGGCAGGGATGAATGATCCAATACCGCAAATTTTCCTACCCTTTTTGTTGGAACCCTTCCTTGGTTTAGTGTGCTTGAGTGCTGTAGCTTACTGACTGGTCTCTAGAGTTCTTACAGAGGTGTTCTTGTCAGTGTACTGTTAACAGAGTGTCTCTTTGGAGAAGGATGGCCTATAGCTTCTTAGTCCATCATCCTGCTGTTGTCTTTCTCTTCATCCACAGCCTTTAATGAATCCCTTTTTACTCAGATCAGTTGAATTTGAGTACCTGACTCATGCAATATTGTTCTCCTGGCATCATGATGTTAGAACTAGGGAACTATCAATTTTTGATGAATGAATGGGGCATTTCAGGCTAACTGAGAACAGTTTTTTGAGCAGGTAGCTGTCTTCATGCACTTCAGCTCACACCTCCAACCACCATTTACGTTTGGATGTGTGGGACCACACTGGTTGCCTTACGATAACTGTGAAGTGTAGGCTTAAAATTGTGGAGCTGCTGAAGACGGCCAGAGTTTCTTCCCTTTCTCTTGTACTGAAGATTGCTTCAGATCTGCAGAATTGCATCTACGCTCCTGCAGATTCCGCTGCTGTTGCAACAATATGTCACCAGCCAAGCTCATCATCCATTATTTATTTCCTTTTCTTACATTCTGCCCCAGCTCTCCCACTCACAGGCTGCAGAGGCTCTGTCAGTAAATTCAGGGCTGAAGTGAGAGCCTGGCAGGGAGGTATTTAAACATAGGGTGGGTAGGGCGGAGAAAAAGAATGAGGATGAATATACAGCTTCATTTACACCTGTTTCCCAGATAATCTAAAATATCTGGCTTATTAAGCCCAGAGATTCACAGCTCTCTGAACTTCCTCAGCAAATCAAAGTCCAGGCTCACTGGTGGGAATTCAGGAAGCTTCTTAAGTCTAATATTAG
The DNA here is from genome assembly GCF_030435805.1 of Mustela lutreola. Classification (NCBI taxonomy): domain Eukaryota; kingdom Metazoa; phylum Chordata; class Mammalia; order Carnivora; family Mustelidae; genus Mustela; species Mustela lutreola. The sequence continues at coordinate 141,891,237 of NC_081296.1, forward strand.
GAGAGAAACATGTGAAAGACATATCAACCATATAGAGGAGTTTATTAACAGTTTCTCTTTTTTTTTTTTTAGGGAGACACAGAGAGAGAGAGAGAGAGAGAGCACACGCAGACAGAGTGGCAGGCAGAGGCTGAGAGGAAAAGCAGGCTCCCCGCTGAGCAAGGACCCTGATGTGGGCCTCAAGCCCAGGACGCTGGGATCATGACCTGAGCCAAGGGCAGCCACTTAACCGACTGAGCCACCGAGGCATCCCAACAGTTTCTCTTTCTTCTTCACTACTTTCTTTTTTCTCTCCTTCCAATCTTCCTTTACTTCTATTTACCAGCCACTAAGTTGTATTATAGTTGATACATCTGTTCTACAGTCATCAAGGATCTTATTGCGCTGAGAAGGAAGGCACTACGTTGTTTTGAGTTGGCTATTATTGGCAAAGTACCAGCATTAACAAAACCACCTTTGCAGGAGGCAGAAGACAGGGAGGGTCTGGAGGAGAGTTCAGAATCAAAACAGATAGACCTGAATTGGGGCAGGGGAGAGGCTGGAAGGGCAGGACAAAGGTATTGTGGGAAGGGAGGATGATCAGACAGCTGGGGTACAAGTGCCAACAAAGCAGGCCAAATGTACATTTCCACGTCTAGTGCATTAGCTTGAAGACATTGGGAGGGGGCAACATTCTCAGGATCACTTAAACATTTTTTTGGTATTGCAGTTGCCTGTTACTAATCTTCTCTCAGTTAAAAAAAAAGTCAGAGAAAGGTAAAATGTTGTCTTATTTTGGTTGTTTGTTTTGTCCTGGTAAATCTGGACTCTGGAGTTCCTCCTGAGCGCTGAGAATAAAATTGAGCCAGTCTCTTGTTTCTGGATCCAAAAGAGCCAATAGGATATTGTTTTGTGAAGCAGAGACCTCTGCTGGCAAAGGTGGCTTCTAGTAATGGCAAAAGCACTAGGCTCTCCCAAGCTGTGGCGTGGGAAGCTCTTTCTCTGCACCTTCAGGGTTGAAAAATAAATCTCACTACCTCAATTGGCCTTGGGCCGAACTGTGACTGGCTCCACCTGCTTCCTCCTTAGCTACTTCCAACGCTTAAGCAAGACAAAAACTTGTTATACTAGATGAACGCAACACAACCATTCAAAACCATACCTTTAATGATGTAACTTACTTGAAATATAATGTGATAAGGCTCCCACATCACAAATATAATGTGATAAGGCTCCTGTACAGAAACAAATCACTGAAACTTTGAACAGGTGGCAGCAGGAGGTTGGGTGTTGGGAGAGGGACCTAAGAGGTTACCCCAACCAAAGTGTAATGATTACCGGTGAGGATTCTGAGGTCCGCCTTTTGTGTTCAAATCCTGGTTCTGCCACTTGTCACCTGTGTGCATTCAGCAGGCGATAACTTCTCTGGGCTTCAGAATCCGCATCTTAAAAGTGGAGACAATGGTGCTCGTAAAACTATTGTGGGGATGAAATGCCAAAGTCTATGTAAAGTGTTCTCATTGAGTTTTGGGGGTATAATAAATGTTTGATACATGCTAATTACTTTTGTGGAAATTATTGTCATCACCAGGGTTAAGATAATAGGTAGAAAATGGGAGCCAGTATAGCGTTGCTAAAGAATGTGAGCTCTGTGACTTTGGGAAGGCTATTTAACTTCTCTCAACTCCAGTGTCCTCTCAGAGGATTATTGTGAGGTTGAGGTTAAAAACAAAAGAAGTCTCTCTTTAGCTCAGTATCCGACCAACTGAGATATAAGCTGAGATACAGAGGGGTTTGTTGTCCAACTGGAAAACCACTTCAGTCATCTAAAAAGAAGGGGTGATCTAGAAGAGGTTGGGGTTTCAAAAAGCTCAGTAAGGTTTGAATTCAAAGGCCTAATACTTATGTTTTAACAAAAACTACCTTCATTCTAGACTAGGCTGGGTCTTCCCTGGGAGAACGCCTAGGTCTTTGGGATGAGTTAGGGTTCGAGAAGGCAGTCGGTGGAACTGTGTGTCTGTGGCAGCTATAAAGGATGTTAGGCACCAATTTTTTCCCAAACACTTAAAAAGTTAGTTGTCCTTGTTTGTGTTATTCCCAGACAATGTGACCTCCGTTACCACGGTCTTCGAGTCCCCTCTCTGTAACGTAGCTCACGGAGCTGCCTGAAAAAAAAAAAAAGGATCTTGATTTCAGCACTTGGAATCTGCATCATGATAAACACCTGACTTTAAGGTCCTTATTCAGCAAACATGGCTGAGAAGCCAGGACAGAAGATTAAATCAATGTAAGCCCATGATGGGATAGTAAATATATCCACCAAACCAGTTTCCTTTAATATTTTGACACAGCCCCTACACCGAGTGGGCTGCTAGAGTGCCTAAGCTTGCCTATGAGACTCACAGATTTTCCTTGGTTTTATCTGCTCTGTACACTTCACTTGTATAATTCATCGGCACTTCAAACACAACTGAAACAAAACCCAGCTATTCTACCCCGTTCCCCAAACTGCTCTTCCATATGTTTCCTATCTCAGTAAATCGTTCACCCAACTGCCAAGCTAGGTTTCTTGAATTCTCCCTCTCCTCATCCTGGGCTTTTCACCAATTCCTATCAATGACACCTCCTACATACAGTTCATTTCTTACTATCATTTGCTTAGCATAGGTCATCATCTTTTCAGGCTTAGATAATGATAACAAACTTCTAAATCCAAATTTGACTCTGTCACTGGTCTTCTTAGAATCTTCATTTAGTATCTCACTGCTCTCGACCTCTTGAGGTAGTTTTCAATAATCCTGCCCCCGATCTCTGCTCTACGCTTATCTCTCCCAATCTTCTCATATATTCTGTGCTTCAGTCATTTTTCACTTTCTTGTTCTCTCTTGCCTCTCGGCTTTGGCTCATGCTCTTCCTTCTGCCTTGCGTTTTCTTACCTCCCTTGCTCAGTTGGTGAACTCCTACTCCTCTTTGTTGCCTCGGCTTAGATATCCCCTTCTCCAGGACGCCTTCTCCCATTTCCCTCATGTGTTTTATACCCTCATTTCATGCTCTCACACTACTTTGTTTTCTCCATCATGTCTCTAATTCCACTGTAGCTTAATTACCAGGTCCACACTAGACCAAAATGTTGAAACCATCTCTATCTTCTTCGGTGCCAATGCTCGGTCACCTCGTACAGTGATTGGCCCATGATGTTACATTCTATATATATTAAATGAGTTATGAGTAATAACACAAAATATCATTTTTTGTATACTGCAGCTCTCTTTTTTTTTTAATATTTTATTTATTTATTTGTCAGAGAGAGAACACAAGTAGGCAGAGAGGCAGGCAGAGAGGCAGGCAGAGAGAGAGAGAGAGAGGAGGAAGCAGGCTCCCTGCTGAGCAGAGAGCCTGATGCGGGACTCGATCCCAGGACCCTGAGATCATGACCTGAGCCGAAGGCAGGGGCTTAATCCACTGAGCCACCCAGGCGCCCCATATACGGCAGCTCTCTTAAGGTAAGATCGGCTACAGTTGGTGATATCAACATGTAATTGAAAATTGAAAGATCCTGAAGCTTTCTTGATCTACATCTTTGGCAAGCCCATCATTGGGACTTTTCATCTCATCACATGCTCAGTCCAGTGCATGTAGCCTAAAGAAAAGAGAGAGTGAGCCAAGTGCTTGATTCAGGGGTGTTGAAATGCTGACTGTAGTAACAATCAAAAGTTTCCATCCCTTACAGATTCAAACACCTATATAGTCTCTGGGTTTCTTGTTGAGATATTTAAGAATGACATTTGACACATGAGGCTTACACTGAACAACCAACAAATATTCATTGAACACCTACTATGTGATGGACTCTGTTCTGAACATCAGACAAAAATCCTTTCAGGAGCTTTCATCTTTGAAGCTTACTGAATCCTCTGACAAACTAAACCTGCTAAGTCTTCATTACTAATCTTAATGTAGCATCTGTGGGAAACACTTTGTTAAACTTGGGACTGGATTTCTAAAAACCTGGAAAAAGGACAATTATTCCTGTTTCTGGGAACTTTGTGTAGCATAGCTAAACTGATACAGAATATCTTTCTAGGAAATTTCCATTATTGGTCTTTTTTTTCCTGTTCCTCCTATGAGTTCCCCTGAATTTGTTTCTGATAAGAATTCAGAAGCATTTTCTTTTCCAAAAGACAGAATATAAGTAGAAAAAGGAAATGTGGCTGGAAAATGGATGTTCAATAACCAAAGCAGCCCTGGGAGACTGTGTAAGAGAGACCGGCAGGCAGCTGAAAAGACTTGAGATTCTTCCCCAAAGAAGACAAGGAACAAAGTCACAGTCTGTTTTTTAAATAATCATGGGGAGCAATGGGAAATCTTATACTGTGCAGGTGGGAGTGCAGAGTAGTAAGTCACTTTTTTTGTAAAAGATTTTATTTATTTGACAGAGAGAGAGAGAGAGATCACAAGTAGGCAGAGAGGCCGGCAGAGAGAGGGGGAGGGAAGCAGACTCCCTTCTGAGCAGAGAGCCCGATGCGGGGCTCGATCCCAGGATCCTGAGATCATGACCTGATTCAAAGGCAGAGGCTTAACCCACTGAACCACCCAGGCATCCCAGTAAGTCACTTTGATAACAGTTTGGTATTTTCTTCTAACGTTAAATTCATGTATACCCCATGACTCAGAATCCCTCCTGGAGCTTTATATCTTACAGGAATGCATGCACATGTGCCCCAGGCCTCAGGTTCAAGAGTGTTCATAGCAGCATTATTCAAAATAGCCTCAAAATGAAAACAATCTAAATGTTTCCTGACAACAGAAAGAATGAACTGTGGCATATTACCACAACTGAACACTATTCAGGAATAAAAATGAGCAAAATACAACTATAAGCATTTAGATCAATCGAAAACATAAAGTTGAGTAAATGAAAACTGAAGATATGAAAGGAGATATTGTATGAGCTCATTCATATAACCTCCCCCCTCCCCCTCAAAAACGCAGACCCAATCAATTATGTTTAGGTATGCATCGTTAGGTGGTAAAAATATAAAGAAAAGCCAGAAAGCTATTATCATAAAAGTCAAGATTGTGGTTACCTTCGGTGAAGAGGGCAGAAGTTGGGATGAGAAGATGGGATAAGAAGAGACACGATGTTCTATTTCTTGGTCTAGGTGGTGGTTAAATGGCATTCATTTTGTAATTATTAAGTTTTGTAACTTTTTAATATACACACATATACATATATACATATATATATACATACACACATGCACATGTATATACATTCCTCCCCTCCAGTGAACAAAATTAGAAAGGTAGCCTTCATGGTTCGGGACAGTCAATATCAGTGGTCAAGAGTGTGAGCCTTGGAATTAATCAGCTTGGGAGTCAAACGTGCCTCCACCACTCACCATCTGTGTGGCTTTGAGCACTCCAACCTTGCTCAACCTCTGTTTCCTCCTCCGTAAAATGAGAAAAACAGTTAACATCCACCTTATAGGCTTGTTATATGAGTTTAAGTAAAATTATTTCTATAACACTTAGTGCACTGCCTGACACTTGCTTAAGTGCTCATAAATGGTAACTATACCAAAAAGACAATTCAATGCCCTTTTTTTTTTTGCTTGTATAATGTCCCAGGCCCAGTGGATTTCTCTTCATAGCAGAACAGGGAGTATAAGTGGAAACTGAGGCAAAGAAAGGAACACCCGGAACATGCTGTCATCATGAAGTCATACCAACCACTCTAGGGAGCTTCTTGGATGTGTTAGAAATGGACCTACTTAGGATATATTCACTATCAGGTGCCAAATATTAATACAAGCCTTCAGCTAAGAGTTTATCTGTTCAAAAAGGACCCATAGCAATTTTTTTTTTTTTAAGGAGAAGAGAAGAGATATGGGAATTCATCTGGTTCCTAACATGTGATGGAACACAAATAGACACAGTGAATATAATAAAACAGTAGAAAGAGCATCGTGGAAGATGGAATGATTAATAAACTCAAAGGAATGGCCACTTTGAGAACCTTATGGGAGTTATGGACTCTTGTCCTGGAAAAATGTACATAGACCATGACACACACACACTTCTCATTCAATTCTAGGGAATTCACAGTATCTCCAAAGCCCTTCTCCAGACAGTATGGGTTCTTCATAGGGTTCTTCATAGAACCTTCATAGGATTCTCTAGAAGGAGAGCAATCACAGCCAGAAAGACCTGGTAAGAGCACAGCATGGAAGGCTTAGGAAGAGGAGTAGCTTTTGATAAGAGCAGAGTTTCACAAAACTACGTCCAACAGACATGGGAAATCTTACTGAGTACATTCTTAAATATATATATGAAAAAGCTAAACATATTTATATGTTTTTTATATTATCATCTGACAATCTGGCTTACAGATATGGTGTATCTTACCTGATCCTACATGCGAGATAATACAACCGACCAATGCATGGTATTGAAATGCATGTTATGTTATTGGCAGCATTTACTAAATATTCACATTGACAGATGTGGCTTCCTTGATGATAGTTGGTTTGTGCATTTTGTCAATATCATTATAAGTTCGTGATATTAGCTAATGTTAATTGTGTATATGTTATGATGCTATACAAATTCATTCTCTATGATTCTGTGACTGAAAGAATGGATTCCTCTTGATGGCCATTTTCTGTAGTCTGCCTTAGTCACCACACAATGAGGATATCTCATGAGCTGCTGCTGGAGTTCTTCTGACTCTTAGAAAACGTTGAGTGCAATGAATGCTGTGATGTACCCTCAGATATCCCTTCAGGAATAAAGGGCTTAAGCTCAGTTGTTGGGACAACTCTGGAGGGCTGTCTCAGTTCCAGAGCTTCTCCTGGGGCTGGCTGAGCCCATTTCCAGGCCAGCATGACAGCTCAACTTTTCCCTCAACTGACTCCTGCTTCCTTCCTCTCTTTTCTACAGGAGTTGATTCCGAGAGTATCTGCTCTAAAAGCCATGTTTGTTAACCACCTCAGAGGTTATATCCTTGAGAATTTCCCCCTGCAACACTAGTTCAAGAGCTAAGTTCTCATGGAGCCTCTCATGGTCTCAAGCATCCCGGTTCTTAGGAAAGAGTTTCTACTATGACCCCTGCAAGGCATCCATGACGCCTGATCCGCACAAGGCATAGCTCCCCCTACCCCTTTCCTCAGCCCAACTGGTACTAGAGACTCTGGCCAGCAGAACTAGTTCCAGACTCTACCCATTGGTTGAGATGTGGGTTTCTACCTGGCTTTGGTAAGATCAAATAAGGAACTGCTCAGGCTAATGAGACGAACTATCATGGCTGATGTTTGGGCTGGGAATGAGACTGAAAGCAGTTTCTCCCTCCTCCCCTTTTTTCCATTGTTGGCCCCTTAAGTCGTCTCTTTAGATTTTTTTTTCTTTTTCCCCTGTAGTCACCACCCCCATGATTTTTTTTTTTTTTAAAGGAGGGAAGTGTTTTTTAACAACTTCATTGTGATATGATTCACATACCATATAAGTATCCATTTAAAAGATACAAATCAATGGCTTTTGGAATATTCAGAGTTGTGCAACTATCACTTCAATCCATATTAGAACATTCCATCAACCCCAACATAAACCCTGTTCCCACTAGTTGTTACTCCTAGCCCTCCACCTTCATTTCTCCCAGTCCTGGACAATCACTAGTGTACTTTTTAATTCTATAGATCTGCCTTTCTGGACACTTCATATAAAAGGATTCATATAATATGTGGTCTCTGTGAAATTTTAACAGGGCTGATATATTATGTATTTGTTTATGGACTGCATGTATAGTGGTGCTTTATGACCAAAGGGGGTAAGACTTTTTTATACCCCCACCAGTTTCCATTGCCTACTCTGAGAAGGCGTGAGCCAAGGTGACTGTGCCTCCACAGGATTTTCTTAACCAGCTGCAGATACCAAAACTGTGAGTCATTTGTTGACAATACATGATTAGCAAAATGCGGTCTTTGTGTAATTGGTCTAATTACTACCACCACCTCCGGAAACTGGCTACAAGTGAACTCTTCATGAGCATAATAGAAGTGAATGCAGTTTTTCCTGAACAAGCCCAAATACTACTTTATAAATGGAAAAATCTGTTCCTAAAAAGTAGCAACCTGCACTTGTCTTTTACCTCCCTCTGCCTTTGAATGGACCTACTGAAAAGTTTCAGGTGTCCTGCCTGCTTTCGCTGCAGAGCACCTGAAGATGTCACCAGAGTGATCAGATCTGGCAGTCAAAACTCCCAGACTCTGGAACATTCTAGAATAACATAATGAATTTGAAAGAAAAAGATGGTAGTCTAGTAAGTGGTTTAAATCCCTTTGACAGAAACATAATCTGAGGTTTTTTTTGTTTTGTTTTTTTTAAGATTTTATTCATTTATTTGACAGACAGAGATCACAAGTAGGCAAAGAGGCAGGCAGAGAGAGAGAGAGAGAGAGAAGCAGGCTTCCTGTGGAGCAGAGAGCCCGATGCGGGGCTCGATCCCAGGACCCTGAGATCATGACCTGAGAGCCGAAGGCAGCAGCCCAAATCACTGAGCCACCCAGGCGCCCCATAATCTGAGGTTTTAAAAACATTCCTATTTCCATGAATAACATTTTGAATAAGTGTGAAAATATCTGTAAGCTTCCCTTTTGTAAGGTTTTGTTTGTTTGTTTTTGTCTTGTTTTGTTTTATGAAGTAGCTGTTTTCTTCCTATAAGTTTATATGTTTTGTTCCTCTTAACCATTGGAAATTTCTTCTGGGTAGAGAGTATCACAAAGAAATCAACCCTGCCTCCTGTCTACCTTGGATTATTGTGAACTTGACTACGAAAATCATCTCAAAAGTCCTTCTCTACAAAATTAATTGATCCAGACCTGCAAGAACAGTTGGCTCTATTCTGATAAGTTGGGGATGGCTCTTTACAAATGACTTGCCAAGAACTGATAATTAGGGAAGAAAACCTGGTCAAGGAATTAGACTGATATTAGCCAAGAGTCTTGAGTTCCGTTTTCAAATGAATCAAAATATGTACATCCCTTTCTTTCTCTTAAACTGTGTTTCTCAATCCTGGCTATATGCTGGAGTCATGTTGGGATCTTTAAAAATGATGATGCTCAGGTCCCTTCCCCAGAAATTCTGATTTAATTGATTGGAACTGTAGCCTGGGCATTAGAATTTTTAACTTAATTACATAAAAATCTCTGGGGTTGAGTCTCAGCCGTCAGTACTCTTTAAAGTTCTCCAGGTGACTGCAGCACCCAACCAGGGCCAAGAGCCGCTGCATAAGCCTAGTTCATCTTGAGCACATAAGTCAAGACTCAAATTATTCCTCATTGATGAATTAATCATGTACAATGAGAAATCCTGGGTTTTATTTCCAGTCTTGCTCCTAACCAGTTGTGTAATTCGTTCCCTTTCCTGGGTCTCATAACATCTAAGGCTTTTTCCCATTCTAACTTTCTTAAGTTAATACTAGTGGTTTCGTCCTATTTTAAAGCTACAACAGCCCCGAAACTTTTGCAGGATTTTGTATGTCGGACAAATAAAATGAAATAATAGTGCCACTATTTATCTTTGGCCAGTTAGTTTTCACTGAACAATTCTAAAGAAAAAATATTTATCAACTAAGTACTAGGTGCCAGATACTGAACAAAATTAATATCGTTTCTTCCCTCTTAGAGTCTGTTGGAGATAATAAAAGAAGAAGAAAAAGGTGAACAAATGAAAATATTTATCATCAGTAATAGATGTCATAAAAACAAACAAACCCAGTAGGAAACTCATCTAGAATTAAAGTGGGGCAGGGCGGGGGAGGCTGCCCTTAAATGGGTGAGCAGGGGAGGGGCGGTCGTCAAGGTTAAACAGTGACATTATAGGAAGTGTTAATTTACTCAACATTCAACGAGTATCTATTAAGCTTTTCCTATGGCACTAAGTGTTCGAAATAGAGCAGTGGGGAAGGAAAATTAAAACAAGAACAAAGTCTGGGCCTCAAGGAGCTTGCATTCGGGAGGTGAAAAGGAGGCAGAGACAGTCTGGAGTCTGTATGTGTGTATAGGAGTGGCGGCTGGGAGGAGTATGCATCTCAGGTCAAGGAACGAGCGGCTGTGAAGATCCTGGAGACGGTAGATGGATACCTTAGGAACCAAAAGTAGGCTAGTGTGGCTGGAGTACTGTGAGGGCAGTGAGACCTGGTTTAAGAAGCAGACTGGAGCAAGATTGGAAGAGGTCTCAGAGGCCAGAAAATGAGTTAAAATGGTTAAGCGAATATGGTTTAAGCAAAGCACACAGCATTTGAATTGAGTCTGTTGAATGTAGGTTTAAAATCACTGTTTTGGGTTAGTAGCTTAGCTGATGACGGAGCCCCACATCCATACCTCGATTGGCTGTATTCTTGAATCTGAAAATGCAGGAACTACTGCAATGTCTGAATATTACCCCTAGGGCTGTTATGTTACCAGTTACTTGGGGGGGTCATGGCAGTGGTAAGTATGTGTGCATCCCTGAGAAGAGAGGGCATGGGGCTGTAGCCTGTCTGGATCCTTAAAGGTCAAGGTTCTGTGACCCATGAACTAAGAGGCCTCATAAAAGCATTTGGGCCAACAGAGCTCTACAATAGCACCAAGAATATATTTAGTCATTTGTTCATTCATTAACTCCACAGTGGACATTAATTGAAAGCTTATGACCACAGGAGCTTCCCCAAAGAAGAGAGACAGACAACCTGACTATTACAATATAATGTGGAAAGTGTTGTGGCAGAGTTGGGCCCTCAATGCTATGGGGACCCGTAAGAGAGCTATCGTTAGAACTCACGGCGGTGATGGGAAGGGTCCAGGAAGAATTCCAACGCAAGTCACTTGAGTTGATCCAACTAAATGTTGAAGGGCTTTTAGGAGTTGACTGAAGAAACAGAAGAGTATTCTAGGTAAAGAGAGCTCCTAGGGCAGTGGGATCAAGATGAGAGAGATGAAATGTCAAGATGAGAAAGATGAAATGTTTCTACTGAAAAGTAGAGAGATGAGGATGGAGGGGAAAATAAGGGCCAAGCCATGGAGGGCATTGGAATCCATGTCAAGGAGTCTGGAACTCATGCCGAGGCCACTGGAAAACCATTCCATAATTTTAAGGAAGGGAATGACCCATGATAACTTCAAAAATGAATCATAATAATTAACATTGATTGATTTCTTATTGTGTGTCACGCACTGTTTGGAAGCCCGGGTCATGTACGATGACTCACTTAATCTTCTCTAAACTCCTCTGAATTAAGGACTATTATTATCATCCTTTTTTAAATGAGGAAGCTGAGCCCTCCTTAATGCAGGAGATTCTCTCGGAGTGGCTCAATTAGTAAGTGGATGGACTAGAATCCAAAACCAGACTGTTGGCTCCAAAGGAGAGCACATGAGTACTGTGCTACCTACCTCGTTCCTTGTCACCAAAGTAGGGCTTCTGGACCAGCAGTGTTAGCATTGCCCGAGAACAGATCTTGGGCCTCACCCAAGAACTCTTGAATCAAAAATCTGAATTTTAACAACATTTTTCAGGTGATTTGTATGCACATCAATGATCAAGAGGCCTAACCCACATGAGGGAACTGGGCCAGGGGTGATGAATTGGAAGCCAAATACTCCATCCAAAGAGGAATACTATTCTAGCTCCTATTGATTGGGGAATGCCAAAATGTACTGAGCGCCCCCAACCCTACTGCAAATTCATTTTTCACGTTTGACAGTAGGGAAGGGATAAGGATTTCACTATTTTTTAAAAAACCATTTTACTATTTTTTTTAAACCATCAGTGTGTTGGCTGGCAAAAGATGTTTGCAAGTGGAATTTGGCCTAGCAGCTGCCAGTGTAAAATTTCTGGCTCATAAAATCTGAGAGATTTAGGGACATGGAGAAGCTTCTTTTCCTTGGGTCACTTTTAGTTGTTCTTTGTTTCTAAGATGACAACTATTTGTGAGTAATAACTAGAGAATAGGTCTAGGAGTATGGAGCCAAAGAACTCCCTTCATCTGTGCTTCATCGATAGTTTTGGGAGCTGCCTGTGCTAGGTGGTGTTTATGTTGGTTTGGGGCCAGATCCATAGTTGGGAAGAAAAGGCAATTATCTTCTTGGTGTGTCTGGGACCTTATGGTGACAGAAGAAGACAACTTGTCAAGAATATGGAGGGCTTGATATTTTGACCATCAGTTATTGTCTTTCCAGAAAATAATCAAAGTACTTAGGGTTTGGGGAACTGCTTTCTAAGATACTCTTGGAATAATTGTATAGTGTTATGTCCTTATGATGTATGCTATAAAAAATATGTGTTTTTAGTGAGGCTGCACTGTTCTCTGCCAAGAACCCCAAAGTAAGCCACACAGATTTTCTTTTGCAGACTTATAGGTAGCAACGAGAAGTTTTAAGTGATAGGATATATATAAATTGTATTTTAAAAATATCACTCTGATGGGAATGTTAAGGATAAACTGGAAAGGGTAAAGACTGAAGATCAATAAGGGGGCTATTTTAATGACCCAAAAGAGATATGAATGATATCCACCCATTCACTCAACTCAAATAACTGGGAGTCACCTCGGACTGCCTCACTCCCAAAACCTTTCAGCCACTAAGTCCTTTAAATTCTACTGGATGTCCATCACATCCATTCCTTCCTCTTTTAAAGTTTCTTTATTATTTAATCTTTAAATTGTTAACATAATGTATTATTTGTTTCAGGGGTACAGGTCTGTGATTCATCAGTTTTATACAATTCATAGCGCTCACCACAACACATACCCTCCCGATGTCCATCCTCTTGACACCATTGCTATTTTCCCTACTCAGACCCATGTTCTTTTTCACTTAGAATATAGGCTGAAGTGTCTGCAGTCACTATACCTTGCAACCTGTCTTTCATGTAACTGTCAGAATCTGACCTTTTCATTACTCTAAGTAAAAAATTCTCTGGGACTTCTGGGTGGCTCAGTCAGTTAAGCATCTGACTCAGTCTCAGTTGTGAGATTGAGCCCTGCACTGCAGAGGCCTCTGCACTCAGCTGCAAGTCGGCTTCTCTCTCCCTCTCCCTCTGCCTCTCCCCCTATTCATGTGCACTCATGCTCTCTCTCTCAGATAAATAACACTTAAAAAAAAAAAAATCCTCAGGGCGCCGAGGTGGCTCAGTCAGTTAAGCATTTGACTTCGGCTCAGGTCATGATCTCAGGGTCTTGGGATCAGCTGGTGGCTCGTGGGGGGCTCCCTGCTCATCAGGGAGTCCACTTCTCCCTCTCTCTCTGTCCATTCCCCCACTCTGTTCCTGTGTTCTCTTTCTCTTAAATAAATAAATCAATAAATCTATTTCTCCAGTGGAATATGAGCCCTCCAGTTACTGCACTGCAATCTGCTTCTTGCTGTATCTTACACTCATTCATCTTACTCATTATCCCCTGAAGCCCCAATATCCAGAGGGAAATGTTTACAAAACTTTGAATATGGCAGGGTGTTTCTTCATGTCAACATTTTTCCATTTCCCTTCCTTTCTCCTACCTTCTCCCCCAGCTTTTCCCCCTTCCCGTGGCATTCAGAGAAACCTGCTCATCAGGCCTGTCCTGCTTGGCTGAAAACCCCACCCCATTGCTTTCATTATGTCCTGGGAAGAATTTCTTAATCCCCAGCATGTAGCAACAGCATAAAAATAAATATTCTTGATAATTATTTATTGAATAAATGAAAAAAACTGGGTGTGTGCTCTTTCCTTAATTCATTAGTGGAAGAGTTTGGTGGTTGTTTCTTAATCCTATGTCATCGACTAGGAGAGCTTGTTCATGCCCGTGGGCTCAGTGATCGCCTCTACAGAAGTAACTTCCAAAGAGGCTTCGGTTCTGGGTCCTTTATTACTTCCTACATATTCAGTGGGGAAAAAAAAAAGCCAAAAGTAGGGACAGTTCTCAGAGGTCTATTACAAGTCTTAGTGAGAGGCAGCGAGAGTAGAAATGAGGGAACAAATTTAAGACACATCTGAGATATAACTTGCATCCAGCCCAGATCGGGGGACTTGCCGGTGTTCTGAAATTACACAGTAGCTGCTGAGGTCGCCTTCTCCCGTGATAGAGGCTGACAAAGTGAGTGCTCACAGGGCTGAGGAAGGGCAAACATTTTCAGAGCACCACGCCTTTTCTCTTCCCTTCCCTCCTCCAAGTCGGTTTTAGAGATGAGTGAGAAGCCAGTGGAGCTGGGACCTGAGAAGGAAAATGCCAGTTTCTCCTCTAAGCCCTACGTCTAATCTTTGGTCTTGGGCTTCCCAGATAGACAAGATCAAAACTGCTGAATACTTTTAGTAATTGCATGACATTAGACCAGAAAATTTCCTTTATGCCCCCTATTTCCCAATTTATGGCTTTTGGCAGACCGGCGTGCGGGACAGCTGAGTCCACCTCGATTTACTACCAGATCTGCCATCTCCTGGATTCCCCGTGAGAACTGTGGCTCCAGGCCAAAAATCCCATGTGTGATCTGTCAGGTCTGACCACAGGCAATAACAGGGCTTTGCCTGGCAGGCTCCCCAGGGGAAGCTGCCCTCCCCATGCCAGATTTGATGCACAGCCGGTACATCTGGAGGGCGTTGCAGTCAAGGACTCAGGCCCTTTTTTTTTTTTTTTTTTTTTTTTGACAGACAGGGGTCACAAGCAGGCAGAGAGGCAGGCAGAGAGAGAGGAAGGGAAGCAGGCTTCGCTGCGGAGCAGAGAGCCCGATGCGGGGCTTGATCTCAGGACCCTGGGATCATGACCTGAGCCGAAGGCAGAGGCTTTAACCCACTGAGCCACCCAGATGTCCCGGACTCAGGCTCTTTTTGAGCCAGCCATACTCATAAGCATATCAGCATTCCCAGCCTATAGGCACCTCTATTTGGAGGCTTCCTTATGGCAGGGGAGAGGGGTTGTTGAGACACTTATCCAGCACTTCCACCAAGAGCTTGGCCAAGGCAGTTTTCTCCACTTGGACTCAGTACCTTTTCACACCAAGCCCTTTCCCCTCTTCCTTCCTGCGGCCCCACAAGTCCATAAAAAAGCAAGGGTTTTCGTTCAGGGTTCCTTGGCAGTGGGATGATATCCCCAGCTGTGCTTCCACTTGATCCCTGCCTGGTGCCATGCCATGGGGAGAAATGGAACACTGGTGCCCTGGTGAGCTAGTGCCCTTCTCTTTCCCTCCTGTTTATACTGTTGCAGTAAGTAAACAAAAAGGTTTGCTCGTTATTTTCACTTGAGTGTGTTATCCTCAACCCTTTGGCCCACATCTGGTTGGGTTCCTTTTCTTTTAAACAGGTATAAGAATATTCCATCCTAAACTCCTTCTACTAAAGGCTCTGGGCTCTTGAAACAAGACCTATTTATTCTACATGTTATAGATTCTATTTTTTTTTTTCACTCTAGCAAGATTCAAATATATTGAGAAAAAGAGAATGGATGATCCCGATGCACATTAGACAACATTAGATAGAATATTGAAACCTCTAAAACAAAAGCAGTATTTTTGCTTGGCCTACAGAATAATGTGACTAATTTTGGCCAGATGGGGCATGATTATGAATTAGCTACGTGTAGACTAGATTTGAGACACTAAACAATGACCTGCTACATTGCTTTAAATTACACAGATGAGGCTCTTTGCCCATGGTAGTTTAATTATTTTCTTGGAAGACATTACACTTCTTTATTCAGGAAGCCTAATGAATTTTATAATTACCTTTTCCTCTGAAGTCTGCAAATGATGACTCCCCATCTGGACTGGTAAAGAAAAATCCACAGTGGGAAACATTACTGATGTGTGAAAAACTCAGGACAGCATTCCTTTGCTGACTGTTCCCATTTTTGCCCATAGCCAATAGTCAATTGAAGTGCTCGTGTGTCTTGCTCTGGGGGAGGAGAAGAGCAAATTTCTCTTACCCCTGCAAGGTCTGTATCTTTATTACTTTCATAGTTCCTTCCATAGATTAGTACAGCCTCACCTCTTGTCTGGATTGTTAGGAACTAATGTGTAGTATGTATTCAATTCTCCCTTCACATTGACATCTGAGTTCCTATTATCAAATACAAGCCTCCATTGACTATGCCTTTAGGATCCAATCAAAACTCCTAAGTAGAAAACAAACAAATAAACAAACAAACAAAAAACAACAAAAGCAACTCCAAAGCAAGTTAAGTCTCTTTCTGTCTCATTTTCTAGCATCATATTATATGCTCAAGGCATAATATCCCCACACTCCTTTGAACAAAATCCCTTCCACTTCTGTGTCTTTGCACCAGTGATTTCTCTGGTTAAGCAAATTGCACATTCCTCTTCTAGGAGCCATCATACTCTTCTTTTGCTACTAGATCAAATTTTAGTTGTTATGTTCAATACATTAAGGGCAGAAGAGCAAAATAGGAGAGAAGAAAAGCACCTGGAGCTCCACCATTCATCACTGTGAGTTTGAGTGACTTGCTCACCTTCCTTAAGCTTCTGTTCTCTCATAAGTAAGTCGGCAACCTTTCCTCCCAGCTTTACTGAAGTATGACTGACAAATAAAGACTATATTTATTTATATTATAAATGTAATGATTTAATATACGTATACATTGTGAAATGTTTACACAATCAAGTTAACACACATATCACCTCACAGTTACCTTTGTGTGTGCGTGTGTGGGTTTGTGTGGGTAGTGAAAACATTTTAGATCTACTCTCTTAGCAAATTCCAAGTATATAGTACAATATTATTAACTACAATCCATCACACTGTACAGTAGATCCCCAGAATTTATTCGTCTCACAACTGAAAGTTTATACCCTTTGACCCAAATCTCCCCATTTCCCTCAGCTTCTGGAGGCCACCATTCTACCCTCCGGTTCTGTGAGTTGGAGATTTAATAGTCACCGCACATGAGTTTGTTGGGAGGGCCAGTTGCAGCAACCTTCTAAAAGTGCTTAGCACAGGGGCACCTGGGTGGCTCAGTGGGTTAAAGCCTCTGCCTTCGGCTCAGGTCATGATCCCAGGGTCCTGGGATGGAGCCCCACAACAGGCTCTCTGCTTGGCAGGGAGCCTGCTTCCCCTCTCTGTCTTGGCCTGCCTCTCTGCCTACTTGTGATCTCTGTCCAAAAAAAAAAAAAAATTTTTTTTTTAAAGTGCTTAGCACAGTGCTTGACATATTGTAAGTGCTTCATATATAAATGTTAACTATTATTTCTATTTTTGCTGATATTTTCTTCAATTCAGTTGTATTTTAACTTTGTTATGTTTTAGCTAAACTAGCTTTTACGCTTAGAATTGTATTTGCTTGGGCAACTTGAATGACCAAGGTAATAGTCATTACAAATTCTAGTTTATTTATTCCTTAACTTTTACCACAGCTGTATCTTATGGAGTATGGTTGAACAAATTGTATGGAACTATCATGCAGTAGTGATATTGTAAATTTAGTTCTATCAAGAACTATTAAGCCAGGATCAAGTTTTTGTACTTAGGGGATTCTTAGAGTCCAGTCAGGTATTTTTAATACTTTGCACAGATAATAAGCAATATTGACATAATCAAATAATTTAAAGACCCTATGTTTATAAGTTCTTTCTATGTTCCCTACGCTTGATTAAAGAAAAGTATTTTTATTGAATTTATACACACAAGTGTGATCTTTTAATACCATTTATTTCAATTTAATGACATGTCACAGTCAAATTTATTTCTATTCTATATCAAAATGCCACAGATTTCATTGTGATTTCTAATCTAGCTTTTGAGATCTGACCAGCTCTTATATGTAAATACAGTTTTCTGCCAAGAGAAGGTAATAGAATTTGCAGTAAAAATTAATTATGAATGACTTGTTTCATCTTTGAGTGTATACATGTGTACAACTATGTCTTATTCATCTAAAATCATAAATTTAAACATGTTGAGAATAGAAACCTTCCCCTATTATTCCACAGCTCTGCAGTTGACTTTTCTTCTACAAACCTGTAATAACCTGTATCACCTCAATTTTCACTTTGTATTACAATATTGGTTCACAGGGTCATTCTGTGTCCACAACTGAGAAGCAAATGAATAAATAAAAATGAATAGATGAATGAATGCTGAAAAGACAAACTGTTTCTTTGAGTGACCTGTCCATGAATCAGACAATATTCTCAGGTTAGTGGATGACATATTAAAATGCAAAGTCCTGACCAACCATTGCACCTGGCCACCTGCCCCATATGCTCCACCCAGGTGAATATGATGAATCTCGACAAACTATGGAAGGCACAAGGCCATGGTTGGCCTAAGGTCCCAACTTAAACAGGACTACCTGCTCTGGTACAACGATCTCAACAACCAAGGGCCCCCTGAAGATCCTTCCTTGATTCACACAAAATCAGCAAATATCTACCCCAATTTCAGACCCAAGACCTCATTCTGAGGAGTTCAGTTTGGAATTTGGCCCCTCTTCTTCTACCATTGTTTTCAAAACTGACTGGGATAGGAAAGAAAATTGGATCAAATATTTAACACCTCATATTAAGTGTGGTAATGGTGACTATATGCATGGCTGTCCAAATAAATCTCACATTAATCATTAAAAAACAACAAAATAAAATACAATACAATGCCCTGAATGTTAGCACATGTACGAAATGGTTTTACATTTTACATGGATATACTGTATGTCCAAATGGTATATGCATTGATACTCTTCAGGTATTATAATTTAGGAAGAACTCATGTCATGGACAGGTGACACAAGAAAAGGCACTGTATAACAAAGTCTGTCATTTCAAACATTTTTTCTGTTTTTAAAGTCAATTTTTCAAATCTTCTTTTAATATGGATCTATGAAATGACATTGACGCTTACACTTGAGCACCCACAGGAAAGTTAAGAATTATCTCACATTATATGTCAGGTTCACATAAATCCATACTCACAAGGACAGAGATCTATGAAGGGAAGGGGCACTTTATCTGGCAGGAAATGGAAAATGAGCCCAGAAATTTTCTTCCCACCAAGAGTGTTTGGTAGGGGTTATTACATAAATATACTCCATACGTGGTCCTAAGAAAATACTATTATTTTTTTATGTCCACACATTTTAGATCTAGAAATAAAATGTAAGCCACAAGAAAACTCAGCAGGAGATAATTACTGGAGAATACAAA
Organism: Mustela lutreola; assembly: GCF_030435805.1. NCBI lineage: Eukaryota > Metazoa > Chordata > Mammalia > Carnivora > Mustelidae > Mustela > Mustela lutreola. Next base: position 141,910,376 of record NC_081296.1, read on the forward strand.
AAGCATAATTATTAGGAAGGCAAGCCTGGTATCAGAGTTACCAGGCAACCAATCCCAAGAGAAAGTAACATGAAAGTGGATTGGGAGATAAGGTCATCCAATCATCTAAATGCCTGGGCAATTAAGTGTTTGAGGAGAAGTGGAAATGAACATGTTATCATTTCATGGGGGACTTAAGAAAATTTCCTAACAAGTCAGCAGAAGAGAAAATGAAGAGAAGGGGACGATTGGCTAGTAAAGGTATTATTAACCGTTCTCTGGCTTCTCCCTACTCACCTGCTCTCCTCCAACTAAATTTTATTAGTCCCTAATTGTCAACATCTGCAGAGCAATAACCTTTAAAATACTTTCCCCATCATTCTAATCTTGCTTATACATGAGTAGGTCTTTCTAAGTGTGTGTGTGTGCGCCTGTGTATGCATACACATTTGTTTTCCTGGATATCGAGCTTAGGGTGTGAGGAAAGAGAGAAAATAGCATTCAAAGTTTCTAAGTGGAACCACTTCCAAGGGCTCAAAGACATCAACATCCTGTGCAGTTTCCGAATCTATGAGAAGCCCAGTGTTGTAGGGGTTCAGTGTATTGGGTGGTGATTTGGAGTTGAGAGATAATGCTGAAAAGCAAGCTGGGGCACACTTATGTCCTGTGGGCAGAAAACAGGGAGTTGGTAGAGATTTTAGAACAAGAAAGCACTTTTATTTTTATTTTTTTTAAGATTTTATTTATTTGACAGAGAAAGACACAGCGAGAGTGGGAACACGAGCACAAGCAAGAGAAGTGGAAGAGGGAGAAACGGGCTCTGCATTGAGCAGGGAGCCTGACTCGGAACTCCATCCCACGACCCAGGGATCATGACCTGAGCGGAAGGCAGATGCTTAAAGACTGAACCACCCAGGCGCCCAAGAAAGCACTTTTAAAAGTAAAGTTCCAGGGCGCCTGGGTGGCTCAGTGGGTAAAGCCACTGCCTTCGGCTCAGGTCATGGTCTCAGGGTCCTGGGATCGAGTCCCGCATCGGGCTCTCTGCTCAGCAGGGAGCCTGCTTCCTCCCCTCTCTCTCTCTGCCTCTCTGCCTACTTGTGATCTCTCTCTGTCAAATAAATAAATAAAAAATCTTTAAAAAAATATTTAAAAGTAAAGTTCCCCTAGCAACAATGTTCAGGCAAGACAGATCGGGTGTTGGGATTAGAAAAGCAGCAGTGGCAATGCCAAGGAGGCCCCTCATGCAGGACAGGAGCCTGAGGAGAATGGACAGGACTTGATGCTTCACTGGAATCAGGCAGTAAGAGAGAGGAGTGGCAAGTCTTCTTAGCTAAGGGCAAGAATACAGGCAAGAGTGAAAATCTTGCAATCCAAGACAGAACAGCCAGCTGGAGCTGTCCAGTTGGCAGTTGCAAATATGTTTCTGGAACTCAGGCGAAAGGTCAGGATTAGGTTACTTTGTAACCCATGATGACACGGATGGAATCTGAAGACAGTAGGAATTGGATCCTCTAGAGAGGAGAGTAAAAAAAAAAAATAAAAGATGAAGCATGGAACTAAGGATTAGAAAACTTATGGGTAGGGGCGCCTGGGTGGCTCAGATGGTTAAGCATCTACCTTTGGCTCAGGTCATCATCCCAGGGTCCTGGAATCGAGTCCTGCATCAGGCTTCTGGCTCAGCAGGGAATCAGCTCCTCCCTCTACATCTCCCCCTGCTCCTGCTCTCTCTCACTATCTCAAATAAATAAATAAGATCTTAAAAAAAAGAAAGAAAAGAAAAAGAAAGTCTGTAGGTAAAAGGAAGAGAAGCCAATGTAAGAGATAGAAAAGGAATGGTCTGAGAAGCAGCAGGATACTAGAAGCACGTCATGGCATGGAGATCAAGAAAGACAATTTTGAGAAGCTGGAGTATCTCATGCTTCCAGATTCTGTATCCAACATTTAAAGGATACATATCCTTCTCCCCTCCCCCCCGCCCTTGAGTTTATTTATTTATTTATTTGTCAGATAAAGAGAGACAGCACAAGCAGGGGGTGGCAAACAGAGGGAGCAGCAGGCTCCCCACTGAGCAGGGAGCCGGATGGTTGTGGGGCTCAGTCCCAGGACCCTGGGATCATGACCTGAGCCAAAGGCAGACACTTAACTGACTGAGCGACTCAGGTGTCCCAGATACATACCCTTCTTCAGCACACATGATTCATATAAGGCATAAAGCAAATCTAAGCAAATATTAAAGAATAGGTATTATGTAGAATACATTCTCTGAAAATAATACAATTAAGTTAGAAGTAAATAGGAAGATAGGTTAGAAATTCTATGTAGTTGGAAGTTGAAAACACACTTATAAGTAAACTGATATGTCAAAGAATAAATTGAATTAGAACTTAATGAATGCTTAAAGGAAATGATAATGAAACACTATATATCAAATCTTGAGGTATACAATGAAAATGTTTCTCCAAGGAAAATTTATAGCCTTGCATGCTTATTTAAGAAATGGTTAGAGCCTGAAAATTAATGAGCTAAATGTTTATCTCAGTAAATTAGGAAAAGATTGACAGAATAAAGCCAAAGAAAATAAAAAGAATAAAAATATAAGCAGAAGGGGCCCCTGGGTGGCTCAGTGGGTTAAAGCCTCTGCCTTCGGCTCAGGTCATGATCCCAGGGTCCTGGGATGGAGCCCTGCATCAGGCTCTCTGCTCGGCAGGGAGCCTGCTTCCTCTTCTCTCTCTCTACCTGCCTCTCTGCCTACTTGTGATCTCTGTCTATCAAGTAAATAAATAAGATCTTTTTAAAAAAAATATATATATATAAGCAGAAATAAGTGAAATAGAAAAAGCATAGAGTGAGTCAATAAAACTAAAAACTTTTCTTTAAAAAATACAAATTAGATAAACCTTTGTGATATTAATAATGAGAAAAGAAAAAAATAATTGCCTAGAAATGGGGACATATGTGCTGAAATAGCCTAGATTAAAAAGATAATATGAGAACACTATGAGCAATTTCATTACTAATAAGATCTAGGAATAACGGGGGCACCTAGCTGGCTGCGTCATTGAGCGTCTACCTTTGACTCATGTCATTATCCCGTGGTCCTGGGATGGAGCCCCTCACCGGGCTCCCTGCTTGGCGGAAAGCCTGCTTCTCCCTCTCCCACTCCACCTGCTTGGGTTCCTTCTCTCACTGTCTCTCTCTCTCACTCTCTGTCTGTCAAATAAATAAATAAAGTCTAAAAAGAAAAAGATCTAGGAATTACTCTTTTCTTCTTCCCTGTAATCTTGTTTAGGAAGGCATCTAATCCTTTATTTGAAGGACCCTAAGAATAAAGCCAGATCTACCAGCAGATATCCAAGCTATTGCCACAACCATCTCCCTCCCAAAATTTGCTGGGATCGTCACTTGAGATTTAGCAGTTTGACTTTCAGCATCACCTTTGGGGCTCTCCTTGCCATATCAGTCATCAGTCAATGATCTTCCTTGGGATACTTCCTGTGCTTCACTCCAGAATGAGCCAGATGTCTCAGGGGCATACTCAACCTAAAGGGTGTGAGAATTGTTAGCTGTCTTTGAATGTCATACTGGAATTTGATCAATTTAGTCCAGCTTTGCTGTTGCTTTTTGATGACTCATGGAGTGTTACGAGGTTTACTCCTACACAATCTCATGGATACATGGCCACTGTCCTGCAATGAGAATACGAATCCAAGAAGAGGTTCTTGGAAGGATTCTTTCTTTCTTCTCTCTTTTTTTTCTCTCTAAGATTTTATTTGTCAGAGAGAGAGAGAGAGAGAGAGAGAACATGCACAGGGGGAGCTGTAGGCAGAGGGAGAAGCAGGCTCCCTACTGAGCAAGAAGCCTAATGTGGATGCTGGACTTAACCCCAGGACTCTGGGATCCTGACCTGAGCAGAAGGCAGTTGCTTAATCAACTGAACCACCAGGCATCCCAAGGATTCTGTTCCTTCTGTGTTAAGCTAACCTGTGCTCTGTGTTTGGGATTCTAGGATTGAATTCTTACTATTCAGATTTTTTTGAACTGCTGCCTTAAGAGGTATTACCCCATGTCAAGTTTTGGTCTTTGCCACAAAGGGTGGTTTAGATTTTCTTATAACCCTTAAACAACAAATTATTTGGTACTGATCTCTCCCTGGACCGTCAGGGCCACTCTCAGGGGATCCAGGGTAACTTTTCAATACTTCCTAAGGAATTCTGAGATAATTTTCTGTCCTGGTCTATATTATGAAGTAGCTGGCTTTTTCCTCCCTAAATAAGAGAGTGAGAGAAAAAAAACCCATACATTTAATACTTGTTAGAACCCTTTTCTTGTAGGATACCTGTAGAAAACATTATGATGTATTTATCTTTTTATTCTGTGGATTTCCAGAACATTAGCATAAATGAAGTAGTTGGTCTACATTGTTCTAAGATCAAGAGAGATTTATGGAGTTTTCTTGTCACTTCGCATAAATCCATTTCCATTTCATAATCATGCCCAGGAATTTGTGGGGCACAGTATCAGGAGTAAGGCAGCTTCCATGCCCAGTCCCAAGAGATAAACCCAGTCATGTCATCTCAGCTCCTCTCTTCCCAAAGGCTGTCCCTTCAACTGGATAGAACAGCCCCAACATTGTTGTAGAGATATGTTTGTGGAACATTACTGTAGCCCAAAGCTTCTTCCTGCCCCTTTAAGCTTCTAAGAGACCCCCGAGGAGCCAGGAAAACACTAGAAGGTAGGGGATGCTGCTAAACATTCTACGAACCATAGGACAGCTCTCCATACATCCAGCAAAGAATTATCTGGCCGAAAATGTCAACAGTGCAAAGGCTGAGAAACCCTAGTGTACAGAACGTCTTGCAAAGACTTCATGTACAACACTTTACATGGACATGTTAAAAAATAAATCATTATCCCTTTTTTCATCTACTCATTTGTTACCTGTCATTCCTAATCTGATTAATGGCATCTAGTCTAATAAATCAGTACCTTGGAAATCATTCTCTGTCTCCCTCATCATGCTCATCTGTTAGTCACGAATTCCCTTTCCATTCTGTCTCCTAAATATCTGTAAGCCTTTCTCTTCCCTCAGCTACTACTGCCTTTGTGTGAGTGTAGACATCATTTAGTTTGCAAGTGTTTCATAAATGGACTCTCTGCTTTGAGTCTTATAAATGCCTCCAACTCACACTCCTTGAGTATTTTAAGATGGAAGCCCAGACATCCAGATGGCCAACAGACACATGAAAAAGTGCTCCATATCACTCGGCATCAGGGAAATACAAATCAAAACCACAATGAGATATCACCTCACACCAGTCAGAATGGCTAAAATCAACAAGTCAGGAAATGACAGATGCTGGCGAGGATGCGGAGAAAGGGGAACCCTCCTACACTGTTGGTGGGAATGCAAGCTGGTGCAACCTCTCTGGAAAACAGCATGGAGGTTCCTCAAAATGTTGAAAATAGAACTGCCCTATGACCCAGCAATTGCACTATTGGGTATTTACCCTAAAGATACAAATGTAGTGATCCAAAGGGGCACATGCACCCGAATGTTTATAGCAGCAATGTCTACAATAGCCAAACTATGGAAAGAACCTAGATGTCCATCAACAGATGAATGGATCAAGAAGATGTGGTATATATACACAATGGAATACTATGCAGCCATCAAAAGAAATGAAATCTTGCCATTTGCGACAACATGGATGGAACTAGAGCGTATCATGCTTAGCGAAATAAGTCAAGCAGAGAAAGACAACTATCATATGATCTCCCTGATATGAGGAAGTGGTGATGCAACATGGGGGCTTAAGTGGGTAGGAGAAGAATAAATGAAACAAGATGGGATAGGGAGGGAGACAAACCATAAGTGACTCTTAATCTCACAAAACAAACTGAGGGTTGCTGGGGGGAGGGGGTTAGGGAGAAGGGGGTGGGATTATGGACATTGGGGAGGGTATGTGCTTTGGTGAGTGCTGTGAAGTGTGTAAACCTGGTGATTCACAGACCTGTACCCCTGGGGATAAAAATATATGTTTATAAAAAAAAAATGGAAGCCCAATTGCATTTCTCCCACTGTTGACAAGATAAAGGCTGAGATTTCATGTCTGGCTTACCATGATTATCATGTGTTTTATTATCTGCAGATCCATGTTCTCGTGCTCTTTTCCTTAATCTGCTCTCCTAATAAAAATCCAAATAAATAAATAAAACGAACAAAACAAAAAGCTTAACGTCTTACACTTCTGTTTGTTGGACATGATGTTCCCCCTGTATGGAATGCCCTCTCCACCAAGCCCCCTACCAGTCCCTCTTGAAAATTTCCTCCTGGAGGGGGGAAAAAAATCTGTTTTTTTAAAACTCTGCTCTGTACACGTGCATACTTCTGTTGGGACACATTCCACCTCATGTATAAAATCCCACTTAAAAATTGAAATGTGATAAAGCAACACAGTATATTTTTATTCCACTCAGATTTTTAAAATTTGAATTCCCAGTATATGAGGTGAAAAATCACAGTAAATTCAGGTCCTCCCCCTTTGCTCCTGGTTTGTGGTTAAATTCTGGGGGAACCCTCATAATATGAGTTTTGGAGAAGATGTAGGCACCCACACTTCATCCCTATACACAGGGCGCCCTCAGATTTGAAGGTTCTCTTCTCAGTGTCAGTGTCTTGCTTGTAGATACCTTCATCCTTTTGCTTTTATGGGGTCACGCTGGAACTCGAGAATCTTTCTGGGGCTTTCTATGGTCTCCCCGCATCACAGAATTCCTCCCTCTGCCGGCTTGCTTCCTATCCCGGACTACCTGAAATGCGGACACTAAATCATTAATCAGGGACCCAGAGGTATTCCCATTCCTTTAATCTTGTTAATATCTTACTTCAGAAACGTTTCCTGTCCTGTGAAACTTTGATCTCAGAGGCATCTAACAACTTTCTTTAATGGGCTTGGACTTTTAAATGAGTTTAGTCACTTAAAAGCTAACGGCTCTCAAATCGTTTCTGCTTAGCTCTGTAGCATCCCATACTTGAGGCAGGATGAAAAACAGAACAGAGTAGCTCCTAAATCTAACAGCCCTTTGGATACACCTGAGGGAGCTTTCAAAATGTTAGATATTCCCCCGCAACTCTGCATAACCAGAAAGTTTTTTTTTTTTTTTTTTTTTTTTTTTTAACTATCACAAAAGATCAACGTGCAATTTTCCAATCTCTCAGTGGTGGGAGAGGGAAAAGGGGCAGGACTCCGCTCAGACTCTCTTTCCTCGGTCTCCACATTTTCTTTTACCCCTAATGCTCACTCCCAGCCTCTTCCCTCCACCTCCCGACCCCGCTCCGTCCTTCTAGCCCCGCCCCTTTCCCACCCCGCAGCCACAACCGTACCCTCTTCGCTTCGCGTTCACCTCCCAGCCCGCCCCACCCCTCTCTGTCCCAGACCCGCCTCCCCTCCCCTCCCGCCCCACTCGACTCCGCTCCCTCCTCCTCCCGGCCCCGCCCCCTCTTCCACGCCCTGGCTCCTCCCCCTTCCCCTTTTCCCAGGCCACTCCCAGGCCGTGCGGTCTCTTCCCTTCCTCACCTTCCTGACCCGCCCTGCGGTTCGCCGCGCGCCGCTTCCGTCGTCGGAGTTGTGACGTTTCCGGCACGCCGGAAGGAGAACCTGCGAGCGCTTTTAGAACTATGGCGGCGGTCGATATTCGAGGTACAATGTTACCCTTTGTTTCCTGCTTGGCTGCGGCCTCGTTTGGGGGTTTATAGCTCGTGGTGGGGGCAAATTCAGGATCTTTTGTGAGGACTGTCAGGCGCTTATGAGTGGTTTCTGTGGAGAGCCCAAGGCTCTAATGGGGCTCCTCAGGGGTCTCTTAGAAGCTTCAAAACGGAGGGGATGGAAGAAGCTCTGTGCTTCGAGCCCTCAGACCTGCAGTATTGTTGGAGACACGTATCTCTACAGCGAGACTGGGACTGTTTCGTCCGGGTGAAGGGACGACCTTTGGGTAGAGATGGGGGTGGGATGACGTGATTTGGTTCATCTCCTGGGACGACGCGTGGGAGCTGCCTTATTCCTGACCCTGCGCCCCTCATGTCCTTGGGCATGAATCCCCAAAATTTTCTTCTGTAAGTTTTATTTTTGAGGCTGCAGTCCCTTCCATCGAACACCCAACAGTTACTGAGAGCAGGGATCGGTCCTTTTTCACAGCTGAATTGTAAAGGTACTCGGGTATTTGTTGAATCAGTGAATAAATGCAGGGAGGCACAGTTCCTTAGCTACTTGATTTTCGTTCCAGTTAGGCCGTACATTCTCTTCTCAGCACACGTACACACATCTTTTTCAGTGAATTTGGAAAAAAAAAAAAAGTCTAGGAATTGTGCTCTGGGATTCCAAAGAGTGAACGAAGGGCGGTTAAAATACAGTGTGAAGCTTGAGAACTTAGTTCCAAACTGTCCGGGGTCCTCCAGATTGGAAGTAACCTTTTATGAGAGTGAGAAAAGTTTATGAGACAGAGAGAGTGCCCATGAATATCTTTATTTTTTTGCTGTTGTGATGGGTCCCCCAAAACTTCTTGGCCTTGTATGAAACTCTTAATCTGCATTTATTTCCATTTGAAACTTTGTGTGCTTTTCTTTAAAGGAAATAAGAAACTTTGTACCCATATACGAGACCTTTCACCCCCAGCAGTTTAAAGAAAAAGGGCTTTCCTCAAAGGTTGTCTAGCTGTAATAGTTCTTAATCGTTTTTATCTAGAGTTATTTTTGTTGTTTACACCTGATTATTAAAGGGAAGTGTTTTGAGATGCCTTTTTCTATATTAACCAAATTGGACTCTAGAAATATATAGAGATATATTACAAATAGAAATACATTCTCATTTATATTTACCCAGAACGTCCAATGATCTTCACCATTTCTGCAGTGTTTTTATGTTTGTTTTTCAGAGTGTTTCAGCGTGCCTAATTTAATTAGTTGTTGCTAGAAAGCTGTACTTTAACTATGTCAACATGTTCCCTTGCTACCGGATAAAAAAGGAACATTTACTCCATCAGAGTGTTTTCTGATATTTACCTTTCACGGTGTTCAGTCATTGCAAAGGCTTTAAGGTGGGGCGTTTCTGGTGTGTTAGAAGAAAAGTAAGGTCAGTGTGGCTGAAGCAGAGTGAGAGAAGTTGGGAAGGAGATGAGGTCAGAGAAATTGGTGACTTGGTTGCAAGCCATGATAATAAGATCTTTGGCTTTCTAACTGACTAAAATGGAGAGCCACTGGAGGGTTTTGTCCAAAGGGGATGAACATAATCTGACTTGCTGTTTTTAAGGATCAGCTTGTCTGCTAAGAACAGTGTAAGAGAGTAAGAGGGAGTGTAAGAGGGAGAAACAATTAGGAGGTCATTTGTGTAATGCAAGGAAATTTGGAGGTAGTTGGGACTAGGGTGGTACTTGACTTAGTAGTATATTCTCTTAATGGGGCTGTGGTCACAGGTAGTCCCCAGATGGGACAGATATATTTCTCAGCTGCATACCACCCTCGTAATCTCGGTTAACCCTTTTGTAACTGAACATCCTTGGATTCTGGAGTATGTGTAAATCTATGTCTAGTAGAGTAACTTGTCCTTGGCCCTCAGTCATTAAATACATAGACATTTGCTGACTATTTTAAACCTGGTCCTGTGCAAGTGCCTGATGAGTAAGACACAGCCCTGGTTGTCTAAAAAGTCAAATTTAATGGGAACACATTTGTATTTCTGGGTTAAAATATGATGAATATTAACAAAAGTATAAAAAATGCTGTGAGAACACATTTCTGTCTTGCAAAGCAGAGAAAGTCTTTGTAGAGATACTGACATTTGAAATGAGTTCAATTAGTGTGACTAAATTATCTGCTAAGCTCACACCTTTTTGAGAATGGGATCTCTATTTTTAAAGGCATAAACTGGAGGTGGGGAGAGAGGTACAAACTAGAACAGCCTTGATTAAGGCAGAAATAAATTTTGGTCATTGAAATTTTAAAACAAATTGATTACTGGCACTGCCACCAACATCTTCATAATTAACATTTACTGGGTTATTACAGTATGCTAAAAGCATTTCACGTTTACAATCTAGCACAGAGATACTATGTAGTATCTATATAGTACCAGTCTTCTTGAAGTATTGTGTGAAGTGGTTAAAGTAGTGCCTGGCACAGTGTTCAGAGTGGTGAATAATATTCTTTGTTTGCATTGGTTTCATAGGCCTTACTTGACTGATTTTTCATCTTTCATTGGTTTATAATATGGGGAAAATACGACAGCTGCTGATCAGAATACAGCTTGGTGAAGAAAATTATAGGGAAAATACACTGAACAGTCACTTGAAGCAAAAGATATTTATGATTCCTTCCAAGTTCTGACAGTCTGATTCCACATTTAACTCAGTATATCCAGGGACACCTAGGTGGCTCATTTGGTTAAGTGTCTGCCTTTGGTTCAAGTCATGATCCCAGGGGTCTGGCATTGAGTCCTGTATTGGGCTCTTTGCTCAGCGGGAATCCTGCTTCTCCCTCTGCCTGCTGCTCCCCCACTCCCAGCCTCCACTTGTATTCTCTCTCTCCCTCCGGCAAATAAATAAACTTTTAAAAATCATTTAAAAAAACCCTTCAACATATCCAAGCCAAAGTCACTATCATTTCTTTACTAAATAAGTTATTGGTTCCCAAGTTCTCTGACTTTATAATTGATCATTTAAAAAATTGGTTGTTTTCTCCCTAAAAATGTCAATTTCGTCCTTACCTCTCTGTGCATTGCCATTGCCTTCCACCAGGTCCTTATCACCTCATGCACATAACTGTTGACTCTTCATAATTGTTAGCAGGTGGAATCTGTAATTACATATTTATTCATTTCTGCAGCTTATTCTACCTATGCTGAAATGATCTGTAATATTGTAACAGTTTGTTATCAGTAACTTATGACACTGTATAGACATAGTTCCCATTATGTGAGAAACAAACCTGTAATTGTCAAATACTTTTTTTTTTTAAGATTTTTATTTATTTATTTGACAGAGAGCGAGTGAGGGAGCACAAGCAGGGGGAGTGGCAGAGGGCAGAGGGAGAAGCAGGCTCCTTGTGGAGCCAGGAGCCCTATGTGGGACTTGATCCCAGGACCCTGGATCATGGCCTGAACTGAAGGCAGACACTTACCTGACTGAAACACCCAAGTGCACCCACAAATGCTTTTATATAATTATTCCTAAAGAAATTTTTAAAATGTAAGAATGTTGCTTTGAAGAAAACTACTTTAATAACTGGACTCTAGTGTTTAAAGCTGAAATTAATAATTATCTTTAGTTGCTTTTCATTAAAAAAAAATCTGTCTTTTTCTGAAAATGTTATTTCCTGGCATGTTAGATATTTGGTTATGGTATGGTGTATTTATGATGAACCATCTTAATGCTCTATGTTGATTATTTGATGATTCACTTACTTCATCTGTTTGTTTTTTCCTTTATTTTACAACATACAGAGCACATTTTACCTTTATAAAATTACTCTTTCTCATTTGATTAATTTCCCTTAGAACTGCTTGTTGCCTTGGATTAGACCTGACTTCTTTAAAGGTGTCAAAAGCAATTACAGTTTAGGAAAGATTGAAGTTTTCCATTCTCCCTTTTTCAACTAGTATCAATAGGCATTTTGATGTTCATAACTTAAACCTAATGGGTTTTAGTACTGTCAGTGATATGGAACATTATTGCCGTCAGTAGGGAATAAAAGCTCATTAATAAAGCTATCTAGTTCTATTTACCGTATCTTTTTTTTTCTTTTTGCATTTTGAAATATTAGAGTTAATTCTATTCCAAAATATGAAACTGTATTGCTGTAATTAAAGGCATTCTACTGCACTTGCTTCATAACTCTTGCATCATTATCTCCTCTGCATTAATAGCTTCCTAACATATTTTTGTCCCTAATTGGGAGGCCTCAGACTGGTGGCTGTGAATGTTTTCTTTGGGGTGCATTTATTTTTTAACATCAAAACCCACCTCCTCCTCATCCTGTGAAAAACCATTCCTGTTCCCTCAGGTAAGGGATTCTCCTTCCACTGTGCTCTGGTAACATACTTATTCATATCTTTGTTACAGCGCTTATCATATCATCTTGTTATTGCTTTCTTGCACACTTTTCTGTGAGAGGATATAGGTTAGGATTCATACAGGTCTTAACATTAATAGTGCCTTTTGCGTTAGAGGCATAATAAATATTGGATTGGCTTTTTGTCATTTTTCTCATGCTTTATCATTTTGTTTCTTTCCTGTAGATAATCTGCTGGGAATCTCTTGGGTTGACAGTTCCTGGATCCCCATTTTGAACAGTGGAAGTGTCCTGGATTACTTTTCAGAAAGAAGTAATCCTTTTTACGACAGAACATGTAATAATGAGGTGGTCAAAATGCAGAGGCTAACATTAGAACATTTAAAGTAAGTTATTGTAAGAAGATTGCATCTTTGCCAATTAGAGATGTTGAAATGAAGCTCAAGCTATGGATAGTGAAGTAGAGAGTAGAAGTTTTGGAAGAACTAGAGTTTGGGGAGGGGGGTTTACAAATTTGACAAGCAAAGGAATTATCAGTAGTCATAACCTAGGAATGCTTTTCTGTATAATGTCATGTATTCCTGTCCAGTTGAGATATAGCTAATCTTAGCAAGGCAATTGTTCTCTACCAGGTGACCATACTCATTGTCTCTTTTACATCAAATTTAATGTCTTAAGCCATAGTCTGGCTTATAGTATATTTTTCTTTGTATGATGGAATTTTAGCTTGACAGTTGCAAAGTAAGAGTCTTCAGACTTTGGATGCCAAATAATTAAGAATTTATTGCTATTATGAAAGTTTCTGAAACAATTGTATAATACAGTTTTTCATTTGTTATCTAAACATCAGAGGGGTTCTTGAAATTAAATTCCTGAGGTAATTATAAATAGCTTTTAAGAGGCAAATATTTACAACTATTAAGACTACTTATTGTTGCTTTTAAATAATCTATCAGTTCAAAAAATTTGTAGGAGACAAGGATAAGGTTTTTATTGTTTTATTGTTGAGTATTGAAATCTATGGTCAAGACGTGAATGGTCTTCATGTACTATATATTTTTAGATTTTATGTATATTTGTACATCTCAGGAAACATTGCAGTATTTTGGTTGTCTTTTTTGAAATGTACACTCTCTGTGTACTTTCATGACTGAAAATACTCAGATTTAAGCTTATTGTAGGTTTTTGGAGAGAAATTTTGTTGTTTAAAAATAAAATCTTACTATATATTCTACCTACCTGAGAAAATAGCCAGTTTTATTGGACAGCCAGTTTTTAGTATCAAACATAGGCAGTTTTAATTTGATTGACAGTGTTATTCTACTTTTATACAATAATCTGATTGTTCTACACAATTGTTTATAGAGCATTCATAGATCTCTAGATGTGTGTGTTCTGTTTTTAGTCAAATGGTTGGAGTAGAATACATCCTTTTACATGCTCAAGAGCCCATTCTTTTTATCATTCGGAAGCAACAGCGGCAGTCCCCTACCCAAGGTAAAAATGTAAACTTCAGGCATAATTTTCTTCTTAAAATACTATAATTTACTTAACTTTCTGAGCTACGTATTCTTACTTTTTTGGATTGGGTTCTGTTTTGGGGATCCCCAAGACCACATACATGTTCAGTGCTTTGCTGAGAGGACTCAGCAGACTTCGCATTTGGGTATGTTAGTTATACCTAAGATTTGTTATGGCAGCACAATAAGGTTCCACAGACAGATCAGTAAGGGAAAAAGCCATATCAAATAGGATCTGTAGGAATCCATGGGTAAGCTTCCTTTGCTTTCCCTTCTGCAAGGGGCTACACCAAGTGCATCCTTTCTCCAGCAGCCCCCACACACATATTGCGTGTGTAGTATATATGCTTTTGGGAAGTCCTTTTGATACTCAGAGTCCAGAATTCTTCTCGAGGGCTAATCCTGGACATCATCTGCCTGCCAAAATTTCAGACTCTGAGAAGGCAGTGACACGTCTACTATAATCGTATTATTTGTACAAATTGTCTAGGCACACTAGTATAGCAGGCATAAATTTACCCTTAGAAGATACCTCAAAAGCCAAGTTCCACTAGTCACATGATTGGACACCAAGAGTCTTCCAGCATGCCCAAGGACAACTGTCTAAGCACTAACAGAGTAACTCAGTACATTGAAGCCATCTCTTCTGTGAGGATAGATGTTGGGAACCTTGACAATCCTAAGTAACTTACTCTCTCAGTCCACTAAGTCTTAATTCTTTTAAAAAATACATGGTAGATACAGTTGCACCAAATTCATAGAGGATCAATTGAAAATCCTCATTAACGCATTCAATCGAAATTCTTACGTGGCTTATATTACCAAACACAAACTTGCTTTAGAAATCACACTGAAGAGTATAGAATTCAGATTTGACTTTGAGTCAAAGAAGTAGGTACTATTCCAGAGATGACCTGCTACATCTCTCATTAGATAACCTCATCAAGACATTTAGGAAAAACCTTCACCCTGATATTGATTTCAGAGAACGACTTGCTAAAGAAGTTGCAGTTCCAGAGCTAAGAATCCACATTTAGTTTCAAAATCTAATGATCTAGAGTCCCTGCCCAGCAGAAAAAAAGAACTTCAGAACAAAGGTAAGACCAGGAACAAGAGTTCCATGATGAGAGGGTTTGAGGTATGGTAGCGACACACGGTAGTACCAGCTTTACTAGCAGCTATTTATTCCTTGGGACCCAGGAATGGGACACATTGGCAAGTTCAGTGCATCTGATATCTTCATCCTAGGCGCTAAATCTCTCACTCTGAGGTCTTATTCCCCAATGTGTAGGTGGCTAATAGCAGCATTGGATCACTTGGGGACTTATCAGAAATGCACTGTCCCTACTGGGTAGAATCTGACTTTAATAAGATACTTAGGTGATTGAGATGCACATTCCAATTTGAGAAGCATTGCCCTGGTTGGCAAACTGTTTCTCTGATGGTCCAGAGAGTAGATATTTTAGGTTTTGTGGGCCTCAGGGTATCTGTAACAGCTACTCAATTAGTGTCATAGCAACCTTAGATAATAATATAAATGAATGAGTATGGTTGTTTTCCAGTATAAATTTAGTTACAGAAATAGGAATTGCCAAGCCCTGCCTTAAGCTTTAATATGAGAATTGTAATAGGAATTTTAATTTAATTTAATTTTAATTTTAATTGTTCTTTATGAAAATCTATCTAGCATTTTGTGTGCATAGCTATATTCATGAATATTTTTATTTTCTCTGCTTTAGTTATACCACTGGCTGATTACTATATCATTGCTGGAGTGATTTATCAAGCCCCAGACTTGGGGTCTGTTATAAACTCTAGGGTGGTAAGTATTTCACATTCTTGAAACACTAAAGAAAACTTTTAATCGAGCTACCTTGTTTCCAAGAGTCAAACAGAAGCTTTTCTTCCTTGTGTATGTTGGCACTAAGTGTTGGACTACTAGAATGTCTTGAACATGGGTTTCTATGGGCCAAGTCCATGTTAAAAGTATATATCACAGCCCCAGCTCTATAGTGATTAAAGTTCTGAAAAAAAAAACAAAACAGAAAATTACTGTCCTTGCATATGTAATATTGTGGGTATTTACTTTGGAGATTTTAGTTGATCTAATGAGAAATTCAGAATTTGTTTTCTTTTTGCAAGCTTACTGCAGTGCATGGCATTCAGTCAGCTTTTGATGAAGCTATGTCCTACTGTCGATACCATCCTTCCAAAGGGTATTGGTGGCATTTCAAAGATCACGAAGAGCAAGGTGGGTAAAACACCCAGAACTCCTCTAAGAACACTCTTTTGGTATTTTGAGAATGAAGCTGTTTTCTATAGAAAAAGAGCTGTTGATTTCTAGGTGTGTTTTAAATAGGAAGACTTCATAGGATAATGACGGTTTCATAGCTACGATTACTGTAACTAGATGTGGTAATGCTAGCTTTCCCGTAGGAACAGATAGAAATTTTAATCTATAGGTAACTGGTAATCTTTGGTAAGTTGATTCAAGGTTTTAAAATACTTGGAGCATATAGAGGATATCGGTGATGAGGAATGAGTTATGATGATGTATCCTGCTTACCTATCTGTTAGGTCCTCTTGAAATCTGGGACCTGAATCTCCCATCTTCAAAGTAGGGGAGATGATTTTACAGCCCTGTCTCCAGATGGCCAGTCTGTTTTCTGACCCCTCCATGTTATTACCTGTTGTGATGCAAGGTCCCCTAGTTTCCATAACTGCTAGTTTCCTATGGGACTGCTAGACTCTATGGTTCTGCACCATACTTTACAATAAAAGTGCTCTGGAAATGTGTCTATAGCAGTATACCTATTTTCTGAATTTCCTTCTCTGAGAAATAGCAACTCAGAATAAATTACTTAAGGAAGAGTAGCCTTTAAATAGCATTCAGACCTGTGGAATGAATGGTCTTTCAGATACAGTTTTATATATATATATATATATATAAATTTTTTTTTTTTTTTAGGATTGTATTTATTTATTTGACAGATCATATGTAGGCAGAGAGGCAGAGAGCGAGGGGGAAGCAGGCTCCCTGCTGAGCAAAGAGCCCGAGGCAGGGCTTGATCCCAGGACCCTGAGATCATGACCGAAGCCAAAGGCACAGGCTTAACCCACTGAGCCACCCAGACGCCCCTAGTTATATTTATTCTTTTTTTTTTTTTTAAATTTTTTTTTTTTAAAGATTTTATTTATTTATTTGACAGAGAGAAATCACAAGTAGTCGGAGAGGCAGGCAGAGAGAGAGAGAGGAGGAAGCAGGCTCCCCGCTGAGCAGAGAGTATATTTATTCTTAATTGTAGGTGTAGGCAGTAACATTTGGCTTAGGAAAGTTTGCATCTGTTGAATAAACTTCTCTCGACCTGTTTGCCCCTATTCTAATGAAATGTTTGGAATAAAACTTACCTGGAACTCATCATTTATAGATAGTCCCCCAATGCAGCTCCCTGCAGGGGAAAGTTCACACATGCATAATTTCAGAATTTCTCTTGCAAGTTCTTTTCTTTCTTACCTTTATGATCTGCTGTTTGGTTTGTCCTGTTTTTTTTTTTTCAGTGAATTATAATGTTCATAGTTGAGTATGATAACTTGAGTTTGTGAACGTTGCATTTCCATTTGTACCTATTGGGTTTTGTGGGAAGACAATTTAATACACTTAAAATACACAAGATAATTTTAGATCCATAATCTGGATTGTGACTTACATAATTATGAAAAATGTTAGCCTTAAAATTCTTAATGTCTGTCTGAGCTTAGATAGTAAAACTGAAACATCTTTAAAAGACTTAATCAGCTTTTTAAATATTAAAATGTTAACTTCATTTAAGAGGGAAGAGTTAAGAATACTTGTTTCTATATATTGTGTTTATTTTGGGGGATAATCTTTGGAATAGTAGTTATTAAAAATAATGTTTGAGTATATTCACAGTAGACAGAGCTTTGTAAAGTGTAAGCACCAAACTAATTAGGCAGTGTTTTGATTTGGACTTCATATTTTAATAGATAAAGTCAAACCTAAAGCTAAAAGGAAAGAAGAACCAAGCTCTATTTTTCAGAGACAACGTGTGGATGCTTTACTCCTAGACCTACGACAGAAATTTCCACCCAAATTTGTGCAGGTAATGAGAGTGCATGTGGTTAATTTTGATTTGACACTTCCCTGGAATATTTATCTTTATTTGAGAACTGTTTCAGTTGTGACATAAAAATAATGACTTTCCTCATTTGTTAAAAATGGTCTCTGGGTCAGGGGGGAAAGGGTCTCTGAATCAAAGGAATGTTTTTAATGACTTAATGGAAGAAGTGGGTAAAGGGATTGGAATTAACACTGTTCTGTGCTCTTATGTTTAGTTTCTCTTTGAATCTTCACAAACTGAGGATGTACATAACATTCTCGTTCCAAAGTTGCTGAAAGTGTCATAGATGGTAACAAACTAAACTAGAATCTGAAGCCCATGGTGTTTCTACTCTTTATGCTGCCTTTCATCCTGATGTAATAGATAACTAAGCCCTAAAATGATAGACTAGTTAAAACTTTTGTAACAAGTGGTACCTGCTAGCTTAGCTGCTAGAGCACGTGACTCTTGATCTTGGTATAATGAGTTTGAGCCCCAAGTTGGGTGGAGAGATCAGGAGTAAACGTAAGAAACAAAAAACTTTTGTAACAAAAAGGACAGTTGAGGTAGAGAGTTTGGCATAATAAATGAAGGAGTAATAAATAGAGTTTCATCATATGGGTTATTAAGTTATATGAATTCTGTTATTTTATTGAGCATAATAGTAATAACATCGACCTGCCATTTTACTAAATGAGCTTTTGAAGTGAAGTAGATATGAGATGGAGTATGTGAATATGTTTTTCTCAGTTCATACTTCTACAGGGCTTTGTACACACAGGGTCATGTATACTACTTTTCTTGTAGTGGGGGGACTAAGATTTTCAGGTTGGTTTTAGATTTTTTTTTTTAAGATTTTATTTATTTGTTTGACGGAGAGAGAAAGGGAGAGATCACAAGTAGGCAGAGAGACAGGCAGAGAAAGAGGGGAAGCAGGCTCCCTGCTGAGCAGAGAGCCCGATGTGGGACTTGATCCCAGGACCCTGAGATCATGACCTGATCCGAAGGCAGAGGTTTAACCCACTGAGCCACCCAGGTGCCCCAGGTTGGTTTTAGATTAAATGAGATCTTTCACACTTTGATGTGACTTTAGAACAGGCTTCCCCTCCCGCTTTCCCTGACTCCACTGTGTGAGAGTTGTATGCTGTTGGAATGGTGGTGTGGTGATGAAGGGAGCTGAGGACAGAATGGAATGTAGGACAGGAAAGTTAATTTAGAGAACTCTGATGAATTGCATTTGAAGATAAAATAGTGTCTGTTGAATAAGTAAATTATAGTGTATGTAGGGGTATGAGAACTATAATAGTGCAGGAGGTTCAGTGTGGTTGACCATTCAGTGAGCACATAATATATATGAGGGAGGCTTAGGGAAGAACACCTGGACCTCCACACTACAGTAGCCATTAGGCGCATGTGACTATTGAACATTTGAAACAGCCCATGTGAATTGAGCTGTGATAGAAGTATAAAGTGCATACTGGGCACAAGGACTTGGGGGGTGGCGTACAGAGTAAAAAGATGTAATGAGGGGCGCCTGGGTGGCTCAGTTCGTTAAAGCCTCTGTCTTAGGCTCGGGTCATGATCTCAAGGTCCTGGGATCGAGCCCCATATCTCTGCTCAGCGGGAAGCCTACTTCCCCCTCTTTCTCTCTGCCTGCCTCTCTGCCTACCTGTGATCTTTGTCTGTAAATAAATCAATAAAATCTTTAAAAAAAAAAAAGATGTTAACGACCAGCTTGCATTGGTGGCTCACATCTTTCTTTTGGACAGTTCTGATGTAGAAAATGGGAACAGAACACACAAAACTAGAAATAGGAAGGCACATATTAATGTTCATATGAATTAATGGACATACTACTAATAATGGACAGATTTCTCAGAAACCAGAAATCTTTAGTTTGTTTTTCTTTTTCTAGTTCCTTGAGGTGTAAACTTAAGATTGCTTATTTGAGAACTTTCTTCCATTTTTTAATGTAGGCATTTATTATTATAAACTTTACTCTTAGTAATGCTTTTGTTGTACCTCATAAGTTTTGGTATGGTGTGCTTTTATTTTTATTTCTTTCCAGATAATTTCTGATTTCCATTTTGATTTCTTCTTTGAACCATTGGTTGTTCAGTAGTGTCTTACTTAGTTTTCACATATGAGTTAGCAAAAGGAAAGAAGTGAAAAAGATGAGTAAAAACAAATGAAATAGAGACAAAAAAACTTGAGGAAAAAAAAAAGAAACTAAGAGTTGGTGTTTATAAAGATAAAATTGACAAACTTTTAACTAGACTAACAGAGGAGACTCAAATTAGAAATGAAAGAGGAGATAGAAACAAAAGGATCATCAAGAGACTACATATAAGTAATTATATGTCAACAAATTGGAAAACCTTAAAAAAACTGGAAAACCTATAAGAAATTCCTAGAAATGTACAACCTCCCAACTCTGAGGCACGAAGAAACAAAATCTGAACAAACCAAAAATGAGTAGGGTAATTAAATTAGTAATCCCATTATTAACCCCTCCACAAAGAAAAGTCTAGGACCAGATGACCTCATAGGTGAATTTTACAAACATTTGAAGAGACTGGCACCAAACCTCAAACTCTTTCAATCCAAATTGTATGAGGGCAGCATTAATCTGATACCAAAGACAGACAAAGAACACTACAAGAAAATAAAACTATGTTCAGTATCCATGATGAACACAGATCCAAAAATCCTCCATGAAATACTAGGAGACCCAATTAAACAGCACATTAAGAGAATCCTATACCATGATCAAGTGGGATTTATCCCTGGAATGCAAGGATGGTACAACATACTGAAGTCAGTCTTGATGATATACTATATTTTCAGAACAAAGGTTAAAAATCACACAGTCATCTCAACAGATGGGTTATTCTTAAGAATAAGATGGCTTATTCTTAAGCATGTGACAAAATTAACAGCCTTTTATGATAAAAAAAGAAATTCAACAAACTGCATAAGAAAAGAATGTGCCTTGACATAATAAAGGTCCTATGTGATAAACCCATAGGTAACATTCTCCGTGGTTGAAAAACAGAGTTTTTCCTCTAAGATCAGAAACAAGACAAGAATACCCACTTTGCACAGTTCTGTTCAACATAGTACTGGAAGTTCTACCAGAGAATTTAGGCAGTAAAAATAAATAAAAGGCATTCAAATAGGAAAAGAAGTAAAATTGTGTCTTTATGTGATCCCTGACACGATCTTATACATACTAAACTGTAAAGATACCACTCAAAAGCTAAATTGGTCAACAAATTCAGTGAAGTGGCAGGATGCAAAATCACTCAAAAATCAGTTGCATTTCTATACACTAACAACGAACTATCTGAGAAGGAAATTAATTCCATTAACAGTAGCATTAAAGAATACTTAGTAATAAACTTTGTTTTCAGCTTTATTGAGATATAACTGGTGTATAGCATTATGTATGTTAAAGGTATACACTGTATTGACTTGATACATTTGTATATTGCAAAATGACCACGCTAGCATTAGCTAACCCCTGCATCATGTCACATAGTTACCATTTCTTTTTTGTGGTGAGATCATTTAAAATTCACTGTCTTAACAATTTCTGAGTGTATAATACAGTATTATTAACTATAATCACTATCCTGTAATTGGATCCCCAGAACTTATCAATGGAAGTTTGTACCCTGCGACCAACATCTTCCCACTTCCCTTGCCAACCACTCAAACCACTGATAAATATCACTTAACTCTCTCTATGAATTTGGCCTTTTTAGATTCCTCATATAAATGATACATAGAATATTTCACGTTCTCTTTCTGGCTTATTTCACTTAGTGTAGTGTCCTCAAGGTTTATCTTTTTTTCTGCAAATGGCAGTATTTCCTGCTTTCTGATGGCTGAATAATAATCAATTTCATACCACATTTTCTTCATCTGTTCATCTTTTGATAGATTGTAGGTTGTTTCTATATCTTAGCTATTGTGAGTTAATGGCTGTCGTAAACATGGGAATGCTGTTATTTGCAGTATCTTGTTTTCATTTCCTTTGGATATATACTCATAAGTGGGCTTGCTGGATCATGTATTTCTTTTTTTAATTTTTTGGGAACTCTCTGTATTGTTTTCCATACTGGCTGTACCAGTTGACATTTCTACCAGCAGTGTATAGGGGTTCCCTCTTCACATCCTTGCCAACACTTGTAATCTCTTATCTTTTGTTGATAGTCATTCTGATAGGTGTGAAGGGATATCTCACTCTGGTTTTGATTTGCATTTCCCATTCTGATTAGAATGTTGAGCACCTTTTAACATACTTGTTAGCCAGTTGTATATATCTTCTTTGGAAAAATACTCACTTCCTCTGCCCTTTTTTTGTTTGTTCTCTTTTTAAGATTTTATTTATTTATTTGTCAGAAAGAGAGAGCACAAGCAGGGGGAGCAGCAGACAGAGGGAGAAGCAAGTTCCCTGCTGAGCAAGGAGCCCTATGCGGGACTTGATCCTAGGACCCTGGGATCATGACCTGAGTTGAAAGCAGATGCTTAACCAGTTGAGCCACCCAACTGTCCCTCCTCTGCCATTTTTTAATTGGGTTGTTTGGGGGTTTCTGTTTTGTTTTGACGTTGAGTTGTATGAGTTCTTTATATATATTTTGGGTGTTAACCCCTTATTGAATATAGGATTTGCAAATATTTTCTCCCATTCTGTAGGTTGCCTTTTCATTATGTTGATGGTTTCCTTTGCTGTGCGGGAGCTTTTTAGTTTGATATAGTCCCACTTGTTTATTTTTGATTTTGATGTGTTTGCTTTTGGTGTCAAATCCAAAACATTATCTCCAAGACTGATGTCAGGGAGCTTATAGCCTATGTTTTTCTTCTTGAGTTTTTTGGTTTCAGGTCTCACGTTCATGTTTTTAATCCATTTTGAGTTCATCTCTATGTATGGTGTAAGATAATGATCTAGTTTTATTCTTTTGCGTGTGGCTGCCTGGTCTTCGCAACACCATTTATTGAAGTCTTGGTCAAAGAGGTTACTGCCTCTAGGATTTTGATGGATTCCTGTCTCACATTTAGGTCTTCTGTCCATTTTGAGTTTCATTTTTATGTATAGTGTAAGAAAGTGGTCTAGTTCCATTCTTCTGCATGTGGCTGTCCAATTTTCCCAACAGCATTTGTTGAAGAGACTCTTTTTTCCATTGGACATCTTTCCTGCTTTGTTGAAGGTTAGTTGACCATAGGGTTGAGGGTCCATTTCTGGGTTCTGTATTCTGTTCCATTATCTGTGTATCTGTTTTGTATCAGCACTCTACTGTCTTAATGATTACAATGTTGTAATACAGCTTAAAGTTTGGAATTGCGATGCCTCCAGCTTTGGTTTTCTTTTTCAACATTCCTTTGGCTATGCGGGGTCTTTTCTGGTTCCATACAAAATTTAGGATATGTGTTCCAGCTCTGAAAAATGTTTATGGTATTTTGATAGGGATTGCCCTAAATACACGTGTAGATTACGCTGGGTAACATAAACCTTCTAACAATGTATGTTCTTCCAATCTATAAGCATGGAATGTTTTTCCATTTCTTTGTATCTTCCTTATTTTCTTTCATATGTGTGCTGTAATTTTTAGAGTACAGAACCTTTACATCTTTGGTTAGGTTTATTCCTAGGTATCTTACGGTTTTTGGTGCGATCGTAAATGGGATCAACTTGTTAATTTCTCCTTCTTCTTTCTTGTTGTTAGTGTATAGAAATGCAGCTGACTTGTGTGCATTGATTTCATATCCTGTGACTTTGCTGAATCCCTGTATGAGTTCTAGCAATTTTGGTTGGGTTTGGGGGGGCAGTTGGGTTTTCTACGTAGAGTATCATGTTGTCTACAAAGAATGAGAGTTTGATGACTTTTTTGCTGATTTGGATCAGGCTTAGATTTAGACTTGGTTTTGATTGATAACCAAAATTGAGAATATAGGAAAAGAAACAGATTGTGGTTTAAATACTAGTTGTTAAGGTTCTATTTTAATTGACCATCTCCAGAATATTCAGTAGCTTACTGCTCTGTTTAGGTTCTGAGGTATCCCAGCTGAATGACCTTTTTTTCTGGCTAGGGGTCCTGTCTTAAATTCCACATACTTTCCTATTCTGATGAGCTAGACAATGTAGAAAACTTCAGACTCTTGAATCTTAAAAAACACTTTGCTTCGTAGAAAAATATAGAAATTTAAAATAGCATATGAAAGTAAGTAGAATAATTAAAACCAAAACCCCTGTATGTATCTGTTACCTGGCTTCAGCGGTCATCAAACATGGCCAGTCTTGTTTATTTTGAATTTATTTGAATTTGAGTTTGAGTTTGAATTTGAATTTGAGTTTATTTGAATTTATTTTGAATTATTTTGAAGCTGGTTGCAGACTCCGTATCATTTCAGCTCTTTTTTTACGTTTTTCTTTTTTATTATTTATTTTTAAAGATTTATTTTAGAGAGAGGGAGTGCATGCACATGTGAGTAGGGGGAGGGGCACAGGGAAAGGGAGACAATCTCAAGCAGACTATCCACTGAGTGCAAAGGTTGATGGAGGCTGATGCAGGGCTTGATCTCCTGACACATGAGATCACTACCTGAGTTGAAACCAACAGTCGGATGCTCAACCCACTGAGCCATCCAGGTGGCCCCATTTTTCTTTGAAAGGTTTAGCCATAGTCCTACTTCTCTTGTCATTTTTCTAGTATCCTACATTTCTTTTAACCATCCAAGGCCAAAGTCAACTCCAAAAGAGAGAGTATGTCCACTTCTATGTAATAGAACTAGAAGAAAGATGGCTTTCTCTAGAATTGTTAATCCTGCTCCTCCTTCTACGCAAAATGTTTCTTCTGAGATCTAGAGAGGAAAGTAGATTTTTGGTTTACCTGAAGTTTCCTGTGAACTCCCTGTTTACCAATTGTGTCTCCCAGAACTGTTTGTAGCTCAGGACTTACTCTTACTTACCCGTTGTATTTGACAGTTGAGCTTCTGGGTTGCCTTATGAGGAGTGCTCAGGAGAATATTAGGAAAGCCCTGACTGCTTCCATGGAGTTCCTTTTTCCGTGTTTTAATTCTTATTATTACTGAAGGTTACACTGACACTAATGTAATGGGAGTTCAGGGCCCTTTATGATGAATGTATTTTCAGTGCTGTTTTCAGAAGTTGTTGAACACCATAGTATTCAGCTAGGTTTATCTCAAGGTTACTGATTAAATTT
Source organism: Mustela lutreola (assembly GCF_030435805.1). Classification (NCBI taxonomy): domain Eukaryota; kingdom Metazoa; phylum Chordata; class Mammalia; order Carnivora; family Mustelidae; genus Mustela; species Mustela lutreola. The sequence goes on from NC_081296.1 coordinate 141,935,280, forward strand.
TGTCAAAATCTGCCCCCATTCTATTTTCCTATCTGAAACCGTATGCTACTAGTTTGTCTGACAGTATTCACTAGAAAAGATGAGAGTGTGTGTTGGGTATGTGATGACATTATTCAGATGTCCACATACAGTCCAGTGTCCAGTATAGTTCAAATAGTTCAGTGCTAGCAGTAGAAGAAAATTCCCCTCTCAATTTCTTACTTTTCAGTGTTATGCCATGTATTTCCTCTCCTGTTATAAAGTAAGAAAAATTCTTTGTTCCCTCAGATCACTCTAGACATATTTAAATCCTGATATATTTGTAAGATGTGTGATAATATGGGTATGTTGGAGGTCCTTTGAGCACCCTCGTGTCTGGAGATTTGCTCAAAGGGCTCACTGGATTTATTAGAGTGACCTAGTAAGGATATACAGCCAGATTTAAGGAAAAAGACAAGTAGAGTCTGGGGGAGCCTGTGTGCAGGCTTCCTTATATCCTGTCTTTCCCATTAGGGATTAGACAAAGTACATTCTTCTCTCAACGGTGAAATTGAGGCAACATGTATGTGGTATTTTTGCCCAAGGAAGTCCATTAGAGAAGTGGTGCTGGTGTTTTTTTTTAATACAGGAGAGGGAGTTCATCATGTAGGTACTCTATCTAACTGACACCAAAATTCACATTCCTGGAAGGGAAGTAAATGTTCAGCATAAACAACATTGCACAGTGAGGCACCACTATCAGGGAATGATGGGAACCTTCCAAAATTTCTTAGTCATCAGCAAGGGCTAGCCTTGCAAGCTGCCTTTTCTAAGGATAGCAGCCTCAGGCTTTCAGTGTTAATCTTTTCTGCACAATGGATAATAATATGGAACTCAGTTTTGGTCTTATTAAGTGTGGCTTCCAGAACTTGCAGTTGGAATGAGCTATCAGGCAGTGTCAGCATGAATCTGGAAAACATGATATCAGGAAATGATAGTCTTTAGTCATAGAATAGATGAGAAAGCTTAGGAAGGGCATGTAATTTCAGAAAGAAATTCAGAAAATGCTTGGAAACATTAACTTAAAAGTTCTTTCCAGATGATGGGGAAGTCTGTAAAGTTACATGTATGTGTGTATTTAACGCATGTGTATAGGAAAAGGAATAGTAAGTTTGAAGGAGGTAGCTAGGAGGGAACTTGGGGTTTAGACATCCTTTTTTTGAAAATGTAGAATACAGAATCATTAACTGCAAGTGAAGGGTAGGTTGTGAGCCTTGAGGAGGGAAGGGGAAACTGTTTTAAAGAATTTAAGTTAGGTGATAGGAAAAGGGAGATGATGGACACCCAGTGGCTCAGTCGTTAAGTGTCTGCCTTTGGTTCAGGTCATGATTCCAGGGTCTTAGGATCGAGCCCTGCATCCGTCTCCCTGCTCTGCAGGAAGCCTGCTTCTCCCTCTCCCACTCCCCCTGCTTGTGTTCCTTCTCTTGCTCTGTCTCTCTCTGTCAAATAAATAAATAAAACCTTAAAAAAAAAAAAGGTGGGGAAGATGACAGTGTAATCAAATGAAAGAGCTGTTGCACAGAATGGAGGATCTGACCTTGTTTGGTCAGACTCATAATGACATTGTTCCTGACTCACGATGCCCCTGTCATTATTTTACCATAGTTTGATTTTAAAAAAAAAAAAAAATTTTTTTTTTAAAGATTTTATTTATTTGAGAGAGAGAGAGCATGAGCTGGTGGGAGGGGCAGAGGGAGAGGGGGAAGTAGACTCCCTGCTGAGCAGGTGGCATGACCTGAGCCAGAGGCGGACACTTAACCAGCCAGAGGCAGACACTTAACTACCCGAGCCCCCCAGGGACCCCGTAGTTTGATTTTTAATAGACGCTCATCAGAAGCCTTATGTTCATAGAATAATACCTTCTTCCTCTTCGCTTCCCATACCTGCCATCTTTGTAAGTTGGAGTGTTCATCTGTATTTTATTCTCTGCTTTCTTCAAGCTTGTATACCCTAAACAAGTATGCCTCCGGAGTCTTGAAAGACTCCATTATTCTCTGCCGTTGGATTCTGCTTAGCTACTTTTTGTGAAGTATTACAGCCTGGGTGCGGAGGCAGAGGGCCATGTAGATAGATGTTCAGGGGAGGATCGTTTATGTTTGATTCTTTCATCCTAGTTTTAGTTTTGTGACTTCTGGAACAAGGGGATGAGAAGTAGAAAATGATACATTTACTTTTTATGGTACATGAATGGTAGTTCCTCTTTATGGAATCATTTTTAATATAATGTGAATGAAAGTATAATTTTAATAAGAATTATGAAGTCAAGAAGAAGAGAACTTTGCTAACCTGCCCTGTTTTCTCCTCTCTATCCCCCTTTCTTAAAATTATAGCAAAAGTCTGGAGAAAAGCCTGTCCCAGGTATGGTTCCTGATATTCTTATTAAACTTGAAGTAAAACCGGTCTGTTCAACTCAGTGACAATTGTAGCACATGAAATGAGCTAATGTTCTTTTGTCCTTCTAGACTCTCATGGTAATTTGTTACTCCTAATTTGTGAGACCAGAAGGTGCTTGTGTGGTAGTGATATGAGTACTTAAAAGATTAATTGGAGTAGGAAGAGGACGTATTGAGGGGGGTGGAGGAGCCAAGGCGATCTGAGTTTTAGTTCAGATCTCAGTGTAAAAAAAAAGTTGTTCTGTTTCATCATTGAAAACAGATATTGAAGCATTTGTTCAACCTGGGAGAGACTCTGTATCTGGTTTGTGCATATCGTCTTATTTAAAGGACAAGTGTTTTTGTGTATGATCACAAATTTGCCTGGGTTATCAGGGTTTTAGGTTTGTAAATGGGTTTTTATATATCTGCCTGATGAAACAGCCAAATTTAGAACTGAGATCGGCAGTTCTAAATGGAGTTGAGTCTAAACTATTCATTTTACTGTTGCCTAAATTGATCTCATCCCTCCGCCTTCCTCTCCAAAAAATACCTGCTTTTGATGTCTAGTGGATCAGACAAAGAAAGAGGCAGAACCTGTACCAGAAACTGTAAAATCTGAAGAGAAGGAGGCCACAAAGAACGTCCAACAGATAGTGAGCACCAAAGGACCTCCTGAAAAACGAATGAGACTTCAGTGAGCAATGGAGAAGAGAGAAGCTTGCAAGGCTCCTCTTGCCCGTTATTTATACCTCATTGCTGTGACAGGCTCTTGAACTTTGAAATTCTTTGTCACAGCCCTTCCATTTGTATGAATGTGCTTGTTCTTTAAAAAAGGATGTAAGGACCCTCATGCTTTTGATATGAATATTTTTAATGTATGTTTTATAACATTTTCCCTATTCGGCTTGAACAGCCTCCTTACTCAAATGTATACTGCTATATACATCCACAAACAAAATAAAGATATTTATATAAAGCACTTACTCATGACTTTTTCCCTTTATTTTGTCACTGAAATGTTTCCGGATGCACTTTGTAAACATAAAGAATTAATGTGAAAGCAGTGACTGAGCTCATTTTCTTTTATTGTGTATTTCTCAGTATTAAAATAATAAAGTGATAATTTGAAAGATAAAGGGGAAAACCTCCTACAAATACTGTCACAGTGCTATGAAGTTTTTTTGTGCGTATTTTTAAAACTGCAGCTTGTAATTATTTCTCTTCGTGCAGTTTTACTTTTATCTTATTACTGTGTCTTTTGTAAGTACTTCTCCACGTTTGCTTAGTTTTTATAGACTATTTATTTTAGTGACTGAATAATTCCCATGGGTGATTCTGTTTTCTTTAAACTCTTCCTGTATTCTGCTTAAAGCTGTAGTGATTACATTTGTGTATAATGACTTTTCTTTAGGATAGAGTCCCACCAGTAGAATCACTGGAGTCTATACTCTTTCTCTTTTTTGTATAACTTTAAGTTCATATTGTCACACTGTTTTTCTCAAAAGGTTTGGAACCAGTTTTTCAAACAGTAAAGTACGAAAGTACTTCTCCAGAATCTGGCTACCACTGAATATTGTCATTTTTGTTTTTAGTGCCAATTAAGTAGCAAAACATGTGTTTTAAGTGGTTGAATAATTCTCATCTTTGATTTTGCTTTTATGAAATGTCTGATTTTTGTATAGTAAGATTTTTAGCTTTTTATTTTGACAAAATCGCAAGCTTGTAGAAAATATGCAGGAATCGTATAAAAAATTCCTATATATACCTTTTGCCCAAATTCCTCCTGTATTAACATTTTCCATACTTGTTTTATTCTTTAATTTCTTGCTTCTAACTCTTCCTGTCAATTGCTTTTTCTCCCTTTATGTATGTGTATATATAATACACATACTTACACCTTTAATTTCAGATTATGTCCGTTGCATACCCTAAAACCAAGGACATTGACTTACATAGCGACAGTACAATTATCAAAAGTAAGCTGGCATGATACTACTATCTGATCTGTAGATCTTATTTAGATCTCTCCAGTGGTGCCAAGAAATTACAGCAAAATAGTAAATTCACAGCAAAAGAATATCTTGAATTACACATTGGATTTAGTTGCCCTGTGTGTTTAGTCGGCTTTGATCTGCAACAATTCTTCAGTCTTCCTTGTTTTTCATGACTTGATATTTAAAAGGTTTAGGCCGGTTACTTTGTTGACTGTCTTTCACTTTGGGTTTGTATGATACATTTTTATGGTTAAATACACCTCATGTATTTTTGTGAGTAATATGACAGAAAGGTGCTTATTGGAGACACATACTGTCAGTTTGCCCCATTTCTAGAGGTGATGTTAACTTTGATCGTTTGGTTAAAGTAGTGTTTGTTAGGTTACTATACTGTGAAGTTACTCTTTCTCCTTTTGTAATTTTATAGGTATCTTGTGGGGGAAATAGTGTAAGGCTCTTTAAATATCCTGTTATTCCTCAACCTTTTACCCAGTAGGTATTATCCATTGATCATTTTTCTCTGAATCATGGATTGGTTTGATGGTTGCCCAGTGTCCATTTTCTAATTCCATCAGTCCTTTATATTTATTGGTTTTGTTGTTGTAAAGAATAGCTTTCCTTTCTTCCCTGCTTATTTATATCATTGTGCACCCATGGACTCCTGGATTCTTAATGTATTCAACAAGTTATATTTCCTTACTATCATTATTTATATTGATGCTCAAATTTGTCTCAGATTGGGCCAATGGGGGTCCCTTCAAAACTGATTCTTGTGTCCTTTTGAAATGACCCCCTGTCATTGATTGAGCATTTTCTTTACATGTTAACACAGTAATGTATTTCAGGCTTATCCCAACCCTGGAGTCAGCCATTTCGCTAAGGATCCCTGGTACCTTTTGGTGGAAAATAGACTTGGAAAACCCAAGATGTGTTTGCTCTATGTGCTCATTTGCTACTGGGCTTCTAGACCTTGTCAGTTGACCATTAAGAAAGGGGTGAATGAATATGCAGTGCACCCACACATTGGTATCTGTCTGTTGTGTGTATAAAAAGCCATCAGTTCACATTGATACCATCACATAAGTTGCAGTCCATGACTCTTGTTCACTGTTCTCTTGCATATTTGGGTTTTTTTGGGTTTTTTGGTTTGTTGGTTTTTTAAATTTATTTTTTATTTATTTTCGGCATAGCAATTCATTATTTTTGCACCACACCCAGTGCTCCATGCAATCCGTGCCCTCTATAATACCCACCACCTGGTACCCCAAACTCCCACCCAACCACCAATTCAAACCCCTCAGATTGTTTTTTAGAATCCATAGTCTCATGGTTCACCTCCCCTTCCAATGTCCCCCAACTCCCTTCTAACTCCCCATGTCCTCCATGCTATTTGTTATGCTCTGCAAATAAGTGAAACCATATGATAATTGACTCTCTCTGCTTGACTGATTTCACTCAGCATAATCTCTTCCAGTCCCATCCGTGTTGATACAAAAGTTGGGTATTCATCCTTTCTGGTGGAGGCATAATACTCCATAGTGTATATGGACCACATCTTCTTTATCCATTCGTCTCTTGAAGGGCATCTTGGTTCTTTCCACAGTTTGGCGACCGTGGCCATTGCTGCTATAAACATTGGGGTGCAGATGGCCCTTCTTTTCACGACATCTGTATCTTTGGGGTAAATACCCAGGAGTGCAATGGCAGGGTCATAGGGAAGTTCTGTTTTTAATTTCTTGAGGAATCTCCACACTGTTCTCCAAAGTGGCTGCACCAACTTGCATTCCCACCAACAGTGGAAGAGGGTTCCCCTTTCTCCACATCCCCTTCAACACATGTTGCTTCCTGTCTTGTTAATTTTGGCCATTCTAACTGGTGTAAGGTGAGATCTCAATGTGGTTTTAATTCGAATCTCCCTGATGGCTAGGGATGATGAACATTTTTTCATGTGTCTGATAGCCATTTGTATGTCTTCATTGGGGAAGTATCTGTTCATGTCTTCTGCCCATTTTTTGACATGATTATCTGTTTTTCGTGTGTTGAGTTTGAGGAGTTCTTTATAGATCCCAGATATCAGCCCTTTGTTTGTATTGTCATTTGTGAATATCTTCTCCATTCTTTGGGTTGCCTCTTTGTTTTGTTGACTGTTTCCTTTGCTGTGCAGAAGATTTTTATCTTGATGAAGTCCCAAAAGTTCATCTTCGCTTTAGTTTCCTTTGCCTTTGGAGACATATCTTGAAAGAAGTTGCTGTGGCTGATATCGAAGATATTACTGCCTATGTTCTCCTCTAAGTGGGGGCATCACGCTACCTGATTTCAAGCATTACTACAAAGCTGTGATCACCAAGACAGCATGGTACTGGCATAAAAACAGACACATAGACCAGTGGAACAGAGTAGAGAGCCCAGATATGGACCCTCAACTCTATGGGCAAATAATCTTCGACAAAGCAGGAAAAAATATACAGTGGAAAAAAGACAGTCTCTTCAATAAATGGTGCCGGGAAAACTGGGCAGCTATCTGTAGAAGAATGAAACTTGACCATTCTCTTACACCGTACACAAAGATAAACTCAAAATGGATAAAAGACCTCAACCTGAGACAGGAATCCATCTCTTGCATATTTGTAACTCTTTTCCACCTTGATGAGAATTCTGGTTGCTGTTCTCCATAATGTTATTTATTTGCTTAATCCTAGAATAACAAAGTTTTAGAATTACTAGCTTATTACTACTGCAAAAAAGAAACTTACTGTAAGAGTTCAGTATTCGGTAGGGTTCTTTTTGTCTTTAGCCCAAGGATGATATATATAGTTCATATACTGTGTTTAAAAATTATTTGGATTAATATTTTTTCCTCTTCATTGTGGTTACATTATTTACTTATTAAATGGTTTATTAACATTTGGTTCTGTTTTTAATTCCAGTTTAGTTTTCCACTTCATCTTACTGATTCTGCTTTGTTGTTGTTGTGTTGTTTTGAGGTGTGTGAGATACTAATGTGCCTCTAAATTTCAGAGCTGTCCAAAAAAGATTCTCAGTACCACACCCTTTCCTCCTCACCCCTATTCATTTCTTCTGTCTTTTCCACCTCATTCCTACTCCCTCCCCCCGCAATAACCAGTTAGTTTCTAGTTTACCTCTACTAGATTGCTTTTCAACAAAGGAGCAGATATTTTCTCATTTCCCCTCTAACTCAAAGGGCAATGTATTTTATAAAATTTTGCACTTTGCTTATTTTCCACTTATTTAGGTGTGAACTTGAGACATAAAGATATTAACTCTTCGTCATATTGGCTTCAAGTATTTTTCCAATTTTTTTCAGCAAAGCTTTTCTTTCAACTACATTATAAAGTAAATATCACTCATAGAAAAGTACAGAAAAGAATGAGAGTACAACTCATTATACCTGTGCAAATTACCATGCAGGTAAAGAAGTTGAAAATATTGCCAATACCCCAGAATCTCCATTATGTCCTCTCCTAATCACAGCACTTGTCCTTTTGATGGTAGCTCACTGTTATCCTAGTTTCATGGTTAATCACTTGTTACCTTTAAATTTTTACTATGTAACCATGCATTACTACCTAAGTGTATAGTTTTTATTACCTATTTATTTTTTATATAAATGGATCCAGGGTTTTCATGTATGGCTTCTTTTGTTTAACATTATGTTTATGAGGTTTATCAGTTGTTTCATGTTTTTGTAGTTCTTTATTTTCATATCTGTGTAGCATTCCTTTATATGAATAGATTACAGCTTTTAAAATGTGTTTTAATGGTGGTGGACATATGGATTGTAGTTTTTGGCTATTATGAAAAACTTCTATGAATATTCTTGTACTTTTGTATATCGTAGGCTACATTGTATGTCCATCTCCCAGTACCTCAGGATGTGACCTTATTGGAAAATAGGGTCATTGCACATGTAATTACTCAAGATGAGGTCTTGTTAATTTTAATTAGGCTTGGCCCCTAATCCAGGATCACTGATGTCCTTATAAAAAAGAAAACCATGTGAAGAAATAACAGGAGAACACTATGTGAAGATGAAGGACAGGAGTGATCCACCTATAAGCCTGGGAATTCTAGAGATTACCAGCAAATCATCAGAAGCTAGGAAGAAGCAAGGAAAAATTCCCTTATAGATTTCAAGAGGATCATATCCCTGCCGACACTTTGATTTTGGACTTATAGCCTTTGGAACTTTTAGATAATAAATTTCTTTTGCTTTAAACCACTAGTTTGTGGTACTTTGTTTTGGGAGCCCTAGGAAATCAATAACAGTCTGCCTGTTACTCTTTTACTCAGATTGCTGGGTCACAAGTATGACTTTATACTACTTCATTGATGATGCTGATATGTCTGTTTAGAAGCTCCATGATTATAGTTTCACATTCAGGAATGTGGTCCATTTGTTGGGGATTGACTGATAGATCAATTTGGGGAGAACTGACATTCTAGCAATATCACGTCTAAAGAACCACAGACATGCTGTATTTCTTCATTTATTTAGGTTTTCTTTAATTTCTCTTAGAGTTTTGAGAATACAGGTCTGTATATGTTTTGTTAACTTTATTCTGAGGGACGCCTGGGTGGCTCCATTGGTTATGCATCTGCTTTCTGCTCAGGTCATGATCCCAGGGTCCTGGGATCAAGTCCCGGATGGGGCTCCTTGCTCAGTGAAGAGCCTGCTTCTGCCTCTGCCTGCTACTCCGTTTGTGTGCACACTCTTTCTGACAAAACCTTTTAAAAAAAGGTTTGTTTTTAAAATACTATGTTTTTTTAAAATACTATTATAAAGATGTTTAAAAGTTTTAATTTATATTTTGTCTTAGTATGTAGACTTATAGTTGTGTTTTTTGTATATTCGACCTTGTAGCCTGTTACTTTGCCAAATTCAGTTAGTTCTGATGGGGTATTTTGTGCACTGCTTAGGATTTTCTATATCCATGATGTCACCTGGGAATATAAAGAGTTTTATTTCTGTTAAATAACATGAAATTTATCATTTTAACCATTTTTAAGTATACAGTTGAGTGGCATTAAGTACATTCATATTATGCAAGCATCGCCATCCATCTCCGGAACTTTTTCATCATCCCAAACTGAAACTCCATACTCATTAAACAATAACCCCTCTTTTCCCCTTCCCCCAGACCCTGGTAACCAGTGTACTGTATATTACTATGAATTTGTCTACTCTAGGTATCTCATGTAAATGGGGAAAATACTTCTACAGTATTTAACTATTTGTGTCTGGTTTATTTTAGTTAACATAAGGTGTTCAGGGTTCATCAATGTTCGAGTAAGTGTCAGAATTTTCTTTTTAAAGTTAAGTAATACTCCATTGTATGTATGTATGTGTGTATTCACACACATTCTGTTTATTTGGTCAGTGGACATTTGTGTTTTCACATTTGACTGTTGTGAATAATGCTGCTATAAACACTTAATGTACAAATGTGTTTGAGTCCCTGCTTTCAGTTCTTTCGAATGTGCACCCAAAAATGATAATTGTGTGTTTTTGAGGAGCTGCCAAACTGTATTCCATGGCAGCTGTGTCATTTTACATTCCAGCCAACCATGTACAAGGGTTCCATTTTCTCCACATTCTCACCAACACTTGTGGGTTATTGTTACAGACTTTTTGTTTTTGTTGTTGTTGTTTGTTTTGAAATTAGCCATCCTAATTGATGTGAAGTGATTTCTCATTGTGGGTTTGGTCTGCATTTACTTCATACAGTTCTGACATCAATTCCAATGTGTGTATTTTTCCCAAACCACCATTCTCTAAGACCCCAGCTAGGTGTCCTGTAATTCAGCTCAATTCTGACCTACAATTCAACTCAATTCTGACACCATCTACCTGGAGACAATGTCAGATCCCACAGGTTAAGGGCACAGTCTACAAGACTACCTGCTCCAGATGCCAATTGCAAGTCCAGGTTGTCTCTTGGGCCTCTAACTGCTTGCCCATGACCTCCTCTTCCAGTTAGATTAATTTGCTAGAGTGGCACACAGAACTCAGAAACAATTTACTTCCTAGAATACCAGCTTGTTTATGAAAGGTGGTAATACAATTCAGGAACAGCCAGTTGGAAGAGATGTGGGAAGGGGTACAGAGCTTCTGTGACTTTCCTGGGTGTACTACTCTTCCCATATGGTCACATGTTCACCAACTCGGAAGCTCTTTGAACACTGTTCTTTTGGGCTTTTGCGAAGGCTTCATTACACAGAGATGCTTGGTTAAGTCATTGGCCATTAGTGATTGAATTTAATCTCCATCCCTTTTACTCATGGGGTAGGGGAGGGACTGAAAAATCCCAACATCCTAGTCACGTGGTTGGTTCTTCAGGTGACCAGCCCCTATCAGGTTATCTCAGGGCATTCCAGAAGTCACCTCATAATACAAAAGGTATCGTTATGACTCCTTACTTAGGAAATCCTAAGGTTTTTAGGAGCTCTGTGCCAGGAAGGTGATGAAAATCAAATGTATAGTTCTTATTAAGAGTCACAGTATCCCACCCATCTAATGATTGGGGATGTTGAGCTTCTTTTTATGTGCCCTTTGTGTATCTTTTTTAAAAAAATTGACGTATTTTATTAAAAATAATCTCAAAATGATATGGAAACGGTATTTTTCAGGAAACATCTCAAGTTATTTGCACATTTTTAAAAAAGATTTTATTTATTTATTTATTTGACAGATATACAACAAAAGAGGGAACACAAGCAGAAGGAGTGGGAGAGGGAGAAGGAGGCTTCCTGAGGAGCAGGGGGCCCGATGTGGGGCTTGATTCCAGGCCCCTGGGATCATGAACTGAGCTGAAGGCAGATGCTTAACAACTGAGCCACCCAGGCACCCCTATTAGCACATTTTTAATTGGCTTTTTTTGTTGTTGAGTTTTAAGAGTTCTTTATATATTCTGGGTGTTAATCCCTTGACAGATACATGATTTGTAAATATTTTCTATTCTGTGGGTGGTTTTTCACTCTGTTGATGGTACTCTTTAATGTCCAAAAGTTTTTAATTTTGATGAAGTCTAGGTTATTCTTTTGTTACCTATGACTTTGTGACCAGGTAACATTGAGTTTGCTCTTTGGTGAGTTACAGAAAAAGATTACAGATAAAGATGAGGTGAGTTACAGATAAAGATTACAGATAAAGATTACACTGAATAGAGCTGTCACACAAAGGAAACTTTATTTTCAACAAATAAGATCACAGGGAATAACTTACCATGGGAGTGAATGGGTTTTTTTAATTTAGGGTCAGGATGAACAGGAAGGTGAGCTTTGTTATTGCATGGAGAGGTGGACATAGGTTGTATAGACTGCTTTGAAGAAATGCCTATACATGTATCCTGTGTTAGTTAATAGAGCTTGTACTTGTCCTTGGGTGGAGAGTTTAATGGTACAGTGAGGTAGAGGTAACTGTCAGATACTTTATGGCCCACTTGCTCTGGTGTGGTCAATCTCAAACTGGTTAGGCCTGTGCAGCTTTTCCTGTTGCTTGCCTATAAAAGATAAGGTTAACTCCTGTGAAGAAGAAGGGGTGTCAGTAGGAGGTCTTGCTGGTGACAAGTTTTAACCTCTTTAACCCTGTGGGGCACAGTTCTAATTTTGGTGTCATTTCGAAGAAATCATTGCCAAATCCAGTGTCGTTAAGTATTTCCCACCTGCATTTTCTTCTACGTATTTAGATAGTTTAAGCTCTTAAGTTTAGGTCTTATATTTGAATTAATTTTTATATTTGATGTTAGATAAGGATCTACAACTTCATTCATTTGCATCTGGGAATACAGTTTTCCCAGCACCATTTGTTGAAAAGACTTGCATTTCTCATTGAATAGTCATGACACTCTTGTTGAAAATCACTTAACTACATATATGAAGGCTTATGTGAAGGTCTGGGCTCCCTGTTTCATTTATATGTTTATTTTTATGCCAGCCACACACTTGGGTTACTGTAGCTTTGTAGTAAGTTTTGAAGTTGTAACTGGACTAATGCGAGTTCGTTCCTTGGTGAGTTACAGATAGCTATTACACCAGGTAGCCTTGTCACATAAACTAATCTTTATTTGCAGCAAATGAGATCATGGGGAATAATTTCCAAAGCTGTGACTCCCTGAGCAGGGGGTGAGCAAGGTTTTTTTTCTTAAATTTAGGGTTTAGGATGAATATGCAGAAAGGGGAACTTTGTCATGGCTTGTAAAGGCAGGTGTAAGGTTGTGTGGGCTTACTAAAAAAATGTGCCTATACACACACCATAGGATAATGAAGCTTGCATTCCTTCTAGGGTGAAGACTTTTAACATGATGAAGCTGAGGTAACTGTGGAACACTTGGCTCATGTGTGCAGGTATTGACTCGATGGGTGTATCAGTTGACCCTGAGTCCAGGCTAATGCAGAGAAGGCTGGTGTATTTGTTGGTGAGGTGTGAAAAGAAACGGTAGCTAGCTAATTAAGGGGAAGCATTTCTCTGAAAAGCAAGCTTTTAAGTTTTCTACTAATTTTTACCTCATTAACCCTGTGGGACGCACTTTCAGAATCAGAAGTATGAGGCCTCAGAACTGTTCTTTCCTTTCAAGATTGTTTTGGCTAAAAGACTATAATAAGTGATGTGGAAGGACACTTAAAGTCTCTGTCCAACATTAAGATCTAACAATTTAAAATATCTATGCTCCTAGCATGGGAGCACCCAATTACATAAACCAATTAATAACAAAATCAAAGAAAACATCAACAATAATACAATAATAGTAGGGGACTTTAACACCCCCTTACTGAAATGGATACATCATCAAAGCAAAAGTTTTGATCAAATCAACAAACAAATAAAGGCTTTAAATGATACACTGGACCAGATGTATATCACAGATGTATTTAGAACATTCCACCCCAAAACAACAGAATACACATTCTTCTCTAGTGCACATGGAGCATTCTCCAGAATCGGTCACATCCTGGGTCACAAATCAGGTCTCAACTGGTATCAAAAGATTGGGATTATTTCCTGCATATTAAGACAACAATGCTCTGAAACTAGAACTCAATCACAAGAGGAAAGTTGGAAAGAACTTAAATACATGGAGGCTAAAGAATGTCCTACTAAAGAATGAATGGGTCAACCAGGAAATTAGAGAAGAATTTTAAAAAATTCATGGAAACAAAATGAAAGCACAACTATTCAAAATCTTTGGGACATAGCAAAGGTGGTCCTGAGAGGAAAGTATACAGCAATACAAGACTTTCTCAAGAAATAAGAAAGATCTCAAGTACACAACCTAACTCTACACCTAAAGGAGCTGGAAAAAGAACAACAAAGAAAGGCTAAACCCAGCAGGAGAAGAGAAATAATAAAGATCAGAGCAGAAATCAATGAAATAGAAACCAAAAGAACAGTAGAACAAATCAATGAAACTAGGAGCTGGTTCTTTGAAAGAATTAATAAGATTGATAAACCTCTGGCCAGACTTCCCAAAAAGAAAAGAGAAAGGACCCAAATAAATAAAATCATGAATGAAAGAGGAGAGATCATAACCAAAATACAAACAATTATAAGAACATATTATAAGCAACTATACACCAGCAAATTTTACAATCTGGAAGAAATAGATGCATTCCTAGAGACATACAAACTACCAAAACTGAACCAGGAAGAAACAGAAAACCTGAACAGACCCATAACCAATAAGGAAATTGAAGCAGTCATCAAAAATCTCCCAACAAGAATCCAGGATCAGATGACTTTAAATACCAAACATTTAAGAATTAATACCTATTCTTCTGAAACTTCCAAAAAATAGAAATGGAAGGAAAACTTCCAAACTAATTTTATGAGGCCAGCATTACCTTGATCCCCAAAACAGATAAAGACCCCATCAAAAAGAATTATAGACCAATATTGTTGATGAACACGGATGCAAAAATTCTCACCAAAATACTAGCCAATAGGATCCAACAGTACATTAAAAGGATTATTCACCATGACCAAGTGAGATTTATCCCTGGGCTGCAAGTTTGGCTCAGCATCTGCAAATCAATCAATGTGATACAATACATTAATAAAAGAACAAGAACCATATAATACTCTCAGTAGATGCTGAAAAACATTTGACAAAGTACAGCATCCTTTCTTTTTTTTAATTTATTTTTTATTTTCAGCATAACACTATTCATTATTTTTTGCACCACACCCAGTGCTCCATGCAATCTGTGCCCTCTATAATACCCACCACCTGGTACCCCCACCTCCCACCCTCCACCCCTTCAAAACCCTCAGATTGTTTTTCAGAGTCCATAGTCTTCACCTCCCCTTCCAATTTCTCCCAACTCCCTTCTCTATAACTCCCCATGTCCTCCATGCTATTTGTTATGCTCCACAAATAAGTGAAACCATATGATAATTGACTCTCTCTGCTTGACTTATTTCACTCAGCATAATCTCTTCCAGTCCCGTCCATGTTGCTACAAAAGTTGGGTATTTGGTCCTTTCTGATGGAGGCATAATACTCCATAGTGTATATGAACCACATCTTCCTTAACCATTCATCCATTGAAGGGCATCTTGGTTCTTTCCACAGTCTGGCGACCATGGCCATTGCTGCTATAAACATTGGGGTGCAGATGGCCCTTCTTTTCACGACATCTGTATCTTTGGGGTAAATACCCAGGAGTGCAATGGCAGGGTCATAGGGAAGTTCTATTTTTAATTTCTTGAGGAATCTTCACACTGTTTTCCAAAGAGGTTGCACCAACTTGCATTCCCACCAACAGTGGAAGAGGGTTCCCCTTTCTCCACATCCCCTCCAACACATGTTGTTTCCTGTCTTGCTAATTTTGGCCATTCTAACTGGTGTAAGGTGAGATCTCAATGTGGTTTTAATTTGAATCTCCCTGATGGCTCGTGATGATGAACATTTTTTCATGTGTCTGATAGCCATTTGTATGTCTTCATTGGAGAAGTGTCTGTTCATATCTTCTGCCCATTTTTTGATATGATATCAAAAAATTTGTGTGTGTTGAGTTTGAGGAGTTCATTATAGATCCTGGATATCAACTTTTTGTCTGTACTGTCATTTGCAAATATCTTCTCCCATTCTGTGGGTTGCCTCTTTGTTTTTTTGACTGTTTCCCTTGCTGTGCAGAAGATTTTGATTTTGATGAAGCATCCTTTCTTGATCAGAACTCTTCACAGCGTAGGCATAGAGGGTACATACCTCAATATCATCAAAGCCATCTGTGAAAAACCCACAGCGAATATCATTTTCAATGGGAAAAACAGCTTTTCCCCTAAGGTCAGGAACATGGTAGGGATGTCCACTATCACCACTGCCATTCAACATGGTACTAGAAGTCCTAGCTTCAGCAATCAGTGAACAAAAAGAAATAAAAAGCATCCTAATCAGCAAAGAAGAAGTCAAACTCTCACTCTTTGCAGATGATATGATACTTTATGTGGAAAATCCAAAAGACTCCACTCCAAAGCTGCTAGAACTCATACAGGAATTCATTAAAGTGTCAGAATATAAAATCAATGCACAGAAATCAGTTACATTTCTATACACCAACAGCAAAACAGAAGAAAGAGAAATTTAGGAGTTGATCCCATTTACAATAGCACCCCAAACCTAACCAAAGAGACAACGAATCTGTACTCAGAAAACTATAAAGTACTTATGAAGGAAATTGAGGAAGACACAAAGAAATGGGAAAATGTTCCATTTTCATGGATTGGAAGAACAAATATTGTGAAAATGTCTATGCTACCTTAACCTACACACTTAACACAATCTCTATCAAAATGCCATTGATTATTCATTTTCAAAGAAATGGAACAAATAATCCTAAAATTTATATGAAACCAGAAACGACCCTGAATAGGCAGAGGAATGTTGATAAAGAAAACCAAAGTTGGTGGCATCACAATTCCAGACTTCAAGCTCTATTACAAAGCTGTAATCATCAGGACAGTATGATACTGGCACAAAAACAGACACATAGATAAATGGAACAGAATATAGAGCCCAGAAATGGACCCTCGACTCTATGGTCAACTAATCTTTGACAAAGCAGGAAAGAATGTCCAATGGGAAAAAGACAGTCTCTTCAACAAATTGTGTTGGGAACGTTGGAAAGCCACATGCAGAAGAATGAAACTGGACCATTTCCTTATACCACACACAAAAATAGACTCCAAATGGATGAAAGACCTCAATGTGAGACAGGAATCCATCAAAACCATTGAGGAGAGCACAGGCAGCAACCTCTTTGACCTCAGCCACATCACCAAAGGCAAGGGAAGCAAGGGCAAAAATAAACTATTGGGACTTCAAGATCAAAACCTTCTGCACAGCAAAGGAAACAGTCAAACAAAACCGAAAGACAACTGACAGAATGAGAGAAGATATTCACAAATGACATATCAGATAAAAGGCTAATATCCAAAATCTATAAAGAATTTAGCGAACTCAACACCCAAAGAATAAATAATCCAATCAAAAATGGGGAGAAGACATGAACAGACATTTCTGCAAAGAAGGCATCCAAATGGCCAACAGACATGAAAAAGTGCACCACATCACTCAGTATCAAGGAAATACAAATCAAAACCACAGTAAAATACCACCTCACACCAGTCAGAATGGCTAAAATTAACAAGTCAGGAAACGACAGATGTTGGCAAGGATGCAGAGAAAGGGGAACCCTCCTACACTGTTGGTGAGAATGCAAGCTGGTGCAGCCACTCTGGAAAACAGTGTGGAGGTTCCTCAAAAAGTTGAAAATAGAGCTACCCTACAACCCAGTAATTGCCTTTGTGAACTATTTTTCATCAGTGTCCCCCACTCTTGGGCCCTTTTCTCTGTTCCCTCTACTTTTCATGGGAAATCTTAACCCTGCTATGACTTTAGTTGCCTTCTATGTTCTGGAAACTCACAAATGTATATATCTAGGTCAGATTTCTTTGCTGAATTTGAGACCTTTTTATTTATACCCCCAATCAGTGCAGGTGAAGGAAGTTAACAAGTAACAAGGATAAAGATCCCGAGGGAAGTGTGTGCTTTGGTGCGTTAGCACATCAGCAAGGAGAACAGCTATAATGGAATGAACAAAGGGAAGAATATGTAGGAGATGGGTCAGAGAGGTAAGGAGGGAGGGGCGGTACTGGTGGCAGGAGGTATATTGGGTAGGACCTTGTAGAAGTTTCTGTAGACTTTCACTGTGAATGAGATGGGAAACTGTTGGAGGATTCCAAGTGAAGTAATGATAGGATATGTGATATGATCAGATATGACTTACATTGTAACAATTCATTCTGTCCCTGTGTGGGAATTGACTGATGTGGATAGGATAGAAGTAGAAGACAAGTTATGGGTCTGTGGCAATAATCAAGGTGGGAGATGATGGCAGCTTTGACTAATATGATGATAGCGGGGGGAGGTGAGAAGGGATCAGATTCTGTATATATTCTGAAGATTGGATTTGCTGACAGATTGGATGTGTGAGGTATGACAAAAAGAGGACTCAAAGATGACCATAATAATTTTTTTTGTTCTGAGCATCTCAATGGATAGAACTGCCACTAACTGAGATGAAGACTGGCACAAGCAGGTTTAGGGGTGTGGTTGGGTGGGGGAGGTGAAGAACTCAGCTTGGACATATTTATTTTGAGATGTCAGATATTCAAGTGGTGATGCCAACTATTCAGTTGGAGGCAGGAGCCTGGATTTTAAAGAAGCGCCAGGCTGGAGATACACACACACACACACACACACACACACTCTCTCTCTCTCACTCACTCATCAGCATATCTGTGGTCTTTGATACTGTGAAAGGGATGAGATCACCAACAGGATGAGTGTAGAAAGGGGGAAAATGCTCTAAAACACTCCAACTCTAAATGTTGGAGAAATTGAAACATCTCCAACATCTAAATGTTGGAGAAGAAAGACTAGCAACGAAGAGGAGAAGGAGCAGCTAGTGAGATGAACCCTGAAAGCCAAATGAAGAAAGCAATTCGAGAAGGACGAAGTGATCATCGAATACTGTCGAATGCTGACGATAATTTCCTATAGCTAGTGCTCCCTTTGGCTGGGATTTTTCACATTCTGCCCCCAGCTTACATATTTTTACTTCATGTCTCAAATCAAGTGCCTTGTAATCATGGCCTTTTCTGACTCCCAGACTAATTTATACATTTTCATAGGCTTTACTCTCCGTTGTGGTTCTTCACACCGTTATATTTAATTATCTATTTTAAGTCCGGCTCCTCTATTGGACTTTATCTTCCACCAGCTATGGCAGTCTTGTATCGCCAGCATTTCTCACAGGGCCCAACATCAGTAAATATTTGTATCGCCAGCATTTCTCACAGGGCCCAGTATCAGTAAATATTTGTCAAACAAGAGTCTGAACGGATGAATGATCATGTCCGTACATGCTCTGACTGGCATATTTTAGGATGCCTCAGAGAACCCCACTCTAAAAACCTGGCGCCATCTGTCTTTGGAATTTGAGCAAGGACATTACCATCCTTAGTAGAGGACAGGTATTTCACGAGTTTTTATGTGTATTTTACATTCACAACTCACTGTCTCTGATATTGGCAACAACCTTGTAAGCTACTCCTATCCGTGTTGTGATCAAGGAAGTAAAATTTTGTGGAGATTAAAGTGAGTTCCAGGTGTTTTTGCTACCAAGTGGCAGAACTTGAGAGTCTATGCACCGACTTCTTGGCCCTGCAGATTTTTAAACTCTTACTCTTGGCTTAATGACTAAGAGCAAAGCCTAGGTTCACCTACTCTTCATTTTTTGCCAGCTATGTCCTTGACTCTTATCTAAACCATCTGTGACCGGTTTTTCTAACTCTAAAATGGGGGTAATAACAATACCAACCTGTCAAGATTGTTGTGAAAGCTAAATGAGTTAATTAATATTATTTTCGATTGGGCCATCTGGGTGACTCAGTTGGTTAACTGTCCATCTCTTGATTTCGGCTCAGGTCATGAACTCAGGATCGTGAGATAGAGTCCTGTGTCTAGCTCCATGATCAGTGGGGAATCTGCTTGAGAGTCTCTTTCTCACCCACTGCCTCTCCTCTCCCAACCTCTCTAAATAAATAAATCTTTAAAAATATTATTTTAGAGTAGAATCTGATACTTGGCAAGCACCCCCACAAGTGCTCACGATTTTTATTATCACTGTTCCTGCTGAGGTAATTCAGCTGTCCTTTCGGGAAACCTTTCTGATCACCTCCCCTCTGCTCCAATAACCATGCTTGCAAGAATTCTGTGCACACTATCTTCATAGCATTTATCTTACCAATATAATTTTGTATTCTCTTGTCTACTTACCCAGCTAAGGGGAAGAGAGTCCCCACAACTCTGTAGAGTGTGGCACTACAAACACACACACACACACACACACACACATACACATACACAAACACACACACAAAATACGTTTGAAAGGTAATTCATCAGCACCACTGCCCAGAGACATCAAATTGAGTGCTAAAGGCAGCTAGGGTCTCCAGGGTTCCTTTCTAACAGCCAAGATAGTAACTATAACATTTGGCCTATATATTATTTGTATTTTAGACTTCACTTCACCTTTTACCACATTTCCTTTGTAAAATGATTCACTGGAGATATTTTAAGACTGCCACCTGCTTTCATGAAAACCATAAAAAACAGGAAGCAGATTTTCTTGTGCTTTCCCTTGACTCCATGACTTTTGCCTTTTTATATCTCTTTATAAAGGATTTTTTTTTTTGTCTCTTTTCTGGGTATTTTACGTATTAGCCCCATTCTTTCCTCTGATTTCATGTACCATTTCTCCTTCAGATATTAAAAAAGGGAGTCTGTACTGTTTAATGTTTTGTCTCCATGATTATGCCACACAGTCATTTTCTTACGCCTGGTTAGAGGGGATAGCCACAGTGTTAATACAATGAAAGCACTGGGACACCTCTTCAGGGTTTCCTACTGAGTGCCACCACTTAAATGGAAAGAACTGAGTACTTACAAAGAAAAGGCAAAAGACATTTAATTTCAGAAGTTAACTGACTGTTAATCTTTTAATTAAACATAAAGAATGAAGAAAATTTGCCATTGATTGGACTTTCTAAATTAGTGAACTGTGGGTCATTGGACAATGATTGGACAATAACCATGCAGTGGCTTCCCTTTCCAAAGACATTTTTCTTTGAACCAGTGAATATTTTGTAATCCTGCTATTTCTTTTTTTTTTTTTTTTTTTTTTTAAGTTCTCAGGATATTTTCTTGGCTAGGGCCTCCATTAAAAACAGTATTCTGATAAAAGCACAAACTATAGAAGCAAGGAAAAAGAGTTTGAGTAGAATTACTGTGTTGGGGCGCCTGGGTGGCTCAGTGGGTTAAGCCTCTGCCTTCGGCTCAGGTCATGATCCCAGGGGCCTGGGATCGAGTCCCGCATGGGGCTCTCTGCTCAGCAGGGAGCCTGCTTCTCCTCATCTCTCTCTCTCTGTCTGTCTCTCTGCATATTTGTGATCTCTCTCTCTGTCAAATAAATGAATAAAATCTTTAAAAAAAAAAAGAATTACTGTGTCAAGAATTTTTTTGTTTTTGTTTTTGTTTTTGTTTTTCAAGGAGGGCACATATTGCATGGAACACTGGTTTGGTACATAAACAATGAATCTTGGAACACTGAAAAAATTAAAAAAAAATTTTTAAATTGTTAATAGTGGATGAAGAGGTCTTCCTCTTGGAGCTGGACCACTGTCTGAGCTTCCTCCATAGCTTGTAAACTCACACTAGGCAGGAGTCCACCCATAATTGCTGTCATAATTTTTCATTGCTACATACTTCTCCCCATGCCATTTTTCTAATTTATACTTATAGTTTAGGATCAGATAACTGACACAGCTCCTTAAACATATCTTATATCTTGCCTAGACCACAAAAGATGCTATTTTTTACTTGTCCAACATCAGCCTCCCAAAGCTGTAGTTGGTTCCCCAACACTTGGTACCATTAACTGATATCTGAATTATGGCATTGTGTGGTTTAAGATTGGGAATTGTTTCTATGTTGTCACTCTGCACTCTCCCACACGAAATTTGGAGGAGGGTGTGTTTTATATGTTATAAACCTTCTATACCACAATGGCCAAAATGATCTTGCATATTAGTTGTTTTATAGCAGCTTAGAGGCATTCCTTGCTGTTTGGCCAAAATTGTTTGGCCAAACAATAAACACATTGTTTATTGTGACTGTTGCATATTTTGTGTTAATAGTAGGCATCCTTAAGTCAGCACCTTGAGCTTCCACTGCACCACTTAAGAAGGTCATACTCACAGACATGTGCTCTACAGAGCTTTCTGGGAGATGCAAACCTATATTTTATACAGCAAGGTCCAAAAGCACAGTCTTCCTAAGGTTTCAGTCTACAATGAGAGCCACAGCAAGGATCCCTTCTGCACCAATGTTCTGACTTGCAGTTAGACTCTTTGTCACCTTCCACTGCCTTGTTACTGCATTATTCCAATGGGATAACGTTTCAAGAAGCAGGTATATCTGTCAGATAGACTCCCCTGAGGTTCATGAGGTTAAAATAACTTCCATAACTGCAGTTGCAAAAAGCACTGGTATTTGTATTATGAGCACCCACAATGCAGTGTTTTTTCCTGCAAAAACCTAATTCCTTTATGTGAGACATACCAAGATTATAGCCCAGTTGTTTAGCAATGACTAGAGTACAATGTAAGAAATCCTCTTTGAGGAATTTCCAGACTGCTGGCACCAAATGACAGTAGCATATTCCTGAGATCCAAGCCAATCCAAATACATTAGAAAAATCCTAGCCCACAAACAGATGCCCAGAATCATGTGCCAAAAGAGGATAGGGATGAACACTTTTCCAGTCACTGAAACTGTCAGGGAGTTGCCTTGTTCAACATTGATAAACGTGTCTGGTTCCAAATCTCAATCCCAATTAAAGAAACATGAAGGCCTACATGTGGACAGATGGAATCTACTAAATTGATCACATTTCATGTATCTTCTGTCGCCTTTGAGACATTTCTGTTCAAGTAACTGAAACTATGGTTGTCCATCACTATAACCAACTCCACAAAGGGTCAATGTGTGTCCACCACCCATGCGAACTTTGGGGCAGTTATGAATTCTCTGCCACGAATGCCAGCTTCTGATGTTGTCACCTTGGTAAACCAAATTTCATGGCTGTGAATTGAGTCTCATTGCTACTTGTCATGTACAATTAGGGTTCAAATGTGGTAGAGTGCCTTATGGTTATTTATCTATAGCATCCCTCGCAAGATCCCTAACCATGTCCTAAGGACAGTTAAGAACCTCCAGGGTGCTCTTCCATATAACCATGATGGCAGCAGGCATCCTGGATAAAGGACTGATCCATTGGAAGGCGCACAGCTCTGAGTGGGGGGACACTGGCAGGTTCTGGAAACCAAGATCTTCTTAGGCTATAGACAAAGGACAAAGGTGCGGCTCTCCAAGCGCAGGCTGTAGGCGATCCCCTGAGGGACAGGTGGAAGGATCCCCCAGGGCTACAGGCTTGGGGGCCTTCTGCGGAATTACCCCTTGGGCTGGGCCCAAGTGAGTTGGATTTCCTCTAGAAGCAATGAGGGTGTTTCTACTTTTTGTTAAGTTCTTGGAATAAATATTAAATAAGGGGTGTGTGTGTGTGTGTGTGTGTGTGTGTGAGAGAGAGAGAGAGAGAATTCTCAAATAGAGTATACTTTTTTCACCTCACCACTTTAAAATTTTATTTGGAATAAGTTTGTGTGTGTGTGTGTGTGTGTGTGTGTGAGAGAGAGAGAGAGAGAGAGAGAGTGAATTCTCTAATACAGTACACCTTTTTCACTTCAGTATTTTAATTTTTTAGCTTTTAAGTTTTTTTGAAAATATTTTATTTATTTGAGAGAGGGAGAGTGAGAGAAAACACAAGCAGGGAGAGCAGCAGAAGCAGAGGGAGAAGCAGATTCCATGCTGAGCAGGGAGCCTGATGTGGGGCTCGATCCCAGGACCCCAAGATCATGACCTGAGCTGAAGGCAGATGCTTAACTGACTGAGCCACCCAGGTGCCCATCACCTCGTTACTTTTAAACTTTGTTTTTAAAAAACCAACCCATTTTATTTCAGTTTATCTGACATACCACAGACTGTGTGTTTAGCTAAGTGTTGACATGTGTGTGCACTTGTGCAATCTTCACCACAATCAAGATAGTGAACATATGTGCCACCCCCAGAAGTTTCCTCCTGTCCCTTAGTAATTATTCCTTTTGGGGTACTATTGATCTGCTTTTGCCATTATAGGTTCCAATGAATCTTCTCGAGTTTTATATTAATGGAGTTAGGCAATATATACTTTTTTCTTGGCTTCTTTGACTCAGTCTGATGATTTTTGGGAATAATCTCTGTGTTCGTGCATATTAATAGTTCACTCCTTTTTATTGTTGAGTAGTATTTCATTGTATGTATATACCACAATTTGCTTAGCCATTTTCTGTTGATGAACATTTGATTTGTCCCAGTTTGCAGCTATTACAAATGAAACTGCTGTGAACCTTCATGCACAAATCTTTGTGTGGGCCTGAGCTTTCTTTCTCTTGGGTAAAAACTTAATGAGTAGAATGAGTGGATCATATAATAAGTAGATGTTCAGCTTTTTAAGAAACTGCAGAACTGTTTTCTAAAGTGGGTTTACTGTTCTACTTTTCTGCCAGCAGTGGTTAAGATTTCCAGTCCCTCTATTCTAGCCATCAGTTGGCATGGTCAGCGCTTTTTAAATTTTAACTATTCAAATAAGTATATAATAATATCACATTGAGGTGTTTTTTGTTTTGTTTTGTTTTGTTTTTTTGGAAAATCAAGTTTATTTGACAGGTATGAATCATAGTGTAGACCTTAACTGTAATTGCATTCATTTACAATTCTTAAAAAGACAGTTTGAATGGATTAACTACTAAATGATACCAGGCTTGTAAACAACTTTTACTTTATGACACTTTCAACTGGAGCTTCCCATGAAGCTCAGTTCAGGACCACTTTGTCTTAAACTGAACTGTTAAAGAAAGCAATGTTGGGTCATAAACCATTTAGATAAAAGTTCTATCACAAGAAGAAACCTGGACAGGTTGGTTTGTTTGGTTTGGCTTGGCATTTATCTTTACCTCTCAAGGCTTTTTGTTTTTGTTTTTCTCCTCTCTAGTTTTCGCGACCCAGCAATCGCACCACTGGGTATTTACCCTAAAGATACAAACGTAGTGATCCAAAGGGGCACGTGCACCCGAATGTTTATAGCAGCAATGTCCACAATAGCCAAACTATGGAAAGAACCTAGATGTCCATCAACAGATGAATGGATCAAGAAGATGTGGTATATATACACAATGGAATACTATGCAGCCATCAAAAGAAATGAAATCTTGCCATTTGCGACAATATGGATGGAACTAGAGCATATCATGCTTAGCGAAATAAGTCAAGCGGAGAAAGACAACTATCATATGATCTCCCTGATATGAGGAAGTGGTGATGCAACATGGGGGCTTAAGTGGGTAGGAGAAGAATAAATGAAACAAGATGGGATTGGGAGGGAGACAAACCATAAGTGACTCTTAATCTCACAAAACAAAACTGAGGGTTGCTTGGGGGAGGGGGTTTGGGAGAAGTGGGTGGGATTATGGACATTGGGGAGGGTATGTGCTTTGGTGAGTGCTGTGAAGTGTGTAAACCTGGTGATTCACAGACCTGTACCCCTGGGGATAAAAATATATGTTTATAAAAAATAAAAAATTAATAAAAAAAAGAAAAAAATGTAAACTTATGCCATTTTCACATTGAGGTTTTAATGCATTTTTCTTATGACTAGTGATATTGAGCATCTTGTGGTTATTACCATCTTTTTCTCTTCTTTAAGTGTATTTTCAGATATTTCATCCATTTCTTGAGGGGTTGCTTCTTACTGAGTTTTGAGGTGTGTATATATTCTGAATAGTCCATTAACACATATATACTTTGCAAACATTTTATTCCAGGCTGTGGCTTGTCTCTTCATTCTCTTCAAGTTTTTTGAAGAGAATTTTGTAATTTTGATGTTCAACTTATTTTGTTGTTTTTATGAATACTGTATATTTTCCCACCATATCTAATAAATCTTAGCTTAACCTTTGGTTTAAAAGATTTCTTCTATGCTTTCTTCTAGAAGTTTTATAGGTTTTGTTTTACATGTTAGTCTATGATCCATTTTGGATTACCTTCTTTGGTGCAAGGTATTGAATGAAGTTCTTCTTCTGTTTTCCATTTAGTTCTGCACCATTTGTTTAAAAGACTCCTTTTTTCAGGGCTTTGCCTTTGTACCTTTGTCAAAAATCACTTGTCCATATTTGTGTGGGTCTATTTCTATTCTCTGTGTCCTGTTCTGTTGATCCGTCTGTCATTATACAAATACTCCACTATCTTGAGTGTTGTTCTTTTATAATAAGTTTTGAAATCAGGTAGTGGTAGTCCTCCAGCTTTTTCTTCTTTTTCAAAGTTAGTTTGGCTATTTTAGGTCCTTGACATTTTTATGTAAATTTTAGAAGAAGTATGTCAAATTCTGCAAGAAAAATGTTGGATTGCTTGACCATTTGGGAGAAAATTGACATCTTTAGTCATGTTAATGATTCAGGTCAGTGAATAAGGTCTCTCTACTTATTTAGAGTATTGTTCATTTCTCTTAGTGTTATTTTGTATTTTTTAGTTATAGATCTTTCACAACTTTTGCCAGAATTATTGCTAAGTACTAAATATGTGCTGTTGCTGTGTAATAATGTATTTTAATAAATATATTAATATATTATATATATTAATTAAATACATTAATATAGTAATGTCTTTTAATAAATACATTAAAGCACTTCCAATTGCTCATTGTTTGTATATAAAATAAAATGGTTGTATATTCATTCATTCAAATGCTTGTATCCTTTGAGCATGCAAAGCTAATTTATTAGTTCTAGTAGCTGTTTTTTTGGCAAATTCCATCAGATTTCTACATAAAGATCTAGAAGTGTCATCTATCAAAAAAAAAAAAAAGATAGTTTTAGATCTTCCTTTCTAACCTAGATACCATGTATTTCTCTTTTTAACCTGATTGTACTGCCCAGAATCTTTAGTTGTATAGTGTTGAATAGAAGTAGTAAGAATAGAATTTCTTTGCTTGTTCCTGATCTTGGGGTGAGGAAAGATTCTTTGTATTTTACCATTAAAAGCTACATTAGCTGTAGATTTTTTTCCATAGATTTCCTTATCATGTTGAAAAGTTCCTTCTCTTTTGGTGGGGTCTTTGCCTGGTTTGGGGATCAGGGTAATGCTGGCTTCATAAAAAGAGTCTGGAAGTTTTCCTTCTGCTTCAATTTTTTGAAACAGCTTCAGAAGAATAGGTATTATTTCTTCTTTGAAAGTTTGGTAGAATTCCCCAGGGAATCCATCAGGTCCCGGGCCCTTGTTTTGGGGAGGTTTTTGATCACTGCTTCAATCTTGTTACTAGATATTGGTCTATTCTGTCTGTCAATTTCTTCCTGATTCAGTTTTGGAATTTTATAGGTTTCCAGGAATACATCCATTTCATCTAGGTTGCTTAACTTACTGGCATATAGCTATTGATAATTTCTGATGACTATTTCTATTTCTTTGGTGTTAGTCATGATCTCTCCCTTTTCATTCACAATTTTATTAATTTGGGCCTTCTCTCTTTTCTTTTGGATTAGTTTGGCCAGTGGTTTATCAATCTTATTGATTCTTTCAAAAAACCAGCTTCTAATTTCACTGATGCATTCTACTGTATCTCTAGTTTCTATCTCATTGATCTCTGCTCTAATCTTGATTATTTCCCTTCTTGTGTGTGGAGTTTGCTTAATGTTTTGTTGATTCTCCAGTTCTTTAAGGTATAAAGACAGCTGGTGTATTCTGGATTTTTCAGTTTTTTTTTAAACTTTTTGGATGGCTATGTATTTCCCCCTTAGGACCGCGTTTGCCTTATCCTATAGGTTTTGGACCAAAGTGTCTTCATTCTTACTGATTTCCATGAATTGTTTAAGTTCTTCTTTAATTTCCTGGTTAATCCAAGCATTCTTAAGGAAGGTTGTCTTTAGCTTCCAGGTGTTTGAATTCCTTCCAAACTTTTTCTTGTGGTTGAGCTCCAGTTTCAAAGCATTGTAATCAGAGAATATGCAGGGAATAATCTCAATATTTTGGTATTAGTTGAGCCCTGATTTGTGACCCAGTATGTGGTCTATTCTGGAGAAGGTTCCATGTTTACTAGAGAAGAATGAGTATTCTGTTGTTTTAGGGTGGAATGTTCTGTATATATCTATGAGGTCCATCTGGTCTAATGTGTCATTCAATGTTCTTGTTTCTTTATTGATTTTCTGCTTGGATGATCTGTCTATTACTGAGAGTGGCATATTAATATCCCCTACTATTAATGTATTCATATCACTATGACTCTTTATCTTGATTAACAGTTTCTTATTTAATTGGCTGCTCCCATATTGGGGACATAAATATTTACAATTGTTAGATCTTCTTGGTGGATAGACCCTTTAAGAATGATGGAGTATCCTTCTGTATCTCTGACTACAGTCTTTAGTTTAAAAATCTAATTTATCTGATATGAGAATCACTACCCCAGTCTTCTTTTGAGGCCCATTGGCATGAAAGATGCTTCTCCATTTCTTCACTTTCAGTCTGGATGTATCCTTAGGTTCATTCTCTTACACCATACACAGAGAAAATTTTTTTAAAAGATTTTATTTATTTATTTGACATAGAGAGATCACAAGTAGATGGTAAGGCAGTCATAGAGAGAGAAAGAGAGCGGGAAGTAGGCTCCCTGCTTAGCAGAGAGCCTGATGCGGGACTCGATCCCAGGACCCTGAGATCATGAGCTGAAGGCAGTGACTTAACCCACTGAGCCACCCAGGCATTCCCACAGAGGTAAATTTAGGATAAGTTTAAACTTAGGATACACAAACTTAAGATACATAAACTTAGGATACACAAAGAAAAACTAAGGATGTATCCTTAGGTTCATTCTCTTACACCATACACAAAGATAAACTTAGAGTCTTAGGGTCTCTTGTAGACAACATATGAATGGGTCCTGTCATTTTATCCAATCTGCAACCCTGTGCCATTTTATGGGCACATTTAGGCCATTCACGTTGAGAGTGATTATTGAGAGATGCGTTTTTATTGACATTGTGTTACCTGTGAAGTCTTTATTTCTATAGATTGTCTCCATAAATTTCTTCATTTATTGTCTTCATAAATTTCTGATATTCTTGGGTTTTTTCCTCTTTTATAGAACCACCCTTAATATTTCTTGTAGTGCCAGCTTGGTGGTCACATACTCCTTTAAACCTTGCCAGTCTTGGAAGCTCTTTATCTCTCCATCCATTTTGAATGTCAGTATTGCTGGATAAAGTATTCTTGGTTGCATGTTCTTCTCATTTAGTGCCCTGAATACATCTTGCCATCCCCTTCTGGCTTGCCACGTGTCTGTGGACAGATCTGACATTATTCTTATGGGCTTTCCTCTGTATGTAAAGAATCTCTTCCCCCTAGCTGCTTTCAAGAGCTCCTGTCTAAAATTATGATTCATCATTTTCACAATCAGGTGTCCTGAGGTCTTTCTGGATTCTATGATCTTGGAGGGAGACCTTTCTGCCTCTAGGACACAAATGCTGGTTCCATTCACCAGACTGGGAAAATTTTCATGGAGAATTTCAGAACAATATCCCTGATGAATATGGATGCTAAGATTCTCAACAAGATCCTAGCTAATAGGATCCAACTGTATGTTAAAAAGATTATCCACCATGACCAGGTGGGATTGATCCCTGGGTTGCAAGGGTGGTTCAACATTTGAAAATCAATGTTATAGATTCTTCTATAAGGGAAGAGAGAAGAACCACATGGTCCTCTCAACTGATGCAGAAAAAGCATTTGACAAAATCCAGCATCCATTCCTGATTGAAATGCTTCAAAGTATAGGGATGGAGGAAACATTACTCAACTTCATAAAATCTATCTATGAAAATCCCACAGCGAATATCATCCTCAATGGGAAAAGGCTGACAGCCTTCCCTTTGAGATCAGGAACACAACAAGGATGCTCACTTTCACCACTCTTGTTCAACATAGTATTAGAACTCCTAGCAACAGTAATCAGACAACAAAGAGAAATAAAAGGTATTCAAATTGGCAGTGAAGAAGTCAAACTTTCTCTCTTCACAGAAGACATGATACTATGTATGGAAAACCCCAAAGACTCCACCCCCCAACTATAGAACTCATACAGCAATTGAGTAGTGTGGCAGGATACAAAATCAATGTACAGAAATCAGTGGCTTTTTTATACACTAATAATGAAAATACAGAAAGGGAAATTAGAGAATCGATTCCATTTACTATAGCACCAAGAACCATAAGATACCTGGGAATAAACCTAACCAAAGAGGTAAAGGATCTGTACTCGAGGAACTACAGAACACTCATGGAAGACATTGAAAAAGACACAAAAAGATGGAAAACCATTCCATGCTCTTGGATCGGAAGAATAAACATTGTTAAAAAATCTATACTGCCTGGAACAATCTATACTTTCAATACCATTCTGATCAAAATTCCATCGGCATTTTCCAAAGAGCTGGAGCAAACAATCCTAAAATTTGTGTGGAACCAGAAGAGACCCCGAATTGCTAAGGAAATGTTGAAAAAGAAAAACAAAACTGGGGGCATCACGTTGCCCAATTTCAAGCTTTATTACAAAGCTGTGATCACCAAGACAGCATGGTACTGGTATAAGAACAGACACATAGACCAGTGCAACAGAGTAGAGAGCCCAGATATGGACCCTCAACTCTATGGTCAAATAATCTTCGACAAATCAGGAAAAAATACACATTGGAATAAAGACAGTCTCTTCAATAAATGGTGCTGGGAAAATTGGACAACTATGTGTAGAAGAATGAAACTTGACCATTCTCTTACACCATACACAAAGATAAACTCAAAATTGATAAAAGACCTCAACTTGGGGCAGGAATCCATCAGAATCCTAGAGGAGAGCATAGGCAGTAAACTCTTTGACATTGGCCACAGCAACTTCTTTCAAGATATGTCTCCAAAGGCAAAGGAAACTAAAGCGAAGATGAACTTTTGGGACTTCATCAAGATAAAAATCTTCTGCACAGCAAAGGAAACAGTCAACAAAACAAAGAGGCAACCCAAAGAATGGAGAAGATATTCACAAATGACAATACAAACAAAGGGCTGATATCTGGGATCTATAAAGAACTCCTCAAACTCAACACATGAAAAACAGATAATCATGTCAAAAAATGGGCAGAAGACATGAACAGATACTTCCCCAATGAAGACATACAAATGGCTATCAGACACATGAAAAAATGTTCATCATCCCTAGCCATCAGGGAGATTCGAATTAAAACCACATTGAGATCTCACCTTACACCAGTTAGAATGGCCAAAATTAACAAGACAGGAAGCAACATGTGTTGAAGGGGATGTGGAGAAAGGGGAACCCTCTTCCACTGTTGGTGGGAATGCAAGTTGGTGCAGCCACTTTGGAGAACAGTGTGGAGATTCCTCAAGAAATTAAAAATAGAACTTCCCTATGACCCTGCCATTGCACTCCTGGGTATTTACCCCAAAGATACAGATGTCGTGAAAAGAAGGGCCATCTGCACCCCAATGTTTATAGCAGCAATGGCCACGGTCGCCAAACTGTGGAAAGAACCAAGATGCCCTTCAACGGACAAATGGATAAGGAAGATGTGGTCCATATATACTATGGAGTATTATGCCTCCACCAGAAATGATGAATACCCAACTTTTGTATCAACACGGATTGGAAAAGATTATGCTGAGTGAAATAAGTCAAGCAGAGAGAGTCAATTATCATATGGTTTCATTTATTTGTGGAGCATAAGAAATAACACAGAGGACATGGGGAGATGGAGAGGAGAAGGTAGTTGGAGGAATTTGGAGGGGGATATGAACCATAAGAGATTGTGGACTCAGAAAAACAATCTGAGGGTTTGGGAGGGGCACTGAGTGGAAGGTTGGATGAGCCTGGTGGTGGGTATTATGGAGGGCATGTATTGCATGGAGCAGTGGGTGTAGTGCATAAACAATGAGTTCTGGAATACTGAAAAGAAATTTTAAAAATAAATAAAAATTAAAAAAAAAAGAAAAGTTCCTTCTATTGCCAGTTTTCTGAGGGTTATTAGGAATGGATGTTGGATTTTGTCAGGTGACTTTTCCTGATCTTTTGATGTGATCATATGATGTTTAGTTTTTGGTTTGTTAACATGAAACTTACATTGATTGAATTTCAAACCAAACCTGTACTCATAGGAAAAACTTCATTTGGTCGTGATATATATTACACTTGAATTCAATTGCTAAACTTTTGTTAGGATTTTGCCATGTATGTTCATGAGGGACATGGGTCTGAAATTTTTTTCTAGTAATATTTTTATCTAGTTTTCATGTCAGAGTAATGCTGGCTATGAAGAACAACTTGGGACATATTCCCTCCTCTTAAGCTTTCTTGGAGAGTTTGCATAGGATTATCTTTTCTTCCTCATGCTTTTGGTAGTATTCAGAAGTGAAATCAGTGTATCCCTTGAGTTTTCTTTGTGGGAAAGTTTTAAATTATAAATTGAATTTCTTTAAAAGATACAGGGCTATTTAGTCTATTTAATTTCTTCTTGCATAAACTCTGATAGTTTGTGTCTTTCAAGGACTGTGCCCATTTCATCCCTAAGTTGTTTAATTTATAGACATAAAGTTGTTTGGGGCTCCTGGGAGACTTTCTTGAGCTTAGGACTCTTGATTTTGGCTCAGATCATGATCTCAAGGTCATGGGATTGAGCCCCTGTCATGCTCTACACTTGGTGGGGAATCTGCCCGAGATTCTCTCTCCCTCACCCTCCACCCTTTCCTGCCCTCTCTCTCTCTAAAATAATAAATAATTTTTTTAAACAGACGTAAACTTATTTTATAATAACCACTTCTTGTCCTTTCAGTAACTATAGAATCTGTGGCATTTCCCCTCAAACATTCTTCATATTGGTCATTTTTGTCTTTTTTTTCCCCCTGATCAGTATGATGGGAGGTGGATGAATACCATTGCTTTTCTCAAAAAGTCAGCTTTGGTTTTCCCCTAATTTTTTTGTTTGTTTTCTGTTTCATTGATTTAGATTCCAATCTTTATTATTTTCTTTTTTTTAATTTATTTTTTATTTTCAGCATAACACTATTCATTATTTTTGCACTATACCCAGTGCTCCATGCAATCTGTGCCCTCTATAATACCCACCACCTGGTACCCCCACCTCCCACCCTCCACCCCTTCAAAACCCTCAGATTGTTTTTCAGAGTCCATAGTCTCTCATGGTTCACCTCCCCTTCCAATTTCCCCCAACTCCCTTCTCCTCTCTAACTCCCCATGTCCTCCATGCTATTTGTTATGCTCCACAAATAAGTGAAACCATATGATAATTGACTCTCTCTGCTTGACTTATTTCACTCAGCATAATCTCTTCCAGTCCCGTCCATGTTGCTACAAAAGTTGGGTATTCGGTCCTTTCTGATGGAGGCATAATACTCCATAGTGTATATGGACCACATCTTCCTTAACTATTCGTCCATTGAAGGGCATCTTGGTTCTTTCCACAGTTTGGTTGTTCAGTAGCATGTTGTTTCATCTCCACAGAGTTGTGATTTTTCCACTTTTCTTCTTGTAATTTATTTCCGCTTTCATACAGCTGTGGAAAAGGAAAAAGATGCTTGATATGCATTAAATCTTAAATTAATTAAAATTACTGATTTTGTGCCTACCATATGATTTATCCTGGAGAATGTTACATGTGCTCTGAGAAGAATGTGTATTTTTGTAAATTTTGGAGGAACGTTCTGTTACTGTCTGTTAAACTCTTCTGGTCTAATGGGTAGTTTCAGCCCAGTGTTTCTTTACTGATTTTCTGTCTTAATAATCTATCCATTGATGGAAGTGGGGTATTGAAGTACTCCACTATTACTGTATTGCTCTGTGTCTCCTTTTCTTTCTTTTTAAAAATTATGTTATGTTAGTCACCATACAGTACGTTATTAATTTTTGATGTAGTGTTCCATGATTCATTATTTGCATGTAACACCCAGTGCTCATTACAATACGTGCCCTCCTTAATACCCATCTCTGGGCTAACCCATACATCCCCCCCCCTCTGAAATCCTCAATTTGTTTCCTGGAGTCCATAGTCTCTCATGGTTCATCTCCTCCTCTTATTCCTACCCACCTTTAGTTTTCCCTTCCTTTGCCTAATGTCCTCCATGCTATTCCTTAGCTTCCACATATGATGGTATGAAACCATATGATAGTGTAATCACTATCATATGAAACTATATGATAATTGTCTTTCTCTGTTTGACCTATTTCACTTAGCATAATACCCTCTAGTCCCATCCAAGTTGATGCAATTGGTGAGTATTCATCCTTTCTGATGACTAATATTCCATTGTATATATGGACTACATCTGTATCTTTGGGGCAAATGCCCAGGAGTGCAATGGCAGGGTCCTAGGGAAGCTCTATTTTTAAATTCTTGAGGAATCTCCACACTGTTCTACAAAGTGGTTGCACTAACTTGCATTCCCACCAACAGTGGAAGAGGGTTCCCCTTTCTTCACATCCCCTCCAACACATGTTGTTTCCTGTTTTAATTTTGGCCATTCTAACTGGTGTAAGGTGATATTTCAATGTGGTTTTAATTTGAATCTCCCTGATGGCTAGTGATGGTGAACATTTTTTCACGTGTCTGATAGCCATTTGTATATTATTTTGTACTGTCATCTTTATTTTTAAACTTTACTATTAAGGCTTAATTAGCTGTTATCTTTCTAGTTATATAAAATATTTTCAGTCTCTCCTTTTCTAATATACACCTTGAAATCCAGAAATTTCCACGTAAGTGTTGCTTTAACTGCACTCTACAAGTTTAATATGTTCTATTTTCATTCAGACCAAAATATTTTTAATTATGCATATTGGTCATAATTGGACCATGGCTTATTTAGAAGGCTGTTCTTTAATTTTGAACCAAATTGCTACTTTCTAACTTTTTCCTATATAATTTTTAAAAGTTCTATAGTTAAGGAATATATATTATGCAATTTTTATTTTTCCATTTGTTGAGACTTCGTTTATGACCATGGATATCATCAATTTTGCTAAATATCTCATGTGCAGTTGAACTTAATAGGTGTTCCACAGTTGTTGAATATGCTGTTTCATATGTGTCAGGTTAATTTAATTAACCTTGCTTAAATCTATATTTCCTTAATTTTTTTGTCCTATTTTTTTCCTCAGTCACTGAGAGAAGTATGTTAGTATCTGCAAGTAGATTTTGGATTTTTTCCATTTATCCTTTTTTGATTTCTCAATGACTTCTTTATATATTTTGAAGCTATTTAATAATACAAATCCCTGTTGAATTTTTTTTTTAAGATTTTATTTATCTATTTGAGAGAGAGAGCATGAACAGGGGGGGGGGGTGTGGGTGCAGTCCAGAGGAGGGGCAGAGGGAGAGGAAGACAGAGAAGTAGACTTCCTGCTTAGCAGGAAGCCCAACTTGGGGCTTGATCCCAGGATCATGACCTGAGCCAAAGGCAGATGCTTAACTGACTGAGCCACTCAAGTGCCCCATCTCTGTTGAATTTTGTCATAATAAATGTTAGGGTTCGTAATCAAAGGAGTAAGACTGATACAAAATGAAGGTCAAGCAAAGCTTTATTTCACACCAAGCATCAAGAATCAAACTGACCCATCAGGGCCGTCTCTTGCAAAGAGGCAACCCCTCCCAGCCTTACAGACTAACTTTTATAGAGGTAGTTTAGCCGGGCTATACACAGGTGGCCAATGAGATTGCAATACACAGAGAAAACTGCACAGTCATGCTAAGTCTGCCACACACAGGAAAAACTGCTAGGTAAAACACGGGTGGCCAATTGAATTTCAATTTACCCTAGTAGATATATGCACACCCCACTGATTGGATGTCTTCACCTGGCCTGACCTGCCCTTGTATCTAGGCTTTGTAAGTAAGTTCCTCTGAGAGGAGCAGGGTCAATCTAAGTTTACTGCATAAACACAAAATGACTCCCTCTGGCCAACCAGGACCTTACATTAAATATATCTTTATCTCTATAACTACTTTATCTTTTCTGCTCTTAATATCTTTTGTTCCACCCCCTCTTTTACCAATATATTTTGGAGTAGAAGTTCCTTCCTCTCAATTCAGAATTTGTTTGTTTCTTTCTTTGGAGCATGTTGAATTAGATTCTGATTTGCATCTAGAGCCAATAAAAGATGGTAGAACTATTTCTTGAGGAGACTAGGTATCTTCCTTACAAGGTAACTTTCCCAGAAGAGATAATTAGGGGGTCTCTAGCTTGAGGTGAGTAGGCTTTTCAGACAGAAGTCTGGCTTCTCCCCTGGGTAAAGGAGACTCAGGGATTTGGGAGGATTGAGATACTCAGAATCCATTAAGTCATACCTAGAATTTTTCTTTGCAAGTGTCAAGGTTTTTTTCCTTCTCAGTCAATGTCCTAACTTTCCCACTAGAATCTTGGAAAATCTATGTAGTCAACATACACTGTGATTCTGTAACTCCACAATTAAAATTTGTTTTGTTTGTTTGTTTGTTTGTTTGTTTTTGGTGTGTGTGTGTGTGTGTGTGTGTGTGTGTGTGTGTGTGTTTGGTAAGAGTGACTCTGTGGCTAAAACAAATGAGGGATTCTTTTAGGTCTACCATTATCAGCTCTCCGAGCTGTGAGTTTAGAGCCTTGACCTTCACTGTGCAAATTCTCTGGTAGAACAGTACTCGGGGTACTTAACTGTCATCATCACCCTTGGTCCTCCACACATTTGCTTCAATAATGCACTTCATCATAATAAACACTGAGTGTTAATTTAATTCATTGTGATGCCACTGCATGCCTATTCCCCATTGGACAGGAGTTTAGCAGTGTGTAAAGCAATGGACCTGCCCATACCAGTCTTGGAGTCCCATTTTGTCTGTCTCTCTTGACAGCACTCTTGGTACTAAATCCTGTATCTTTCAAGGTCTAGTCCAGAAAAGAAACCCACCAAGAGTAGTTAATATACAGAAATCCTTGAAAAGATTTTAGAGGACCAAAAAGATGAAAAGAGAACACTGAGGTACATGGAGGTATGAGATGCGAGAAAAAGCCCTACTCCTAAGATTGGGGACGGGGGGAAGGGAAGAGGTTGGGGTTGTCTAACTAGATACTTTCATAATGGGCCTCATAGATCTGGACTGTAGAAGACAGAGCACTTCTCAGGCATGTTGGTGACAGGAAATCAGAAAAGGGATTCTGTAGAGCTAAAAGCTGTACTTTTTGTAAGGAGCACCATGGTATCTGTTCCTCAGGAACTTGGAAGAAGCTCCTCCAAAATTGTGACTCGGATCTCAGAGAGACAAGCGCTACACACATGAAGCTTGTATCAGGGTTCTTTGTGGTATGCCTGGAACATCTGAAAAAGGGACATTGGGTAGCTGGGTGGGTTTCCCAAGGTACTGGAGAATGGCTCTGGACATCAGGTACTCAGACTTCTGAGGAGGGCACACTGTTCATAAGGCACTGTACCTTTGTTGGGGCCTGGTGGGACTCGTTTCTGGGAATGTGCTAACCAACTCTCACAACCAGAGCAAGGCACCAGAGCTGGGATTCATAGAAAGTAACAGCTGGCAAATAGGCAATTACAAGTCCCTTGTCCTTATTATTATTATTATTTTTTTTTTTGCCTTTTATTCTCTCTTTTGTGTCCTTGTGGATAAAACTTAAGGAACCCAAATAACATTGGAAATATAATGTGCAGATTCCCATCTCCAGCTTCGTAGACAAACTATAAATTTTAGTTTTGGAGTTTAGGAAATGATGGATAATCAGCATAAGAAGTACCAGTAGAATGCTGCTAGAGCTTCTATGGTGATAGGTAATCGCAGGTTCCACTGATCTGTGGGAAGCTCTCTGACATGTAGTACCATTGTACCCTGACATTTAATATTGTTTCAGTTAGTTGTGGTTCCCTAAACTGATTTTGTGACCCTGTTTGATTTGTGACCCAAGTTTGAGAAACAGTGAAATGGAGGCTGTGACGGAGCGAGAGAGGAGACTCTGCAAGATAGGGGCTTCGAGAAATCTAAAATAGCTGCTGGAAATAGAAGAGCTAAGGATTCATACAGAGGAAACTCTCACACTGCTTGAAGTGCTGGTCATGGTAGGAAGGAAGGGCTTTGGAGAGATGGCAGTTTGCATAATTCATGGTCAGGCACTGTTCCTTCAGGGCTTTCTTTCGAGCCACCCCATGATGACAGATCGCATGTCTCAAAGTTTCTCAGCAATGAATTTATCTATTATTACCACATCATATTTCTGACAAAGCTTATTACAGGTTTTTTTCTCTTTATAATGCTTTAATAGTCATCTTTCAAATCACACGCTCTCATTTTAATATTCCCAGATTTGTAGCTTGCACCAAGGATCTCATGAAGAGAGAAATGGAGAGGAAATTGAGTAATTAAGATTTTAACTCCACCAGAGATACTTTCCCTAAGAGGATTTATCTAGTATTCTTGGCTTCCAGTAGCCATCCATTAGTTCTAAAAAGAAGTATCCAGACATATACAGGTGTTCTCAACATTACGACACTGAAGATATGTCTGACACACGGCACTACGGATCCCATTTGTGTCCTTATGTAGAATACTCATGTCACCAGTGTGCCTTCAGATGTGTCTCTAACTTTGTTTTAATTTTTGCCTTCAAATATTAAATCATTGATACTTTTAACTGAAAGTCAGTGAATAAGCAAAATTAACTTTTACCTGAGCTAAAATTTATGTCTTCAACAGGAATGGCGTAAGTCCCCTTGAACTGTGGCTTTTGAACATTTTAATGAACCGACCCTCCTCAATTCTGCCGTCTCTAGAGAATTCAACTAACTCACCAGCCATGAAAAAATATAAACTAGTATCCGTATTTACACATCTAAGATGAGTCTCTTATGATTGAAAATGGTGCAGCTGGGCTGGGTGGGGAGTAGGCTGCTGCCTGCATGCTGTGCTGGGGGGCAGGTGGGCTATTTGCCTTCCCCTGTTTTCCCATCAGTATGACTGCCTTTCTTTGGATGTCCAGAGTTGTTCTACAGATAAGAATGCGTTATAAAATACAAATTTGGCTTGTTTGGAAGGGGTCTCCCCAAATTAACAAGTCCCTTAAGTAAGGCTTACTTTAACTCCTAACCTCAGAAAGCATGGGGCCTGGATAGGATGTCTGCACGGGAAAGGGTCAGAAAAGGGGAGGTGGAATAAACTGAATAAAGGGGCAAAAAAATGGTGGGTTTGGGGTGAGTTGTCCACATGCTTGGTGAAGACAGCAGGGTACTGTTAAACCTTTGGGAGGAAGAGAAATTTGGGAGTCAGATGTCAGTCTTTTTAATATGGGAAAATGTCATGCCAGTTTACATGTTTAGAAAACAGTATGTAATATATTTTTTTGTATTCATCAACTAGTTTCAACCATTATCCATCTATGACTAACCTCCTTCATCTCTTCCTCTGGAAATCTGTGCTTCCCCCACCCCCTGCCTATATATATATATATATATATATATATATATATATATATATATATATATATATGTGTGTGTGTGTGTGTGTGTGTGTGTGTGTGTGTGTGTAAATATATATGTATATTTATATGACAGTCTCAGGCATTTTATTAATTCCAGCCACATTCCAATTGAAGAACCACTTTTAGCTCACCTTCTTGTCATTCTCCTACTCTCCCTACCCCACCAACTCCACCCTAACTTTTTTAAAATTTTCCCTTTCACACTGCAGCTCTGATGGCCCACCTCTTCCAGGACACAGATCCATAAAAGTCAGCTCTGCACACGAAGCATCTCAGAGGGAGGAGCCGGACCAGCAGTGCTTCACACCCTGCCCTCTTCTGCCCCGGAAAGATGGCTCCATAATGACAGCTCCATAATGGCAGTGGGTGAGGCCCTGGTGTACATCAGAGTCACTCTTCTGCTACTCTGGGGAGGAGTGCCTCTGTTCATTTCTGGCCACTCTCAGGAGAGGACCTCCCAGCCCTTGTCCCCAGAATTGGTGATCCCCTTGAAGGTGACCGGCAGGGGCAGAGGTATAAAAGGACCAGGCTGGCTCTCCTACAGCCTGCAGTTTGGGGGCCAGAGATACATTGTCCACATGAGGGTCAAGAAGCTCTTGGTTTCCAAACACTTCCCAGTATTCACCTACACGGACCAGCATGCCCTCCTCCAGGAACAGCCTTTTGTTCCTGATGACTGCTACTATCATGGTTATGTGGAAGGAATCCCTGAGTCCCTGGTTGCCCTCAGTACCTGTTCTGGAGGTTTTCGAGGAATGCTACAGATTAATGACCTTGCTTATGAAATTAAACCAATGAGGCTATCTGCCACATTTGAACACCTGGTGTATAAGATGGACAGTAATGATACACAGTTCCCACCTATGAGATGTGGGTTAACAGAAGAGGAAGTAGCACGCCATTTGCAGTTGAGGGCATCATCTAATTCTACTCTGATGCAAAGTTCTTATATAGGCTGGTGGACCCATTTGCGGTTTCTTGAGCTGGTAGTAGTTGTGGATCATCTTCTATTCCTTTACTACAGAAGTAACGTGACAGTAGTACAGCATGAAGTATTTGATATTGTCAATATAATAGGTACCTTTTATTACCCTTTGGAGGTTGATGTAATTTTGACCGGGATTGAAATCTGGACCGGAAGAAACCTAGTTGTCACCAATAACCTTGATCAGCTTGTGGAAGACTTTTCTATTTGGAAGTATTTCAATCTTGATGCCCGACTACACTACGATACTGCCCATCTTTTCATAAAAAAATATTTTGGCATAAAGCTTGGAGTTTCCTACGTCGGAGGAATATGCCTCCGTCCTTTTAACAGTGGAGTTGATGTTTTTTTAGGAAACAGTCTGTATTATTTTGCACTTACTGTAACCCATGAACTTGGTCATAATCTGGGAATGTATCATGATACTGAAGAATGCGTGTGTGGGCTTCAGTGGTGCATCATGTATCCCAGCCAGAAGATGACAACTCGGTTCAGCAATTGTAGTTATGCCCAGTATTGGGACAATACTCTCACTCATGGATTATGTATTCAGTCACCTCCATATCCTGGGAATATCTTTAGGGTACAGTACTGTGGGAACCTGGTGATCGAAGAAGAAGAAGAGTGTGATTGTGGGACCATACGCCAGTGTGTAAATGATCCCTGCTGTCTGTTAAACTGCACTCTGAAGCCTGGAGCTACTTGTACTTTTGGAATTTGTTGCAAAGACTGCAAGTTCATGCCATCAGGGACTTCGTGCAGACATCAGATCAGTGAATGTGACCTTCCAGAGTGGTGCAATGGGACATTCCATCAATGCCCAGAAGATGTATATTTGCAGGACGGGATTCCCTGTGGCAACGATGCCTACTGCTATAACGGGAGATGTAATAACCATGACGACCAGTGCAGAGAGATTTTTGGCAAAGATGCAAGGGGTGCATCTCAGAGTTGCTACAAAGAAATCAACACCCAAGGAAATCGATTTGGTCACTGTGGTATCACAGACCTAATATACGTAAAATGTGAGGCCCCTGATATTCTTTGTGGAAGAGTGCAGTGTGAAAACGTGCGAGTGATTCCTAACCTGGTACAACATTCTACAGTGCATCAGCTTCACTTCAACGACACGACTTGCTGGGGCACTGATTATCACTTAGGGATGTCCATACCTGATATTGGCCAAGTGAAAGATGGCACAGTGTGTGGTCCAGAA
Organism: Mustela lutreola; assembly: GCF_030435805.1. Classification (NCBI taxonomy): domain Eukaryota; kingdom Metazoa; phylum Chordata; class Mammalia; order Carnivora; family Mustelidae; genus Mustela; species Mustela lutreola. Next base: position 141,976,682 of record NC_081296.1, read on the forward strand.
AAGATATGCATCCGCAAGAAGTGTGTCAACATGACCCATCCATCACGAGACTGTCAGACCAATGAGACGTGCCACATGCATGGGGTCTGCAATAATAAAGACCATTGCCACTGCCACCTTGGATGGGCGCCTCCCTACTGCAAGTACGCAGGCCATGGAGGCAGTCTTGACAGCGGGCCACCTCCTGGGAAGCACATGGTATTGCCAGAAGCAAAGGCAAGGTTGGGTTACCTGTCATCATTGTGGCTTATCCCTTTTACTGCTTTCGTTTTATTTTGCTTTCTTGTACTTTGTAAGGAAGAAAAAAAGAGAGTGGGGGAAAGAAGAGGAACGCTAAGTCCCCTGCCTCATTAAACAAATCCCTAGTTGTTTTAATGGTAATGAAATATTAGGGCATGTCTGTCTGACTGTTTAAGGAAAAATTTAAGGATTCTTCATATCAGGATCATAAGCATTAAGACCACACCAAGGGATTTCTAGCTTGTACTTTCTTACTCTTCATTGTTATAAGCCATATTAAAACTTCATTTTTTTTTTTCCTGGAGTTTGTCTCTTTATTTTCTGGGCAAAGTACAGCAGAGAGACTTTTTTTTTTTCCTAAAGCTGATATCTATTGGTTCTAAAGCTCCTCCCACCTTTGTACTCCAGGATGTGCTGCTGCTGACCCCATTTCTGTTTTCCTGTTCTCTTCAGGGTAACTGTGCCTAAAGGGGACAAGAGAAGTAACCTAGCATGATGGATGAGGGGAGAAGGGAGTTTACTTTCCTGTGCTCTAAAAGTAACTCTCACTGTCATTTTGGCTGGGGCCATGCACCCTCGTAGCCGTGGTTGGATTTGGACTCCAATCCTGTTGGCCTTTTAGAAGCCCCTTCATTCTACCTGAGTACCAGCACTGATCGGTCACTGACACTCTCAGAGGTCTCGCTTATAGCTCTGAGGTTAACAGGTCCCTCCTCTGAGTTCTGTCCAGCAGCTGGTCCCTTGTGCTTCTTATAAGTCTTGGTCTCTACTGCTTGAATCACCAGCGCTCTGATCAACACACCTTCTTTCCTGTGTTCCCCTTGCCCTAGGGCTATCAAGTGCTTCCAGTAGTTATTTCATTGTGATAGTGTGAGTTCTCCAGAAGCAGACACTGAGTTAGAGTTTAAAGTATAAGATTTTGGTAGGGACCAACCACTGTGAAAAGGTGAGGAAGTCAGTTGTGTAGGTAAGAAATGGTACTGCATTGCAGCCTTGTCCAACCTAGCAGAGAGCTCTGGAATGAATATTGCCTGAAAGATTTGTCTTGAATTGGGCCAAAATGGCCTGGTCTTCACGCTTTCCCTTGCCCCTTCTCTGTATCTGGTGTGCCCTGGGAATGGCCACACTTCTCTGTAACTAAGTCTATCTCAAAGAGCTGACATCTGGAGGCTCTCTGCTGATTCGAATCCTTAGAGCTGCTCAGCAAACTTGCCTTGAAGAAGAATCAAAGTGACCTATTTGGATATTCCACAGTCTAGTCTTTGCACTGCTCTGATCCGCTTTTCCATTTTTGTTCTGGGAACGGCTTATCCAGGATTCTAAAAAGCATCTCTGCCTGTAGGGTACCTTATAAGAGGGAGGTTAGTGAGCTGAAGCACAGTTCCTACTACTGTGTTTAGCATTGGGGCTGAAATTGATACTTATTGTCTCTCTTATCCATTATCCATTGTAGTATCCCTCATCTTTAGATAGCATTCTGCTGACTTTGCATGATAACCCTGTGACATTACTCAGGTCCTTGTCTCCAATGCACTTGAGTGTTTAGTCACAATTCTCAGGCTGGGATTGCTGATTCTATCTATTTACAGTTCAAACGGGGCTAGAGAATACCAAGAAACACTGAAGGAGATCCACACATATTCCCTGCATCTCCATGATATAAAAGCAGCCCTACCTCTTCTCAATGATTAGACTCAGTTATACCTGCCAAGACTGTGACACCTCTTCTTGCTGTTGATGAAGGGACATACGAACCCAAAATGTCCATCTGACATCTTTAGCTTATAATTCCATGGGGAGTCTAGCTCTGTCCCCTGGTGAAAATGTGACCCCTTGGGGGCCAGAACCTGCAGAGTTGAAGGGGACAGGAAGCACAGACCACCCCAGGGTCATAGGGAATAATGGTATGTGATGCTACTCTGGCTTCCAGTCCTTGTTCCTAGACTCAAGAAAAAATCTCTGGTTCAGTGCATGCAATCCATCCCAGAATGGTATCTGTATTAGGGTTCCCCAGAGAAACAGAACCAAGAAGATATAGCATTTACATATTTACCCCTTCCCCAGAAGAATAGGTAAATCCCTTGAGTTTTTTACTCTTCTTGATATCCTATAACTTAAATACTATGATGTGAAATTAACAATGCCCAAATACTATGATGCAAATTCAATTATCCCATGCCACATGATTAGGGAATAAAGAAAGTGGAAAATGGAAAGAAGACAATACGAAATATGAATACAAATGTATTAATAATGAAATAGAGAGGAAATAGCCATGATACTTGCAGCTCTTGTATCTATCTATAGCTTGTATTGTAGCTGGTGTCTGTAACCATCTACTACTATCCACTCTATTCCCTTTGCCTTCAGCAAGTACTTCATCTGATCATAGTTCTTTATCTGGTGGTGTGACCCAAAATCTTCTTCCTAAAGCTTCTGGGCCATCAGTAGTCCTGTCTGTGTTGGGTTGTTAGTTTTCCACTCACCTTAGTCAGAGAACATGGTAGTACAGAGAGACACACTAAGGGATCGCCTACATTCCAGACACTCTTCTCTACCTTTTTACTCTGCCTTCCTTGCTGTGAAGCAGTAGTTCAGTTTCCCTTTAGTGATCAGGATCAATCACCCCAGCCATCATAGTAACTCCTTCAATTATCATTTCAGAAGTATGAGGAGGTGTGTGAGTTCAGAGGTGTGAGGAGCCCAAAGTGGCCAGGTGGCAATATTAGCTTCCAGTCAATAGAATCATTGTTTGTTTCTTGGCAGAAGTATTCCTTCCTCTAGGACTAAGACCTCTGGGGCAGCAAATCATGAAGTCATAGGAACAGGAAGCAAAAATTTTGCTAGTGCATCATTACGGTTAGTAGTGAGTGATGCCACTCCCATTTCCACCTCTTGATTCCTGGATCCATGAATCTCATCTGTGGGAAAAACAGCATCATGTATTGGACACCAATTCTGGGCATGTACAGCCTTCTGGAGGGCCTTTGCCCAGCCCTGCAAGGTATTGCTACCTAGCTGGCACTGTAACAGTCTTGAGAAGGCTGCTCCCCCATTCTATTAAGACAGCAGCTTCAAAATGGTGGGGAGCATGAAAACACTAGTGAATTCCATGACCGCACTTCTTTTGCTGTGCAGTGAGTTCCTTGATCAGAAGCAGTGTTGTGTGGACTACAGTGATGGTGAATAAGGAATTCTGTAAGTACCTGATGGCAGGAGTTGCTGTGTAGAAGGAAGGAAAATCTGTATCCACATTGTCTACTCCAGTAAGGATAAAATGTTGCCCCTTCCATGACGGAAACAGTCCAATGTAATGAATCACCTTCTAACATGAAGATAGTTGGCTGATTACCTCAGAGAATGGTGTCATCCTGATGATTTGGTGTTGGTCTCTGCCACTGCACACAGGGAAATTAGTGGTTGCTGTAGCCTGGTCATCCTTGGTGAGTAGAAGTCCGTGTTGCTGGGCCCAAGTGTAACTGCCACCCTCTAACCATAGCTACTTTGTTGATGAACTCTTTGGGTCATGATTGGTGGTTGGGGAAAGAGGCTGACTGGCATCTACAGAATGGGTCATTTTATCCACTTTTTTAAAAATTTAAATTCAATTTATTTAACATATACTGTATTATTAGTTTCAGAGATAATTACATATAACACCCAGTGTTCATTACATCAAGTGGCCTCCTTAGTGTCCATTGCCCAATTACTCCATGCCCCACCCACCTCCTCTCCAGCAACCCTCAGTTTGTTTCCAAGAGTTAGGAGCCTCTTATGGTTTGCCTCCTTCTCAGTTTTTGTCTTATTTTATTTTTCGTTCCCTTCCCCTATGTTCATCTGTTCTGTTTCTTAAATTCCACATCTGAGTGAAATCATATGGTATTTGTCTTTCTGTGACTGACTCATGTCACTTAGCTGAACACCCTCTAGTTCCATCCACATCATTGCAAATGGCAAGATTTCATTCTTTCTGATGGCTTAGTAATATTCAGTTGTACATATTCTATCTGCTTATTAAAATCCTCTTCTGAGGTAACCTTTTGGCTACCTTGGAGCATTCACATGGGACACAAATATGTTCATGTTTCCTTCAGAGAGGTCTATCCACATACCTCTTTCCCAAAGAGGTCACTAATTTTTGAATCACGTTCCTTCTAAGTCCCTGACCATGCAGCCACAGCCCATGAATTGTTATGAAATTCCTCATTTGGCCATTTCTCCTTACAAGCAAAGTGAAAAACCAGGTGCACATCCCAAAGTCCTGCCCACTGGTAGGATTTCTCTTCACCACTGCCTTCAGGGCTGTCCCAGAGAGGGGCTGCTGTGCCACAGCCGACCACATCAGCTTTGCCTGCATGTCATGCAGAACCATCTGGAAACCAGGCCTGAGTCTTCTCTTCCCCTGTCACCTGATCACAGGGAATTCCCCATGAAGCTATATATGCAGGTGGGAGAAAGAGAAGACAGTAGAGCAAGAGTGGGACTTTGGACATTGGGCCACTTCTTCATGTAACTTACTTCAGGGCCGGCTCAGGTCTGATCTTGTATATATCATTTCCATTTGATGGACTGTCAGTGTGCAAGCCCACGTTGTGGGTTGGTGGGTCAGAGATCACCCAGTTATGACAGTTAGCTCAGGTCACGTGGTAATTTGGTGGCCCACAAGTAAGCATTCAGTCTCTACTCAGGCCCAGTAACAGGCCAAGAGCTGAGCTGTTTCTAAAAGGGAAAGTAGTTATCTGAAGGTGAAGGCAGAGCCTTGCCCCCAGATCTTAAAAACCTGCCTTGCAATTCATCTCTAGGGGCCTGTCAAAGGCTCCAAACAGCATCTTCATCTGACACTGACACCTCAAGCACCATCAGATCTGCTGGATCATAAGCCCAAGTTACAGAGCAACTTGCATAGTAGCCTGGACCTATGGCAGAGGCTTTTCTTCTGGGCCCCACTTCAAACTAGCAGCTTCTCAGGTCACTTGGTAAATGGACTAGAGTAACACGCGAATGAGGAATATGTTGCCTCTAAAATCCAAAGAGGCCTTCTGCCCACTTTTTTGACGTGATGATCTGTTTTGTGTGTGTTGAGTTTGAGAAGTTCTTTATACATCTTAGATATCAGCCCTTTGTCTATAGTGGCATTTGCAAATATCTTCTCCCATTCCATGGGTTGCCTCATGGGGAACAAACCATGAGAGACTCTGGACTCCAAGAAACAAACTGAGGGTTTTAGAAGGGAGGGGGTGGGTGGATGGTTGAGCCTGGTGGTGGGTATTAAGGAGGGCATCTATTGCATGGAGCACTGGGTGTTGTACATAAACAATGAATCTTGGAACACTGCATCAAAAACTTAGGATGTATTTTATGGTGACTAACATAAAACAATAAAATTTTAAAAAAATAAAATTAAAGAGTTATTGTGCCTCTTTCTTGGTTATAGGAGAGCCAGATACAACTTATTCTTCATCTTAGAAGTGATAACTTCTAAGTGATATGTCCTACATGACAAGACCCCTACACATTCTGAAGTAAAAGTGAATTTTAGATTTATTTCTCACCCTAATGTACAAGTGTCTTACCAATAAGCCTAGAGTAGTTGCTACTTCTCAGTCACTATGTCTAATCAGCATAATCATCAATGCAATGGACCACTGTGACATCTTGTGGAAGGGAAAAACAATCAAGATCCCTCCAAACTGGGATGCCTGGGTGGCTCAGTGGGTTAAGCCTCTGCCTTCAGCTCAGGTCATGACCTTGGTGTCCTGGAATCGAGCCCTGCATCGGGCTCTCTGCTCAGCAGGGAGCCTAATTCCCTCTCTCTCTCTTCCTGCCTCTCTGCCTACTTGTGATCTATCTCTCTCTCTGTCAAATAAATAAATAAAATCTTAAAAAAAAAAAGATCCCTGCAAACTAAATTATGACCTAGGGATGGAGAGTTGCTATAACCCTAAAGAGATATACATTTTTGTATTATTGGCCTCACCAGCTGAAAGCAAACTGCTTCTGGTGGGCTTTATGGACAGGTGTGGAAGAAAAATGCATATGCTAGATCGATAGCTACACACCAGGTAGTGGGGGTATGTTAATTTGTTCAAGCAGTGAAACCCCTTCAGGTACGGCAGCTACAACTGGAGTCACTACCTGATCAAACTTACAATAAAATAATCTGCTGTCGTTCTCTAAGATTCATCTGTTTCCTGAACAGTCCAAATAGGAGAGTTGAATGGGAATGTCATAGGAATCACTACACTGGCATCTTTCAAATGGTGGCACTAATTTCTGCAATCCTTCTAGGGATGTGGTACTAAATGGCTTCCACTTGGCCTTTTCCACCATAATAGCCCATACTCTACAGGTCAAGGAACCAATGTAAGGAGTTTGCCAGCTGCTAAGTATGTCTGTTCCAATTATACATTTTAAAGTATGGGCATATAACTGGGCATATAACCACAGGATGGGTTCAGGGAATCACTGACCTGAGCTAAAACTGAGACAGACCTGAGCTAAAAAGCCACTGATCACTGATGTCCACAAGCTCTTCTACTCTGCCTGGAGGGCCACAGTATCGTTATGAGACCTGGAATTGGTGTCAGTTCTGAGCCTGTGCCCAGCAGTCTCTGAAAATTATGATTATTTTCTTTGCCCCAACGTACAACCCTGTTAAAAGGCACAGGTCCCTCTGGGGGAAGGCTGGGAGAAAGGTTAATCATATAAATTTTCATTGCTGTATCAGGTACCCTTTCTAAAGGGTACCCTTTCTAAAGGGTACCTGACCTCCCATTCATTGAAGAAGTTCTTCATCTCTAAACTGATTCAACTTGGGAATTGATTGAAGGACTGTGATTCATTGCGTTTATGATTTGAGTTAGACTTTCTGAAGACTTGACATAGAAATTTTTGCTTAGATACATCAAATAAGAATTTCTATTTCATTTCTAGGAACATTATGATTAACTAGCCAACACCTTAGGTGTGCATGCATGAGTCAGATTACTGTGATTGCTGGTTACACAAAAATAAAATTGAATACAATTAAAGGAAGACAAAAATGAAAAAATAGATATAAAACATAGGGGCGCCTGGGTGGCTCAGTTGGTTAAGCAGCTGCCTTTGGCTCAGGTCATGATCCCAGGATCCTGGGATCAAGCCCTGCATTGGGCTGCCTGCTTAGTGGGGACCCTGTTTCTCCCTCTCCCTCTGCCTGCCACTCTGCCTAGTTGTGCTTTCTATCTCTGTGTCAAATAAATAAAATCTTTTTAAAAATGTATAAAACATAAATGTAAAAATGAAAATTAAAGAAGACTTAAAGAGTTGATAAAACAAGAAATTAGCTGAAAAGGAAAAAAATTTTATCAAAAATTTTACGTATTTATTTGAGAGAGAGCATGAACAGGGTAAAGGGCAGAGGGAGAAGCAGGCTTCCCGCGGAGCAGGGAGCCAGATGCAGGACTCCATCCCAGAACCCTGAGATCATGACCTGATCCAAAGGCAGATGCTTAACTGACTGAGCCACCCAGTTGGCCTGGGGAGGGGGAAATAAACTGATAGACTAGAGAATCATGAGAAAAAAAACACAAATTCTATATACTATTTTCCCCTAGCACTGGAGATTTGCAGTTCTGTGTAATCAGTAAACTTGGCATTAGCTGGATGTTCTTGCTGGTGGTCTAGGGGAGGGGCCTGTTACTTTGATTCTCAGGTATCTGTACCAGCACAACCGCACCACTGTTGCCAGGCGCCTGGTAAGTAAATGCCTTCTGATTGCTTTATGTGGCTTTTGTTCCCTGAAGGCTTTCAGCATCGCTTTTAGGGATAAGAATGGCTGCTTGTTGATCTTGAACCCCAGAGCTCAGTGTTCGCTACCCCCTAATCTTCAGTGCACTCTCACAGAAAGGTAGTCAGTCACTCTTGTGTCCCTGGTTTCCATCCACACTCTGTTCACCCAGCCTGTGACCAGGCATTTTTATCTCAGGCATGAGACCCTGTTTCGAGTCTCCAAGCTTTGCAGACTCCTGCAGCAGGCACCCGTGCCATCCCTCCCAAGGAAGGAGGACTTCACTGCAGTTCTGCCTCTTGCTGGGCCCCTTTTCGGAGAGCAGTCACCCAACCAGGCTGCGGTTCATGGTTTATGGCAACACCAAGCAGATAGCTCATACCTGGGCTCGCTGTTTGTAGCCGGTTTCCCTGCTCCAATGCCTGGGAACTCTGCTGCCCTCAGGCACCCCCAATCTTTCTGTGACCCCTGGGGTTCTGAAACCATGCTGTCCCGCCTGTGATTCTGCAGTGCTTATCACCTGAGTGCCTTTCAGGCAGGGAAGTCCCTCCCTGGAGTAGATATCTCAAGGTGCCAATTTTGCTCTCTGCTGCTTATCACTTTCTGGTACCTGGTTTATGGAGGTGTGTTGATTAATAGCCATACATTTGGATGCGTTTCTGCCAATATTTTTTCATTATTGTTCTCTAATTTACTTACATTTTGTTCAGAGAACTTTTCTTGTATCATTTTAAACCTCTTAAATTTCTAGAGACTTGCTTCATAGACCAACAGAGTGAATTTTCCATGTGCACTGGAAAAGAATGCATATGGGGCACCTGGGTGGCTCAGTGGGTTAAAGCCTCTGCCTTCAGCTCGGGTCATGATCCCAGGGTCCTGGGATTGAGCCCTGCATTGCGCTCTCTGCTCGGTGGGGAGCCTGCTTCCTCCTCTCTCTCTCTCTCTGCCTGCCTCTCTGCCTACCTGTGATCTGTCTGTCAAATAAATAAATAAAAATCTTAAAAAAAAAAAAAAAAAGAATGTGTATGCTGGGGTACCTGGGTGGATCAGTCAGTTAAGCGGCCAATTAAGAGACTATTGATTTTGGCTCAGGACGCGATCTCAGGGCCGTGAGATCAAGCCCTCTCTCAGGCTCTATGCTAAATGTGGAGCCTCCTTAAGATTCCCTCTCCCTCTCCTCCTCCCCCACCCCCTGCTTGTGTGCACATGCTCACTCTCTCTAAAAAAATAAAATTTTTAAAAAAGTATTCTGCTACTTTTGGGTGTAATGTTTTCTAAATGTCACATAAAGTTGTGATACTACAACTCAAGTTGGTTGATATTACAACTCAAGGCTTCTATATCTTTACTGATTTTCTATCTACTTGTTCCATCAATTAGTGAGAGAGGAGTGTTAAAATAATCCACAGATAGGGCGCCTGGGTGGCTCAGTGGGTTAAGCCGCTGCCTTCGGCTCAGGTCATGATCTCAGGGTCCTGGGATCGAGTCCCACATCGGGCTCTCTGCTCAGCAGGGAGCCTGTTTCCCTCTCTCTCTCTCTCTGCCTGCCTCTCCATCTACTTGTGATTTCTCTCTGTCAAATAAATAAATAAAAAATCTAAAAAAAAAAAAAAAAAAAAAAAAAAAAAAAAAAAAAAAATCCACAGATAATAGATTTACATATTTCTCCTTTTAACTGCCAGGTTTTTTTTTTTTTTTTACCTTGTGTTTATTGTATTTTTATTATCATTTGCCTATGTAGTTAGGATTGTTATGTTTTCTTGACAAAGTGACCCTTTTTTTTTATCATTATGAAATGTCTCTCTTTATCTCTAACAGCATTTTTTTGTCTTCAGTCAACTTTCTCTGATGTCAGTTTAGCAATTCTACTTTTTTACAATTAGTGTTTACGTAGCTAACATTTACTATTCTAGTATCTTAGTCTATGTGATGTGCTTAACAAATAGCATGGAGGACAAGGGGAGTTAGGAGAAGGGAGTTGGGGGAAATTGGAAGGGGAGGTGAACCATGAGAGACTATGGACTCTGAAAAACAATCTGAGGGCTTTGAAGGGGTGGGGGGTGGGGGGTCGGGGTGCCAGGTGGTGGGTATTAGAGAGGGCACGGATTGCACGGAGCACTGGGTGTGGTGCAAAAACAATGAATACTGTTATGCTGAAAATAAATAAATAAATAAATTAATTAATTTTTTAAAAAGAAAGAAAATAGCCAGAGGATGCAACATGTGCAAAGCATAATGGAAAATGGTATCAGAAATATTGGAATACTGTTATGCTGAAAATAAAACAAAAACAAAAACCTATATTCTTTATACCTATTTAAAAAAAAAAAAGAAATATTGTTTGACTCAGTTTACAAAGAGTGACATTTGAAAGTTATCTGGACTGAACGCAAAAAAAAAAAAAAAAAAAAAAAAAACAACCTCTCACTGAACGCAAAAAAAAAAAAAAAAAAAGAAAGTTATCTGGACCATATACGGAAGGTGTCTGATTAGACATGTGTTTGCAAGAGACAGGATTTCCAAAAACACTGAAAATAAACTGAGAAGAAGACAAATTGGGGACCAAAACTGGGCAGTACCAAAGGGAGCATTATAAATACACATATTTTAAATATTCAAAGTTGAATTTTGAGCAAGAACTGCTTTGAATATTTAAAATATGTGCATTTATAAGCTCCCATTGGTACTGCCCAGTTTTCGTCCCCAATTTGTCTGAATGGGAAGAAATCAGAGAGGGAGACACACTGTATGAGACTCTTGATTCTGGGAAACAAACTGAGGGTTGCAGAAAGGGAGATTGATGTGGGGAGGAGGTACTGGGTCATGGGAATTAAAGAGGGCATGGTGCGGTGAGCACTGGGTGTTATATTCAACTAATGAATCATGGAACATCATATCAAAAACTAATGATGTACCCTACCTTGGCTAATTGGATTAAAGTTAATTAATTAATTAATTTAAAAAGAGGACTTAAGTATTATTTTTGCTTTTCCTGATCAATTTAATACAATTAATCCATTCACATTAATTATTTTATTCAAATATTTATTCTGTATTGGACATTGTTCTAGATATTAGGATACAACAACAAAACAGATAAAAACAACCTTGACCTCAGAGATTACATTCTGATACTCAAAGTAAATACTTCACAAGCATACCCAAATGTCAAATCAAAGCAAAGAGGGCAGACAAGACGGGCTAGGAAGCACAGAAGGAACAGGGTCAGGAGTTTTTATGAAACAAATAATTTGTTTACACTTTAACAAAATTTCATTTCTTTCTCTCTTTTGGTTATCAAATAAAGCCAAGAGGTTGGGTGGGATAAACATTATTATCATTATCCCTTTCAGATTCTGGAGTAGAAAGTTAGAAACATTTGAATAATTTCTTCTCCTTTTTTACATCTTTTAATAGCAGTAGGCACTGTTGCTATAGGGAAACCCATCCTGCACATAGCCATCTTCTGGGCACTGATGGGATACCCCATGGCACCACTCTGGAAGAGCACAGTTATTGACCTGATGTCTCAGAGTTCCCCTGATGACATGAATCTGGCAGTCTGTTTGTTCTGTGCTTATCATTGGGAAAACATTTCTATGATTCCAAATCCCAATCCCAGTCAAAATCACGTAAGTACCCAACGGCTGATAAATGGAACAGCAAGTTCTTAATTGACTGAGCCACCCAGGCAATCCTGGAAGAGCAAGTTCTGGTCAGCAACAAGAAATACATTCTCTGCATCTTTGAGAGGTTATTTTGGGAGTAAATGAAGTCTGAATCCTCACATGCCTGTCTCCAGCCTTTTTGATGAAGTCGTATTTGTGCTCAAAAACAAAACAAAACAAAAACACCAACAACAAAAACACAAAGAGGACTAACTTGGAAGAAATGGAGCTTTATTTGCTGCTTAAAACAATGACCAGTAGAAAGAAAGGTGTTAGGAATTACCTTTGCTTAATGGCAATGTTTCTGATGTTTCTGATATTGACAAGGGAAGGTCCCTGCATTTCTCTGTACACTGTCAGAAATGTGCTGAGTTTCAGGCATGTAAGAACATTTCCACTGCCAAGAGACTAAAACTTATGCATAGGATATTAAATCAGAGGCATTTTCCTAACCTGAGGACTGAGTCTTAGTCTCCATGGGACCACAATGTTTTCTAAGGTACATAAATACAGCAGCTGACAGTAAAAACAAAACAGACAAAATAAGACTCACAACTAGTAGCAAGAAAACTTTTTTGGCAGATGCTGGGCCACTGTCAACACTACCTCCGTAGCCTCTGTGCAGGCAATATGGTGGGGACCACCCATAGCCACAGTGGCAGTGATGCTTATTATTGCAGACCCCCCTCAGGTTGCAGGTCTCAGCCAGGCAGGCTTGTGACAAGAGAGACAAACTGACACACTTCCTGTGTATGCAGATCTTTCCTGGACCACACACGGTGCCATCTTTTACTTCACCCACATCGGGCGTATCCATTCCTAAGTGATAGTCAATGCTCCAGCAGGTGACACCGTTGATGTGAGTTTGCTGCAAAATCGAGTGATCTCTCAGATGGGGAATAGCTCTCACATTCTCACACTGAACTCTCCCACAAAAGATATCTGAGGTATTGCATTTCAGGTATGTCGTGCCATTTATACCACAGTGGCCGAACTGGTTTCCCAGGGAGTTGATCTCTTTATAGCAACTCTCAGGTGCACTCTTTGCTCCTTCACCAAAAATCTTCCTGCACTGGTCGTCATGGTTATTACATCTCTTTTGGTAGCAGTAGGCATCGTCACCGCAGGGAATGCCATCCTGCACGTATCCATCTTCTGGGCACTGATGGGATGTCCCATTGCACCACTCTGGAAGGTCACATTTATTGACACGATGTCTACAGAGCTCCCCTGATGGCATGAATTTACAGTCCTTGCAACAAAGCCCAAAAGCACAAGCAGCCCCAGGCCTCAGCGTACAGTTCAACAGACAACAGGGATCTTGTTCACACTGCCTTATAGATCCACAGTCACATTCCTCTTCTCCTTCAACTATATTGTTCCCACAGTGCTTCAACATGAAAACATCTTCCGGACGTGGAATGTTGTGCAGACATGATCCTTGGTTTAAAGTGGTTTTTGTAAAAGCCATATAACTACAATTGGTGAATTTCTTTCCTGGTCCTCTGATAGCATTCATGATGCAATCACTTTCCTCACATAAACAGAATTCTTCATCATGCTGCATACCCAAAGTATGTCCTAACTCATGGGCCACAGTGAGGGCAAAAAGAGACCAGGAGTCTCTTTGGAAATTATTAACCCCACAATCAATAGGAGGACGACATATTCCTGCAATATAGGCTATGCCAAGTACACTTATAAATGAATTTTGTATGAAAAAATGTGCAACATCATACTGTAGCTGGGAAAGACTGATTTGTTTCCACTGAGAGAAATCCTCCAAAACCTGTTCTATGCTTATCATTGGGAAAACATTTCCTTGATTCCAAATCTCAATCCCAATCAAAATCACGTAAGTACCCAACTGCTGATAAATGGAATCCACTATGTTAACAACAAGGAATACATCCTCCTGCACCACTGAGAAGTTGTTTTGAGAAAAAATTAAGAAATTGTGATCTACCACCACAACCAGCTCCAGAAACCATGAGTGGGTCCACCATTTATCATTAGAATTTTGTTTCAAAGTTGACTTCTTAGCCTCTTCAAATTTCAACTGTTGGAGTGCTATCTCCTTTGTTAAGCCACATCTCATAGGTGGGAATTTTGTCTCATTAGTGTTTACCTCATAAACCAAGTGTTCAAATTTGGTAGAATGCCTGATGGGCTCAATTTCATAAGCAAGGTCATTAATCTGCAGCATTCCTCGAAAACCTCCAGAACAGGTACTGAGGGCAACCAGGGACTTAGGGACTCCTTCCACATAACCATGATAGTAGCAGTCATCAGGAACAAAAGGCTGATCCTGGAGGAGGGCATGCTGGTCCATGTAGGTGAATACTGGGAAGTGTTTGGAAACCAAGAGCTTCTTGACCTTCATGTGGACAACATGTCTCCAGCCCCCAAACTGCAGGCTGTAGGAGAGCCAGCCTGGAGTTTTTGCACTTCTGCCCCTATCAGTCACCTTCATGGGGGTCACCACTTCTGGGGACCTGAGGTATTGGGAGGGCCCAGACTGAGAGAAGCCAGAAGGGAATAGAGACATTCCAACCCAGAACAGCAGGAGAACAACTCTCAGGAGCACCTCAGCCTCACCAACCACCATTATGGAGCTGCCATTACAGAGCCATCTGTCCAGAGAAAAAGCATGAGGCACTGCTGGTCTGGTTGCTCCAAACTGGTCATTGCATAGAGCTGACCTTTAAGTATGTGTGTCCTGGTGGAGTTGACCATCAGAGCTGCAGTGCTGGAAGTGAAAATAAAAGGGTGGGAATTGGTTAAGCAAAGTGGGAAAGAATCAAATGGCAAAAAAAAAAAAAAAAAGCAATTAATGAATTAAGGGGAAAAAAAAGAAAATGCTTTGGATTTTCTTTCAATAAGTGGAGATAGGAATTTAGAGGGGTACAAATAAGACAATATTGGCCATATGTTGATAATTGTGAAAGTCAGATGATAGGTACTTGGGTTTTCATTATACAATTATCTCAATCCATGTGGGGGTGGGGTATGAAAATCTCCACCAAAAAAGTTAAAGCAGGGGCGCCTGGGTGGCTTAGTGGTTTGAGGCCTCTGCCTTCGGCTCGGGTCATGGTCCTGGGGTCCTGGGATCAAGCCCCGCATCGGGCTCTCTGCTCAGTGGGGAGCCTGCTTCCTCCTCTCTCTCTTCCTGTCTCTCTGTCTACTTGTGATCTCTGTCTGTCGAATGAATAGATAAAATCTTAAAAAAAAAAAAAAAAGTTAAAGCAAAACTAAGTAGGCTTCAGAGTAGGGGGCCTCTCTATCTCAATTTGTCCAAGACCATGTTGGTTTATGCCTATTGCCCCACATAACTATTGACTCTTGCCCCTTTAGACTATCAAAACTGTAGAGATCAAAAACAATCACGGTTATGTCAGTTTGCATTGGTCTTATTATTTGCTTTAATCTTTCTTTACCACAAGTTGTTTTCTTGTCTCCTGATTGTATTTGCCTTCATAACTCTACTGGACTACAAGGTCACTGAGTGCAGAGTTTATGATTTTAACTCATTTTAGTACCCCCTATCATGCATAGTATAGTTCTTTATACAATGAAAAATGAAAAAAAAATGTGGAAAGTACTGGAGTACTTGGATTATAGATGAATGATACTTAAAATGTACTTCATTTAATTATTATTTTTAGAAGAGGAAAAAGATTCACAGAAAGCAGACATCTTTTAAAAGAATGGGGAGAACAACACTTATCTGTAAAAGAATATCGGACAAAAGAAAATACCTTATGAAGAGAAGATGAGAATCCATACAGTTTAAAGGCTTGGGAAGAAGAACTCTGTCTTCTTGGGACAGAGTCACAGAGTGTCTGGAATTTTAGGATTGCCAGGGAAAATCCCTGATGTTGGCTCAGATTTACCAACAACTTTTGACAGTGGGTATTTTCTGTACCTGGCATTCACTATGTCTAGCAACACTCACCCATTTCTATATGTATTAAACAAGTATTTGGGTGTTTCAAGCATACAGGATATTGGGCTAGATACTAGGGATCTAAAATAAAAATAGAGAGCATTAAATAAATTATCAGTTTAATTTTTGGTTGAAAAAAATTCAGAAACTTGTGGCATAAGCAAGAATGAGCTTAAAGGGCCTGTAAGTTTTACTTACTATTTTTAAATGTTTTGTATCCTTTTGCTGAGGAGAGTATCTGTAGACTCCATCTAGTCTCAACTGAGTGACAAAAATGGGGCTAAGAAGCACTGAGTTTGTAGAAAAACAGACACTCAATCAGACCATTATAATATGATCTGAACCAGATTAATCTAAGGCTAGTAACGGTTATGATTTAAGGACTCTTAGTATATAGGCCTCCATAAACTCCTGGGAGGTTTTAGCAATGCAATTTATGAAAGTCATCAAGGTAAGAGTGTTCAAATTAGCCACTACACAGGAAAATTTGGAATGCCCTGAAATACTATACCTCCTATATAAAAGGCTTGATAAAGGTTTTCTGAAATTTAATTACTTATGTAATTATTTTATTACCAATAACAAGTTGTGAGGTTGAATTTTTTCAAACAGAACAAAACCTGGATTAACTCTGTCACATACTTTTTCCAATTCTATATCAAAATTACCATACACTACTACTGCAGGGGGATAAAAAAATCTCAAAACAATGTGAGTGAAAATCTTAAAAATGAACAATCAGAACTGGAATGGTTTGTCTTGGCTCCCCACTCTAAGAAATGGAGACCAGAAGTCAGCTGATATTTCAGACCCTCCTAGGCTTTATTGTTCTTTTCTTCATTCTCCCCAATGCTGCATTTACACATCCCTAATATTCTGAGTTTCCTCATTTATGTTTAGTGTCAGCTGAAAATACATTCTGATTGCCTTTCTATTTTTTCACTTTTTATTTGTTTTTATTTTTTTTCTCCTAAAGGAGCACATTTTTTAATTATATTCAGTTAGCCACTGTGTAGTTCATCATTAGTCTTTGATGCAGTGTTCAGTGACTCGTTAGTTGTGTATAACACCCAGTGCTCATCACAACATGTGTCCTTCTCAATACCCATCACCAGGCTGACCCATTTTCCCCTCTTCTGAAACCCTCAGTTTGCTTCCTGGAGTCCATAGTCTTTCGTGGTTTCTCTCCCTCTCTGATTTTTCCTTCTGATTGCCTTTCAATCACAGATTTAAATAGTTAACTAAGTAGGCTTCCTCTTTTCCTTTTTAATAGACATTATGTAAGTTTATTATTTACTCTAGATTTGCTATGCTGGTAGATAGGGAGGACCTATTGACCTGAACAATATCCTTAGCATTAACCTGCCTTGAATCAGGTGAATGGACAGGCACTTTATTCCAAGGTGCAAGTAGCTCCTAAGGGAACAGCAAAGTTCATAGACAAATTCAACTATATGAAAACTTACAAGGACAAAGATTTCTGAGTTGGGTGAGATCTTAACTTAAAATTTTCTCTTTGTATCTTCCTTTATGTGTTTGTTATTTATTACAGAGTGGAAATTGTTGTGCATGGGAGGCTGGAGAATGAGACAAGCCAATAGAAACAAGAGTGTTATAGCGAAGGCTGCTAAGCTCTATAAACCGTGTTCTATAATTAATTTTTTTTCTCGGACCTCATTTTTTTTTACTAAAGTGAGCAAACTCAATGTCTTACAAAAAATACCTTCAGTAGTATGCTGGTAATTTTTTTTATTATTAGCTTTTTTATTTTTTATTAACATATAATGTATTATTAGTTCCAGAGGTAGAGGTCTGAATCGCCAGGTTTAAACACCTTAGACTTCATCTTGAGAACAGACAACAACAGAAGAATTCTTCAAAGAATCTTTGATCCATATTCACTGTTCCCATTATATTATTCCCAGGACCTCAAAGACCCAAACTCCTAAAGGAACATCACCCTCCATTAATACTGTGAAGTAATGTCCTTAAAAATCCATATTCTCTAACATTATTGGAATCCCAAAATAGACAACAGCCTTCCTCTATATGGTTTATCAACTCTTCCTTTCCCTACAGCTATTTCAGGTTCCTAAAGACCTCTACCTATGCATCTCCCCTCTTACCCCACCATGTTATATGCACTGTTTTCCCATCTGTCTGTCAATGGCTGGCGTGTTAGAGAGTCATGAAATCAATTTAATGGGCCCTGACCTGCAGCTTTTTCTTTAACAAAATTGAATAAAAACATCAGAGGACATTCTTAGAAATTCCTTAGCAACTCATACATATGGTGCCAAAATTTGGAGGTGTTTTTGTATGTGTGGTCACTGGATCACAATATAAAATGGATTTCTTATTCTTCAACACAATAAAAAAATATATATCTGTAGTGGTGGCAAATCTAAAGACAAATGCTTTCTCATTACCCACCTATCTGAACCCACAACCATTTCTACCTCTCTCCTAACCCACTCCATGTCCCAGTCCCAGAAGAATCCTTCTCCAGATTCAGTTCCATAGCACATCTTTTAACTACATGTGGACTGATTCTATTAATGTTCCCTACTTTCAACTCTATTTCATCTGTCCGTTATTGGCAGTCAGAGTAACCAACTTGTTCTAGTTTACCCAGGACTGTCCTGGTCTTAAAACGGAAAGTCCCACATCCCTGGTCTTAAAATGGAAAGCCCCACATCCCAGCAATTCCCTCACTCCAAGGCAAACCGAAACAATTGGTCACTTTATCTACAGCACCTTACCCCTGACCCATGCTCAAAAAGGAAGACAATGCAAAAATTAAGAAACTTCACATTATCCAAGGTACTACTCTGGTTATCAACTTGTGCAGAGACCCAAATTTGACAGATGACTTACCGACAGAAGAAACAATTGTTTTCATGGCTTTTTCTTTCTTGATGGTTGGCTCCACACCTACGAATGAGCAAAGATTTGTAGCTGACCTCACATAACAAAGGAAAACAAAGGGAAACCTCCGCCTTTCATCTCTGAGGTGACAAAGTTCTAGATTTAGTTGCTTGGCAACAAGGATCTTTCACTTCAGAAACAACTGGCTGTCAAAGATATTTTGCTCTGGCTCCACTATTTCTATACAACTTCAATATAATTGGAATTGGATAGCCTCCTCAGCTCCATTCTGTGTCCTCCTACAGTGTAGCTTCATTTCTGCTTCATAATTTTGCTCATGCTACTGTGTTGGCCTAGACTGTGTAAATCACTTTTCACAACAGAACTAAATTATATGGTCACTTTGTAGGTCAAGATCAAATTCTACATTTAGTATCAAATATTTTCTAAATAATCTAGACAACATTGATATACTATAATTCCCTTTATAATTGCCATATTCAATAATTTTTATTATAGTTTATAATCTTAAGTCTTTTTTTTTTTATAATCTTAAGTCTTAAAAATTGTATCTCCTGTTATGTTTTTGAGAAAAATATGCTCAAAATCATTTGCTAGAGAATTTATAACACAGTATTTGGCAAAATATATAATCTATAAGATGATTCCAATTATATAAATATTACATAGAATAATAATATTACTGCTAACTCTTGAGTAGATTCTATTTTAAATGGATTCTTGGCCAATGACTCTTGCTACCTGCTAATTTAACTAATAGATTCAGAGCTCTATAATTATCAAGTAGAAGCATTTTTAATGACAGTCCTTTTCTATTTCCTCTCAGAAAAATTTCTTCTATTCATGTTGGATTTCTCAGAAATCTGCTGCAGGAGTGCTGACAATACTGACTCCACCTTTGGCCCTTATCTTGTTCATGTCCCTGCAATGACCACCCTTGTTCCAGGTCTTGTGTAGGTTAATGTATGCCCTGACCAGAAAATGGGAAGCCTTCTGATCTTTCTTCTGGTGCACAGATGGTGCCATTTTAGATAACTGCCCTTTTCTCTATAAAATCTGTGGGTTAAGGTCCTGACTTTGTGGAGAGTGGCTGCACAATGTCAGGATCGTTCACCGTTTTTGTTTTTGTTTTAATTCTTTATTAAAATTAAATTTGGGTAACATACAGTGTATTATTAGTGTCAGGAGTAGAATTTAGTGATCCCTCATTTGCATATAACACCAAGTGTTCATTATATCAAGTGCCCTTCTTAATGCTTATCACCCAGTTACCCCATCGCCCTACCCATCTCTCCTCCAGCAAGCCTCAGTTTTTTTTTTTTCCTAGAGGATTTTTTTTTACTATCCTTCCTCCACTTTCCAACACCTGCATACATTAACATACATTAACATACATGTTGCATGGAGCACTGGGTGTGGTGCATAAACAATGAATTCTGGAACACTGAAAAGAAATTTAAAAATTAATAAAAATTTAAAAAAAAGAAAATTTGAAATCTTATATTTCTATAATTATGAGAGAAACATCTATAATTTCAAATTCTCCCTCAGAGGAAACTCTGGATTAACACAACTATTCTGAATAAATAAATGAGTAAGTAATACCAAAAAAAAATGTAGGGGGACAAAATTCCTAAATTAAGATTCACAGAGTGGCTGTAAGACTAAAAAAAACAAGGACATCTATACACTGCCTTTAAGAGGCTCACTTCAGAAGTAAGACATTCACAGACTGAAAATGTAGGGATGGAAAAATATATTCCATTAAAATGGAAAAGAAAAGAAAGCTGTAGCTATACTCAAACAAAATACACTTTAAAGTAGAGACTGTAATAAAAGACAAAGAGGGGTACCAAATAAAGATAAAATGGTCAATCTAGCAAGAGAATATAACATTTATAAATATATATATATATATATACACCACATATAAGAGCACCAAAATATATAAAGAAAATATTAACAGACCTAAACAGAGAAATTGAGAGTAATGCAATAATAGTGGAGAATTTTAGCACTCCAATGATATCAGTGGGGAGATCATCCAGACACAAAATCAGTATAGAAACACTCACCTTCAATGATGCATTAGGCCAGCTAGATACAGAAATTACATCCAAAAGTAACAGGATACACATTCTTCTCCAGTGCAGTGGAACATTTTTCATGATAGAATACATGTTAAGCCAAAAAACAAGTCTCAATGAATTCAAGAGGATTGCAATCATACAAAGCATTTTTTTTCTGGCAACAATGGTATTAAACAAGAAATCAATTTTAAAAAGAAAACACGACAAGTTATAAATATGTGGAGATTAAATAACATATTACTAAGAAAGGGCTGGCTTATAGAAGAAAGCAAAGGAGAAATTTAAAAAAAATAAAGGCAAAAGAAAACAGAAATACAGCATCCCAAAATCTATGGGATGCAGCAAAAGTGTTTCTAAGAGGAAAGTTCACAGCAATATAGGCTTACTTAAAGAAGCACTGGGGAAAGGACTTTAGTCCAGCCCCCAGACAGGATTCAGGAGTTGTGTTGTGTGTGCATGAACCAGGGGCGGCTCCTGGTTTTAAAAGCACAAATAATAGAGATGAGCCAACCCTGGGGTCAACTTTTAGGAGTCTTGCTGTGGGGCCTGAGACTGGGGAAGCTGTGGCTTTCAACAGCATAGACAGAAACGGAGACTGTATTTCCTGGAGAGCTCAGTGAAGAGCAGACTTTGATTTTTCTGTTCTGAGACAGAGGTTTGAATGTGGTCATTTCTGCTCTGACTCTCAGAAGGGATGCAGAGAGCCATCGGGGAAAGCCATAAGAGAACAAAAGACCAAAAAACTGGTTCTCAATGAGCCCAACTCCATGCCCTTGAGAGGAGACAGGGCAAATCTGCCCAAGCAGGGTTGCCTGAGTAACAGTACAGCAGGCTCCTCCCCAGAAGATAGGCTGGAAAACAAGAGGACAACAAACCTAGAGTCCCTATAAAAACAGGTGCACCTTGCTTGGGTCATGGTTAATACTTTGGACTCAGTACATTCAGTCAACCCTCTCCCCCCACAACAGAATGACTAAGTGGAGGAAACCCTAACAAAGAAAAAAAATCAGAGACTGTGGCCTCTGCCACAGACTTAATGGATATGGATATAAGCAAGATATCAGAAAGACTTCAGAGTAACAATTACAAAGTTGAGATCTAGGCTTGAGAAAAATGTTAGCAACAATATAGAATCTCCAAGGGCAGAAATGAGATCTAATCAGGCCAAACGTAAAAATGCTATGAATGAAAGGCAGTCTAAACTGGATACTCTGACTTCCAGGGTTAACAAGGCAGAAGAACAAATTGTGAGCTAGAAGATAAGATGATAGAAAAGAAGGAAACCAAGGAGGCCTGGGAAAAACAGATTAAAGCCCAAGAGATCAGACTGAGAGAGATTAATGGTGACATGAAATGTTCCAATGTGAAATATGGGGATCTCTGAGGGGGTGGAGAGAGAGAGAGAGAGAGAGGTCTAGAAGATATATTTGAGCAAATTGTGGCTGAGAACTTCCCTAATCTGGAGAAGGAAACAAGCATTCATGTCCAAGAGACAGAGAGGACCCCTCCCAAGATCAAAGAGAACAGATCAATGCTTTGACATATAGTAGTAAAACTAGCAAATCTTTTTTTTTTAAAGATTTTATTTATTTATTTGACAGAGATCACAAGTAGGCAGAGAGGCAGGCAGAGAGAGAGGGAAGCAGGCTCCCCATTGAGCAGAAAGCCTGATGCGGGGCTTGATCCCAGGACCCTGGGATCATGACCTGAGCTGAAGGCAGAGGCTTAACCACTGAGCCACCCAGGTGCCCTAAAACTAGCAAATCTTAAGTCCAAGGAAACAAACCTGAAAGCAGCTAGGGGGAAGAGATTTCTTATGTTTACAGAGGGAGAAACATCAGAATAACATCTGACCTGTCCACAGAGACCTGGCAAGCCAGAAAGGGATGACAAGACATGCTCAAGATACTAAATGAAAAGAACATGCAGCCAAGGATACTTTATCCAGCAAGACTGTCATTCAGAATGAATGGAGAAACAAGATGCTCCCAAGACTGGCAGAAACTGAAAGAACATGTGACCACCAAGCTGGGCCTGCAAGAAATATTAAGGAGGGGGGGGGTTATAAAAGGAGAAAGACCCCAAGAGTGATATAGAACAGAAATTTACAGAGACAATCTATAGAAACAAGGACTTCACAGGCAAAATGATGGCAATAAAATCACATCTTTTAATAATCGCTCTCAACATGAATGGCCTGAATGCTTCCATGAAATGGCACAGGGTTGCAGATTGGATAAAAAGACATAAATACATGACCTATCCATATGCTGTCTACAAGGGACTCATTTTGAACCTATACATCCAGGCTGAAAGTCAATGGATGGAGAACCATTCACCACACTATTGGACCACAAAAGAAAGCTGGGGTAGCAATTCTCATATCAGACAAATTAGATTTTAAGCTAAAGACTGTAGTAAGAGACACAGACAGACACTATATTATTCTTAAAGGATCTTTTCAACAAGAAGATCTAACAATTATAAATATCTATGCCCTCAACATGGGAGCCGCCAACTACATAAGCCAGCTGTTAACCAAAATAAATAAACTTTTTGATAATAACACTTTAAAGGTAGGAGACCTCAACACTCCACTCTCAGCAATGGACAGATCATCTAAGCATAAGATCAAAGAAACAAGAGCTTTGGATGACACACTTGACCAGATGGATGTCATAGATAAATACAGAACATTCCACCCTAAAACACCAGAATACTCATTCTTCCTCTGTGCACACACAGGAAGACCTGAATAGACCACATATTGGGTCACAAATCAGGTTTCAACTGATATCCAAAGATTGAGATTATTCCCTGCATATTTTCAGACCACAATGCTTTGAAACTGAAACTCAATCACAAGGAGAAATTTGGGAGGAACTCAAACACTTGCAGGGTAAAGAGAATCCTGCTAAAGAATGATTGGGTCAATCAGGAAGTTAAGAAGAACTTAAAACAATTCACTGAAACCAATGAGAATGAAAACACATCAGTCCAAAAGCTATGGGATAGTGCAGATGTGGTCCAAAGGGGGAAATACATAGCCATCCAAGCCCCTGTCACCAAAAAAGTAGTAAAATCCTGAATACACAAGCTAAACTTACACCTAAAGGGACTGGAGAAAGAAAAACAAATAAAACCTAAACCAAGAAGGAGAAGAGAAATAATAAGGATTAGAGCAGAGAACAGTGAATTAGGAGCTGGAAAAACAGTAGAACAGATCAACAAAACTAGAAGCTGATTCTTTGAAAGAATTAATAAGATCAATAAACCACTGGCCAGACTTATCCTAAAGAAAAGAGAAAAGACCCAAATTAATAAAATTATAACTGAAAGGGGGACAGATCATGACTAATACCAAGGATATAGAAATAGTTATTAGAAAGTATTACCCACAACTATATACCAATAAATTCAACAAACTGGAAGAAACAGATGCCTTCCTGGGAAACCTATAAACTACCAACACTGAAACAGGAAGAAATTGACAATCTGAATAAACCAAAAACCTGTAACAAAATTGAAGCAATAATGATAAATTCCCAAAAAACAGGAGTCAAGGACCTGATGGATTCCCAGGGGAATTCTACCAAACATTTAAAGAAGAAATAATACCTATTCTGCTGAAGCTGTTTTAAAAACAAAAATAAAAACAATACAAACAAACAAACAAAAAGAAGGAAAACTTCCAAACTCCTTTTATGAGGCCAGCATTACCTTGATCCCAAAACCAGACAAAGACCCATCAAAAAGGAGAATTACAGACCAATGTCCCTGAGGAATATGGATGCCAAAATTCTCAACAAGATCTTAGCCGGGGTGCTTGGGTGACTCAGTGGGTTAAGTCTCTGCTTTCAGTTCAGGTCATGATCTCAGGGCCCTGGATCTCAGGATCAAGCCGCACATCAGGCTCTCTGCTTAGCAGGGAGCCTCCCCCCGCGCCCCCCCCCCCGTGTACTTGTGATCTCTCTGACAAATAAATAAATAAATAAATAAAATTTTTAAAAAGATCCTAGCCAATAGGATCCAAAAGCACATTAAAAGGATTATCCATCACGACCAGGTGGGATTTATTCCTGGAAGGCAAGCATGGCTCAACATTTGCAAATTAATCAGTGCAATAGAACAAATCAATAAAAGAAGAGAGAAGAACCACATGGTCCTCTCAATTGATGCAGAAAAAGCACGTGACAAAATACAACATCCTGTCCTGATTAAAACTCTCCAGAGTATAGGGATAGAGGGAACATTCCTCAATTTCATAAAAACCATCTATGAAGAGCCCACAGTGAATATCATTCTCAATGGGGAAAAGTTGAGAACCTTTCCTTTAAGATCAGGAACATGATAAAGATTCCCACTCTCACCACTATTATTCAACATGATACTAGAAGTCCTAGCATCAATAATCAGACAACAAAAAGAAATAAAAGTTATTCAAATTGGCAAGAAAGAAGTCAAACTCTCTCTTCACAGATGACATGATATTTTATGTGGAAAACCCAAAAGAAAACCCAAAAGACTCCACCCCTTACTAGAACTCATTAAGCAATTCAGTGATGTGGTAGGGTACAAAATCAATGCACAGAAATCAGTTGCTTTTCTATACACAAACAATGTAATTATAAAACAAGAAATTAGGGAATTGAATCCATTTACAGTAGCACCCAAAACCATAAGATACTTAGGAATAAATCTAACTAAAAGGGTAGAGTATCTATACCTAGAAACTACAGAACACTTATGAAAGAAATTGAGGAAGACACAAAGAGATGGAAAAGCATTCCATGCTCATGGATTGGAAGAATAAACATTGTTAAAATGTCTGTCCTGCCCACACCAATCTATACTTTCAATGCCATCTCTATAAAAATACCTTTGACATTTTTCACAGAGCTGGAACAAACAATCCTAAAATTTGTCTGGAACCAGAAAAGACCTTGCATCACCAAAGGAATGTTGAAAAATAAGAACAAAGCTGGAGCCATCACATTGCCTGATTTCAAGCTATGTTACAAAACTATGATCATCAGGACATCATGGTATTGGCACAAAAACAGACACATAATAATGAATACTGTTATGCTGAAAATAAATAAAAAATAAATAATAAAAAAAAGACACATAGGTCAAAGGAACAGAATAGAGACTCCAGAAATGGATCCTCAACTCTACAGCCAACTAATCTGTGATAAATCAGGAAAACAATATCCAACGGAAAAAAGTCTCTTCAATAAATGGTGTTGGGAAAATTGGACAGCCACATGCAGAAGAATGAACCTGGACCATTCTCTTATACCATACACAAAGGTGAAGTCCAAATGGATGAAAGAGCTCAATGTGAGACAGAAATCCATCAAAATCTCAGAGGGAAATATGGGCAGTAACCTCTTCAACATCGGCCACAGCAATTTCTTTCAAGACACATCTCCAAAGGCAAGGGAAACAAAAGCAAAAATTAACTTTTGGCACTTCCTCAAGATAAAAACCTCCTGCACAGCAAAGGAAACAGCCCACAAAACTAAGAGGCAACCTACAGAATGGGAGAAGATGTTTGCAAATGACATTACAGATAAAAGGCCAGTATCTAAGATCTATAAAGAACTTCTCAAACTCAACACTCAAAAAACAAATAATCCCGTCAGACAATGGGCAGAAGACATGAACAGGTACTTCTCCAAAGAAGACATACAAATGGCTAACAGACACATGAAAAAATGTTCAACAACACTAGCCATCAGAGAAATTCAAGTCAAAACCACAATGAGATACCACCTTACACCAGTTCGAATGGCAAAAATTAACAAGGCAGGAAACAATAAATGTTGGCAAGGCTGTGGAGAAAGGGGAACCCTCTTGCATTGTTAGTGGGAATGCAAGTTGGTACAGCCACTTTGGAAAACATTATGATGGTTCCTCAAGATGTTAGAAGTAGAGCTACCCTATGACCCAGCAATTGCACTACTGGATATTTACCCCAAATATATGGGCACATGCACCCCAATGTTCATAGCACCAATGTCCACAATAGCCAAACTGAGGAAGGAGCTGAGGTCCACTTAAACAGATGCATGGATAAAGAAGATGGGGTGATATATACAATGGAATATTAATTAGCCATCAGAATGGATGAACGCCCACCAGTTATATCGACAGGGATGGAACTGGAGGGGTTATGCTAAGAACATAAGGAATAGCGAGAAGACCACAGAGGAAGGGAGGGAAAACTGAAGGGGTGGAATCAGAGAGGGAAACAAACCAGGAGAGACTCTCAACTCTAGGAAAACAAACTGAGAGTTTCAGAAGGGAGGGGGTGACTGGATGGGGTAGCCAGGTGATGGGTATTAAGGAGGGCACATGTTGTGATGAGCACTAGGTGTTATACGCAACTGTTAAATCATTGAACACTACATAAAAAACTAATATGTTGGCCAACTGAATATAATAGGAGATAAATTTTTTAAAAAGAATAGAATACCTAGGAATAATTTAACCAGGGAAATGAAAGGTCTGTATTCTAAATAGTATAAAACACTTGTGAAAAAAATTGATGACACCAATAATTGGAAAGATATTCTATTCTGTGCCCATGGATTGGAAGAATCAATATTAAAAAGTCCATACTACCCAAAGCAATCTACAGTTTCAATGCAATCCCTATCAAAATTTAAGGACATTTTTCACATAACTTGAAAAAAATAATATCTAATTTCTATGGAATCACAAAAGACCCCAAATAGCCAAAACAATCTTGAGAGAGACAAAGCCAGAGGTATCATATCCCCTGATTTCAAACTATATTACAAGTTTATAGTAATAAAATAGTGTGGTAATGGCATAAAAATAGACACATAAATCTAAAGATCAGAATAGAGCCCAGAAGTAAACCCATGCATATGGAGTTTACTTGCACAAGGAGGCAAGAATGTACAATAGAGAAAGAACAATGTCTTCAGTACATGATGTTGAGAAAACTGGATAGCTGCATTCAAAACCATGAAACTGGACCACTATCTTACACTGTATGTAAAATTCAACTCAAAATAGGGGTGCCAGTGTGGCTCCATTAGTTAATTGTCTCACTCATGAATTCAGCTCTGGTCATGATCCTCAGGGTCATGACTAAGAGATCAAGCACTGTATCAGGCTCCCTGATCAGTGGGGAGTCTGCTTGATATTCCCTTCCTCTCCTTTGCCCCGCCTCTGCCTCACATGTGTGTGCTCTCTCTTTAAATAAATAAATGAATAAAATCTTAAAAGAGAAACATTCCTTCTCTCCTTCGACCTCTCCCCTCACCCATTCACATTCTCTCTCTCTCTCTCAAAAAAAAAAAATCAGGGGCACCTGAGTGTCTCAGTTTGTTGAGCACCCACTTTTAGCTCAGGTCATGATCCCAGGGTTCTGGGATTGAGACTTGTGTTGGGCTCCTTCCTCAGCAGGAAGCCTGCTTCTCCCTCTCGCTCTGCCTGGTGCTCCACCTGCTTTCACTCTCTATCTCTGTCAAATAAATAAATAAATAAATCTTTAAAACAATCAACTCAAAATAGATTAAAGACTTGAATTTAATACTTGAAATCATAAAATGCTAGGAAAAAACATAGGTGGTAAGCTTCTTGACATTGGTCTTTTTTTTTTTTTTTTAAAGATTTTATTTATTTATCTGACAGAGAGAAATTACAAGTACATTGAGAGGCAGGCAGAGAGAGAGAGAAGGAAGCAGGCTCCCTGCTGAGCAGAGAGCCCGATGCGGGACTCGATCCCAGGACCCTGAGATCATGACCTGAGCCGAAGGCAGCGGCTTAACCCACTGAGCCACCCAGGCGCCCGACATTGGTCTTAGCAAATTTTTTTTCTGTGACTCCAAAGACAAGGGAAACAAAAGCAAAATTAAACATATGGGAATATTTCCAATTAAACAGCTTCTGTACAGGAAAGAAGACCATCAAAAAATGAAACAACAAACTACAGAATGGAAGAAGATATTTGCAAATCATACATTCAATAAGGAGTTAAAATCCAAAATATACACAGAACTCATACAATCTAATAACAAACAAAATAAACAGTCATTAAAAATAGGCAAAGGATGTGAATAGACATTTTTTTTTAAAGAAGACATTCAGATAGCCTACAGGCACTGGAAAAATGCTCAATATCACTAAACATCAGGAAAATGCAAATCAAAACCACAGTGGGATAACACCTTACCCGTGTCATACTGGTTATTATGAAAAAGACAGCAAATAACAGGTCTTGACAAGTATGTGCAGAGAAGGGAACTCTTGCACACTGTAGGTGGGTATATAAATTGATACTATCATTATGGGAAACAGTGTGGAGGATCCTCAAAAAATAAAAATACTGGGGTGCCTAGGTGACTCACTTGGAATAACTGACTCTTAGTATGGGCTCAGATCCCATTCTGAGGGTCATGGGATCAAGCCACACATCAGGTTCTACAGTCACCTGGAGTCTGCTGGAGATTCCCTCCCTCTCCCTCCACCCACTTGAGCACTCTTTCTCTCAAATGAATAAATAAATAAATAAAATCTTTTAAAAAACTTAAAAATAGGGCTATCATATGATCAGCAATCCCTCTTCTTGGTGTTCATCCAAAGCAAACAAAGTCACACTTTGAAAAGATATGTGCACCCTTATGTTTGTTGCAGCATTATTTACAATAGCCAAGATATGAAAACAATTTTAAAGTCCATCCATAGGTGAATGGATAAAGAAGATGTGACATGTATATAAAGTGGAAAGCTACTCAGCCATTAAAAAAAATGAAATTTTGCAACAGCATGGATAGACATGAGGCTAAGTGAAATAAGTCAGACAGAGACAAATTCTGCATGATTACATGATTAGTTATATGTGGAATCTCAAAAACAAACAAACAAAAGAAAACAAAACCCAGACTCCTAGATACAGAGAACAGATTAGTTGTTGCAAAACGGGGGCAAGGAAGAATGAGTGAAGAGGATTAAGAAGTACAAACATCCATTATAAAGTAAATCATAGAGATGTAATATAGAGAACAAGAAATATTGTCAATAATATTGAATTAATTTTGAAAAGTGACAGATGGTAACTAGGCTTGTTGTGGTGACAATTATGCAATGTATATAATTGTCAAGTCACTGTGTTGTACACCTGAAACTAATGTAATATTGTATGTCCATTATTCCGCAATAGAAAATGTAATTTTTTTGAGGTATACTTAGCATACAATAAAATAAGTAGATTTTAAGGTGGACCTTGGGGAGTTTTGATTTGTTTGATTTGTAAACACATTTTAGCTTCTTTTGGCCAGTATAACAAAATAGTAATGACTGGATGGCTTCTTGTTCACAGTTGTGAAGAGAGGAAATCCAAAATCAAGTCACCAGCAGATTCATTGTCTTGTGAGGGCGCTTCTTGCTTCAAAGATGGTTCCTCTTGCTGTAAAGCCATGCGTAGAAGAGGTGAGAGATCTCTCTGGAGCCTCTTTTTTATAAAGATCTAATCCCATTTCTGATGATTCTACCCTCATGACCTAATCACCTTCCACAGGCCCCACCTCCTACCACCATCATGCTGGAGTCTAGGATTTCAACCCATGAATTTTGCAGGGACACAAACATTCAATCCACAGCACATCCCCATCAAGATACACAAGTTTCCTGTCACTCAGGAAAGTTTCCTCCATTCTTCCATTGCCACAGCGGGAAACTACTGATTTAAATTCTAGTCTCAGGGGCGCCTGGGTGGCTCAGTCTATTAAGCATCTGCCTTTGGCTCAGGTCATGATCTCAGGGTCAAGGGATCAAACCTTCTTCCTCTCCCTCTGCCCCTCCTCCCCACTCGTGTTTCTCTCCAGCATGCTCTGCTCTGTCTTTCAAAAAATAAATTTAAAAATCTTTTTAAAAAATTCTAGTCTCATAAATTAAGCCTATTCTAGACTATTCCAGAATTGATTCAAATTAAATCCTATATTAAGTTCCTTTGGTCTGATTCCTTCTGTTATCATCATACTGTAAGAGAAATCCATGTTCTTACATGGATCAGAATTTAGTTCTGATTTAATAGGGATTATTCCAATAGACGAATATGCCAGTTTGTTTATTCATTCATCTGTTAAGTGCTGGTTGTTTTTTCCCAGTTTGTAGAGTAAGTTCATGAATCCAGCTGATGTGGACATTCATATTCTAGTCTTTGTGGGTAATCTCCTCAGGCCAGGATCACTGGGACGTAGGGTAGATACAAGTTTGATTTTATAAGAAATGGTTGTTACAGATTCTAATTGTTCTACACATGAACTCTATTTACTCTTTCTTTACACCAATCATCCCAAGTGCACTCAATTGTTGTAAAGTATGAGACCTAATTCTCCTCATTCTTTGAATTCTTCAAAGAATCCTTTGAAGAAACTTCCAATCTCCTCTCCATCCTCTGTTTTAATTACTTGTTGATCCCTTATGCCATTTAGGTTTGAGAAAGAAAAGCCCTTCCCTCACTGAAAATGCTACCAAATGCGCTTATTTTTCCCCTGCGACTTCTCCAAGAGACCATGGGACCTTTCAGCCCATGGGAACTACTGTTCCCAGCTCCTCCTATTTTCTTCTCTTCTCTAAGTCCCCTGGGCTAGGATGCCCAGCTCACTGAGCACAGCCTCCCCTGATGAGCACACCATTATTACATAATAGCTCCCCACCTCCTTCTTGGGGAGCCCGTGCCCCCAGTCCCTCTCTGCTCTCCTCCAGACTCCCCTACTAGAAAAGTTGCTGTATGGGTGATCATCTTGCCTACCTCCCACCCGACTGAATCTTCTGTGGTCACAGGCTCCTTCAACCATGGGGCCTGCCTGGGCCCGGGCCCACTCAACAGGTGTCCTCTGGCTGCCTCTCCTCTGGCTACTCCTGTCTGCAGTCTGCTGTTCTCATGCCCTCCCAGGATGGCGCTTCACTTTCTCTGAAGTTGTGATCCCCAGGAAGGTGTCCCACAGGGTGGGTGGAACTGAGAGACAAGGCCAACTCTCCTACAAGATTTACTTCAGGGGCCAAAGACATGTGGTTCACATGAAAATCAAGAAGAACTTGCTGCCCAGGCAGTTTCCTGTTATCACCGATAACGATCAGGGCGCCATGCAGGAGGACTACCCCTTTGTCCCCCGAGACTGCTACTACTACTGCTACCTGGAAGGGGTTCCTGGCTCCATGGGCACACTGGACACCTGCTACGGGGGTCTGCATGGCATGCTGCAGGTGGATGATTTCACTTATGAAATAAAACCGCTGGAAACTTCTTCCAAATTTGAGCATGTGGTTTCTCTGCTCGTGTCACAAAGAAGATTATCGGGGCTTGAAAGGTGTAAGATTGAAGAGCACAATACAGATCAAGAATACGAAGAGACAATTCTTGCTGGAACTCCTAGAGCCACCCCCGTGTATTTGTGGTGGCCACATAAGAAATACTTTAAAATCCACTACACAACTTCTAAGTCATTAATTGAATTGGACACTAATCTCACACATGTAATAGAGAGTGTGATGATTTTGAACAACATATTACATACCATCTACAAACCAACTCTCCTAGATGTCTACATACGTGTTTTGTGCATATGGGATAAAAGGGATAAGGTAGATTTATATGAAGAGCAAGATATTCAAAATATCATGACTGATTTTGCTTTGTGGAAATACTGGGGTTGGTATAACGATATTCCTCATGATACTTCAATGCTTCTTACAGGGGATAGAATTGGTGGGGCCTCATACTATGGCCAACCCAATGGAGTGTGCAACCCTAAGTGGGGCGTGGCATATGTATATATGACAAGATACCATGTATTTTTGGCTGCGGCTGTTGCAGCACATACCCTAGGTCATAATTTGGGCGTTGATCATGATACACCAGGTTGTCAATGCTTTCGAAGAAAGCACTGCGTCATGGCTCCTGAGCCTGGTTTGTTGGATATGATGAGCAACTGTACTTACGAAAAAATACATCACAAGGTCACTATATGGGATCCTTGTTTGAGCAGACCAAATGTACGGTACACCAATTTTCCTTACATAGCTGCTCGTTGTGGTGACCTGTTCGTGGATCAGGGGGAAGAATGTGACTGTGGCTCCTTAAAACAGTGTTCTACTAATAAGTGTTGCAAGAGCGATTGTATCCTCACCCCTGGCAGTGATTGCAATGGAGGAACCTGCTGTGTCGACTGCAAATATGCTCTACCTGGATGGCTTTGTAGAGATAGGCTTGGTATTTGTGATCTCCCAGAATACTGTGATGGGAGGTCGCATAATTGTCCTAATGACTTTTACACCCAAGATGGAACTCCATGTTCACCATTGGCTGTCTGTGTGAGAGGAAACTGCAGCGATCGTGACCTGCAATGCCAGTCCCTCTTCGGCCACCAAATAAAAGACGGTGCACCAGCATGCTATCAAAAATTAAATGTCTTAGGTGACCGATTTGGGAACTGTGGGGTGAAGAGGATACGAGGAGGAGGAAAACCAGTGAAGTGTGAAGAGCGTAATGTTTTTTGTGGACTACTGCACTGTCGTGATGTCAAAGAAATTCCTGGTGGAGGTGAGCACACTGTATTTCGTCACATAATAGTACGTGATGTCAAGGAAGAGTTATGCTTTGGATACGATGCACACCATGGGATGAATCTGCCAGAAATGGGGCTTGTCGTGGATGGGGCAATGTGTGGCCCAGGAAGGTACTGTTTCCAACAGAACTGCACTTTTATTCAAGACTTGGGGTTTGACTGTGATGTCAAGACATGCAATTTCCGAGGGGTGTGCAATAACATGAAGCATTGTCACTGTATGAGAGGTTGGAAACCCCCAACTTGTGAAGAGAGGGGAGTAGGTGGTAGTATAGACAGCGGCCCTCCACCTGACAGAGAATTTAGTCTTCGAGCCAATATCATTTTTAATGTAAACCAGAAATTACTTCTACTGATAATTCGCTTGATTATTTTACTGATTTCAGGCATCATTGGTGCCTTTCATCATTTAGAAGAGATGACGTAAGAAGAGGATAAGAAGCAGAATTGCCTACACAGAAGTCAATAGTGACCGGAATGCGCCAGGTGGAGAAAATCATCTTGGCAGGGACTAAGAGAAATGACGAGAATCACTCTGATGATTACAGAATCCTATAGCTACTCGGAGGTTGTCATCTTAAAATAAAATGACTTGCCAACTTAACATGAGGTCTACACAGTTAAATTTAGTACCATCTCCTGTCTAGTCCTAGTCTTCTGATTGCTTTAAGACAGTAGAGACTCTTAAATACATTAAGATGTGGATTCTGGTGTTTCACAGATGCTCGTGGAGCAAATCTTGTTTGCACTGGGACGCACTTGGTTTTGACAAGGGGACCATTTCCCAATCGGTTATATACTAGATTTCTGTTCTTTGTTCATTTTATGGCTTCTGTTAAACAAATAACATTCAGAGTGACAGTTGGAAAATACAGTAGGACGGTAAGACCTTTTTCCTCAAGGCACAGGGTTGCCAAAAGATCTACCACCCACCAAGCATGAGCTCTTGGATGAAGTCTTAGGCCATGGGAGTTTCAAGGTCCATGTTACATTGAGAGTTGAAATGCACTGGGCCAGGATTTTGTAATGATCAAAAGAAAGCACCCAAGAAGGGCCTGGAACATGGGAAGCAGTGACTATGTGCCATTACTCTCATTCTTACTCTTGGGCTATGCTCAACCTGAGGTATTCCAGGATTATGGGTTTGGCTTGGCATCTTTATTAGAAATAAAACCCACAGGAGGAGCCATTGATCACTGACTGAGAGATCACTGCTTAAGGCCTCTGGTCATTAAAGTCATAGCAACTCACATTTAAATTCTTGGGAATTGCCTGAGCACAGCCTGTGTGTAAAGCACAGGGTAGAACTGGCTGTCTGACACATGTACAGAGAACAAACTCACACAAAAGGAAACAGGAAGCAGTCGCTTCAGAGATCATGCAAGAGAAGACGAGGGTCTCATAAGGGGCATGTGTTATCTTTGTGCTATGTAAATGCCTCAGGCCTCAGATCCAGATTCTTTCAGAAAATACACAATCCGGGTGAGAATAGCGCCGAAGGGTCGGGGAAGTATCCAGCAAGACAGACTCAACAGGGGTGCTATTCTGTGCCATCGAAACCTGTCCACCTTTTCTAGAGCTCTCTTACCTTCTTGTCCAAGGGGCATACGTGGTGGAGTGGTCTGGATCTCCATCCAAGACAGATCTGAGCCCCTGTTCACTATGCCCTTATCAAACGTGTATTCCTGCATCTACACTCAGCACCCATATCTACTACCCACCGATGAATAAATCATGGAAATAAAAGGCACAGCGTAGGGAATCTTGTCAATGATGTTGAAATAGCACTGTATGGTGACAGATGACAGCTTCGCTTGTGGTGAGCACAGCAGGACATGCAGAGAAGTTGAATCACCGTATTGTACACCTTAAAGTAATGTAACCCAGTGTGTCGACTATCTCAAATAAAGGGAACATTTTTCTTAAAGATTTTATATATTTATTTGAGAGAGAGAGACAGAGAGAGTTGGACGGCGAGACAGACAAAGTTGGGAGCCTTCGAGGGAGCCTCCTGGGCTCGGCCCAGAGTCCAGTGTGGTAGTCTGAAGTCTATGGGAAAGTGCTTAAAGGGTGGGTTCATGTGCAGCACTGATCTCCTCCGAATGCCGGACAACCTGCCCTCTAGTCAGCCACCCCCCCAACCCGCCTCTGCACTGGCAGCTGGGGTCTTCCATGCCCCTAGGCCCGAACCCTAACCCTGGGTTGGGTTCTCAGGCTTCCATCCACAGAGGCCTGGCCCTCAACCCCTACAGATTGGGGACCCATGAGCCATACTGTAGACCTCTGCCTGCCACCCAGGAGGAAACCGTGCTGTTGGGAGCTGTGGGAAACAGAGCAGGAGAAACTTGCACACCCCCCTCAGGCCGCCTTCACCTTCGGTGCCCCCTTCTGCCAAAAGAAGCTGGAGCCTGAGGTTCAGGCTCACACCCTAACTCAACTCTGCCCCCAGAAGCTCGCCTCCATGGGAGGCCTCCGGGAGCCCTGTAGCCTGGCCTGTGGTCTCCTATGGCCACAGCATGCACCTAGCAAGAAAGCGCTCTCAGCACGGGGCTGGGCGCAGCCCGAATCACTGCCCAACACAGACCAATTCTCATGAGCTTTCTGCCCAAATCAGTATGTCCACAGAAATCTGCAAGCCCAAATTCTCACAGGAGCTAAAGGTTCAGGACCAGGGTGACAGGAAGGGGAGGCCAATAGCAAGGAACCAAAGGCACACGTCATGTGCATGTGAGCTGGCCCACTTCTCTACCTGTCGGAAGTGAGCCATGCCTGACAGGAGAGAGTCCCACCTGCACCGGGTCTGTCCATTTGCTGCCCTTGAGCATCGGGGGAGGTGGCCAGCTGGCCACAGATGCTACCTGTCAAGTACCTATAGGACCAGCTCTCGGTCCTCAGCTAAGATAAAACAATCAGTCTGTGTAGTGACCTATTTCTGGGGGCAGGGCATGTGCTCAGTGCTTTGGTGACTCTATCCCCTCCCTTTGCATTTTTTAAAAACACCTTAGGCAGGGAAAACTGACATACACAAAGCTGTCCATAGTTAATATATGTAACTTGAGCCTGACCCTAACCCTCATATATAGTTAAGATATACTCGATTTAGAATATTGCTTGTAATTAGAGGATGGTTTTTAGGAGCTAAGGAATCCAGGGACCAACCTTCTTCGGTCTTCTTCTCCCTTAAATCCGGTAAATGGGAACACATTCAGCTACGTGCTATCTGGAGAGTGACCACACGGGGGCAACAGTGAGTCAATGTGCCCCAAAGACCACTGCAAAGCCCATTCTTCTTTCATCTGTCAAGCCTAGTTCATTCAATGTTTACAGGTTATTGTACAGATGATGAGAAATGTGACGCTGTTGAATTTTTAAAAAACCAAACTAATTCTTTCAACCTGTTAAGCATAGAAGATGTTTTCTAAAATCTTGGAGCTGGAGAGCACGTGAAGGCCCAGGACCCTGGAAAAGGGCTATGACCATGGAATCTGTTCAGGTCTACTTGGGAAACAAGGAAGGCTTCTATTCCACTCCCTTCCGGGAAGAATCCGTGTCAACTAACAGCACTGAATCCACACCAATAAAACAGTGCAAAATGGTGCAGCTTAGAAGAAATAAAAGGAGAATCAACAGCCTCCAGAAGCAGAGAAAGAGCCACCCCCAGGAACAAAAAGACCTACCACGAAGGGTCTGCTCAGGCCAATTTGCATTTCTGGAGATGCTCTGGAGCTAGAAGGCCCCCAGTGCCCCCGGGGGGCATGGGTCAGGCAGAGCTCACACCCTGAGGCTGCCCTGTTGGAGCCTGTGACCAGCCTCTTCCTCCACGAGACAGCCCCTACCCCCTCACGACTCCAGCCTGCTTCTTGGAACTCCCAATCCCTTTCGGACCCCATTGTTCCCTTTTCCCATCCCTGCCATCATACAGAGTACGTTGAACTACTTACTGTTCTGTCATTTACATGTTTTTTGTCATGTTTGCTCTGAAACGATATCTTGCATCATCTACCCTGATGTAGAATCCCTTGTCGCATTGCTTGACTTCTCTGTGCCCTCACAGTGTCATGGGGCTAGAGTCCTGGGCAAGGTCCTCACTAAGCCAGCTCAGCAGTTGCAGTGAAGACCTGCCCCAGGCACTGCTATTTTTGTGCAAGTCAGGCAGCACAGCCAAAACCTTGGTTTGGGTTCAGGATGGCTCATGTGCCCCTCAGCCACATCAGGTGGTCTGGGGGCACACCCTGAAGTCACGGGCTAGTCCACTGTTGCCCTGGGGAATCTCCGTGGAAGAGCCTTTGTGTCCTATAGGGGACCCCATAGGAGCCGGTCAATGGGAGTCTGAACTCCTGAGATAGAATCCATCCCGGAGACTGCCCGGAACTTTCCAGGACTTCATTCCACCGTCTTGCAAGAATCAATTCAGCTGAAACCATTTCCTCCCCTTAGAAAGCATGAGTCTTAAGCTCCAATGAAGGGACTCTCCTAGGTCATCTTAGAAATCAGCGGAAGAGCCAGACAGAGATGGGAGATGGCCTCCAGCAGGATATCCCAGAGTGGCTTTATCTAGAGCCGAAACCACCCATGTATTTTTCCTGGGCTCCCAGACTCTCCTGAGACACTACCTGGGGCATATTCTGGGAACAAAAGGTCACGGCAGGGCCCCAGAAACCTCTGACACTGGTTATAATGAGACTCTGGGATGTCAGTGGAGTCCCAAGCCATGGGCCGTCTCAGAGTTTGTCTGCAAAGTCATGGTTGGTGGGAAACCCAAATGCTGACAGAAGGTAGAGGAAGATGGAAAAAGCTAGGCTTCTCCATCATGACGGCACAAGTGGCCTAGGCCAGGCCCATGCCAGTGCCACACAGGGTCCAGGGAGCCAGGTGCTGCATAACATTGCTGAGGGCTGAATCAGACTCATCTGGAATTGATGTCGATTTGGGCAGAAAGCTCGTGAGAACTGGCCAGAAAGCCCAGATGAACTCGCTTCCGGCAGCAGAGGCCTTCAGGGGAGTCTCCTGTGCCCAGGCCGGGGCAGGTGGGGCCTGCCATGCCCCTAGGCCAGAACCCTAACACAGGGTTCGAGCCCCGCATCAGGCTCTCTGCTCAGCAGGGAATCTGCTTCTCCCTCTCATTTTCCCTCTATGTTCTCTCTCTCTCTAATAAATAAAATCTAAAAAAAAAAAAAAAAAAAAATAGATGTCAAGATACAGAACTATCTCATCAACACAAAAAAACTCTTTTGAAAACTTAATCTTCAGGCGCCAAGGTGGCTTAGTCGGTTGAGTATTAATTCTTGGTTTTGGCTCAGGTCCTGATCTCAGGGCTGTGGGATCCAGCCCCACGTCAGGCTCCACACAGAGGGCTGAGTGTGCAGCCTGCTGAAGGTTGGCTCTCTCTTCTCCTTTCCTTAGCTGCCCCTCCCCGACCCCCACTCACACACTCTCTCTCTCTAAAGAAAAAATTGAAAGCATAATCTGAGTACTATTCTCACCCTAAATAAATCATTCCTCACTATCACCAAATCCAGCCATTGTTCAAATTTCCAATTATTTCTTTTTGTTTACATTTGTTTGAAACAATATCCAGTGGGTACCTGGATGGCTCAGACGGTTAAGCGTCTGCCTTGGGCTCAGGTCACAAACCCCGGGTCCTGGGGTTAAGCCCTGCATCAGGCTCTCCACTAGTGGGGATCCTGTGTCTTCCTCTCCTTCTGCCTGCTGCTTTGCCTGCTTTGCCTGTTTGTGCTTGCGCGCTCTCTCTCTCTGTCAAATAAATAAATAAAATCTTAAAAAAGAAATATCCAAGTAAGATCCATACATAGACCCATATGAATCTATAGGTCTCTCTGTCTCTTTTCTCTTTCTCTAGCTTCTGGCTTTTATTTTCAAATGTGTTCTTTGAGGAAAGCAATTTGCCCTGTAGAGTTTCTCTCATTTTGGATTTTCTGATAATATCTTCATGGTGTTGACATGTTCCTCCCTGAAGGCTTAATAACATTCAGATTCTCAGTTTTTGATGAGAATGTTTCTTCAGGAAGCACCCCGTGCCTAGTTACCTCTCTCTCTCTCTTTTTTAAGTAACAGCTTTACTGAAATACAATTCACATACAATAAATTCACTCTTTGAAATGTAACAATTCATATTCACAGAGTTGTGTGGCCAACACTCCACTATTTAATTCTGGAATTAGATAAAATTCCACCA
This sequence comes from Mustela lutreola, assembly GCF_030435805.1. Taxonomy (NCBI): domain Eukaryota; kingdom Metazoa; phylum Chordata; class Mammalia; order Carnivora; family Mustelidae; genus Mustela; species Mustela lutreola. The sequence goes on from NC_081296.1 coordinate 142,016,087, forward strand.
CCCCAGAAAGAAATCCCAGACCCCTTGGCAGTCACTCCCCATCCCTCCGCCTCCACCCCTGCTAACACTAATCTACTACTTCCTGTCACTATGTTTGCCTACTCTGTGTGTTTCAAATATGGGTGACCCTTGAATAATGCAGAGGTTAGCAGTGCTGACCCCCCCATGCAGTAGAAACTCCGTGTATAAGTTGTAACTCCCCCCAAACATAACTACTAATAGCCTTCTATGGACTGGAATTCCTCACTGATAACAGAGTCAAATCAATATTTTGTATGTTACATGTATTATGTGTTATATTCTTATAATAAAGCTAGAAAAAAGGAAAATGTTATGAAGAAAATACACGGCAGAGAAAATATATTTATAGGAATATATATATATATATATATATATATATATATATATATATATCTATCTGTATCAGTGGACCTTCGCCAGTCAAACCTGTGGGGATCAAGGCTCAGCTCTAAGGGAATCATGTAGTATGTGTTCCTTTGTGTCTGGATTTTTTAAAAAATTACTGATTTATTTGAGAGAGAGAGAGTGACAGCAGGAGGAGGAGCAGAGAGAGAGGGAGAAGCAGACTTCATGCTGAGCGTGGAGCCCAATACAGGGCTCAATCCCACAACCCCAAGATCACGATCTGCGCTGAAACCAAGAGTCAGATGCCCAACCAACTAAGCCACCAGGTGCCCCTTGTGTCTGGATTTTTTAAGTACTTAGCGGAATGTTTTCAAGGTTCATCTGCATTGTAGCTGGTATCAATACTTCTTTCCTTGTTATCGCTGAATAATATTCCATTGTATGGGTAGGCCACATTTTAAGTGTCTGTTTATTTATTTATTTATTTATTTATTTGGCACAGAGAAACAGGGGGAGAGAGCACAAGCAGGAGGAGCAGGAGAGGGAGCGCAGGCTCCCCAATGAGCCAAGAGCCCAACCCGGGACTCAATCCCAGGACCCTGGGATCATGACCTGAGCCAAAGGCAGATACTTAACCAACCAAGCCACCCAGGTGCCCCGATATGCCACATTTTTAATCCATTCAAAAGTCGATGGATATTCTGGTTGTTTCTCCTTGTTTTTTATGAAGTGCTGCCGTAAACAGTTGTGTACAAATTCTTGTGTGGACATATTTTATCAGAATTCTTGTGTACGCACTAAGGAGTAGAATTTCTGGGTCATTACTTAAATCTGTTTAAGTTTTCTTGCAGCTCTTTTTGTTCTTAGGATACATATCTATGAGAAGGTGCAGTCAAATTATCTTGTCTTAAAGTCACTTGAAATAGTTTCTGTTTCTGTGGTCATGCCACAGCTCAATACACAGATGTTATTTTATTTTTTATTTTGACTTAAAGGATTTCTTTTTTAAATTTAATTTGTCTTATGTTTATGTGAGATATTTGTACGGGCTCCCCGTGTTCCTTCTCTGCTCCATTCCCTAATAATCCAGCTGAAAAGTGATTGGGCAGGTCCAGACAAGAAAGACAAACCGGTCTGGAGGTACTCAGCAGGTCAGCGACCTGGCAGTTGGGGCCTCAGAAAGGTAGGTGGCCAAGTTGGCCAGTGACACAGCCGAGCTGGGAGGTTAGTTACATGAAGGCGGATTGAGCAAATACAAAACTATTTTGAGGATAATGGGTAATGGGAGGCAGGTTTCTCAATGTCAGGAGGGAGAGTTCCAAATCTTTTATTTTTTAAGATTTTATTTATTTATTAGACAGAGAGAGAGAGAGAGAGAGATTGAGCACAAGCAGGGGGAGCAGTGGGCAGAGGGAGAGGGAAAAGCAAGCTCCCTGAGGAGCGGGGATCGTGACCCGAGCAGAAAGCAGACACTTAACCAGCAGAGCCACCCAGGTACCTGAGAGCTCCAGATCTTATAAAGGAGAAATCTAGAACAAACCTTTGGTGTTGGATTGGCGTTGGAGGTATTGCTGAAATCAGTTCCTCAAAATAAAAGATAGCTATGGAAATAGACGGCAAGGAACAATGACAGCACTCAGATCTTGGATTCTAAATGCCATTTTTTTCCCCTAGCCAAATGAACAAGGGACACTTAGAGAAGTTACTGATTCTGGGAGTGGGGCACAGGAAGTATACAATAAACCTGAAACATGCTGGTATCAGAAAGCAAGGAGGTGCTCTCATGAAAGCGACCTGCCAACAGGACAAAGAAGCCAGATTCTAGGACACTTTGAACATCACCACAGCGGGAGAGACAGGTGGTGCTCCGTTGAATGACACAGGAATCCATGAATCTATACACTGATGTCCGCAAATGAACGGATGAGTGAAGAGAAGAAAAAGCACTTCCTAGGGCGCCTGGGTGGCTCAGTGGGTTAAAACCTCTGTCTTCGGCTCAGGTCATGATCTCAGGGTCCTGGGATCGAGTCCCGCATCGGGCTCTCTGCTCAACGGGGAGCCTGCTTCCCCCCTCTCTCTCTGCCTGCCTCTCTGCCTACTTGTGATCTCTCTCTCTCTCTGTCCAATAAACAAATAAAATTAAAAAAAAAAAAAAAAAGAGAGAAGAGAAGAGAAGCACTTCCTGCAGTGGAGTGTTACCTAATAAGTGTGGGAGGAGTGGTGGGACTGTAAAACCATCATTTGGCAGTCATTGATTCGGGCACAAAACATCAATGGATGCTAAATTCAGAGGGTGAACCTTGGAAGAGAAAGAGGGATGGCGGGCTTCTCATTGTGTTCCCACCCGGCGGGAAGGGGAGAGCTCTCTGGAAACTTTTCCTAAAAGGGGACTAATCCTATTTAACAGGGCCCCACTCTTATGACTTCACTTAACTACCTTCCTCCAGGCTCTGTTGGTCTCCAAATACGGTCACATCGGAGGTCGGGGCTGCAATATATGAACTCATGGGGGGCACATGATTCCGTCCTGTCGGGGAGCAAGAATTCTTGCCTCCTACAGGGTCCTTCTAACTAGGCTAAGAATCCACTGGACATGAGAAATGGACCAGAGAAACCAAATTTAATTTCATATGTATGGGGAAAGCCACACAGACATGGGAATTCCAAAGATGGTCAGGCAAAATGAGGTACCTACGTCCAGCCTGAAGGAGGGAGAAGAGGCAGGGGTCTGGGGCTTCAAGGGAAGGAACGCACCTCACGAGGCAGTAAAAAAGCAGATGTTAGGTAACTAGATGTTTGCCCTACCATAGGTCACCCCAAGAACATATATCTCTGGCAATCACCCTTATTCTTGCAAAGGCCTTTAATTTAGATTCTTCTATTTAACTAAGGGAGGGAAGAAAGTTTCTCCTGAGCGCACCGAATCCCAGCGTCTCAGAGCTGGAAGGGACCAAGGACACATTTAACACATCTAATTCCTTCGGGATTCCTCTGAGCTCTCTCTTGATGGGGCATGGGGGATGACCGGGTGAGGCTCTGCTTACCCTCTTCACACTCCTCAATCAGGACTGCTCCACTGTGACACATTTTATATATGGGGCATAGACCTAGGATTTCCTTTAAAGAGTTTTATGCATAACGATCACTGCAGATGAGGAAACTGAGGAAGTCCTGAGAGTTCAAGGGAGCTGTCCACAATGCCAAAGCACGGCACAAAACACTGCTTGTTGATGCCCAGGCATGGGCTGTTTCCAGGACAACACATAGCCTCTTCTCCACCCAGCCTTGCTGCTAATATAGGACATTATGGGGGTTGGGGACCTCTCAGCAGGAACAAAGGCAGTCTAAGAAGTGGCATAGATGGGGGCCTAGGAGGTTTCATCAGGGGCTCAGGGCAGCTAAGCATTCGGATGACATGGAAAACACAGAATTGGCCTGCCCCATCTGGAGGAACTTCCAGACAAGTACGGGATTATGAAGTTTCTGTTCATCATTCAGGGTCAGCTCATGGAAAGATTACATGCTGTGCTCTATAAATGAAAGGATACAGCAGCACCCCTTTTGCCTGTCAAGCCAGATAGAATATACACACAGACAAACATACATATGTATATTGTAAGTACTCAGTGCCTCCTAATGCTGGAAGATAAAAATGCACAAGTTTCATTCTTCAGATCTGTTTAACCAGGAAGTATAACCACAGAACCCAGGAGCTGAAGGAACATGGAATCTTCAAATGAGGGTCACAAAATCCCTAAGGGATGCCTGCACCCGCGGGACAGGTAATGGAAATGAGGAATATCATTTGATCCCAAGAGGCAAGACCACAGGACATGGGGAATACATTTAGCTTCCTTGGGTATTCAAAGTTAAAAAATAATGAATGTTATTTATTTTCAAAATGGAATCGATTCTCATGGTACAGAGGGCAAAGGGCACAATTCATTGAAGAATAAACCTTCTTCTCATCCCTGACACCCAATCAACTTTCCTCCCAAGAGACAAAGAAAGTGCTCCTCGAGAGATAAACCCCACCCATAAAAGATGTTTTACACATATGATAGCATATATGAACACAGTTTTTTCCCCTTTTTATTTATTTATTTAATTTTTTAGCTTAACATACATTGTTCAGATCTTGGAGCTCATTTCCTATCTCTACGTTAGCGCTTCTGTGGTGTTTTTAAACAACTGTATAACATTCCATTGGTTGACTATACCCGGATTTTTCTTTCTTTTTTAATTTCAATTTATTTTTTTTTAATTTTTTTTTATTTTTTATGTTTCATAAACATATATTTTTATCCCCAGGGGTACAGGTCTGTGAATCACCAGGTTTACACACTTCACAGCACTCACCAAAGCACATACCCTCCCCAATGTCCATAATCCCACCCTCTCCCCCCAATTTATTTTTAAAAGATTTTTATTGTGTTATGTTAGTCACCATAAAATACATCATTAATTTTTTGTTGGTTTTTTGTTTGTTTGTTTGTATTAGACAGAGCTCACTAGTAGACAGAGAGGCAGACAGAGAGAGAGGAAGGGAAGCAGGCTCCCTGCTGAGCAGAGAGCCCGATGCGGGGCTCAGCCCCAGGGCCCTGGGATCATGACCTGGGCTGAAGGTAGAGGCTTTAACCCAGTGAGCCACCCAGGCTCCCCACATCATTAGTTTTTGATGCAGTGTTCCAAGATTCATTGTTTATGTACAACACCCAGTGCTCCATGCAATCTGTGCCCTCCTTAATACTCACCACCAGGTTCACCCATCCCTGCACCCTCTCCCTTCCAGAACCCTCAGTTTGTTTCTCAGAGTCCACAGTCTCTCATGGTTCATCTCCCCCTCGCTGAAATCCCCCAATTCACTCTTCCTTTCCTTCTCCTAATGTCCTCCATGTTATTCCTTACGTTCTGCAAGTTAGTGAAACCATATGAAAATTGACTTCCTTTCCTTGGCTTATTTCACTCAGCATAATCTCTTCCAGTCTCATCCACGTTGATGCAAAAATTGGGTGTTCATCCTTTCTGATGGCTGAGTAATAATAGTCCATTGTATATATGGACCACATCTTTATCCATTCGTCTGTTGAAGGGCATCTCAGCTCTTTCTGCTGTTTGGCTATTGTGGACATTGCTGCTATGAACATTGGGGTCCATATAGCCCTTCTTTTCACTGCATCTGTATCTTTGGGGTAAATACCCAGTAGTGCAATTGCCAGGTCATTCCCTTCGGGTTGCAAGATTTCCTTTAGTATTTATTATACATTACCGTTTTTTTATTATATATTATTTACTTATTATATATTATTCATATGATTATATTACTATTACTATTTATTTCTCATAAGGCAGATCTTTTAGCCACAAATTCTCTCAGTGTTTGTTTGTGTGGGAGTGTCTTTATCTTGACTTTGTTTTTTTTTTTTTAATTTATTTTTTTTAAATTTATTTATTTGACAGAGAGATCACAAGTAGGCAGAGAGGCAGGCAGAGAGAGAGAGGAGGAAGCAGGCTCCCCGCTGAGCAGAGAGCCCGATGCGGGACTCGATCCCAGGACCCTGATATCATGACCTGAGCTGAAGGCAGCGGCTTAACCCACTGAGCCACCCAGGTGCCCCATCTTGACTTTGTTTTTGAAGGATCATTCTATTAGAGAATTCTTGTCTGACAGCTTTTTTCTCCCTCAGCGCTTTCAACATGCCATTCCACTGCCTTCTCTCTTCCACTGACTTCTCCATTGCTCCTGATATGACATCAGCTTTTATTCTTGTGCTGTGTATGTGATGAGTCATTTGAAAGTCAGGCTGTTTACAAGACTGCCCTGCCTTTTATTCTGCTGGGTTTTCTAGTGTCTCCTCCATATCTATGTAAGGCTTCATGCTGAGGAAGGGTGAGTAGAAAACTAGGGCCATCTCAAGAGTCTTCTGAGCTTACACAGCCTTGCACACAGCCTCCCAGACTGCCAGTGCATGTGGGAGCTTATAAAGTCCATTATAACCATCTCTGGTTATACTAAACTGCTAAACTTCTAGGAAGCCTTCTTGTTGGTTGTTGGACCAAACAATATGGCAACGGCAGGCAGTTGCAATGCTGGCATTCCAAACAGAGGCTTCCCCTTTGTCATGAGGCTTTTCTGGCTCCACTCCAAATCAAGCTGCCTTCTTCGGCTGCAAAGCTGCTCGTTTCCCTAGTTTCCCAGCCTTTGAAGGACAATCTCCATCGAACTGGAGGGCAAGACTGGGAATTGCTCTGGGCTAAAATGTCATACACTCTCACTCTTCCTACCCAAAGTTTAGTAGCTTTACTTGAATAAATGTTCCTTAATTTGTGCTATGCCTGGGATTGATTTTCAGGGAGTTGAAATTTTTTTTTTTTTAATCGCAGTTTTGTCCAGTCCCATCATTGCTATTTGGAGAGAGAATTTGGTGAGTTCTTCACTCCGCCATTCCAAAAGTCACAATATAATTTGTTTATAATTTTATTCTTTTTTTAAAAAAGATTTTATTTATTTGTCAGATTGAGAGAGAGAGAGCACACAAGCATGGGGAGTGGCAAGCAGAGGGAAGAAGCAGGCTCCCTGGGTTCATTACCTGAGCCGGAAGCAGATGCTTAACTGACTGAGTCACCCAGGCATCCCTAAAATTTTATTCTTAAGCTCTATTCAAATTTATCCTCCCTGGTCCCTGGAGCAGACCAGCTTGACTGCACTAGAGATTTAAAGCAGAAGCTGGGGTCTCCATCTGGTCTTCACATACCTTGTCACCTCTCTTTTTCAAGGAGTTAGCTCCTCTGGTCCATGAGGACAGGGAGGGCGGGAAAAGAAAAAAGCCAATTTTCTTACCTACTGGAAAAAGTTGTAACCTCTTTCTCTTAGTTGTGCTGTTCCTGTGGCTAAGCCAGTCTGGCCCCAATGACTTCAGAGTGGCAGATTTCTATATGCTGACTGTCTTAGGAAGTACATGTAAAAATTCTGGAAACATTCTTTCGGAGTTTTCCAGAATGGTGGAATATGCTAATTCCTGCCAATTATATTATATATGACTGCTGATATATTTACCACTGCTAATACATTTGACGTGGAGATTTGACTCTGCTTCAACTTCTTTCATCCTCACCCTTTCAATGGATAAGAGCATCGTCTGCAGCCACACTAAGCTGGTTTGAATCCCAGATGCATGACTCACATGCTGCATGCCTGAGCAGCTGCACCCTAGCTTAGAGTCAGCGAGGGTGGCTGATAGTCTGGTGAGGTCAAAGAGCCAGAGACAGTGATTGAGACGTAGGTTTACTGGGGTAACTCACGGGGAGTCCAGGAGCAGCCAACTGGACAAACTATCCGCTGCTGGGATCTACATGCAGCAAGTTTTATATTAAAGCAACTTAACTTAGCAATTATCAGGGGCCTTCCCTTCTTTGCATGGCCAGCGTTTCTGAGGTGATCAAGGCCTGCCAGCTGGACACTCTTCGTTGCAAGGGAGACACTCTGGGTTGGCCACCCCAGAGCCCCGACCTTGACATTCTGCTGCACATTCTCCTTGACAGGAATATAGACAGAGGACAAGATCTCCACATTTTCAAGATAGTGATTAACATGGACATTCAGAGTATGTTTGCACCACCTAGCTATCCCACATGTACCATACAGTGACCATGGGAAAGGAACTAAACCTCTCTGAATCTTAGCGTCTTCATCTGTGAAATGGGACTATGTATTAATCATATTTCATTCGGTAAGTCTGTGTAGGATACAGCCCCAAATTCCAGTGGCATCTAAAAAGCAAAGGTTTATTTTTCACTCCTATGACCTGTTAGAAGTGGGCTGCTTTAGCGTGTCTTTTTCCTTCCAGGACCCAGTGGGTGGTAGCAGCTCTATCTGAACTAGCCATTCTCATGAGAGAGAAAGAAAATCAATAGAGCTGATGGAAATACAGAATGGCTCTTAATACTTTGGCTCAGATGTGGCAGAAGGCCTTCTGTTCCCATTCCACTGGCCAAAGCAAGTCACATGATCAAGCTTGACATCAGTGAGGCTGGTGAGGTCACTCTAATAGGAGGCATTGCGATCCTCTGGCAACAAGTAGTGATGTATAATCCTTAATAGGAAGAGCTATTCAATAGTTGGGGGGAAAGGCCACCTATCACAGGATAATAACAGCATCTCCTTTATAGTGGTTGTGAGAATGAAATGAGCTGAAGCACGTCCATTGTGGGACAGTGTTCTGCACTTAATAAGAGCTCAAGAACTGCTATATAGTATTATTATTCCTGCTGCTGCTAAGTTTTCCCATTCACTAGACGGGGCTAAGCCGACTTGAGAAGAGAAAAGAGAGTTGTAATCACTCCCAATATTCAATTGGAGAAAATAAAACACTGAGTCTAAAGGCACAGGCTTTGGAGTAATGTGGACTCCTCATGATCTTAGACAAGTTACTTTACTCTCCCCGAGCCTTAATTTCATCAATCTGAACATGGGGATCCCTGGGACTATATTGTGGGCTTGTCATTAGGGGCAAATTAGCCTAAGCCTGAGCACTATAGTGGGAGCTGAGTATTTAATTACTGAATGTGGATTTTTAGGCTAATTTCAAATGCTCAATCAACTGTATGCATAACATAACTACAACATGGCTAGACAGAAAGACCCTTTGCAGGTCTTTTCCATCTTTTGGGTCTCGGCTCAAATGTCACCTCTTCGGAGAGACTTGCTCTGATCACACCATTTAAAGTGTTTCCCGACCGCTTAAAATCGTCTCGTTCCATCATTGGTTTATTTAATATCTGTCTCTGCCACTAAAAAGGAAGCTCCGTGAAACCAGGGAAACTTCTGTATTCTCATCTCCTCCCCTGGGTCCTCAGCATCCTCCTCCGTAAAACCCGCAGGCAAAGGAGAAGGCTGTCTCGCCCACCTGGGTCTCCCCGCCCGCCCAACTCAGGCCTCAAATTCTTTGCGGGCGGGGCACCGCGTGGGTCACCCCCGCGCGCGGCAGCGGTCCCGCCCCCATGGTGGGCGTGGCCGACAATGTTTTGCCAGCCGCGTGCGGGCCGTCTCCACGGGAAGAGAGCTACGTCACACGCTCCAGGCGGAAGAAGGGCGTGGCCAGGAGCGAGGACCCCGCAGCCGCCGGCGCCGCCGCCTGAGTCGCTTTCAGGTGGCTGCTGTCGGCCGGGGCCGCTCAGGCAGCTCGGAAGTCACTCTGTTTTGGGGTCCTCGCCGCCCTTCCACGTCTCCCGGAAGAGTAGCCGGGCCGCCGCTTGGCCGGGACCAGGTTTACTCTGCCGGGCCCTCTTGCCGCCCGCTCCTGAGTTGGGGGGCGGCCCGGGAGGGCGACGAGGCAGCGTGCACCCCCTCCGCGGTACTCAGGTGAGGCGGCAGCGTGAGCCCTGCTGGCCGGACGGGTCCGCCTGAGGCGTTAACGGCCTTAGGCGCGGGGCTGGCCTCCCCTCAGCGGAGACTCTGGTCTCCCCGCTTTGAGGGGGGTTAAGAGAGGGGACAGGAGAACCCCCTGGGGCCCCAGCTCGGGTGGTTTAGTGCCCTCCCCTCTTCTTCCTCCCCCGCCCCAGCCTGGTTGGACCGCTGCTCCCGCTCCAGGGGCTCTGCGAGCGGGGTGGGGAGCGAAGTGGAGGTCTGTAACTCCTCTAGTTAGGGTCCACTGATGACAAATCCCTAGGACGCACCGGCTGACCCCAACCTCCCTTCCTCTGTGTTGACATCTGGTCTTCGAAGCAAGTCCTGCCACTGCTGTCCGTGGACCCCTCCCCATGCCACCACGGTCACCCGCTCTTCGCCTCCGTGTGGGCCATTTCTTGGGGGCAGTGTTGAGAAATTACTTGAGGGCACTGCACCTCTAAAGTCCGCTGTGGTTTGTTTGTCACTGGGGCAAGCGCCTGGGGCCCATGTTTGTATTTAAGTTGGGTAATCAATATTAAGCCACGGGTTTTTGTTTTAAAGCCCTATTAACTTTAAAATGGGAGGCGAGATATTAATAAGAATTAATAATAAGAGTGTTTAATTGCCTCATTAGTAAGGACCGCTTGTTGCCCAGTCACCACCACTGTCTACTTGAGAGTAATACTTTACATCTGTAGGGAGTTTTACATACCTCCATTTGATGACACATAAACGGAAATACGCAGGCATGTAATCGTCCCCTTTTGTACATAGCAGGTTTAGAAAGTTAATTTCTTCTTGAGGTTATTCAGATCCTGAGAGGCAGGAGTTCAAAAAAAGTGGCTTTGGCTGACTTAGATTTGAGTTCCCCAGCTGCCATCTACTCCCCATTTGTGGAAAAAAGGATGTTGTTACCGACCACATAATGTGGTTGTGAAAATGATGTGTGATGAAGATAATGTGACAAGAGAATATCAATAAACCATGAAGGGAAAAGCGTAGCATATGAACAGAGAATGATACGACCTAATCTAGATGGAAGGAAAGAAAAGAGCTGTGTTTTGGAGCCGAAGACTTTCAAGGGGAGACTAAGAACAAGAAAGAGTTAACAATGAAAAAGCATTCCAGGCAAAAGAAACAATGTGCACATTCAAGAAATGGATGTTGATTTTTTTATATAGTACACTTCTGTGTCTACAAGGACTAATTACTTTATCGTTCTGATTCATTCTGGCACACCATAAGCTCTCAGGTCTATTTATCAAATAAATGGCTATGCAGCCTTTTTTTTTTTTTTTTTTTAACTTCTGAACTTAGCCAGTGTGCACATAGTGAGTACTGAGTATTTAAATTATTGTAGGTGCAGTTTACACAGGTTATGTACACCTAAATTATCCGTAATAGTGCTGCATTTTAACATGAAGATGGATTTAGTATCAGGAGTTTCTTTAGGTTTTAGCACCTTAAAGCAAACTAAAGGGAATTGTTTTTATTTGGCTGTACTGCCATTTTGCCATATTCATGATTTTCTATTTGAATGCTTTTTGCTATATTAACATTTGCCTTTTGTTGAAATAGGAGTTGTAATGGTAGTGATAGGTGTAATGATTATGATAGAAGAGCAACTTCTAAAATGATGTCTGCCATGTGTCAGGCGTTTTGCAAAGTTGTTTTTGTTTGTTTTTTTACATAATTTCATCTTAAAACTGTCCTATAATGTAAGTACATTTAGTTTCCTCGTTTTCTATATAAAGCAGCTCACTTTCAGTGAAGTCATTTGCTCAAGGTTACATAGTAAGAGGCAGGGTTCGCCTTTCCGTCCACACGACTGTGTGACTCGAGAGTCTGGTCTTCTTAACTGCTGTGCTCTGCTCTTAGGCCACACTGATGCCATTATGTCCTCTTTATAGGTTCACCAGTAGGATTTTTCTGCTCCCATCATGTCTTGGTTTGCGGATCTTGCTGGAAAGGCAGAAGATCTTTTAAATCGGGTTGACCAGGGGGCCGCCACAGCTCTCAGCAGAAAAGAGAACAGTGGCAACAGCACCTACAACAAAAATGCTGACTATCCTGAACTTCCGCAGAATACGGATTTGACTTACCAGACTGGACCCAAAGCTGCATATATTTCCTCAGCAGCTGATAACATTAGAAATCAGAAAGCCACTCTTTTAGCTGGCACTGCGAATGTAAAAGTCGGATCGAGGACATCCACGGAGGCTTCCCATCCTGTTGAAAACGCATCTCTTCCTAGGCCTTCATCCCAGTTCGTTCGAAGAAAAAAGTCAGAACCCGATGATGAGCTGCTGTTTGACTTTCTTAATAGTTCACAGAAGGAGCCTGCTGGGAGGGTGGAAATCAAAAAAGAAAGGAGCCGGACACCTGTTCCTCCGAGTTCTCGGACAGCGAGCGCCAGCTCTGTGACCACCAGCATAACCGCCGTTAAAGCCACGGAGGAAAATCCTTCTGGGAGCCAAAGCGATGGTAGTTAATTGGCCCTCTGTTTCTTTTAGAGTTAAGCAAATTGGATGTGTCACCCTAGTCTAAGACGTTTTGGTAGTGTTTCTCATCCGCTGTTTTGTTACCTTTCCCTACTGGTGTAAAGGCAGTCTCTGAAGCATGCTATAAACTAGGGAGACCACTTGGCGTGCTACTAGTCAGCACAGGTCAGGTCACGACCTGTATAATAGGGACCTTTAAATGCTGTTGGGTAACTTTACAAGAATTTCTGTCCAGAATGATTTTCCAAGATATTTTGAAACACAGAAAGAACAGTTTTAAAATATGAAAGAAAACATCATTTTGGATTTGGGACGGTCTCATATCATTTCTTTCTGGGATTATAAAAGAGGAGGCTGTACTTCACATATATTCTGGATTGTGAGAATTTTTTTTGTGTGTTTTTCTTTCCCCCTTGCATCCCTGAGCGTAAAGCTGAGAGGCTGAACTTCAAGTTGAAGGGGTGAAGGCATTGACCTGGTAGTGAAGTAACAGTTTAGACTTCTGGTATTCAGTTGTTTAAGTTGCTGTGAAATTACTCTATGCGTGTATCTTCTCACCTGCAGAAATGGGGTTAACATGGTAATGTGGCTAATTCAAGTACCTACTAACCATTTTAAAGGTTTTATTTATTTGTTGGTCAGAGAGAGAGAGAGAGCATGAGCAGGGGGAGCCGCAGGCAGATGAAGAAGCAGGCTCCCTGCTGAGTAAGGAGCCTGATGCAGGACTTGATCCCAGGACCCTAGGATCGTGACCTGGGCTGAAGGCAGACACTTAACCAACTGAGCCACCTAGGCATCCCCTTCCCATTTAAAAATAGCCATGTACATGACCAGTTTTTGCAGAGATTCTTTGTATAAAGTGATGAATGGAAGCTTGCTATTTTCTTAAATGTTACAATGTCTCCCACAGTCTAGGCTGCTGGTGAATAAAAATAGGTCTTGTATCTTTGAGGTTAAAGTGGTGAAGAGGCAAGTGTTCAAGGCATTCAAGACCAGATCAGGCAGTAGCTGTTGACTAATTATGTGCACCCACACGGCTAAATTTCTCCCAGCAGGGTCTGATGGGTTGGACAGACATGCAAACAGATAATTTACATATATATTAGTGTCTAGGATAGTAAGGATAGCGGCTGTGATACGGTAGAGTATTGTGGAGGCACTAAGGAAAGTAGCTAATCGTCCGAGGTATTTAGGGAAGGATTCACAGAGGCCTATAATTTGAGCTGGGTCTTGAAGAATGAGTAGAAATTTTTCAGCTGAAAAGAAGAGGGGTTGGAAATCTGTTATCTCGGCATCTAGCATCATTCATTGAAAATATTTCCTTTCCCTTTCAATCTGCAATATCACCCCAGGCATATTATCAAGCATCCATCTATACATCACTCTGTTTCTGGGCACTTAATTCTGTTTCATTGGGTTGTCTGTTTTTGTGCCAATGCCACGCTATCTTTTTTTTTTTTTTTTTTTAAGAGTTTATTTATTTATTTGACACAGAGAAAGAGACAGCGAGAGAGAGAACACAAGCGGGCCATAAGCGGGCGGAGTGGAAGAGGAAGAAGCAGGCTTCCTGCTAAGCAGGGAGCCCGATCTAGGGCTCAGTCCCAGGACCCTGGGATCATGACCTGAGCCGAAGGCAGCCAGACATCAACTGAGCCACCGAGGCGCCCCGACCCATGCCACACTATCTTACTTAATGCAGTTTTATAGTGTTTTGATACCTCCTAGAGGAATTTCTCCCACCGGGTCCTTCAAGAATGTTTTGGCTATTCTTGGATTTTTTTTGTACATCCATATTCATTTTTGAATTTGCCAAGTTTCACAAAACTTCTGTTGGTCTTTTTATTGGGAGTCCATTGCTTCTATGTGGACGGTTAGTTGAGGAAGAATCAGTGTCTTTACAGTACTGAGGTTTTTCACCCATTATAACGTGATATAATCTCAATTCTGTTCTTAAGTGTCTTTCACTAAGATTTTATTGTTTTCTCCGTGAGGGTCTTGCATACTTTTTGTCGAATTTAGTCTTTGAAACTTTTAGGTGATATCTTTTTAAAATTTTTGCTTTTTGTGTGCCTTTGACACACAGTAACCTACACAGCTCTTAATCTTCATATTTTTCTGTACATTCATTTAGATTTTCAGCAGTACAGTATCTGAATAATGACAGTTTGGTTTCTTAACCTGTTTATCTTAAAAATCTTTTCCTTGCCTCACTGCATTGGCTTATGAAAACCAGTTTTTTATCTTTGTCGTCAACACAAGGCTTTGGCTGTTTCACCAAATATAATGTTTGTGTAAGGTTTTTCATAGGTACTTTTTTTTTTTTTTTCCATAGGTACTTTTTATCAGTGAAGAATGTTTCTATATATCTAGTTTGAGTTTTTCTGTTAAATTTTAGTAACTTTTTTTTCCTGGATATAATGAGGTAACTATGATTTTTTAAAAACTTTTGTTCTTTAATATTGATATGGTATACAAATCAATTGATTTTTTATAACTTAAAACCAAACTTAACTTTCAGTTTGCTAATACTGTGGTTAGGATTTCTGCATTTATTTCATAAGCAAAATTGACTGGTAGTATTGTTAGGTTTTGGTATTCTGCTTATGTTAGCCTTATAAAATGATTTGCAAAGTGCTCTCTCCTTTTCTGTTGTCCTAATTATTTGATGTAAGATTATTTATTCCCTGATTGTTTGCTAGAACTCAGTGGTAAAACCATCAGGGCCTGGGCTATTCTTTTTTTTTTTTTTTTTTTTAAGATTTTATTTATTTATTTGAGAGAGCATGAGCAAGAGAGAGCACCAACGGGGAAGAGGGTGGGGAGAAGGGGAGAGGCAGAGGGAAAGGGACAGGCAGAATCCCCGCTGAGCAGGGAGTCCAAAGTGGGGCTAGATGCCAGGACTCTGGGATCATGAGCTGAGCTGAAGGCAAATGCCCGACTGACCGAGCCACCCCAGGGCCCCTGGGGTATTTTTAATGGAAGATTTTAACTACTGATTGCATTGGCTTTCCATTTCCTCTGTTTTTGGTGAGTTACATCTTTTCCTAAGAATTTGTCTATTTTATATACATTTAGGGGGATTA
Organism: Mustela lutreola; assembly: GCF_030435805.1. NCBI lineage: Eukaryota > Metazoa > Chordata > Mammalia > Carnivora > Mustelidae > Mustela > Mustela lutreola. The sequence goes on from NC_081296.1 coordinate 142,031,425, forward strand.
TATTTATTTTAATTTCAGGAAAATAATGAAAGTATCACAGCCAAAAAAAACCCATTTGTACATTAATTATTCATATTAACCCTGCAGAAACCAAAGCTTGATCACAGATACTCACAGAAAAATAATAGCTGGCACTGTGCTAAATGCCTTTTTTTCAAATAGTGTTAATGAAGTGTAACTGACAGATAATAAATTATACATACTTAAGTATATAATTTATAATTTATAGTGTATAATTTATAATTTATATAATTTGGTAGGTTTCAACATAGTATACATTTAAAAATTTATTGGCATATTGTTTATGATATATCCCTCAGAAGACCATTTTAATTCTCTCTAGCAAGTTTCTTTTCTATTTTATTAGTTTCTGGTCTTTATTGTTAATTTCTGCTTTGAGGTTTATTCTGCTGTTATTATAGCCTTTAAGGTGGATAGAAAACTCATTGATTTTCTTTCTTTTCATTTTTAATGTAAATATTAAAAACTATAGATGTCCTTTTATTTTTTTTTATTTTTTTTTTAAGATTTTATTTATTTATTTGACAGACAGAGATCACAAGTAGGCAGAGAGGCAGGCAGAGAGAGAGAGAGGAGGAAGCAGGCTCTCTGCAGAGCAGACAGCCCGATGTGGAGCTCGATCCCAGGACACTAGGATCATGACCTGAGCCGAAGGCAGAGGCTTTAAACCCACTGAGCCACCCAGGCGCCCCTAGATGTCCTTTTAAATACTACTTTGGATGTATCCCATAAGTTCGGATATACAACTTTATTTCTTTCGAAAAATTTTTATTTTGGAAATTTCAAACATACCAAAGTAGATTTTGATGACTCCCTCCAATATTACGTATTGTCTGGCTATATTAATCAACATGGCCCTTCTTGTTCTATTTATACCTCCCACTTTCCATCGCTTTTTACCTCTACTGTCCACAGAATTATTTTGCAGCAAATTACAGATCTCATATCATTTCATCTAGAAATAATTCGTTTTATTACCCTAAAAAATGCTAACTTTATTTTTTTTTTAAGATTTTATTTATTTGAAAGACAGGGAGCGTACAAGCAAGGGAAGGAGTAGAGGGAGAGGGACTAGCAGACCCCCCGCTAAGCAGGGAGTCCAAGCTTGATCCCAGGAGCCTGAGATCATGACCTGAGCCAAAGTCAGATGCTTAACCCACTAAGCCACCCAGGTGACCCAGAATGCAAACTTTAGAAACAAACATCCACACCATCATCACCCTCAAAATGTAATAATTCCTTGATATGATCTAGTGCCTAGTCATTATTTAAATTTCCATTCCTCATAATTTTTTCTCTATGTTGAAATGCACAGATCTTATCTATCCAGAGAAACGGCTATACCTATGTAACCCACACTTTTGTGATAACGCTTCTTTGCCCCCTTCCCTCATGTTCCTTTCAGTTAATCTTTTCATCCCACTTCCCCAACTACCACTGATCTGATTTTTTTAACCTTAGTTTTTGTCCTAAAGTTTCATATAAATGGAATCATGTAGGATATACACCCTCTTCTCTGACTTCTTTTGCTCATCATGTTAGTAAGATTCATCCGTGTTATTGGGTATATCAATAGTTTGTTCTTTTTTATTTTGTAGTATTCTGCTGGAGATATACCATAGTTTATCTCTTCTCTTTTATGTACAATGGATTGTTTCCAGTTTGGGGTTATTGTGAATAAAACTGCTATGAACATTTTTGTATTTGTCTATTTGTGGGAAAATGTTTTCATTTTCAAGCCTGGCAGGGGAGTCACTGGGCAAAATGTCACCCGGAGTATTTAATTTCATAAGAAACTGCAAAACCTTTTCCCACAGTGGTTTATACCATTTCGTACTCCCACCAATAATCTGAGTTCTGGCTGCTCCACGTCTTTGTCAACGTTTGGTGTTGTCTTTTTAATTTTAGCCCTTCTAGCAGGTGTGTACTGGTTCTCACTGTGGTTTTAATTTGCATTTCCTTGATCACTGAAGGTGTTGAGAGCTTTTTCATAAGATTATTGATCATTTGTTTATCTTCTTTTGTGAAGTGTCACCTCTTTTGTCCATAGTTATTTAGTCCATTTTATCGAGATACAGTTCACTTTTTAGCACAAATATAATTTTTTTTAGAGTGCGTAAAAATGCATTTGGACAGACACCTGGGTGGCTCAGTTGGTTAAGTGTCTGCCTTCAGCTCATCAGGTCATCAGGTCGGGCTCTCTGCTCAGCAGGAGCCTGCTTTTCCCCCTTCCCTCTGCCTGCTGCTCCCCCTGCTTGTGCGCTCTCGGGTGCTCGCTCTCTGCCAAGTGAATAAATAAAATCATCTTAAAAATGCATTTGGATCACGTTTAGTCCAAAACAAGATGAATCTGAATTTATGAGTCTCTGTCTCTTTGTATAAGGCCCTTTAGATTCCAGTTTGGTATGTAACAAATTGGCTCTGACCTATGATTACTGTCTTTTGCCTTGAAACCCACAGCTCTTCTTTTGTGCTTTTCTAGTATTTTCATTATTGAGACCTTCCTCTTGTTTTAGAAAATGCTTTAGAGATGGAGGGAGACTGAAACCCTTTTTTCCTAATCCCAACCGTTTAGATGATCTCTTGATTTTCTTCTTTCCAGAACTATATTCTTGTGTCTGTTGTTTATCACCATTTATTCAGTATATCCAAAATTTGAGATCCTTAGAGATCTATAGCCTCCATGGAGGTGAATGAAATTTCATCAGAAGGAAATCTTTTGAGAATATAAGTTTGAAAAAAAAAAGAATATTTTTTCTTTTTTCTTTTTTTTTTTTTTTTTTAATTTTAGCTACAGCAGTCAGCTTGAGCCAAAAGGCATTCTACCAAAGTAAGCTACTAATGTGTATGTGGTGAGTGTTCCAATATAATAAAAGTGGATTCTTTTTTTCTTTTTTTTTTTCAGTAACCTCTAATAATTCAGAGTCTGGCCATGAAGTTCAAGAGGATTCTTCAAAGGAAAATGTATCATCAGGTGCTGTCCCTGCTGACCACAGCCCAGCACCTAGTCACGATGGCAAATCACATGAACTCTCTAATCTTCGATTGGAGAATCAGCTGTTGAGGAATGAAGTTCAGTCTTTAAATCAAGAAATGGCCTCATTACTTCAAAGATCCAAGGAAACTCAAGAAGGTAGAGCCTTATTTAAATTGTGGAGGGTTAGGAATTTAACATTTCAAAAATAAACTGAAAACCTGATTACATCGAAACTCAGCAATATTTCACATTAGACTTACAAAACCCAGTTTTCATAGAAATATAGGGCCCAGATTTAGAAATAGAACCAGTCATCCTCCTACTAATCTGAAACAGAATGTTGCCTTTGTGTGGCCATTCCTTGGGAGTCATGAAATTTAAGAACTGGGGCGGTTAATAATTATCTGGTTCATTTGATCTCTTCTGAACCTTCAGGGGAGCCGTTGATGAACCAGAGGTGGGATTAAACACAGGAGTGGATACCAGTAGACAAGGTCACAGTATTGTACTGCTCTGGGGGATATAAAGTGGGCATGGAATTCAGTTTGAATGATACCCTCTGGAAATACGCAGTGAAGTGGCCCTAGAGTAGAAAACTCTTGGATTCCTCAGAAATGGGTAATTTAAAAGTAAATAATCTCATGAATGAGGTGACGGGGGTGGACTGTGTTAGTCTTAATACAAGTGTGGCTGAGGGAAAACAAAAGGGAGAAGCGAAGAGGTCTCTGCCTTTGTTCCTGGCAGCAATTAGAAAGGAGTGTGGGGACAGTAGGAAAAGTTTTGCCAAGACATGGATGGAGGCCCAGAAAGTTTAGGGCTTGTTGGACTGACTTCAGAAAAAGCTTCACTTTACCAGACTAGTAAAGACCTAGAAATAGAGCTTTTCCTGAGACCCTGTAGAGTTTGCTTCAATATAAAAAATATTTTTTTTTGCTTGCAAACTGGTATTATAAATGTGTGAGTGTGGAAATCTGCACCACATTGCTCTTCTGGCACCAGTGTCCTAGATATTTTTTTTAAAATACCGTCTTTTTGCTACAGTAATCAAGAGAAAAACATTCTCTCCTGTCTTTTATCTTCAGGTTTTGATTTTGTTTGTTTTGGTCTTACTGTGCCCTTGATTTGTATTTGCATTCTTCCTGTCACTAGCAGAACTCAGCAAATTCACCGACTGGGCTGCTCTTCTGAATGCTGCCGTATACTGGTTTGGATTCCCAAATGCTTTAGGATATGTCTCAGAAAGATTGGTTTTGTAGAAAAGCAGCTACTGTTGTGCCCTTTCCAACCTATTAACTGTGATACAGGTGGGAACATTGGCCTTGAGAAGTGGGTATCCCATTTGAAGCAAATAATTTGAAGACACTTGTAAGCTCTTGATTTTGGTAGTAAGCACTACAGGGACACAGAGGAGAATCTGTGTGCTCTGAGAAAAGTGTGTCTGCTTGAAGAGAGAAATCTCTTTCATTATTATTACTATTTTTTTTTTTTTTAAAGAATTAACCAAAGCAAGAGCAAGAGTTGAGAAGTGGAATGATGACCATTCAAAGAGTGATCGAATAACCCGAGAGCTCCGCGCCCAGGTCGATGACCTGACTGAAGCCGTGGCTGCCAAGGACTCGCAGCTGGCCGTGCTGAAAGTGAGGCTGCAGGAGGCCGACCAGCTCCTGGCCACGCGCTCCGAAGCCCTGGAAGCCTTACAGATGGAGAAATCACGGTAGCTCATCCTGGTGATAGTGACAAAGGGAATAGAAAGATTTTTCCCCATGCAAGTAATGATGAACACTGTAGTGTAGATTGTTTTATGAAAACTTAGCTTTCGAAATTTAGGGAGGGATAATTTAGCTTTTGGTAATGTTGTAAATGTGCGTGATTACAAGTTGATTTATTACTTTATTACTTGCAATTGAGATGCATTGTTAGCAAATTCTGAATTTAAAAATATTTGAAGAATATAGTGTCCTTAACTTTTTTTGGCATATAATGATATGTGGTCTGTACTTCTATTTGGATGCCTAAAAATATAGGTTACATTCCATTAAAAGGCAAAAAGATTTCTTTAAGAATATTTTAGTCAAATCATCTTTTTTTTTAATTTTTTTTTTTTTTTTAATTTTAGGGAGAGAGGGGTGGGGGAAGGGGCAGCAGAGGGAGATGGGGAGAGAGAATCTCAAGCAGACTCCATGCTGAACATGGAGCCCAACACGAGGCTCAGTATCATGACCCTGAGATCGTGACCTGAGCCGAAACCAGGAGTCAGATGCCCAGCCCACCACGCCACCTCGTCGCCCCAGTCAAATCATCTCGTTTGTGCCATCAAGCTGATGCCTTGAAAGTTATTGCATCTTCTCACTTGGGCACGGTGGCAATAAATCCTTTCAAGTGATGCCTTTTCTTGTAGAATAATGCAGGATCACAGCGAAGGCAGCAGCCTGCAGAACCAAGCCCTGCAGACCCTTCAGGAGAGACTGCACGAGGCGGACGCTGCCCGGAAGAGAGAGCAGGAGAGCTGCAAACAGATGCAGGTTAGAAAGGAGCGATGCCTTTCTGCTGTCTTAGGACACAGGCTGTGATAAAATCCTGCGGCGCGTTCTCAGAAAAATCTGTTTCTGTGACAACAACTAAGTATTTGAAAAGTTAGCCTAGTAATTTGCTAAATTTACTTAACCTTATGTATTAGATTACAGTGAAAATAAATTTCAACATCCTCTATGATCCATCAACAAGGCATTGACAGGAAGCGTGGGCACTTTTCTTCTGAGACAGTTTTTGACGGGGTGGTGCACAGGTTGGGCAGTGGTCCTAGAGCAGCCCCTCAGCACCCCTTTAAGAAAGGAATACACTTAAAATAGTTTATATTCAGTAGAGATAGATTTTTTTCACTTCATTTTGTTGTGCAGCCAACATTACCATTATTTGATGAGAAGCTGATTTGGGGGGCACCTGGGTGGCTCAGTGGGTTAAGCCTCTGCCTTTGGCTCAGGTCATGATCTCAGGGTCCTGGGATGGAGCCCCTCATCGGGCTCTCTGCCCAGCAGGGAGCCTGCTTCCTCCTCTCTCTCTGTCTGCCTCTCTGACTATTTGTGATCGCTCTCTTGCTGTCAGATAAAGAAATAAAATCTTTAAAAAAAAAAAAAAGCTGATTTGGGCCCTCTTTTTTTTTTTTTTCAAGATTTTATTTATTTATTTGACAGAGACAGAGATCACAAGTAGGCAAAGCAGCGATGAGAGGGAACACAGGGGGAGCAGGAGGAGAGGGAGAAGCAGGCTTCCTGTCAAGCAGGGAGCCCAATATGAGCCTCAACTCTGGGATCATGACCTGTGCCGAAGGCAGCCACTTAACAACTGAGCCACCCAGGCGCCCAGTCATAAATTTTCTTACATAATACTTGGTCTATATTTAGATTTCATAAATTTGATAGGTAAAAAAGTAATTCCCATGCCCAATTGTTCTAAACAGAAGTGTTTTCCACTAACAGTGCCTCAGAATTTAGGCATAGAGTACACCATATGGTGTAGCAGTTCTGTTCTAAGTGTGTACCCAAGAGAATTGAAAATATCTGTCCACACAGAAAATTGTACACAGATATTCACAGCAGCATTATTCACAATAGCCCCAGACTGGAAATATTACACATATCCTTCAGTTGCTGAATGGGTAAACAAAGTGTACTATATGCATACAAGGAGATACCATTCAGCCATAAAAAGGAAAGAAGTCCTGATTCATGCTACAACATGGACGAACCTGTAAGACGTTAAGTGAAAGAAGGCAGACACCGAAGGCCACGTATTAGATGATTTCACTTATATGAAGTGTCCGTAATAGATCTACAGAGAAAATAGATTCATCATTGCCAGGGGCTAGAAGGAACGGAGAAGTGGTTAGAGGATCTCCCTTTGGGGTGAAAATGTACTGATATTAGGTAGTGGTAATGGGTGTACAATTAACTCTGAATACAAGCAAACCACTGAACTGTACACTGTAGAAGGGTGAATTCTATGGGGTGTGAATTATATCCCAATGAACGTATTATTAATTGAACTAAGTTTTTTTATGTTTAATTAAAGTGAATTAACAAAAATTAAAGTTAATAAACAAAAATTCCATTCTTAGTTGCATTAAGCACATTTCACGTGTTTAGTAGAGATTAGCGTAGTCCTCTTGCTGTATTTATTTAAAACAGGAGTTAATATTGGATCAAAGGTTTGTGGCTTTAGCTAATGTTGTGTGAACTGTAAATGCTTTCAGACTTCTGCCTCACCTGAGTGTTCTGGTGATGAGAACTTTGGAGAACAAAAGTAAAATAAAATCTCAGAACTAGATAGGCTAGTAAGTGATAGGCATGTGTTTTTCTAGAATGTGCTTTGGAAGTTTCTTAAGCTAAAATAATTATATTTAATAGTTAATTAGAAAATTTGAAATAGAAGGAAAATGTTAACATGCTATTTAAAAAGATGTAGCTGTTTACTTAACTCTTCGGTTTGTTTTTTTTTTTTTAAGATTTATTCTATTTATTTGAGCGTGAGAGACTTAAGCAGACTGCGAGCTGAGCGCAGTGCCTGATATGGGGCTTGAACTCTTGACCCTGAGATTGTGACCTGAGCTGAAACCACGAATCAGATGCTTAACTGACTGAGCCATCCAGGTGCCCCTTCATTTGCTTTCTGATAGACTTTCTATTTTATTGATTGATCAGCTTGTATCAGGCTCACCAGATTCACCTTGGAAATATCTTAAACAGATTTCCATTTCTAAGCATCATCTTGGAAATTCCAAGTCAGTAAGCCTAGGGAAGGCTTTGGGTGGTGGTTATTTGTTTAAAACTCCTTAATTGGGGCATCTACCTGGCTCAGTCAGTGAATTGTCTGCCTTTGGCTCAGGTCATGCTCCCAGGGTCCTGGGATCAAGCCCTACATTAGGCTCCCTGCTCAGCAGGGAGTCTGCTTTTCCTTCTCCATCTCCCTCTGTGCTGTCACTCAAAATAAATAAATAAAATCTTTTAAAAAAAGAAAAAAATAAATTTCTAATCGATTCTGATGCATTGCCGTGTTTGGGAGCCAACAGCCTTCGAGTCCCTAGTCTTCAGTTCCTAAAAAATGAGGTGTTTTGTTTTATTTTTTAACCTCCCTGTTATGTTGTTGGGCTGAACTAAAAAAAAAAAGAAAAAAAAAATCCTATAAGACATCTGATTGGATGGTTGGTAAGATATATTTCAGAGGACATGATCTAAAGATGATATAAAAATTTGTCACAGAGTGAGTTTGCAGCGCGCCTAAATAAGATGGAAGTGGAACGTCAGAATTTGGCCGAAGCAGTCACTCTGGCAGAAAGAAAATGCGCGGAGGAGAAGAAGAGGGTTGAGGAGCTGCAGCAGCAAGTCAAAGTGTGCAAGGCCGGCTTGGAGTCCTCCAAGCAGGAGCTGACTGACTACAAGCAAAAAGCTACTAGAATCCTCCAGGTAGGCAGGAAATGTCTTGGATGTTAAGATCTGCCAAGTTGGTGACGCTTTCGGACTCCATCTAGATCTGTGAGAGGATTCATTCGTGTTTGCCCGGGTTGGCTCACTTCAGCTGACTTCCTGCACCAAAATGGCCCTTGTTCCTACTGCCTTTCTTTCTTTTTATTGACAATTCATTCTGCCACGGCCTGGCGCAGGTCTTCACCTGTCACCTTAAACATGGCAATATCGATGTTTGTCATTAGGCAGCCATTTTACTCTTCCTGGCGGATCCCCCATTGAGTTTTTCAGAGCTAGTGGTCTTGGCCTCACGCAGCTTCCCCCGTGTCACCTCCTGTAGTCCTTGGCTTCTCCGTCCTTTGCCTCCTGAGGGGAAGGTATCCATTCATCTTTCTCTAGGAGGGTTTTCTAGCCTGTGCGCTGGTTCCTATTCTGCTGTATGGAAGCTCTCCTCCTAAGTCTGTCCTGTCTCCGTTTCTTCTTTTCTGCCACCATTTTCTGGCTCAGCTTACTCAAGAGCATACGGTTGCTTGGTAGAAGATCAAAGACTAGGTCCTGGAACTCCTGCTTAAGGAGAAAACAACCCTTTGTCTTTTTTGACTGCTTGGATCCATTTCCCTGTTGTTTTCTTCAGTATCAGATTTACTAGAATTTCTGTAAATATGCCGTCTTTATTTTAGAGCTGTTAACTCTAACTCCTTCGTGTAATTTCTGTCCCTGATACATTTCTGAAACTGTCTTCCCAGATATCTTCAATGACCTGAATACATATTTTCTTTCTTTTCTTAATTTCCATCCACTTTGATTGGGATAGAGCACTGGACACCGTTAGTCCTGCCTTCTTAAACTCCTGCCTCTGGTCCCACTCGAGCTGCCTTCTCTCCCTGCTCCCGAGTCTCCAGAGACCAAAGAGTCCTTTCAAAATCAGGCCCCACCCCCCTCACTGCTTCTTAGGTGATGTTATCCTGTACTCACTCTGTTTCTGTCTGTCACCTCGATGTCACTTAAGTGTGTCTCCCAGCCTCACTTCCTGACCCTGGTTTCTGAATGCCTACCAGGCTTCTCTGTGTGGGATGCGCCCCTCTCCCCCCAGCTTCTCGTTCATTCTCCAGTTTCCGTAAATATGACTCCTTCTTCCCAGGCAGTAGAGCTCGAGCCGTGATACCGTTTCGATTCCACATCCATGAGCCAGCACGTCCATTCCTCCAGACTGTTCTTTCCGATTGCTTCTGCCGTGTCACTCTGATTTATCATCGAGCACCTAACTATCCACGAGGCATTATGATAGATGCTGGGGGTGTGTTTTCTTTCTGTAAGGAGCGTTCAGTTAGCAGAGGGACACTGAGGTACTCGATGTGACAAAGTTCTTGATGCAGTAAGCCCTTAAAATCTGCGAGGGGACGTCAGAGATGACCGGATGACGCGGTGTCAAAAGGAACTTGAAGCATGGGTGAGAAGGCTCGTGGTAGGGAAGAGACTTCAGACAGAACGGCTGTCCCAGAGCAAGGGGTGTCTGAGGGAGCATGACTTCTTTACTGGACGCCAGCTGGCTCCTCTGCTGGAGCGTGCAGGCTTAGGGATCAAGTGGGGGCCGGGGGGAGGGGGGCGGTGGTGGTAGAAAACGCAGTGAGGGGCAGAAGCCAGACCATGGAGGGCCTCACATCCTGTGCAGAGGAGATTTTTATCTCCTAGGCAGCGGTAGAGGGGAGAGGAGAGAGACTGAGCAGGGGGAGAGTTGGCACTGGGCGGGGCCCTCGGGAGGTGCTGGTAAGTCTCTATGGACATTGTCGGGTGGGGATGGAGTGGTGAGAGGGGCATGGTACAGAGGAGCCTATCGGAATTAATGGTGAGAAGTGACAAGGACAGGGTCTAGTTTGTGGTCGTGAGGGTGGCAGATGGGATAGGTCGGAGGAGGGGTGTGTGCGACTTCGGGATTCACCTGGAGGAAGGGGAACTGCAAGTGGAGGAAGGGAAAGGAGACCTTAGGAGGACTCAGTTCCCAAGCACAGGAGCGATACGCCCCACGTGGTGCAGCAGAGACCAGGAAGATGAACAGGCTCGTGCCGATGAGCGTTAGGACAAGTGACAATGAGTTTGCAGGACTGTGCACTTTGCAGGATGTAACACCGAGGTGGAAGTTTCAGGAAGGCAATCAGAAGTAAAGGCCTGAAGCTCATCACAGGGGTCTGGGCCTTTACTATATTAGGGGGCAGAGAGAGAAAATTATGTGTGTTATAGAAAATATGAAAAATACAGAGAATTTTGAAGAAGTCACCCACAATTATACCACATGAAAAGAAAAACTATTTTTGATGGAGGAGAGCGCCTCAGGTCGTCATGTTGAAGGCGGAAGAGCTGATGGCCCTTCCTGCTGGCCTAGAATTGTAATTACAGCGCTTCTTAAACTGGTCCTCCACATCGAATCTTTTCTTCTAACTCATCCTTTCTACCAGTGCTCAGCAAACTTTTTCTGTAAAGGGCCAAATAGTATATGTTATAGGCTTTGCAGGTTCTATGTGGTCTTCATTGTATACTCTTTGTCTTTTTTTTTTTTTTTAATCCTCCTCTAAACATGTAAAAATCATGCTTAGCTGGTGGGCTGTACACAGGCCACAGGCCAGATCTAGCCCATCAGCCATAGTTTGTGAACCCCTGCTTAATACCACTGCCAAAGTAACCCTCCTAAAATGATCTCTGGTCATGTCACTTCCCTGTCTACTTTTTAGTTGTTTGTTTTAGCCCACCAGATAAAAGGCAAACATTTCAGCCTGGCATCTGGAGCCCCCCAGGTTGACCCTAACGTTCTATCCGAGCGCATCTCAACAATACTTTCTTGTACGCCCTAATGCTTTTGCATTATTATGCTTTGTCCTGTTCTCTCCACACCTGTTAAAATCCTAGCCATTGGGGTGCCTGGGTGGCTCAGTGGGTTAAGGCCTCTGCCTTCAGCTCGGGTCATGATTCCAGGGTCCTGGCATCGAGCCCCGCACCGGGCTCTCTGCTCGGCGGGGAGCCTGCTTCCCCCTCTCTCTGTACCTGCCTCTGTGCCTATTTGTGATCTCTCTCTGTCAAATAAATAAATAAAATCTTTTTTAAAAAAGGTAATAAAAAAATAAAATCCTAGCCATTTTTCAGGATCAGCGTAACTGCTGTTTTCAAGTAAAGCCTTCTCTTCCCCAGTAAGTGGTTTCTCCTTGGAACCCTGCAAGTACTCTTAACAGATACACCTCTCAACTTTTTATTGCCTTCTACTGGACACTTGTAACTTCCTTTTAGTTTGTAAGGCAGAGGGTACCATCCCAAATGAGATACCTCTGCATTGCATGGGACTCTGAGCAGAGTGCCAGACCCATTGTAGGTGCTCTGTAAATATTTGCTGAGTAGCATGTGATGGAGATAAAAAGCACAAGAAGGGATGAGAAGAAAGTACGAGGGAAATCTTGTTAATGACAAGTTTTCAACAGTAGCATGGTCCTGGCCAAGGACAGTGTACAGGAAGGCCCTGCTGAGTTCTTATCTCAATGTGGGCTTTCTTTGATGGAGAAGGTAATTGGACTATTTCCGTACTGGCTTAGTTGGTGTAATATTGGTGGTATTCCGTATACAAGCTAATGTCTGTTTTGCTTAAAGATACTTCTTTTTTTATAATAGTCTAAAGAAAAATTGATTAACAGCTTAAAGGAAGGATCTGGATTTGAAGGCCTCGACAGCAGTACTGCTAACAGCATGGAGCTGGAAGAACTTCGGCACGAAAAGGAGATGCAGAAGGAGGAAATACAGAAGCTGATGGGCCAGATACATCAGCTGAGAGCCGAATTGCAGGTAAGATCGAGTACGGCTCCGCGGCACGGACAGCCGCTGACCCCAGCGATCTGCAGGTGAGCGGCGGTGGTCTGTGTTTTGGGAGAAGTGTGTTAGTGAGAGGGTGTGTGGAACTGGTGTGGGAATAGTGGTCGCCGCGTAGTAATGCATCTAAGGCGATCGGTTTCCTGTCCATCGAGGGACAGTGAGGTCTGGGAATAACACACAGAGGTAACGAGATGAGATCGTTAGATTCTAACCTTATGTGCACCGTATGCCAGGCATCTTGTGGGCTCGGGGTTACAACAAGGATCCAGACAGAGTCTTCAGATTTATCGATCTGACAATCTAGTGGTTAAAAAACAATTGAGATCTGGGCTTGTCTATAAAACTGGGACATTTTCTGATACTGGAATGGACACAGGGACAGTCCCTTAATTATAGTTTCACGAGAAATTTTATGATTTGTAGTTTATGGATAATTGCTGTTTTTAATCCAAAAGTAAGTTGGACCTTTTGTTTAGATTAAACATGGAGCCTCTGACATAAATATTATAGGAGGAGCCTCTGAGGAGGGAGGACAAGGTGTAGGCTGATAAGCCTTCTTCAAAAGAAAAACATTTTGCGAAGAATATTCATCCACGCATTAACTCAACAAATTATTGGTTCATAAGATGGGCGGGACCTACAAGAGGAAAGTGTGGACGTTGTAAGGCCAGGGTTTCTTACCTAGAGTGTGGGCTTGAATACCAGATTTGGATAGAGGTGTCCCGTCTTTGGCACTTAGTAGATCTGTTACGTGCACGAGACGAGCCTTAGTTTTCTCATCCATAAAGTGGAGATAAACACAGGTTCTCCTGTGGATAAAGGTACGTGTCAGAGGGCCAAGCATTGTTCCTGACACGCATCAGGCCCTCAACAAATAGCAGCTAGTGTCCCTTCTGGACTTCTTATTGGCAGAGTACAAGAGCTGATCAAGGCTTATCCTTATAGTCTGTATGGCTGGATTTTTTTTTCCCTTAATTAATTTTGAATTCCAAAGACTTCAGTCCTGTGAACCTAGAAACTGAGTACATGCTAATCCTGTTTGTATCTTGTCTTATTTATTATATTCGTATTTGGGTGAGATTATAAATATGACTCGTTTTATTTAATATCCTTACCCCAGCGTCGTTGAGGACATTGAGCATTTCTCAAGAAGTTGATAAAATCTACAGTAAGGATTATGGTATATCTAGCAAAATGGGAGAATTGTTATTGCCTGTAATAGCTAAGAACTTTCTGGACAGGCATTGCACTAACCTCTCAGCGTCTGCTGTCCATTGATTCCCTCCTGTAATCCCCCAAGGGAGATGGTATATTTTCATTTTACAGTTTGAAGAAATTCAGTCACAGAGAAGGAAAGTCGCTTCCTATAACTAGTAAAGTAACAGGATTAGAACCATAGTCTGTCTGATTCCAGAACACGTGTTTTGTTTTGTATTTTCCAGAATATGTGTTACTACCCACTGCTCATACTATCTGCCTCTCAGAGTTCATCTGTTTAAGTCAACTTGATGACAAAGATTAGAGTACCTGCTACTAACCCCAAAAACTCAAGGAGAGGGGGAAATAATTGTACTTCTTGCTGCTTTCCTCTAAATCCACGAGGCACGCTGGTGTTCTTATCTGGGTGTGTCATTAATCCCCTGTTCTTTCAAACAGTACCTGAAGTGCCAGAGTTTGCATAGATGAATATAAAAAGACTGTGCCAAAAGATAACAAGCAAATTAAGATGCTGATTTTAATCTCTTATAGCACTGTATGGACAGACGCTTGGTTAACCTGTACAGGGGGTAACTATAGAAACCTAGAGTCATGTTCTTTGCCACTAGTAGATTCCACAGGAAATCTAGAAGGTGGTTTTTGAGTTTGAAGAAGAGAGAATAATGACGCTAAGTGAAGAAGTAAGAAATAGAGAAAGATGAAAGAACAGATAATGGTAATAAAGCTAAACAATGAAAAAAGAGGCTAACCTCAGGCGAGATGAGAGAGAAGTTCCATTGCTACTGGACGCCCACGTGTACAAACTATAACCTGCAAGTCCAGGGGCATCTTACGGATGTTATGTTTCTGTTCCTTTGGAAATTGTTAGCTTTTGGTGAGAGCTGTACTGTCCAGCGGCTGCTGACCTCCTCATCCAGCCCTGGGCTTCCCGCGCTGTGGCGGCTCTAGGGTCCGTCCGTTGCTCTCACTGTGGGCTGTGGCATACAGTGATGTGTCTGCCTGTGTACCCCCTTCGGGCGGAGACCATGTCTCACTTGTCCCCATCCCTCTAGTGCCTCCTGAGCCCAGTTCATGGCACAGCGGGAGTACTTGAAAGATGTCGAAATGAACAGTTGATTACTGCTCTCACATGTGCGGCTCGTCGTTTCAGGATGTGGAGGCACAGCAGGTTAGCGAAGCAGAATCAGCAAGAGAACAGTTACAGGAGCTGCAAGACCAAATAGCTGGGCAGAAAGCCTCGAAACAGGAGCTGGAGGCCGAACTAGAGCGACAGAAGCAGGTAGCGATCCTGTTTGTCTGTTTGTTTGTTTGTTTTTAAAGGTTTTATTTATTTACTTGCGAGAGAGCGAGCATGCACCCCAGTGAGAGAGCGTGAGTGGGGAGAGGGGCCGAGGGAGAAGCAGACTCCCCACTGAGCAGGGAGCCCAGCGTGGGGTTCCATCTCAGGACGCGGGGACCATGATCAGATGCTTAACCGACTGAGCCACCCAGGCGCCCTGCAGGTAAGGATTTTAGTTGGACAGTTACCAAGGAAGATGCTTTGCTGGGGGTTCTCTGAGGAGACTCCGGTGAAGCAACTTACTGAAGTTCTTGCAGAACGGGTATGGAGTGGCGATGGTAAAGGGGACCTTCTAGACCTCTACTGTCTTGTTACCACCCACTCCCTCACTGTTTAATTCACAGGGAAGAAAAAGACCCACAGAATGGTTATGGGACTTGCCTAATCTCACACAGTAAACCAGAGAATAGACTAGAACCCGGAAGGCCTGTCCCAGACTTCTTGCTGCTACCTTGTCTGTGTTTTATTATATCTCCTTGTCACAGTGTATATGTATGGAAGACTTAAAAACATCTGTTGATTTTCACATTTTACTACATTTGTACTTTCTAAGAACAACAGTAATATTATCTAATAGAAATATAAATACAACATTAGTGTGGTAATTTGATCTTTCTATTGAGAAGAAATATGTATAGACTGTTCTCACAAATCATGTTTAAAATTCCATTTCTTTGTTCAGTTAGCAGTTGTCTGCTCCCCAACTTATTTTTCTTAGTATACTTACATAATAGTTTCCTTATTAAAACAGTTAAATATGCTTACATCCACATTTTCAGATCAAGATGTTATATCTAATGTTAGTAACATTTATAACTTACTGAATAACCACACTGTAAGACACTTAGTATACATGATCTTATTTTACCCTCACAATAAAATCTGTTTTCTCTTCATTTTGCAGAAAACTATTGTTAAAATGATCAGTGCCTCCCTTAAACAACATTTTCAGCTTTGTGTGTTTATATTCTTTAGATCTTTTTTATTAGGATTTATCATTTCTGAAACGGGTTCTATTATGAGAAATGTTTGTTTTTATTACAAAGGTCCCACTTGTATCTGTTTCCTGAGTGGTAAGAAAAATGACCGAGTAGCCACCTGCAGAGTACATCATAGGCTGCCCTAGATAATTTAGTTATAAAATTGTCCTTTCAGAAATTGCATTTTAATTTATTCAAGGAGCTATTATATATTGAAAGGCAAAAATTTGATGTTCTTGATGGTTAGTGAGATAATTTTCATTTTATTATGGCAGATGGTCTTCCCACATGTACTGCCGGGGCCTGTTTTTAAAATGATAGAGTCCAGCAGAAGCGAGTGCAGCTGAATGTAGCTCTAGGCTATTTATTTAATCATCAGATGTTCTAGGTGCAAGTGCTTAATCTTGGGATTAGATAGTCCTCTAGCGCTCTTTATTAATTTTAAGTAATTTCAACCTTAAATTTTGTGCTAGCCTAGAGCTTTAAATGAAATCATGCAGACCTTCCTATAAATTGCAGTTCTCATTTCCTAATCACTGCCTCATCTTCTCTGCTCTCACTTATCTCAGTTTCTTTCATCTGGGAAGTGAGCAGGTTGAACTAGATGTTCTCAAGGAGTCTAGCAGTTTGATCCTGTCTTGTCTCTACTTCTTCATACGGCTCCCTTTACTTACTTCGTCTGCAGTTAAGCATAATGCTTTTGAAGATTCTTAGCTAATTGTTCTTTCTTCCCTGACATGCACTGTGCTCTTAAATTCCAACTGACACCGATTCATCATATCCATTGTACAAACCAGCAGCGCATTTGTGTAGTTGTTAGTGAATCAGAGGTCTTTATTTTTTCCTTGTTTATCCATGATAGAACAAAACAGGTTCTAACACTGCGTGATAGAAATAAGCACATGAAGAGCTGCTCAGCACCGTTAAGTGTTAGAGAAATGCACACTGGAACCACAGCACAATACTAGGTTGTCCCTAGTGAATAGTTACACTTAACCAAGACTGACAATACCAAATGTTGGGAAGGATGTGGAAGAACTGGGCCTCTCCCATATTGCCGTGGGGCTGCAAAATGCCGCATGGATTTTGAAACCAGTTCAGAAAACAGTTGGGTGAGTTCTTTCCCTGTAAGTTAGACATAACACTTATGTGATCCAGCGGGGCTGTCCCTACATATCTACCCAAGAAAA
The DNA here is from genome assembly GCF_030435805.1 of Mustela lutreola. Taxonomy (NCBI): domain Eukaryota; kingdom Metazoa; phylum Chordata; class Mammalia; order Carnivora; family Mustelidae; genus Mustela; species Mustela lutreola. The sequence continues at coordinate 142,048,458 of NC_081296.1, forward strand.
GTGGAGACCTGACCATGGAAAGACTTGATACATCCTGCTGGAGTCGTGTTCATCAGACCCTTCCAACGGCCCTCATTTGTTCATTCTGCATAGACGTGGCACACGTTGGCTGAGTGCCTCCTGTGTGTCAGGAATGTTTCAGATACTGGGGATGACATCGGGAGCACTGATTTCGCTTCTGTGTATTCATGTCTCACTTTGTAGGAATTCCACTACATAGAAGAAGATCTGTATCGAACAAAGAACACCTTGCAAAGCAGGATTAAAGATCGAGAAGAAGAAATTCAAAAACTTAGGAATCAGGTATGAATGAGTGTTCACTTCTTGGGAAAAGATAACATCGCAAAACTAATTTTTTTTTTCAAGGGATATAGAGAGACCTTCTTTTTTCATATTTTCAGCAGCGTTCTGCTGTTGGAACAATGAGGTGTTTTTTTCAGTCTGATACAGAATTTTCATCTAAAGCCATTTTAATCTGTGTTTGCTGTATTCTGTGACTTCTTCATCTGGAAGTGTCTTGTAGCCACAGCCATCCGAGGACACGGGACTTACCCCCAAATTTCGTATCTTGTAACTTCAGTGGTGGTTGTGCTGACTGCCAGTTTAATAATTACTGTTTCTCTTTCCTGCGAAAAATCCAGTGATACCTTCCTGTTAACAACTGATAGGTCTTTTGTAAAGTCACCAAGACTTCTTTTAAACTCTGAAAATGTAAAATTTAGGAAATAACATGTGCCCACCGCCCACATTTACCAGCACTTATCATTAACTGTGACAAAATCATGCATCCACTTATCCTGTAACTCTGCTGTTTCCTTTTCTCCCTTATGTTCATTTTGTTTTTTATCCCTTATATTTATTGACTTAATAAATAATGAGGTCATTGATCATTTAAATAATTTACATAAAGATTGATTCTTCTCTTTTTAGTTAGCTGATGATGTAGTTTGAACATTAAAAAGGCAAATAATTTCAGTTTTTAAGTTGTCAGACTTTGTAACAGTCCATGATTTAAACTATTTTAAAATATTCTAGTTTTTCTAAGAGGAGCATCTGATTTCAGTGTTCCATACTTCCCTCACCTACTTTTGTGAAGTGCTTACAAGTGGTAACATGACTTGTTAGCAGAAAGTCAAAAGAAAGGACCATAAACCACCAATTGGTTTAATCCTTAAACATTCCTGTATTTATTAAATGTTTTTTGAGTGCTTCCTAAGCCTAAGATTCTGTCCTGTTTTTGTTAATTAAGAATTAATCTTAGGGGGTTAGCTCGTAAAGTTTTTTTTTGATCTAAGTAGAACAGAGGAAATTCTTTGTCTCATAACAGGAAGTTGATTTTTACAATTTTAAAAAGAGATCAGCATCTTCATATATTGTCCAAACAAACAAACCAACAACCCATAAACGAGTGACCAAATACGCACATAAGTAAGTGCTCAAAACCATCCGTCATCAGGGGAGTGCACATTAAAAGTGTAGTGGGCTGTACCACTACACTGATACTCGCTAGAATGATATAGTATCCCTAAATATCATGTACAGAGAGATGTAGCAATTTGTCTAATGTCAGACAGCTAGAAAATTGCAGAGCAGAGGTGAAAACCTAAAACCTCAGTTTGCGGTCTTTGCACTGCACCACAACTGCTGAGTTATGGAGGGTTTTGAATCCTGGCCAAGAAGTTCAGACTGTCCTTTGGATCAATGCTTTCAGATGTCTTTGATCACGACACCACAGTGAGAAGTAAAGTATACCTTGTGTCCCAATAACTCAGATGTACTTAGAAGTATAATACTAAAACAGAAGTTTCACAAAACAATGCTCTCATATACTATGTGCTGTGTACTCTCTGTCCCATTCTTGGCCATTACTATTTTAAAATCTGGTTGTGACCCACCAAATTGGTTTTGTAGCCCATTAATACAATTTGAAAATCTCTTTCATAGATAGTGAGTTTTGAGAAATTGAATAATGCTACACTTTACATGTGGGAATGTAGGTTCTGTGTTGTAAGACTTACTTTATGTACTAATTTTATGAACACTTTGCCTTTCAGCTTACTAATAAAACTTTGAGCAACAGCAGTCAGTCTGAGTTAGAAAACCGACTCCATCAGCTGACAGAGACTCTCATCCAGAAGCAGACGATGCTGGAGAGTCTTAGCACAGAGAAGAACTCTCTGGTCTTCCAGCTGGAGCGCCTTGAGCAGCAGGTGAACTCCGCCAGTGGAAGTAGCAACAGTGGGTCTTCTATTAATATGTCTGGAGTTGACAATGGCGAAGGTAACAAAAAAGGAATTTCAAAAGAACATTGCATTGCCTTTATTTCCAGCCTTGCTAATTGAGGCGTGACTTTGAGAAGTTACAGAAAGACCTTTTTTTTTTTTTTTTACAAGAAGGTCCATCCAGCAAAGCACTGCTTTTCTCCTGATGTGAGGCCTGAGCCGTGCACTGTTTGACATGATCTTTAGCAAACAGGACAGTGGGCTATGAATATGCCGCTCCTTAGTATGAGACTTGGAGAAGGGAGACTTGAGGAACGGTGATCATGTTGAAATACATAGGACATTCTACAAGATATTGATGACAAGGTAGATAATTTGGCAGTAAGGGGTTTTCAGGAAACTTGAAGATTTGCTGTAAAAATCTTCCAGTCTGTAATTATGAATATTAAAGTTAATAGTCCTGTAAGTATATCCATGCTCTATAATTTCAATTGAGAAATCTGTAGATTCCCAAAGTAATAATCAAGAAGAATGTTAAAGATTTCAGTATGAGCTTCAGCAGATCTAGTTTTTAATCTTAGAGCTTCATAAAGCCTACAAAGTAGTCATTCAGTAAATTTCTCAGTTCTTAGGCTTTCAACTAAAATTTTTTTAAGGGGCGCCTGGGTGGCTCAGTCAGCTAAGCATCTGCCTTTAGCTCAGGTCATGATCCAGAGTCCTGGGATCAAACCCCACATTGGGCTCCCTTCTTAGCAGGAAGCCTGCTTCTCCCTCTCCCTCTGCCATTCCCCCTACTTGTGCACTCTCTCTCTGTGTCAGATAAATAAAATCCTTTTAAAAAGTAAATAAAAGTTTTTTTAAGTTTTTTTTTTTCAGCGTAACAGTATTCATTGTTTTTGCACCACACCCAGTGCTCCATGCAATCTGCCCTCTATAATACCCACCACCTGGTTCCCCCAACCTCCCACCCACCCCCTCTTCGAAACCCTCAGATTGCTTTTCAGAGTCCATAGTCTCTCATGGTTCACCTCCCCCTCCAATTTCCCCCAACTTCCTTCTCCTCTCTAACACCCCTTATCCTCCATGCTATTTGTTATGCTCCACAAACAAGTGAAACCATATGATAATTGACTGTCTCTGCTTGACTTATTTCACTCAGCATAATCTCTTCCAGTCCTGTCCATGTTGCTACAAAAGTTGGGTATTCGTCCTTTCTGATGGAGGCATAATACTCCATAATGTATATGGAACTTGTTTTACATGTTTGTTTTTTAATAACATGGTTGCTATGAAAAGAAATCTCCAAAAAAAGGATATTAAAATCATCCAAATAATCCATTCCCCTCAGATAACATTTTGGAATATCTCCTTCCAGATTTTTTTTGCTGTATATGTTTATATTATCTATTTTATTGGTTTTTAACTTTTTCATATAAATCAATTTATTTTTAAGATTTACTTATTTATTAGAGGGAGAGAGAAAGAGGGAGGGAGGGAAAGAAGGAATTTCCAGCAGGCTCCCTGCTGAGCGTGGAGCCCGATGCACGGCTTGATCTAACCATGAGATCATGACCTGAGCTGAAATCAAGAGTCACACACTTAACTGACTGAGCCACCCAGGGGCCCCTAGAGCTTACTTTAAAAAACAAAAACAAAAAAATTCTAATCTGTGACAAAATAGCCCAGGAGAAGATCCTAATTAATACATAAGAATTAAATATAATCTGTCAGAATTGTGGTTCTGGACTAGCTGGTGAGCTGGGGGGAATTTGTTTAAAGTTAAATCTTCATTTCATTTGCACACAAAATTAATCCCTGTTAGAGTGAAGAATCAAGTATTAAAACCTGGAAAAACTAGAAGAAAATTATGGTATTTTTGGTTAGAAAAGTGTTCAGTCTCACTAGTAATTACACATACCAAAGAAGGCAAATTAAAGCACTTTATTGAAGTCCCAAAGGAGGTAAGGTGATGGTAGACTCAAGGGAGGTCTGCAGGAAGAGTTTCCAGGCAAAGAGAAGAGCAGGTGCAAAGGCCCAGAAGTAGGAGCAGTGCCGGCATGTTGTAGGAACAGAAAGGAGGCCAGTGCAGCTGGAGAAGACTGAGTGAGGGGGGAGAGTAGTCAAAGGGGAATTCAGAGAACTTTGAAGAATCTTGAGAGGGGTGACTGACTGCATTTTGGCAAGATGCCTCTGGCAGCTATGTCCAGAGTAGATTACAGAGAGCTGAGTGGAGGCGGGGGACCAGAGAGGAACCATCACATTAATCTGTGTGAGGGAGGGTGGCAGTTCAAACCAGAGTGAGATCTTGAGGGGGTTATCGTGGGCAGGTTGGATGTGGAGTTCAAGAGATGTGGAGTTCAAGAGAAGGGAGTCCAGGGTTTTGGCCTGAGATGATGGCACAGTGGTGTGATGTACTCAGATGGGGAAAATGGCAGGGTGAGTAGGTTGGCAGGGAGGGCAGAAAGTCAGAATCGTGGTTTTGGCCATGCTGAGCTTGAGATGCTGTTCGACATCCAGATGGAAACAAAACAGATGAGTAGATGAGTCTGGAGTTGGTGGTCCAGGCTGAGGATACCAATCTGGGAGTCATCAGCATTGTAGAAAGGGTGTCTGGCCTCACTCTTGCTAGCGTAGGAAGAAAGTGCTCATTAATATTGACTCCTGGCAACATTTGGTATTTGTAAACTTCAGTTTTTACTAATTTCATGAGGAAATAATTGTTTTAGTTTTTACATTTTTATTTTTATGGATATAGAAATTTAAATATTTTATATGACCAAATTTATCTGTCTTTATGGTTTCACCTTCTTTGTGTAATGCTTAGAAAGTTGGCCTTTGAGAATTTCTTTCATTTCTAATACAGTAATATATTCAACTATAATTTTGTTAGGACATTGCTTTTGGTATTTGTACACTGATTCACTATTTTCTTGCTTAAACAGGCACACGGCTCCGAAATGTTCCTGTTCTTTTTAATGATACAGAAACAAATCTGGCAGGAATGTACGGAAAAGTCCGAAAAGCTGCTAGTTCAATTGACCAGTTTAGGTAAGCAAGGGCAGTAATGATTGAGTGATGGATTGTCAGCTGCTCTTGTATCCTTTTCTGGTGGCTTCAGTCACAGTGAGTCCCCTCAGGCAGAGCTGGTAATTTAGAGCAGTATTTCCCTGCTTCCTGTCACGGTATTTTGATCTCATGAGATGGCTTCATGTGGTGGGCCAGTGCCTGTGTTTTACTGAAGATGATTAACCCTGATCATTTCTCTTCTTTCTGTAGTAAACTCATATTAAAGTTCATTGAGAAAATGTTCATGTCATGTAAATGCATCTTTTGAAATGTTTTTTTCATTACTTTATCATATGATGAGAATAAAAGATGCCACTATGTTTAAGTGAACAGTATTCATGTTAACATATACTTTACATATATTACATCAGCAACATATCATCTGTATACATGTTTTTGTATATTTGTAACTTCTTTATACTAGCAAACATGTACCTTATAAAGAAAATGTTTTAACGGTGTATGTTTGCCTTGATAAATGTCATGTTTAAATAATCCATTAAACTCTTTGGCCTCTTGGTGTTTATAATTAAACACAATTATAATGACTTATTGCAAAATAGAGCAATCTCTTACATTTTTGTGTAAGAATAGAGCTGTGGTGTTTAAAATCAAGAGAATGATTTGCTAAGGGTCTCGAGGCCATGGGGCCAACAATGCCATAGTCGTTACATTCAGATTATTAAGCACATTTATTTCAATTCTTTATTTATTCAACATATGTAATAATTTTTAGACAAATTAGATACGAGGCACCATGCTGATGGCAGTGAAAGAAGCAGAAAGGCCTAGAAGAAGGGTGTATTTGCCTTGTAGGTGTATCCATCTTGACAGGGAAAAATGTTGCAAAGAGGTGGGAGTAGTAAGATCTGGGCTTCATATTCTTCCCATATTTCCTTTAGTTAATTGGTTAGTTGCCTTTCTGTAGTTCTAAGCCTTTTAGAAGCATGTGTTGGGGGAGGGTATGTGCTATGGTGAGTGCTGTGCAATGTGTAAGCCTGATGATTCACAGATCTGCACCCCTGGGGCAAATAATGCATTATATGCTAATAAAAATAATTTAAATAAATAAGGAAAAAAAAAGAAAAAGGAGAAAAGAGGAAAGGAAGAAAGAAGTGAGGAAGGAGGGAAGGAAGGAGCATGTGTCCGTGGGCCAACTTCGGGTTAGCTGTGCAGGTGTTCGCCGGCCGGACTCTTTCTCCTGTGCATGTGTTGATGCTCGCCTTGTCTCTTCCATGTAACTTCTTTGGTCTCTAAAAGAAGAATTATTTAGAGAGTTTTCCCCTATAGTTGTAGCTAAAGACTTAAGAAAACTAGACTGTATTTAAATCAAGCCACAAAGAATAGAGAAAGTATTTGTTTACTGTGATGATTCTGTATGGTTATTTCAAGTAATCACTTAAGTCTACCATAAAATGATTTTTCTTTTACGGTGGTCACCTTAATAATTTATCCAAGAAATCCTAAAAAGCATCATTAGCTGTTGCCCCAGGAATTTGTGCTTTGAGTGTAACTGTGTCCTCTCCCTCCCCCCGTTGGCACAGCATCCGCCTGGGAATTTTTCTCCGAAGATACCCCATAGCACGAGTGTTTGTAATTATATATATGGTAAGTATATTTGAAAAACTTATTTGAAAAAATAACGCTACACTTGATTTTTAGCAGTTTTTTTTAGTTGCTGATCATTTTGGGTAAAAGTCCAACAATTAGTTTTGAAAGAAAATAGAACTCATTGTTGGCCATGAAAACTTTTTTTCTCAAGGATGCAAGTAGAGTTACAGTTCACTTTGTCTAAAACATAAATTGCTCAAAGCCTTGTCCTACAGTAAAACGACCTATAATGCAGTTCGTTACCTCCACTTCTGAGCCCCTCTAGTGACAAAAATGGGGTGCAAAACAGTTGATTTCATTTTTATGTTGATGTAAAGTTTCTTTGATTATTTTCCTGTGTTTAGCTTTGCATTCTGAAAGGACCTCAAGGTTGATTTTCATCCTTCCATGTTTCTTAGCCCTAATACAATGGTCGCCAGGGTTTGCAATACTGTTTCATGTGTCCTTTGACCGTAAAAAGCCCTCTAACTGTTCCGAGTGAGGACATCTAGTTGAGTTCAATTAAGACAAGCAGTCTTCCTGAAAAAGAAAAAGCTTACGTAGAAATTTCTCTGTGATCCACTAGAGGGAAGAATTACTCCTTTGAATAAAAAGTTTTTAAGAAACTGTGGGATGGAGAGAAAAAAAGAAAAAAATTGAACAGCATCAAGAAGGATTTAGAATAGGAGCACACAGGTGGATTCCGGTGTCGGGGCTGATAAGGAACACCTGCGCCAGGTGTCTGTCCTGCTGTCAGCGCTGCCAGGAGGGAGCTGGGGGAAGTCCTCCCTGTAGGTCCTGTGTTAGACCTTAAATCAGCCTCTGAAGCCTGACACATTATTCCCATCAGGAATGTCTTCCCGTCTCCTCTTCACCAAATCACGGCTCACCCCTTTTGCAAAACGCCAACCATACAACCATGACTCTGTTCTAAAAAGCTTTTGCAAGCAACTTCATGTGCATCTAGCAGTTTCAATCCTGGCCTCTACTCCGAGTTATAATCCCCTGATGGGTTATTTATGTGTACCCGTGTGTGTTATGAGAGCGCTAACAACTCTGATCATTCTCAACCGAGGATTGTGTAGGTTTCAAAACCGTTCCCCTCCCTTGCACTTCACCCGTCTGTTTGCATGTTTATTTCTTCATTACTTATTCAGTAAACAGGTAGCCAGGCACTTGCAAGGTTGCAGACCCAGTGCTAGCCTCAGGACTGCAAAGATAAGACGTGGTTCCCGCCCTCAGGGTAGACACAGCGAGCCTTTGGTGAAGATTGATGTATTGGTTAATCTATAAATTGTCTGCTCTTTCTTCAGGCTTTGCTTCACCTCTGGGTCATGATTGTTCTGTTGACTTACACACCAGAAATGCACCATGACCAACCCCATGGCAAATGAACTGAGCCCAGTCACCTCAGTGATTGGTTGTCTTTTTTTGGACTTGGGATCTGCAGAAGGACCAGTCGCCTAAAACCGCTGAGAAAGGTGCACAAGGTTATTTCATCACTACAGGCTTTTAACTCGTTAAGTTATTATACAAGTGCTCTGCTACCTAAATCTTCCTCTCATTTCCTTCAAATGGTAAGAGTTTCTAAAACAGGCAGACAGTAATTTAATAAGCTCAGCTCTGCTTTTTCTGAAGTCAGAGGTTCACTGTATAATCATATACACAGAGACCGGCTGGGTTTGTTCGCCTCCGTACGGACCATCCTATTTTAGGTGACACGCATTATGGGTTATAATCAGGGAGACTAATTGTATTTAGTGATACAAATAAAATGTTTTCTTTTTGATAATTCCGTCTGCTTTTGTATTTTCGTATATTTAGCTTTGCAAATATGGATTTGCTTCTTACATGCTAAAGACTGGATTGGTGTAAGTTTTTGTATAAACACATAAATAAAATTTACTGTGCGTTTTTCTTTTTTAAAATAATAGTTTCTCATCCCCATTGAATAGGACCTTCCCAAACCAGCCGGCGTGAGGAGAGCAGAAAGCAGCAGCAGCGTCTCCCCGTGGGTGATTCCTGGTGCTTTGCCCCCGCGCCGCCGTGCGCACCTCTCCCTCCTGTCCCCACCGTGCCGGCCGCCTCTGCTTGTCACGCACTCAGTCACTGTCCTCCTCTCTCCCTTTTCTCGAGCCTGGGCCCTGGGTTAGCTCAGGAAATCCCTGCTCTTAGCTTTTAGGAATGAAATCTGTTTCATCAACCTTTGTACTTTTAAAACACTCCAATGCAAAAATGTTACAGCGTTTCTGAAAAGAGACATTTCTTTTACCTTAAGTTCATTGTCTCTCTTGGCTTTCCTTTCCCTCCACATGTCTGAATTCCTAAGTCTTCTGGTCCCTGGTGGTCTGTCTTCACGTGTGATTAATACATGTAGATCTGGGGCAGGATGGGGGGCAGTTCTTCCTGTCAGGAATGTTGTTGAAGACGCCTGCTGGTGCCAACTGAAAACCTGACCGGTTTCTGTTAATGACATCTGTACCATGATTTTAATTGGCTATTAATTCTCCCGAAGTTTTGATACCCTAGGAAATGTTTCTTATTTTTCATGAGAAAATGAAGTTTTGAAGGTTATCTGATGCATGCTTGAGCTTTTTCTCAGCTTAGCGTGAATGAAGAAGGCAGAAGCGCCGCATCAGCTGAAAGCGGAGATGAGAGATGCAGGGTGGAGACTGCGGGTGGGGGTGCTGTCGGCGTGGAGCTGGGAGGCCGGCTTTGAGCTCACATGGGATAAAGGACAAGTGTGAATCTTGCTGCTCTCTTCGAAAGGTGGTTTTTCCTCTCTTCTAATTTGGAAAAATTTCTGAAAAATGATTAAAATCAGGTTACATAACTTAAATGGAAAACAGCACATGCTTCCCTGTCGTGTCCTGCCAGACTTCCCGTCTCCATGCGTCCTCCTGCCTCTAAATCTTCCTTCAGTCTTTGTACTTTCTTGGCTTTGGAAATAGTTTGACAAAGTGTTTCCAAGATTTTTTTTTTTTTTTTTTTTTTTTTTAGTTTTAATTGAGTTTCAGTTTCAATATTCTTAGCCACTAACAACTGGGGAATTTTTTTAAAGTGTTCCCTTTCATTTATCCTCAGATAGCACGAAACCTTGACCTAATTAAAAGGATTGCATGAGAGCCAGTTGTTTTCCTTTTTATCCAGTGTATTCATTTAAAGACATTATACATACGTAGAGTCTGTATAATACATATACGTTACAGATATGTATGTATACAGATAATCTCAGAACTCTGTACTGCTTTCTATTTATAGCTATCAATTGGAAAATAAGATTGTTTTACTATTAGAAGATTATTTCTCTTTATGTAAACTTTGTGCATATCAGAGGCTACCATTTCTGTTGCTACAGAACAAAACCATCGAAGGAAAAGCGTGGGTTTGTAAACACATGTTTACCAGCCTGTCTGTTTGGGGAGGAAGGGATTGGCTCTCTGGGCCTGGGCTGTCCAGCCTCAGTTTGAGAAGCCTGAAGAATCCAACTCCCCCTGTGGGGGCAAAAACCCCGACTACTCAGATATGCCTCACTGGGTGCTCACTCTCTATGGCAAGAGGCCATATTGGAAAAGGCCCTGTATTGGAAAAGGCCGTATGGGCATCTTGGTAGGATGGAAGTAGAAGGAAAGAATTGTTAAAGAGCATAGTCAGGGACTGACAGCCTAAGGCAGCTCTTCCGGCTGAGACTGGTCAGAAGAAAGAAATGATTGAGAAAAAAAAAGTCTTAGTGGTCATGCGGAACATGTTTAACTAGTGTTCCTATGAACCCTTTCCTGAGTGAGAAGAACACAGAAGTTCATGCTTCTAAGACTCAAACATACACCTCAAGATAAGAGTTTCTCTTTTAAAGGAACATTAGAACCTCAAGTTCAAAGCCTTATTCTTAGAAGATGCCTCAAAGAAAAAAGCGAGTGGTCAAGTTTTATTTCAAGCTCTAATAAGGCTCCAAAGTCATTCAATGTGTGAATGCCCTGCGTGCTGGTCCCTTCTACGAACTGGGAGTAGCAGGGAGCGGAAGTCTCTGTGCTGGTGGGGCTTAATGTTTAAGTGGGAGGGCAGACGAAACGTGCAGAACGTGAGCTTGGTATTAAATGCTGGGAAGATCAATGTGAAGGAAGAGAGAAGTGGGGGGGGGGGGGTCCTCTGCAGAAATGACCCTGGCACGGGGCCTGAGCCCTGGGGTAGGCCGTGCAAAACCCGGCCGGCTTCCTGGGCAGGAGCTGACAGGAGGCCAAAGCGTCTGGAATGGGAGCAGGCTCCGTGAGGAAAGACAGAGCGGTGGGCAGCGTGGTAGCGACCTCTAGCCCGAGGGGAGGACTTGGAATGTGAAATCCTTTTTCTTTTCTCCTTAGTAACCTCCTCCGACCTTGAACCACCAATTCCTTTAAATTGCTTTTCTGAATTTTAAAACTTAAAAACCTGTACTTCAGAAACCCCAGGCTACAATGGCTCCAGATGCCAATGATGCATAGTGTCGATTTCTCGTTGTTGCCGTGAAGACAGGCCGAACCCACAGCCGGCGACTTGTGTTTCCCTGTGTAGCTGCAGGGCAGCGCGTCAATGCGCTTGCATGTTCCGCCATAACTTCTTGGTCTCCACATTCACTGTTAACTCTTCCTGTTTGTTCAAGTGAAGAGCAAACAAAAATGAAATGAAATCCAAGAGGACAGCTGAAGACCAACATGTCCCGTGTTTGTCCAAGCATGGCATGACTCACGGCCTACCACCACCGCTGTCGCACGCCATGGGACCTCAGAAACCCCAACATATTGGGACATCTCTGATCCCCAGAGGTGAGGACCATCCTTCTTTTTCCACTGTTGTATCCTCGGTGCCCAGACCAATGCCTGGCCCGCGACGGGCCTTCCACTGCTGCTCCCCGAACTTCGCCGGCTGCACCAGGCAGAGTACCAAGCGGCACAGTCCCTCTGTGCTCTGATTCCGTCGCTCAGCATCTGTCCGTTCGTGCAGCACGTCTGGTTCCTAAGACCAGGCCAAAGAAGAGCAGCCACCTGGCCAGGTACGTTGACAGTGCTGAGGACTCCGACTGGGCTGCTTGCCAGAATCTCCCCAGAAAGAGAAAGGCCGTAAGTATCTAAAATACAAAACGAAAAGGTGGCCCGAGGATCCTGCCGGTCCTGGCTGCGCACAAACAAGAGCTTTACTCATCGGGGAAGTTCAGTCGTGCTTAATGGACTTTTCCCAAAAGACAGTGGAGAAGATTCCTGAAAGCAGAAAGATACTCAGGTTCAATTTTTAGAAGTTCTGCAAAGCAACGCCTGCATATAATTAGGTTCTTTCCTCATACCAAATTTCCCTCTCTTCCCCGCTGGACCTCCCCCCTATAGGAGGGCTGCTTAAGCGGAGTTTACATAAAGTAGTAAGATTTGCATGTGCACACTTTTCAGCCACTAGCAATTTGCTTGAACTCACAAATACGCTGTAAGTCAATTGAATTCAAGAATCAATTAAAACCTTAAATGGAATCCTGTCTAGAACATGCTTTCTAATGGGCTGATGTCACAGCAAGAGGGTAAAAATTGGTTTTCGGGAGGGCAGAAGTACTGTTTGTCTATATAAAGCCCAGGTGTGCGTGCCATGTGTACCAGGCAACCTGGCACAGATTTCGTGGCAGTGACTGAAAAGGCTGGGCGACACTGGGCTAGACTGTAAGGCAGAGACCCAGCTCCCGCCCTTATGGAACCTGCACCCCAACAAGGGAAACTGATGCACATCGGAGCCAGGCATGGTCTGGTCCTCACCGCCTCTGAGCTTCCAACCCCCTCACACATCTCAGTCTGCTCTCTGGTCTCTTGGGTCGTTCCAGTCCTACCCTCCCCAATTACTCACGGCCTCTTCCTGTGGAAGCATTTCACATCCTGTCCACCTTGGCCTTATAAACTGACTTCTTTGGCTAGTGAAATACGAGTGGAGGGGATATGTGTCATCCCCAAACAGGAGCTTGTTCCTCTGCCGTGAGCCCAGCATGGCCCAGAGAGGTGCTGCTCTTTCAGCCTCGGTCCTGGAAGGCTGACGTGGGACACAGTCAGAACATGGGGCATGTTCGCAGTGGACGTGTAGCTTAAATGAGCAGTTAACTCTTGGCTTCTGTGGGACTCTGAGACTTGGGAGGTTGGTTGTTGGGGAATGTAACCTAGTGATGGCTGACTAATGCGCCCCCCAGTGCCTGATTACTTCCTCTCCGCCTCCAGACCTCCCCTCTGCTTACAACTCTCCCCGCCTGCCATCAGCTTAAATGCCACTTTCTCTACAAAGTCAAAACACCTCCTTCCTCACCGCTCCAAAAAAAGAGAAGAGATGCTAGGCTGGGTGCCGATAGTGGGCAGGCTAATGGCCCTCCAAAGATGTCCATGTGCTAGTCTCCGGAACCTGTGAATACGTTGTGGCAAAAGGGACACCGCACACGCAAACAAGTTAAGGATCGTGACGCAGGGAGGTTATCCTAAATTATCCAGTAGTCCTACATTGGTCCTCAGAAGATGGAAGCAGAAGGCAGAAGAGCCAGAAGGAGATGTGGTGGCAGAAGCGGAAGTCAGAGGGGTTCAGTTGCTGCCTTTGCAGATAGGGAAGGGGCTGTGAGCTGAGGAAGGCAAGCGACCCCTCCAAGCCGGAGACAGCAAGGAAAACCGAGTGTCCCCTCGGCCTCCGCAGAGCAACACGGCTCTGCCAAGGCCTTGATACGAGCCCAGTGAGACCCAGTTCAGACTTCTGATCTCCAGAACTGTAAAAAGTCATTTGTATCGTCTTAAGCCACTGTGTGGTAATTTGTTACAGTGGCAGCAGACACCCATAGTGTCCCTCCCTGGTTATGAGCTCCCGACGCACACCACAGGCCCTATGCATCACGGAGCTGCCTCTTCTCTTTCCATCAGTCCAGCTGGACTCCACGCTTGACGCACCCGTCTGTCTCCGTGCTGTCCTCGGAGCCGAGGAGGGCGCATGGCCGATTTCCAGAATGAGTGCAACTCCAGAAACTAGGACAAAGGAGGAATAGTGGTGTGTGACAACGAAGAGATATGAAGCTGAGAACTGGCTGCTGCTACTTTCCAGCTGGCTTCCCTAGCTACGGCCAAGCCCCTAAACATCTCTACTTCTGTTCCCTCATCTTGAAGAATGGAGAAACGGGAAAGAATGACAAAGAATTCCCCCATAGGTAAAAAGAGCATTTTCTAAGTTGAAGATGTATTCAAATGTTAGGTTTTGTTGTTGTTGGGTAGTGTGTTTATTTTAACGTTGGAGTGGACCAAGAAAGTGGAAAAGAACCTTACAGACAACCAGTTGTCCATGTTCCCTAGAGCAAGATGGTGACAAGGCCAGCTCAAAAATGACTACACCTCCCCTCCTCTGACAAGCACTGCTGCTCTCTGAGCCATTGCTGCTGTACCTCGGAGGATAAAACCCCATTTTAACTCCCCTTCTAGACACTTACTGCTGAGATACTCAGTCACAGAATTGCCCCTGCTTCTTGAAACCGCCCAACCCAGAACTTCTCCGATTCTTTCATGCCCTCACCATCATCCCACACAAGCCCAGGCCCTTGAGAAGCCCCTCTCATCTCCACTATGGACGTGCTCCGGACCCACATTCTCCCTTGCTGCAGCAAGCATAGCCCGGACGTTGGGTGTTTGTGTTTTATTGGTTTTGACCACAGCGGTGGTCTGGTCAGTGGGCTCTGACAGGAGGTCCTCCATAGTCAGTTTCCTCATTCTGCCTGCAAGCAGATGAGTTCAGAGACCCATCAAGGTCCTCCAACTGGTTACAAACACGAGCTCAAATAGATCTTTTGCTTGTTTGTTTTCTTATAGTCATGAGCTTAAACTCCTTGGTCGCTGAACATGTCCCCTTACCAAAACTGTCTGGTACCGAGTCTTCCACTTCCCATCTTGACCAGAACCTTCCAGGAGCTTTTAGTCGCTGGAGAAAACCTGCTATATTTTTTCAAATAACACTTAGTCCTGGGGCAAAGCCAGATATGTTCTGATGAGAGTTAATTGTTTTTTATCAGCATGAGAGGAAGCAGGTGTGTGTTCCCTGCTGCCATCTGATTTATTTCTCCGAGCTCTAGGAGCAGACACTCCATCAGCCACCCAAGCAGGAAATTGCCTTTCTGCAGAAGGTAAACAAAGAAGGTTTGCATTATTTTTAACTGTAAAATTGGACCTAAAAAAACATCCAGATCACTTGGGCTTTTTCCCCTGGTTGTTAGAATAATATCCTTTAATTGTAAGAAATAGAGAAGTATAAAGAAGAAAGTATCCCTCATGCATCGGCCCACCACTCCAAATTAGTGAATCTTCACGTTTTGGCCTGTTTTCTACCAGTCTTTTTCCCCTCTTTGTGTATATGCAGAAAGATCTAGAAATGGAGAAAGAGCAGGTATTGTTGAAATCATAGTTTTCAATGAATCCATGCTCATTGCAAAAAATCCAAACACCAATGTATACAGAACATTCTAGTGTCCTTTCAGCACCTCCTCATCCAGCCCCTTTCCAGTGACAACCACCATAGAATTAGGAAGAGATGGGTTAATACACATGATGCTTTAGTGCTAAAATAAATAAGTGTTTAGTGGTGTATGGCACTTGTTAAGTGAATTCTCCTCATCTCCTTTGGGGCAGACAGACTGTAAGCTGACCTCCGGTGATTTCTCACCTCCTGCCGTCTCTGATTTTGGGTAATCCCTTCCTCACGAGTGCAGGTGGGACCCATGACTTGCTTCTGACCAAGAGAATATGGCAAAGGTGATGGGATGTCACTCTCTTGATTTGGTTACATTACATGGCAAAGGCAGTAGGGTGTCAGCCTTATGATTACTTTACATTATATAAGATGCTGTCATAGCAGACTGGATTCTCCTTGTTGGTGATGGAATGAGTGGCCGTGTTGAGGAAGCCCCCATGTCAAGGGACTGTGGGCAGTGTCCAGCTAACAGCCAGCAGAAACCCCGGGCCCTCAGTCATACAACCACAAGGAAATGAATTCTGACAACAAGTAAATTCTTCCCCCAGGCAAGCCTCCAGATGAGACCACAGCCCTGGCCAACATCTTCACTGTAACTTTGTAAGACCCAGAACAGAGCACCCCACTAAACTGTACCCAGACTCCTAACCCACAGAAATTGTGAGATAATGAGTGTGTGTTGTTTTGAGCCACTAGACTTGTGGTAATTGGTTATATTGTGATAGAAAGCTAGTACACTTTTCTACGCATTTCCATACTGTAGTGGTTGGGCGCCTTGGGTACAAGCAACAAACACCAGCTCAAACTGGTAGAAGCAACAAGGAAATTGGCAGGTTCTCCTGACTTCAGGCACATTTAAATCCAGGTACTCAGACACTGTATACTGGTATCTTTTTCCTTCCTTCTTAGTTCTCCTTCAGTGTCAGCTTGATTCATAAGAAGCTATTCCCCAAAGATGACTATACTGCTTCAGTTCATATCCCATCAGCTGGACAGCCTCCATGAAAAAGAGTACTCCTTTTACCCCGTAGGTCCAGCAAAAGCCCTGGGGTTGATATCCATGGTTCTGGTTGGACTAACTGAAGACATGTGGCCACTGATCCCCAGGGACAGATGGATGTGGTTCATATACCCACATCCAGACCTCATGAACCAAGACAAGGAGTGGGCTCCAAAAGTGAATGAGGTCCAAGCAGGTGGGATAGAAGCTGAATGAGTGAAGTAATGACCAGGGGTGCCTGGGTGGCTCAGTCAGTTGGTCGGCTGCCTTTGGCTCAGGTCATAATCCCGGGGTCTTGGGATTGAGCCCCGCATCAGGCTCCTTGTTTGGTAGGAGAGCCTGCTTCTCCCTCATCCTTTGCTGGCTGCTCTGCCTACTTGCGCTCTCTCTCTCTTTATCTTTCTGTCAAATAAATAAATAAAATATTTAAAAAAAAAGTAACAACCAGCCAGCATGGGTACCTGCATATTTGTATACGCACGTGTCTATGCAATACTTAGATGACACAACAGGATCTACCAATATTGTCATAAATGCCTCCTGTGCAATTTTTGCCAATGTTGATAAAAAATCAGCACAAAAAATGTTAAATTCATAGGTAAGTTGAAGAAATAACACAATGAAAGCCACATGCCTGTCACGAGATCCCCTCACTGTTAACATTTTGCCCCACCTGTTTTCTGTTTTTGTTCTGAATGACAAAGTAAATTGCAGACCTCATGACTCTTCATTCCGGGATATCTCAGCTGGGATCTGGGAAGAAAGTGTCCTATTTAACAATACCATTAACACATCCAAGAAACTTAACATTGTGCAAGGTCATTCCCTAGTATCCCAAGTTCCTGTTCACATTTTTCTCAGAGTCCAAAAAATGTTCTTTGTATGCTATTTTGTAAGTTTTTTTTGATCCGGGATCTAATCCAAGATCGCACTGGATTAACCTCTCTCTTCAATCTCTTTATTCTAAAATAGCTCTCCCTTTCCCTTCATTTGTCCTTTGTGCACTGATGTGTGTGTGTGTGTGTGTGTGTGTGTGTGTGTGTGCGTGCGCACCCTGATATTTTGAAGAGTATGGGCCAGCTACCTTTAATATGCATTTGTCTGTCCTCATGATTGGATTCAAGTTTAATATTTTGGGGACGAATACTCTGCAGGTGGTGTTAGGTCATTCAGGAGACATGCAATGTCAATAATGCTCTATTTTATCACTTGGTTAAAACAGTTTCTCTCCATCATAAAGGCATATTTCCCCCTTTTTTTGTGAATAAACGTTCTGTGGGGGGGTACCTTGAGACCATGGAAATGTCCTGTTCCCCAACAGTGGTTTTTAAATGCTCTGACAATCCTTGCCTGAATTTTTATATCAATAATTGCAAAATAGTGACGTTTCTCAATCATCCTTTTTTCTACCATTTTCCCCTCTCCACTCCTCTTTTTTAACTTGATCACTATGTACTTAAATTCTTTTTGTTTTTCATTCAATGTGCTAAAATTCATTCTCATCACTATACCTGTTGATATTTAAATTGTCCCAGATTTGGCTAGTGGGAGCCCCTGTAATTCTGGAGCACTTCTTTGCTTTCTGGCACACCACGATATGCCAGTCTAACCTGGCATTTTCCCTGCCCTGGATCTGGACTCCGCCATTTCTACAAAAAGCCCCTTGGTCTCTTTTCAATAGATAGTATTTAGAAACAACAATCTCCACGTTAGAATATCTCATAACAATTTTAAAAAATTGCTAACCACCATCTTAAATTGCTTCATAATGTGTCCACTGGGTGGTTGGACTACAACTTAACCATTCTGTTCATTCTGGGTATTTTGGAGACAATCTTTTCACCATTCAAAATAATGCAGCAATGGAAAGGTGTGTGTGTGTGTGTGTGTGTGTGTGTTCCAACTCAAATGGATAGATATAGATATAGACATAGATATAGATAGATATAGATATATCTATATCTATATATATGCATATATATAGATATAGATATAGTCTATATCTATATATATGCATATATATAGATATAGATATAGATATATGCCTGAGAATATATCCTCAGGATATATTACTAGGTAAAAGGGTAGAGACACTTTTCAGACTCCCGCTGCAAACTGGCTGATTGCCCTCCAGACAGTGCCAGCTTACCCACCCACCAAAAGTGAGTTCAGTTCCTGGTGCACTCTCACCAGCAGTGTTAGAATTAAAAAGACAGATGAGTCACCCGAATGGTTCAGTCGGCTAAGCATTCAACTCTTGGTTTTGGCTCAGGTCATGATCTCAGGGTCCTGGGATCAAGCCCCGTGTCAGGCTCTCTCCACTCAGTGCGGAGTCTGCTTGTCCCTCTCCCTCTGCTCTTCCCCTGCCCCAACACCAAATAAAAACAAATCTTTTAAAAAAAGAGAGAACAGTTCTAGAAGTCCAGCAGAGAGCATGGTGTCTCATTGGTGGAGCATTCGTTTCTTCGATTATTGGTCAGTTTGAGGATAGTCAGAACACTTTTCTTATTTATTATTTGTGTTTTCTAAAATCAGGTCATGTTAGCAGGAAGACTCTGCACAAGAGGAACTAAGGCATCACTGTGGATGTTCCTGTCACAGTGCAAAAGGCAGGGAAGGGAATCACGAATCCCTGCGCCGAGTTTTTACAATCAAAGTGGCTTTGAAGGAAAAGCGACGAGCTAGTGAAGTGTGGCTCTAACAGAAGGCTGAGGACACAGTGACAGCTCCCAGGCAACATGCTCTGTGCTAAGGGATGTATGTGAGTATCATTTGGTCCTTAGAACCACCCAACGGTTAACCTGACCAAGGTCTCAGAGTGCTAGTAACGGAGCTGGGACCAGAACCAGGGCGACCCTGTCACCCACCACTCCATTGCCTTCCTGCTGTGACACTTTCTGTGGGTTTCAGGTGCTTTGGCTTTTTGTTTTGTTTATTTTTTTATATAATTTTTTTATTTTTTGTAAACATATATTTTTATCCCCAGGGGTACAGGTCTGTGAATCACCAGGTTTACATACTTCACAGCACTTACCAAAGCACATACCCTCCCCAATGTCCATAATCCCACCCCCTTCTCCCAAACCCCCTCCCCCCAGCAACCCTCAGTTTGTTTTGTGAGATTAAGAGTCACTTATGGTTTGTCTCCCTCCCAATCCCATTTTCTTTCATTTATTCTTCTCGTACCCACTTAAGCCCCCATGTTGCATCACCACTTCCTCATATCAGGGAGATCATAGGACAGTTGTCTTTCTCTGCTTGACTTATTTCGCTAAGCATGATACGCTCTAGTTCCATCCATGTTTTGTTTATTTTTTAAAAAGATCTTTGAGTATATGAGAAAGAGAGAGACTGTGAGGGAGAGCATACGAACAGAGGGAGGGGAGAGGGAGAGGCAGAAGCAGGCCTCCCACGGAGCAGGGAGCCCTAAGCTGGGCTCGACCCCAGGACCCTGAGATCATGACCTGAGCCAAAGGCAGACTCTTAACCCACTGAGCTGCCCAGGCGCCCCCCACCTTTTGTTTTCTTTCAAATGTGAACTGAGATGAAATCATGCTTGGGATTACTTCGGAGAAAGAAAAAACACGAGACAAGTTCAAGGTTAGAATAAAATATGATCAAGACCATTCCTCCAGCGAGTCGTGGAAATGGATGAGCCTGCAACTCAGACCTGGCTCTGCCAATTGCCCGGCAAGTCCCTGGGCCTCTCTGAACCTCTGTCTCCTCATCCATCAAGTGGAGCCCAGCTTCCACGGTGACGGCAGGGATCAGATGCGATGGGCGCGCATCAGCGTCTGGTTCGGCCTGGCGTGCAGCCAGCACCGGGTAAATGTGAGCTCCCCTTCTCGGTCTCTGACTGTTCACTGGGAAAATCCCGGAGGTGTGGAAGGAAGACTCGGAGCAGCGTTGCCAGGCCACCTGAGGGGAAGAGGGCATCTCTGCGAGCTCCTTTCCCTGCTCATCCTGTGTGGATTGCTGTTCCCTGCCAAGGCTTAATTAAATCCTGGAGCAGCGAGCACTGATAATTAACGGTGAGGCTCGTTAGGCGTGACTTTGGTTAATGTCTATGACTGTGGAAGATTCTAGTCATGGGCAATTAGTATTAACGTGTAATTAGGATGCTCAGTTGGCAGGAAGTGGGTGAGCGGCTTGCCTGCTTGGGCAGCAGATGGAGGGCTGGAGCTTGCCCGGGCGTCGTGGGCCGGATGTAGGCCAGACAGGGACAGGAGTCCTGCGAGGGGGTGGCCCAGCTGCCCTGGGAGTGTGGAGGCCACTGGGCCACTCGAGCCCTGAGCAGCTCCGCCTGCAGCCGGCACCTTCCGGCTCAGAGAGTCAACATCTGACGCCTGGATGGGGCATATTTGAACTTCGAATTACAATAAAATGGAAAAGCAGACTATTACAATTTTTACGTTGTATTTATTTAAATTCTAAATAGGGAATACATTCATGTGGTCCTACCAGCAAAATGCATGAAAAGACGAACTGGAAGTCTTCCTTCCCCTGCCTCCCCCTGCCTCACTCCCTTCTGCCCAGTCCCCGACCTGTCCCCGCCCCCCCCACCAAGGGTGAGCCAGGGAACTGCTAATACCGGCTTCTGTGGGTCCCTTCCAGAAGCTGTGTTCTGCACATGCAAGCAAATCCAAACACACACTCTGTCTCCCACTTTAAATAAATAAATAAATAAATGACACAATCGTTAACACATACATGTTGACCTTTGAGCAACATGGATTCAAACGGTGCGGGGCCACTCATATGTGGCATTTTTTCAGTAAGTACAGCGCTGCGAATGTGTTTTATGATTTTCTAAACATTTTTTCCTCTAGCTTACTTCATTATAAGAATACAGTAGATGACCCATGGGTCATCCGAAATATGTGTTCATCGACTATTCGTCGTCAGTAAGATTCTGGTTAACAGTACGCTACCAGTAGTCAGGTGTGGTTTTGTTTGTTTTGTTTTCTTACTTTTTCTTTTTAAATTTTTATTTATTCATTTGGGATTGGAGTCATGGTGCCCGCTGGCTGCGGGAAACGTATCTAGCAGGAAGCGTACACAGGAAGAAGAGGGCACGGAACTGGGAAGACAGCCGGCAGTCGGTTCCCAGGGAAACCTCCAGACCTGGGTAGAGATGAGAAAAGAGTGAATTCTTGGTAAAGTGTGTTTGAGAGACAAACATTTCTTGAATCGTGAGCTCAAATGAAGGTCTGACCTGGGACGCATGGGTGGCTCAGTCGATTAGGCAGCTGCCTGCGGCTCAGGTCATGATCCCAGGGTCCTGGAATGGAGTCCTGTGTTAGGCTCCTTGCTCAGCGGGGAGCCTGCTTCTCCCTCTGCCTGCTGCTCCCCCTGCTTGTGCTTGTGCGCTCTCTCTTTCTCTCTGACAAATAAATAAATAAATAAAATTGAAAAAAAAAGAAAAAGTTGTGACCTTTGGGAACCACTGACCAGATGATCCCTCTGAGCTCTTAAAAGAAATTTAAGATGAAAACAGAAAAAAGCAAGTGTTGACGAGGATGTGGAGAAATCAGGACAATCAATAACACAGTTCATAGAAATGTCACCGGTGTGAAAACTATGGCAAACGGGATGGAGTTTCCGCCAGAAATTAAAAATATGATCCAGCAGCCCCTCCTCGAGGCATGGTCCCAGAAGAAGTCAAAGCAGGGACTGAGACAGAAATTGTTCACATACTCATTGCTCTATATTCCTAGCAGCATTATTCACAACAGCTAAAAGGTGGAGGCAACCCAAATGTACATCGTCAAATGAATGGACAAACGAAACACGGTGTCTCTGTACAAGGGAATATCATCCAGCCTTAAAAAGGAACAACATGGGGGCGCCTGGGTAGCTCAGTGGTAGCTCTGCTTTCGATTCGGGTCATGATCCCAGGGTCCTGGGCTCGAGCCCCGCATCGGGCCCTCTGCTCAGCACGGAGCCTGCTTCCCTTCCTCTCTCTCTGCCTGCCTCTCTGCCTGCTTGTGATCTCTGTCTGTTAAATAAATAAATAAAATCTTAAAAAAAAAAAAAAAAAAAAGGAACAACATGAATGAACCTTGAGGACATGAGGCTTAGCGAAATGAGCCAGGCACAAAATGACAAATACTGTGATTCCACTTCTATGTGGCGTCTAAGGTAATCAAACTCGCAGACACGTGGCAGCTGCGGGGGGCTGGGGGGTAGGAGGAACGGGGAATGGGGAACGGGTTTCAGCGGTAGAATTCTAGATCCCCAAGAGGAAAAGATCTGCAAGAGGAAAATCTGGAGATTATCTCACAGCATTGAACATATACTTAACATTATCAAGCCGTATGCTTAAAAATCAAGATGATAATTTTTTTTTAAGATTTTATTTTTAAGTAATCTCTACACCCAACATGGGGCTTGAACTTTCAACCTCGATTTCAGGAATCACACACTCCAGGATGGAGCCAACCAGGTGTCCCCCAATTTTTTAAAAAGATTTTCTTTATTTATTTGACAGAGAGAGATAGAGAGAGAGGGAACACAAGCAGGGGCAGTGGGAGAGGGAGAAGCAGGCTTTGCGCCGAGCAGGGAGCCCTATGCAGGGCTTGATCCCAGGACCCTGGGATCATGCCCTGAGCCAACGGAGTCACCCAGGCGCCCCAGGTGCCCCAAATTTTATGTGTTTTCTAACCCACTGAGCCACCCAGGGGTCCCTTATGTGTTTTTTAATCACAATTAAAATACATTTTAAAAAAAGAAGGAAATCAGGATGCCTGGGTGGCTCAGTTAAGCCTTGGGCTCCCTGCTCAGTGGGGAGCCTGCTTCTTCCTCTCCCTCTGCTGCTCTGCCTCCTTGTGCTCTCTCGCTTTCTCTGTCAAATAAATAAATCAAATCTTTAAAAAAATAAAGAAGGAAATCTCTGGGATGTCTTTAAGATATTTGAACTCTCTGACTTAGCAACTCCACTTCTTAGCAAGCGGCGGGGGTACCTATACAATTATTTAAGCACCAACAGCTCAAGATATACTTATTAACATCAGCCTACAGTTGAAAACTCTCCCAGGGTTGAGAAACAGAGGCATGATTAAGAAACGGGGGCATCCCCAGTCGAGGGAAAATACTGGAGTCACTTCAAACCATGCCCAAGAAAAGACGCTTATAGACAGCTTGCAACATGAAGAGAGCTAAGTTATAAGTAACGAGAGAAAAGAAGAAAAATGCTACGTACCACGCTATCTTAAACCCCAAAGCACGTCCGCACACACGCGCACACACGCACGTGCACGGACAGAGGAATGCGAACTGCGTGGTTTCCAGGCACAGGATGACCTGGGGATCGTTGGTCTTCCTCCTCTCTTGGTTTGTCCCCATTTCTAAAAGTCAGCATACAATTTTTTTTTTTTTAATCATGAAAAAGTCCTCATTTGGGGATGAACAGACTGGGGCGCATCCAGACAACAGAATAGAATTCGAGGCTGAAGACAAATGAGCTGTCGAGCCACCAGATCCCTTAAATGCGTGAGCTGAGTGCCGGAAGTCACCCTGGAAAAGTGACGCACTGTGTGATGGTGACTACAGGCTATTCTGGAAAAGGCAAAATTCTAGGGATGGTAAAAAGACCCTCCGTTGCCAGGGATTAGGGGAGATTAGGGGGATGACCAGGTGAGGCCCAGGCGAGGTTTAGGGTGGGGAAACTCTACTCTGTGACGGGTCACGGTGGAGACAGGTCTTTCCACGTTTGTCCAAACGCACGGGATGCGTGTGAACCCCAGGAAGCATTCACCAGCAGACTCAAGCCCTCTGGGGGCCGGGGATGGAGGGAGCGGCCACTGCTCGGTGGGCACAGAGTTTCAGCCTGGGAGATGATGGTGGTGGTCAGGGGCACGGCAGCAGCGTGAGAAGTCCTTTACGCTCCTTCGCTGTGCATTTGAAAATGGTTAAAATGGTAAATTCTAGGTGACGTGTGTTTTACCACCACGACCAGAGAAGAAACTATAAACTGTGGGCTTCGGGTACAAATAAGGTCCCAACAGTGGCTCATGGACCGTACCAAATGGGCCGCCCTGATGTGAGATGTTACCAGGAGAGGCTCTGGGGGAGGGTGGGAGCCCCTGTTCGGTCTGCTCAGTTCTCTACTAATTAAAACGGCTCTAAAGAATGAAGTGTTAATTCATTTTTTAAAAAGGCCTCACTTTGCTTTTCATGAAAACCAGAGCCTGGGGTTGATCAACAATCATCTTGAGAGCTGCAAAGTCCACGGGCTGTGTGTCTTCGCAGCAGATCTGGGCAGGCTCTCGCGCTGGGGGAGAGGTCAGCTCTGACTCATGCTTTGGTGCAGAGGTGACAAGCCTCGGCCAGTTCAGAGCAGACGTGTATCCTTCTGCGGGGGGCGGTCAGCTCTCTCTAGGGATGCTCGGGGACAGGGAACGCTAGAGAGTCTTGCTTTCCCCCCAGGGCAGGTCCAGTAGGCAGGGTGAGAGCAGGGCCCAGGAGCGTTCCTGGCTGTCAGGCACCGTGGGGTAGGCGCAGGTGCAATGAAAGCCAGCCCCCCTGCACCTCGGACTCAAGCTTCTGGACCTCAGGCTCCGCATCTTCAAGGGGGCAATAATCTTCATCTCCCCAGGGTCCACAGCAGACATGGAAGGGCGCTGACCCCATCACTCTGTGCTACACACCACACACACACACCCTCTCCTGCCCCACAGGGGAGGCCTGATCTTTCACAAGCAGACCCTGGCCTGGAAAAGGGGTGACCCGCTGCCTCCTGGCTCCTCCCGGACCCCGTCTCCCCCGTGCCTCCGATCAGCCTTTTGGCCAGGGTTTTGAAATAGTGCAGCTGTCTGATCCGAGCGAGGACACCCATCCATCCTTTCAAAGTCTGGGGAGAACGAACGTGATTCCTGTTTGAGTTTCAGTCTGACATTTCCTGCGGGATCTGACCCCCAGCCAGCTCCGGCTCTGTTTCCGAGAGGCCACCTGCTGAGTGTCAGTGGCCCCACGGGGGCTGTTGACCAGTGCCTGCTGCGGTGGGTTCCTGCCATCCAAGGCCAGTCTTTGTCCCCAGAGAACCCGGGGAGTGGGGGTGGCCACAATGGAAAGCCCCCAGGGCATGCTGCTGGGTCGGACCCACACTGGGCTTCTCCCAGCTAACCTGACGAGCCCCCAGGCCACAGCCAAGACTGTTTCCACGCCGGAGAGCCAGCAACTAACGAGTCTCAGAGCCACCGAGGAAACCACAGCCAATGCCCCCGCGGCATTGACCCCTCGTGTCATTTTGTGTGTGGATTTTATCCATCAGTCCTCACTCTTCTGTGCACTCATAAAAACGAAACTGTAGGAAAAAGAAATATTCTTCTTCAATATTCAAGGTCTGCCTCTAAATCACATTTTTTTTTCTTCTCTCGGGTCTTAATTTTTCCTAATGAGGGAAAATTGAAATACATAAAGTTAGAGGAAATAGGATAATGAATCCCTGCGTAGTTATTGTCGTGTCTGGGCTCCCCACACCCCTCCCGGATTAGTAGAGACTTCAGGCATCCTACAGTTTCTTCTGTAAACACGTCAGTCTGTGTCTGCAGAAGACAGGTCCCTTTGTTTTTCACATCGTCTTAATATCACACCTAAAAGATAACAATGATCTCTTTTTTTCTATAGCTGGCTGGTTCACATCAGGACCCAAAGGTGGTGGGGGACACTTTGGTCAATGTGTTTGTGGGTTTTTTGTTTTTAAGATTTTATTTATTTGACAGAGAGAGAGAGACAGCAAGAGAGGGAACACAAGCAGGGGGAGGGGGAGAGGGAGAAGCAGGCTTCCTGCCAAGTAAGGAGCCCAGTGCGGGGCTCGATCTCAGGACCCTGAGATCATGACCTGAGCCAAAGGCAGACGCTTAACTACTGAGCCACCCAGGCATCCCAGGTTGTTGTGTCTTTAAATCCCTGCATTAGGTGTCCGTCTTTCTCCCCCTGCAATTCATTTGGGGAAGAAATTGGGTCATGTCCTGCAGAGCTTCTGCGTTATGCATCTGACGGCATTTTTGGTCTGTCTTCTTGTGTTCCTCCATCCTCTGTGTTTCCAGCAACCTGGTGGTTAGACAGAAAGGTGTTTGACAATCAAAGGCTGTTTCCAAGATGCCTCTCTCAGTCCCTATGAATTGCCCTAAAGAGGGTTTAGAAAGGGTTAGAAATGATGAAAGGGATTGGGACAATACAGCCCCAACTCTGTGCCTGACCGGCTGCCGCCAGGTAAGCAGTCTGGGGTGGAACCCGGACCTCTCTGGGCTTCAGTAGGGGAGCCCGACCTAGGATCTCAGGCCTTCTCTGTGGTGCTGACTTTCTGGAATCAGGCCTCGAGGGGGCATCTCTGGTTGGCAGTGAGGAGCTCGGCCCTTTCTCTGACCTGGGAACTGAAGGCAGCTGGTTCCCCTGGTACTGGGACACCCCTGCTCCCCAAGCAGCGCTGTCAGACCCTGCACGGGACTCCCAGGGGTGGGGGCCGGGCAGCTGGCCGGTTCAGTTTGCAGATTTCCAACAGTGATGAGATCCGCCTGCCTTGGGGTGACCTCAGCTGGAACGTTTGCTCCCAAGGCCCCCCCGGGGCACGCTGGCTGCTTGCTTTGATGACTTCAGAGATGATGCCAGCGGATCGATGTCAGCGGATCTCCTCCTGCACGTTCCTGGCTCCTCCTTAGACTGATAATGGTTTTATTCCTTTCTTCTGTCTGCCTGCCTCCTCCCGGCTCTCTTTGTTCTTTGCCCCCTCCTCCTTAATAATCAGCCTAGCGCAATACCCGATCTCAGTGCACTAGAGGGAGCTGCTCTTTAACAGAAGCTGCCAGACGGCCAGCACCGGGGAGAGCCGCCCCACCAGGCCCTTAGGGAAGGGCTGGGTTATGGCAGAGCCTTAAACACAGCCGGGGCTCCAGAGGTCTGGGTTCGAGCTCTGCTCAGCCACCACCGGCTGCAGACCTAGCTCCTTCTCTGCGCGTGGTCCTGAATCCCCACCCTGGCTCTTAGTTTTGGGGAAAGGAGCAAATTCCCCTCCCTCTGGGAGCTTCCCTCCCCAGCAGAACTACACAGACAGTCCCTACCTGCAGGCTTAAGTAAGATAGTGCGCTTAGCGCAGAGCCCAGTGCATAGTAAGCACTCGATGGGATTATTATTTATCAATAAGAGTTCGGCCCAGGAACCTGCGCTATCTCCTCTCAGGGCTGAGAGGTTGCAGAAGAAACCTTCATCAGATAAATTGGTAAACACGGTCACGTGCAAACAAATAACTCACCCTTGGAAATGACTGTGGAGAGTACTGGTTTTGGGTTTTTTTTTTAAAGATTTTATTCCTTTATTTGACAGAGAGAGAGAGATCACAAGTAGGCAGAGAGGCAGGCAGAGAGAGAGGAAGAAGCAGGCTCCCCGCTGAGCAGAGAGCCCGATGCAGGACCCTGAGATCATGACTGAGCTGAAAGCAGAGGCTTTAACCCACTGAGCCACCCAGGCGCCCTGAGAGTACTGGTTTTATGGAAAAATGCATTTTGCGGATATGATGAAACTGAAGATTCTGAGATGGGGAGATCAACTGGGGTTATTGGGATGGGCCCAGTATAATCCCCATGTCCTTAGAAGGGGAAGAAGAAGGCCAGGGAGTCAGGGTGAGAAAAGCGATGTGAACACACCGATGGGAATGATGCGGCCAAGAGCCAAGGAACCCGGGCGGCTTCTGGACGCAGGAAAGGGCAGGAGAGAAACACGAGAACACGGCCCCAGATCAGCAGACGCCTTGATTTTAGCCCAGTGAAACTCCCGAGTACTCCTGACCCCCCAGCTGGTCCGATAATACCTTCTCGTTGACTGGAGCCATGAAGCTTGTGCCGATCTGTTATAGCCGCAAGAGGAAAATAATACAGACCTAGGATGGAGGGGAAACACAGCGATGGTAGGGGAAAAAAGAAGAAATTCTGTGCCCTGATGACAAGGGGGTTCCTCTGAATTCCCTATGTCCAGATTTTTATTGCCTGAGAGGGAAATTTCTCTCTCATTTAAGACATTATTTTTCCACCCACTTTAATTCGTAAGCTTCATACTTGATACAGCGACAGAGATCACTTCATTTTTTTTTTTTAAGATTTTATTTATTTATTTGACAGACAGAGATCACAAGTAGGCAGAGAGGCAGAGAGAGAGAGAGGAGGAAGCAGGCTCCCTGCTGAGCAGAGAGCCCGATGCGGGGCTCGATCCCAGGACACCGAGATCATGACCTGAGCCGAAGGCAGCGGCTTAACCACTGAGCCACCCAGGCGCCCCGAGATCACTTCATTTTAATCTTGATTTTCATGGGAATTCCTTTCGTGTTCCATCATAAAATGTGATACGAGCATAGAAGCTGAGACACCTACTCCTGTCGTGTTAAGGCAATCTCCTTATCGTCCTAAAACAAAGGTTTGAATTTCACTGAAGGCTTTTGGAGTATCTCCTGAGACAATTGTATGCTTTTGCTCACATGATTTATATAATGCTTGCTAACTTTATTGGAACACTTCCATCATTAGGATAAATCCCACTTGGTTATGTCAGATTACTCTCTTAATATTCAGTTGAGTCCTAACTGCTGAGAAAGGTAGAGATTTATTCCAGACATGGATGTCTGGAACTCAAAATCAGGTCTCTATTACAAAGGGAGGGACCATGCATGAGTACAGCTCTCTGTATTCATGAGCTGTCTATAGATTTTTCTCTACCTCAGATGTTATCCAGGATTTTGTTGGCTTTGTAAAATAAATTAGGTAGCTTTCTACATTTTTCTATGACCCCCAGAAGAATATATATGTTCTTGGGATTATTCGCCCTTTGACAGCTTGAAAGAATTCATCCATAAAAACCTCTGAGATGAAAACCTTTCTGTTATCTTTGCCAGTTCCTTTCTTGGCCATCGGTTCACTCGGTCTTTGATTTCTTGAGTGGAAAGAGTTGGGCTGGGGCGCCTGGGTGGCTCAGTGGGTTGAAGCCTCTGCCTTCGGCTCAGGTCATGATCCCAGGGTCCTGGTATCAGGCCCCACATCGGGTTCTCTACTCAGCAGGGAGCCTGCCTCCCCCCCTCTCTCTGCCTGCCTCTCTGCCTCCCTTTGATCTCTGTCTGTCAAATAAATAAATAAAATATTCAAAAGAAAAAAGGAAAGGAAGAAAGGAAGAAATTGAAAGAAAGAAAGAAAGGAAGGAAGAAAGTGTTGGGCTTAGAGCCCTGAACTTGGGTTTTGTCACTTCCTGGCTGTGTCTGTTCATTCATTCATCCATTACTCATCCATCCACTCCCAAACTGCCTGTTACCACGAACTAATGCCAATCACTGCGCTGAGCCCTGGAGATAAAACGGTGGGCAAATCAGACAGTCCCTGTCTTCCAGGCCCTCCCATCCTCCAGGAGGAGAGAGACTGCAAACGAGCAAAGAAACAAGAAAATGAGACGCAGGCGGTGTTCTGTAGGGAGGAAAGACAGAAGAGCTGAGACTGTGGAGATGGGGAGAGACTCCCTCCGATGGCTGGTTGAGGGTGGCTTCTGGGGCAGACGTTGTGCCCAGATGCCCTCAGCTCCCACTATGTGGTTCTGTGGTCGGTCCTCCAACTCTGCTCTCCTTCTCAGGCTTCACGCACACAGCCCTTCCCAGAAGTTTCTAGAGAAACTTCCCTTGGGCCACTGCAGTAGGAAGTGTCTGGGTTTTAGACCCCCCCCCACCACCCAGGGGCTGGGGGATCCTGGCCACTGACTGAAGTGCAGGGGTACAAAAGCCAGACCCCTTGCTTGGAGTCAAAGTAAACTCCAAGCTGCAATTTACTCTCCAGGACCCCCGGCTGAGAGGTTAGGGGGATCAGACCAGAGCCCGCCCCCTCGGCCTGGCCTGCTTTCCTGACTCCCTTCAGCCTTGTTTCCCCAGGCCAGCACTTCCTTAATCAATCCCTCACCCGTGTCTCCCCACTCAGGGTTTGGCTTTGCATGAAGCTGACCTAGGACAGCCTCTATGAGGGGATAATCCTGAAGCTGACACCTAAAATGGGAGAAGTGGCCAGTTATGAGAAGAGCTAGAGAGAGGGCCTGGGCAAGGGGCTCAGTTTGGGGGAAGAGGGAAGAAGAGCATAGGCAAAGGCCCTGAGGTAGAAAGACGTTTGAAAGTGCATATTTTGTTTGGGAAATGGTGAGCGGGTCTTTCAGATGGGAAGGAAAACAAGGCAGGATGGAACAGGAAAGGGTTTTGAATGTTCTATCAATGTCCTTCTATCAATGCTGCGGAGAGAGTGTGGCGAGGAAAGACTGTGCAGAGGAGAGGCAGGGTGAGGGCTGTGCGCTAGGCTGTGAACCAAGGAGGTGAGTTCTAGAGTAAATCTGGCAGAAAGACAGATTTGGTGCCTCCCTGGTCCCTGACGCTTCTCCACCATCCGAAGCCCCGGGAAAGGGCTCCAGGACTGCGCTGGCTGATGGGAGCCATTGTGCTTTTCAAGCAGAGAAGAGATTTGGCCAGATGGGTTCTCTAGAAAGACTTCTCGGGCAGTGATGTGACGGTGAAATAGAGGACATCAAGATTGGGGACTGAGCGATCATAGGGGTGGGACAGGGCCGCAGTGATCCGGGCACGGACTTATGCGGGCTTGAACTTAGTGGCTGTGGGGTCGGGGGTGGTGGGGGGAGCCAGCGGCAGAGATTAGAAGATAAAATAGAAAAACACTCAGGAGGCTGAGTACTCTAATGGAAAAATTTTTAATTCACCAAAGCAATCTGCGAAGATAACGATTATGAAGAAATGATTCAAGTTTAGGACTTGAACCCCGGTGAGGGAGTCCACCTGTCTGGGGGGTGAGTTCAGCGTCTGTGGGATGAGGTGTGCCTGGACCCACGAGACCCTTGGGAGGAAGAGATTAGGAACAAGACTTGCCCAAGTTTCCACTCTCTCTTCTCTTTAAGATGAAAGGGCCGACCCAGGGAGATTTTCAGGGCTGCCTTTCAGCGCGAGGGACATTCTGCAGTTCATGTCACCCTACAGACCCGGGCGCGGAGAGCTGGAAAGCCATGCATCTGAAGAAGTGTGCTTTCCAAGTAAGCAGAGCGGGTTGCAGGCGAAGGCGTTAAGTGGTTTCTGAATGGCTGCAGCGTGATTAAATCCACCACTTAAGCAAATTGCTTTCTATTGCTTGATTGGATGCAATTGCAGGGAGATAAAGGGGCTTAATGTGAAAAGCTTGGCTGGTCTGTATGACTAATAAATTATCTGTTTCCTCCCTCTGTGGAGCCCCTTGCTTCCTGGCCCCCAGCCTGCTGTCCTGCCCCCTGACTCTTCCTTGGGCGGAGGTCACTGGGGTCACAGGTCTCCATGAAGATGGCCAGCGTGATGTCCTCACTGCATGAGGTCCTGGCCCTGGCATTCCCCCTTGGCATTTTCTCTCTACAGTGGACGATGGTCCGTCTAGTCTCAGGAAAGAGACAGCATTGGGGTCGTGAAAAGAACAGTCACTCAAATCTTGGGTCCTGCAGCCAGCTCCCCCATTTACCAGTGAGAGGGCTCTAGCGAGATATTCATCGACAGAGCTCCAGATCCTACGTACTGATGTGCACCAAGCGCTGCATGCTTTCCCACACTCTCCCTACCCGCCCCCCCTTCCTCAAGGCTGTCAGCAGCTCCAGGAGAAGAGATGTCTTGTTGATCTCTGGGACCCCAGCTGCAAGCCCAGGGCCTGGAATATAGCGGCCCCCAGGAGACGATCTGTGCAGAATGATGGATGTTTAGAAGGATGAACGGTTGGGCAACAGTTGGAAAAAATGATTTGGGAAGTGGATGAATAAAAGGACGGGGGATAAGTAGATTCAGAGAAGGAGGGAAGAGCTGGCAGATGGAAAGAAGAAAGGACAAACGGATTCAAAATGAAAGGATGGTGGATAATGGTTAGAAAGATGAGTGAAGGTTGGTTGGAAGGAAGAATGGGTGGAAGGAAGAATGGATGGATGGATAGAAGGAAGGATAAATGCACAGAAGGATGAGTGATGGTTATGAGGATCGGGGGGTGGATGGATGAATGGAGGAGCGGAAGGATGCAGGGACTGAAAGACGGCTGGATGCCTTGCTGACTGCTCCTTCCAGGGAGGTGCCAGTGTCTGAAAGGTTGGTCCAAACTGTTTTGTCCAAGCCCATCCAGTTTGAGCCTAGAAGTGACTTGGGATTCTAAAACATAAGTATCTCTTATCTTTACCTATAAAGCAATGAGTTAGACTAGCTGATCTCAGTGATCTTCATTTTAGTTCCTGCCCTTTGGGATATTAATTCTTTTTTTTTTTTTTTTTTTTTTTTTTTTTTAAGAAAGAGAGAGCATGTGCAATCATAAAGGGCTGGCGGGTGGTGTGGAAGGGTAGAGCGAGAGGGAGAAAGAATCCTAAGCAGGCTCCACACCCAGAGCCCCACACAGGGCTCAATCTCATGACCCTGAGATCATGACTTGAGCCAAAATCGAGAGTCAGACACTTAAATGACTGAGCCACCCAGGCGCCCCAGGATATTAATTCTTAAGAGAGAGGGGGAAAATGACAATCATCAACATTTATAGTTTAGAGAACATTCACTCACAAACATTATTTCATACGATCACGCCGGACTGGAGTGACCACTGATGAGCTCTTGGTACTTCTGCTTCCTCATCCAAAAGACTATTCATTCAATCACAT
This sequence comes from Mustela lutreola, assembly GCF_030435805.1. Taxonomy (NCBI): domain Eukaryota; kingdom Metazoa; phylum Chordata; class Mammalia; order Carnivora; family Mustelidae; genus Mustela; species Mustela lutreola. The sequence continues at coordinate 142,081,485 of NC_081296.1, forward strand.
TTATAAGGAGCCTACTGTGCATGGAGTCCAGTTCTAGGCACCGAAGATGCAGAAAGGAACAAAAACTCCAAACTTTTATTATCGTGAAGTTAGTATTCTAATGGAGGGAGACAACAATATATCAACAGACGAGTAAGTTATAAAGTGTGACAGCTGTGGTCAGTGCTATTGGGAACAATGATGCAGGGAAGGGGCAGGGAGGGCTGTCAGTGGGGCTGGAGCTTCAGTTTTAAGGGTGACCAGGAAAGACCTCACTAAGAAAGTGACATTTGAGTCAAGACCTAAAGAGGTGAAGAAATGAGCATGGTGGGTATCTAGGAACATGGCATTCCGGGCAGAAGGAACAGTTTAAGTGTAAATTCTGTGATCAGAAGTGAACCTGGCATGTCCCGGGAGTTGTATGGAGGCAGCAAGGAAAATCTAGAATGATGAGGTCAGAAATGTAATGGGGTGGGAAAGGCACAGATTACACGGGGCCTTGAGGGCCATTGTGAGGACCGCAGTTTTGAAGGAGGTAAGAGGTCACTGGAAGGTTTTGTACAGAGAAATGACAGGATCTGATTTAGGCTTTAAGAGAATCACTTGGGCTGTTGGGTTGAGAATAGGCAGGAAGGGTTAAGGTCTAGAGTGCGAGGAACGGTCACAAGGCCAGGGCCGGGGATGGCTTGAGTCAGAGTGGCTGTGGAGAAGGTAAGACATTGTGTCTGGATTCCAAATACATTCTGAAGGTAGAGCCAATGGGCTCCAGCAAGTTGGATGTAGGTGAGAGAAGAGGAGAGAAAGAAGTCAAGGTGGATGGGCAGAAATGGGATTAAGGAGGGTTTTGTCTGGGTTTTTTTTGAGGTTTCATTTTCAAGATGGAAGAAATTACCCAGCCATCCACCACCAACCATCCAGCCACCCACTCATCCATCAGTCCATCCACTGACCTACCCATTCATCCACCCAACCATCCATCCACCCTTAAATCCATTCATCCATCCATCCAACCATCCATCCATCCATCCAACCATCCATCCATCCATTCATCCATCCATCCAACCATCCATCCATCCATTCATCCATCCATACATCCATCCATCCGTCCGTCCACCCATCCATCCTCCTCTTCACCCTTGCACCAACTTGTCTACCCCACCAACACTTCCTGAGGGTCCCCATAAGCTGACCCAGAGCTGAGACCTGGAACAGAAAAGCCATCTGATCTCAAGTGCCCACAAGCTAATAATAGGACCCAGACAAGTCAATATCAGTAATGATGGGGTGGAACGAGTGCTGTGACTGGGAATGTACAAACAAGTATGGGAGCAAACAATATGGAATGCCGACAGAATCTAGGAAGACTTCCTAGGGGACTTCAGTATCTGGGATGGGTCTTAAAGGAAAAATAGGAGTCTGCCTTGTAGACAAAGGAAGAGTGGCACATGGCAAGGGAGGGAGGAATCTCAGGCAAAGGCAAAGATGCATGGGAGTGGGGAGAGCTTGGACTGGAACCAGGTTTATAGGATCTGCATCCCTTCTTTGCAGATGGGAGAAAGCCAGGGAAAGCTTTTGGCAAGAGGGTGACATGATCAAGCATAGCTTTTAGGAAGGGGTGGCCTGGAAGAGGGGTTCAGGTATGCAGAGGAGAGCATGGTCTGTGTCCAGGAGGTGCTGAATCATGGGCATAAATGAGAACATCCAGAAGAGTATAGAGTGTGACGCTAAGAGAGAGCCTGAGAGGACACCAGCCTGGAGGGAGGGTGAAAAAGAGGAGGGGTCCCAGGAGGTGGGTCCTTCTGCTGCCCCTGCCCCTGGTCCAGCTGGTCCCAGCCTGATGTTCCATGCTCTGCCTCTCCCTCCTTCACAGTGGGCTGACACAATCTTCCCCACCTCCCAGAACCTAGAAGTCCCCTTGTCCAGCCACCCCCCCACAAGGGGTCCCCTCCTCAGCATCCAGCATCCGCCTGAACAGCCCCAGAGATCAGAGAGGGGAGCTCACTACTCAGGAGGACTCTCGTGGCCCCTAGGGAAATGCAGGTCTCCTTCCTTCCTCCTGCTCTCCTTCTGGGCCCCCGCCTGGCCCCAGATCCCAGACTTGGAATTCTCCATTTGGAAAAGGAAATGATCTCCATGTTTTTGCAAATTGAAAAAGTAACCCACGCTGGTTTTATTTTTTAAATCAAATAATATAGAAAGATAAAAAGAAAATTAAAATGACTTACAATCCCATTCCCCAGAGAAAATCATCCTGTACATTTTGCTCTGCCTCATTCCAGAATGCTTTCGTGGATGGGCACATGTGTGTGCCCACATGCACTTTTTCATTCAATAAAAATGACAACGCACCACACACTATTCTGGAACCAGCTCACTGTTTCTCCCTTCCATTGTGAGAATGTTTCCCTGTTGGTGCACCAAGAGCCCCGTCACTGTTTTTTATTAGCTGAGGAATATTCTGGGGTGAGAAGGGGCCTTAATTGAATCACACCCTCTGACAGACGTTGAGGCTAACCCCCCCAAACGCTTTTCTTATTATAAATGATGCTCTGTGTGCATTCTGTATTCATAAATCTCCAGGCAATAAAATCGGACTGTTTGAACTTGTGGGTTAATATGGCCCTCTGGCTCACGTCATGAAGGAAATTGATTTTTATTTCCAAAGTCAATGGCGATGAAATGAACAATGGTTGCCAGGCAACCTGTGAGCGGGGGAATCAGAGTGGGGGCCAGAGCAGACAGCAGCCTCCACCCCTACCCCAAGAACCCAGAGCCGCTGCTGCTCTGGGTCTAGCTATTGAGCACCACCCCACCCCCACCTGAGCTGCCCCCAAAGACCCTAGCCCAAGCAACAGACCCCATCCTAACCTGTTCTGAGGATAGAGGCTCCCTGGTTTCCTCCAGCCCAGCCTCCTGCCCTGAGTGCCCAAAAAATGGAATCCAAGGACTCAGCCTTTCTAGGATTCCCTTCCAAAGCTACTCCATGTTGTCAGCAAGAATTTGCTGGAAAGGTCCCCTGTGTCAGGCTACAGTGAGCAGGGTAGCAGGGGTGCACAGAGTAGCCCACATCCCGGCCCGAGATGAGTCTTACGCATTCTTGAGCAAGACGCTTAGGAATTTGGGAGTGTTACCCTGTAGAGTATATCTATAATGTATATGGGACCCGTTCCAACTAGTACTAGTGTATCGAGTCAGAAGGTCGGAATCTCTGAAGGGCTCGTAGGGTTTGAAAAGGGTCCCGCCCTGCCCTCCTCCATCCTGCACCTTGGGAATCTGGTACAGCTTCCCGGGGGAGGGGCTTGCCCTCCACCAGGAGGAGTCATTGAAGGATTTTGAGCTGAAGAAAATAGAAAAAAAAAAATCTATAATTTAGCACTTTTCCCTCCACAGAGTGGAAGGACTGTTGATCGGCCAGGAGCCCTGGCACCTGTCACAAAGAGGGACTCGAGGGCCTGCATGGGCACTGGAGGGGCGTAGGAAAGAGCAGAGTGAGCCAGGAGCCAGCAGGGATGGAGTGGCCAGCACACGGTGGGATGGGGGCACTGAGGGAAGACACAAGGACCCCCCCAATCCTGCAACCCCTGGGTGTGTGCAGGACAGGAGAGGAAGCCCGTCAGCAGAACCCCCTCACTGAGTTCCCGTCTGCCTCCCTGCTATGCAGGGTTCTAATTCCCTGTCCTGTTCTCATGGACATAAGCTTAACCACCATCTGTCCAAGGAAGTCACCTCGGTGTCAGGTGTGTGCGGGGACTTTCACACTCATCTTCTCATTTAATTACTCTCCCCATTTTACAGATGCAGAAACTGAGGATCCGAATACGCGTTTCGGCTAACCACGCACATCCACTAGTGTCCGAGCCAAGGTGGGAGCCTGTTCACTCCGCAGTCCCCTTTCCCTCCTACACCTCTTTTTAAAAACGAGATTTTAAAAACAGCCCTGGGTCCTGCACCTTTGCTGATAGGCGTAGCTCTGGGTTAGAAGGAGTAACTTTGGCCCGTGTCCCATCGCATGTGACTCCAACCCCACTCCTCTGGTCTGACACCTGTCATCACTCAGGACACCTCTGCGAAAGAAGAAAAGCGAAGAACTCACCACAGTTACCCCAGCAAGCCTTCTGCTCTCCAGGGAGGCAGAAGAGAAGCAGATGAGCCCATCGCCATGGTGTGGCTTGGGCTGGTGGGCCCGAGGGCATCTCCTCTCAGGGTCCTGCTGGCCCCTCACTCTGGGCGAAGAGTTGAGGCGCCCCCCCCCCCCCGCTCCATGGCACTGGGAGAGATGGCGTTACCTCCCTCTGAATGAGACTGACTCATGCAGCATAGCGGGGATGAGCCTTTCTCTCCTGGATGGCAGGGCCTTAGGACCAGCCACAGGTGGCCCACATGTGCACCCTTCAAGGTAGCCTCCCAAACCCTTGTCCCGCAGCATTCACACCCTTGTGTAGCCCTCCCTGCGCTACATGAGGCTGACCTCGGTGGCCTATAGGATATTGCAGAAGTGACAGTGAGTAAATTCTGAGGTCTGATCATAAAAGATATAATTTCGACCTGGCACTGTGTTGGATCGTTCCCTCTGGGGGAAGCCAGCAGCTGTGTCGTGAGGACACTCACACAGCCCTGTGGAGAAGCCCGTGGAGTAAGGCACTGAGGCCCCTTGCCAACAGCCAGCACCAATTTTCCATGAGAGTGAGCGAGCCACCTTGGAGGGGGACCATCCATGCCCCTCGAGCCTTTGGAGGAGGCTGTGGCCCCGGTCGCGTCCGGCCCGCCCGCTCCCAAGACCGCCTGAGCCCAAACCATGAAGCTTCCATCCAGACCTCCTCACTCTCAGAAACCGTAAGATAATAAACGTCTGTGGTTGTTTTAAGCCTCTGCGTTTAAGGTAATTCGTTACCCAGTTATAAATAACTAATACTAACAGAATGCCCCCCGGGAAGACTCGGGTAGCTTGAGGACTATTAGTGCCGGAGTGATTGTGGAAGAATCTTTAAGACCAACAAAGCTCTCACATTATGACTCAAGAACGACACCCCAAGAGACATCAGCCTTAGGGAATGTATTAGTGAGAATTCTGTTATGAAAGACAGAAACTCAACTCGTGAGCTGAAGCCAATGAAAAAAATCTAAGGGAGGACTTAGCCTATGATTAGGTCATGTGACTTGGAAAGAGGGGGCGGAGTTGGCTGTTGGCATGGGACAGACGATTGGGGTTTGCCTAACCCCAGGCCCCCAAAGTGCAAAATCATGAGTCGGCGGCGGGGGGGAGGGGGGACGGGTGGTGCGCTGGGGAGAGGAGCCGAAGTTCAGCAGGACACGGTTCCTCTGCATCCCCTGGACTCTGCATAGGAAGGGATGATGGTGCCAGAGACGCATCTGTGGGGTCAGGAGAGCAGAGGGGCCCAGCATAGCTGTGGCCCGTCCTCCGCCTGTCCCTCATACCTCAGTGTCCTCCAGCTTCCATCCCTCACCCCCTCACTCGCCTTTAGCATCAACATCTCGTGAGAGCTGGTCCCACCCCCCTGGACAGCTCCACGTGGCCCCGGCCGTGACCAGCACTGCCCTCACTGACCCCAAGCCTCGACTGCAGCAATAAGACGGCACCATCCCGTCGGTCTCCTGAGTCTGGATCCTTACTTCATCCCCCAACCCTCCGTACTCCACCCTCCCCCAACAATCCTATCCACACGCTGCCCTCCAGCAAGCTCCCAGATCGTCTACAACTCTCCGTTCCACCACCCCCACCTTGCACCCTCTCCAGATTATGGTAATGGGCTCCCCAGTGATCTGCCTGTTACCAGTTTTTCCTCCTCTGCCTCTCCCCTCTGCCTGGCACCCAGCATTCTGCCACCATCTCCTGCTTCTGCTCTGCTGCTTGGCTGGGGCTGTGCGCTCCGACAGAAGTTGAACTCCCTTGTAGACTTGAGAGTTCTGCAAGCATCACCTCCTCCATGAAGTCCTCCTGGATGCTCCAGAGCTAGTAACTCCCTCCTTGGTGCTTTGCTGAATCGTCCACACACAGATTTGCAGTGCAGCTATAAATACGGTCTCCTGAGTCAGAAATGGGATCCCAGCCCCACTGCTCACCAGCTGTAGGGTCTAAGGAAAGCAGAACTTCACTCTATGCATCTACAAAATACAGATAATTCCTACCTCAGTGCTAGTGGGAGGGTCCAATGAGATTAAGCCTGTGGACCTAATGAATTCCATCCTGACCCAGGGCCCAGCTTATGGATGGGTCCTTCAAGGCCATTCTGTGGAGGACAGCCCGGGCAGGGGCACAGGTAAGACCAGCAGTCAGGAAAAGCCCTGGAAATGGGGAAAAAAACAGAGCTCCCGCTTCAGGCAAAGCAGAGGGAGAAGTGCAGGCAGGCTGTGGGTGGGGAGTGAGGCTGGCACAGAGTGGTGGGGTTGGTGGGGTTGGGGGGGGCAACGGACATTTGTGGAGCAAACGCCAGGCACCGGGCTAGACTCTTCATCTGTAGTACCCGCACTTAATCTTTGCAACAAGAGGTAAGTATGACTGGCAGCATTTTCATACATTTCGGAAGTAAAATTTAGGAAATGTCAGTTATGGGGGACAGAGGCAGAATCCGAACACCATGTTTCCCCGACGGCAAAGCCTTTCAGCTCCGCGACACTGATTCTTTGCAGATCCAGCCGGAAGGTCCTGGACTTGGGACCAGATCACCAGTCCCCAAGAGGGGAATAAAGCAAGGGCTTCGTCAGCCCGACCCATCATGGACTATCCCCTCCCTGTGTTGCATAATAGACTTCTAGTAATACAACCATCGATGGCTGTGGCTTTGGAGTTTTCTCTTCCCAGTTGTGGAATCAGTCCAGTATTGCTTACCTCCAGGTCAAAGCAGGGAAACCTTTGGCTACCCTGAGAGCACCCTCCGTGTCATACCTTGAATTTATCGTCTAACTGCAGCGAGCCCTAATTAGCCCCTACCTCCTGCTGGTGCGACAGAAGGATTGCCGCAGCCAGCAGCTCAGAGCACCTCGTGCTGGATGAAGGGAATGGAAGGGGATGGGGGTGTTGTTCCTTTTCTGGGGATGAATTCCTTTTGTTTCTCTGCTAGCCCAGTTCAGCAACCACCCACTTCCACCTCCCTGGCTAATTAATCACCCACTTTCCGTCAGCCCTGATTAGATGCATCTAAGCTGCCACCCTCAGCAGCAGGAAGTCTGACTTGGACTCCAATTAGAGAGGAAGTGGCTGATTCAGGGCGGCGAAGGGGGTATAGGGCAGAGGAGGGAGGGAGGAACAGAGCTGCTGGCCATGGGGAGGCAGAGAAGAATCAGGGGCCTCCCTAGAACTTTCAGCCCTTGGAAGCCATACCGGACAAGTTCAGTCATTCGGTAAACATCAGTCATTCGGTAAACATGAACGTACCACTTCTGCTCTCTCTGTGGCAGTGAACAAGATGGACAATGTATCCACCTGTCCGTACGGGGCTGACATTCTGGATGAGCAGTTAGACAGCACTGTACTGTAACGGTAATGGCCACGATGGAAACTGACCCTGCCAGAGTCTCACGGAGTTTTGAAGTCAGCTCTGACTTTTTCCCTGCGGGCACAAGCCCCATCCTTCCCTCTTCCTCCCTCCTGAGGCACATTCTTGATCTCAGCTTTCCACCTGCTTAGCACAGTGCTGGCCCAGCTCTCAACTGCTGGCTATTTTCTTTTACAGAAAAGGAAACCGAGTCACTCCATGAGAGGGTGATGGAACGGGGGATAGAAACCAGGTCTCCAGACCCCTGGTCCCAGAGCTCTAGACGCTGCAGGTGGTGAGGGGGTGCACTAAGCGCCCAACGCGAGGCTCTATGCTTGGCTAACCCACCAGGAGCCACGCAGGGCTCTGGTCGCTCACACACCCTGAGCACACAGGCTGAGTCCACAGAAAGTGTCTTCCTTGTACTGTCCGCACAGGAGAGCTAAGCGTTTATGGCATGGCTAGGGATCAGGGATGAGGGCCTTGGGATTTCTCTTTTGGGCAGTTGGGCAGCAATGGACAAACTCAGACGTCTGCAGATGGAATGCCCTCATCTGGAAGTCAAGGGCCATCCAGCCCGGCATTTACCAAATTGCTACCAATGGATCCTTTCTGATGTGAAAACCTCAAGGGCACGACAGACGTGATGGGAGCTGTTCTGTCTAAAGGAGGGAAACAGGGAGCGCCGGCCCCAGCCCCAGCCCCAACTCTCGACATTTCTGCGGGCGCAGGGGCTCGGCGGGGGAGCTCCTGAGCCGCTGACCTCGTCTCACCTCTTCTCAGTATAAACGGGGAACCCCGAGGCCAGGTGGTGGATGAGGGACAGAACCTTTAAGGGGCTCACTTGAGACTGGCCAAGGGGAAGGGAATGGAAATGACCACTGCTTTGGCCGCACCGCCTTGCTTCCTGATGTGAGGGAATTAGCAGAGCCTCTACTGGGAACAAGAGTTGGCTGCACTGAGAGGGAGTGCCTGTGCTCCAGGCACCCCCCCCCCCCCCGCCTTCAATGCCCTTGGGGCTTGGCTGTGTCAGTCTGGATGAGCTAGGTCACACTGCAGTAACAAGTATCCTCAAAATCTCTGGCTCAAAACAACCAAAGTTTATTTCACAAACAGAAACACACACACACACATACACACAGTCACCTCCTGAGGGGCAGTGACCCTGGAGGTATCCAGACCGGAAATAGATAGAGAGATAGATAGATAGATAGATGGAGATATCTATAGATATATATAGATATACACAGAAACACACACACACTATATAGACAGATATCTATAGAGATATATGGAGATATCAGTCACCTCCTGAGGGGCAGTGACCCTCAGAGAGATATATATATCTCTATATATATCTATAGATATCTATATAGTGTGTGTGTATCTATCTATATATCTCCATAGAGATATCTCCATATATCTCTATAGAGATGTCCCTATATATCCATCTCCATATATCTCTATAGAGATATCTCTATATCTATATAGATACCTATCTATATAGTGTGTGTGTGTTTCTGTTTGTGGATAGATAGATAGATAGTTAGATATCTCTCTCTATCTATCTATCTATCTATTTCCGATCTGGATACCTCCAGGGTCACTGCCCCTCAGGAGGTGACTGTGTGTGTGTATGTGTGTGTGTGTGTGTGTGTTTCTGTGTGTGTATATAGATATAGATATAGATATCTATCTATCTATCTATTTCCAATCTGGATACCTCCAGGGTCACTGCCCCTCAGGAGGTGACTCCATAGTCAAGTTGCTTGAATCTTCCAGCACCCTCTTCCCAACACATGGCTTCAGGCTTGGCCCGAGCAGGGAAAGAAACAGGGACTCCCTGGCTCTGAGCGGCTTTCATCCAGAGGTGAAACACATCATCTCTGCTCACGTTTCATTGACCAAACAAAGTCACACGATCCCACTCAATCCAAGAGTGGGGCTAGTGTCATCAGAGGACAACAGTGTATATCCAGACACTGGTGTGCCCTAAAAATGCCAACCATAGTTCCAAATCAGCAAAGTAGTCAGAGTGATACCCTCTTTATTCCTTCACTCCTTCATTTATGTGTTCAACCCACTAGCAGTGATGTAGGATCAGAACTCGGGTCTCCCGGCTCCTAAGCCAGGGCTTGCCCCACTTCTCATGCCCTCCACCAGCCTGGCTTACATTTTGGTCTCAGTTTGGCTTCTCCCTCAAGCAGAGCCAGAGACAAGGACTTGGGTGCAGAAGGTTTACTTGGAGGTGAGACCAAGAGGCCACAGTGAGGGAGCGAGGGAGCAAGAGAGCAAGACAAGGAAGCCAGGAATGCCAACCAGATGTGCATTAGTGAGTCAGTCACCAACATGGGCAACTGCGGCTCCATCTCACCAGGGAACCCCTGAGGAATGGTGTCAAATGCACCCCAGACTGTCCTGCTTGATGGGAGGTTAGAGCATGTAGCCACCAACCACTGTCCCCCGCTGATAGAGAAGTGAGTTTCCCACAGTTCACCAGGGTCAGGGCTGCAGCTGCTGTCTGATAGGGACAGAGGGACTGAGGACACCAGAAGCATCCACCACCGAGCTGAAGGAAGAGCCACGTCCGTCACGCAGCCATATGGAAACCCAGCACAAACAGCCGTGCATTGGCCCAACAACGGAGGCGAGAGCGTCTTGGGACGGCTGCTGAGCTATTTTCTCCTAACCTCCTTTCCCGATCTGGAAGGAGGTAACTCCTCCACAGGGAAACAATGAGGGAAAACAGCAGCACTGTGGTGCCAACTGACACAGGCGCAGGAACAGGGTGGCGGGCAGCCACAGGTGCTGGGAGGTGGGCTCCTCACTGGCAGGGGAAGGCTGGAAAGGGTGACACAGAAACACGTCTGTTAGAGCAGCGCCTGTGGTCAGCCTGTCCAGGCCTTTCGGGAGACAGAAGCACCACCCCTGTCTTTAAAGCCTCTGGTCTCTCCAGGAACATTCCATGGCACAAAGGGAAGGGTCCCAGCCTTGGAAGCAGATGCCCTGAGTTCAAGTCTTGGTACCGCCATTCCTTGTACATCGGCCAAGGCTGATACGGAGACAAGAATGCTGTGGGCACTGCGGCCTGTTCCGAGTGACCGTGGGGGTTATCAGTGACCCTCACCTCGCCAGAGCATCTACGCTGCAACCACTGCATCTAAACTCAGAGGTAAGTTCTTGGTCTTGCCTTGCAAAGCACCAGACCCCAGACTTAGAGCAGGCCTCTCCTAGTCCAAGTTCCTCTGATCCCACATTTCTGGAAGAAAGCTGAAAGCAACTCTCCAGCTGGGGACCCCCATAGAAAGACCTTTACTCTCTCAGTATGGCCCCATGAGGATATGAAGGGACAGGATAAAGGCAGGCAGGTGGTGTGACCACATTACCAGGCTGTGGCAGTGCAGAAGGCTCACAGGGCATCCGAAGGAGCCAGGGAGTGAAGGTCACGGCCAAAGGGCCCTTGGGCTGATCTTGGTTTTCCCATCAAGGTGATCTGTAGGGCTCCCTTGGTGTCTGTGACATTATGGTCAAGGTCTGAGAGGTCAGTGAAGGCTGGAGACTCAGGTAAGGCTTTGGAAGGGAGATGACCCCTGGGGCTGGACAGGTGGCAGGGAACCTCCTTGTCCCAGGGCGTAGTGGAACTGGAACAAATGGATCTAGTCCCCCTTACTCCAGCAGTGAGGACCTTCCTGCTCCAGCCCCGATTCTCCACTACTTCGTGGCTCCCTGTCCTGCTCAAATCCCATGACATTCCCCATGTGGCCCAGCTCTTACCTTCCATATGCAGGAAGGGGTGTGTTGGGTGTAGGAAGAGTCCAGAGTGGGGGAAAGAGTCCTATGTCCACCTCCGAAGTTTCTCAGAGACCTCCTCCTGTCCGAAGAGCCAGGGGGCAGGGCCCACACACCTCGAATCAGAGTGCTTAGTTCTGCTAGCCTGGGCCTCAGAGGCAGCCTATGGGCTGTGCTCATGTTCATGGAGCAGCATATAAAAGGCACAAGGATGTGAATATTGATGCTAGGATTCGGGACCTCGGAGAAGAGAAGAAGAAAGAAGAAGAAGCAGAAGCAGCAGCCTGCCCTGGGGGAGGGTCTTAACTCTCAGATCTGGCCAGAGTCAGCTCCCCCAGAAATCCTACAATGATGTATCTGCCCAGTGCCCTTCTTACTGGGCAAAACCCCTACCCTCTCTGTCTGTCTCCTCATCTTATACAAGGGATTGTAACACTACCTTCCTCATCGGGCTGCTGTGGGGGAAATGAATTAATACATAGGAAGTGCTGAAACTAATATGACACTAACTATAATGGAATTACAATAAAATAAAATACATTATCACGTTCTCATCTCCAATGGAAAAAAATACACATGAAGTACTTAGGATGGTGGCCAGCACGTGATAAAGGCTGAGTGCTAGGGATTCGGGGCGACGGTTGCTGTGATTATCATTAACTCATTCGTTCAGGCATAGAGCCTTACAGGTGTTCGGTTAGTGCTGAATGAATGACTGAAATCAATGCAAGTGGATAAAAGGTTGGAAGGGGATGACATCAAAGATTGAAATAGACACTCGATTTGCACTTGATTTGGTCTAATTAGTTATTATGATCCGGTGTCCATGGAAACTGCTGAATGGCAAAGCTCAGACAAGGCAGTTTTCCTCTGCACTGAGTACAGCAAGGTCCACGTGGGGCTTGTGCACTTTGCAACCCACGAAGAGGGCAGGTTCCTCTCCCCGCACCCCCGGTTCATCTCCCTCCTCACCAGGCAGTGAGCTCTTCCAAGCAGGGCCCGTGACATGCGGGCACTCAGAGACCAACATCAATGCGGTTGCTGGGACATACGAGCTCACGCGTTTTGCTAAAGGAACAGATGAGTGAATGTCATCTGATTGGCTTGGGAAATGGCAGGACTGGGCTTTTATTCAAGGACCGCAGAGCCTCCCATCGGGGCTGGGGAAAGCAGGGGTTAATAATCCCCTCTTAGGTCAGACTGGATTAGATGCTAGAATGATTAACACCGTCACTGAAACAGAATTGGGCCCTGTTCAAATTCAAGTTCAAAGTGATGAAGAGCTTGGGTCTGGGGGTCCATCAAACCTGGGGGAAGATATCGGCCCAGCCACTCACTAGCTCTATGAACTTAGGCAAGTTATTTAACTTCTTTGGAACTCAGTTTCAGCATCTGTTAATTGAGCCTAATGATACTCACTTTGAAGGGCTGTTGTACAGTAGAAGTGATCCAATATGTATAAAGTCATTTGACCCTAGGAAGGGAGCCACGCCATCTCATCAAAGATGCTAGGGAGTGTGTATGATAGCAGCCCTCTCCTCTCCACGGGTGTCAGAACCACTAATGATCTAAGTAATGGGAGAGTCTGTAAACTGTAGTGTGCGGTGCCCATACGCCAGGTCATGAAGACGGACAGAGAGCACCAGAACCTGGAACCTTGCCAGGGCCACTCCCCCAGCCACCTCCGGTCCCAGGAGGGCAGAAGTCAGAAAAGGAAAGACCCCAGAAACCCAGTAAGGGACTTCATCCACAAGGCCCTAAACTTGGGAGTCAGACAGCTCGAGGCCCACAGATGCCCCTTTCTACTTTCTGTGACCTTGGGCAAGGGAGAATCTAGAGAGGCCTGGATGTCCTTGTTGGTGATGTGGTGTGACAGTAAATATTTCACGGCTCATTGTGGGGATTAAATGGGATCAAGCCTGTGAGGTGCTCAGGCCAGGGCCTGGGACGCAGTAAGCACTCTGCAAACATGTCCTCTCAAATTTCTCTACAACCTCAGTCTCCCACTCTCAAGGGCCAGCAACTCCTCCTTTCCCAGTTATCATATCTTTGTTGTGCACAGTATGAGGAGAAAATAAACCAGAGGGTGAAGCAGGGTGACCCAGCCTTATGGACAGGTTGTTACTGCATGAGGCAGGGACCACTGCTACCCCCATTTCCCAGGTGGGATTACTGAGGCTCGGCAGACACCAGGCTTTGCGTCCATGCACAAAGCTGATGCTATTTCAGCTCTTCCAGGATCCCTCTGACCCCAAGTAGTGTGTGGGTCCCCGGGGCCAGGGGAGAAGCCAGGAACAAAAACCAAATGGGTGCTCGGCCCAGCCTGGCACCCCCATCCCAACCTCCACCCCTGATGCCTGCTTAACCCTATCCCTTCCACCCCCTAACTATGACCCCTTGCCCTGGGGCCCTCTCCTGGACTGGGTGGCCCTGTCAGCCTCTCCAGGATGCTGGAGCAGTGGCAAGAATCACCAGCCTGGTCTGTGTCCTTCTCATCCACCGATAACAGCATCATTAACTAACTGCAGTTGTCCCTTATCTCACACTCCTCTTTATTACTTCCCTGGGGAGATGCTGTAACCATGGCCTCTCTCTGCAAATTAAGCCAGTTTCCTGGCTACGAGCGCAAGCCAAGCCAAGGGACGGCTATCAGGGGAGGAGTGTGGTGGGGAGGGGAGATTACATCTTCAGGTGGCAGGGACACCCTGTCCCTCGGCTCAGAGCGTGCTAAGCCGGGAGCACAGTCAGTGCCCCACAGAAAAAGCACTGGATCTGGAAGAGGAAATGTGGGTCTTGCCATGGCCTCCACCCTGGACTGGCTGCACAACCTCAGTCCCAGCATTTAACCTCTCTGTGTCGTAGGCTCTTCATGGGGCTCCTCCTGTCCAGTGGGGACAATAATTCCTGCCCCCAGTGAAAATCAAGCTGGCTTGGGACTGGAAGTCATCCGCCACTCCATGCATTCTCTGTGGGCTCTGCATTCTCATGCCAGCTTCTTTTTTAAAAACAGCTCTATTGACATACATTTGCACATATTTAGAATGTATGATCTGGTGAGCTTTGACATATACATACACCCATGCATCATCAGCCCCATGAAGACAGTGACCACATCCATCCCCTCCCCAAATTTTCTCTTGGCCCTTTCTGATCCATCCCCCCCTTCATCCCCTTCATGCTCCCTCCTCCCCATCCCAGGCAACCACTAATGTGCCTTCTGTCACTATAGATTCATTTGCATGCCCTAGAATTTTATATAATTGGGATTATATAGCATGTACTCTTTTTGTCTCACTTCTATTTTGAGATTCATCCACCCATATTGTTGGTATGATAATGGTTTATTTCTTTTTATTGCTAGGTCACAGCCCTTTTTGTGGATACAGTACAACTCTTCTATTCATTTATCCGTTGGTAGATATTTGGGTTGTTTCCAGTTTAGGGCTATTACAAATAAATGAATATTCACGTACAAGTGTTGAATGCTTTCACTTCTCTCGAGTAAACACTTAGAAGTGGATTGACTGGATCATATGGTAAGTTTTATGTTTAATTTTTGAAGAAACTGACAAGTTGTTTCCAAAAGTAATTGTATCATTTTATATTCCTAGCAGCAATGTATGAGTTCGAGTTCCTCCACCTTGTCACAAACACTTGGTATGATTAGTCTTTCTAATTTTAGACATTCTAGTAGGTGTGTGGTGATATCTTGTTGCATAGTGAGCTCTGCTCAGAGAAGTACCCAGCCCCAGGGTTTCTTTCTTAGTTAGGAGGCAAGGCAGGGCTTGGAGACCCCTGAAGTTCTCTGTGTGCAACTTTTGTTCTCCCTTTTTGCTATTAGTGATGTTGTGGGAGACGCAAGGTAACTTCCCCAGGACACTTGCAGCCTGTGGTTCTGAGACAAATACATTTGAGCTTCAGCTATCATCTCTGGCAAACATTCTCTAGCTTCTCAGTATCATTGTTCTGTGTCCACTTTGGCATTTAATATTTATTAGCATTCAATGCCTCAAGAATAAGATCTCTCACTGGGATCCTGGGATTAGGTGGTTGAGTAGTCTAGCGACGGGCCTGACCTGAGAGAGCATCGTGTAACCGCTGTCCTGAACCTCTTCTCCTGGAGATGGGAGCCAAGAGGACTAGGGGCAGACGTGCTGTGGCTTCTTCAGAGTGCCCTTACCCAGGGTATGACAGCAGCCAAAGTCCTCTGAGACCCTTGTTCCAAGCTGGGAGCGTATCTGGTTCTGAGGCCAAATAAGTAGGCTTTTTTTGTCTCTAAAACCTCCTGTGTAGGCACAGATCTTCTCTGGAAGAGCTGGCATGCACAGAATAAAGTGCATCATTTACATTAGGGTCCAAATCCTCCTCAACACATGACTTCCACCAGAGGAAGCTGAGACACTGTTAAAGTCACCTCAATATAGAAAAGAAGACTGGGTGTTTTGGATGTCCTTCTAAGATGGCTGTGGGTATCATAGGCAGAGCCCTCATCTTATTCTTAGCAATGGGAAGTGAAGCCACCTACAAAAAACTGTCTTTTGGGTTTGATGTGGGAAATGTCCTGGATCTTCTTGTTTATTTTAAAGGGCTTGAGGGGCGCCTGGGGGACTCAGTTGTTAAGTATCGGCCTTCAGCTCAGGTCATGATCCCAGGATCCTGGGATTGAGCCTCACATCGGGGTGCCTCCTCAACGGGAAGCCTGCTTCTCCCTCTCCCACTCCCCCTGCCTGTGTTCCCTCTCTCACTTTCTGTAAATAAATAAATAAATATCATTTTAAAAAATAAATAAATAATAAAGGGCTTGAGAAGGGTTCCTGGAGATGTGAGAGACCAGCCCAGTGACTCAGGAGCCATCATTTCAACAAAGAAAGGTATCTCTCCTATAATCAACTGCAAACCCCTCATCACATCAACTATTTGTAAAGGAAAAAAATTGAGGTCCAGATGGGTGAACTGACTTGCCCAAGATCAGTCAGTATGAAGTAGAGCTGAAACAATGTCTCTAAAAGGAAGCAAAAAGGTGGGAGAGCATTAGTTCCCATGAAGTTATGAGGGTCCTTAATCTTAAAAATATGATTTTGAGGGACTTGGTGGAGTAGACACATGACTCCCTTGCCCTCCATCTTCTTAGACGTAGAAAGCATCTAACCCTTAGAAATAAGGTAAAATGCCATGAGGTAAATCAACTTCATCGACTGATAAACATAACTACTATTCCAATTACTTTTTAGTGATATAAAAAGTTTAAATAAGCTTGAAAAAAAAATAAGATCTTTCAGCTATGACTCCAAGGACATGTTGGACAAGATCCCTCTCGAGCATCCTGGGATTTCTGGTGGGTGATGCTTCAGAACCATGGACAGCGGCACTTGGGCTTCTTGTCTGTTCCTCTGGGCTTGGTTGGCACTGACTCCCGACCACAGCGGTCAAGTAAACCAGAGACTTTGTGGAGCGTCATTTGAATTCACTTGCCTGTAAGTGAGGATCCAAGGTGAATACTATTCACACACAGACATGGGGTCCAGGAAGCACCTAGCTCCCCAAATATCTCCCCAGCCAGCCTTCTACTTTGTCAGAAATCGTGCCAAATTTCCAGCGTTTAAGTGAAGATATTTTCACCTCCATGAAAAAACATAGATCTTGTTCCTATGAATGCGGGATTGGGGATGGTTTTAAGCAATATTATTCCCCCTCAAAAGCCTTGAAATCTAGTTGAGCAGACAGAATAGTTGCATCAAGGTTAAACCCCAGGATAATAGTCTGATAATGGCCAAACATTGGTGCTGATAGTCTTGGCTAAACGATCTCTGTGGATGGCGATCTGGGCATGTGGGGTTGGTCTAAAACACTTCCTGGGTGAAAGGCATAGAGTGGAGCTGATCTGAGCCTGAAAGGCTGAGGAATACAAAGAGGCAAGAAAAGGCATTCTTGGAAAGGGGATGTATAAAACACATGTGTTTTATAGGAAGTACTGAGCACGACACCTGCATATGACACAGGGGAGGTGGGGCAAGTGTCAGGACTGGTGTGGCTAAAGCAGTCACCGGTGTGGGGAGGGGAGGGGAATAAGAGAGAAAAATCAAAGAAAAATGAAGGGGCCATTCTGAGAGTATGAATTCCTCACTTTTCTGGAAGGTAAAGCTGTGGCAGAACCTCCATTTTTTTTTTTCATAGTTCCTTTTCCCCCTGAGAAATACCTCATTTCTGTGCTTGCTTGGTACCTGTCACTCTACTGACATGGATCCTCTCCCCAACTGTACTGCAGAGTAAATGACTAAGAAAGGCCAAAGCCTGGCACCTCCTGCTGGGGGTGAAGGTGGGGGGAGCAGGGATTTGACCACAAGGATGGAATTCAGATGGAGAAGCACGAGGAGTCTCCTTGTGCAGGTGAATGAAGCTGAGGATACCAGCCAGCACCTGGAGCACCTCAGGTCTTGGTAAGGAGGAAGGTCCATGATTAAGCCCCACATGGCCCAGGATTCCCTGCCAGCTCCCGCAAGGTGGAAAGGCATGAGGAGAAAGAGTTCTGTTCTGTCTCTGAGCTGGGGAAGAGAACAGCCTGTTCTCTAGGGGAGAAGGTTGCTCAGCCAACTGAGCCATGTATTTGGAGAAGGTAAGAAACTCATGTGCTGCCTTGCAGGCCCCACATGCATTGAAGCTCCCTGTGCATCCCTTTAGGCCAGAGCTCCCCCAAAGACACCTTAGTCTGTGCTCCCGACCATCAGCTGGACTGGCTAGGGAAGGGCAAGGTCGGGATGCGGGGGGGATCAGCTCACCACTTGCCCCCCCTGCCCCATACAAGCAGAATCAGCATGCCCTCAGGTCTCCAGGGCACCCCCACACGCATCACAATATCCCCTCTCCAGGGTTCAACTTTGTAGGATGCTACACACAGCTGTGGGGAGCTCCACTGTCTAGGACATTAGAGACACACAATCACCTGAAGGAAAATCACATCCTGAATTTTCTTTGATAATGGGTAGGTGTGGACATTGACTTGGCATTTACTTTAGACCAGGCCCCGTGTGAAAATGCCTGACAGAGAAACTCCGTGAACCCTCACAAGAGCCCTAGGAAGTAGCCCTGCTCTCCTCAGTGTGAAGGGGAGCTCCTCTTACCAGCCTAAGCTGCTTCTCCCAGCTGGCGAGGAGCTCTGGGAACAAGGATCACCCAGAAGTCCCCTGAAGACTCTTCCCTGGAAGCCCTCAAATGCCAGGTTTTGGGGGTTGGGAGGTTGCCTGGGCAAGGGCTCCTCTCTCCCTCAAGGTCCTGGCTACCTGGTCCCATCCTAGAAGCCCCACTATGGTGCTCTGACCCTGTTCTTAGGGCAGGGGCGCCTTCCACCTCCCTGTTTTCCCCAATGTCTTGGCCAGACCAGCCCCTGTCCTTTTCTCTGCCTGGGCCTTACCCTCACCCTTCTATCCCCCGCCAGAGCCTAGTGTCCACTGCTCTGGTCTTCTCGGCATGGCTTTGGAGCTTGCACACTGCTAAGTAATTCTTGCCCAGCACCTTCTCCGTGGAGCCCCTGCAGACCCACCCCCTCTGGTGGCCCCCTTGGATACAGTAGATTCTGACCCTGGGCTATCTCCCTAGAAGACATCCTGCTCGGGATTGAGGCACTCCTGTGAGATTCTTGTGGCAAGATAGCCCCGGGAAGGAGGTGGAGCACAGGGAGGACCTCTTGCATCTGAGTTTGGCCAGGCCTGGTCCTTCTTTCCATCCTGCTGTGCCTTGTGCTCCTAGTGAGCTAGCCTCGACTTCCAGGGCTTGACGCCCACATGCTCTCCCCCACCTCTCCTACCACCTCCCGGGACAGGGCCCACTGAGGCCTTCGTCCACACATTGAGGCCTGTAAACCGCTTTATTAGATTAAAACAAACATCTGCCAAAGAAGAAAAGCAATACCTTAATTGGAGGCTGCTGGGGATGTTTGCAGAGACAGATGGGAGAGGGTCTAATGAAATCACCTCGTACTGGCCTCTGTGCAGACCTTGCAGATAAAACAACATTGCCCAGCAACAGGGCTTTGCCACCTGGAGGCCCGATAAGAGGCTTGGAGGAGCTGTGTGTTTGGAAAATATGATTTTGTAAGCTGGGCCAAGGGTGTGTTGACTCTAATGTCCATTGCCCCAGCGCCCTTCCCCCACCGTCAGATAAGCAGCTGCCACTTTCCCTGGGGTACAGACAGAAAGTTGCTCCCAAGGGACCCCTGCCAGGGACTTCCCAAATAGAGATGGCCTGAGCCCTAGCCAGAGGAGAAACTGGTCCCTCTCAGGGATCTGGAGCTCATCAACAGGGACATCTGGCCACCATGGGCAAGTGATGGCAATGGCTTTGTCTTCCCCTCTCCCTGACGCCTGACTCTGAAGCATCTCTGCAGGGCCCCTGGGATGGAGTGGGGCGTTGGGGATCTGGAAGCTAGCTAGGTCTCATGCACACAACCATATAATGCCCCTGAGCATCCCACCACCTCCTATCCTCTCTCAGCAACTCCTGTTTTCCTCAAAGTCAAGGCTAAAGTCTTCACCAAGGCCCATGAGGCCCTGTATCATCTGGCCCAGTATTGTCTCATTCCCTCATTCCCTCTACCCTCTGCTGACTCACTCTCTTTTAGCAACCTTGGCCTTCTGATCTGCCTCAAACCTGTCAAGTATACTCCTGCCCCAGGGCCTTTGCGCTGGCTCTTCATTCACCTGGAATGTTCTTCTCCCAGATATTTGATGACTCTCTCCCTCGACTCCTTCAAATCCTGACTCAAGTTACTGTGTCAGTGAGGCCTACCCCAACCCTCTGTTCGCTGAGGCCACCCCCTCCCACCCTACTCTTCCCAAGCCCCTGACCCTGCTCTGTTCCTCCTTTTCTCCCACCGCATCAGCACCTCCTAACCTACTATATAATGTACTTGTTTATTATGGCTTATTGTTTGCTGCTCCCGAGCCTAGAGCACAAGCTCCAAGAAGGCAGAGGTCTTGCCTGTTTTCTTCCCTAGCATATTCTGAGCATTGACAACAAACTTGGAATATAGTAGGCACTCAATAATGGAGTATTATACTCAATAATAATTGAATGGAGGAATGTTTTACCTTCCCAACGCCTCCCCCTGACAAGTGTGGTGGAGCTAATGGGAAAGAGGCTGGGTCCAGAGAGGGCAGATGTGCGTGCATGCGGTAACTGAGCCCCCTGCCCCCGGAAAGCCCCCGGGTAACCATCCCCACAGTCCCACTACAGGGGGACCACCAGAGGAAAGCAGCCTTGTCCAAGAACCCGAGGCTGGGTACCAGGAGAGCTTGGCTCCCATCACAGCCCTCCTGTGCGACTCGGGACGAGCCACTGTTCATCTCAGAGTCTCAAATTACTCTTTGGTCAGCCAATATTAGTATTTACTCTTTTCATCTAAAATCAATAAACTGCCACATTATGGATTTTCACATGATAGCCTGAGGTCAGATTCTGACTCTGCCATTGAACAGGCTGTGTGGTGTTAGGCAGTTTAGGCAGCCTCTCTGAACCTCTGTCTCCTAATCTATGAATGAGGATAATGATAGCAGCCGTGTCACACGTGTGTGAAGAGTAAAACAGTCAACACCTGCCGAAGGGTCAATTACTCTGATTCAGAGTTCATTTATACTCTTTGAGCACAACTGTGTCCTGTGTCCTCAGAGCCAGGTTTCGGGTGGGGACCCTGAGGCCCAGAGTAGGAAAGTGGCTAGTCAGGGTCACTGAGCAAGTCAGTGGTAGCTCCAGGGAGCACCCTATGTCTCCTTGACCCCAGAGCCCAGGGCTCTCTGTACCTCCTCATTCCATTGCTGCAGCGGATTTCCCCAACCCCGTGGATTTGACCTTGGCCCATCCTCCCCCTTTGGGCCTTGCTTGGTCAGAGACCCTGACGTGGCCTAGCACTTGCCAAGACACTTCCCAACTAGGACAGGGGTCTAAAGAGCCAAACCCCAAATTAATGCAAAGAACGGTCAAGCCTGAGAACCAGGCATGGAGGGAAATCTATCAAGGCCCAGGAAGGGGCAAGGCTTGGAAGACACCGAGCTCCATGCAGCTCAGGACCAAGGCGCGCGATCTGGATGCTGTCAAACCACCCACACCCCAGACAGAGCCGGCAGGGGCCAGGGTCTTGGCTTGGGTTCCCTGAGTCAAGGATGTGAGTATACTTGGTTTATCAGGAATCCCTAGTGGGGGTGGGGGTGGGGGTGGGGGTGGGGGTGGGGAAGGAAGACAGGATGGAAGGAGGGGAGAGGAGAAAAGATGAAGTCAATCAAGTGTGCAATGCAAGATTAAGCCAGACACCGCTATGAGAACGGAGCTGAATTCTCAGGGAGCCACAGGGAAATGATACCAGGATCCTGTCCTCAGGATCCCACCCAGGGATGAGGAAATGGGGGTATTTCTGAATGAACATCTGACGCTGGCTGGCAGAGGGCAAGCCCCTGAGCTTTTGGCTTCTGGTCAATGTGAGCAGAGAAGCCTTCCGGGTTTCTGTTAAAAGGCTTTGGGCACTGAGGGCAGATCCTGGCAGCGAGAGGTGTGGGAGGTGGGCCAGGACCATGAAAGGTCCCTGAGACATCAGCAAAACTCGGGCTGGGCCTCCTAGTTGGAGGCGGCTAGCTTGGGAAGCAGCCAGGGGCTCTGGCCAGCCCTGAGCCTGCAGCTCCCAGTGGGCACAGACGGAGCCTCCTCTGGGGTCTCTCTTGGTAGGAGCAATCTGGGGAGCCACATATCTGTGGGAACCACCTTTAGCATCCTGGGAGACCAGCTCTGTGGGAGGCTCTGATGTGCCTCCCTGGCATGCACCCCCAGCGGGACTCCTACTGTCCCGGCTTCATGCCTGAAGTGCTCCCATGTATGCCAGCTGGGTGGATAGCCTCTGTCCCATAGCAAGACTGGGACACTGTTCTGTCCCTTGGTCTCCACCCTTCGGGCTAGCAGACAGCCTTCTGCAGCCAACACAATCACACATTAGTGGGCAGAGAGTGCTTTTTTAAAAAAATGTACATAACGTAAATTTACCATTTTAAGCATTTTTGGGACGCCTGGGTGGCTCAGTTGGTTAGACGACTGCCTTCGGCTCAGGTCATGATCCTGGAGTCCCGGGATCGAGTCCCGCATCGGACTCCCAGCTCCATGGGGAGTCTGCTTCTCTCTCTGACCTTCTCCTCGTTCATGCTCTCTCTCACTATCTCTCTCTCAAGTAAATAAATAAAATCTTTAAAAAAAAAAAAAGATGAATACCATTTTAAGCATTTTTAAGTGTACAGTCCAGAGGCATTAAATACATTGTTGTGCAAAGATCACCACCATCCATCCCTAGAAGCTTTTCATCTTCCCCAGCAGAAATGTTGGTCCCATGAAGCAGTGACTCCCCCCCATTCATCCCTCCCCACTGCTCCTGGAAACCATTCTGTTTTCTGTCTCTATGCATTTGGCTAGAGTGATTTTTTTTTTAAGCATTGACAAACACCAGGTGTTTTATGCAAGTGATATGTGAGAGAACTCTACATCTGAAACTAATGTTGGCTAGCTGAATTTACATGTAAAAAGTAAAAAAAAAAAAAAAAAATTAAGAATCTTGAGCACAGTTCACACTATGTAAGTCTACCTTCTCTTCTCTTCCCTCTCCGCCCCTACCCCCAGGTTGGCCCTCAGACTCTGGAATCTGGGTAATATTTTGGCGGCCGGTCCTATACCTCTGACATCATTTCTTCATTCCTTTGGCATTCACTGCAGCAGTGGAAAGATTCGGTTAGAATCAGAGAACGGATTTTGGCTCTTACAACTTGCTGTGTGGCCTGGGGTAAGTCCCTTGCCATCTCTGAACCTCAGGAATAGGACTAGATTCTTGGCCACACCAATGTCATTCACGGAGTTCAAACAGTTATTCAGACAACTCCCCATTAACCAGGAGATTTTTACCCCCATGATGAAACCCTAAAGGCTGGTATCCTTTATAAAGTCTGTAGTTTGAATGAATTTATAGGGGTTTTGTTTTTTGTTTTTTAAAGATTTAACTAATTTTTATACACACACACACACACACACACACACACACACACAGAGAGAGAAAGAGGGTGCAAGTGGGGAGAGGGGCATAGGTAGAGAGAATCCCAAGCAGACTCCATGCTGAGTGTGGAGCCTGACCTGGGCTTGATCTCATGACCCCTAGAGCATGACCTGAGTCGAAATCAAGAGTCAGATGCCACCCAAGCATCCCAGTTTGAATGAATCTGAACAGTGCTGTCTAGGGTTTGGAAATAAATATGTGCCTGGCATTGACCAGTCCTTCTCCCTTGACATAGAGAAGAGGGTCTGAAAACACACCCACCCTGGTCACCTGACCACACTCACCCCGGTGTTGCTGTTTGTTGTCAGAACTGCTCACTGCCCTCACAGGACATTCCCGTTTCAGTTGGGGTTCAGCTGCAGTGAACAGAATGCTAAAATGGCTTACGCAGTGATTGGGAGGACTGGAGAAGTTGATCATACTGTATCAAGTTTTGTCAGCTGTTTCCAGAAAGAGCTTGCAAAGTCACACCTCAGAACTGAGCTGCCACTGGTACTGCAGCCCCTGCTGGGATCAGGGACTGACCTGCCTGCCAAGTAGGGGCGCTGTCACCAGAGCCACCCACCTCTGCCGTGTCCACACTGGCAACATGATTGCTCTGCACCTTCTCTCTCTACACTTGACTCCAACTCCAGTTCCTCTGGTTGGTGGAAACAAAATCATTTCCAGGTCCTTAGCTGCAAGACAGTCTGGGAAATGTAGTTTTTCCCCTTCCTACTTTCCCCGTCCTACTTCTTCCCACCAGGGTTGGGAGGGAGGTTGAGCAATCTAATCCACAGTGTCTTCAAAAAGCAAAGGCTTCTTGACTCTATTCTGCCCCTCACTTCCTCCTCTCTGAGCTACATCTCCCCCCATCCACAGCACAATGCTGCATCCGACATACAAAACCAAGATAGTACACAGACAATCTTGTTTTATTGTGCTCTGCATTATTGTACTTTTGCAGATACTGCATTTTTTACAAACTGAAGTTTTGTGGCAAATCTACAGTGTCAAGTCTACTGGCACAATTTTTTGACATTTGCTCACCTCATGTCTCAGTGCCGCATTTTGGTAATTCTTGCAATAGTTCAAGTTTTCCTATTACTATTATATTTGTTATCTGTGATCGGTGACCTTTGGTATTAGCACAGTAATTGTTTTGGGGCACCACAAACCACACCCACATAAGAGTCAACTGGATACATAAATGCTGTGTGTGTTCTGCCGGCTCCCCTGGCCAGCCATTCCACCATCTCTCTCCCTCTCCTCAGGCCTCCCTATTCTTCAAAATGCACAGTATTGAAATTAATCACTAACCAATAGTCAGTTACTAACCCTACAATGGCCTCTAAGTGTTCAAGTGAAAGGAAGAGCCGCACGTCACTCACTTTAAATCTAAAGGGAGAAATGATTAAGCTCAGTGAGGAAGTCATATCAAAAGCTGAGATAGACCAAAGCTAGGTCTCTTATGCCAAACAGCCAAGTTAGGAATGCAAAGGAAAAGTTGTTGGAGGACATTAAACGTGCTACTGGGTGAACTCATGAACGATGAGACAGCAAGATCAGTCTATTGTTGATATGGAGAAAGTTTTAGTGGCCTGGACAGAAGATCAAAACAGCCACAACATTCCCCTAAGCCAAACCCTAATCCAGGGCAAGGCTCTAACTTCCTTCGATTCTAGGAAGTCTCAGAGAGGTAAGGAAGCTACAGAAGAAAAGTCTGGAGCTAGCAGAGGTTGGTTCATGAGGTTGAAGGGATGAAGTCATCCCTAAAACATGAAAGTACAAGGTAAGGCAGCCAAGTGCTAACTGAGAAGCTGCAGCAAGTTCTTCAGAAGATCAAGCTGTAATAATTAATGACAGTGGCTACACTAAACGACAGATTTTTCAGTATAGATGAAACAGCCTTTATTGGAAGAAGATGCCATCTGGGGCTTTCATAGCTAGATAAGAGAAGTCAATGGTTGGCTTCAAGGCTTCAAAAGACAGGCTGACTCTTGTTAGGGGCTAATGCAACAGATGACTGTAAGTTCAAGCCAATGTGTACTTGCCATTCCAAAAATCATAGGGTCCTTAAAAATCATGCTAAATCTGTCTATGCTTTATAAATGAAACAGCAAAGCCTAGGAGACAGCATATCTCTTTACAACAAGGTGTTACTGAATATTTTGAGCCTATTGTTGAGACGTACTGCTCAAGGAGGAAAAAAAGTTTTGTTTTGTTTCAAAATATTACTGCTCATTGACAATGCATCTGGTCACCCACAGGTCTGATGGAGGTGTGCAATTAGATGAATGCTGTTTTCATGCCTGTTAACATAACATCCATTCTGTAGCCCACGGTTCAAGGAGTAATTTTGATTTTCAAGTCTTATTATTTAAGAAATACATGACAGAAATGCTAGAGTTGCCATAGATCGGGGTTCCTCTGATGAATCTGGGAAAATTAACCTGAAAACTTTCCAGATAGGATTTACCATTTGAGATGCCATTAAGAACATTCATGATCAGGATGGCTGGGTGGCTCAGTAAGTTAAAATTAAGTTAGACTCCTTGCTCAGGCTGCTTCTCCCTCTTCCTCTGTCTCCCACTCCCCAGCTTGTGCTCTGTCTCTCCCTCTCTCTGTCAAATAAATAAATAAATAAATAAAATCTTAAAAAAAAAAAAAGAGCATTCATGATTCACCAGGAAAGGTCAAAATATCAACATTCTCAAGAGTTTGGAAGAAGTGGATTCCAACCCTCATGGATGATTTTGAGGGGTTCAAAATCTCATGAGAGGAAGAAACTGTAGGTGGGGCAGAAAAAGCAAGAGAATTAGTTTAAAGTGGAGCTTGACTTGTTTCAATCTCATGATAAAACAGAAACAAAAAAACAAACAAACCAGGAAATCTATCTGTACATTAGTCAAAACAACTGTGGCACACAATAAATTTTGGTGGGCTGCTATGCTCAGGACACAGGTAAGTCTGTAGGCTAGGACTCCGGAGAGGAATCTGCAGCCCAGTCAGGGGGACCCCACATCAGACAGGCTTGGTGCATGTAATCTGTCAGGGCTCAGCTGAGGTCTTTCACTGGAAACTCTGCTTTATGAAAGGAGCTGCCTCAATAAAGACTATAGAATGCTGTATATACTTAAAAATTATTGATGCCTATCTCTGGGTGGTGTCCGTATGGTGTTTTCCTGCATTTCTGTGCATTTTCCAAGTTTTTGAGATGGATTGTGTGTTACTATTCAGCTGTATTTCCCAGGTCACTTTCGCTTTATCTCCTTGTTATTCCTGGAATGTCAGACACATTCCTTCCACTAGACATTTGCACTTGCCATTCCTTCTACCTGGAGCCCCCTGTCCCTGGACACATGCAACCTCCTTCCTCCTCACCTTCAGATCTTTGCTGAAACAAACCTCTTGGTCAATCAAGATCTCTCAGACCCACCCCTTTTAAAACATAGCCTCCTCCCCCCACCCAACACACCCATCCCCCTTCCCTGCTTCATTTTTGTCCATAACACTTGTCCCCACCTGACAGCTCTGTATTTCACCTCTTTACTTATTCATTGCCTGTCTTTACCCTTTAGAATGTAAACTTCATAAGAATCAGACCTTTGTCTCTTTGTTCACTGCTGTATCCTCAGCACCTAGAATAGCTGAGTGCCATTCTAGGGTGTTCAAAGCACATAGTAGGTACTAAGCAAATAGTGGTTGAATGAAAGAATAAATTCATGAAAAGGATCATTTCAGTGTCCTTTGGGCTCCTGCCAGGTCTTCCTTCCCAGGAGTGGGCACGGGTGGGGCAGGAAGTAGGGAATAATAGCAGCAGATGCGGGGACAATGCCAACTGATGCCAAACACTAGCCCAGTTACCAAGTTCACCATGGCACTGGGCTCAGGTGGCAAAGGGCTTCCAGTGTGTCATCTAGGTTGGGAGGAGCAATGTGGCCCCAGGGCAGAAGGACACGAACCAAGAAACCAACCTAACACACGAAACACCCAGATGTTGAGAACACTCAAAGAGACATGAGACACAGTTGGTTACCAGCAGCAAGAAGGTCATCCTAGGGCTAACGAGTCCACGTTACAACTCTTATTTTGGTTTGATACCAAGAGCTGTCCCCTGTTCCTGCCCCGCCACCCCACACGAGAGCTATCCAACAACAGCCAGAGCCCAGGATTCACTCATTCATCCCTGGCTTGACCTTTCTTTTCATCGGTAGGTTCAACAATTACCTATTAAATGCATTAACTCTGTGCCAGCTGCCCCCGTCAGCACTGTGGAAGCAATGGTGACCAAACATTTTCAAATTAATACATATATACACTATGACAAATTGTGAAAACACAAAACTGGGTTGTCAGAGAGAGAGAAGCCTCTCTCTAGGACTCCTGAGATATCTGAGGGAGCCCTGAGTGGTGAGCCAGCCTCCAGACTCTATCAGGGCAGGGGTGTCCCCACAGAGAGAACTCAGGAGCATGGTAGGTGCTCTAGAGCTTGTAGGGACATTGGAGGAACACACGGCCCAGAGACTGGGAATATCTGCCCACGGACACAGCAACTCGGGGAAACTTCGAAGAGTGCAGGGTTAGCCAAGGCCCCTTGTCACCTCCTGGAAGCCAGATAACCGCCTTGAAGCCAGACCCAAGGCAGGTGAGCGGCTGACACCAGAAGCGAGAGGCCTGAGGCTGAGGGCGGAGCGAGCTGCGGCCGACCCCCAGAGGGGTGGGAAAAGGGGTTAGGGGCGGTCCCGATGACGTCATTTCCGGGGTCGGGGTATATAAATGCCTGCAGCCCCAGAGCCCAGTGGAGAGAGGCTGGTGGGTGGACCGACAGACAGATACAGACTGGGAAGCTGAGCCCTCCGCCCCCAATCCGCGCCAGCGCCGCCACAACCCGCTCCCAGGTCGCCCGTCCAGCCAGCCCTCGCCAGGGTTCCTGTCGTGCCCAGCCCCAGACCTCCAGCTCCTCGGCGCCTCGGCTTCGCCATGCGCTCCGCTGCTGTCCTGGCGCTTCTGTTCTGCGCCGGGCAAGGTGAGCTAGCGCGGGGTCTCGTGGGAGAGGGTCCTCGGCGCCCCTGCCTGCCCTGAGGTCCAGGCACAGCGCGCCCCTCGTCCCTCCCCTCCGGCGCGGCGAGTGTTCAGCACCGCGGACAGCGCCCCCGGCTCCCAGCTGCCCCGGCATAGTGGCCCCGGCATAGTGGCCTCGGCGCCAAACCCGCGGACCGGACCATCTGGGCCTGACTCCTGACCCTGCAGGACAAGACCCCCTGGCGCCCCGACCCCGTATCTGGGCTCGACGTCTCGACTGCACCTGGGCCAGTTCTGGCTCCGTGCCATGGCTGGCCAAGGTCATTAGGGGAGCTGGGAGAGCTGTGGCCGGCTCCCACTCTGGCCTCTTTCTCTTCCTTGCTCCTGCTCCCCCCCTTTTTCTGCCCTTGGCTTCTGTCTCCCTATCATCTCTCACAATCCTCCCTCTCCTCCTCTCTTCCCCCACACCTCTGGGGTCTCTCCTCCTCTCTCCACTTCCTTCTCCACCCCAATCCCACTCAGCTGCTGGCCTTGTTTTCATAGCACTAGCCTTCAGCTCCCCCCCTCCCCACCCCACCCCCGGGCCCCAGAGCGGGAGCTTTCCCAAAGGGAAGCGTTAGGGAGCTCAGTGCAGCCTCTGGGGACCATCCCCATGGGGGCAGCAGCCAGGGAAGGGAAACAAAATCAACCCTAGCATCTCACTGGGTAGGGGCAGTTTTGAGAGGGAGCACTGGGGTGAATGGGCCCCCTATAAACCCAGTTAGGAAGGACTGGGCTCTCCCCTCAGAGCAGAAGAGTCACCCCAGCTCTCTCTTTTTTTTCCCCCAGTCATTGCCTTTCCTGTGAACAGCCCTATGAATAAAGGGGACACTGAGGTAAGAAGGGGTATGGGGATGCCCTGTGATGGTGGGTAGGAGGCTCCAGTGGACACCTCACAGCCAGGTTTTGGGCAGCTAGCTGCAGGAAGGAGTATGGCATAAATCCAAGAGGCAGCACTGCGGCTGCTAAGCCTGGGGACAGCTTGCAAAATAAGATATCAAAGACTGCTAGATTCCCCTGCCGTCCTGCTGTGGGGACTTCCCCAGCTTCCTCTGAGCTGGGTACACTGCAGATGGGGCCTGTGCCTTAGCTACAGGGCCAAGGTGCCAGACCTATAGCTTTGAACCCTCCAAATCTGGCAATGCCCAGCCTGAGCTGCTGGGGGGCGCTTCCTGTGGTTCTGGGTTGTGGCTGTCCCCAGACCTGCAGGGATGGTCTTCACGTCTCTGCTTCTGGCCTCCCCCTTTGATCTTCCCCTCCTCCCAAGACTCTGCTAGCAACCCCCACCCCCACCGTATAGGCACTCCAGCCCTGGATCTCCCAAAGGGCCCCAATGGAAACACTCTTGATCATGGCTTCTACACTCAGGATCCTGGCCGTTTGGGGCAGCCGGGGGAGGTCACCCAGGAAAGGGCCTTAGGAGATACTAGCTGGGGGGCTCTGCAGCCTGCGAGACACTCTCTGTTGTGGGGCACAATTGAAATTCATTCATGTCTGGGCTGGGGCTGTTTTTGCAGTCTCTGGTGCTCACAGACACCCCACCTGTGACCCAGGGACATTTCTACCCTTCACTTCTCAGGAGCTGTTTCCTTCCATTCTGGAGAGGCTATGGTTCAACCCAGAACATCAAAGCAATTCCAATCTCTGTTTGCTCAATTATATTTCCTGTGTTTTACTTGCAGACAGGCCTGTATATGCCTCTTCCACTCTTCTACTGTGTGGTCTTGGTAAAATCCCTTAACTTCTCTGAAGAGGATTCCACTTTTCCTATCTATAGTATTTCCCTTGAGGGAAGTTGTGAGCGATGGAATCCTAGATGGGAGGCACCTGGCGAAAAGTAGGCCCTCGGTTAATGGGCACCTGGAGTTTCCCTTCAGAGCTCCTTATTATTCTTGGGAACCATACCCAATTCCTCTCTCCCTAAGTCTGTCCTCGTGGCCTGGTGGTTATCTGACATTCCCAGTGTAAGGTCCCTGGTTGCAGGACGATGCAGGGTACAGGCTGCAAGGTCCTTCCTACCAGATCCTCTATGGGAGACACTTTGGTCCCCATATACTACCCAGCAGCCTGGGGTCAGGAGCACCGTATCCACTGGTGAAGACCTAACTATTCCATCCTACGATGCTATGACTACTCGAGAGACTGCTTGAGGGTTTGCCATCCTGAATTTTTGGATGGGTTGCTTTGGCATCCCATAGACCCAGCCTGCCACCCCCTCACTCCCCACCAGCACCGCCTGATGCATGTCTGACACTTTCTGCTTTCCTGCCCGGCTCTCAGCAGCTGAAGCAGGTTCAACGTTACGAATCCTTCCCTTGGTGTGTGTGGCTCATCACGCCTTGTAGAGTGTTTTCCCTTCTGTTTCTGATCACCCTGGGAGGGAAGCTGGGAAAGTCTCATCATACAAATGAGAAAATCGAGGCTCGGAGAGGTCAAGTCCTGTGTCCAAGATCACTCAGCTAGGATACCGCACTGCAGTTGGCCCTACATTCAAATAAGCATTTATCAGCTGCCTGGTTAGCCAGCCACAGCACCTTGCTGGCCGCTGCATAGAACTTTCAGAGATCTGGCTGCTGGGACGAGCACCCAGATGTAGCTGCTGTGCCTGGCAGCTGTGCCCTCGTCCAGCCACAGGATTCATCCCATGGGGGAACACAGAGCCAGACCGTGAGGCTGTCACTCGCTGCATGTAACATCATCATGGGTTTTAGGAGACAGGGATCCCAGTCCTGTTTCCAGGCAGGGTAGAGCCAGGGAAGGTCTTTGGTCTCTGGGCAGTCCAGAAATACTCCCTGGAGAGAGTTGACTTTGTCGCCATCTGCAAGACTAAAGTACTTCTACAAGACATACCTTAATGCCCAGCAGCAACTTCCCCATCTAGAGAAACATTTGCTATTGGGTACTGGGTACCCACACCCACCATGTCCCACAGGAGAGGGCCAGCTGCTGGCCAGATGATCAGGTGCCTGGCGCATGGTAAGCACCATATAAAGGGTTTCTATTATTGCTATTATTGTCTGGCTAAAAGCACAGATTATCTTGGGCACAGGCATCCATGGACTCCTGAAGACAAAAACAAATGCCCTCATATTCTTATTTAGAAATCTGCCCTCAGGGCACATTGAGCCTCACGGTGGGGTGGGGGCAGTGAGCCCCATACACAGACCAGTCCCAGCCCGCCCCCACTCTCTTCCTAGGTGATGAAGTGCATCGTTGAGGTCATCTCTGACACGCTCTCCAAGCCCAGCCCCATGCCTGTCAGCCAGGAGTGTTTCGAGACACTCAGAGGAGGTATGGGCAAAGGCTGGGGATGGGAGGGGCTGGGCCCATGTGGCTGGGGAGTGAGGATATGGGTGTGTGACTTTGGGCAGAACCCAGTGATTTAATTCAGCAGTCACTGATCAAGTGCCTGGCCTGGCCTGTGCTAGTGAGGGAGAGGTCTAGAGAGATGAGAGGGTCACAGCCCAGTGCTCCCGGAGCTTACAGATGAGCAGACAGAACAGAGAGGAGCACAATTAACTAGAATTCCAGGCAGAATGAAACCAGGGTCAGAACAGCAAGTCACCTTGTCCACCCTGTGGACAGAGATGTTGTGTTGCTATGTCCCCAGAGCCCTGAACAGCCACTGGCACCCGGCAGACAATCTGTAGGTTTGTGATGAGTAAAGGACTGTCGTAGGTTGGGCAGGGCAAGTCCAAAGTGTTTCTAGCTGAGCGGTCAAGTTTTACCCAGCTGTTGGAGGGCTCCACCATTCACATTGGGGTTGGACTTTCAGAGAAAGTTAGAAATCAGTAGAAAAATCAAGAAAGGTTAGTCCAGGTGGAGTAAACCCTCGAGCAGACACGGAGATGGAAACACATGGGGCAGGACACCCCTACCTCCCCTGCGGGGCTGGCGTCTCCTGGGTGATGTCTGGGGGCCGGGCCAGCAGCTGACCTTCCTGAGGCCAAAGGATGTGCTGGCTGCTTGGGAAGGAGGCCACCTCCAGTGCTATCTCAAGACCCGATCTTGCAGCCACCACGCAGGTTTGGAGTCTCCAAAATAAATTCCTTGTGCTCAGCTGAAAATGTTGATGGTAATCTCTTTCTCTGCTCTCCTCTGGAAACCACCCATAACGACTCTCCTTCATTGCAGATGAGCGGATCCTCTCAATCCTGCGACATCAGAATTTGCTGAAAGAGCTCCAAGACCTTGCTCTTCAAGGTATTTTCCAGTCCCTGCTTAGGAATCTGGGTAAATTCCAGTAATTGAGAGAAAACCAGGGTGGAAGTTTGAGCGAGGTCCTAGTTCTCTCTGGTTCGGTTATTGCCCTGCAATTACAGAAAGGTAATCCTCTCCAATCTGGCATGGATACAGTTAAAGAGATTAAGGCCCAGAGAGGTTGCGTGACTTGTCCAAGGTCACACGGTAAGTTAAGGACATGCCAAGACCAGATGAAGCTCACCTAATACCCCGCCATCTCTGGGGATCAGTCATTTCAGTGGGGGACGCATTTAAGACTACGTTGCAGAGAGGACCCCTTTAACTGAAGAGCAAATTGGTTTCCAGGAGAGAAGAGGGACCCCTTTCCCCTAGTGAGCTTCTGCTCAAAGGGTAGATGGGGACAGCAAAGGTCTTGCTTGCCTCCCAAACTCAGACCAGACTTTCAGCATGTTTTAGAGTAAATTATGTCTTTCTCTAAAAGATTAAGAAAATCCACTGACACTCTTGAGACTGGAGTGACTTTGTAAGGTAGTGAGCTCCCTGTCACTGAGGGTATTTAAGCAGAGCCTAGAGAGTTAGACTGTTGTCAGATGCCCACCCACAGATTCCTTCGTGGGTTCACGGGAGACACAGACTCCCTGGCAAGCTGGGGAAAAAATGGGTTCTGGCCCTGCCTCTGCCCCACGCTGATACTCTGTGGGGAGCGGCTGCTTATCAGGGGCAGGCCCCTGGCCCCGTACCTCTACCCCAGCATGGGCCCTTGTGGGGAATTTCGCATCAGTTTCCAAAGGAAGTAAGGTTCCATCCTCAGGGCTGGGCTTTGGTCTCGGGTGAGGTGGGAGGCACGAAAGCTGCTCCAGCTCTGGGAAGCCCCCCTCAGAGACCCTTGTGACAGAACAGGCCACCTGTGAGAATGGGTGCCGGGCGTCTGGGTGAGGGCCCGGCATGGAGCAGGTGCTGGCTAGAGCCATGGCTCTTCCTTGCTTCCCACTTCATCTCCATTGACCCTGGTGGGATTTGTTTTTAGCTAAATGTTAAATATTTTATTGCAATATGATAATTTCAAAATTAAATATTGAATGACTAACGTATTACATTTAAATAATTAAAGATAGTGTCAACAGAGACTGTTCTAGGAGGAGGTGTCCTGAAATGTCTATGTACACACAGATGTGTGTGTATCCAATATGAGCCATTTTCAAGACGTGTCCCTATTACTGTTTTCTGTTAAAAGAGTACAGGATGTAGCTAGGTGTCTGCCTGTCCATCCACCTACCCAGCCACCCGTCCACTCCCTCTTCTACACTCTCAAAGCGACTTCCGAGTACCTCTGTCTTAGGGCTTCCCAAGTGGCAGCCCCGTCCTGTAGGTGAGCACCTGCTGCTCGGAAAGCTCCACTTACCCCAGATCACAGAGCAAGGAGTGACTAGGCAGAGGTCTGCCCGGGGTCAAATCTGGGCAGACTCCCTGGCCTGCAGCCGCTGTGACAGGTGCATCTGCTCCCATCCCCACGATTCCCAGTGTGGGGAAATCACAGCAGCATCTGCAGAGTTGGCCTGGCTGAGAGACCCCATCATATGGAACTGGGCACAGATGGGGATAGTCAGAGGAAGTAGCAGCAGCAGCCCGGGGCCAACACAGGGAGAGGGATGTGTGGATATCAGCAGGTGGCAGCCCGGGGCTGGAGCTCAGGCACCTGCTTGGCCTTCTCCCAAGGACCTGGATTTACGGGGTACAGGGGAGCAGCGATTGCCTGGTTCAAGATTGCCCATGAGGGGACTAGCAGTCACTGCAACTCCTGCTGCAGGGTCCCCCTAACTACCAGGAGCAGAGGGACCCCCCACTCTTTCTTCCCATCCCTGGGACCCTCTGGTCTGTCTGAGTCTTTATGGTTGTCCAAGGTAGCAGACAATGCTTGTTCTCACTCCCCAGGGGAGAAACGTGAGTGTGGAGAGGTGCTGTGGCAGCCTGATGGGTCCCAGCTGGGAAGCTGGGAGAGGGCAGGGGCAGCCAGCACCTCCCGCCCCCAACCTGGAGCTCTTGCCCCCTCAGTGTCCCGTTAGGCAGGCTTGCAACTGACCTGCCGTTTACAGATAAGGAAATGGAAGCCTTCACACTCACAAAAATGCAGAGGCTGGGCGTGGCTAAATGGAACTTTTTTTCTCCTTTTCTTTCTTTCCCCCTCCCCTTTTCTCATACCAGGTGCCAAGGAGAGGGCACATCAGAAGAAACACAGCAGTTTCGAGGATGGACTCTCAGAGGCTCTGGAGAAACAGAATGACCAGGCCGAGCTGACAGGTCAGAGCCGGCCGGCCGGTCTAGCCCGAGGCTGGAGAGGGAGGAGGGCGGGAGATGAGAACAGTCGTTACAAGATCAAAGATTGCTAGGGGTCAAGGACCCCCTCCTTTAGGCACTATAAAGTACCTAGCTATCATTTTGATCTTCCCTGTACAAATGGGGAAACTGAGGCCCAGAGAGGTTTCAGTACCTTGTCCAAGGTAAGCAGCGTAACTAGAGATGGGAATCTGGGTCTACTTCACTCCAGAGTCCCAGGTCAGTCCCGTCTGCCTGCCATAGGGGCTCACACTCAGGGCAGGAAGTCTCTGGCCTGGCAGGAGGGCAGGCTCGATGCTGGATTGTCCCAGAGTCCATTGCAGCAGAACCCACTCCCCCACACCCCCCACCATCACGCAGCACCTGTCCACCCGGCACTTGGTCATGCCGAGGGAGAGTCCTGTTGTAGGTCTCAAACACTGAATGAAACTGGGTCATTTTTCTTGGAGCCAGAGAGCTTCTAAAGGTCAAAGAGATCACGGGCTAGATCAAGGGGATGCCCCAGTACTCATCCTCCTGCCTGGAAACAGTCATCAACGGCCTCCTCGAGGCCTGCTGTTAGCACGTGGGAGGTGGGTGGATCGGCCAGGTTCTAGAACCAGGGATCTCAGTGGACATCTACTATCCGGACCACCTGGAAGCTACAAGGTACTGAAACCTCTCTGGGCCTCAGTTCCCCATTTGTACAGGGAAGATCAAAATGATAGCTAGGTACTTTATAGTGCCTAAAGGAGGGGGTCCTTGACCCCTAGCAATCTTTGATCTTGTAACTACTGTTCTTATCTCCTTATCTTCGTGGGGGAGGCAGCTGTGTGTCGCGCAAAGAGCACCCTGTAATTGACATTTGGAGACTTGGATCCAAGGCCCTGCTGCTTATGGGGTGTGAACTTGGAGAAGTCATGTGACTTGTCTGAGAGTCGGGGAGAGAGCTTCTGTAGAAGGGATGGGAACACCATCACCGGGGGTCCCTGGCAAACGGTGGAATGCACTTGGTAGTGTTTGGTCCAACAGTAATTGTTCTAGAGCTGGGAGGGGTTTTTACTGGTGAAAAGGCAGCCACCAGAAAAATGCCTTTTAATGAAACTGTACAAATAGGAATGGGGCGCTTCCACAGGACACTCCAGCCTCGCGTGGAAGGGAGAACGAAGTTGCAGTAATGGTGCCTTGTCCACAGAGAGGTTACGATATTTGCCCAAGGTCATACAGCAATTAAGCTGATGTCCTAATTTTCAATTCTGGGGTTATTTTCAAGGTGGTAGTTGTTTTGTTTTGTTTTGTTTAATCACTTCCTACTTTAAGAAGTAGAATTCCAAAGAAAGAAGCATCTCCCAATTGTATTCAGATCAAACCCAGACACGGAGTAGGCAATGCTAATCTGGCGTGAGTGTCTTGGGCCGCACTTGACGGAAACCAAAAGATACAAGGACTAGGTTGTGAAATCGGGCTCTCGGGAGCCCGCGCGTGCAGCCTGGTCATCAGGGCCTGACTGTTGTTTCTGCAGAAGCAATGGGAGAAGTGTCCTCCAAGGATGCTACGGAGAAAAGAGAAGATCCTAAAGAGACAGAGAATGGTGGAGACACGGATGGAGCCAGGCCCCAGGCCTCCCCGGAGCCCGGCCAGGGGTCCAAGTTCGAGGAGGACAGTCAGGCCCTGGGGGAGCAGGAGGCCGCCAACCCTGATCCCCGAGACAAACTTCCCAGCCAGAAACACCCAGACCCACTGGCTGAGGAAGACAGCCAGAGCCACCCCCAGGGCCTGGTGGACAGAGAGAAGGTCGTGGATGCAGAGAAAGGGCAGCAGACCAAGCGAGAAGAGGAAGAGAAGGAGGGTGCAGAGGCTGGAGAGAAGGCTGTCCCTGAAGAAGGCCCCACCGAGGCATTTAACCCCCACCCAAGCCTCAGCTACAAGGAGACCCAGAGGGGCGAGAGTATGTATGATGTCTGAGACCGAACAAGTGTGTCAGGGAGAGGGGGAGGGTGGGAAGAAGGACCGCATCTACGATCGCATTCCACCTTCACAACAACCCGGAAAGGTAGGTAGTATCTCCATTTCCCAGATGGAAAAGTGAAGCTCAGAGAGGTTAAGTAATTTGCCCAAGGTCACACAGCTAATTTGCAGTAGAAGCTGAGATTCCAACCCAAGTTTGTCTGACTCCAAAACCCTGCATCTCCCACTGTTCCACAAAGCCCCTCCCCTCTGAGCCAGGAGACCAGAGGGGCTCTGCAGGCTGGGTGAGCTTCAGGAACAGAGGGACAGCATGACAGGTGAAAACAGGCTGGTCTAGGGACAGTGTCAGCTTCACCCAGGGTTTATGTGAGCTCCTGGCAACTCATGAGGGCCTTCTCAGGGCCTTTCCTCCCTCCACAGCTGGGTGGCCCCGGATCAGGGCTTCCTGGAGAAGAGGGTGCACAGAAGAGGCAGCCTCCTGC
Organism: Mustela lutreola; assembly: GCF_030435805.1. Classification (NCBI taxonomy): domain Eukaryota; kingdom Metazoa; phylum Chordata; class Mammalia; order Carnivora; family Mustelidae; genus Mustela; species Mustela lutreola. Next base: position 142,118,825 of record NC_081296.1, read on the forward strand.
CAGCCCACTCCTCAGAGCTTTGAGAGGGTCTTGCAAAGTGCTCTATCAAGATGGTTTTTCCTCCAAGTGGAATCACGGACCCTGAGTGCGGTCACAGCAATGGCCAGAGAGGCGGCAGGGAGTGGCGGGGACCAGGGGAAGTGGTGCTCCCTCCTTCAATCTCCTGCTCTTGTCCACCAGCTGCTCCAGGTTGGTCCGAGGCTCTGGCCATCGATGGAGCCAGGAAGTCTGGGGCTGAGGAGGCTCAGCGCCCCCAGGGGAAGGGGGAACGGGCGCACTCCCGGCAGGAGGAGGAGATGGCAGAGGCACCTCAAGGCCCCTTCCTGGGCGGGAAGAACAGGGAGCTGGAGCGGGAACAGGAGGAGGAGCAGCTCTCCAAGAAGTGGGAGGATGCCAAGGAATGGAGCAAGATGGACCAGCTGGCCAAGGGGCTGACGGCCAAGAAGCGGCTGGAGGGGGAGGACGAGGAGGATGACCCTGACCGCTCCATGAAGCTCTCCTTCCGGGCCCGGGCCTACAACTTCGGGGGCCCTGAGCTGCAGCTGCGTCGAGGCTGGAGGCCGTCCTCCCAGGAGGACAGCGTGGAGGCGGGCCTGCCCCTCCAGGTGCGCAGCTACCCGGAGGAGAAGAAGGAGGAGGAGGGCAGCGCCAACCGCAGACCAGAGGTTGGTACAGGGCGGGTGCCGGCCCCGGGCCAGGCCTCCGGAGTGTGGGCCCAGCTAGACATGCAGCCCCCTGCCCCACGGAGGGGGCACAATCAGTCCCCATGGGTCTGAGAAGAGAGAGGCATGTAGGTGGCAGGGGTGAGGGGGAGGGGGGCTTGAGGGAGCTGGGCAGCGCTGGGGCGGCGCTGGGGGCGGGGGGCGGCGAGTGCCGCAGGCAGGAGAGGGAAATGCTCAGATCACGGGGCAGGAGAGGGTGGGGAAGCCCATCCCTGGGGCACTGAGTAGGTCTCAGCTCTGGAGGTCAGTGACAGAGGGGCTCTGTGGGTTTGAGTGGAGCTGTCGACACAGGAAGCTTGGAAAGGCCAGGACCTGGCAGGGTCTGGTCTGGGGGTGGGGTGGGGGGAGCCCATTGGCCCCAAGAGAGCTGGGGGGGCCTGGGAGGAGGGGTCGTGAAAGAGCAGGTGGCATCCTGGGAAGCTCCTGAGGGTGGGCTGATCCAGCACCAACCTCTCCTGGCCTCCAGGCAGCCCAGGCACACCCCCTTCCTAGGTTCAGGCCCTGCCTCTGTCCCCTGGGGCAGCACCAGGGCCAGTGGGACCTCAGCACCTGGTGGTGAGTAGGGGAGGGGGGCACAGATGCTCCAGAAGGCCCTGGTTCTGCCTCTTCCTAGCTGTGTGACCTTGGGTGGGTTGCTGCCCTTCTCTGAGCCTCTATGGTTCCCCCATTTGAGAAATGGGGGTAAGGAGTCCTTTCTACTTACTTCATTATTATGGTCAGGACACACACGTGCTTTCAAAACCTGGCCGTGTCCAGGGATCCTTGGTTAGCTCACTGGGGTGCTGGGACATAGCCCCCCCGGAGGTGAGGAGGTGCGAGCTGGGGTCTGTGGCAGACCGGCAATGCCATCTCGGAGCTGGAGGAGGCCTGAGGGGTCTGTGGTCCAGGCTCAGTGCCCAGGTAGGAATCAGGGCCCCACGGGGTCTGGGACCTCTCCGTGGCCCCAGTGCTCACTGCCCCTCCAGATTAGGGTGCAGTCCCTTCCCCGGGCGCCAACCCTCTCTCTCTGTGGGGACCAGGTTCTTTGCAGCCTGAGAGAACATTCCCAGGCAGCTGGAGCTAGGAGAGGTCATCTGTCAATGTCCTCGGGAGACTGCCCTCCACCCCTAGCTCTGGACCAGGACAAGCGAGGGCACCTCTGACCACCCCCTTCCTCACCCACAGAAGCTGGAGAGAGCAGGGTGCCGTGAGGTGCCTGCTAGCCTGCCTTCTCCACAGGCAGAGGGAGATTGGACTCAGGGCGGGCCATGTGGACAGGACAAAGGCAGGGTCCCCTCCATACAGCCCAAGGGTCTTCCTACAAATGCTCCAGCCATCACCAAATTCATGCCCCCGGGGCTACTCCAAGACAGAGGTCTCCAGGGTCCCTATTTCCATGACAACCACTGTCCATCTGTTCCAAGCAGCCCCAGTGGCTGTCCTCAACAGCCTGGTACCCAGCAGGTCAAGACTGGGTGTGGGGGCATGGCCTTCCTAGACCCCTGCTCCGAGTCCCCGGGTATGGGCTTGTGGGCATCAGTCTGGGCTCAGGGGGTCCTAGAATCTTCCTGAGGCTGAGGCACAGAGCAGGGCTCCCAAAAGGGTCCTCTGCCCTGAACCACCCTGGCAGCCAGAGCTGGGGGCCTCCATGATGGGGACCAACGATCCACGCCACCCTCAGCAGGTAGAGGACAGCTCTCATCCCCTCGAGCCTGTGCCAAAGGTCCACGGTCCTTCCCTCAGGGAAGCCTGGCCTTGCCCTTGGGGTCACTGGGCCCTGGGGTGGGGGGCCTGGGAAGAGCACTGGAGGGCAAGGAGGCCTCGTTTTCCACGTCTGCCCAGAGCCATTCAGGAAGAGGCTGGTCTGGATCTGAAGCCACCAGGGGCTGTGTGGGGTCAGGGCCCCTGTTCCCTCCCTCTCCATTTCTTGTGCACAGTAACCCTCAGTAATCCCAGCAGGACAGCATCCCCCATCCCCATGGTATGAATGCAGGCCCTAAGGCTCAGAGAGGCAAAGCTGCCTGAGGTCACACAGCTGGCCAGCGGCACAGCCCATCTGGCAGACTGCGCCACCCACCAGCTGGCCCAGTCCTTGCCGGAGCCGTGGTGTTCTCTCCTAGGACCAGGAGCTGGAGAGCCTGGCAGCCATCAAGGCGGAGCTGGAGAAGGTGGCCCACCAGCTGCAGGCGCTGCGGTGGGGCTGACGCCCCACCCGCCACCCCCGGCCCAGCCAGGGCCCCGAGGCAGCCAGTGGTCCCCGGCTCTGTTGTCCCCTTTGCAGGTCCTGGCCAGACGGCCCGGGTGCTGCTTCTGGTAGAGAGGCTGCTCCCAGCCTGCCCAAGCCCAGGCTACCCCGGTGCCCCCCTCACTCCTTTCTTCCAGCTCTTGACTCCCGCCCCAGTGCGCCCTCTGCAGGGCAGACCCCCTCTCCACCCCCGACGCCCCCACCACAACGTTAAATGGTGATCTTTTCTCTCTGGACACAGGCAGCTTTCTAGAAGTTTCCTTTCCACTGTCAGAGCCATTGGGCACAACTGCAATAATTTCTGACCTTTTGGTGAAAGCTGACACCTCCTAACTGTAATATATTCTGTACAAAATTTATCTAAGGAAAAATAAATCTGCTCTGGGCTTTCTGGTTTCTGTGGATGTTTCCCCCGTTGACTCGGGGGTGGGGGGTGGATTTGGGCAAAAGGACAAGTGGAGGTTTACTTCCGCTGGAGCAACTCCTTTCTGGGCTACTTTTTAGCCATGGGACTCTGGGCAAGTGACTTTGTAGCTCTGGACATCGGTTTCTTTGGCTGTAAAATGGAGAGAACACATAGAATTTCCTCTTCAGATGTGAGGAGGGTTCCAAGGGCCCGGGCAGCCTGGACCATAAACCCACGATGATGATGAAACAAGGTCTCTGAACAAAGGGTCCTGGCAGGTCTAGGCCTCGCCTGTGAGGCCGGTGAGGGGCTGCCCACTGTTGCCACCAACCATCCCAAGGCAGAGATGGACACCCTCTGAGGCTGGAGCTCTAAGCTGTTTATTTCTTCACACGTTTCAAGGGTGCACTCCACCCCCAACAGTTCGAGAAATAACACACGCAACACCACACTGTATTCCACGAGGCGGTCAGATACCAAAACATCCGTTACCACAACCTATTAGAGAGAACACGGGGTCGCCTGGTCCCTGACATAACCCATCCCAAAGATGGCCACCTGTGTTGTCATCACGTGGACACAGGGGCGCCGGGGGGCTCAGTCGGTTGAGTGTCTGCCTTTGGCTCAGGTCATGATCCCAGGGTCCTGGGATCAGGTCTGGCATCAGGCTCTCAGCTCAGTGGGGAACCCACTTCTCCCTCTCCCTCTGCCTACCTCTCCCCCTGCTTGTGCTGTCTCGCTCTCTCTGACAAATTAAAAAAAAAAAAAAAAAAATTCACACAGGACACAGAGCCCCATCAAAAGAGCTGGAGGACCTTTCCTGGCTTTTCCAGAAGCAGCAATCTTATGTACAGTCCATCTATGCACAGAAACAGTGTATGTACACAATCAAGCACAAGGCAGCTTGGGGTTCCGGTCAATGTTGCTTGTTGCTTATGGGAACAGGATCGGAGCATTTGCGCTGGTGGCAGAGCACAGGTGTCCCTACAACTGGAACCGCCAGATTTGGGGTGAAGCCACTATGGGAGAAGACTTTTGAGAGAAAACAGATGACCCCACGGACAGCCCTGGAGGAAGAGGTCAGCCAGGCTGTGGGGAAGGGACAGCCCCTCCAAGCCACCGGTCATGGATCAGTCTGGAAGTAAAGGAGAAATGCAACCGTTCCTGGAAAAGGCTCCAGGTGGGCTGGGCGGGGCCTGTGGTCAGAACCAGAAGTAGGAGTGCCCAGGTCTGACCACCTGCGAACGGTCTGTGTTGGAGGCTGGGGGTGGAGATCACACTGGCCACGCTGCGCAGTGACAAGGGGCAGAGGCACAGGCCCTTCCTCACGGAAGGCAGGACCTGCGAGACCATCACGGGTCTGGAGTCTCAGCCACATCACATCAGGCTGGGGCTCTGGCAGAGAAGGGCGGGGCGGGGCGGGGCGGAGCAGGGCAGTGAAGGGCAGGGCCCAGCCAGGCTGGCTGAGGGAGGGAGCCGCCCCGAAACTTCGTCAGGGATCAGCGCCCGTGGCCTTCAGGACAGCCAGTGCACAGCTCCAGGTCTCTGCAGCTCCGGGCCAGGCCCGTGGAGGGCGAGGGGCTGTCGGGGACCCCGCCGGGCGAATGATCACTTCTACAGCACAGAGGAAAAGCCTATGCAGACCCCAGGGACGCGAGTGAAGCCATTGGTCTGCTGCATGGCCGATGGCCAGTGTGAGTGCCCGAGCCCTTCCAGAATAGGATGGGGACAAGCTTCCAGAATAGGATGAGGACACGGTCTCCTTTGGTCTCAGAGTGGCCACACGGCAGGCAACTGCTGGGTATCCTCGCTGGCTGGAAAGCTCGTTTCTGGCTGTGGGCCTTCCACCTTCCACGAGGCCCACGGGCAGGCTTCTGGGTAGGGAGGAAGTCGTTTTCACAGCTGTTCTCTCCAGCACTGACGGAGGCCCACTGAGAGGCTGCACCGTGGGACTCCCCAGGGTTCCAGCTGTGTCCACCTCCATGCTACGCAGAGCGGTTCCGGCCCAGCATGCCCACCAGGCCCCTCCGTGAATGTAAGGATGCCACACCGGAGACTCCACGCAGCCCTTGGGAAGAGGTTAGAGACCAAGAGCCGGCCCTTGGTTGGGGCCTGATGTCTGTGGAGTCACATCATTTTAGAATCAAAGCACCTGTAAGCAGAACTTAACCCCAGACCCTGGCTCCAGGTTGCCCAGGGCAGAGACCTTGCACGTGACCCTCTGGACCTACCCAGGGCCTCAGCCAAAATTCGGCCCTGGCAGTTGCTCCTGGAGCCACTGACATCAGGAGAGCCTCCAGCAGCCCCGGCCACTGAGACCCCCACCACGCCCACCCCCCTGGCACCACCCAGATGCTTGGCAATGAGAGTTGTAACTGCCCTTGGGGTTCTGGCCGGGTGGGCTCCAAGTGATACACACGCACACCACAGCAGACCACTCCCAGCAGCCCTGACTCAGGGGCAGCACCAGCAAGCCTCCGCGAAAAAGGCTGCCAAGGCCAGGTGCATGTCAGTGGCTCCTTCCCTGACGCAGAAACTGCCAGGCCTGAGGGGCAATGAATTCTGTGGAGAGTGTCCCAGGACCCAAAACCATCAGTGCACCTACCTGACACTCCTCCCCACCGACGGCCCCTCCCCTCGTCTCTGATCGCGAAGCCCTTGATCAGAGACGGTGTTTGCCGGATGGTGGTCACCAGCCCAGGCAGGAGCGGCCCGCTTGCTCTCACAGGGGGCCTTCCCTCTGCCGCCACCTGCTGCTCCCAGGTCTTTATGAAGGGGAACCCCACCCCTCAGTTTCCGCCCCCAGAAGCGGCGGTCACCCTGCTTGCCACGGGCATCGAGGCCAGCGGGTGACGGCTACTGGATCTGTGGGCCCTGGAGCGGAGCGTGCGTGACCCTGGGGTGGGGTGGGGGTAGACCTAAGTTACACAGGAACACGACCTGGCCAGGGGCCCCAACCTGGCATCGGGGGTTACGCCACACCACCCCGCACCTGTTCTTGAGGCAGATAGGGACTGGAATTTCAAGAACAGACCAGGAGAATGGCATAAACTTTCAGCAATATCTGTAAACACGTGTGAAATGCAGTTTGATTTCAGTAGTTTATTTTGGAGACAAAGCAGTGCAAGAGGCCAGTCGCGCTTTCCTGCTTCCCCGGGGCTCAGGGTTGGGCTAGGAAAGGCACCGTACAGACATTATAATCAGGGTTCAACACTCAAGTCGTGTAAACGCAGTTAGTTGGTGGGCCCTCGGGTTCCAAGCCAGCCGGGCAGCTCTGACGGCACCAGCTCTCCCCCTAGGCCCAGCCCCGGCTCGGTGGCGGCCACCACCCAGCCCTTCCTTTCCTGAAGGTGGGTGACCCCCACGCCCCTGCTGAGCCAGGCCTGAAGGTACCTCCAAATGCCCAGGCCAACAGCCTCTCTGGGACCATCCTCATCAGACCATGCAGGACAGCCCAGAGGCTTTCCAACTTGCTCAAAGTGAAGGGACATCTGAAGACACGAGATCATGCTCAGAGGGTCCTATGCATCTCACCCAGGTTCACCCTGATCCAGGCTGACAAAGCCCATGGCTAGCCCTCTTCTCTGTGGAGGGGCGGGTGGCCTGCCCACTGCACCATGGAAGCTGAGCGGCCCACGGGATCTGCTGCCATCGGGGGCTGGGCTGAGGCTCATGGAGGAGGGAGTACCAGTTTCCTACTCTCTGGGGCTGCAGCTCCCTTCACACTCAGCTGGCTTCGTGCTTAGGGCTTACAGTGAGTATGGGAAGGGTGGGCAGGCCCGCTGGGCGGGTGTGAAAAGACGTGATGCATACAGGCAGCTTCCCCCGAACACCTTGAGGCCAAGGGGAGGTGCATCAGGCTGACTTCTCAGAGAAGCAGGCTGCCCCGTCGGGGGCTGGGGCCTCATGCCTGCCCTTCCGAGTTCTCTGGGCTCAAATGCTCATCAGACATAAGGACACAGAGGCCGGGCAACTCCTGGGGTGATCTGTCCAAAGTCACGGCCCAAATCCTTGGCACAGGCAGGATCAGCCCGGGGGCTCCCAACCAGGCCGTCTTGTCCTGGGTCCTGGGGAGCAGTGCCTGGTCAGGGCAGGAGGCCCCCCTGCAGGGCTGCACGGAACCCTGCATGGTCCACCAGGGCCTGGTGGACCCCAGGAAGCTGGACGTGGAGAGAAGCCAACTCAAGGCCTTGGCCTTGCCTGGGAAGCTTCCTTCTCCTTCCCTTTTGGGAGCAAGCAGCAGGCAGACCACAGCCCAGACCCCCTGCATGGAAACCCCCAAGGAAACAGCAGGTGTGCCTCTCACTTGCTCTTGGGAGGGACAGCTGCACACCTGGCCGGGGCTCTAGGCCCTGTACCTCACAAGGCTGCAGAGGCGGCCAGTCGGAGGGGGACAGCTAGAGGGCCTGGCCTGGGTGCAGGGGGCTTGGAGAAAAGAGAGAGAGAAGGAACCCCTCACTCGCTCTGCTCAGCCACTAAAAGCCTGCTCCCCTCCGGGGTCCCCGAGGCCTGATCCACAGCAGCCATCGAGACGAACAGACGTGGATGGACACACACACACACGTTCACACGCACGCGTGCACACGCACACACACACACACACACCCCACCTTACACTCAGACCTAGTGTTGAAGACACAGCAAGTGTAAACCCAGTGAAGACATCTGCACAGCAGGCATCCGGCGGGACGTCCGTCTCCCCCGAGGCTGGACCACTTGGGGTTCTTTGCCATCTCCCCCTCCACCACCCCTTATTTCGATCATGACATCAGAAAATCAGGTTAAAAATTTAAAAAAAAAAAAAAAGGGAAGAAGAGGAAGAGGAAGAAGAATCAGATCGCTGGGAATTCTCAGTCGGAGCGTCACCGCCGGGAGCTGCCGGCCCAGCAGGTGCACTCTGCGGCCCACGCCGCCCTCTGGGTCCTGGGCTCCACGGCTACTGGGAGGAGGCCTTGGTGGCCAGCGAGGCCACGCAGTGCTGCTGGAAGCTGGGGGACACGGCGGCAGTGCAGCCGAGTCTCTGGTGCGGGAGCTTGGCGGTGCCTCCCTGGCCCACGCCGCCCGCGTCGGCCTCTGCCGTCCAGGGAGGGTCCGGGCCCATCAAGTTGCTGCAGCAGCCGGGGCCCGCGCTGCACGTCCGCTCGCCCGCCAGGCCACCCGCCTGCTCCGCTAGGAGCCTGCTGTGCCTCAGCGGGGCCGCGTCCCCCGCCGCCGCCGTGGCTGCGCTCTGGCCCTGCAGGACGGTGGCCACATGGTTCAGGAGGTCTGTGAAGAACTCGCTGACGCCCTCGTAGCCTGCGGGTGGGACAGACGTAACAGGCGCTGGGCCAGGCTGCGGCAGACACAGGTCCGGGCGCAGGGCAGAGCGGGCGTGGGGCGCACAGGGCTCCCAGAACTCAAGGTAGCACGCTCGGGATGTACAGGAAACCGAGGCTCAGTAACTGAGGGGACACATTAGAGCCACCAAGCTGAGACTCGAAGTTGGGTGTGGGCGGCCCCCAAGGGCTAGTCCTTGAATTCAGCTGTCCCCAGGGCATGAGAAGCTGTCACGCTCGAGTGGACAGGCAGACGCCCTGTGCCTGGCCCCTCTGAAGCACGGTGTCGGGGTCTCGCGGACTCACCCACCGGGTGTGCTAAGACACATGGGCAAGAGGAATGGCAGGACGTGGCAGGACCAAAGGCCCGCTCCTCACACTCCATCACCAACCGCCCTCTGCTTCTCACCGTCCAGCCTCAGAGGGCGCCGGGACCCTCACCCGTCCTCCAGGATGGCCCTCACAGCCGCCAGCACAGCCCAGACACTCTCCTGTCACAGGAGAGCCCGCCCGGGGCCAGGCAGCAGGGGTGGCCTCCACTGTCCACAATCTCACTTGCCCAGAAAATAACATGCCTCATGTCGTCCAGCCCAAACCGCACAGGCTGGCGGGGCCGGCTCGGGACCTTGCACGGAGCCAAAGCGCACGCAGAGAGCTCCATGCTCTCACCACCTCCCAATTCCACCCTTCTAGAACTTCCACCCTGACAGCCCTGCATCACCCCCCTCCCCTGTCCCACCAATCCATGGCCACCTCTAGCCCTCACGGTCCTCACCCTCATGTCCTTCCTGCTTTAGAGCCTCTCATTTATTTTCATTGTTCCCCAGACCACGTCCCGTGGTCTCTCTCATTCCGTCCCTTACTCATCAAAACCCCACCTCTACCAACACCCAGACCTCCGTGCAGGGCGCACCCAGGGTGACTGGAGAAACACAGGCCATTGTCCCAACATGGGCCTCGGTGACTCACTCCCACCTACCTCGGAGTGAAACCCTACACTCTCAACACGCCACAGGGCAGGGCTCATCTCTGGCCTCCGTGTCCCAGGCCCTCCCGGAGCCCTCAGGGGGTAGCTCCTTCCCTTCCCGCCAGGCTCTGCTCCACCATGTCAAGAAGGAGCCCCTGGGTGCCCCTGTCCTCTGACGTCAGGGCTCTAGCAGCCGCGGTCACACTGCACCTGTGCCCAGATCAGCTTGATCTGGGAAAGAGCCAGTGGTGTCCTGCCAGCCTTGGTCTCCTGGGCAGAGGCTTGCGATGGTGGCTGGGCCTGGCTGCACGCTGAGTCAGGGGACACACGTCAGGCACGCAGCCCAGGAGCCGCTCAGCCTGGGTCATGTGCCACACCCCACGCGAGAGGCCTTACTACCCTGCATACCTCGTCTGCCAACTTCACCACATGCTACAAACCCATTCCGCACGCAGGCTGAGGCCTAGCGGGATCGTGCTGACCCCAGGCCCCACCGACGGGGAGGGAGGGACTGGTCAACCTGACCCGCCTGTGCCAGCATCTGAGGACACGGGTCTACAGACTGACGAAGGCGGTTCCTGGCTCCGCCGCTCACCTGGGAAGGCATTGATGTCGATGACCGCGTGCTGCCCCGTCTGGTTGTTGATGATGATGTCAATCCCGAAGAGTGACACACCCAGCGCCTGCCGAAGGGCCCGGGACAGCTCCCGGATGACCTCGTCGCTCGGCCTCTCGAACACGCCCTCGATCTTATCCAGCTGTGCGCACACACACGCACACAGACACACACACAGAAGTCAAGTCAGACCACAGGTGGGGTGGTGCAACACCATACCACACACAGAGACCCCACTCAGGTGCCCCAAATCCTGGCCTTCCCCTCTGGAAGGGGGCAGGACAGACCCCTGGTGAGCAGCACTCCCACGGCCACTCCCCGAGTCCCACAGACAACTGGGCAGGTATTAAGTGTCTAGTATGCATTACCCCTTTAGTTCCTGTAACAACCCAGACGGACGGCCCCACAAGGCTGGTCTGCTCTAGTTCCAGCCAGCCGGGGACAGACACGTGGATTTTCATAGGCTCCAGCTTGGCCCCTGGAAGGGCCACCTTGGAAAGGGTTTGGGATCAGGAGGACAGGGATTTGAAGCCCTAGCCCTGGGGTCCCAGGGAAAAGTACTCGGCCTCACCGTGCCTCAGTTTGCTCATGTGCAAATGGGACCAAAAAGGCCTCTTTCCTCTGCTGGTCGCTGATGTGGTGGGAACAGTATGGGCCTGGCCATGAGGGGATGCACACCTGCATTTTAGGGCAGGGAGGGCCTGTGACGCCTCTAAGTCCGTCAGCGGAAGGTTACAGGAGATGCCCCATAAATACCAGAGTCCTGAGTCCTGGCGGCTGTGGGGCTCAGGGGCCAGAGGGGGAGAAGGGTGGCAGGCCCATCAGACTCAAAGTGAAGCTGGGTCAGACCCTGACACAGAATTACCAGGTGACCAGCAGTGCCTCTCCTGCGTATGCACCCACCAACCTGAGGACGGGCACTCGTGTCTGCCAGCGTCACAGCGCTGTTCACGACAGCTAAAGGTGGAAACCATCCAAGTGTCCATCAACGCAAGGACAGACACACAATCTGGTTTCCACATGACGGAACATTATTCAGCTACACAATGGCACAGCATGGGCGAACCCTGAAAACGTCAGGCCAAGCGGAAAAAGCCAAACACCATCGGTCACACATTGTAGGACCCTGTTATGAAAGGTCCGGAATAGGCAAGTTCATTGAGATGAAAAACAGATTCGTGGCTGCCAGGGGCTGGGAGGAAGAGGGAAGGCGGGGTGAGTGCTCCCCCCCGGGAAGGCGGGGTGAGTGCTGAACGGATACAGAGTTTTCTTCAGAGGTGGTGAAAATGTTTTAGAACACGGTAGAAGGAGAGGACTACACAACACGGTGAATGACTAAATGTCCCTGGACTGTTCCCTTGAAAATGACTACATTGCGGGGCGCCTGGGTGGCTCAGTGGGTTAAGCCTCTGCCTTCGGCTCAGGTCAGAATCCCAGGGTTCTGGAATTGAGCCCCGCATCGGGCTCTCTGCTCAGCTGGGAGCTTGCTTCCTCCTTGCTCTCTCTGCCTGCCTCTCTGCCTACTTGTGATCTCTGTCAAATAAATAAATAAAAATCTTTAGAAAAAAAAAAGAGAAAAAAGAAAATGGCTACATTGTATGTTATGTGAATTTCACTCCATTAAAAAATAATAATAATAAGCTGAGTCAGGAGGGCTGAGGACAGACCCTGGCACAGATGGTCCTTCCCCCAGCACAAGTAGCTAGAATGGCTGATAGGGAACTTCCAGACACACACAGAGCAAGGAGCCTACACCAGGGCACCATCAGTGGTCCCCCGTGAAAACCACAGCCACCAGCTCTGCACAATCTGCAGGGCCCCCGGGCCCATGACCCTGCTGCCTCGGTGTCCTCGCAGAGGAAACACCTCCTAAGGAGCAGTGCCAGCCTGGCTTTGACAAGCCCTTGTCACTGAGCCCCTGCCCAAGCCAGGACCCACCTCGAGGTCACTCCTGCCAGCCAGCGGCTTAGCCCAGCCCGGCCGCTCGGCCACTGGATCAGTGGCACAGGGTCCTCCCCAAGTCAGAGAGAGCCAGACAGACGCCTCAGCACCGCCCATATCCCTCTGCAGGCTCTGAGCTGTCCTGTACCCTTCGGAGTCTGGTTTTCTCGCCCCAAGAAATGGGGTAATAGAATCACAGGCACCGGGGACGCGGGAGCCAAGAGCCGGCACCCAGGCGGGCCAGCGAGGGGCTCTGCTGCCCTCTACCACGTCTCCTAACACATTGCTCAGAAAAGCACTTTCTCAGCTCAGCTAAGGCATCTCAGAAATCCTTCCGAGGCTGTTTGATGATCTTAAACTCAACAGCCACCCTAGGACAAGACAAAGGCACAGAGATCCCGGGTTGTCATCGCAAAGGCGACGATGACCCTCTGGGAAATGGGGAGGCGACGGAGGTCACCGTCCTCTGCGTCCACAACTCCCCGCATCCCCTGACCACCCTGCAGGGCAGGAGGGGGAGACAGGCTCAGCAAGGCAACAGGCCTCCCGGGCCACACGTCTGAAACCCCCTGGAGTCCATCTCACCAGGGTCTGCGCTCTTGACCCGTCCCCTAGACGCTGGTGTGTGGGGGCCCGCCAGTTAGGTGTGGGTGGGGTTCAGCTTCAGCAGCCTCCACAGGAGGAGGGAGGCTTCAAGGCTAGGCCACGGCCCCCTGCGCGGCCCCCTGCACGAGGCCCTGAGGGGGACTAGAGGGACTCCGGCTGGGAGGGAGGAAGGCAGGAGGGGCTCTCATCTCCCACAGAAAGGGTACGGCTAAGTGTGTGCCCTTGTCTTGTTTCATGTGATGTCGGTCCTGGGGGCCTCCCGCAGGGGAAGGAGGAGGTGGGGGCACATCCTATAGGTAGAGAGGAGGCCCCGAAGTCTCCCTAAGCTTTCCCATTTCACAGATGAAGAAACGGGCCGAGCAGCAGGCAGGTAATTATCTAAGAACGTTACCTGGGACCCTTGGGCATCAGTGAGCAGCCCCCGGGGCCGCCAGAGCCACACGGGACAGGTAGGGATCGCGTCCCAGGAAGTCTGTGGAATGCCATCCCCCTCCCCAACCGCGAGTCCCTGGCCACTCAAGGACTGAGAGCCTCTCAGGGAAGAAGCCCTGCGGACTGCGTCAGTCTAGAGTCTCTGAAGGTTAGACGACTGGCAAAGCTTTTCTGGCACAAAACAGCTTCTTACATCTTACAGTGCACACAGCCAGGCACCAAGAGGTTCTGTTTAAAATCTGACTCTTCTCCAAGCTTCCTTGACCATGGCACTTGTTCCTGGCCCAGGAACATCTATCAACATCTTGAGGGACACCGGTGCTCCCTCCAGGTCCCCGTCCACGCCTGTGCTCCGTCAAACCCTCAGCACACGGCTGGCTCCTCAGAGGAACCAGACACAAACAAGAAATGAACAGGCGGCCTGGGCTGGGGGGAGGCAAGATGGAATGGGCCCGTGCGCGCCCCCAGCACAGGAAGGAGGGGAGTAGGCCTGGGGCAGGGGCCGACTGTGGATGCTGCTGGTGAGAACAGCCTAGGACAGGGAGGAAGACCCAGGCAAATCCTCCCAGATTAGCCAGCACACCCATGACTCAGGAGACCCAGCCCAGGGCTCTAAGGTCAGGGGCAAGGGGCAGCGGAGACTGCTAGCCCGCTGGACTTGAGAGGGATGGAAGCAGCTGCCCCAGGACAAATTTCTAACTCTGGCTGCAGGTACAGTGAGGGAATAAGTCCTAAATTCCCAAGACACCCAGCTTCGGAACAGACCACTCTGGGGTCGTAAGCCAGTGTGGCCCCTGAAGGAACAGCCCTGTGAGTTTGGAGAAGCCACTCAACCCTCCTGATCACGAGCCTCCCCACTTCAGAAAACGGAGCTGTCTGCCCGGCTCCCGCGAGGCTGTGGCGAGGCCCAGCTGTGACGCTGTGGGGCACCTCGGACAGTGCCTGACCCGCCACAATGTTCACGGAACTCGCCCAAGTTCTGCCAGCGGGGAACTGCCACCCCCGCCCCCACCGAGGTACTAGCAGGCCCTTAACAAACGCTTACTGGATTCACGTGGACAAGGAAAGAGAAAGGAAAACGGGTGTGATGCTGCCTCCTACCCCCTTTTATAAATCAGGAAAAAAGATTAGAAAACAGGGCTTCAAATTCCCCGTGACTTGGGAGGTGGGTGGGGAGATCCTCACTCTGGGAGAAAAGTTAGAAAATCTTCCCTCGGGAGTAGCCCAGAAGTCCGCGGGTGTGGCTGTGATGGCCCGCAGCAAGCCAAGAAAGGGGCTCTCTGGTCCCCACTCCCTGCTCTGCTGGAGCTCAGCCCTCAGCCCCACTGCCAGGGGCACCCCCCACCCCATGTTAGGAGGGAAGGCCGCCACAGCGGAAGGAACATACCGCGGTCAGGACCGACGAGGACTCCGGCTTGGACACGTTGTGACTGTTGAAGAAGATGGACTCCCGGTCTGAAAAAGCAAAGACAAGAAGGAGCAGGCGTTAGCTCAAGGCGGGGACGTGACTCCAGCACCTGACAGCAGGGGGCAGCACCCCCCCAGCCACAGTCTCGGGTGGCCTCAGCAGCAGCCAACCTGGGGCCCCCGTGAGCCGGGCACCCCCACGCCAAGGAGACAGGGCACCATGACCGGAAACACGTCCACGCAGGGCTCCCGTTCCCCATACAAAAATAATGGTCTTAGCGAGCCTACCTCGGCTACCACCTTACTGTATCCTGTCCGCGTTTCCCAACACCTACGGCCCGCCCATTCCAGAGTGTGTCTAGTGTGTCTTATGGACAGGGCACTAGAAAGGGGGCTTAGGGGATGGTGCGGGGGCTGAGCGAGTGGGAAACGCAGTGTACCGGGAGCATCAAAGGCCTGAAGTCAAGAGGTTCAGTAAATGCCATTTAATCCCGTAGTCCCAGCCCCTCCCGGTATCCGCCCATGGGACTCTTTCTCAGCGCAGCACTTGAGAAATATGCCCACGCAGCCGCTTGGCACATGCGTGTTTAGAACATAAAGGTTCTCCTGCTTCCCGACTACACACGGGGCAGCGGGAAATCAGAACATGGGCTTCTGAAGGGTCCATCCAAGGAAAGTACACAGAACGATTACTGTTTGGCTTTGGAAGCTTTGGAAGCTGGCACAGACCCCCGAAATACCCTCCTCCTCCTCCCACACCATACTTCCTGGTCCACCTCTGCCTCCCAGCACACCCTCAGTCCCACCGGGGCACCCAGGTGGGCACACCGATCCCAAGAGTGATGAGTGCAATAAGCAGTTGGTTAGTCTATCCATCCCGTGGAGTGAGGCTGGTCGGCCACACGTTCTCGAGCACTTAGAAGCATGGGCACAGGAATGCAAGAATCACAAAACCGCGAGCTTCACCACCCCATGCCCCCCCACCAAGAATGACATGGGGATGTCCTGGGCCATGAGCCCCTACAGGGCCCCGGCGGCCTCTGCTTCAGTCCCTCCAGGATGGGGCGTGGTGACTCCCGTCCCCAGGACACATTGATCACCCCTGGGACCCAGGGCCCTAAGCGCAAGACAGGAAGGGCCTTGGTTGAGCACCACAGTGCGGGGGGACCAGGCCGCAGGGGGCACCTGCTCTGATCGCCAAGGACCCCCCGCCCCAGCTCCAGGATTACGACGCTGTAACAATCATGCATGAGAAAGTGATTCGGGCGGAGGCCAAGCAGGCAGGCGCTGAGATGTACCTGGCATCCTTCCCGCTAGTGAGGCACACAGGCCCCTTGCCGCCCCGGTGTACCCGACAGTCCTCCCGCCGCTCCGACCAGAGCCAGTCCAGACGGGGGGCACGAGAGATGGTCCTGGGGAAGAGCCTGGGGAAAATAAACACCCTGCAGGACTTGCGCCAGGCAACCCCATTGATCTCTACTTCTGGGCGCTGCCAGCCAAGAAGAGTGAGCCCTGAGCGGTGGCAAGGCCTGTGGGCCAGGGGACAGAGTGCGGCTCGGGCAACTGGAGTGGGGGTCCAGGCCTTCTGCAGGCACGGCTTACCTATTTACCCTGCAGCCCAGCGGGCCCAACCCTACCAAACTCAGGGTGCCTCCCACCCACCCCAAGGGTCCCCAGGGGTGGCAGACCAAGCCTGGGTGTGGGGGGCGTGGGAAAGGGTCACACAGAGCAGGCAGACATAGCCAAGTTCAGGGAGGCCAGGAAGCTACCGGAGCCACAAGGGATCACCACAAGTGTTTATGCTGGGAAGGCAAGAAGCTGGGCACTCAGAAAGGTGGAGCCAGCAGCTGCTGAACTGGACAGGCCGTGCCACCCAACGGCTCCTTGTGGCAGGAGTACCGACCACACATGTGGATCATTTCACAGGAGACTGCTTCTCCCCTTAGCTACCTCCTACCTGAGGGCTCAGGCCAGACAACTGTTCAGGACTGGTACGGGGGGCATCCTCTGCTCACTTCCTACCTGTGCCTGGCCCAAACAGGGGCCACAGGGCATGTGGGCAGCCTCTGGCCACTCCCTGACCCCGAAGACCAGGAGGCCAAGATGGGTCAGACTGGGTCACACATCCTTTGACGTGGTGAGCTTTAAGAGACCCAGGTCCTTCTAAGGATGAAGCTGCCGAAGCCCAGGCATGCCGGTCACAGGGGCACTCTGCATCTGGGGCCCCAGGCACTGCCTATGTCCACAGCAGTCCTGAGACACACAGGGGTGGAGAGACAGTGAGGGGAAAAGGAGTGCCGTGGCCCCCAATTTACAGATGAGAAGAAAAGGTTCAAAAGAAGAGAGTAAATGGCCAGCTCACTCCCCCAGTGCTCCAGTAACCCGGCCATCAGGGGCAGCGGCCACCTGCTCTTCTGCTCTGCCTCATCTTCATGCGTGTCTCTGGGCCGGGGGAATGGGTCACAGCGCTGCGGGGGAGGCTGGGGGGTGGGGGCAGATGTTCTTCAGGATCCCATCCATGTTTCCGCTGCACAGAGGGACCCACCCTGGCTGCCCTGTCCCAGGGGCTCCCCAATCCAGTGGCGGCCCAGGGCCCCACTGCTTCTCTGGAGCCTTGCATCTGTGCCATGATGACTCTTTTCATTCTTTCTTTCCACATGCGTGTTCTCTCCTGCCAGAATATGAGCCCATCGGGGCAGCATGCTTGGCTGACTGTCTCGGGCTCTCGTGGATCAGTACCTGGCAATGGGGCTGGGCACACGGCAGATTCAAGGCAATACGGCATCTACGGAGAGGCTCGAGCTGACAGGTTAGTGAACCAGAGCCCGGCAGCCTGCCTCTGTAAGTACAGTTTGTGGGGCCGCAGCCATGCCCAGAGGCTTCTGTCTTGTCTGCAGCCATGTTCCTGCTCCAAGGGCAGCAGGACATAATTACAACAGAGCTGGACGAACTTACTACCTGGCGCTTTGCAGAAAAAGTCTGCTGAGCCCAGCAATACGTGCTAAGCGATGCCATTCTTTTATGGACCCCATGGGGGAAAAGGCCCAGGAAGGACAGCAGAATAAAGGTGCCAGTCCGCACAGTCAAGAAATAGGAGTAAACCTACCACGCAAAAGGGAGAGCAGAGAAACGTGCCCATCTGGATCCGGGCCCTAGGTGGAGAGGGGGAGCAACTGCCCCAACAGTGAACCACAGGCAGAGAATGCGTCTGGGGCAGGCCAACATCAACCGTCTCAGCAAGAACCTGACTGCCATTTCAGCCGAGGCAAGTGCCAAGATGCCACCGGCCCTAAGACACACCTGACTTCAGAGAGGTCATCCGGTAAAAACCAAGATCTGAGAATCAACAGAGCACGGTCATTATGGAGGGAAGGCTAGTGTCCCTAGCTCCCTCGGTGTCCTGAAGAATCCCACTCAAGATGTCCCCAGCTCCGTGTGTGGACCGAGGAAGCTGCAGGCCTGATGTACTGGACGAGAACCAGAAAGCCTGGATGGTGGGATGGAAGGAGCCCCCCTGCTCCACTGGTCCAGCCTGAAGGGCTCCTGCCGAGTTATGCTTCTGATCCGGGAAGAAAACACGCATCAAGAGGACAAAGCCCACACCAGCTCCCTGGCACAAAGCTGCAAAGGCTGCAGACAGGAGACCCGCTCTGGGCATGGACAGACAGACACGCTGGAAGTTACTCAGCTTGTCTGAGCACAATAATCATTTTGGCATCAGCTCTGTGTGCTTATCTACTCATTGACTTAGCCCCAGCCGACATTTTTGGAAAACTGGCAAGCTGGGAATGGTCAGGAGGAGACTCACAGACTTGGAGCCCGTCGCCTGCTGCTAAGGGCTCCTGGGGCTGAGACAGAAGCTCGCCCAGCACTTTGCAACCAGGAGGAAAGGAGGGAACAAAAGGGATACTTTGTGTCTGCACGGGAAGGGATTTTCGTAAGGAAAAAAATACAAAGAGAAAGAAAGAAAGAAAAAAGAAAGGAAGCTACATAAGGTATACCACTCTAAATTTAATATATTTTCCACAGACTCCAAACACACATTTTTTTTTTAAATGAGGAAAATAATAGAGGATTTTTAAAAACTAGTTTCTTGGGGAGTCTGGGTGGCTCAGTTGTTTAAGCATCCGACTCTCGATCTCAAGGTCTTCATCACAAGGTTATGAGTTCAAGGCCCAAGTTGGGCTCCAAGCTGGGCATAGAGCCTACTTAAAAAAAAGAAGTCTCTTCCAGCCCATAATTTATAAGAATGCCTCTTCCTGGTACATAATCACACGCAAAAAGACGTCCCCAGACCATGGTGCTCTCACCTCCAGGTCATTCTATCATCCCAGTGTGTAGGGACCGGGACCAGCGTGACAATGGGATGTCCCAAACCCGGACAATGCAGCCTTGAGTCCTGGGGCCCCACACCGGAAGGGGAAGCTGCCTGCACTCAGAAGGAAGTGAAAAATCACACATTTACCAAGTATCTGCTCTCTGTGTTGTGTTACTGGGAAGAAAGAAGCTGTCTGGGGAAGAACAGCGGAGAAGGGAAGACGAGCACAGCTGAACTTCACTCAAAAGGAGGGGCTTAAAGCCACCAGGAGAGGGTGGTGACAGGCAGTCCCAGCAGGAGAGACTTTAAGAAGACACGGCTGTTGGCTCAGACGAAGACGGAACAGCCCGGTGTTTCAGCACACCTGGCGATGGCGGGTCTCCCTCACAAAGACGGATGCACGGCGTGCTGGAGCAAGCCACATGAGGACAGTCAAACGTCCTCCGAGGGGTCCTCTTAGAAGGCTCTGCTTATTTCCAAGACGCTGTCCCTCTGTTCCAAAGCTTTCTACAACTTGCCTTAGAGATGCCTCAGGGCCCCCAGAACATTCTTTTGAGTAGCCCCAGCACCAGCAAATCCCTATCTTAGTGTCTGTTTTTGAAAGGGCCAAAGGTCACCTCGTGTCAGGAGAACAGATAAAAAAAGGCCCAGCTCGTGGAGCCCTCGGCCTGCAGTGATGGCAGCACCCCACGGACACTGCCGCCCTGGGACACCCGAGGGACATCCAGGACCCGGAACCCTCAGACTCGATCCTTACCCCTGCAAGGTGGGGCCCGGTGGGGGTGACTGTGCCCACCCGTGCTCACGGGAGGTCCCACAGTGAGGAGTACCGCAGGACTCCTTAGGGTGCACGCAGTCACTTCAGCGGCCGCAGAAGCGGCTAGAACTCGGTGTTTCCCCACTTGGAGAAAGGGGACCTGATAAAGGAGTCAGCACTCTGGCCCTCAAAATACGAGGGGCCCCTTCCCAAGCCCTCACTTCCCTGAGGGGCCCATCATCCATTCCAGCATGTTCCTCGTGACTCTCCTTACTGCGTGGGGCCCCAGGAAGCACCCTGGGCGCAGAAAGCTTTCAGACGCTTCCGGGAACTGCCTACAGTGGTTTGCATGGGTGGAGCCCCTACAACGACCTGGTGGGAATGGGGTTTCACCTTGTTCTCCAGGACCTCCTCACCCAATGCACGCGACTCCAACCTTCAGATTGGCCCATCCCCGCCCCCGACCTCCAAAATAACACAGGGTAGCAGAGGGGAGTGCTGTGAGACAGACGGCTGATGCCTGTCCCAGATGGGCCCCGAGACAGCGGGAAACCTGGTTACCTGACATGCCCGCAGAGAAGTTCTTCAGCGAGGGCCTCTGGACCACGGTGTAGGACTCGCCCACCACAAACACCTTATACAGGACAGCATTGTGGTTGATGAAGTTCTGGACCACACAGGGCGGCTGGATGGCACTCAGGCCCTCCTGGTTGAACACGATGGCCATCTGTGGAGACAGGGGCCAAGGGCTCTGTCAGAGTCCACCACCTATTCAGTCTTAGACACAGGGGCATGCCACCGGTCCAGAGCTCTGCCACCAAGGACCATCCCTGTGAACCGAGGACTCTGGGAAGAATCTCAAGCCAGGACGAATGGAGTGAGAGTCAAGAACACCTGGGAATCAATTCACTCCTACTGTGCGGTCTGGAAACCCTGCACCATCAGGCTCTCCCTGTACAGCTGAGCGGACAGTGTACTGCACAACTCCACTTTTCACACTGTAATCCAGGGAATGACATCCGAATTGTATATTACTCAATCTTTATGACCTCCTTAGAGGTTCCTCCACAAAGATCCAGGTGAGGCAGGAAGAGGAAGGCCATGGATGGGGAGTTGGGAGGCTCTGAGTCAAAATCTGTACGTCAACAAGGGCTGCCTTTGGTTGAGCACTCACGACACGCCCAGCCCTGTTCTGACTGCTTTGTGTGAGTCACCTGGTGCTGTCCTGACAATGCACCTCTGAGGGGGGTACTATTCTCGTGCACCTTTTACAGATGAGGAAACTGGGGCCCTAAGAAACTCAGTGGCTTGTTGGAAAGCGACAGAGCCCGGTATGGGACAGGGTCTGCCCAGCATGCAGCCTTGGCCTCTGACACCCGGAGTAAGCTACACGGATACTTGAGGAATGAGAATATGCTGCTCCCAGTCCCTGACTCTCTGGGGACAAAGGTGCCGCCCTGGAAGGATCTGGTAGGCCGCTAAAGTAGGGAGAGCAGAGGGGTAGCTGGAGAAAACTCTCTGCGTTGGCTGTCAGCTGCCGGGGCTGGGGCCACGGCTAATCCCTCGCAGCCCACAGGCCCCAGGAAGGAGCCACCAGATGCCCAGGACTCAGGGCAGGAATGACAGAGCCTGGACAGCTGGCTGCCTGCACTGGCTGCTGCCCCTGACGTCCATGGTCCCCGAGCACCACCCCAACATTCCTGGGGCTTAGCTGCATGGGGCAGAAGTAGAGATCCTGGTCACATGGGGAAATGGAACGTGTGCGCACTGTGTGTGTGTGTGTGTGTGTGTGTACGCACATGCGCGCGCCCCAGGGGCCGAGGAAGGGAAAGAACGCAGGGGCTCTGGTGGGGAACCTGCTGCATGCTCCGTCTTCCCCACTTGTAAACCAGCAGCAGTAACTACCACGGGACCGCTTCAGGGGCGCTCTGGCTTCCGGCTCAGTGGTTTAACAGAACAGGGAAGCGGTGGTAATTCTACTCTGAGCACATCAGTGTGCTTGCAGTGGTTTAAAAACAAAACAAAACAGACAGCTCTGTGAATGTACAATGAAAAGAGAGTAGTTTGCCCAAACCAGTTGGTTTTCATTGAGCTTGGGTCTGGGGGACTCAGAGGCAGGGCTCAGGGAGACCATGGTACAGGCAAGGACCTTAATCAGAAAGTCTCACTTTCCTATTTCAAGCCAACCACGTCCACAGAGCTGTCCCCTCCATCCTCGCTGCACTCATCCCCAGGCACCCTTGCAACAGGTGAGGAGCCTTGTCCCCCAGCCTCTGGACTCATGCACCTGAGGGGGCAGCCCTCTGACAGAAAGCCTCCCGAGAGGCGGGCGGCCCGTGGCACATACAAACTCCCTGGGGGCCTCCAGATTCCAATCCCGAAGGCCCCATTCCCAACCCCTCACTCAGGAGAAGAGGAGCCCCCCCCGAAGCAGCCCACTGTGGGTCGGGGGAGACAGGGAGGCACACGTGTACATTTTGGAGCCAGACTCTGACAGCTAGACTAACAGAGGAAGGCCTCGCCGGAACGCACTGACCCCATACATGAGGGCTGAGACTTCTGCCACGGAGGGGCTCACTTGGATCTGGATCCCCCATCATTCTGCAGTGACCTGGCGGTCACTCCGGACCTAGTTCCCTCCCAGTGCACCCAAGGCACTCTGCTCCGTGCCAAGGCCCATGGCAGCGCATGCTGCAAGCCTGTTCTCCACAGCCGCCCTCACAAGTGCAGACAGACATGCAGAGAGGCTGGGGATCTGCTTAACATCACACAGCTGGCCATGCGCAGAGCCAGACCTGCTTCCAAGGTCTACATGATTCCAGAACTCTCTCAGGAAGAGAGAAGCGGTTCATCTCCTGCCGGCTGAGCTCTTCTGCATCAGCGCGGTCCAACCACGCTAAGAGGGACGACGGCCACCCTTCCATTCAGAAAACTGCAAGGCGCTGACCCACAGAGGGACCAGCTAGTGACAGGGGCAGGTGGAACGTTGGCTGGTACCAGTGAAGGGAACGTGGGCTCTGGCGACAGGACGCTGGCTGCTCTCGAGCATTCCTGCTCCCTCCCAGCGCTTGGCAGGCAGGACATCGCTGGCCCCGAGCCCAGGCGGGCCCAGACAGAGACGGCTCCGCAACCCCAGGAGACAGCTGGCCTTTGCAGCAGGCCGTGACTTCCAGCCGATGCCCCCACATGCCTGCCCCGAGAAGAGGCACGCCCCCGCCCTGCAGCTCCCATCACACGGCCATCTGCTCATGGACGTCTCCCCACAAACGCCGGCTGGGGATAAAGAGCGCCCCAGGAATCTATAGGGCACTGCCATGGAACTGCCCATGTTTTGTCCTAAGGTTTTAGAGACGATGTCTGACTGGGAGGTGGCCCAAGGGCAGGCTTTCCCCACAGGGCCCTCCAGAGGGGTGACGTGTCTGCTGCCCAGAGCACCCTCCCAAGTGCCTAACAAGGAGGCCCCAAGGCCAGGCTGTGTCCATGAGGGTACGAAAAACACATGGCAGGGGTGAGAGCGGGGCGGGGGGGGGGGGGGGGGAGCTGAGGGCATGTCCTGGCTGTGGTTCCAAGGACAGCAAGGGCGACCAAGACCTGACGGCATCCTTGCCCGGCCATCTGGTCCTCTTACCCCAGCAGGCTGCCTCTGCTTACGGTTCGGCACATCTCACTGGGGCTGCGCATCTCGGGGACTCGGGCTCTACCACTGAGGCAGAACACCATCTTGTGCATTCGTGCCCTGGCACTGGGGGAGCTGGGAACGTGCCGGGGGCACAAAGAACGCCCGAGAGGGCGGAGGAGTCGCCACATACGAGCATGTGGGGTGCCCGTGCCTCTCCTGCCCTCCTATAGCCGGGCCAGCTGGTCCGTGGGGGCGGTGAGAGCCTCCTTCCAGTTCACAGCACGCAGAGGGGCCCAGGGCAGTGCCTGGCACAGGGCGGGCACCCAGGCAGCGAGTGACACTGACAAGCCAGAGGTCGCAAACCTGGACAGGTCAAATTGGAGATCCACAAGGGCTCAGGGGTGGCAGGCAGACCCCTGGCACACGCCTTCCATCCTTGGGGACACGACAGGCACGGGGCAGAAGCTGGTGACAATGTATGAAGCCACAGCAGGACAGGAGCAGCAGGGGTGCAGGCTCCCAGGGAGATACTGGGAGCTGGAAGGAGGAGCGGGGCAGGGGTGGGGAGGGAGAAATGCGGGGAGAGGGGAGTCAGAGCTCCACTTACCTCATGAGAGTTGGTGCCATGCGCCACTCTGGTTTTGCAAACTACAGAGCAGGGAGAGAAAAGCAGAGAGAAATCAGTGAGGTGATTTCTCCACAAAGCCTGACCTGGCAGACACGGGGTGAAATTCTCAAAACCCCTGCAGCCCGTGGGGATAAGGGGCAGGGGGAGCTGGGGAGACACGCCGGCTCAACGGCGGCCAGCATCTGCACTCAGGGTGGCCCAGACAGCCCATGCCGCCTGCGCACCCCTCTCCCCTGTGTAGGCAGGACGCGGGGCTCAGCCCTTCCTGGCAGCCAAGGCCCTCGTGCATCCCGGGGAGCCACGGACAGCCCCCACCCAGTCCACGGCCCACCGAGTCTGCCCAGGGGTGCCCAGGTCAGGGGTTGGGTGGGGGACACGCACTGAAGGGGAAGGCCAGGCCGTTCTGCTCCAGGAGCCTCATGGTGTCGTCTCCACTCAGGCTCGTGAGCTCCATGAAGGGTGGCGAGCAGATCCTGTCATCTGCGGACAGAGAAGAAGCCCACGTCAGCAGGCCACCCATGAGCCCCCCGGCCCACTCCCTGTGACAGACCCACCTCCCTGGGGACACCCTCTCCCCGTTCTCCCGAGCAGACGCCCCCAACTCCGCAGTGAAGGCACGCACACGCACGTGCGCGCACACACACATGCTGACAGTAACAGCGGCATGTTAATTATGTTTTCTGTTAACATTGCCGTAATTACAGAACCAACGTACGGTGAGTATCAAACCCGAAGACCAAAGAAAAGAACCACGTGTACCCAGAGACGGGGCTGTTCCCGGGGCCAAGCCTTCACGAGCACAGGACTTCACCACCGGATGCTGTTCGGCTGCCCAAACCCTCATGCAATGAACTATGACCGTTTTCTGGTTTGGTGAAGGCTTCTCCTACACAGGCCTTCTGGGCTCCACGGTGACCGTAGGAGGGCCGCCGCGGGCTTGGCTCCCACCATGTCTGGCGTTGTGCTGTTGCCTAGGCGTGCACCTGCTCTCAGGTCTGCAGAACCCTGGGAGGAGCCAGCCGAGGTGTGTGCTCCCGGCTACATGAGCATTCCTGAGCCTGGGGACACAGGACCCTTGCCCTCTGGCTACCTTCAGGGACACTCTCATCCACCGCTGCCTGCTGGGTCTGGCCGGCAGACTCCTTCCTTCCTTCCCTCCCTTTCTCTCAAGCGCGCTCAGGGCCTTCTCCAGCCTCCTCCAGACACACTCCAGCCCCAGCCCTGCCCGGTTGCCAACACCTTCTCACACCCTGGCTTCCCTGAGGCCCCAGTCTCATGGGGCGCCCCTCCAGTGGGTTCTCAGCATGACTGGTTTTTCTGAAAAGCTTTGGGAGTGGAGTCTGCTCTGGCTATCGGGATGCTCCTGGCGCCACGCACCGAGTTATGGCCAAAGAGGTGATTTGCGGAATAACCAAATGTATTCTGATGTTCCCTCCCGCCGGCGAGCTCACATTACTGGTTTGTTATCACTGCTCCTTGTTTTGGCCCCTTCTCAGATCAGACCGACAGCTCCTCAGGAGGGGGGACTGCCCTGTACTTCTGAGCACAGGGGCCAGGAAAGGCCGAGGGTTAGTGAGAGGCCCTCCTCCCCTAAACCTTGGAAAACAAACCGTAAGTAAAGAAGCGCTGTGGCTTGTCTCCAGGAACTTTGAGCTACTTGGCTGGCTTGAAGGTCAGTACATTAAACCAAGGTAAGATCCAGCCTCGTATAGCTCATAAAAACGAATGCCAAGAATTACACAGGGCAGGTTGAAAATGTTTCTCTCTCTCCCCACACCCACCTGTAAAACCCAAACTCCATAATACAGACGCAGAAGGGCTTGCAGACGTCGGGGCTGCGGGGCTTCTGGGGGACTACGGGAGGGTGGTCGGGGGCGGTGTCTGCTGATCCCCAGCAGACCGTGCTGCTGATCCTCCAACAGAGCCTTCGTTCAATCCTCAAACTGCTGTGCCAGCGTCTCTGTGGACAGAGACCCCAACAGGCCCCGACCGGCAGTCTGCCCCAAGTCACAAGGACGGTCAACGACAGAGGCAGGACGAGGAGCCAGGTTGAAGGGCAGGCCAGGAAAAGAGAAGTCAGGGAAATCGGGGTGGGGAGGCTCTCAGCGGTAGCCACTACCTACCCAAGGCCCATTTCCACACCCCCAGCGGGACGCGGGGCCCGGGTAGGGAAGGTTGCTGCTGCGGACGCTTGGCGGACGCTTGGCCCCGACAGAACCTGAAAGGCAACGCCTGCACACACTGGAGGCTTCTGCAGCCGACCTGCGCTCACCTGGGCCTCATCCACGGCCCATCCCCTCCCGCAGCAAGACTCAGAGCCCAGTGGAGCCCAGCGAGCCACCTCCGGTGAGAACTTCCAGACTCCCCACCAGCGGACTTGTCAGAGCATGGGCATCAGTCAGGCTTTAGATTATCAGCCTTGCACTGCCCCCAGCGGTGCCCCCGCCCACCCGAGCCCATCCACACTTTCACATGTCACCCATCACAGCCGCGCGCTCTTCACACGTGCCAGACAAGCCCGTCTACAGAGCAACTCAAGGCCCCTCATAGGAGCCCCATAAGAGAACAGCCACCCCCAGTTTACATACCAAGTCCCCCACTCAGAGTTACACGCTGAGTATGCGGTGTACCTGGGGAGGCTCAGACCTGGGCAGCTGCTCCCTGGGAGGTAAAAGGGCCCACTTCGTATTAACACAATAAAGGACAAAGCTTTTACTGAGAGGATCATCTCTACAGACTCAGAAAAAGCATCTGACAAATTCAGTGCCCTTCGGAATAAAAGCACACCACAAACCAGAAATACAAGGAAATCTCTTCAATCTGATGAAGCAGCATCCACGGAAACATGGTGCAGTGGGGTGAAAGACTGGACGCCTTCCCCTGAGATCGGAACAAGATAAGGATGTCTGTTCTTGCCACTCGTACTCAACACCGCCCTGGAGGTCCTAGCCAGGGTCACTAGGAGGGAGAAGGAAATAAAAAGCATTCAGGCTGGAAAGAGAAGTAAAACTGCCTCCACGTGCAGGGACATGGTCCTGCACATAGAAAATCCCAAGGAAGCCACACACACAAAAACCCAAAACCTATTAAGATGAGTAAGTTCAGTAAGACTGCAAAAGAGAAGATCAATACACAAACACACACACACACACACACACACACACACACAATCATATTTCTATATGCTAGCCATGAATAATTTGAATATGAAATTAAGAAAATAATTCTATTTACAGTAGTCTTAAAAAAATAAAAACACAAGAAGTAAATTTAACAAAGACCTAAATGTTGAAAACTACAAAAGACTGCTGAAACACATTCAAGAAGATCTCAATAGACAGAAAGACACCCCATGCTCATGAATAAGACAATATAGTTGGCAGCATTCCCACACTGATCTTTAGAATCAATGCAATCCCCATAAAATCCCAGCTTTCTTCTAGTGGGAACTGACAAGTTAATCCTTGAATTCATATAAAACTGCAAGGATCCAGGATGGCCAATCTTGAAATACTGAAAAAGAACGCAGTTGGAAGACTCACACTTCCCAGTGTGAGTAATCATGCAGTATGGTATTGGTACAGAACAGACGTACAGCTCAGTGGGTTAGAATGGAGGGACCAGAAACAAACCCATCCATCTGGGGTCAACTGACTGTCCCCTATGTGCCAATACAATTTAAGGGGGGAATAGCAGTCTTTTCAACAAATGGTTATAGGAAAACTGGATATCCACATGCAAAAGAATGAAGCTGGAACCCTACCTCACACCATACACAAGAATTGATTCAAAATGGATCGTGATCTAATTATAAGATCTAAAAGAGTAGAATGCTTAGAGGAGAACACAGGTGCAAATCCTCATGACCTCGGGTCAGGTAATGGTTTCTTAGACACTAAAAGCATAAACTACCAAACTAAAAATAGATAAATCTGATATCATCAAAATTAAAAACTTTTGTGCTTCAGGGGACACTGTTGTCAAGAAAGTGAAAAGACAACCCACAGAATGGGGGGAAATATTTGCAAATCATACATCTGATAAGGGTTTAGTATCCAAAACGTATAAAGAACTATTAACAGACAATAAAAAGACAAACCAAATTTTAAAATGGGCAAACGATTTGGGTTTTCTGTGGTTTTGTTTTAAAGATTTTATTTAATTACTTGTCAGAGAGAGATCCTGAATGCACAAAGGGGGGAGCAGCAGGCAGAGGGAGAAGCAGGCTCCCTGCCGATGCAGGACTCGATCTCAGGACCCTGGGATCATGACCTGAGCTGAAGGCAGATGCTTAACCTGACCGGGCCACCCAGGCGTCCCTGGGCAAAGGATTTGAATAGACAGTTCTCAAAGTAAGACCTACAAATGGCCCAAGTGCACGTGAAAAGATGCTCAACGTCACTAGCCACCAGGAAAAAGCGTATCAAAACCACAATGAGATATTATTTCATATCTACTGAGAATGGCTATGAGCAAAAGGACACAAAGGAACAAGTGCGGACACTGCTGGCGAGAAAGTAAAAGGGTGCCCTGCTTTGGGAAACAGTCTGGCAGCAACTCAAACAGTTAAGCACAGAGTTACAGTCATGGTCATTCCCTCCTGGTTCTACAATCAAAGGAATGGAAACGTATGTCCACACAAAAACCTGCCCAGGAGTGTCCGTGGCAGCATCATTCGTAAGAGCCGAAAAAGGCAACAATCCAAGTGTCCATCCCCTGACGAGTGGATAAATGAAATGTGATGTGCCTGTTCAACAGAGCATCCTTCAGCCAGAAAAAGGAATGACATACGCTACAAAGTGACCTTGAAAACAGCATGCTGAGAGAAGGGAAGGAAGCCAGTCACAAACGCCATATGACTTCACTCATACGAGATGTCCAGAATGGGCAAATCCAGAGAAACAGAAAGGAGACTGGTTACCAGGGGCAGGGGCATGGGGGCACAGGGCAAGAGTGGGCGTGGGGGGGCGGGACGGACTACAGATGGGGACATTTCTTTATGGGGTGATGAAAATGTTCTGGACTTAGTGGTGTTGGTTGCGTAATTTTGGGAATAGAGTCAAAGCTACTGAACTGTATGTGTACTTCAAAAAGGTGGATTTTATGGCATATGGATTACATCAACTTTTTGAAAAAGAAAGAGGGCGGGTCGTAGCAACCAGAGCAGTGACTGTAGCAACGGCCAGAATGGCAAAAGCAAGAACAATCAAAGAAGCTCTAACCAGATGGGAAGAGAAAACCAGTCAGAAGCCAAAGAGATTAAGCTTTATGCTCAGATTCCCCCTATAGAGAAGATGGATGCCTCCTTGTCCACACTTGCTAATTTCGAGAAGCTTTCACTGCCTACAAACTGCATTGAAAAAATTGCCAACCTCAATGGCTTAAAAAACTTGAGGATATTGTCTTGAGGAAGAAACAACATAAAGAACTTAAATGGACTGTCTAGCTTGTGCTTCCTAAGAACCAGCAGGGATGAATCTACGGAGCTTCTCGACAATAACCTCACCAAACCAGACAGGCTGAAGTGGCCGTCCCCTTGTTGCAGAGGCCACTATAATACCTGAACAGGAGTCCGTGTTCAGAGTTGTGATTTTGGAATTACCTTGAAATGTCTTTACTCACCCACATGAAGTGTTACTAATAAACTTACAAAATATTTGGAAATTCTTAGAGATTACATTCTGGAGTTAAATAAAAGAAGTTTTCTCTCCAAAAAAAAAAAAGAAGAAAAAAGAAAGGAAAAAAATCCCCCAGCAGCCACAGCTGTCTTCCCCCAAGTACTGGCTCTCTGCAGGCACTGGGCTGAGCAAATGCTCCCTGTACAGCGTCTCCTTCAAGCCCTGCAGAGTCCCGCCCCTCGCCCCACGCCCGGCCAAGGTGCAAGAGGACCGCTCCCCGTGGGAAACCCGCAACATCGCCTGCAGCGAGTGCTTCCCCCCAGAGACACTCGGGGTCCCAGTGAGAAGCAGAGACGAGACATTTCCAGTGAATGGACCACATCTAGCAATTGGCCAGACATTCCCACCTTTTGAAATCCCAGGCTTTGGTTGAGGCCGGGCCCAACGCAGAGCCATGGCGGCAAAGAGCCAAGCGCGCCAAGGAAGAGGGGCAGGCGCACGCGGTCACCGTCTTGCTCCTTCCTCCTTGCCCAGAGCCTGCTGACCACACCGCAAGCAGCAGGCACTACCAGCTGCCTCCCCCACTCTCCGGGGAGGGGGCCGGGATGGGGACTGGCCCCAGCACCCTGCCAGGAAGGACCCGCAGCTGAAGCTCAGCTCCCCCCAAGAGGCCAGCCGTGGGCGAAGGCAGTCCCAAGCCTGCACAGCAGAGGCGGGAAGGGACCCCGGTCCCTCAGGAGACCACAGCTGCCCCGTGCCCCAGGCTGCCCCACTCTGGCCTCGGGGCCAGTGGACCATGAGTGTCTTAATTTCCTGAACAACTTTCTGGCTACTTGGAACCAAAACCATCCTGCATGTCTGTGAAATCACAGTAAATTAGAAACAACTGCTTTTGGTTTCAATAACCATTCACCACCAATGGCAAAAAAAAAAAAAAAAAAAAAAGGTTAAGGCTCGACTAAATGCTAGGAGCCAAAGATACAGCAGCTCACCCAGACACAGCCTGCCCTCACAGAGCTCGCGTTCCCAACAGTACACCCCTGGCAAGTAAAACGCACAGCTGGAAAGTGCTGGTGGGGACCACAAAGTAGGGAGGGAGGGCAGGGAGCATCTTGCTGAACAAAGACAAGGCAAAATGGGGGGCAGGGGGCAGAGGCGACACAGGTGGGGTCCACGTGCTCTCAGCAGAGGGGACAGCCCATGCCAAGGCTCTGCTTAGGGCCGTGCTGCTGCCTCTGTGCAACCTGGCCCCAGCCCGAGAGGAAGATGCGGACAGCCGTCTAGCTCTCAGACACCAAGGCCGCCTGGGTCCCCACACATCAGAGCCAGTGCCTCGGTGGCAGCCGACACACCGGCCCGGCCGCAGGAGCGACGACCGCAGGGGCTCGCCGTGGGAAACCCGCAACATCGCCTGCAGCTCGTTGCCCCAGAGACAGACAGAAGGAAGACTCTTGCTCCAAGTCAGCACTGGGAGCCCGGGAAGCTATTTCTGGTTCCCAGGAAAAGGCCACTGTTGCTTATTTATCTACCGTCTTTATTTCTGGATGGGAGTTGGAAAGAGGCTTTTTTTAGTTGGATGGTGGGTTGTGTTCTGTGAAGAGCTGAAATCTTAGCCCCTGGGAAACTGGAACTCTGCCCCCGTCTTTCCTCTCTGCCTGCCCCCATCACGGAACAGGAAGCTGGGGGCCCTCGGAGATGCACAAGTCCCCACCGCACCACGCGTCCACCACGCGTCCACACATCCAAAGAAAGATGCAGAAGAGTTCACGGCCACATACCAGTTAGGCCAAGGCGGAGAACCCAGGCGTCTCGAGCCACACCCCACCCCACTCTGCCAGGTGGCCACGCCCTTACCTGGCTGGAGGCAGCTTCTGGAGAGCTCCCCAGAAGACAAAAAGCCAAAGACAAACAGGTGGAGACAAGGGAAAAGCTAGGGGTGGGGGACAGAGAGAGAGCACTCTGGAGCCTGACTCTGAACTGGGGGTAAATTACTCATCAGCTGTAATCTTTGGCAAGTGACCAAATTCTGCTGGGCCTTAATTTCCCCATCTGGAAAATGGGAGCGGTGTCTCCCTGGAGGGTGGTTGGGGGGCCGCGCAGCGGCCAGGCCGGCTGGGGACACCTGCGGGAGGACAGGCAGATGCTGCATAGTAGCTACTGGTCACATCCAGCTTCCTGGAGCGTCTCAGGTGCTGCACTTGCTTTCCCGTGCTCCCCATGTGGTGCCGGCAGAGCAAGAGCAGGCCGTCCTCGAGTGGCTGAGAGGGGCCCCAGCAGGGTACTTGAGGGGGGTGGGCAGCGAAGGCTGGGACAGCTGAGGGACCCTGCCTCAGCTCCCATTCTCTTGATCAGGTTTAATTTCTTCACCCAGATGGTATCTCCCCAAAAAAAGACCCAGGGGCAGCAGCAGTCCCTGGGGGACACAGGGGCTGCAATGGTCTGAAGCCTCTGCAATGGGCAGGGTCCCGGGAGTGAACAACACCCAGGTGTCAGGGCCGGGCAGAGGGGAGAAGCAGGAGACAGACCAGGGAGGGGACCCAGGTGGCCAGGAGCCTGCTGCGTGGTCCTGAGCAGCGAGACAACACCATGGGAATGTGCCAAGAGACACGCGTGTTACATCGCTGGCTTGGCTTGTCTCCCTATCTAGAACGTCAGTTCCAAGCAGGCAGGCGGCAGATTCTGGGTTTGGTCCGCAGCTGCAGGCCGGTGCCGAGAACACTGCCTGGCACACAGCAGGTCTGCAACAAAACCCTGCTGAGTGCACAACCTGGGCCGCTGAGGGAGGGGCCCATGGTGCCTAACACACAAGGCTGGCTCCTCGGTCATCCAGCCCCATCTGGACAGATGCAGGGCACGTGGTCAGCATGTCTGGGCACAAAGAACCACGTACCAGGTCTCACCTACCACCGGGCCTCACACCACCCCATGGACAAAGCCCTGCACCCTGGGTTCGTCCCACTCGGAAACAAGAAAGCAATCACATACATCCCTGCTCGGCCTGGCCTTTCCTCTCTGAAGCGCTTCGCCTGCACAGGCATCCTCTTGGTCTACTTTGCTATGATTGTGACCAGACTCGCCACTTGAACCTCACGTTACTGGACACCTGCCGGCGGTATCTTCCCGAGATCCTGCGTTATCATGCACACTGGACCTATGACGTTTTCCCTGGAGTCACGGATTTACATTTGTGCCAATTCTTCTCTACCAGACCGGGCTTTGATGACAGCCCCTCATCATGCGTAAGGTTTTGTGTTTGCAGCAAATCACGTCCACGGGCCAAATTCCCAGAAGTGACTCTGGGGGTCTGTGGGAATCGCCATTTCGGGGCTCCTGCCGCGCGGTGCCACACTGTCTCCTGAAAGGACTATGGGACGTTGCTGTGGCGCCTGCACTGGGCCGTCTTAACCGCGCCGTCTCTGCCCTGGGCAGTCCCATGTTCAGAAACCCGGGCAGTCCTTTCGGGAAGGAGGACCATGGGTGACCTGGGGAACAACCCCATCACCACACATCCGGTCACTCTGGGGCCAGCGGCCCACCCGGAACAGTGAGGGAGGCATGAAGACAGTGAGGCTGGCGTGGGGAGTCACTACCAGCAAAAGCCCTGGACATGGGGGCCTGGAGAGCAGCCCTGGGCCCTGGGCTCCTGGCCAGCAGAATGGGAGTCCTCAAGCCAGCCCTGTCTACATGCTGGGACCAAGGACAAGGGCAAAGGACCTGCACAAGGCCAGATAATGAAGTCAGCCCTTCAGGAGCGGCAGGGCCTAGTGCTGCCGTCCGTTCACACCCTCCTCATTCAGTGAGGGAGCCTCTAGGCCCCGGGGTCACCACAAGCCAGACAGGGACACGGAGCCCTTGGCCACCCCCTACTCCAGACAGGGACAGAAGCAGCGGCCACAGGAGCATCCCTACCCCATGCGTGCTAGAGGCAAGGCCGGCAGAGACCGTTGTGACTCCGAGGACCAGCCAGCGGACCGGGCCTCCCCAGCCCTAGGCGCTAAGAAGCATGTGGTTCCGGAGGGCCAGCTTCTAGCTGCACCCTGGGAAGACTGGGAGGGCTCCACGGGAGGAGGCCATGCCAGTGGACCCTGGGGAAGGCAGGAAGTTTCCACCTCTACACACCCTCTTACCTTAGCCCGTGTAGCTGCACAGATGCGGGTCCGCCTTTCAGGCAGAACGCAGGCTCCGTGAGGGCAGGGAGCTTCTCTACCGCGTTCATGGCCCAACCCCCGAGACGCGTGGATGAGGGAAAAGCAGACACTGGCCTGGGCTCCCATTGCCCCCGGCCCGAGAGAAGTGGCCTCTATCAAAACACAGTTCCCAAGGGGCCGGCATCATCTCAGACACGGACCCTGCACAACAGTCCTAGATGCGGCTTCTCAGAGCTGGGCTCTGTCCTGCCTTCCTGGGCCATACTCCACCCCCAGGAGCCCCCTGTCCCAGAGCAGGAAATGGTGTGACGCAGGAGTGTCAGGGACAGAGCCAGCACAGGACAAGACACCGGGGCCGCAGGATTCAGTCCTCTGATTGCTGAGGGAAAACCAACGCCCTGAGGGTGCAGGCCGGGAGCCTCGTGCATGCTGATCTCTTGGCCAGCGGACCCCTTCCTTCTAGCCCCTTCTTGGGCTGTCATCCAAGCCCCGTCAAGCCACCTTCCTGCTCTGGCGCGCTCCGCGGAACACCCCTTCCCATGCATTGAGGAACAGGTCCCTTCTGCTGGCTCGCCTCATCTGGGTGGCTCGTGACGTGTCGACCTCTGCCGAGACTGGGCACCCTGCAGGTTCTGCAGGGGATGCCGGCTACCTGGGATTGAACCCCAGCTCCACCTCATATGAGCTGTGTGCCTCTGGCCAAGCAACCTTACCTCTCTGCCTCAGTGTCCTCACTGGAAAGTGAGAACAACAGTACCTACCTCGTAGGGCTGTCCCCTACCCCCACATTCAGAAAACACACTGTAAGTCAGGAAATGGTCCAATCCCAGATCACCAAGTGTAGGTAGAAGAAGTGGGGGTGCTGGCGAAGAGGAGGCCCGTCAATTGCCATATACATACCCCAACCGTGTCCATTGGGACACAAGATGAGTCACGTTAGACTGCGTGGAGGTGGCAGTCACCGCAAATCATGGCCCAGAAAGCAAAATGCAGCCACGAGAATGAGCATCAACTCTGCAGCCGAGAGCCAGACCAGTCCCTGCAAACTGTGCTCCCTGGGCCAGGCCACTGATCCTCTCTGGTCCTTTCTTTCATCTGTAAAATGGGACAGCAATGCTGTCCACTTCCTGGAGCAATTACAGAGACTCGGTGAGGCCATATGCATGAAGGGCGTTTGGAGACACCTTGCGAACCGGTTAGCCCTGTTTCTGTGGACACACCACCCTCCCGGGGCACCTGTGCAAGCCCTATCCCTCTGGGAGGGGAGGCCCCACCATCCACCCACTGGCCAGCAGCTCCGCCCCAGGGTCTGGGCAGCTGCAGCGGCCTCAGCCGGCCCTCCTGGGACCCTGGCCGAACAAGTGCCCTGGCCCAGCAGCGGGGCTTCTCCCAGCTGCTTGACGACACGCTCCTGGAGTCTGGGAATCCAGGCACCTCCTTCTCGGCACCCTATCCCATAACCATTTTCTCCCACAGCATCTGCTCTACCCACAGACCACGGATTTCTGGTGTCTTGCTCACCTTTTTCAGCATCTGACCCAAACCACACATCGGTTTTAGATCCTGAGTCGTCTTCCCAAAATGCCCACCTACAAGTGAGGCTGCTCTCGGCTCAAGAACTCTGTGGCTGACTCAAGGCTGAGTCCAAAGCCCTTCCAGGCTTCTGCAACCTGATCCTGCTCACCTTTGCCTGCCTGTTACAGGCTGGACTGTGTTCCTCCCAAATTCACATGCCGAAGTCCCAACCCGGCATGTTGGGGGGGTTGGGACTTCGGCATGTGAATTTGGGAGGATGTGACTCTGGAGACAGGGCCTTTAAAGAGGTAAACAGGTTAAAATGAGGTCCTTTGGTCAGTCCCTGATCCAATCTGACCCGTGTCCTTCTAAGAAGACACTAGGACCCAGACACGCACAGAGGCAGGAGCAGGTGACTCACCTCTCCCCGCAGCCCGAGGGCCCCTTGGATTTGTTGGGGGGATTTGTGCTGGGCCTCAAAGGAATGGAAACAACCAAACAGCTGTGACATCATCGTGTGTGTCTTCAGACCCATTCACAGCCTCAGAAGAGATGAAACGAAAACAGTATGTTTTAAGACCATCACAGGCTTTGAGGCCCTCAAAGCCGTAGTGCCCTGGGGAATTGGGGATGGGGAGCCTGACTCATGGAAACCACCTGGGACTCTGCCGGGGGGGCTTCGGGT
This sequence comes from Mustela lutreola, assembly GCF_030435805.1. Lineage (NCBI taxonomy): Eukaryota > Metazoa > Chordata > Mammalia > Carnivora > Mustelidae > Mustela > Mustela lutreola. The sequence continues at coordinate 142,154,749 of NC_081296.1, forward strand.
TGGCCCCAGGAGAAGCGCTTCCTTATCCTCACGGCTCCTCAGAGGCTCTGGGTATATATAGACAGTCATGGGCCAAGTGCCTGTGTTCCAATCCTAGGGCCGCTGTCTTAATCCAGGCCACTTCTCTGTGCCTCAGTTTCCACATCTGCAAGATGGGGACAACCACCAGCAGCGACCACACACAAGTGAGGACTGATTAAGCCATCGAGAGTCATTGCGCTGGGACCATGGGCGGCACACATGAGACGAATGAGATACGGCTTCGAGGTACCACCAGTCACTCACTGAGGTCCAGCCAATACCCCAGGCCCATGATGAACCTACGATGGGGCTGAGAGCTCCTCGGGAGCTGGGACCATCTCTGACTCTTCAGCATAGGACACAGGTGTCCTTTTCGTCCCCTCTGGGATGAGAGAGCCACTCACATGGCTCTGGCCCTGAGGAGCTCAAACAGAGCCAGAGGGTCAAGGCTGAGAGGGAGCGGCCCACAGGAAACCAGGTTCCTGAAAGGCAGCCTGGGGCAAGCCCTACCCAGATCATCCACACACTTCACCCCGAGCAGCTGAGGCCAAGACGGCCTGACACCTCAAAGGGCCAGTGAGGACAGTGGCTGTGAGGGAAGGCCGGCCAGGGCTCCTTCTACCCGGGTCCCCAACCACACAGATGAGGCAGGGACCTGGAGGGCAATGGGCACAGGGCCGGGCTGGGATGGTATTCCTCCCCAGAATGCCCCTGAGGGGAGAGGAGAGGAGGGGAGGGGAGAAACGGCACATCCTGAGAGTGGATGGGCCTCACGTGGTCTCCTGACTGCTCCCACAGAGCACAGGTGAGGCGTGGGGGGAGGGAGGCTAGGCAGGTGGAGGTCCCCATCCCCCACTCCCAAACCCTGGGCTCACACCCCAACACCACTGGCACCCAGTTGCCCCTGACGGGACCAGGGACCGCTCCTCGCCTCAGGGCCTGTCCCAGAGCTGAGAACACTGCAGGCCCGCACGGGCGATATGCTGTAGAAAGATGTGCAGGTTGACAACACGGAGTCTTCCACAAACAGGGGGACCCGGCGGGCACACAGAGTCCTGTGCCAGGACTACCGCAGACACCCGCAGGGCTCGCAGACACCCGCAGGGCTCACTCACAGGACTCTTTTAGCAACGTTACGGGTAGATTCCTACTGTCCCCTTTGTTGTGCGTGGAAGGACTGAGGCCCTGGGAAGTGAAGCCCGAAGGGGGGAGAGCGGGCTTGCCCAGGCCTTCACGACGAGCCTCTGAGGTGATACCTCACAACAGCCTCTGAGGTGATACCTCTCTCCCCTCCTCTCCTCAGGCCCGCTGAAGGACTCTGGGCCCCGCTGAAGGACTCTGGGCCCCGCTGAAGGACTTCTGGAAAAAGGTTCCTACTCCCATCTTAGGGACCAGGAGACAAGAGGACTCAAGCTGCCTGTGCCTCCCCACCATGTGGCCAAACACACCAGGCTGCCTGGGTACGTGTGACCTGGAGAAAGTTCCCTAACCTCTCCGTGCCTTAGTTTCCTGGTCTATAAAATGAGGATAAGAACAGTCTTCAGTCCTGTCCATGGAGCTGCTGCATCAAATGAGTTAATACACAAAACAATTAAGGGGGCGCCTGGGTGGCTCAGGCCAGGGTTAAAGACTCTGCCTTCAGCTCAGGTCATGATCTCAGGGTCCTGGGATCGAGCCCCGCCCGCATGGGGCTCTCTGCTCAGCACAGAGCCTGCTTCTCTCCCTCTCTGCCATTCTGCCTACTTGTCATCTCTGTCTGTCAAATAAATAAATAAATAACATCTTGAGGAAAAAAAAATACACAGAACACTTAAAACAGAAACTGGTCCATAGTAGGTACTAAGTGGCAGGTCCCACCGTCCCCTCTACCACTGTTAACAGCCCAGTTATTTGAAGGTCTACCATTTTAAAGAGTCCAAGATCACCTTCATGAGCCCAGCACCACTCTGCATGGTCTGACAAGGCCCCCAGGGTGGGGTGGGGGGGAACAGGAAGAAAAGAGAGCAGACATGGAAAAGTGACATGCTTGCTTTTTCCTGCTCAAAGATAGTGCCCTTGACGCCAAGCACTGAAGAACACAGAGCCTTCTTGTCCATCTGTCCCCCGGGACAGAACTGGGACTCTTCCGGCAGCTGAGAGCCATCACCCAGGCCGTCCCCCAGAGGGCCCCGCTCCCCTCTCAGCAGAGTGCACGACCCGGGGCAGCAACCTCATGCTCAGAACGCAAGGTCAGATCTGAGCTGTCGGTCCCCGACAGGGCCAGGGAATCAGTGATGTCAGCAACGGGCTGAGGAAATGTGACAGAGACGAAACATTCGCAGGCCTGACAGCGTTCTCGGTCACGGTCAGAGCCCTCTGAGGCCGCACGGTGAAAACTCCCTTGGCAGAGTCTTCTTCCAAAGGCAGGGGGCAGGGGGCCATGGCCCTGACAGGGGTCCCTGACTTGACCGTGTCCCTTGACTTATCTCCGTGTCTCACTGGAGACAGGGCGAAGGGCACATTCCACTGGCGGCTGCAGCCCCTACCCTGCTCCTGGAGGCTCCGAGGGGCACGATGGCCTTTGCTGCAGCTGCCAGTGTCCTGCCAGGACCAGTCCTCGGACTCTCTGGCTATAGGTGGGGTGTCAAGGTGGGGGTGGGGGCCACAACACTGGAAGATGTGGAATCAGCCTGAATTTGAGGCAGGAGGTTGCTTGTGGGCAGGGCCAGAGGGAAAGAAAGGCCACAGATCTGATATTTCCTGCTCTGAAGCTGCCCTGGCTGGCCAGGTGACCATTTCCTCCCGCTGGACTTCACGAATGATCTGGTTCATCTCCAGGACCCAGAACGCCATTTGCACTTGGGTGTTCCAAAAGACCAGGAACAGTGGAGCCAAACACGGGCCCGGGCAGCGACACAGACATTCCTGAGCCCCGTTCCTGCTGATGAAAACGGCTGCTGGAGACGTGGATTAGCTTCATGGCAGCTGGGTCCAATGATTTATGGCGCCTTCCGGACCAAGGCAGACACTCACTGTCCCCGCTCAGCCCCAACTTCCCAAATTTCACAGCCTTTTTTTTTTTGTTTTTAAGACGTTTCAAAAATAATGTTTAAAGTGCTCTCTCTTGGGCGCCTGGGTGGCTCAGTGGTTGGGCCGCTGCCTTCGGCTCAGGTCATGATCTCGGAGTCCTGGGATCGAGTCCCGCATCGGGCTCTCTGCTCAGCAGGGAGCCTGCTTCCCTCTCTCTCTCTCTCTGTCTGCCTCTCCATCTACTTGTGATTTCTCTGTCAAATAAATAAATAAAATCTTAAAAAAAAAAAAAAAAAAATAAACAGCCAACTGTCTCTTAAAAAGGACTTTTAAAAAAAAAAAAAAAAAAAAAAAAAAATAAAGTGCTCTCTCTGGCAGGACATATTCTAAAAGCAGAACAGAAAATGTCAGCTTGGCTCCGGTGCAAATATGAAGGCTTCCACCGATGAAACACAGTTGGTATTTTTTTTTTTTAAGATTTTATTTATTTCTGGGGTGCCTGGGTGGCTCAGTGGGTTAAAGCCTCTGCCTTTGGCTCAGGTCATGATCTCAGGGTCCTGGGATCGAGCCCCACATTGGGCTCTCTGCTAAGCAGGGAGCCTGCTTCCTCCTCTCTCTCTTTCTGCCTGCCTCTCTGCCAACTTATGATCTCTGTCAAATAAATATATAAAATTAAAAAAAAAAAAAGATTTTATTTATTTATTTGTCAGAGAGAATGTGTCACACGAGCAGGGGGAATGGGAGAGGGAGAAGCCGACCTCCCACCGAGCAGGGAGCCTGACGCATGGATCAATCCCAGGACCCTGGGATCATGACTTGAGCGGAAGGCAGATGCTTAAAGACTGAGCCACCCAGGCACCCCCCACCCCGGCAGTCTGTATTTTAAACAAGGAGACAAGTTCCTTAATCCAAAAAGGGCTCTCACCAATCGATAACAAAAAGACTAACAGCCCAGTAGAAAAGTGGGCAAATGACAGGAAGAGATTCACACACAGAAGAAATGCAAAGGGAAAACTAGCTAATGAAGAAATGCTCCATCTGGTCGAGGATGGAAACCGTGCAAATTAACATAGGTATCATTTCCCTGGCAGACGGGCACGGAAGACTGAAATCCGCTCAGACTTTCTGAAGAACAACCCAGCAGTATCTGCCCGTGAAGGGAAATTTATAAGAATCTCTGAGGGGCACCTGGGTGGCTCAGTTAGTTACGTGTCTCCCAGGGTCCTGGGATCAAGGCCCGCATCACGCTCCCTGCTCAGCGGGGAGCCTGCTTCTCCCTCTGCCCCTCCCACTCTCTCTCTCTTTCTCTGTGTCAAATAAAAACAATAAAATCTTTAAAAAAAAAAAAAAAAAAAAAAAAAGAATCTTGGGGCCCCTGGGTGGCTCAGTGGGTTAAAGCCTCTGCCTTCAGCTCAGGTCATGATCCCAGGTCCTGGGATAGAGCCCCGCATCGGGCTCTCTGCTCAGCGGGGAGCCTGCTTCCTCCTCGCTCTCTCTGCCTGCCTCTCTGCCTACTTGTGATTTCTGTCTGTGAAATAAATAAAATCTTAAAAAAAAAATCTCTGAGAAAGTCTACTTCTAAGGATTAATTTGACAGAAATATGCAAAGATCTACACTTACCACAGCCCAGTTAACAAAAACAATTAAAACAAAATGACCTTATGACCTCGACGTGATGGAGTAAATGGTGATTCTTTCAATCACATGCTGAAATGTTAAGCCGCCACCAAAAAGAGCCACGCGGACCCATCTCCCTCTTCTTTTATGGGCCATGGAAAGAAGGCAAGATAGATACAAAAGTTGGGGAAAAGACAAGTTTTATGAGAACACGCGTAATATGATGCTGCTTTTACTTTTAAGTACATAAATCTGTATTTGTACATGTACGAGAAGGGTCTAGAAAGATGGATTCCACACTGCTCAAAGCAGCAGCCGCTGGGACGTGAGTCACCAACAATCAGGGAATCCTGAATTCCTAGGTCTGGGAATTCCTAAAGTGTGTTGGGTGCAGCAAGGCTCTCACAGAAGCCCTACTAAGAGGAAGCAGAGGACCTATGACCGATAACGTGGAAGACATCAAATAGGGCCATATCCACCAATTCGAAGACATGCGGTTTCTCATTTTCTATCTCTGAGTTAAGATGCGTATCATTACTGACCGCGTATCACAATGTAATTAGCACTTCCCCCCTTATTAGTGGGATATAAACTAGCAGGGTGTCTTACCTTCAGTGGTAAAACTCAGTACACCACCCCCTAGAAGACTCAAGATTCTCAATCACATGCTAAAGGCTCTGAGAAGTTCTGTAGCAAAGAAGCTTCTCCAACACAATCCCCCTTTCTTCTTCCTTCTTAATTCTCATCTTTGCCTTTCCCTTTACTTGCAAATGAGATGATGCTAGGGCTCAGGCGAAGTGTCTCCTATGAACGTCTGCAAAAGTCCGCGTTGGAAGAGAGGCACGCTGTCTACGGCCATACCACCCTGAACGCGCCCGATCTCGTCTGATCTCGGAAGCTAAGCAGGGTCGGGCCTGGTTAGTACTTGGATGGAAGAGAGGCATGCTGACTTTCTAAAATTCAATATAACGACCATTTGGCAAATACCACTGCAGCAACTCCTGTCATCAAAAACCATCAATGGATGCTAAAACACCAGGCAAAGTATGACAAGAAACAGGACATCTGCTAAGGGTCTCCTTAAAAGACCACTGCCAATGACAAAGAGAAAAACAGAAAAGAACAGAGGAGACATGGGGACAGCATTCCAACCAAATGTCTGGTTGACCAGATGGGCCCCACATCAAGCTCATGCCCTCCTGACAGACAGGAGGGGCAAAAGAGGGAGAGGCATCGCTGGTGTGGCCTTCCTGCCCAAAATGCAGAACGTCAACCAAATCCGGCAACACCGGGGAACGTCCCAGAAGTCCAGGCCGAAGCTGGGCCCTTCCGAGTGTCGTGGTCGTGAGAGACAAACAGCCTGAGACCCTGGCCTGGAAGTGAGGAGGCCACAGAGGACAACCAGAAGAAGGGTCACAGCGGGGCAGCTGGGGACATGGTTCATGACAGGACCGCTGCTGATGTGACGTCCCTGGGTCAGAGAACTGTATCGCGGTCACGGGAAGCGTGACCTCAAGATGCAGCCATGGGAAGGGCATACGGAGGGTCTATGAAAACTCTGCGGGCTGATTTTCCAACATTTTTGGTAAATGTAAAATTACTTAAAAATAAATAACTAAATAATAAAAATAAAAATAAAATAAAAATAAATAAATAAATAACTACACTAAAATAATAAGGGGAACTTCATTACTAATAAGTTACTACAGGCAATACACCCATAATGTACGTCAAGAAGCCAGGAAGACAGGATGAGAGCCCTGCGGGGACTACAGGGCTTTCAACTTACTGAAATTTGCCCCAGACAGAACAAAATCTGGTTTGGTTTGGCTTTTGCCTTCCCGTTGGTCCCTGGGCGTTCAGGTTGAATGGATTAGTGTGCACGGCTGCAGGCTTTCTGCTTAACTCGTGAGTTTGCTCTTACAGATGCTGTGGACCCCCCATCCCCTTCTCCACGGTCCTCCGCGTTTCTTTGCCTCTACTCTTCTATATTGCAGATTTTTCTCACTTATTGTACAAAAGAAATGGCGATGTATATTTTCATGTAATTTGATTTTGGAATTCTGTCACCTTATGTAGTGAGTTCTTCCAAAATATAATTTTTTTCCAATAATCAAAAAATCGGTCACCCTGCAGACTCTCCTTTAGGGAAAGAAACCCAGGGGACGAATTTATGAGCGTGGGGCTGAGTGTTTGGGGAGGATGGACGGGGGTGGGGAGCACTGCCCTGGAGGGGCCTGGATCCCGTTGGGGTCACAGGGCCCACAATTCAGAAGGTCAGCACAAATCCAGCGCTGACCGGAAGTGCAGGAACCCACAACTAGTAAGGTCACAACACACAAGGTGGGGTCTGACACCCAGAGCGCGGGGTCACCTGGGAGAACGACCGTCTTCAGGGTATTTATGCCTTAAATGCACATTTAATCCTTACAACGACCCTATGAGGAAGGTGCTACTGTCATTATCCCTCCTCTCGGAGAGGAAAACTGAGGCTCAGTACAGTGAAATAACTTGCCTCAATCAGTGAGGGGTCAGGACAGCACCTGAACCCAGGCGGTGTGACCTGGAATGCTTCTGGGAAGATTGCAGCAGAGGGGCAGGTCCTCTGGAGAGAGCACTGAACTGCAAAAGGCAGGCATCAGTGGGTTCTGGGATAGTCCTACAGCCTCTCTGGGCCCCTTTTCTCATCTCTAAAGATATGGAAAAGCTTCAGAGGCACTGAGAGCTCAAGACCTCTTTCAGCTGGAAAGACACTAAGTTGGCATTAAATTCACACTAATGTGTAAATGACTGGTCTGTGACACTTTCTGATCAACGTGACCAACACAAGTATGTTTTGAGTCTCCCTGCCCTACTCTGTCCCAGGAAGAGCCGTTGAGAATTTTTACATGGGACCTGGGAGACTCTGAGTGTGATGGGGAAGCAGGGGACGGACTCCTGGGAGTCTCCAGTCTGGAGGCGTTGGTCGTCACAAGAGTGAAGAAACTCCAGAAAGGGGAGCTAGGGTCTCAAAGAGAACCAGCGTCAGCTCTCCGACTGGCATTTACAGGGAAGAAAAGACTGGCCTGCAGGAGCCATCAGAGCCTGGTGGGGTCCCTCAGGAGGCGTGGAGGGGTGAGTCTGTGGGTCAGGAGGAAACAGGGCTTCCCAGCAGATGAGCAAGGAGCCGGGTAGCCCATGCAGAGACATCATGCGGAGCTAGAAGCAGCTAAGGGGAGGCACCTGTGCTGAAGGCCCCCGTCTCGCTGCTATAGTCCCAACGGCTGGGAAGGCCCAGTGAGAAGCTTGGAGCACAAACAGGAAAGTTCTTTCCAAGAATGGGCCTGGTCTCCTCCAGAGGAGTTGGGGGGGGGGGGGGGGAGGTGCTGCAACCAGGCACCATGAGAGCTCACTTCGTTCTCTCCATCTCTCCTCGCAGTCTCCAGTCCTGTGTCCTGTGGCGTGGCAGAGGAAGTGAGGAATGTGGCGGAGGACCACCAGCGCGGCATGGAGGGGGCACCCCCATCGGACACACCACGGCCGCCTGAAGGAACAGAGGGGAGTGGGGAGCCGGGGGCCAGCCTGCTGTTGTTTGGTCAGAACATCCCAGCTTTGGGATGCTGGCTTCTGGTAGAAATCTAGAAAATTTCTAAAAATTTCTAGGGGACACTTGCATCCTCCCCTTGGAGGGAGTCACTGCTCCCTCTGGCCTGGCAGGACTAGCCGGTGGGCCTCAGCACCAGAACGCCGGCACCCGGAGAACTCTTAAGGCAGAAGCGGAGTCTGCGTCTCCAGGGAAGAGGGGCCACTGCCCTCTGGGCCCCACCTCTGCCTTCTGGAATGCAGGAGTGCGGCAAGACGGCGGCTGCTGAAGAGTGAGCTGGGGTCTGCTCGTTCCCCTGAAGCAGGCAGGCCAGGGCGGCGAGGAGATGCCAAGGAAACAGCTCTCTGGCTGGAAGAGAATGAGCAGGCCTGGGCCTGTGGGGGCAGGTGAGGCACCGGCGGCGAGCAGACGTGAGCCTGTGGGGTGTCCTCCCTGTGCTCTGGGCTCTTCAGTCTGTACTGGGAGTCAGGCCCACAGGCCCGAACACTCTCGGGATTCGTGGGTCCCTTTGGGGGCGACACACAGCCTCACCTTAGAAGGAGACGTCTGAGAGCTGAGGAGGAGTGGGTAGGGTGGAGGGAGAAGGGAGAGACGCAGAGTCCCTCCAGGGCAGGACGCCTGCACGGTGGCAGGGGGAGCCCTGGTCCCAGGCCCATGCAGCCGGCGTGGCCTCCGACCTGGATGGAGCCAGGGACAGGAGCAGACCCCGCGCAGGGTCAGCAGAGGGTACAGGGATGGGTGGCATCTGGAGAATCTGCTGCAGACGCATCTGGTGTAGGAAGGAGGCTCAGCTTTGGGGTCAACTCAGAGCTCGACGTGAAGACTTGGCAAACCGTTGCCTTTCTCGAGCTCCACTCTCTCACCCCCAAGGGGAAGAGCCCAGCGGCGCTAGGAGGGTTCACGCGACAAGGAGAGGAGGAGCTGCCCACCCAGAGCCAGGCCTGGTCCTGAGGATTATCCTTTTAGGCCCCCGGGGAAGGGCATCGACCTCCTCTTGGCAGGTGACAAAAGGAAGATTCACCAGGGCGGAGCTAGGGTTCAGGCCGAGCCGCCAGGAACGTGCTTCCCTCAGCCTGGCCTGCAGAGGACGCTCAACCCACTGTCCTGCTCCGCAGACCCCTCCACCCCCGGCCGCACATGGGGTCTCTACTCAGGTCGCTGGAAACCTGGATGGTGTTTCTTCCCCAGGCTCCAAAGTCCAAGAGGAAAACCAGGAGCCGAGCACCTACCCGAAGTCCCCATCCCCAGCGCAGCTTGTAGAGGCTGTGCCACTCGCACAGCCACCTGCTCTGGGAATCGGTCCCGGCCAGGCCTGGCCCCATCCCCTTGGCCTCAGCACGGTGGGCTGGGCCCGCTGAGACTCCAGCGAGACACAGGCAGGCAGCCGAGGCCTCCCGAGTAGTTCACTCAATAGGTATGAAGCATTTTCGTGGACGGCTTATCCAAAACTCTGGCCTCCTGCACAAAATCAGGCCGGCGGCTGGCTGACTTGGGAGCAACAGTCCTTGGGGTGCGTTCCCTCCCCTCCTCCTGTCCTTCATGACTCCAGGCCCCCCACCCCCTCCCAGCTTCTACCACACGCCTCCCACCTAGAACCCAGGCACCCAGCAGGTGTGATTCTGACACCGCATCCTGGGCCACACCCGCTGCCATGAATAGGGCCAGACATGCGGTACCACCCCCCACGGAGGTGACGGCAGCCCCCCACCCCGGGGACAGGTGCACCGATGACTCAGAGAGGCCCACGTCAAATGAGGAGCGCTGAGGCCAGGTCTGTCAGGGCCAAGGTCTGTTCTTTTCCACGACTGTGTGTGGCTGCTCTGAAAGGGAACCGACTGGATTCCCAGCTCCTATCGGACAGGGACTCTGATCCTCTGTCAAGCAAACCCGACCTTCTCTGGGCCATGTCATCTCCTGAACACCAGAGGGCGCCCCACAGTGCCACTGGCTGGCAGTGGAAGTGCACCTGTCCCCAGGCAGCAGAGCCCCACTGGACAACCATCCGGGCTTCAGCTTTGACCTCCGCTGGTCCCTGCTGTCAGGGACAGTGGGGTTGGAGGCCGCAGTATGCCCACAGGTTCAGGAACCACCAGCTAAGAGCACAGACGGACAGAACTGTTCAAATCCCAGCTCTGGCCTGAAGGGACACGCACTTCGGTTTGGAACCTTTCTCACTGGCTACACTGCGGATGCAATCAGCTGGGGCGTGCTGTGCCCCCAGCAGCACCGGACATGCGGCAGGTGCTCCCCCAGGACCTACCACATGCTGACAGAGAAAACTCAGACAGGAAAGTGACCTGCACAGGCCACACGACGCAGGGGACACAGGCAGTCTGAGGCCCAAGCCTTGACTCCAGGCCCCCTCCCCGGCCTCTCCTTTCCCACCCACAGGCCTCTGCCCTGCCCCCAGCTCCATCACAGCCCTCCCACCCCACAGTCCTCACCCAACAGAGGCTCTGGGGGCAATGAGTCCTCCAGGCTCTGAGGCATGTTCCTTTCTCTTCACTTGCTGTCTAGATCACTCCGTTTTTCAATCCAGCTCCCCAGCAGGGCTCCAAAATGAGCCCTGATTAAATTCCCATAAAACCACAGGCAGAAATGCTCCCATCCGTGCTGTGTACCTCCCTCCCCAGGGAGGCCTGGTGTCCCGAAGGCCATCTGTCACCTCCAGAGCACATGTCACCCGTCACCCACCACTGTCACCAGCTCTGAAGGGTCTCTCGAGCCCTCTGTCCTGTGGCCTAATGCCCTCCATCAGCCACGGTCCACCGCCACCCCCCAGGGCTGAGAACACCAGCTTGTGTCCTCCAACCACAGCACAGCTTTCTCTCAGATCGCTTCGGCCAGTTCAGGAGGCAGCTAGAGCCTTGCCCATAATCGCTCGACCTGCGGTGGCAGAGCCAGGCCCTGGTCTCGGGGTTTCCATCTCAAAATCTTGGCCTTATGCAGCAAAATAGGTAGCAAGGAGAGAAGAGCCCTGCAGATGCGTGCTCGGCAATCATCACTTGATGACCCAGCCTCCCCCGCCCTCCCCCATGCCTGTGCCAGGCAATGTTCCATTTCTGGGAGGTTCCTGTCCTTGGTTTGAACTGGATCCAGGTTCAGTGCCATCTGTGCCTCTGGCTAAGGGGTGGGGGTGCAGCCCCGCCCACAAACAGTCACTCAATGAGAGAACCCTGTGGCCCAAATGCTCTGGGGTGGGTCACTCTGCAAGCCTAGGGACCTCACGCTGCTTTGAGCTGCTGTGTGGAAGGAATTTACTGCTAGGGTCACAGGCTGAGGCCACTGCCTCCCAGGCCAGCCGGAGGAGGAATGGTCTCATTCCAAGAGTCATTCACCCCTGGGTTCCCCAGGTAGCAGCCCACTTCTCGGAAGGTGAGGGGACAGACAACTTGCCGTCCCTCTGACCTCGGTCTCCCCCCTCCTTCCACAGTGGCAAAGCTCCCAACTTCAGCTGAGCACATGGGGGCCCAGAATAAAATCCACATTTCCCAACTCCTCTGCAGCTCCGTGTGGGACTCAGTCCTGGCCAGTGACGTGTGGACCCAGCACTGTGTCGTGGCTGTCAGAGCCTTTCCTTAAAAAGATAACCACCTCTATCTCCCCTGGATTCCTTTTCCTCTGTCCCTCCCAACCCGCAGGTCGAGACCCTGGACATGATGGCTGGAGTTTCGGCAGCACCACTGTGGACCAGCAGGCTCGAATCACAGAACAGTCAGCTGGACGAAGTCTGGGTCCTTCCTCTGGGCTGCTCCATGAGAGAGAAATGAGGCTCTATCTCACTTAAGCCACCGTTATTTCAGGTCTCTGTTGCTATGGCAACTTCAGGGCTAAGCAAATGGGCAGGTTTGAGACTGATGGGTGTGAGGCACCAGAAGAACCCCACCTCCCCTCTGGGCTCTGAACTAGAAGAGGATGGACCCTGGGAGCAAGGAATCAAGCTGGCGCCCAGATACTCAGACTGGGAGCTGGGGGCTCCAGGCAGCAGGCCTCCCCTGTCTCCACAGCTGATACTCTGCATGGACCCAGAGCGTGGACCCCCGCTCCAAGTGCTCCGCCGCCTACCGGGGAGGCCGCCACCCCCACTGCAGAGCAGGGAGCTCTGGGCACCTCTCCGCGGCAGCCTCCCCGGGCCTTACTGTGCAGCTTGCTCTGGCTCTCTGAGGCAGGCACAGCCACCCTGGCATGAAGAACGGTGACACCCCCAGGAGGTCTCCAGCAAGCCCCTTCTTCCAGTGCTACAGCAGTGTCACTTGGGCTGCTCTAACTGTCTGCGGAACTTACAAGGTAATTATGGCCATTTGCAGTGCGCTTAACTGGGCTGCCTCCAGGAATAGCAGGAGGGGGGCGGGGGAGTGCTGGGGATATGCCTCCTGGAGAAGGTTCTCCACGTCTGCAGGGAGGAGCCCCGCCTCTGGGAGGCTGGCAGGCGAGAGCCAGCACTGCTTCCATAAGAACGGCCATGGGGGTGCGGAGGGGGTCAGGAAAAGGCTCCAGGAAATCCCAGCTCCTGCCCACCCTCCTGGAAGAGTGCCAACCCGGCTCAGTGCACGATAAAGAAAATCCAGGGTACAGCAGTCACGGCCCACCCACAAAACAATTCCTGCTGGCCTAGGACCAAGCCTGCCTTAGGGTTCGGTCAACACGTTCCTGCCCAGCATGGAGGGGACTTCCCCGCCGCCCTGCAGGCAGCTCCTGGACTGAGGACCCCCGGGGTTTGAGGTTCCTTGGACCCAGCAGAGCGGAGGCTCATTCTCTCCCCACAGGGGGTCGGTCGCCAGCCCGACACACGTGTGGCTCTGTGTGGGTCACCTTTACACCAGGATATAGGTAATGGCCACTGGAACCTGTCTCCAGGCCATGTCTGCACTGATCTAAAACGTACGCTCATGTCCTCGCTCACCAACCCACACGCCTTCCGTGGGTGCCGAACGACGTCCCCAACTGCACGAGGCACTCCACGAACCTGACACTGACTCAACGTCTGTGAGGCACGCACAAGCACAACCCATCACTGGTCCCCTGCCCCCTGACTGTGCACAGTCCCACTCCGGGCCCAGACTCACCCTTGACCCCAGCCCTGATTCTCTGCCCATGAAAACTGAGAGACTCCAAGCTCAGCCCCTTCCAACAGAATGGGCGCTGTGCCAGCCGCGGACATTCCCAGGTGGCACCATGTGCCAGGACCCATGCTAAGTGCTCACCAGACGTCACCCCAGTTATCTCAACCGCAGACCCTGAGGACAAACCACTTCTTATCAACATCTTAACAGGAAACAGGCCTAAGCTAGGTAAAAGGACTTGGCCAAGGGCACAACAGCAGCAACATCCCAGATTCAGATATGACCTCAGCCTGTCTCCCCCCAAAACCTGTGCTCTTTGCTCTGAAAAAAACCTTCTCAGCAGTGACGTCCCTGACCCCACTGGTACACATCACTCTTCTCATGGACTTGAGGACAGGAGATGTGGCCACTGACCCACGACTCCTCCCACTCACTAAGCAGCCCTTCTCATCAGGATCGGATTCATCTCCTGTCCCTTCACACACAGCTGGTGTCGAACACGCACAGCTCCTGGGATTTCCTTTCCAGAACTGAAATTTAGCCAGAACATCCCTACAGATTGTTCTCGTCTGAGAGTTCTAGTCGGACCCAGGGAAGGAAGGCAAAGCAAAGAGAAGCTGACATCATCATTGACCACTCTAGACCCAAGGGGAAAAGGGTGTCGGCGTGCTGAAAAGACGCTGCTCAGGGGCTGGGCTTTATGCCACCTGCCGAACACCAGGCACCCTCAGGAAGAGGCCCTGAGACCCCCTCCAGGACAGCCAGTCCAACACCCAGCTCTTCCACAAGGCATGCTCCCTAGAGAAGCAAGGACTTGCCAACTCTCATGGCCAAAGTCCTTGAGGACAGGCGCTTGCTAGATCCACGGCCATCTGGCCACGGACACATAAGTTAAGCTTAGGGGCTTCGAGCTGACAGCCTGAGTTGGGGGAACCTGGCGGGATGCTGACCCCACCACACACAGGCTGTGTGATGCGGGCCCGTCTGCTATGCTCTCGGTCTCCACTACCGTCCGCAAAACGGGGGGGTGACCGCCCCCACTTTCAGGAGTGTGGAAAGACAGAGCACAAGGAGAAGGCTGAGCCCTGGTCCGGCCAGCCAAACTCTTCCTGCCGGTCCCACTGTCACACGAAACAAGAGCTGGCGAAGTCACCACCCAGGTCAGGGCCAGGCGGGCCACCGTCATGGTCTGGATGGCAGGAGTGGAGGCTGCCTTTCCTCAAAATTAAACGAAAACTCTCAGCAGGGAACGCAGGGCCAGGCAAAGAGAGCTACGTTACTGTTAACAGGACTCTTTCCAAAAAAGCCCTTCTCACAAAAACAAACACCTTGGGAAGGCCATCCAACCTCTCCAGAGCGGCCAGGCCCAGGAAGGTGGGGAGAAAGAGTCCTCAGGGACGAGAGGATGTTGCTGGCAGGAAAAGCTCCCACAGCTAAGCAGGAGGCTCCTGCGTCAAGAACAGAGCGTACCCCGTGAGGTCCAGCCGCCACATGACACAGCTCCACAGCTTTGATTAAAGGCCCTTCAATCTCTCTGTTTGTCTCCATTGCCCGGTTACACAACTTCCCTTCCCGGCCCGCTGCTCTGCTATTCTACACACAGCCCTGCTCTCTAACCACTGTGTTATCGGGACACTTCATCACCACTCTGTGGGTTCAAGACAACAAAACAAAACCGCCTTGAAGTGGCTGCAGCCGCTCTCTTTCCCGAAGAGCACCCTCAGGCTTTTATTTCCTAATTCTGCTGGTCAGAGGAGGGGCGAGGCCCTCCCAAGAACGTGTGCCCCTGGGGAATTCAACTCCTTCCTGCCCCAAAGGGCTTAAAAAAGATCAGACACCCCCCTCCTCCCACCCCCATGCAACGACCACCCTGTCACTGCAGGGGTGGGTCACGTGCGATGTGGGCCAAGCCACGTGTGTCCCTACCTTTCATGTAGGCCTCGATCTTCCGGATGAGCTCATAGGACTTGGAGCGGTCGAGGAGGGTCCTGATGGCAGGAAGGGGGTCCAGGACAATGGTCTCAGGGTGCGCATCAATGTACTCCTGAAAGGAAAACACATCTCTTCTGGTTGGAGGCTGGAGGCCGAGTTAGAAATGAGTTTTCCACAACATTCCATCCGACATGCCCTCACGGCATCCATCCTCCTTCTCCTCCCCCCGCTGCCCCCCATCCCTGACTTCACACTATTTGGGGAGGATGCCTTCATGCTCCTGGCGCCATTGGGATCACATGATGCTGGTTAGACCAATCAGCACCTTCCACCCTGGCCATAGGCTCCAGAACAGGGCACGTGACCCAAGTCGGCCCAATCAGACGCAGGCTCAGTGCTCTCGCTAGGAATGCTGGGACATAGACCATTCTCTCCCACACCGAGGGGACCAGGCAGCTGGGAGCAGTCACCCTGAAATCTGAGGGAGAGGCCCGGCAAAGCCAGAACTGAGAACGAGAGGCCAGCCTGAGAGAACAGAGCCAAGAAAAGGAGCACAAGCAGGCTCCGGTCAACTCGTTTGGCTCCTGGATAAAGCCTCACCTGAAACCAGCTCTGCTGCCCTTGTGGATGACACTCGAGAAGGGCCCAAAGCCCTGCATGGATAAGGATTCTGGGGCAGGGCCAGCGAGAGCAGAATGAACGCTGGGATTCAGGTAAGGATCGGTGTGGAAGGCAGGATGACAAACCCACCCCAGGGCAGCCCCCGACCCTCAGGTACCCACTACAACATTCTTCTTCTCTACCCACCAGCTTCAGGGTAGACTGCGAACACGCAAGCAAGACTGTGACCAAATCAGCCTTTAAGGAATTTAGGGTCTCCCTGGAGAAATAACAGTTAGGTACCTGGGAGACGAGAAACTACCATCTCTGACAAAATTCAACAAGAGACTGGGCAAAAGGTGTCTGGGAAAGGAACACAAGGATCCCAGCCCTGCCCCTCGGCACCTCTGTGACCACAGGAGCCCAAGCCACATCCGTGGGCCATGACAGCTCAGCAGGCTGAGACCATCCGCCTGGCCCCAGAACACGGAGTCCAAGAACAAAAATATGGAATGCTGGAGGAACAAGAGAGGGGCTAAGAGGAAAGGCTGGGTGGAAGGGAGGCCATTCGCCAGCTGTTGTTATTGTGAGCTGAATTGTGTCCTCAACAGATCTGTTCGAGTCCTAAGCCCTGGTGCTTGTGAGTGTGACCTTATTTGGAAATAGTGTCTCTACAGATAGAAGCAAACTAAAATGAGGCCACAGAGGATTAGGATGGACCCTAATCCATTGACTGGTGTCTTTAAGATGGGCAGTCTGGAAAGAGACACACAAGGAGAAGGCCATCTGAAGACGGAGACAGTGACTGATGTCGTGCCTGCCAAGGACCACTGGCCACTGCAGGAAGGCAGGACAGCAGCATGGGACAGATTCTCTCTCAGCGCCTCCAGAAGGAACCAACCTTGCAGACACCTTGACTTCAGACTTCGAGCCTCCTTAACTGTGAGAGGAAAAAGTCCCTGTTGTTTTACACCACCCAGTCTGTGGTACTTTGTCAAGGCCACCCCAGGGAATGAACACACCAGCTTAATTCATTCCCCTGCCCACCCAGTCTACAAAATCAGTCTGCGAGGTCAACAGAGGCCAAGGAGAAAGCCACAATGCTTCTTTTCAAGTCAGCCTTATCAACAAAAAAGAAAGCGCCATTTGGAATTACTCTTTTTTTCAGTGAACCTATTTTGGTTCCTAGTAACCATTTTTAAGAGCTCTCAACACAAAGCCAGAGATTTCTATCTCCGTCTCCTCTGAAATCTGCTCCCCACCTTGGGTTTCATACCAGAGTATCTGCTTATGGGCACATTTGTATCTTTTTCTTTGAAAATTTAAAAAAACTTCTCTGTTCCTACAGGGTGCCCAGTACGTGCCAGTGGGGAGCCCGTCTTCCACCCTCCCACCCATGAACTCTGTGGGGCCAGCACGCTCTCGGCGCCTCTCCCCACATACCCATGCTACAGACACAAACACAGAAGACAAGCCACCTTCCCCCTCCTCCCGAGAGACAGGCAGCCATCAGCGAGTCACCCCAGTTCCTGGCCCACTTCCCTGCTTATACAGGACAAGACTGTCAGCTGATGTGGGCGAGTCCACATCTGCCACCCACCGGGGCCACAAAGACAAGCTGAGAAGTGTCCTCAAGGAAGGAATATCCAGAGCTGCCTTCAGGCCGGGGGCCGTGCCTAGACCTCCTCTCTCTAGCCTCAGCCTTGCCTAAGTGTCTGCATCTCCCCACAGCAGGCTCCCCATCAGCAAGTACCCGCTGTCAACACCGTTCCGTTGGCCCAGGTCTACACTGCCATAAGACAATGTCATTCACGAGACACCAAGGTTACTGCATACATATAAAATTGCATTACTCTCTTCATGTTAAAAGGTCATCCACACGACAAAGTGCATATCACTCACGGTGCCCCGGGCATCGTGCAGAGTACTAAAGACACACGGATGAATGAAAGCCTTCTGGGCTTCCCCTTATTGGATCTATAATCGTGGCCAACGAGTTCATGTTCCAGGTTACAACCTAAACGCAATGAACTGTCCCCACAACCCCTCCTCCTCTCCTACCCCAACATGCCAGGAAGCAACCCGGTGCAGAGGAAAGAGTGAGGGCCCAGGACTCAAGAAACCCAGGCTCCCTCTGTTAATCACCTTCCAGGGTCGCCCTGGGCAGGCCACTTGGCTTCTCTAGGCCTCAGTTCCCTCATCTGCGACTTAAAAGCCTACCCTGGAAAAAAACGGAGGACGGGGGTGCCTGGGTGGCTCAGTGGGTTAAAGCCTCTGCCTTTGGCTCAGGTCATGACCCCAGGGTCCTGGGATCAAGCCCCGCACTGGGCTCTCTGCTTGGCGGGGAGCCTGCTTCCTCCTCTCTCTCTGCCTGCTCTCTGCCTACTTGTGATCTCTCTCTGTCAAATAAATAAATAAAATCTTAAAAAAAACAAAACAAAACAAAACAAAAAAAACGGAGGACTGGTGCTTATGGAGGCAGACTTCAGGGCCACACACAAGGGCTGCTTTAGAAGCCACGTGCTGGAGGCCTTATGGACGATGCTGGCTGCCTGCCTTTAGCAACGGGCCGGTATCAGAGGTGTTCGCCTCAGTGGGCTGGCCCAGGTCTCCCTACCAACTGAGTCCCCTGAAGTCCACACATGCTCCTTCCTCCCCCTCGAAAATCCACACCCCCACCCCCAGTCCCAAGAAGAGTATCCGAGTAGTTGCTGGATCTGGTTGCACTTCTCTGCGTTAGGGCAGCGACCTTTAAAGAGAGAGAACTCTGAATCATCAAGACATGAATTTAAGCCAAACTCACGAGGGAAAGAAGTTAGGAGAAACGAAGGGGGAAAATATCTGACAAGCAGGCGCCAACAAGCTTTTGACCCGGGATGAATGCATCAGTATTAACAGAGACTTATTCCTGAACACGATCTCTCTGGGGATGAGGTCAGAGAGGGCAAAGAAGGAGTTTTTCCACTCGCCCCGCTGTCCACAAGTGGATTTCCTTCCAAGCCTTTCAGCTTATCTATTGTACTACAGGCCTCGTGCATTTTTCACAAGACTCTTAGAATTACCAAACAAATTGCTGGAA
Source organism: Mustela lutreola (assembly GCF_030435805.1). NCBI lineage: Eukaryota > Metazoa > Chordata > Mammalia > Carnivora > Mustelidae > Mustela > Mustela lutreola. Next base: position 142,173,654 of record NC_081296.1, read on the forward strand.
GGGTGAGCGCCCTGTACCATTTTATCACCACTCAGAAGAAGAAAGGCCCAAACGGTCTCCATGGCAAATGGTAAACACATGCTCCTTTAGAGCGTCCACCGCAGAACACCTACAAAGGGAGCCTGGACATGACCAAGGGCCAGCCCGGCTCGAGGCAGACTGAAAAGTGGGGAAAGCAGACACAGCCCCCCGTCAGGGGGCCAGGAGGAGGGCTAGAGAGCGCAGACTGTTTGTGGAGGGGACAAAGGGGCAGAGGCCGGACAAGTGTCCCCGGCCCCCTGCCCCCAGGCCCGAGGGATGATGGTGCCAGGAGGGACCCGGAGCCCTCTCTGCTGGGCTGGAGGAAGTCGACGCTTCCCCAACTGCAAGAGTGAGCCCAATGAAAGGATCAGGGGTGCCACAGATGCCATTTCCTCTGTGGTTCCATGTACAACAGGAAACAAGCTGGCAGATGCAAGGGTTTGCTCTTATCCAACAGAAAATGCAGGCAGAAGCCCCAAGTTCAAATCCTGCCTCTCACACTTACCCTATATCTGTGAAAGAGAAACTGCAGTTTATCTCTGAGATTCTGTTTCCTGGTGTGCCAAATGGGCATTTTTATTCCCAAAGACTCACCTATCTATTAGAGAGTGAGCGCACACACGTACACACATGAGAGGGGCAGAGGGTGAGGGAGAGAGAGAATCTCAAACACACACACACAGACACCCCGCCCCACCCTGAGTGTGAAGCCTGACCTGGGGCTCCATCTCCTGACCCTGAGATCATGACCTGAGCCAAACTCAAGAATTGGGACACTTAACCAAATGAGCCACCCAGGCGCCCCTGCATTTTAAATAAAACCCATCTCAGGGAGCTACTCTGGGCAACAAGACCCGGACTGGAAAAAAGAGGATTCTTGCGGCTGGACAGCACGTGGGCTCTTAGTACCATACCTGGCCCAAGGTCTCTGAGCTCAACCAGCCATGCCCCATGCAGCCGACTGTGGGGCAGGCCAGCCCTGCACCTGGGGAGAACGACAGGGCTCTTCCGGATGGGGTCAACCCTCCCACTGACGCCCGAAGCACCACACAATCCCCTGGCCTACGGCAGTCCAGGCTGCAGGGCGCATCCCTCTGCAGACAGGTCCTGGCAGAGCCCACCATGCCAGTGGCACCCAGCCAGCCGGTCCCTTACGGGGGCGTGGAGAGAAGCGCCCGTGCCCAGTTCCCGCCCCCTCAGTTCTCAGACATAGGGGACTTTCTGCCCCACCCCCACCCCCCAACCACTGCAGGCCCCTTTTTAGAAAGCGGTGATTCATTTTTTTGGGATACATACTGAAATTATTTACAGATTAGATACGATGCCTAGAATCTGCTTCAAAGTAACCAGGCATGGCGGATGGTGAGAGACGTAGGTAAGGCAGAGGAAACAAGAGTGGTCGCACGGGGCTACTTCGTGAAGCTGGGTGGCGGGACGGGGGAGGGCGCTGCAGCCTCTTCTCCAGTATTTTTAAACTTTGTGTAACAAAAAAACTGGGGACAGAATGGAAGGGAGGGGTGAAGTAACCAGGTCCTCCCTTTCTTCAAGCCCACACACCCCTATAGTTGTGCCAGAGACCGATTCAAACACCAACACTATCTTTCCCAAAGGAGCAGGAGGCAGCCAGCCAGATGGGAAATGCAGTGAGAGATTATGGAAAAGATAATAAATAAAAATAATCATCACCATAATTTTTAAATAACAGCAGCCACCATTTACCTAGGACTGGCTGGCGACGTGCGCATTGCTGGGAAAATACTCTTTTTTAAGCACGGTGTCTTTTAATATAAAAATACGATGAGGTAAGAGCTCAAACTATAGAACTCGTAGAAGAATGCATGGGTTTACCTCTTCATAGCCTTGAATCAGAGAGCCATTTCTTAAGATACGGTACCAAAAGTAGCAAAGAAGAAATAAACTGTATGTTCGCAACATCAGGAGCTTGTGCAAGTCAAGGACACCACTCACGTGAGACCTGGCAGAGCCTCACCTTGTGGTGCTCGCGACCCAGCCACTGAAAGGCCATCAGCCAGCACAGCCTAACCGTTAACCTCCGTGGCAGGACTGGGCAACTCAGGCCCAGTGGACTGTTCCAGTAGGGTCGGGGGAGCTGGGATAGAAGCAGCAGCACCACACAGAGCCCTGGAAGCCCCTTTTCCTCTCTAGGCCTCTGGCACCTCTGTAAGGTGAAGGCCAGTCCTGTGAAGAGGGGACATGCATTGGAGCCAGAGGCGGTGAGAACTGGGGCAGAATCCCGCCTTCCCCGCCTGTGACTCTGCCTCCAAAAGCCTCGGTCCTCATCTGTAACATGGGGACCAGAGCAGTTCCTACCTCACAGTATGTTTTAAAAAAAAAAAAACAAAAACAAAAACAAAACAAAACAAAAAAAGGGTTTATTGAGATAGATTTCAAATACCATGAGATTTACCCACTTACAGATTATAGTCCAGGGATTTTAATACGTCGACAGAGCTGTGCAACCATCTGCACGGTTAATTTTAGGACATTTTCATCACTTCAAAAGAAAAAAAATAATCCGTATGTTTCAGCTCTCCGTTTCAATTCACGCATTCCCCCCCAGCCCCTGGAAACCATTTCTGTCTCTACAGACTTGTCTATTCTGGACATTTCATACGAATGGAATCAAGTGCGGTCTTTTGGGACTGGCTTCTTCCACTGAGCGTAATGTTTTCAGGGTTCATCCCCGCTGTGACACAGGTCTGAACAACGCTCCACCGTGTGGAAATACCAGATCTGTTCATGCGTTCATCAGGGGACAGGTCTCTGGCTTGTTTTCACCTTGGCGTTACTACGTGTAGCGCTACGATGAACATCTGGACACAGGTTTCTGTGTGGACTAATGTTTTCATCTCCCTTGGATTACACAGCGGATATTCTTGGGGTAAGAATGCAAAAGATCACAAAACTTCTCAGCCGCTCAAGCACAGAGGTTCTAAAGGTAGCAATCACAGAAATCTACCACGGTACACAAAAGAAACCAATTTTCTGATTTTCCAAAGCTGCAGTCACACAAAATAAACGCCAGATTTGATTCTCAAAGCAATCTCTGTGACCTGTAGCATAAACAACTGTATTTTTATTCCCATTTTATAGATGAAAAAGCTGAGTCTCTGACCGAGGCAAAGTGACCGGCTCAAGGTCACATAACCAGCTGGGGCTCTGCCAGAATTCGAAACCTCCCGTTACAAGGTCAACCCCACAGCTTCTGCAGTGCAACCCTGTCACCTACCCCAACAAGTTATGTGGCTAAAGTGCTTTTTAATTCCCACAAAGCCTAAGGACCATTTTTGAACCTAAGTGCTGGATAACCTGTGCACAATTCCATCAGACAGGTCTAGAACAGGAAAGAGAGGACCAAAGCCTGGGGCCAGCAAGGGGTAGGGGGTGATGGTTGAGAGGAAAGAGGCTGAGAGCTGTCCAGACCTCCCGTGGACGGAGCAGCCTCTACCGGGTCTCTGGGGGAGGCTGGCTATCTGAACGAGAGCTTCCTGAGTATTTGCACTTACAGAACAAATCTTATGCAAGCACTGCAGCAAGAGTGAGCCCCGCCTATGTTCCAGAACTCTCCATCTCCAGCGATGTGGGACAGGAAGCTGCACAGGGAAGGCTAAAAAAGGAGTCACATGTAGGGCTGGGCAAGCTAAGTGCCAGGTTCCCCTGCCAAGCATTCTGCACGTTAACCTGAAGGCTGGAGGGAGAGGAGGAGGTGGTTTCTAGGAGGAGAATTAGAGGACTGAAACCCTGCCGGCCAGGAGCAGTGTGGGAGGACCAGGCTGGAAGCCACTGATGGAACAGGGATTTGAGAGCATTAACTTGTTGGAGAAAGTTCATCTCCAGCCTCCTTCCTTCCAGAGTCCCTATTCCCCACCCCCCAGGAAGAGGTCTTATGAAGAGGACAGCAGGACAGCAGGTCCTCACTGAGAATGCAAAGAGAAAAAAGGGGCAGGGCAGGTCGGGAAAAGGCAGGGAAGGAGTGGGGAGCCCATGAGTGGCTCTAGGGAGCAGCTCTGCTCTGTTGTTTGATCTGGTCATGGATAGGCGGTGTATCTGGTTTGCAAAATTCATGAAGCTGCTCACTTATGTGTATAGCTTTCTGTGTGTATTATCTTCAACGCATTAAAAAAAAAAAAAAAAAAAAAAAGATAAAGAATAAACCAAAGCACCAGACTATTCAAACAGCAAGGACCTGCTCCAGTCCCCGCTCTGCTGTGTGGCCTGCCTTACACTTACACTCTCTGGGACTCCAGCCCCCCGTGCGGGGTAGATCAAGGATGGAAAAGGGGGGCACCCAACCACCACACCTCCCTGGGGCCGCGGCAGCCATCACCACCAACTGAGGCAATGATCACTTGGGGACCACAACAGCCTTCTGCACTAACCCCAATGGGATTCAGAATCCTGATCATCACTCAGTTCCAGAAGTCAGACAAGCATGGGCACCCAAGACGAACCCCACGTGCCATGCACAGAACAAACGCTCCAGGCTGATTCCTTAAGACCCCATGAGTCAGAGTTTGTGTGTTTCCGTGAGCGCTCAGTCACCAAAGAGATGCTGGGGAAGACCTGACGTTCTTCCCTGTGGCTGTTAAAAATTACTCACCAGGCTTTTATGGGAAAAGAGGTAACCTTGGGCTTACTCAGCATAATCTCACTCCTTCTGACTCTTCCTGAGAGCACAGCCCCAGCCCAGACCTTCCAGTTGATGGCCACAAAGGCTGGCCTTTGAACTCACTCCTTCCACACCAAGTGGTGGATGAAAGACAGGAAACATCCAGTTCCTAAAAAAGTCTTACCACTGTGATGGAAGTCCTGGCAAGAAGCCAGAAGGAATTATTATTAATAATTACAGTAATAATGGTAATGATAGCAGCTAACTTTTCCAGAATGCTCACCAAGTACCAGACTGTTGTACACACTTTCAGAACAACCCTAGGCAGTAGGTCCCATTAGCAGCCCCATTTGACAGGTAGAGAAACTAAGGTTCTGAGCTCCTCGGTACCTGGCCCAGGCTCTCCCAGGATCCAGGCCATCTGGTTCCAGAGCCCTCTAGCTGGCAAGACAAGGCATAGGGGGCCCTGGCTAAAGGAGAGGCATCTCAATTTTAGCTACAACTAGAATTTCTCATGTGCATTCTTTTAAAATTTATGTTGAAGAAAGAAAACTAAGTCTTTCTCACAGTCAGCCAACTCAAGCCTAGGCTGCGAAGCACCCCAGCAAAAATGGCAACAGAGCTCCCAAGTTCCTTTCCCAGAAGCAGAGTCACAGATGGTCAGACCTTGTGAGACCTAAGGTCCCTTAGTCCAGCCAGTCTTTTCAGAAAGAAGAAAGAAGCAGAAACTAGCCAGAGGTCACATGGGGAAGGGGCAGAGATGAGACCATGACCGCATATGCTCCTTCTACTACCCCAGGGTCCTCTCTGGCTCATTCTATCCCAAACGTCCCAAGGAGCGACCACAGTGGGCTAGAGTCTCTGCTTCCATTCCCAACCCTGGATCACAGACAAACTAGCAACCACCAGAAGACAGCCACTCTTAGGAGAGTACAAAAATGACATGACCAGACGCTAGAGCCCACAACGGTCTCTGGGATGAAGATCCACGTGGCACTGAGGGAAGATATATGTAGGATTTGAACGCACAGAATGCCTGCAGCGGACAGCTGCCGAGTGGAGTAGGACCAGCGGGAGGAAGACTAATAGATGAAATGGTGTCCTGGGCAATCATACCTTCAAAGGCATGGTACTCTTCTGCAGAAAGTGAAACACGTTCCTGGGAGATCAGCTCCGCATGATGAGGTCATGACCCATGCTGAGCAAGGACTGCTGGGCAGGACCACTAACGAACGCTCTGGGCAGACTACTGAAGCCATGAAATCAACATGATTTCATGTTCATGGACATGAAATCAACTGAAGCCAGGGCCAAATGTCCCCCAGGCAAAGCCTTCCTGGCACCACCCAGAATACCTGTCTGTTCATTACACCCTACAGAAAACCGCAGAGAGCCTGAGGAATCGATGCTAGACCTAGGTATCTTGGTGCAACACAATGTGCCAGGCAGCCAACCTCGGCCCTGGCTAAACCAAAGCACCCATGGCTATTCAAGAATCATGGGCCAGGCGTCTGAAGAGGTAGCCAGGTCTGGCATAGGGCTGGGGCTAGAGATTCATGCAGCTAACCTGTGGGCCAAGAGAAGGCTGTGACTGCATCCAGTACATACCAGGGGCAGGATTGCCAAGTCCAGCCACATAGGATGACATTCACGTAGTCTGCCACTGAGCTGTGTAGTACACAACCTATGTAACAGTCCCTGACCATCAGCCAAGGCTTAAGCCTTCCAATCACTGGCTGAGCACCTCTTTCCACCCAGCACCACCTGGCTGATCCCAATTCTAGCACACGGACCCTAAGACACTGCAAAAGTTAAGGCAAAGGCCGTCAAGAAGTTTCGGTTCAGGGCTCCTGGGTGGCTCAGTGGGTTAAAGCCTCTGCCTTCAGCTCAGGTCATGTTCCCAGGGTCCTGGGATCGAGCCCCATGTCAGGTTCTCTGCTCAGCAGGAAGCCTGCTTCCTCCTCTCTCTCTGCCTGCCTCTCTGCCTACTTGTGATCTCTCTCTGTCAAATAAATAAATAAAGTCTTTAAAAAAAAAAAAAGAAGTTTTGGTTCAAGTCTTAACACTGACATTAACTTTATGCGTCCTGAAAACCACTTAAATCATTTGTACCTCAGTTTTCCCTCCTATAAAACAAGTAGGCTGGAATAATGCATTTTTATAATATCCTTTCTGACTCTGAAGTCCTAGGATTCTTGGATGCTGTGAAGAGATAAATGAATGAAAAAACCTCTCAGGGCCCTGGAGTCTAGGACCTGCGTCCCTCGGGCATACACAGTGCAGTGACTGAGCAGAACCCAGTCTCGTTAGGACAGTGACATGCATGCCCATGACAGCGGAGGAAAGAGAGTGAGCAGGACAGCCACACGAATGACAGACGGCTAAAGGCTCTGCATCAGGGACAGACATCAGTTCCCCAGATCAAGCAAGACCACACATACCCAGACCGCCTTTTAGAGCAGCCACTAAGAGGACTCCCCAGTTCTCATGGACTCAGCCCTGGCATGGGGAAGGCACCTCCTCCCCTGCCACGTCTCTAACTTTTCTAAAATGGCTCCTTGAAGAGAGCGGGGCTGCCATGTCCTCAGCCACCTTGATCCTATTCTGGAGGTCGCCAGTGTCTGAGCACTCAGCCTGAGGCCTCCCAGAGAGCAAGAAGCCAGGAAGGGAGGGAGCCCCTAAGTGTGCACGCTCGTGTGTGTGTGCGTGTGCGTGCATGTGCACACCAGAGCCGGGGTACCTCTGCAAGCTCAGGGAGGCTGCATTCCCCCCAGCCTCACCAGGAGCTCCTAAGTGCAGAGAGATGCAGGGAACGATCCTGTCACCACACGGGACGCACAAGGGTATGGGTCAGGGCACTAATCTAGCCGTAGGCGGAGGGAAGCGGAGTAGAAGCAGAAGGGCAAGAGAGAGGGTTTCCGGAGGCCAGGGCGGCTGAACCACCAAGGGTCACCGGCATGGACCACGAGGAGAACAGGCATTCCAGGCAGAGGGGACAGCACAAGGAAAGGCGTGGGTGGGGGGAACCCCTCATGACTGGGGAGACGAGGTCTCAAAGAGCAGTTTACGTAAGGCAGAAAGCAGGACAGACAGCGGGAGACACAGCAGCCAGGGCGTCTGGACATGATCCTAAAGCAACAGGGTCTCCAGCCGAGGAGGGGCGGGGCTGGCTTTGACCTCTGCAGTGACCTGTCTGTTGGCATACGAGGCCCAGGGGCTGAACTTGGAAGGGACAGAGCTGGCATTAGAGGCATGGGTGCCAGCCTTTGCCATTCCAGAAGGACCGAGACACTGCCTGACCTCTGGCATGATTTGTCAGAGCCAGAGAAAGGAAAATGATGTGCTCTGCCCCTCAGCCTGGTTGCTCTTCAGACCTGTTATTTAAACCCATGAACCCAGGCTGGGGTGGTCAGGCCCCCACAGCACTGGGAGCTCAGAAGAGAAGGCAAGGTGTGAACACGTGAGTGCCAGACAGAAGCGAGGTGGCCTGGGGTCAAGGTCCAGACAGGCTGCATGAGCCTGGCACAGACGCTGCCCTCGCCAGGGCCCTGAGCACCAGCAGCAAACACTACAGAATGGGGAACCAGCTAGGGGTGCAGCCCCCTATTTTCCAGAACTCATGGCCAAATTCAACTGATGAGAAGAAACATGTCCAAAAGTGGAGGAAGGTGACGAGGTGGCCGAGTGGTTAAGGCGATGGACTGCCAAAAGTGGAGGATGACGGACCAGCTCTAGGTTGGTAGGAGTGTAACCGGCTCGACTCTATGGGAAGAAACCGGACACCAGCAAAATCAAGAACACATGAACTCGGCATCTCTACTTCCAGGTATCTATCCCACAGAACTCCCTGCGTGTGCACACGGACACATGTACTAGGGCATTTCATCACCAAGGCATGTTCCAGAAACATCAGTAGAGAGCTGATTAAGGGAAGGATTTAAGACCAGTTAATGGTATATCATGCAGCCATTAAACAGAATGAGGCAGCCCGAAGGGCTGATGCAAAATCATTTCCCAGATCTACTGTGGGAACAACGGCTTTGTGTGGGGAACGGAAGACCATCTTTGTTCGCACACAAAAAGGCTCAAGGTCCCGGGGAACCGACGGCTGCACCAAGATGGGAAGTGGCTGGCTGGGCAGCAGAGGTGGTGGGGGAAGACCCTGACATTACCAAGACCAGTCCGTCAGGACCGGTGAGAGCCACCCACCGACGACACAGGGAAAGCCACGCCTAAGGAATGCACCAGAATCATAGTCCACGAGATGATGGCGATTTGCTGTCCCAGACGGGGCATGAGGTGGGAGAAACACTGGAACATTCATGAAGGGCACAGCAGGCTTCCACGGAGCAGAACACCAGCAATAACCACCCCCACACCCGTCCCCGCCAATGAACAGAACAGTCACAGAAAAAGGGGCTCGGAGGGGACAAGAAGCCAGAGCCCCAGGCCCCAGACTCCAGAATGAGCTGTACAGACTCATACCACTGACAGGGCCCAGGGGAGCCCCTTTCTGGATGAGGGAAGATGCTTAGACAGTGCTGTGTGGAGCAGGGCTGGGCCTGAGCACCCCTAAGAGCAGGTTCTCCTGGGTGTGCGACTCTGCATGCCCGCCTCAGTGTCCCTAACGGGCACCCCCATCCCAGAGCCGGCTGCCCCCCATGGCTGACTGTCCACCTGGGTCACCCCCAGACAGTCTCACATCACGTGCCTTGCTCAGTCACCGGCGAGCACCCTGAGCCCGACAGTGTGGTCCTGACAGGTGAGAAACTTGTTCACAGAGCGGACAGAAAAGTCCACGCATGAGCTCCCGCCAAAACATATCCCCAAATGCTGAGGAAGAAAGAGCTGGAAGTAAACAGGCTGCTCCATTATCTAAGATGGCAAATGCCTTCTCCTTGCCCTTCCCAGCACCCCCCAAAACCATGGAAGACAGTCCCTCCCTCTCTGTCCCCAGACTGCAGCACCAAACCTGTAAGTGGGCTCTCCATCTTCCCTCAGCAGGAGGCTGGCACAGGGCCGGGCTGGACTGTCCACCCAACGAATGTCCCATGCCCTGTTGCAGCGCCATGGCCCTACTCAGGTCCTCTGGAGCCGGGGAAAGGACCCCCAGGGCTGGGTGCTGGTCAGAACGCGTCCCCTCAAAGGCCAACACTAAACCAGGACAGACTAGCACCTCCATTCAGGGATCCCTGTGGGGGACCGGACGGGGTCCCAGCAGTCCCGGGGCCCACCCGTCAGAGCCAGCAGCTGGGCAATGTCAGGACCAGACAGAGGCAGCGGCTGCTTGGGCCCCGTGCTCCTTAAGCACCTGTGTTAACACCCCTCTGCATCCCTGCCACACACGGCCCCCACAAGCACACCCCCTCCATGCCCACATCCCCCTACAGGCACCCCCCAGGTGGCTCCAGTGAGCTGTGGAGCCGCCCGTGCCCTTGGGCCACGGGCCACTTCCCAGGACAAGGCCACAGGACTGCTCAGCGGCCCCACCCACCCACCCGCACCCAGCCCTCCAGCCAGACTTGAACTCTCAGTTCCCAGAACCAACGGAGGCCTCCCCAAGGCCCACAGGCTCCCCAGGGCTCTGCTGGGTGTGCAAGTGTTACTCACAGAACTCAGGGTGCCCAGCCTGCTGTCAGCAGGGCGGGTGGGTGGGGGGAGTCATCGGGGAGCAGGGCAGAGTCTGCGAGTGCTGCTGAACTCGGAGAAAACCAGGGGCAGCTCTACCCAAACATGCCTTGGCCGCTCAACTCCGCACTCGGTGCCCCCAGCCGCACCCCCCCAGGCTTCCTAGCTTCCAGGAGGAAGGCTCAGCTGCCCCACCACACAAGCACCACACGCCCGTTACACATCCCCCCTCCTCCCCAGCAGGAACCCTGGTTCAGAAGGTGACAGACTCCCCTCGGCACCCTGCAGCCTCCCTCTAACCCGCAGCCGTCAGGCTCACTAGGTTCCTCCAATCCACCCACCCGGCCCCCCACCGCCTTCTTCAGGGTCCTCAGACCTCTGGGCCTGTCTGGCCAAAGGACGCTGTCCCCTGGCTTGCTCCCCACCAACAGACCTTTCAGGCCTCAGCTCAAACGTCAACTCCTGAGAGAGGCTGCAGGACCAGGTGGTAAGAACTTCCCTGACATCTACCACAAGCCCCAATTTTTCTTACTCCCAGAACTTTCTGTAACTGGAGACCGTGTTACTTTTTTCTCTGCTTGCTTGTATTTTGTGTGCATTCCCTCCCTCCCACCCCACCCCCACACACCCAAATACAATTGTGTGGGGGCAGGGGCTGAGTCCGCCTGATGTGATATATTGATTACTGTATCTGCCGTCTTTGAAGAATTCTGGCACACAGTAAGTGCTCAATTAAGACTTGGCTGAATGAATGAGATAATAGCTCTGCCATGACTGATCTTGGAGATCAATGAACAGACTGAGAGACACAGGCCAGGTCAGGGGCTGGAAACCGGGGGTTGCGAGAGAACGGAGACAGTAGGCGGGGACCCCAGCAGCAAGGGGCTCAGGGAGGTCCTCGTGCCTCAGAGGACCGAGGTCAGCAGAGGCCAGCTTGGCTGGTGAGCAGCTTTGTGACTGACCGCAGGAAGGCGAAGGAAACCGCAATGGCTTTATCGTGAGCACGCAGCCCACACGAGAAACACGGAAGCAAGTCAGGAAGTCATGGCCCCAAAACAGGCCAAGAGGAGAATGGCAGAAGGTGACCTTTCTATTGCAGGTATTGTTGAAATAAGAGCCCATGAGACTTCAGTCCCCTGGTCTGAGATCCCAATCTCCAAGACCCAGCTGCATCCAGCAAGGCCTCCGTATCCACGCTTTTAAAACAAGAGTGGCTCCACTTATGGGTGGAAGCCGTCAGAGCCGCTGCGCTCTGAGAAAGGCAGGGGTCTCAACCAGGCGCAAATTTGCCCCCCGCCCCCCAGAAGCCATTCAGCAACAGGCATTTTTGGTTGTCACGATTGAGGGTGGTGGAGGCCAGGGATGTCGCTGAACACTGTACCATGCACAGGACAGCCCCACAATATAGAATCGTTCAGCCCAACACGTCACAGTGTCAGAGCTAAGGAACCCTGAAATCACATGCATAAGTTCTTTCTTCAACCTTGGATAACTTTACTATTAATAAACGTTAATATTTCTAAAACCCAGCATACCTCAAACCCTGTGCCATAAACCGCGGACGGCCCACACGCCGCTGTGAGCTGGGTCAGAGCTCAGGCTTCCGGGGCAGCTGGCCAGCTCGGTGGGGAGGGGCTGGAAACAGGGTCATGAAGTCGTGGACCTGCCTGGGGGACCGGTCTTCCGCTCTCCGCAGGAAAGGCCCCGCAGACAGCCGATGGCACTCGACAGCACCAACCCCACGGGGACCAAGAATGACTCACTACCCCCGCCTGATCTGGGCCCACAATGGGCAGATTGTGCGGCCATCTCCACCACTGGGGGAGTGGCCTTGTCACCCGGGGCAGGAGTCCTGAAGAGCCTGACCTCATGGCCACCCCAGGCCAGGACCTGTCTTCTAAGGCCAGGGCCACTGCCAAGGCCCAGTCCTGACTTCCCTGGTGTCTGCTGGCTGCTGTCCGTCACCGCGTGGCCCCAGCTGTGTCAGAGGCAATCCCAGACGGTGACCTCTTCCCTCAGGTGACCCTGAGTCGCTGGCCCTTCCCCCCCCCGAAGCTGCTGGCCAAGGCTGCTCTGAGGCCTACTTGGAAGAACTGTGAGCAAGAGACAATCCAGCCTCGGTGGTGCTCTAGCTGAGCAACCGTAGGCGAGTGTCTTAACTTCCTTGGGCCTGTTTCCTCACCTGAAAAAGGGGGAAGTAAAAATTCCATTCTCCCAGGGACTGACCTCTGCACAAAATGAGATAAGAGATGCGGAGTGCCCAGAGCACAGGAGGCCAGCTGGGACCTGCTCGGGAAGCGTGGCCTCTCACGGGCCTCCACGGAGACTGCGCGAATCCATCGCCGGCACCTCCAGCCGGGAAGCCCACATGCCACTAAGCTCTGCTCCCAAAGAGAAACTCACTTGATTTTTGTCGGGTTTAGATGTTACCTCCCGAATCAGGTTAGAAGGCCCAGAACCACAAGATCATGCTGCTCCTGCTTCCACTCCATCCTCCCGCGTGCGGCACCAAGCCCCAGGCTGGCGGCCGCCCAGTGAACAACTAGAGTGGACAACTAGAGCCGGTGCAGCTGTGAAATCGTTTCTGACCCCCAGGGGTCGGGGGCAGAGCGGAGCCATGGTCCCGGGGGTGATCACTGCCGCTCACGACCACCGCCTTTTGGGTGGGGACGCTGCAGCAATCAAGGTCCTATCCCACACTGTCATCCTGGCACGTGCCCAGGGAGGCAGGCAGGGCCCCCGAGGCCCTGGTAGGTAGACTGGTAAGAGGCAGAGCTGGGCATAGTACCAAAGTCCCTTGACCTCCACCCAGCCCTGCCTCCAGTCACTGCCCATCTCTGGTCCCAGCACAGAGGACACCTGTCATCTGGGACATTTTCAGAACCACCATGTTGCTGATGAGTAGTGCTGATCACAGACACTCTTAAGAGCCAGGGTGTGCTTCGCGGGGTTCTCCTCCTCCTGCCACGACGACCTGTCTGCAGCCGCTCTGTCACCCCAGCTCCCGCCCATGCAGTGGGGCCCAGTCGACCCTCCGATGATGGCGTCGCAGGCAGAAATGAGCCTGGGCCGGGCTGGAGGAGCCGCTTGTTACTGCTGTGAGCCAGTCCTCATACCCTGTCACAGGAAGGACCTCAAAAGCCATCCCCTCCGCCCTGCCCCAGTGTCAGAGGAAACTGGAGTCTACAGCCAGCCTGGGAGGCAGGGGCAAGTCACACACCGGCCAAGGCCCACAGAGGCCCCTCCTGAGCTCCAGGACCGACAAGCAGCCGGCACAGTTAGCGCACGCGGGTCTCCGGCAGCCCTGGGAGGCAGGGACGCCGCCTGCCCCTATTTTAGAGATAAAGGAACGGAAACACAGGAGAAATGAGAAGACACTCCCAACGCCAGCGGGGAGAAGTGTTGGGGGGTACCTCTGGACCCAGGCTGCAGGCTCTGACATCAGTGTGCCTAACCGCTGTGCCCTGGGGGGGCGAGAGCCCGAAGGAGGAAAGCGGCCAATTCGCAGACTCCAGACAGCGACACGCGGGACAGAAGCAGGGCTGCGGGGAAGACCCCCAGGTGACCAAGAAGCACATGGAGAGATGCCCGCCATCGTCAGCCATCAGGGAAATTTAAACCAAAACTCCAAGGTGCTCCCTCACACCCACTAGGATCGCTAAACTCAACATGAGATTAAGTGCTGGCGACGAAGTGGAGACGCTGAAAGCTTTCTGCACTGCTGGCGGGGATGGAAAACAGTGCCGCACGAGGAAAACCAGGCTGGGGGTTCCCCAACCTCGGAAAACGCCCCCACATGACCCAGCAGTGCCCCACCCCCCACGTGTATTCCCACAAGAAAGGAGAACATGTATAGAAGAGCTTACAGCAGTGGGGTTTTTTGTTTTTGTTTTTTTGAAGAGAGAGAGGGACGCCTGGGTGGTTCAGTCACTTGAGGGTCTGCCTTCACCTCAGGTCATGATCTGAGGTCCGGGGATCGAGTCCTACTTGGGGCTGTCTGCTCAGCAGGGAGTCTGTTTCTCCCTCTCTCTCTGCCCCTCCCCCTGCTCACGCTCTCCCCTTGTCTCTGAAATATGTAAAATCTTTAAAAAAAAAAAAAAGAGAGAGAGAGAGAGAGGCAAAGAGAGAGAATCTTAAGCAGACTCCACGCCCAGCACAGAACCTGACATGGGGCTCGATCTCACAACCATAAGGTCATGACCCGAGTGGAAATCAAGAGTCACGCTTCACCGACCAAGCCGCCCAGGTGCCCCAGCAGTGCCATTCCTGAGAGTCAGAACATGGAAACAACCCGTCAGCTGATGACGAACACACAGTGTGTGTCTCCAAATGGAATGTTACTCAGCCATCGGAAGGACGGAAGTGACGATTCATACTATGACACGCGGCGGGGCTGGCAGGGCGGGGGGTGGGGGGGGGGTGGGGGGGGTGGTGCCTGGAAAGTCTTATGCTAAGTGACAAAAGGAAGTCACAGCAGCCAAGTATTCTAGGACTCCATTCACATTAAAGTCCAGAATAGGGAAAGCTATCGAGATAGAAAGTGGGGGCTGTCTAGGGCCAGCAAGGGAGGTGATAGCAAAAGATTTGGGGTTTGGGGGGGAAATTACGAAAATGTCCTACAATGGACTGCACAGATCTACGAATACACTGAAACCCATCAGACTGTACACTTCAAGTGCGTGAGTGGTGCGGTATGTGAGTTACGGCTCAATAAGCCTGTTTTTCAAGCGACAGGGGAGGGGAGGGGGAGCGGGGCTACTGGAGGTTTATTCTAAAAGCTGCTTCCTTTCAGGTAAAACCGACGTGCAAAGTGTGCGTTCCCTGCCTGCATCCACAAGGTGAGGAAGGAGCATCCTTCCTAGATGCATGTCACAAGTCCGAGAGCCAGCTGGGACCCAAGAGGTGAGTGGGGCGTTGCCACACACGGGCCTATCGGTGCCAGCCTGTCACAGCCCAGGGACCCCCAGGGGCACCGGGATGAGGATGGGGGCACTGCTGAGCCCCCAGGGCATGAGCTCTCTCTTTATTGCAGAAACTGTCAGGCCCCGATGACTATGGTGTCCTCGCTCCTCAGAGTTCATCTTGCCTTGGCAATGGCCTCCTCCTAAGCAGGGCCTCTCTCATGCCAGGGAAATCTGATCTTTTCGCCCTCACCCCTGGCCTGCAGGATAAAGTCCAAGCTCCACAGCCTGGCAGGAAAAAGCCCTCTCCCTCCAACCTGTTCACCCTGCAGCCCCCCCACTGGAGGCATCCCCACATGTACCCGACGGGCAGCACCGTCTGCCTCATGAGCCTTCCTTGGGCCCTTCTTCCAGCTGAAGCCATGTGCTCCCTCCTCTGACCCACCAGGGCGCGAAGCACTGAGCCAGCACCGCCAGCACCGCCAGCACCCTGTCCCTTCACAAACACACGGACACAATTCCTACATGGCAGGAATCATGTGTGGCAGTGGGGATCCCAGTGAGCTCAACATGGGTGCGATCTCTGCCCCTGTGCGGCTAACCCCCCCCGCCGATGGACAGACAGACCGTAGCAACCACTAGAGCATCAGGCACTTCCCAATGAGGAAAGGAAAAGCAGAACCTTATGAGGGCGCCTAGGGTGGTGGGTGTGTCCTCAGAAAGGTCACCAGGGAGGCCTTCCTAAGGGAGGAACACCTGAGCTGAGAGCTAGGGAAGAAGGAGGAATCCCAAGCACGAGGACGGCTTGGGCAAAGGCACTGAGGTGGGCAAGAGTGCAGAGCTGGAGGGCCGAGGTGGGCCAAGGTGAGGATGCTGGGGGGAGGCCACGGGCAGATCACGCAGGCCTCAGGGGCCCGGTTCAAGACTGAATGAAGTCTTCATTATCACTGGGAAGAGAAGGCACAGAACGGTCTGACGCCAGGAAATGTAGTAACCAAGTCTGTGTGTGCCCTAACTCATCACTCTGGGGGCCTTGGGGGCAGTTCCTGGTTTCCCCATCAGCCTCGCCTCCAGGCTAGGTCCTCATCTAGTGCTCACGAAGCACTTACCAATCTTCTAGCTTATCAAGGTGGGGAAGAGCTGTCAGATTAGACTCAGACCTGCCCCCCTTCCTAGCTCCTTCAGGGAAAACCCCAGGAAGATCCACCTAGACAGCCCCACATGCCCCACAGAACATAACCACTGTGACCCTTCTGGGCAATTCTGGGGCTGGAAGGGGCTGCAGGAGGACCACCCCCCAGCCCCTCCTCCCAGGTTGCCTTGGCTGTCACAGTGAGAAGAAGGTTCTCCATGCCCCCCAGAGGAAACAGATCAAGAGGGCAGAGCACCCTTGAGCATTGGGATGGGGACCCTCCCACCACCCCAACCCCACTGGCCTACATGGGCAGGGCCCCCCGCCCAGGTCTGTTCAGTAACAGCTGACCCTTGGGCAGAGCCGCAGCGGCACCAGGCTGCTGGCTCCACATGAACCCTGGGGCAGAAAAACAACTGAATCATCCTGATGATTCTCCAAGCAAAGCTCTCTCGGGGCCAATATTTAAAAAAAAAAAAAAAAAGGCTTGGGGAGGTGGTTTCTATGGCAACCTGTTTTAGTGATCTGCAATGAACCCCAGGCCCACACCCTCCAACCTGTCCTCAAAGGCAGCCAGGAAAAAAGCATTAACCTCTGAGCTCAGAGAATTCCTTTCCATCGCAAGCTGGAGGCTTCATGGAAGCATCCCAGGGGCAGAAAGCTTTAGGGCTGTCAGGAAGACCTCAGAAACACCTCTTCCTCTGCTCACTTCTCCTGGGACCAGAATATGGCGTCTGGAGAAGGCCCTTGAAGATGAGCCCCTTCTGGGCCAAAATATTTCTCTGTTTCCTTAATCACACCAAAGGCAGAGAGGCCAGCTTTGCAAACCCAAGCCCTGGGCTTGGCTTCTCTGCCACGGACCCTGTGCTCCCTACCCACCCCAGCCAACAGCCTCTTGTTAAAGTCTTGCATGAATATTAAAACAAGAACCTGAAAACAAGAGGCATGACCAAGGTCACGTGCCAGTTTATCTGGTCTGGCTCTGAACCCTACAGGTCAACTTGGTCAGTGACTTCGTGGCAGGAGGGAGGCCGGGTGCAGCCGAGCGGGCCTCTCCCCTGGCCCTCACCCGGAGTCCCTCTGTCCCCCTCTTCACCAGCCCCCGCTGTCTGCTCTCTTCCCTAGGCCTCTGGAAAGCTCAGCCTATCACCCTTTTCCCCAAAGGACTGTTCCCTTCACAAAGGAGGAAACGTCCCGGCCTTATCAGATATCCGGCTTCATATTCGAGCACAGAGTGCAGTGAAAATTTATCCCAAAAATACCAAGGCTGGAAGGTTACACTGAGGTCACCTCAGTCGTCTGAGGGCTGGCTGAGTTATGTGTGCCCAGGCTGGGACAGACTCCAGGGACCCAGTCCAAGGCTTCCCGGGGAAATGCACGCAGTGGCTGAAACCCTGAAGCCCCAGGTCCCCGCACCCCCAGCCCCGCCACGTTCTCCTGTAACCTTGTCTTCCACACAGACCGGAACTCGGGGACCCAGTTCTCCTTCACTATTTGGCCACCGCCTGCCCGGGGCTGTGGGCACATGTGTGGTCACGGGAAGTGAAGGATGGGAGCCCCCTGCTCCTCGGGGCAGTCGTTCCCAAACTCCCAGGGGCTGCCAGGGGCTGCCTGGGGCTGCCTGGGGGCTACCGCCCTTGATGCTGGTGAACAGAGCAACATAAGTAATAGCTGCAGCCGCCTGGAAGTCCCGGCTGCAGGAGCAGAATGCCTGCACGCTCAGCAAACATTAGGCACCTCTACATACACAGACATTCACTTCGCATGGCAACCTGGCCGTCCTCAGGACTAGAAACTATCGGCATCCCCATTTTACAGAAAAGGAAACTAAGGCTCACGGAGGTCACATGATCAAAGTGGCCTTGAGCAGTATAAGAACCACTTCACAGGCTTGGCGTAGTGTGCTCTGACCAACGCTGGAGGAGGTTTTCCTGGTCCTGATACCATCTCACAAATAGGAAAACTGGAGTGTAGCGAGGTCAGGGAGGAGCCTTGGGTGCGCCTTGCCCATGGCCCCCAGTCCTATGAAAGCATGAGGGACTTTGGGCCATGGAGAAGACACTGGAGGAGCATCCGCCCCGCCCCCCCCCGCCCCGCCCCGCAGGCGGGGGGGGGGGGGGGGCCACCAGCAGAGCCACGAGCAGGGCACAACTGCTTCTGGGCTGCTTGCACAGGGGAAGTGGGAATCCGTGGCAGATCCGGCCAAGAGAGGGGAGAGCCATGCGGAAGCAAACAAGGGAGGCTGAGGTCACGACCGCGGACACAGGTGGGAAAGAAAATGCTTCAGCAGGAGGGCTACTGTGTGACCAAGGAGGCTAAGGAGAGTCCCCTTGGTGTGGCTACAGAAGGACAGGACATCCAATCTCCAATTATCACACACTGAAAACACGCTCAAGCATCCCTCCCAGTAGGGAGGCCCTCCACGTTTGCTGTACTTCACTGATAATATGACTCTGTTTTTCAAGGGGACGAATCATGGTCTTGCCTCCAACAGAGAAAACACAGGACAAGTCAGTGGGGACAAAGGTAGCACCTCCCAAGGTGGGGGTGGGTCACTGAGGGCTCAAGGCCGTGGGGGGATGGGGGACGAAGGCAGGGAGGAGGGAACAGCCGCCATGCTCAGAGACCAGCACACAGGGGTCCAAGCAGTGAGCATGGGGGGCGGGGGGGGGGGGAGGGGGCGCTGTTCTCCACCAAGGCAGAACCCGGGGAGCTGGGCAGTCTGTTCTACCTCAACAGCCCCCAGGGGTCCCTTTCTCAACACGAGGCAGGAGGGTCCCAGCCCCGGTGCCAACCACGGACCGTGACTGTGTGCTGCGCGGGCAGAGGCCACATCTGGACAGGGCAGCGCTCTGATCAGTAATGCTCCTCTACCCCGGCAGAGCGCGGAGGGTGAGTTGACCACACCCTGGCTGGATCCTCTCTGACACCCAAGGAGACAGAGGCCCTGGCAGGGAGGTGCCCACCCACAAGCACACATGCTGGGAGCAGCAGGACCACGACCCCCGGACTAGACGGCAAGACGGCCGTTGAAGTTCTAAAAGCACACAGGGCCATTCTGGGGCCGTCCCTCCTCACTGTCCTTGCTCACCTGGAACCTGTGCACCAGCTCCAGGGACTGGCTGTCGTTCTGGTCGGCTTCGAGGATGACATCAGTCAGCTTGTGGATGATGACGTCCAGGGGACCCTGCTCCTCAATCGGCCGGCTAAGGTTCAGCTGCCAGGGAAAGGCGGGGAGAACACGGAGAAAAAGAACAACTTCAGCACCTGAGCCACTGCCCGGCTGTCTCCCCCCAACCCACCCCGGCCCGTCCCTGCGGCCCTGGGAGAGCGGGCAGGAGGAAGGCCGGCGCTCACGGGCATTACAAGCAGGACAAAAGGCGCAAACCCATTAAGCTTCTAGAACTCCCCCACGGCAGGCCCTGTGTGTGCATTTCTGTCTCCAAGCCCCCACAGCACCTTGGATACCCAAGACACACACGTGGAACCAAGGCATCTACGGGTTAAGCGACCGTCACCGTGCCGTCGCTATACAGAGAAAACATCTACCGGACACGCACAATCTGCTCAATGACCCCGATGTTTCAGGTCGGAAAACCAGGGCTCTGCGAGGCGAAGCCAAATGACTGAAGTCACATGGCCAGGTCTAAAGTGAGATCCAGGCAGGTACTCTTCCCACGGAACGACGGCCTCAGCAGAGCTGCGATCCCCACGCCCAAGAGGCACCACCCCGAGAGACGGTCAGATGGGCAGTTCGAGCTTCACCTTGAAATCCAGGCTCGTCCCAGACACCGTGAGGGACTGTGGGGTGGCCCTGCTGGCCCTGCTCCACAGGGGGCTCTGTTTTTTCAAGAACGCTGGGTTAGGGAGATCGAATCCCCAGGGAGCCAGACCCACCGGCTGACAGAGCATCAGTGTCACCTGACCCCAGAGCCGGAGCACCTGCCAACAACGGGGCAGCCCGACAGCACGCTCCCTGACCCGCCAGATGTCTGCCGTCCGGCACGCAGCCACCACCAGCTGCAAGACCAGGCCCCTGGAGGCAGCGGCGCCAGCCCGGCACCTGGCTGACCCCCCGGATGGCCTCAGCAGAGGCCAGAGAATGTCACCAGCCCCACCCCCACTCATCCCCCCACCCCCACCCCGCCCCGCAAGCAGAGCTCCCTCCAGGATTCCAGGCTGTTTCCAAGTTGCTAGTGAAGAAATCACAGTGTCCGCTCTGGGTAGGCATCGCACTAGAAACGGTTTTTATTTTCCAACCACGTGATGAAAGGTGATTTCACAAATGAGGAGAGTGGGGAACACAGACTTTTGGAATCCCAGCCCCCCTCACCCCGGGGTCTGACAGCGAGAAAGTGGAGGTGCTCAGATGCAGATCTGAAGCCTGGAGCGAGCTTGCCGTCCAGCGCCAAGCCCTAGCCCCAAGCCCACTCTGGGTCCGGGGAGGCTGGGCTCTACAGCCACGGGCCGCAGGCTGCCCTGTCCTCTGGCTTCTTGCCGAGCGGCCAACGGAGGCACATGAGAAGATGGGGGAGGGGGAGAGAGAGATGTCCGGGTGTCTGCTTCCACCGTCCTCACACCCTCGCCGCGTTTCTGGCACCAGACACCCCTGCGAGCAGGCAGCTCCTCTCCCAAGCCCTCCACTGTCCCCTCAAGCCTGGGGTGGTGACAGTTCACCCCACTGTGGCGGCCGCGCCACATCTCGCTCGCAGCTCTGACCCAGCCCCCACCTTGTTATCCTCTCTTCGTTAAACTCTTGTCTCGTCAAACCTTCCGAGAGTACCAGCTAAGTACCAATACTTAGCTTTCTTAGGTCTTCCGAAAGTACCGGTATCTTTTTTTTTTTTTTTTTTTTTTTGGCCTAACAGAAAGAGATTTCCCCTACTTAAATAAATAAATACATAAATAAATAATCCCACGGACCTCACAATAATACTGAAGGAGTCTCTTCCCACCACAGGGTGACCAGCCTAGATACAATCCAGGACAAGTCCGACTCGCTGAGAAGCCGGCCATTCCTCCAAGGGCTCCCGGATGGAGAAGGGAAGCAGCGCCTGCGGTCCTCACACTCCCACTGTCACAGACCAAGACACCAAGAGGCCAGGGAAGAAAAGTCATGGGGCAAGGCCTGGTGGGGGGCGGGGGCTGGATGCAGGCCCAACAGCAACACCTGCAGGCTGAGTGTGCAGCACTCAGCACTCACACCTGTGCACCAGCCTGGCTCCTCATTCCCTACCACCACCAGGCCTCAGTTTCCCCACCGGGCTTCAGTTTCCCCTCCAATATACACAGGAACTTGGGAGGATCCTTCTGCTTCTGCCCGTGGAGGCGGGATTACGTTCCCATCCAAACCCACTTCCCGGGGAAAACAAGCCAAAACAAGGAACAGAATTGGAAGGAAGGGGAGCAAAGCCAGTGGGAAGTGGTACCCTGAGCAGAGAAGCGCAAATTCTCAGAAGACGCCACGGACGCAAACCTACTTTGGCTGTACCCGCAGCTCCACCATGACGGGTACCACAAATGAGAAGCCAATCTTTTCAGACCGAGGCAGCTAGAAACAGCAACGAGCTGGGTCACACGGGTGAAGCCCCACCCCCACCAGCTTTCACCTCTCCAGGGAGGAGCTTCTGGGTCTCCTGTATGGCAGGAGGGGACAGAAATGTGTCCCAGTGGGTTTGGGGAAAGGAGATGCCCCTGGCTCGTCCCGGCCTGGCACCAGCCTTGGGCCTGCAGACCTGACAAGCAGGGGCTGTTTGGAAAATAAGCTCTCCGCATTCTCGGCCATTCCACGGAAGGTAAACAGTTGAGTTCTGGAAGCCGGCCACCTCCCTTTGTATATTTTCCAAGCATTTTTATGCCAGTAAAACCATTTCATGAGAACAGTAACTTGGGACACACATCAGGCCTGGTTTGGTCCTGGCTTGGCCGTCTGTCACTGCAGCATCTCTGCTGAGACCTGCCTGGAGTGGCCGCTGACTCCAGAAGATTCTCCAGCCCAGCTTCTCCTAAAGCAGCCAGATAAGCCACATTTGCCTTGAAGGGTCTATTCTCCTGCAAAGACCTCAAGGGGATTTGAGTCTCTCCCTGCTGGCTGGGAAGGAGAAGGTGGGCCCTCTGGGGCTGCCACTCAGGAGGGGGGCTCAGACAGGGTCCAGGCACACCACGGGAGAGCAGGCCTGCTCCCAAGGACCCAAGACACTGCAGAGGAGCAGACCCTGGTGGCCCAGGCTTCATTTCACAGATGGGGTGGGGAGGGGAGCTCAGACAGAAGGAAACTCGTTTCAACGTTTCATTTTGCTTTTCTGACCACACTCTGCCCCCAGAAAAAGGGAACTTTCCCAGGGACTTGTTGCGGTCTGCGGAAGGGGTCTGATCTGTCCCTCAGCCAGTAACAAGGAGGTCTCAACGAAAGGGCCGCCCACTGTGGCCAGAGGAGGCCTGTGGGTGCCATGCTTCCAAGTCACGCCACCCTGTGAGGCCAAGGCTGGACGCTGTTCCGCACAGAGCTCAGAGCTCAGGCTTCGGAGCGAACAAGGGACCACTGTTCCCCCTCAGAGACTATGACAGGAGGCTGGCTGGCGGTCAGGGAGGGCGGGAGGAGTTGGGACAAAGGCCTACAAAGCCCAGTGGCTGGAATGTGACCTCTGACTTCTGCAGCAAGCAACCCAGTCACGCCCAGCCCAGGATCCCAGGTGAGCTAGTGTCTGACTGCCCTGTGAGCCCCAGCAGCGGCTCAGAGGGGAGGAAGATGGGCACGGCAGACGCCGGGAAACCCCATCGCAGCTCGGCTGCCCCGGGGCTGGGCAGGTGATGTAACGTCTCCATGCCTCAGTTTCCCCATCCATAAAACGAAGGTGCTTCTACTCCTGACACTTCGTGGGCTGTTTGGGTGGGTTAGAACATTGCATTTGCAGATGTGGCGCAGGGCTGATGCAGAGCGGATGCGGTGGTAACACCGCGGAGTGCTCAGACAACGTCCCGCCGCAGCTCGCTTGCTCATTCATTCGACAAGCATTCTCTGCTTGTCCTGGGTGCCAGACACAGACAGCCCCCACGCTCCCTTCGGGGGGCTGTCCGTCAGTAACAGGACTGTCCGGCGCACTGTGGCAGCAGAACCAAGATACAGCCGCGTGCCGCTCTAGGTCCTGCCTGGGAGACGAGCTCCTTCTCCCCAGAATGTCCCCCGGCCACACACCCCTTTGTCCACACAGGGACCTCGCACTCATTTTCCAAGTCTCAGCTCCACAGTTCAAACCTTTTCCAGACTTCTCAATTCAGTGCACCCCAAACAGGACGATGTGACGGCTGTCTGGTCTCACCCAGAGCCCCAGGACCCTTTGCCTCTCCCTCCACAACTGCAACCTCACTGCCCAAGATAAAGTCATTGCTCTAACTGACCCTGCCATACCAGATCCTGAGATCCCCAACAACCAGCGCTGAGCCTGGCCTCCCCAGGACCTAAACAGTGTCTTGAGGTAAGAGGAGCTTGCCGAATGTGTGCTAAATGCCACTGATGTTTCAAAGAACAAAGTGAACACTGCAGACCAACTAGAAGGCACATTCCACGAAGCGGGGGGATTCCTTCCAGCCATGGGGGTTAGAAAGAGCCTCCTGGAGAAGGAGGGGAAATGGAGCAAATGGAGCAAGGAAGGTATAACGCAGGCAGCGGGAGTGGCTGCAGAAATCATCTGCACTTGATTCTCCACTTGCACTTGGGCAACTGCAAATGCCTGAGCTGGTCCCACCTATAGCACGGACCCTGGGCTGGCCCCCTGGGAGGGGAGGCCTAGGACCACCCCTCTTGCGCTGCATCTACAGATTGGAAATGGGATCCTAGAGGACCAGGCACGACTGGAATTGTGCTATAGTGTGAACACCTAATAAATCCTGAGTGTGTTAAGGTAAAATATGGAGGTTGTAGGCTTGAACAGTTAGCCCGCCCTAATACAGTCCCCCGAGGAGAGAGCATGTATGCAGTGGAGGACAAGGATACCCCAACAGAGGCTTCCAGATGTCCCCAAACTTCCACACGTGCTTCCCTGATGGGATCAATAAGCAGCCAGATAGGAAAGAAATGTAAAACCATCTCTGGGGCGCATCAGGGAGGCAGGGGGCCTGGGAGAACGGGCTCCCCGCCCCTGGTGCTGGGGCTGCGCATCCTTTCTGGACGCAAGATGCGAGGTGTTCTGTGACTGCAGAAGTCTGGGCAGCCGAAAACAACCCATCCCTCTCTGAATGGCCAGCCAGGCTGAGCAGGAACCAGCTGAGTGACAGAACCACCCTCCCGCAGCCCCAGCCTCTAGGCAAGAAGACCCATTGCCCTGTGGCTAGGGTGTAGCTGCTGCACACTCACCCAGAGTCAGGCCCTGTCCTTTTTTTTTCTTTTCTTTTAAGATTTATTTTTGAGGGAGGGAGCGGGAAAGGCAGGAGGGGCAGAGGGGGAGGGAGAATCTGCAGCAGACTCCCCACGCAGCGCGAAGCCTGACCGGGCCCTGTTCTAAGCACCTGACCCGTGCACTCGCTCATGCAGTTCTTCCAACGGCCTGGGATCGGGACCCACAAGAGGCAGAGCGGTCAAGTAACACGCCGCAGATCTCGCGGCTTGTGCCGAATCTTCACTGTTCCCAGGCAGCAGCACGGCCGTGGAATCAGCCCGAGGAACGCCCTGGCTATGGGCACCGTGTCCTGTTCTACTGAGGACAGCTCGGTGGGCCTCCAGATGGGAGCTGGTCACCAGGAAGGCCAAGCCACGAGCTTTCAGCCCTATCTCCTGTCCGCCAGCGAGGGGAGAGGGACTCGAAAACTGAGTTAATGCTCAAGCATGCCAACGTGATGAAGATGCCGTAAAAATCCCGGAGGTGCAGAGCACGGGGAGGTGTTGAAGCATGACGCGCTCCAAGGGAACAGGGAGCTTGGCATCCTTTCCCACAGACCCTGCGCTGTGCCTCCCTTCCAGCTGGATGTCCGACCAGACCCTTCATCACAGCTTTTTATAATTAGCCAGCAAGCAGGAAGTAAATTGTTCCTAAGTTCTATGAGCTGCTCTAGCAAATTAATGAAACCCGAGAAGGGGGTCCTGGGACCCTCCAACTGAGAGCCGCCTGGCTGGTCAGGAGCACGGGTGACAAGATGGACTTGAGAGTGGCATCTGGGGGCGGGGGGCGGTAGTCTTGTGGGACCAAACCTTTTGCCTGTGGGACCTAACACTGTCTCCAGGCAGAGGCAGTCAGAACTGGGTTACAGCCACAGACACCCAGCTAGGGTTACAAGACGGCCCGGTCAGGGGTGAAGACTCCCACACGGCTGGTGTTGGAAGTGTTCTGGGCGTGTAAGCTGACAGTAAAGGACATGGGCAGGAGGTGTGTTTTTCTTACTCAATAGTGCACGCCATAAAGGTCAGCTATTATCTTTCCTGTTCCTATGGTTCACATTATTACTGACCAGTGGAAATTTCCCTGACTCTCTATCAAGCAGGGGGCAATCACAAGCCAGAATTTGAATTTCACAAAGCTACGTCCCTTGTACTGACTCACAGAGACTCCTCAAAGCGTCTGCTGCCACCGTGAAATTTACTGTCGTTGTTAGTAATGGTCAACATTTATCAAGTCCCTACTCTGGGCCACAGACTATGCTCACAGGAGCTTACTACACGAGGTGCAGCTGAGGACACTGAGGCACAGAGAGGTTAAGTCACCGGTCCAGGCTCACAGAGTTACAGCTGCCTGGGACCCGGGTCTCCCTCCTGCCCAAGCCAGACAACTAACCTCTAAGCCAAAAGGTGCCCCGGGTGCCTGCTGTTTTCCTTCCGTCCCCTTCCCCCCTAATTCACTCCTGCAGCGAATGCTTTCATGTGGTATGTTTTCAGCAGTGACTTCAAATGGAAGTTACTAGATGAAAACTTTGGTCTCAGCCAGGGTCCAGACAAAATAGTCTGCATGAAAAGTGAGTGGGCGCAACTCGGCTGGATTCCCCTGTGCTCTCCACGGAGCTGGGTATCTGGGACAGAACGAGCACATCTCCCACGTTTAAAGCCTCACCATGCAGGAGCAGGCGTCTGCTGAAGAAGTCAGGTCTGGCACCTCATGAGCAGACTTCCGAAGGGAGCCGAGCCTTGGAGGGTGCAGCACCGGCCACATCTTTTCAGCAAGGCTGGTTCCTAAAGACAACTCGGGGACAGCAGACTAAAGGCTTTTCCCCAGCAAGAGCAACTCTCACTCCCCAAAGAGCCCAAAGGGGCCCTCAGAGAGGACAGGAGCTGGAGGCCACCTGCAGCTGGCCACCAAGATCGGCAGGATGGGCTGAAGACAGAGCCGGTCACCGCGGGAGCCCCTGGCCCAGGATGGGGAGCAGGACTGTCGCCAACACTCTCTGACCCAATTCCCCGATTTCTTAGTAACTGGTTTCCAGTTACTGGGTAATAACAAACAATGATCTGGTTAAGGCCAAAGAGTGAACAACCTTTTTCCCCCAGAAGATGAGGGGCCAAGCTGATGAAATGATACCAGGACAGACGGACCTTAGAGTTCCAAAGTTCCGGGCACTTGCAAGCTGACTATTTCAAAGAGCCAAAAAGCTTACACCCACTCAGCAAGCATGGCTCCTTGAGAAAAGGGCTGACCCCAGGTTCTTAGGAGCTAAGAAAAGCCTGGCCCTTGTCCAGTGCTAGGGAGCCAGGTTCAAGAGTAGATTGAAAAGAGAAATGCAACCATACCCTTTGACCCAGTAAGCCAACTTCTGGGATGATGGTTAAGAAAAAAAATCAACAGGTGAAAAGTCCCTCTGGCCCATGAAGATTTACTGTGGCTATATCGACAAAAGAGAGGACACAGAATACATGTCCCCAAAAGGGGGCCTGGCTAGGTAACAACAGACATACCCACACCAGAAGATATTAAAGAATTACTGGGCAAACAGGGCCTAGTGGAAACAAGTGTGTGGGGGGGGTGATGGGGGGGGGGGGGTGTCCCAACCACGTGAACCCACGAAGCTGGAAAGGAAACACACACCCGAATGAGAGAGGAGCCTGGGCACAGGGGACCCAGCATGGGAAGAGCAGCCCATCGGAACACATGGCAGGATGCATTTCCTAGTTTCCTTGCCACTGTGCGGTCACGTGACTGGTTCTGGCCAATGAGCCAAGAGCCAGTGAACCCTGGCCTCCTGGCACAGGGTTCCCCTGCAAGTGCCAGGGCCTCCTGCGCGATCTCCACACTGGCACAGGACTGGCAACGTTCAAAGAGGAGCCTTGGATCTCTCAGCACTTGTGAACCGAGGCCCCAGCTGACCCCCACAGACACGTGGCAGGAGTGAGCCACAACAACCCCATTTAAAGCTGTAAAGATTTGGGGTTTCTTTACACAGCACACGCTAGTCCTAACGGTGTGCCCC
Source organism: Mustela lutreola (assembly GCF_030435805.1). Lineage (NCBI taxonomy): Eukaryota > Metazoa > Chordata > Mammalia > Carnivora > Mustelidae > Mustela > Mustela lutreola. The sequence continues at coordinate 142,201,354 of NC_081296.1, forward strand.
GCAGGTTTCTCTTTTCTCATTTGTTTGAACAAAAGGAGCGTGGAAGGGAAGCGGAGGGAAAGCTAATGAAAGCAAATGGTAACTTCCAGGTAATTGGCTTTTATTGTTGTTGTTTTTTTTTTTTTTAAAGATATAATTCAGTATTTCGATGAAATATGACAACAGGGATTTATCCTGTAAGGGGGAAGATTAAATGTCCAATCCCCTCAGACTGGAAGACAAAAACCTTGCGTGGAGCCACGCCCTGACATGGCTGTCCTCCAGCACCCCCAGAAGAGCCCCCAAATCGGCCCGATGAGTCCCTTGAGCCTGTGTGGCTCAACTAAGTGGGCTGCTTCCAGCATGCGACGGCTCTCCGCGGCAGCTGCTGGCAGGAGTCAAGGCAGTGGAAACCAACCCCCCCACCCACCCCATTAGGTGCTAGGCATCAACCTGGTCCTGTCCTGAGGGGAACACGCAAACCACAAGCTGGTAAAAAAGAAAGAAAACAGCATGAAAAGGATTGGCAGATATGGACCCATGGGAAGAAGAGTCAAAGTTCATGCTAACAGGGACGCCTGGGTGGCTCAGTTGGTTGGACGACTGCCTTCGGCTCAGGTCATGATCCTGGATTCCTGGGATCGAGTCCCGCATCAGGCTCCCAGCTCCATGGGGAGTCTGCTTCTCTCTCTGACCTTCTCCTCGCTCATGCTCTCTCTCACTGTCTCTGTCTCAAATAAAAAAAAAAAAAAGTTCATGCTAACTTTATTATTTTAATTTAGGCTGACTGCAAGAGGGAGAGTTGGGATGGGGAGCGGTGCCCCCACTTAATTCCCTGTCCCCATGCCACAGGGGGAACCCAGAGCCCTTCCGCCCTTAGCTCACCCTGCTCCACTGCGGGCCAATTCTCTCCCTGAGCCCCCACAGGCCCAGAGGTGCTGTGCTAAGCACACCCCTTACCCATTTCATCTAACTCCTAAGATGTCCCTAGGACGCAGGGGAGGCGGTTACCACTGGACAGAGGAGAAAAGGAACACTCTAGGGGACAACACAGCCCAACAGAGGCTGTATAAGCAGTAATTAAGTGGGGGAGACAGTCTCTGTCCCCCAGTCCCTGTGGCTCTGGGACAGGTGTTCCTAAGCCCTCTGCTTTCCTTAGGAAATGGACAGGCTGAAGAAACCTTGTTCCTCGAGGTGACAGCAGGGGGCTGGGGTGGCCACCACGCACTCTAAGACATGGTCTGCAGGGCTGCTCCCGCCCACCAGGACTGGGGACAGGACTGTCCACCTGGGGTCATGGCAGGCACAGGGCACCCCACATGGGGTCTGGCCCACAGCTCCAAAAAGGGCAAGATTAATATGGGAATTCATATATAAGAACAGTGGCATCTGAAAACAGGGGATAAAAGATGGATGATTAGTAAACATCACTGGCATGATTTAGTATCCACCTGAGAACAAAATACGTATACGGAGACACACACCTTCCTGTCTTCCACCAAGACAAATTCTAAGTGGAACAAAGATGTAATGATAAAAACCGAGAACAGAAATACTTGGAGGAACCACGAGCTATTTTGAAAAATAATTTAGGGCATGAAGAACCAAAAAAAGAAAATAACATTCTGAATCGTAGAAAACTAGAGATTGCTTTTGGGGCAAAAACCACCTCCAGTCAAGTTCAGAGGGCGACAGAGTGAGGACGTTAAGCAGGTGTCAGCGGCGCCCCCAGTGGGGGCCTTCATGCCTGCCAGGTGGGGGTGCTGGCCTCGGGCCCCTTGGCTTGGAGCCTCTGTTGAGCGGACAGTGGCACACCGTGTTGGCAGCAGTCAGGACGGAAAACTCCAGAATCCAGACCCCCGACACGCTCAACGGTGCCTCCACTCTTTTCCTACGTTAACCCCACACTTACTTTGCCCACTTTGGATTCTCCATTAAGTGTGCGGTCTCAGACCAACACCGCATTGGTCTGGCTTTCTTTTTGTCCTCCCCCACGTTATTTTAATTACAGTAGCTGTACGATACAGTTTTATACCTAGAAAAGCTAGTTCCCCCTCTTCAGTCTTCTTTTTTCAGTTTTCATTTTTCTTTAAGATTTTATTTATTAAAAAAAAAAAAGAGATTTTATTTATTCACTTGAGGGAGAGAGAGAGACAGAGAGAGCACTAGCAGGGGGAGAGGCAGAGGCTGAGGGAGAAGCAGGTTCCCTGCTGAGCCAGAAGCTGGACATGGGGCTTGATCCCAGGACCTGGAGATCATGACCTGAGCTGAAGGCAGATGCTTAACGGTCTGAGGCACCCAGATGCCCCTCATTTATTTTTTTCTGCACGTCTTCTAGAACAGAACTGGGACTAGGGGAAAGTCACACTGATGGGCAACTTAGGGGAAACTCATGGCTTGAGGTTGAGTCTTCCTACTGAGAACATGGTATCCCGCCGTATTTGCCAACTCACCTCACAAATGAGCTCCAACAAATTGCTAAGAAGGAAACAACACCACAGAAATAAAAATGAACAAAGAAATGTTCAGACTTGAGTACAGAGAAGTAAATAAAACAGTTTCAAACTGCATGCATGTGAGAAAATGCTAAACATCGCACAGGAGAGCAAAGCAAATCGTAACTGCACTAAGATACCACGTTCTGCCCACCAGATTGGCTGAAAGTCTGAGAAACTGGTAATACACCCTGTTGACTGGGGTGTGGGGAAACAGGGACTCAAACCCAAGGTGGGGGGGGGGGATGCAAATCTGAATCATCGCCACAGGAAGTAAGTTGGAAGTATCGGTCTCAACTGAAAGTCACACACTCTCTGGTCAGCAGGTTCGATTCTAGGAACTCAGCCCAAGTGAGTCAGGCATTGCTACTTTATGTGCTATGCCTGGCTGCACTGTGGGGGGGTGGGGAGGCTGGGGGGAAGGAGGAGGGGAGGAGGAAGGAGGAAGAGGAGGTAGGAAGAGGGAGAGGGAGACAACAGTCCATCAGGAGGGACGGACTGAGGCACCTACAACACCATAACGAAGAATGAGGACTGTCTTCTGCACTGAGGAGAGATTTCTAAGAAGGTACAGATCACAAGGACAGAGCAATACGTATGGGGGGAAGAAAAGACTGACATGCGCGCTGCTTGTACATGAGGGCACGTCTCAGGAAGGTCACAAGGAGCCGGTCAAAGTGGCAGCCTCCAGAGAGAAGGACCAGGGGATCCGCGGGGACCAGTGCGGGCTCTTTTTCATTTCCCACCAGTGAGACGTATTACTTAACGTAATTTTTTTTTAATTACCAGGTAAGCAGTACATACAAAAATTTGTTTACATTTGGGGTCAGACCCGAATCTAAACCCAACTGGTATGTAACATACACTGAGCGCCTACTGTGTGCCAGACGTTGCTGTAAGCCCGGGAATCATCCCCGCAACCACCCGGGAGGCGAGACAATCTTACTCGCATTACACAGATGAGGACCCCAAGGCTTGGAAAAGGTGGACAACGTGCCCCGTTCACACAGCTAATGAGGGCGGGGTGCACTCCCAGGGCCAGAGATGAGGGAGATAACTGGACAACAAGACTCCAGTGACTAAAGCTCCAAATGCCTGGGACACGGACACTTCAAGGACGCACGCGGGGACACCCACAGGCACACGCACTCTCGTTACTAGTTCCCTGGGTCTTGGAGCCACTCAGGAAGCAACGGGATCGCCAACTGTGAAGGGCAATGGGTTCCCCTACTGTCCTCCTGGTCCCAGCCCCAACTCCTACACAGAAATCGCTCATTCTCAGTCCACTAACCAGCCTGGTTTGGCTGGTTTGGTCAAGAGCAGCAAGGGGTTCACTGGGAAATTCTCCCAGCTCACAGTGTAGGTGTCAAAGCCACAAGGAATCCTGGCCTTCTTCTCAACCACGGGCTAGAGATGCCGGTGCTCTGTCCCCAGAGAGAAGTGGAGAAGGAGGAGGAGCTGTTCTGGGCTTTCCACAATCAGAGCACATTAATGGGAAACTGCAGCCCTATGGGCCCAGGCACCCAGGCGAAGACAGTTCAAATCTCTGACTTGAGCCACACTGCCAGAGACAAGCTCTCCGGGAGGAGATAGGAAGAACCCAGAGTCCCAGGCTACAGCCTGGAAAAACCATCAGGAAGTGACACAACAAGAAACAGAACCTTGGCTGTGTTAAACCTCTGAGCTATCGGGGATGTTCGTTATAGTGGCTTAGCTTAATCTATGCTGACAAACATCCAGGCACGAAAAATCTCTGCCCCAGGTGTCGATCACCATGTGTCCAACGCCAGCTCTCTGGTCCTGGGAGCAAATGGAAGCAGGCAGGCAGCTGTGGACAGAATCTAGGCCTTCAGTCAGTGACCGTCAACCCCTCTGAGCCTCTGTTTCCTCAACTGTAAAATGGAGCCAATGACATCTGCCCCCAGCATTGGACAAGACAGTGCTGGTGAAGCCTAGCACTATGCCAGGCCTATAGCAGGCCTTCGAGCAAGCAGGATCCCCAGGACCAGCTCTCCCCTCCTGGAGATTTCTCTACTCTTGGTGCCCCTAGACCCTCCTCGGTCAGTTTTGACCCGGCCCTCTCCCATTGATGCCAACCAGTAACTGCCATTCAGGTTCAGAATGGCCTTTCCCGAATGCTCTGGTTCCCAAGCATGGTGCTGACACCACCAGCGAGCTGCAGAAGAAGAGTTCTCCCAGGCCTGTACATTCCTTCTCAGGTCCGGGACTGTGTCCTCTTCCTCCCTGTGATCCCCACGTGGCCTGGTACAGGGCCTGGCTTTGCCAGGAGCCAAAAACATGCACTGAATTGAATCCCCGAGGCTGAAGGCTCCTAGCATCCATCCACACACCAGCCAGAGGCTCCTAGCATCCATCCACACACCAGCCAGAGGCTCCTAGCATCCATCCACACACCAGCACAGGCTCCTAGCATCCATCCACACACCGGCCAAAGGCTCCTAGCAGCCATCCACACACCTGGCCATTCACACAATGTTTACTGAGCACTTACAGAACCACTCCTCCAAGTACATGTTAGCTGCTTTCTCTACTAAGGTAATGAGACAGAAAGAGACCAGGTAACCTGTCCAAGGTCACTGCCAACAGGGGGCAGGCCCAAGGTATTTCTGATCACAAATTCACCCACCCCTTTCCCCAGGGCCACTGCACCTTCAGCGCACTGACTCTCCTTGGGCCTGCACCCCCCAAGGCCTCTAAGCTTAGTAGCCCCCGTGGTGGGCTCAGGGGGTGCTCCATGAGAGTTTTTCAGAGACTTCTCTGAGTCCCAAAGGGCTGCAGACACTCTGAGCATGGCAGGGCTAGAAAGAGAAGACAGCCTCTGAGTAATGGAGAAAGCAAAAACACACAAGCCCAGGGGAAGGACAAGGTAACGCAGACACCCCAGTCCCAGCCCAGGACCTGCACCATGCAAAGGGCTATGGCTTACGTGGAGTCCGGGGGCGGGAGGCTGTTGGTTTTACAGCAACTGTGTTCTTAGCCAAGCCAACAGGCCATGACGCTGGGGACTAGAGACAATGGGGCTCCAACCAGGGCACAAAGGAGCAGTGGGAGGAGCCGCACACCTTGGCTGCAACACGGCTTCCTATGCCTGAGTCTTGTCCTCCTGTGCAGACCACGAGGGTCTTAAGGGCCCCGTGTCTAGGTGTTGACAGCTAAGCAAGGTGCAGGATGGGAGAGTCACCGGACACTGACCCTCCGAGACCTACGAGGCACACAAGGAAAGGAGGCACAGGGACAGGGACGCAGTCCCACAGACAGGCTTCAGCTCACCTCATCTGGCTGTCCCCCAAAGCTAACAGCCTGAGGGGCCATGGGTCAGAGCTCCCAGCCAGATGAATTCAAATGCAGCCAGCAAACCCCTGCCAGCCCGTGGGCACCACCCCCCACACACACCTCCCCACCCCTGCCATCCGCCACCCACCCGCGCTCTCCCTGCACATCCTGCAGAGGATTTCCGACTGAGTAGGACTGACCGACCTGCATCCCTACCTCCGCCCCAGACAGTGAACTTGAGGTTGGTGTCCAGTGCCATGTGGCAACCTCCTGACCCTCCAAAGCCTCACATACACACAGTGTGCTCAGCGCCGGCGGGCCACCAGGGTGAGTAGTACCTGCTTTCAGCAGAAATGATGGGGAAAAGCAAAAATACAGCGAGTCCCTTGACAAACGCTTAAAAGATCAACAAAGCAGTAATAGCCACCCTTGTGGCTGCTCTTTCGGGTTTGAACAGAACAGAAACCACTACCAGTTCACGAATCATACATAAAGGACTGTCCTTTGTTCGGTTCTTGTTTTCTCGAAACCTTGGTTTATATGGGCGGGGGTCCCACTTTATAGGCTGCATTTTCGTCCAAGAAGTCGCGCATTCACCCGCGCATGCATACGTTCATTCACTCCTGTGAGTTGGTCCTTGGTGCCTGGCGTGGCCCAAGCTCTGGAGACACAGTGGCAGACAAGCTGGCCAGAATCCTGGCCAATCCTGTTCTCAGGATTATATACTCTAGGTCACACACACTGCAAACACACACACACACACACACACACACACACACACGATAACCCCAGGTGTCCACCAAGCATTCCATCAATAAAAGCTATGTAAAGAGCACGATGGGAAGGTAGGGGTCCCAATCAGGGAAGGCCTGTTAAGGGTTTGGTTGTGTTCCCCAGGAATGTTCTGCTCACACGCTATCCCCCAGTATCTCAGGACGTGACCTTATTTGGCACGGGGTCACTGCAGATGCAACGGGTTAAGATGAGGGCGTCCTGGAATAGGGAGGGCCCCGCATCCACTGGGACTGGTGTCCTTACCCCAAGGGGAAAGGTGGACACCGATATGCACTCAAAGGAAATATCCTGTGAGGATGAAGCTGGAGGTCACAGCGATGTATCTACAGCCCACAGAAGGTGGACAAAACCAGATGCTGGGTAGGGGAGGGGCATGGACCACGTTCGCCCTCACGGCCCCAGAAGGAACTGGCTGCCCATGCAGCCAGAAGGAACTGGCCCCAGCTCTGCCCACGCCTGGTCTCGGCTTCTTCTCGGCTTCTGCCAGAATGGTGGGACAACTCGCTGGTTGTGTAGGCCCCACGCTGTGGAAATGTTACAGCAGCCCAGGTGAGTCAGGCAAGGCTCCCTGAGGAAGCAGCACTGTCCGAGCAGAGACCCGAACAAGAAGAACCCTGGAAAGAGCCAAGGGAAGGGAGTTCCCAGGAAGGAGAAAACCAGTGTGGGACCCCAAGCAGAGGCTGCACTGAGTGGGTCTCGGGGCGAGGGTGGGCGAGGAGAGGGGGCCACTTGTAGAGAGCCTCCGAGGGCCAGATCAGGAGTTGGGAAAGTGTTTGGGGGCGGGGAGTGGTGGTGTAGGGGGCCACTGGAGGGAGTTAGACAGAGAGCGGTGCTCTCGGCTCCCTTTGGAAAGAACACTCTGGAAATTAACACAAATGAGGTGTCCACACGTCACCCAGGACATGTTGTAAGCCCTAATATTCGGGACTAGGTGCTATCATTTTTACAGCTCCCACAGAATTAGGGGCTTATATGTAAGAACTTTGAACTCTGGGATGCTTCGAAGACAGTCCCTCATCTGTAACAGGGTCCCTCACCTGTAAGGGATGTGGGCCCAGTCTTTAACATGAGAGCCCCAGACCCCACTAGACCTCAGGTCTGGCTCCAAGAACTCCAGGCATGAGAAGAGCGGCCCAGCCCTCACTGGAAACCCCACTTCACGTCCCAAACCATGCTCCCTTCTTCCCCACCCAACCCTGGCTCAAAGCCCAGGCTGTTTTTCTCGGCTGACAAGGGACAACACATCTCAATGTATCCTTTATCTCCACGTTGCTCCCAGAATGGCAACGGGCAGCTCAGGCCACCAACGGCTCAGCATTCTCTGAGCCAAAAATACACTCTCTCTGTGCACCCCCTTCAACAATAAGGCAGGAAAACTCTGAGTCAAACTTCTACAAAGCCCGCACAGATTATATTTTAAGCCCCAAAGCAGTACTCTTTCTATATTCACTTAGTTCCAGTCCAAAAAGACCATTCCTTGAGGCAGTTTCCAAACAGGCATTTGATGTACTATTAATGGAGCTTTTTAAAAAAAAAAGAAAGAAAGAAAGAAAGAAAGAAAGAAAGAAAAGAAACATATTTCATGAAGAAGAAAAGTCCGGAACTCAACATCGCTTGAAAAGGTGCTGCCTTGGGTCAAGTTCAACAGGTGTCTTTAGCATAGCACTTCGTGGGTACTTAAAAATACTCGTATGTGCTAGAGAGCGACACCTCACCTGGGAGAATTCTCGAGAATAAGGCCAGGTCACAGAAATTTAGAAACTTGACTGAATCACCACGGGAGCCCCTAGAAAATGCGGGGGACCCAGCCTGGCTCTGCAGTGGGAGGAAATCCCAGGGATCACGCACACACCGGCAGCGAGGGGGCAACCTGATGCCTGTGACTTTTGCTTAATGACGTCCCCAAGATGGCCTCAGTGAGCAGCAAGGCCTCATGGAGGAAGACTGTGTACTACAGTGATGCACTCCATGGCTCTGAGCAGCTGCTCGGAAGCTCAGCATTTAAGCTCAGGTCAACAGGTGACAACAGCCAGGACAGCTCATAACCCTGTGTGCAGGGTGAGCCTGGGCCTTCTGCAAAGGGCCTCATGGGTTTCCTCTCATGGTGGCAACAGCTGCTTGGAGCCACGCAGGAGGCCAAGACACAGGGGTGCCCAGAAGAGACTCAGAGTGAAAGCAGAGACGTGAAAAGGCCCTCGGGTCACGTGAAAGGTACAGCTTCCTAGAGAGGGGTGGTGGGGCAAAACCGGGCACAGGCTTTTCCAGGGTCTACAGATTAAATCAGTAAATTCAGACGTGTCACAGATTCTGTCCCAAGGCATGTATGACTACAGTCCTTTAGGCAAGGGGAGGACTTCTGGGTCATCGGATCCAAGTCTGGGGGATGGGGTATAGGGTCAAGAAAGGTTTCCCAGCGTGGGTGATGTCAAGTTTTTTTAAACTGTGCATTAGGGACACCTGGGTGGTTCAGTCACAGTTACATGGCTGCCTTCAGCTCAGGTCACAATCCCAGGGTCCTGGGATCGGGCCCCACATTGGGCTCCAGCTCGGCAGGGAGCCGGCTTCTCCCTCTCCCTCTGCCTGCTGCTCCCCTACTTGTGCGCTCTCTCTCTGTGTCAAATAAATAAAATCTTTAAAAAACAAAACAAAACAAAACTCTGCATTAGCCTCAAATGGCTCAAAGGAACAGCCGTTGTATCAACCAGCAAGACTGTATCGCCCAACATAGTTCCTTCTTCCCACCTTCCCAGGAGCCTCACTAATGCCCCGTGTCAGCCGCAGACTCCCTCTGCCCCCCTCCCACAGCCCCCAGCACTTTCCCTGGGCCAGGCCCCATGCTGGGTCCAGACACAAGAACCAGGGCTTGCAAAGCGAGAAAACAGGATCCATGATCCATAACCAGGGACCACCAACCAGGGTGCCCAGCGCAGGAGTACAGGATGTGTAAGGGACTAGGGAGCCAGGGCAGGGGTGTCCCTCCTGCTGGGGAAACGGAAAGAGAGTAAGCTCTGTCAAGGAAGAGGGCATGTCAGAACCCATTCCTGAGTATGGAGCGTTGGCTGGGGTCAGGTCAAAGGAGAGGCGGGAGCCTGCCAGGACAGAGAGCGGCTCCAAAGAGGGCCATGTCAATTCCCTGGGCCTCAGGAGCAACAGAGGGTTTGTGATGGGAGAGAAGAGCCCGGGGTGTGTGCAGCAGGGTAAGCCCAGAGCACAGGAGGGCTTCCAGGCAGCACACAGGGATAAACAGAAATCTCTAGAACCAGGGCAGTGATGAGCGGGTCAGGGAGGCAGGAATATACAGTGACTGAGTGGCCAGGACCAAGGAAGGGGGTGAGTACATACACAGGACAGAGCCGCACCAAGGGCTGGGGAGGGAGCGCTGGCCGGCAGCCTCTCCCCAAAGCCAAGAACGGGGAGAAAAGGGCCTCTGATACCAAAGGGTCAGCCCCCTAAAGCACTCAAGTATTTTCCTGGCAGGTCCCTAACCCCCGACCCAGCACCTTCTTCCCAGGTGCCCCCCTCGGCATCCCACCCCAGCAGGCCCCCACGAGCCGAATGATTTAGGAAGCCGCTTCCCCCTCAGCCTACAGGGGCCTGCAGCAACCAGTGGTTCCCATGGCAACCACCCCTCCCTCTCTGCAGAAGAGGAAGAAATGGGAAAGCCCACACCAACCAAGGGCAAAGCCACTAGGTTTACTGGAATGCGAAGAGGCTCCTGAGCTCCTTGTTTCTGATGCAGATAAGTCTTCTTCCCTCTGGGGATCCCACAGGCCTCCTCTACCTAGTTACACCTCTACTCATTTGTGTGCTTTTCCAGAACCTTCCACCAGAAAAGGAACTAGGAGGTGGGCTCCACCACAGCTCCAACCATCCTGGGTCGGGATGATCTCTCTGCTACCCGGCCCTCCTCGGAGGGCAGGACATGTCCCAGTCACCTGGGTACTCCTGAGACCTGGAACCCATATGAGGTGGGGACATGGCAAGTGTCTGCGGTTGGCCGAAGAGAGGCCCAGTGACCCACCAAGCAAGGGTCAAGCCGGGAACTCAGACGAGAACCACAGGAGCGAAGTCACTGAGGGAGGAGTGGACATGTCATGCCTACAGCCAAGACAGTGACACGTCTCCTGTGTGTCTTCATTGTTGGGGCCCAGGCTTCCATGGTTTCCTCCACTTCCATGCACCAGCCCTCCTGCCCTCCCGGCCCCCCTCGGGCTACAGCGCCTCCACAGGCCTCCCCCGCTTCCCCAAACCACCCCAGGCCGCACTGATGTGTCCTGGGCACCCACGCCACGGTGAGCACACCCCTCTCTGGGTCCTCGCTCTCTTCCCAGGGCTCTGCCGTCTCCCAGGATGGGACCTCGCTCTCCCCTGCTCACCATCCCCTCCAAAACAAAACCACCACCCGGCTGCCGAGGGCCTCAGGGACCCTGGTCACACACCTTCACGGTCTTTCACGCAACGCATGCAAACTAAGCACTCCTGGCGTCCCCAGCCCAGGCAGGCACAGACACGGCCACTAAGTCATGGCTCACTGGGGCGGTGAGACAGAAAAGGATGGGATCAATCGAAAAGAACAGAGCAGGAGCTCAAAGGAAAGCACGCGGTGATTCAGGTGGGGGTCTGGATGTGGACTTAGAGGCGGAGGCTGGTGAGCTGAGCTGAGAGGACCGTGGGCCGCTGCCTTCATGTGTCACCTGCCAGCAGACGCCAAGCAGGACCACAGCAGTGCCACAGACGACAGTGCCATGGAAATTGTGTATCTCAAAGTGGGGGGGAAACGGGAGGTCAGCAAATGGCCAAACAGGCAGCAGTGCCCTGGAAACGAGGTAGAGAGAACAGGCCAGTCGGGAGCAGGGGTGGGGACTCGGGCCAGGAGAAATGAGCATAGCTGTTCCTGACAGAGGGGAAACGGGAAGCAGCAGTCCGCTGGGCACTCCCGACGTCATCCGGGGTAGCAGTAACATCGGGCTGGCTGATAACAGGGGCCCCGGCAGCACTCGCCACATGTACAAGGAGACAGCACAGCCAGGATTCAACCAAGCCCAGGTCAGCCTGGGAACCAAAGGCGTGGACCCTGGGCATCCACAAAGGTCTACAAAGGTTCTAGGTCTGTGGCCGTAGACAGTGGGCCTGGGTATTCCAGACAAAACTTGGTGGGAAGGGGTATGCGGTTCCTGGTGTCCCCACCCCCGTTCCCAGCCCGGACCTGAGCGCTCTGATGAGTAATTGATGAGTTTCTTACTCCCAAGGAGCATCCTTGGAGAGGACAGAAACTGGTGCGGAACGGTGTTCACCGAGGCCAAGAAACAGGTGTGGTCAGTGAAACTCCTCCCCAAGCCTGCAACAAAAAGCAGGGTCCCGGGATGCCCGCACAGGGACAGGGAACGGAAACATCCAAACGGCACACGGTCAAGGCCACAATGGACAGCCTCTCTGTGACAGGGTGAGAAAATCTGCAAATGTCTCCTTGAGGCGGAAGATAAAATCAAAGACACCAAGAAAACGAACGGAAACGTGACAAGCACCTCACTATGCACGACCTCCCCTAAGACAGCGGCGGGGCAGGTAGCCTCTCGGACCCGCAGGCCCTTGCTGTTTGCAGGCAGCAGGGTCCCCGCGACCCCCCCCTGCTGCCCAAGCCTGGCCAGCTTTCTGCACCGCCACCTGCCTGGAGAGGGAGGCACGGGGCTCTCCCAGCCAGCTCCGATAATTACTTCCCTTTCCCGAGGCCCTGGAACACTGACCCTATTCTCCGGGCTCCAGGATCACGACCAAAAACCACGTGCTGCCCTCTCCCCCATCATCTCAGTTCCCGGGGCAGGGGGAGGACATGGCTCGAGAACTGGGAAATGCTACCCAAACTCTCCGCAGCACAGGGAGGGCAGATGGGAAGGCACAGCTCTACAGGGAGGAGGAGGGCCCTACCCGCCAGGGAGCGCAGCCCTCGCTGCTGGGGAGCTGGGAAAACCACAGCGCCCAGGCTCTTGCCCGCCATGACCCTGCTGTCCTCCCCACCCCCACCCTCTCAACACTGCTCCTTTGTTCCTGGGCAGTGACCCCACTTGCCAGGGCTGATTCACCAACAAGGCCACCCCTGAGGGCTGTTCCCCTACACCCTGGGTGGCTCCCTACCCGGTAGCATAGGCCAGTCAAATCAGTCCCCCGTCCCTGGGGGCCCCCGGGAACCCCCTGACCAGAGCAAACCTCCCTGCCAAAACCCTGACCCCAACTAAGGCAAAGCCCCCTCGGCATCCCCTGTATGGTTGGCAGCACAGGGAGGACAGAATGGAGCTTCCACACTCTGAGGTCAAATCCCACCTGTGTGTTTTATAACGTGGGGGTGGGGGTGGGGGTCCCTGCCTTCCTTCCAAAGACATGACCAAGGGTCAAATTCATACCAACATCTAACAAAAATTCAAATTTTGGTAAGGACGGTATTAAAAGTATTTCGAGGGGGCACCTGGGTGATTCAGTCAGTTAAGCGTCTGCCTTTGGCTCAGGTCCTGACCTCAGGATCCTGGGATGGAGCCCCACACCAGGCTCCCAGCTCAGTGGGGAGTCTTCTTCTCTCTCTCCTTCTGCTGCTCTCTCTCTCTCTATGTCAAATGAATTAAATTATATGTGTGTGTGTGTTTTTAGGGTATCTCAAGAGGCACCTGGGTGGTGCAGTTGGTTAGGTGTCTGACTGCTGATTTTGGCTCAGGTCCTGATCACAGGGTTGGCGATATCAAACCCTGAGTCAGGCTCCACAATGGACGTGGAGCCTGCTTAAGATTCTCTCCGCCTCTCCCTCTGCCTCTCCCTACTGTGTGCAGGGGTGAGCTGCTCGGCTCAGGTCATGATCCCAGGGTCCTGGGATCGAGTCCCCCATTGGGCTCTCTGCTCGGCAGGGAGCCTGCTTCCTCCTCTCTCTCTCTGCCTGCCTCTCTGCCTACTTGTAATCTCTGTCTGTCAAATAAAATAATAAGATCTTTTTTAAAAAAATTTAAATTAAATTAAATTAAGTTAAACAAATAAAGGCATTTCGAGAAACCCCAAGGTCGGGTCTCACTGTCAGAAGGAAGTGGTAGGCCCAGCTGAAGGCCCCTCCAGGCCTCGAGCTCCAGACTTCCAGACCAGGACAGCGCAGCCCAGATGGCAGAGCACCCGCCCCTTCTGTCCCCACTTCACAAAGGGAGCCAGGCCTGGGACCCAACCAGACCCAGTAAGAGATCACGGATTTGAGACAAAAATCTGGATTACAAAAGGTAAGGTCTAAGAGCCCCTCACAGAGCAATGCCACTGGGCACCCCAGAAAACCCCAAATGGAACACGGAGCTCACCAGGAGCTCAGATTCTAGAGTGTCCCCAACTGGAGACAGCAGAAACCTGGCAGGGTAGAAAGACACCAATGAGGCTATGATGTAATGCAGCTTAAAAAAAAAAAAAAAAAAGGCCTGATCCAATTAACAAAGGCTGATTGTAAGAGATGTTTAAGTTCCAAGTTACTCATTCACAGGAGACAATTCTTCCTCCATCTCTGAGATAACCGCCAGTAGTTTGCTATACCTCCTCCAATTTTAGATATACTGTGCCCCAAACTGGATCATCACACATAAAAAGATTTAGATCTGACTTTTTAATTAAACATGCTATAAAGAACATTTACCTGTGAGATGACATATTCTTCTAACACAGTATCATTTAAAGATCTATACAAAATTAAACATTAAGAGATCAGTAGAGCATAATTTATTTCAGTACCTCCTACCGTTTACCACGTGGTTGTTCCTAACTGCACGATGAGAAACGACAGCAGAAAAGGATCAAATTGCACCCCAAACTCCTCTTTTCAACAAGAGTGGGGATACATGTGTAAACCTGAGCGACCATTTTTCTGAAAACAAATAGGTCAGCTCCAAGCAACCACCTAAAAAATGCATTTATGGGAAAACCGTACCTCCTAGTCATGCTGGAAAATAAGATGGTCAGTAACAATGCCTGAAACCCGGGACCTTTTTCTTGCTCAGTTCTCTGAAGCTGCGTTACTACCCCTGATCCGCAGACACCCCCAGCCACTGTGATATCTTCCTGCAGCCGGTGCTTGAGGGGGCACTGCGGAATCAAAGCCCGCCACCGGCGCCCCTTGACCTGCCTGTGCCTGGCCACACAGCCGGATCTGGCCCCAGCCTGCCTTGGGCTCCCCTCCCCCCACTTCACTCCATGCACCTGCCAGCCAAGCAGGATGCGGCTCCCTGCTTCCCAGAAACGCCCTGTATCCCCCTGCCCCCACCTCCTTGTTTCAAACAGGCCTTCCTGGATTGACTTCTATGGGCATCTCCCTCCCCCAGTTCTATGCCTGGGCCTCTCTGAAGCCAAGGTATATGAGTCAGACCCACAGACCCTGAATGGTCACTGAACCCTGCTCTGGGCAAGAGGAGGCACCAACCCTCCAAGGGTCACTATGACGTCCCTCCTGACAGAGGGCAGCCTCCGCAGTACCCGGCGCGCCCTCCCAGCTTGGCCCCTGGTGCGCGGGCCAGAAATGCCAGGCCTGCACGGACTGGGCTACTGTACTTCCCCCAGATCGGGCGGTGGCCATGTGCTCCGGGGTGGGATTGGGGTGGGGAGTGACACTGGGCACTTTCAGTTCCCCTTTAGCCCCCCCCCCCCCCCCCCGCAGGGACTCTTCCTCCAGGGCCTGCTCTGCAGCCCGCCCTCTCTCCCTCCACTCCCTGGATGAGGTTCCAGGACACGACGGTACACCCCACGCCCAACCATGCTGGAAGGAACCTCACCCCATGGCAAGCCAATGACAAACACCCAGTACATCTTCTAGGTCCACACAACGTTCCTTTTGGGTAAAACTGTCTTAATTTTAAAAATTCCATATTCACATGTCCGGCAGGTTCTTCATCCTCACCCTCTCCCTGGGAGAAGACACGGGTGATGTCATGGCCATTCCACAGATCAGAGAATGAGGACTCCGAGGGCGTGGGTGAGGGCAGAGAGGGGCGGCCTGAGCCCACCCCAGGGGCTTCCCCAAACAAGGGTGGCCTCCCGCTGCAACAGCGGGGGCCTGGATGCGGGGTCCTCGGCCACGGCCCTGAGGCACAAGGATGTGGGGGAGGGGCAGGTCTTTGCTCACCATACCAAATCTCCCCTGTACCAACTCCCACCAATGGCAGAATGAGGTCCAAGTCCCTGACCGAGCACACAGGGTCCTCTGTCATACCGCTCTGCCCACAACTCTTGCCTGGGCACCCCCACAAACACGGTACAGGCCGGTCACCCCAAGTGCCGCTCCCCTCAAAGGCCAACTTTGGCTCAGGCCTCAGCAGCCTGTCACCCCTTCTCCCTGGCCTACCTGGCGAGCTCCCAGGGCTCCTGGAAAGGACTATGCAAATGCTCTCGCCTCACGGAAGATGACCTGTGCCCAGGCCACCTGGGGCACTGCCATTCTCTCTCCCCCAAGCCCATGTCCACAAGGGATGTGGTCGTGTGCGGACATGGGACCTACTAGGGAGGCAGGAGGACCAGCTAGAAAGACCCATCCCACTGGCTGGATGGCCTTGGGAATAGGGTGAGTTACTAACCCTCACGAGGCCGGCTTCTCAGATCACACCTCCTTTGTAGAGATTAAACAAGACATGGGAGTCCCCAAGCAGAAGCTCCTTAAACACACATCTTCTCCCCCGCCGCCCCGCCCCCCCCACCTCCTCCAGACAGAGCTGGGGTCTTGCAAGCCACCGCGATCCTGGCCCCGGGTGGGAATGAATGTTCTGTGCCCACCTTGGGTCTTCCTGCCTCGCCGTCTGCAGGCCCCAGGGTGTGCTGTCCCTTCACCGACAAGCGGAACCGAGGGTCGGCGGAGCCCGGCGCGCTCACTTTACCGAGAGATGACCATGGGCTGGGCCCGTCCTCAACCCTGCACTCCTCACAAAGACCCTATCAGGCAAGCACCACTGCCATTTACATTTTACCCACGAGAAAAGAGATGCAAAGAGGAACTAACAGAGCGACCCTGGTGACTGGATTTTGTTCTCTCATCGCATGCACTTTGCCCAAACCTCATCCACAACCTCCCCCCTCCAGGACTTTTATCCCACAAAGTGCCTTTCAAATGCCCCCTCCTCCAAGAAGTCATCCCTGACCTTCCCTGCAGGCAGAGGTGGCCATCCTCCTCTCCCTCCGTGCTCTCAGCATGTGTTATTGTGCGTCCCAAAGGCCAACGGGCTCTGTGAGCACAGAAGTGACCAGGGGCGGTGATGAGCAGAAAGGGCACTCGCTGAAAGGCCACTGTGAGACTCAGAAACCTGAGACCAGGAGAGCCGCTCCCAGAAACGGGACCCCAGCAGAGGGGCTGCACCCAGAAGCACCAGGCAAGTGGGTCCTGCAGCAGTCAACGAGGACTCGCCGCACAGCCCAAACCCAAGCACAGAGCACGCGCCGTCCCAGCTGGCACCGACCACTACAAATGAGGCTCCCTGTCCCTGCCTCCCAAACGCCAAAGCCAGGCGGTATCTGGGGCTGGCAGGTTCCCAGGCACGTGCCCACACCCAGCAGGTGCATGTGTCTACACACAGGACGGGAGGGAGCAAGGAAGTCCCTGTCAGCCTGGCCCCCGATGACCCATTCGGAAGAGAATTCCCCAGATGTCAACTGGGAGGAGGTTCAGATGCTGGGAAGCCCCAAAAGACAGCCAGCCCCTATGATGGTGTCGTGCTGACCTCTCAGACCAAGGGCTCTGAGTAGCAAAGACCCCATCTCACCCAGCCTGTACCCACCACAGCCCCCGATGACCACAGGCCACCTTATGCAAGGACAGCAGCAGTGACTGTCACACCCCTGCCAGGCAAAGGCACCAGCGAATCTCGGCTCAACCTTCGGGACGGGACAGCCAGGTGCACCCAACTTCATCACTCTAGGGTAAGGAAATCAACCTCCTACAGCCCTGGAACCCACAGTCACAGGTCCACGGTTCAAGCACGGGTCTCACAAACTGGGAACATGTGTTTCTCCTACTCTGCCTCCTGAGAGTAGAATATTAAATTCCAACAAATGTCTACTGAAGGTACGATAGCCATCTATGAACAGAACGGGTTGCTCAGAACAGACACAAGCCTGTCCCTTTCTCCGCAGCCCAGGAGCTTCGATCCCTGTGCTTGCGTGGGCCTTGGTGCTGGGGTTCTGGAACACACCTGATTCTTTCTCCAGGTCACCAAAACCCCCTTGACACAGAGCCATTTGGCAAAAAAGGTTTGTCTGAGGCTGTTCTAAGGGTACTGCTGGAACAGCCTCACCAGGGCCAGGTCAAAGTGGGTTCTCACGGGGCCTTCAAAGAAAGTTCTGAAAGTCGGCCTGTGCACCGCCTGCCTTTCCAGGGGAACGGGGGCCTGTGGCGTGAGCCAGGGACATCTGCACAGTGCTGGAGGAGCTCGGGAACACAGGGGGTGCTAACGGAAAGAGAAAGGAAGGGGGCCTCAGGAGAGGAGCAGAAAATGAAAGTTCCGGCCCCATCCCTACAGCCTGACCGGAAGCCCGAAGCCCTGCCTCACATGGATACTGCCAGGATAAGAAAACCAGGCTGCCCAGCAAGGCCCACCCTCTAAGTAAAGTCTTAGAAACTCCCTGGCGCTCGCCCAAAATGCTGACCCAGGTGGGTTCACGGCACACACAACGGTGCCGCTGAGGCTCAGCGAGGTAAAATGACTTGCCCGAGGTCACACCGCTCGGGAGGCCAGGATTCAGAGCCACCCTGGCCTGCGAGGGGAGGCCGGGGAGAGGCCTGAGGGAGGCAGAGAACAAGGCGGGCCAGGCGGGTTTCTGCAGACGGGAACACCGGCAGAGGGCAAAAACCCCACATGCTCTGTGGGGTCACCGCAAGAGAGGAACGCACGCAGGGTCAAGCCACAGACCATGCTTTCCTTCGGGGCTATTACCAACAGGAAATGCCATGGGAGGGGGGGGGCAACCTGGATCGCTGGTGGCCTGGCAGTCCCACCCCACCCAGCCCTACCTTCCCCGGAAGAACAAAGTGCACCCGTCGGGAATGTGCGCCCGGGCCTCGGCCAGCCCCCGCCTGGCTGGGAGGAGGCGAATTCTTCTCTGGGGCCTGATTAAAAAGCCAGGCCCGATTACGGGCATCTCTCAGCCCTGGGGCTGGGAGGGCTGTAATCAGGTGCCTGTTACTGTGGCCCATCATGGCTCTGGGGGTCAGGCCCCAACCATAGTCTCTTCCTGACTTGCCGGGGCAGGCCTGGCATCCTGCCCAAGGCCCCACAGGGAGCTGCCCCACCCCAGCCCTTCCCACACCACGCCCCCCATCCTCCCCCACCCCAGAGCAGCACTCACACCCTTCCTCAGCTCTGGCTTCCACTTCGTCCCTGAGACATTTACGGTCTCAAAGTCCACTTACCAGGTACCACTCCCACCGTGAGTTCTGAGCACCCGAAAACCCTCTCCTCATCCCCAGAGCCCTCCACTCCCACCATGCTGGACTCTGGCTCAGGATTGTCCATGGCAAGCCTCTCACCTCTGCCCCAGTAGCCAGGGAGGCCAGAGCCAGAGGCAGCAAGAAAATTCCAGGCGGGAGGGGCCAGGGGACTAAGGCAGTTGCCTGTGGGGTAACAGGCAGCCGAGGGACTGCGGAAAGTGGTTTAAACACGGGCCACCAATTCAAAGGAAAGGAGGTGAGAGTCCCGGGTGGGCCAAGCCAGTCCGTCACCTGCAGGCCAGATACCGTCCAAGTCACCCATCTGCGACCTGCTCTGTGCGGGTGGGGAAGCTGAGGCCCTGGCACAATGAAGGTGACCGTGACAAAAGTCACACTGGGAATTACTGAGCAAGGCCAAAACAGAATTTAGCCCAAAGCCCAGAGTGGTGCTAATTAACCACCTTCGCGCACCTGCCAAGCTGCGGCCCTGGTGAGTGACAGGGCAGTCGGGAACTCTGAGATGGTGGTAACCCACAGGGTCCTCCAGACAGAGGACCTGAGGGCTGGGACTGATTCACACAGGACAAATAACCAATGCTGACCATCCCCCAACCCCACGGGGATGTCAGATCCCACAGGAGGGAGGGACGGTGGCCCAGGGGACATCAGCACCAAGGGGTGGTAAGAGCTCTATTGGGGGGCGTGGGGACCGCCTCAAGCACCCATGCTAAGGAGAAAGCAGCAAGAAAATCCAATGACAGCGGCACCTGGGTGGCTCAGATGGTGGAGTGTCTGCCTTCAGCTCAGGTCATGATCTCCAGGTCCTGGAATCAAGCCCCACATCCGGCTTCCTGCTCAGTGGGGAGTCTGCTTCTCCCTCTGCCATTCCCCCTGCTTGTGCTCTGTCTCTCTCTTTCTCTCAAATGAACAAATAAAAATCTTAAAAAAAAAAAAAAATCCGGGGCACCTGGGTGGCTCAGCGGGTTAAAGCCTCTGCCTTCGGCTCAGGTCATGGTCCCAGGGTCCTAGGATTAGGCCCTGCATCGGGCTCTCTGCTCAGCAAGGATCCTGCTTCCCCCTCTCTCTCTCTCTGCCTGATTATGATCTCTGTCAAGTAAATAAATAAAATCTTTAAAGAAAAAAAAAATCCGGGGCACCTGGGTGGCTCAGTGGGTTAAGCCGCTGCCTTCAGCTCAGGTCATGATCTCAGGGTCCTGAGATCGAGTCCCGCATGGGCTCTCTGCTCAGCAGGGAGCCTGCTCCCCCCTCCCTCTCTGCCTGCCTCTGCATTACTTGTGATCTCTCTCTCTCTTTCAAATAAATAAATAAATAATCTTAAAAAAAAAAAAAATCCAATGATGCTGTGACCCGCTGAGTCCAACTCCAGGGACCCCGACCAGGGAAGACACCAGAGCTCCAGGGCCAAGACCCATCTGGCTGCAGAGCCAGGGAGGTCTAAGGAAGGGGCACTGAATGGCTCCTACCCTAAGACACACCATAAAAAACCACAACCCTGACTTCACAGCCCAGGCCACATGGCCTCTCAGACAACCGAAGTCTGCACTGCAGCCCCAGGTCTAGAGGTCGCACATTCGAGTGTTCCTGAACCAAAATCACGCCTTTCGGCCTGGCCTCTCAGAAATAACCAGGCAAGCAGGTTCCTCTCTGGGCAGACCCTCAGGTTCCTCTGTCCTTGCCTGCTGGGACCCACCTGCCACACAGTTCCTCGAGGGGCCAGCCACTCAGCCAGCGGACAACCGGGGCCAGGCCACTGCAGTCTTCTAACTCAGCTCCTCAAGGACCCCCAGGAGCACACCCACAGGCTGGAGGCCAGAAATCCTCCATGCCTCCAGGGAGCAAAGGCCTTTCGGAGGAAGGCCCAAGTGGGGTGGGGGGTAGGGGGGCGCAGAAGGAAGGAGGCAGGGTGCCTAGCTGAAAGGTACCACAGCTCTTACAAGCCAATTAAAGACCTTGGTTTACATGCAACCAATTAAAGACCTTGGTTTACATGCAAATCAGACAACTGATTAGCAAGGATCAGATATTAAAATTAAACTATCTTTTTACCATCTTAAACGCTCTAATCCAGAACCTGTACTGCTACAGAAGTAATTTCAGAGTCCGGTCTCTAACCTGAGCGAGCCCTAATCCTACACCCTGGGCAGGAAGGGCCACAGCACTCATCCTGAAACTGCCCCCCCGCCCCGGGCCTCAAACAGGTTCCGTGGCTCCCCACTGCCCCCAGACAAGGACCCACCCTCTCAGCTCTGCTCTGGTTGGACAGGTCCGCCCACGGTCCTTGAAACGGGACCCAAGCCCTCGGCCTGCACACACAGAGCCCTCTTGGACCCCCTTCCCGCCCTCTCTTGGGCTGTGAACACTCGTGTGTGGTCTGCAGCCAGCCCTGCTCCTGCATCTCCGAGCAGAGCATCGTGACCTCCCCTTCAGAGCCAACCCGGGGCTCCACGTGAAGGCTTTTTTGTGGCCTGTGCTCAGAGTCTCAGATACGCACAAGCCTGCTGGCAGGAAACTGCTCGCAGGAAAGCCGCAGCCAGCAAGCGGACCAGGGCCCAGTCTCGTTTTCTGTTTCGTAGAGGAGGAAACGGAGCCTCGGGGAAATGCACTAACCCAGGGCCCCAGGCTGATGGCTCTGCCCGGCTCCCACTCCCCCTCCCACGTGTCCCCTCATATGCTCCCGATAAAAGGAAACTCTGAACTGTGTCCCTGTCATAAAAGAGATAAGGCCAGCCTACAGGAAGTGGGGAAACGGCTGGACACAATGTAGTGCCCGGGGCTCCCAGTGCTCTGGGGCTTGGGGATCTTCAGGGGAGGGCGTGGGCAGGGGGACCAACAGCCTGCGGGGAAAGAGCACAGACAAATCTACCTCCAAACAACTGGTCAGCTAGAAGGCAAGGGGCAGGAGGGCAGAATAGGGATTTTTCCATTTCTCCAGGGACCAAACACTCCAGCCACCCTCTTCCTGCCCCTGTGACACGGCCGCCACCTCCCACAGCAGCTGCCGGACTCCAATAAACAAAACCAGCAAATGCCGTTCACCATAGGCCAGGCTCAGTGTCCAAGTACCCAACCTGGGCTCCCGTCAGGGGGCTGCCTGAAGGATGGACAGCGAGGGTGCTGGGTGCCCTGCTGTCGGCCCCTCGTGAGCCTCGGCCCCCCAGGAGCTGTGAGGATGTAAACCACAGAGGCTTCTGGGTTGTCGCTCTGCTTTCTCACCCCCTCCAGCCCCCAAGGGAACGAACCGCACCCTCCCTGATGTCCAGGAACAGAAGTGGGGGGGGGGGGGGAGGCTGAGGTGGGAGAGAAGCATCAGACCCATGAACCCCCCCGCTGAGTCTGAAACACCTGGGCCCCCACACAAGCTGCCAACAAACAACCACTCCTGTCTCTGCCAGCCTTGCGTCTATCTGCAGCCTGCCCCGAGCTAGTCCCCTTGGAGAACCTTCCGCTCCCACATTTCAGCCACGTAATGCTAGAAGGTAGACCCCTACTCACTTCCGGGCTGGACATGTAACTCAGGACAGGGCAATGAGGACATTACGTCAGCCAAACCAAAGTGACTGGTTGGAAGGCAGGTGATGGGGGTTGAACTGTGTCCCCCTCCCCTAGACAGGCTGAGGTCCCTCCCCCCACACCTGTGACTGTGACCTTATTTGAAGTAACAGTCCTTGCACAAGTTGTCAAGTTGAGATGAGCCCATTAGGGAGGGCCCTGAACCAACTAGACTGTTCTTCTAGGATGAGGAAACCACCTGGGGAAGACCAGGACACACAGGGAGAGCAAAGTCATGGGAAGATGGGGGCAGAGCCCGGAAGGAAACTGTCACAACTCAAGGAACGCCTAGAGCCACCAGAAGCCGGGAGACGCAAGGAAGGATCAGTAGGAACATGGCGCTCCCAACCCTTGAGTTCCAACTCCTAGCCTCCAGAGTGGAGAATAAATTTCTGCTGTTTCCGTTTGTTATGGCAGCGCCCCCCTGGAGGGAACTAATACGAGAGACACAAAACTCAAACCAGACCAGTCAGAACCAACAGCATCAGCCAGCCCCGGGACTTTGGCTGGACCTCGGGGCAAGAGGAGAGCATCCCTGCGGTTGCCGAGCTGATGGGACGGAGCTGCCCGCAATCATTTTCTCACAACTTGGCTAACCTGCCCCCGTACAACCTACACAGGCAGGCTAGAAGTGAAACAATATTCCTGGTGACATAAATTTGAGTCCCATTTTGTTTTTAACATTAAGTCCAAATGAACATGGCTCCCAAGAGCCTCCATGGATGCCTACACTTCCAACATGTGTGGTAACATCACTCGGGCACTAGGGTCCTTGTCTTTGGCACACAGCTTCAGCCTTCAGAGTTTTGTTTTGTGATGGCCGGTCCTTATAACAAAGGCACACTTGATTTTTTTTTTCTTAAGATTTTATTTATTTGTCAGAAAGAGAGAGAGAAAGCACACAAGCAGGCAGAGAGAGGCAGGCAGAGGCAGAGAGAGAGGCAGGCACCCCGCCAAGCAAGGAGCCTGAAGCGGGACTCGATCCCAAGGACCCCGGGGTCATAACCTGAGCCAAAGGTAGCAGCTTAACCCACTGAGCCACCCAGGTGTCCCAGACACACTTGGTTTTTGATAACAAGAAGCCAATCAGCCAAACTCAGAATAATCAGTGAAGATGTGTCTGATCTTAAGAAATATGACTAAAAATGGCTTACATCGTAAGGACAGGTGGGTGTCCAGGGTCTCGATGGCTCACGGTCAGCAAGAACCCATGCTCTTTTCAAGTTTTCATTCTGCCATCCTCACTGTGGTAGATTTCTGTCCTCAATACTATCACCTCGTGGTCACAAAACAGCTGCCAGAGCTCCAGGTACCCTATCCCCAGAGGATATCTGGAAGGCAGGGAAATGGGGACAAGAGCCAAATAGCTGCCCTTCTGGAGAGGAAATACTATTGTTTCTCCTTACATCTGACGGGTCAGAACTGAAAGACACGGGTGCCTCTGGGATCCAAGTCCCTGGAAAAGGCAACTGTGTGTCCGTGATAGACCTAGGTCAAGCACCAATGCCACCAGGATTAAAACAGGGACTGTGTGCAAGATGGAGAGTGAGAAGTGCTGAGAGGGTAACTCCCCAGACAGTAAAGCTAAGAAATGAGGGAGTCCCTGTGTGTCTCTGCAAAGTCCTTAAAAAAAAAAAAAAAAAAAAAAAAAAAAGACATACCTGTGGCTTTTAATTTGACCTTGTGACAAAGTCAACCAATACCTAAGAATCATTGATCAAGGGCTCCCCACAGGCCAAGTTCCTTGCTGAGTACCCCTTCCTTGCCCTCGAGGGCCTCACAGGTTAAGAGCAAAAGAGAGCCATCGCCCTGAAAGAGCCAGGAGCCCAGAGAGAGCCAAGGAGCCTGGGGCCAGGGCAGAGGCAGCCCTAAGAGGGAGGAGCCCAAGGAGGAGTCCGGAATGCTTCCGCCTGCAAAGACACCTGACTGGGTGTGCCAAGGCCGGTCACAACGGGCATGTGTGCAGAGGCACAGAGATGGGGGCAGCTGGGGGTTCACTGGTGTTTGACTTGGGGAGTGGCATGCAGCGAGGTGGCCAGGTTGGCGGCACACAGCCGGGAAGAGCACAGGGCTTGGACTTTCACCTAAAGACAAGGGAACGCAGGGGAGGGGAGCGGCTATTCTCCACAAAAGACTATTCCACAAGGCAAGGGGTGGGCCGAGAGGCAGGGACACCAGGCGCGTCTGGCAATCCCAGGGAAGGGGGGCGGGGACAGGGGACCTACGACAGGAAACTGATGAGCTGTGGATGATGGGGGGACAGCGGCATCTGGGCAGGCTGCCTAGGTGGGAGGCGGGACCTTCATCATGACCCAAGAAAGCGGGGGAGGATGTGGGTTTAGAAAGGAAAAAAAAGTCAAATTATAGACCATGGTGGGTCCACACTGGGGTGTTTCCCAAAGACTGCAGGCCTGCTGGGGGTGAGTGGAAGGTGAAGCCTCCCTCCCCGCTGGGAAGGGCACCCCCTGCTCGGCCTCATCTGAGTGCAAAAGGCCCTTCGAGGAACAGCCTTCCTAGGGCAGAGCAAGGCCAGGGGGCAGCAGGCTGTGGAAGAGCTTCTGACTGCCTTCAATAGAAGCCCCGTGCTCGGGCCGGCCCGCAGGAGCTGACCGGAGGAGGCTGGGCTGCGGTCAGCCCCGCTCGAGGCACACTTGAAAGAAAGCCCAGGGGTTCTGCTGGTTCTCCCGCCCGTGCGTGCTGCCAGCCCGTAAAATGAGAACTCAGCTCGCACCGGTAAAAGCCTCGTCTTCCAAGAGCCCCAAGTGGGCAGGACAGCAGCCCTCTGATCCGGACCACATCCGTGCAGCGGGGATGGGAGGCAAGTACTTCCGCTCGCGCTCGCCCTACAAACCACCAGGTCCCCGTCCTGTACAAGGAAGCCCTTCACTCTTGCGCACCATGCATTCTGGACAGTGCTCCGGGAGCCCCGAAAAGCAACCTGGGCCCTGTGCACCACGATGGAAAGGAACAAAGCTGACACCAGGGGTCGGGGTGGCAAGTGACTCTCTCCTACGGCTGGCCGTTGACAGCGCCCCAGCCGTGATGGAAGATCAAACCTGGCCCCCGCTTCTCTTCGCACAAGTAACATTTCCTCCTCCACCACCCAGCAGAGAGGTGGCAAATCAAAGCCCTTGTGGTGAGAAGTATGGCAAGCAGGAACTCCCGAAAGATGGGGTCAGGTGAGGGCCGGTTAAGACCCCGGAGCCACCAGAGCCCGCTATGACTGTCACGGTCCAGTAGGTGGCGCTGCCTCAAGGTCTTGAGAGGAAGTGAGCGAGGCTGACCGGCCTGCCTGCTGACCTGTCCGCAGAAATGAGACCCACGGCAGGTCTCCTTACATCTCTGCAGCTTACAACACTGCACTCTTTGAGGATAGTGCCCAGAAGGTGCTGGAAGAGAGTCAAAGCCCACCAAAGCCAGAATCCGTCTTCCCACCCCAAAGCTCCCCAAGGACTGGGGCAATTTTGTTCTCAACGACATCCCCCCTCCACCATCCCCCCACGCCCAGCACAGGCCCAGCCGGCCCAGCACACAAACGAATGAAGAAGGCCTGATGAGCAGTCCAGGAATCGGCCCGGCCAGTGGCGGCCAGCCTCCACTCCCAAGGGTTTCCAGCAGCCCCACAGCACTCTGCATACACATCACCTCCATGACCCAGGCCCCGGTTCCAGGGCTCCGGCTGCTGCCTCCTCCTCCTGGCTCTGTCCCCCACACACCAACATTTCCCAAACACCCCTGAACCCCAACATCCTGCCTGAAATCTAACAGAGAACCCCAAACCAAAAACAGATTAAACAGATTAGACAGATTAAAGTCTCGGGTATAACCGAAGGGATCAGCAATAGCTCCCTGGAAAAGCAGGCATGCCCCCGCACCCCACAAGGAACCCCTGGGTTCCTCAGAGAGCCCAGTTTGGAAACTGCTGTGGTATCCCCCTTGCCAACTCTAATCCAATGAGCTTGAAAAGCCCTGGGCCCCCCAACTCCTAGCCTGGGAAACAGGAGACGTGACAGAAGCATCCGCGGCCAGAAGTCGAGTACCTCCCCAGTCCCTGCCACATCACAGATCGGCGGGGGGGGGGGGGGGGGTGTCACCGCCACACCATTCAGGAGGAAAGCCAAGAACTAGCACTCTTCTCAAGAACAACTCTGTCGTCAGGAATTCGAGCACATTCCACCGCTGAGAGCATCAGCGTCTTCCGCTTTGGAAGCCAGAGCTTGCTGGGGAGGAGTATTCATCCCCATCTGGGGCCTTACCTGGAGGCAAGCAGAGGGCTGGGGAGCAGAATGCCCCCAGGGCTCGAATCCCAGCCCTGCCCTGCCTACGAGCAGCCCGGTGACCCGACAGGACAACTAGTCATCCCCATAGCTCATGGGACAGTCTGGGTAACTTAGATGAGAGATTTTCTTTCAAGGGCTTTACAGACCACTCCCAAATGTTACCTGTATCATTGTGATCTTATTATCAGGATACCGGAGGCTCTAGCAGAGCAGACTGACTTCTACTGAAGGTTTTCTCTACTCAGTCCTGGAATGAGTCTTGATGCCAGGCCTGGCTGACAGTCCCACCCAGGGAGGCTGGTCTAGACTGTCCTTGTTGCGGGGGGGTGGGGGGGGGGGATCTGTCCTGCTGGGAATGCTACTGGGCCCCCAGAGATGGCACAATTGGCTCCGTGGGCTCCCCGCTGGTGACCAACCCACCCTGCTCACCTGGGCCCCGCTGCATTCAGTGTAATACACCCCAGTAGCACCACCCTCCCCTCAAACCTAGGATCCCCAAGGAGCCGGTGGCCGGAGCACGTGGGCTTGGGCACAGAGGAAACGCACGCCACCTGGCGTCGCAGATTCCGTCGCTACTCTGAGGGCGGACAGCGCATCTGGGAAGAGCACCCAGGCAGACTCCCCCGGATGACCCAGAGGACTCAGAGAGAGCTTCGGTGGTTTTCCAGGTGAGGCACACCTTGTCCCCACGACATCTTTCACCACGACGGCTTAAAGCCAGGGGCTCCAAGATGAGGGTCCCCAGACCAGCAGCCTCAACCTTCCCAGGAAACTTGACACTGATACAATCTCCGTCCCCTCAGCCTCACTGGTTCAGGGCCTCCAGGGAGGCCACCAGCTGGCTGAAGACGCCCTCCCGAGGATTCTGGGGCCACTCCGGGCTTGCATCCGATGGGCCGCACCTGGTCGTGTATCACCGGGAGCTTTCCATCTGCCGACACTCGGGACTCACACCGGAGACTTGGATTCGACTAACGCTGCCCCAGCAGTGATTTTAAGTATTTAAAAAACACCAGAGGATTTGCAGGGCAGTGAAGCCAGACGGGACCATATGGCCTATGGTATTAGGGTGAGATACACTAAGGGGTACGCATCATCACACATTTGCTAAAACTCACAGGAATGGACGCCACCAAGAGCAAACCCCCATGAAAAGTGCGGACTCTGGGGGATTATGATGTGGCAGGTTTATCCCTCTGGCGGGGCGGGGTGCTGGTTGTGGGGAAGCCCGTGGGGCTGGAGGACTGATCATACACAGCCCCACAAGCTCCCAGGCGGCCGTTATCCCCCCTCGTCCGTGGAACCCGGGCTGATGCTCGGAAGGGAGGCAGGAAAGCCAGGCTTCAGAGTCGGCAGGTAAGACCACACAGGTCGTCAGCCATCAGAGAAGATGCCAGAACGAGGGGAAGTCATACTCATGAATGTAGGAGGGAGAGGAGTGCGGAAGAAAGTGAGGAATGGCTCATTCTTTCCAACTTTGCTTTTAATATCTTGCTTCCCGGCATCGGCCTTAACCCCTCCCTCTGGCGTAGTCAGTGCGTCAAAGGCTGGTCTGAGAGTCACCCCACCACCTGGAGTCAACCGAAATCCCCACCTGCTAGCAGGGGAAACTGAGCGTGGCACCCGCGTGTCCCGCTTTAACCCCAGTCTCCGCATCTGTAATGGACTCGTGAAGGTGCGAGGGGGGATACAGGGCCTGGCACACAGTAAAAACAGGTCGCTGTAAGCTGGCCGGTACGACCTGGAGCCATGCCGACTCCACAGGAAAGAGCAATCAGACGGTGTTCTCACCTCCTGCCCGCACCCCCTCTCTGGCTAGGAGGCCAGAGTTAGAGAACAGAAGAGGGTGTCCTCTCTCTCCACGACTACGTTACCACACACAGGCCGGACACACTGTAAAAGAAACCCCCTTCATTCCACAAATGCTCCCAGAGCGGCTGCTCCAGGCCAGAGGCAGGGACAGGCCACAACTTGCACTCCTCTGAACAGTGGGAGACGTCCCGGGAAGAGCAAGGACAACGTTGCTGAGGCTACTGGCTTCCTGTCATGGGAGCCTCTATCGTCAGCAGCAAGGGGACCATCTTCTCCCAAAGGGAGCCTCGGGAGGAAGGACCCTCAGTCCTGCTGCCTGAGAACCTATGTTCGAGAAAGAACCCAAGGGTACGTATTACGGAAAATGGCACACCTGGGGCGCCTGTGTGGCTCAGTCGGTTAAGCCTCTGCCTTGGGCTCAGGTTGTGATCTCAGGGTCCTGGGATCGAGCCCCGCATTGGGGCTCTCTGCTCGGCGGAGAGCCTGCTTCTCCCTCTTCTTCTGCCCTTCCCCCCACTTGTGCATGCTATTTCTCTCTCTAATAAATAAGATCTTTAAAAAAAAACAAAAAACAAATTTCACATGCCCTGCCTACTGTAGCTTTTTTTGTCTTTTATGTTTTATAAGCATTTTATTCCTGTCCAACATATGATAAATAAGAAGGCATGTACCACGAGGGAGCAGCTTGAATATTCAAAATGATCCCCAAGATCAAGGCTGGGAAGAGAACCCTGCAGGCCCCAGTAGGATCTACCGTGTCTCCCACCCACCCAGGACCCTGTCACCAGAGGTGACCACAAGCCTGCAGACTAGCTCTCGTGTTCAAGAACTTCACTGAGGCAGCATCACGTGCCCAGCGCCCGTCCGGGTCAGCTTCTCCAGGTGCACACTCTGTCCACGGGATCAGCCGCGGTGTACGTGTGGCGGCTGCTGGCTCGTTCTCGCTGAGCGAGAGAATTACATCACCCGCACGGAACACATCGAGCATGTCTGTTCTACAGCTGATGGACACGTCCACTTGGAGGTTCCCATGCCTACTGCGGCTCTGAACATTCCGTGTCTGTCTCTTGGTAGACACAGCGCTCCTTTCACTTGGGAAAACACACCCAGGGCAGAACGGTGGCGTCAAAGTTAGCACGTGGTCTGCTCCGACGCTCCAGACAAAGCCCCTACCAACCCCTCACCTGGCTTCATTTCTTTCCCTGTCCCTGTCCACCATCACACGCTTCACACCCTGTCCACCCGTTTTTGGTGCCTCACCCTTCGGGACGGGGTGCGCTTGGACAACAGGGGTTTTGTGTGTTCCATGCACTGCAGACCCCCCAAGTCCCTACTCTGCTGGCCGAGAGCAGATGCTTAAAAAACACCTGCAGGCCAACAAAGCTTCTGCATTCTCTCCAGCATGCAGGAGCTCGGGGGAACCTCTCAGCTGGCCCCTTGGCCCCTTCTTCCTCCCGGGGGCCTGTCCACAGCCCAAGACTCCCCTCCATCATCCCCATCCAGTCCCTAGCCCCAGCAGCCAATTAAACCTTGACCAGAGACTCCCCCTGACCCCAATTCTTGCTGCACAATGTCCCTTTCCTGGGACGGAATGTAAAGGCTCCTGGGAAAAGCCCAGGCTCAAATCTTGGCTCTGCGAGAGCTGACTGATGCAGCAGCATTCTGGGCAGCCCGCTGCAGGCCAAGCCCCCAGAAGACAGGCTGGGTTGGCGGAGCACCAGCCAGCTCACGGTCAGGGGAGAGGGCTGGGGCCACACGGCAAGCAGGCCCATGAGGCTGGGGCAGGGGAGGCCTCTGGGCGCAGGGCAGCTCCAGCAAAGCAGGGCCAAGCAGAGAGGGCCTCACAGAGAGACATCTCGGCAGCTGTCTCTTGTTGAGGTGATGCCTCTACTTCCCCAGGGAGAGAAGGCTGGGGCAGGCAGCACAAGCAGAGAAGGACTCGGGCAGAGCAGAGGGGTGGGCTGAGTGTGGAGCCTCGGATGCCGGGTCCTGGCAGGACAGAGAGGAGCAAGGGAGAGAGGTCAGAAAGATCGTGGGGTAGGATGGGGGCGGGGACATAGGACCGCCAGGCCTCTGGGCTCCGTGATGGAGGGCCTGAGGCGTTACAGACAGGTCTCCTGCCATCTCCCCGCACGGCAGATCCGGTGGCATGTGCACACCCCTGCGGCGCAGTTCCCACCGGTTCCCAGACACGCTTGGAGCAGCAAGGGGGGGGGCAGAAAGGGAGACCAAAGCCGTGCACTCCCCTCCCCCACCCCAAGGGAAGAGGGACCAACCTCTAGGGATGAGGTAAAGGTGGAATGGAACCCAGAGTCTTAAACACCTTGCCTGGCCCGAGGCTGGCCCTCAGTGTGGCAGCCACAGCTCTCCCTCGCACCGCCAGCCCATTCCAGAACCTTCCATGCTGCTTCAGAACAGGGCTTCTCCTCCAGAGCCTCAGACCCCAGCATCCCCATGGCAACAACCGCAAACACAGGAGCCCAAGCCTCCATGCCATAAACAACCCTGACAGGTTCAATAAATATAGATGTACTAGAGCAATTTGTGGGGAATTTATGAGAAATTAAAAATTCAGCTTGGACAGTAAACAACCCATTTCAGAATTTGCCCCACTTAAAGTTAAATAAACCGCCTGCGAGCATTTTTTAAGCGTGATGTTTCAAGACTGAAATCTGGGCCTTGCCAGGAACACTTCCTGAGGCTCCAGAGCTGGGTGCTGCTGCAGAGAGCACATCGCACATCTGCTGACCTCAGAAGGCACCTTACAGTTTACAAAGCAGCGGCCTTCACCCCCCTGCTGCCCGGTGAGACAGTGGGGCAAGTTCGAGTAACACCACCATGATAATGAGCTTTGAAGCCGTCGAAGAGCCTCAAGCACCACCATGACTTGCTCAAGGTCACTCACTCTGGTCAAGGTCAGAGACAGGACACAAACTCAGGCCAGTCCAAGTCCAAAAACAATGCATGTATAGCCAGTCACGTGTGCATTTACTTACTACAACACACGAATGCACCCGAGCGAGGTCTGATGTGGGGAGCTGGCCAAGTTCTCTAGAAATCTGCCCTATTTAAACAGCATCAAAAGGGGCTGCTTCAAACAAATCAACAAATTCTCACAGGCACACACCACCCAGGGGGCAGGCGGGCCCAGATCCACTGTCTTCAAGATGAAAGACTCAGAAATAAGCAGACAGAGATGGAGAGAGCGTACCCTGGCTTCCTGCAAAGTCAGAGATTCACACGAGGGGAGAGTGAGACAGGAGGCCAGAGATCCCATCAGGGGCCTCAGCCTGTTTTACGGAGAAGGAACCAGAACCCGGCCTAGCTGCATGACAGGCAGTGAGCCCAGGGCTCCTGCTGTCTGGGTCCTGGGACCCCAGGAGCCAGCCACCCTGACTGAACGCCCTCCCCCACCATGAGCGACACACATCCTGGGAGCACCTGCAGGTACCCCCCTGGTCACTCTCCCAGGCTTGAGGGCTCTGTGACCCGAGTTTCTAGTTCAGCAATACACGAATCACCTCAAGATCAAACAGGCGGGGGAGACTCGCCAGCCCTGGGCACGCTGTGCTGACAGGAGCCTTCCCATCTCCCGCTCCCAGGTCGGGTAGAGGCCCCGTGTCCTGCTCCTCTGATGCGGCCCTCGGGTTGTCTGCCCTTGGTAGGGGGTTGGAGACGGGGCTATCTCGGTGGTCCCAGGGGGCATCACAGGGCATGCTGCAGGGGCCTGAGTGAACCCCCAGGAATGGAAGGCATGGAGGGGTGAGCCCCTAGTCCCAGTCCTCCAAGCGTCCGCCCTCTCGATCACAACCGACAGGACCAGAGAAAACGGGCCTGTACCCTAACAGCCACAGAGCACGGGGGAGAGTCAGACAGGACCCTCAGAGCACGGGCATCATGCTAGATCCTGGCAACGACTAAGGACCCCGAGTTCCCCTCCCAACAGCCCAGGGATGGCACCTCTGCCCTGAGGTCCCCCAAATCACACAGCAGGGGAGAGGGGGGCGTGGGCCCTCCTGGCTGATCCTGCTCGCGCTCCCCTTGCTCCAGGCCTGGAGGCTGACTTCCGAGGACCGCCGAGCCCCTGCATTTCCAGCCAGATCCAAGGGCAGGCTGACAGCGGGGCTGAGGGAGTTCGCCCTCCACTCGAGGCTTGAGCAGGGGCTTCAACTTCGCAGGACCACAGCCTCCCTGGGACAGGCCCTCGCCCCACAGGCCCTAGGAGCACATACAGCGCCCCACAGCTAGGTTCCAGAATCCTCTCCAGTGAAGTCCCTTCACCGGGGCTCCGCAGAGGGAGTTCAACAGGGACATGGCTGGATCATCAAACATCACGGCGTCAGAGCCACGGGAACAAATCCGGGTCAGAGAGACAAGCGTGCAACTGTTGCACAGAGCGGGCAGGGTATGAACCTTCTCACTGGCCGTGAGCGCAGGCTGGAGGGGTCGGAGGCTGGAACAGGCAAGCATCGGCATGTGGGGCCAGGGGCAGAGCTCGGGAATGGGGTGACCCTGCTCTGCTGCAAAAGCCCTCGCAAGATAGTGAGGGATGGGTCCAGGGCCGCAGTGGAAAATTCAGTAAGGGCACTGTAGGGTTTTATGGGAAACCTGGGGGGCTGGGTCAGCACGAGGGCAGGGTTGGGGAGGGTGGTGGGAGAGAGAGCTCAGGCCGTGGGGATCGAGCCCACCTGGGTTCAGACAGCAGTTAGCACTTGCTTGCTGGCTCTGTAACCTCAGACGCGTCCTTAAGCAAGTGACACAGCTGAACCTCAGTTTCCCCATCTGAATAAAGAGATCCCACCTCACAGACTGAGTCTGAGAACTCACCAGATAAAGTAAAATCATCCAAGAAAGACAGAGGAACCCAGGTTCGGCAATGATAAGGGATTAGCTCAACATCCTGTGGTCAGAATCCTCTGGGACAGGGACCCATATATCCACCCTGGAAATTCTCCTCCACGGTCTGGGCTGGGCCTGTTCCATGAGGGACGGGATGCATGAGCGGGATTAACTCAGGGCTGCATCCCACTGCCCCATCCCCCAGGGAGGCAGACAGGGAAGCGGGTTTGATAGTCTTTTCAAA
The DNA here is from genome assembly GCF_030435805.1 of Mustela lutreola. Classification (NCBI taxonomy): domain Eukaryota; kingdom Metazoa; phylum Chordata; class Mammalia; order Carnivora; family Mustelidae; genus Mustela; species Mustela lutreola. The sequence goes on from NC_081296.1 coordinate 142,235,077, forward strand.
AGTTCCCTCTGCAATCCCCAGTTCCCCGAATACAAACCGGCAGCTAGTCAGGGATCACTGGACATGGATTTTGTGCCAAGCTCCGGAGTAAGTGCTTTGACACTCTATCTCAATTAGTCTTCTCCGCCTTAGGGTATGTGATGGACAACTCCTCCAGGAGAGGACGCTAAGGCCGAGGGCTACATAACCAGCCCCCAGACACCTATAATTGAGTGGAAAAGGCTGGCCCTGGACCACTGTGCAATGCTTGCTGCCTCTGATGAAAGCGGCACTGGGGGTGTAGGGGAGCGCCCCCGGCTCTCGGCTATGTGCTACAGTCAGAACTTCGATGGAGCGAGCAAGTGAAAACTGTGTGCAAAGAAGAGGAAAGCACCTGTGAGCGAGGGGTCCCAGAGGGGGACGGAAGGGGAACAGCCTGCAGCCCCGCTGTGCTGGGAAGAAGCAGGACTGGGGACCACCCAGGGGCCCACCACCTCCCACCAGCACAGACTCTCTCCCTCTCCCTGGGTCAAGAAGTACACGAGGGGAACCTCCACGGATGGGCAGGGCTGCAGGCGGCCCCAGCTCCCAGCCACAGCCGCGATGGGCGGGGTGGCAGGGGGGGGGGTGCTGAATGAGAAAGAAAGGCGTGGGGGGATGCCTGGGTGCAATTGGTTAAGTGGCAGAGTCTTGGTTTCAGCGCAGGTCCTGATCTCAAGGTCGTGAGATCAAACCCCGCCTGGGGCTCCGTGCTCAGCAGTGAAGGAAGGAGGGAGGAGGAGGAAGGAAGAGAGGGAGGGAGGGAGGGAGGTGGGGGGAGGGGAGAGTATACGCGGGAAAGAAACAGACAGACGCTGCCGGAGTACCTGGGAACATTCAAGAATTCAGAAGAACAAACTCCAAAACAATGATGTCTTGCCATGGTTCTCTCCAACGGCTGGGTTTTTTCCCCCCAGAAGTACCCATTACTTTAATAAACTGCAAGAACAATAAATAAAATGTGATTTATTACTCATATAGCCCAGGAAATAATCGCAGGCTTGGCCCAGCGATATCGGAACCAGATACTCATGACGACGCTGTCACAGGGACGAGCCACAACCCCCACCGACACTCACGGAGGGAACTCACCAACTCTGGTTCCAGGAGAGTATCATGCAGCCACTAAGAAAACAAGCCTAAGTAGAACATTTTACAAAAGGGGAAACACTAACAATAGGGTGAGTGTGTTTGTGGGGAGCAGATTCCAAAAGGACAACAATTTTGTTTAAAATATGTAAATACATCTTCCACACCTACATACAGAGAAAAAACTCAGAAGATGTTCATGAAGCAGGGATGACGGTCATCCCTGGACCACTGGCTGCCCCCAAGGCCCTTCTGCACCTTCCTGAAGGACATCTGCAAACCCCTTCTGAAGGGTCAGACAATCCACGGGCCGGAGGGGGACAGAGTGGCAGCTCAGGCAGGCAGCCCCCTCACAGAGCCCCACGCTGTCTGGGCAGCAGGATGGCCAAAGAACGGCCGAGCCGAATCCTCTGGGCTGTGTCATGGACGGACCAGCTCACAGTCAAGGCCAAGGTCTGCCCTCATCACACCCCATAACCACGTCTCCCTCTCCTGAGGCTATGCTGGCTGGGAGGCCCTCGTTCCCCGCCAACAAATGATAGCACTGAAGCCTCAGACCGCAAAATAAGGAGGCTGAGGCCCCGAGCTGGACTGGGGACACCCGGGTCCGATAGAAGTATGAGCCTGAAACTAGTCAGCCAGGAACAGCCAATGAGCACGAGCCTCATCAGGCCCTGGGCTCAGGGCAGGACCAGGTGGGCCTCACACCCGTTATTAAGTTGGATCAAGTGTGCCCCTACCCCCCACTGTGCGGCTCTCCTCTCTCCCCCAGGCCAGGCTCCCCTTCCCCTGGCCACACTCCTAGGCCATTAGCTCAGTCCCAAAGGCATCCTTTCCCATCCAGGCTTCTGATGATCCTGTCAAAACACTGTAAATAACTTATTTCCACTTGGCAGGGCTTGCAGCAAAAATACCATCCAGGCAGGGAAAAGCCAGGGAGCCAAGGGCTGCCTCCATGCCAGGAAACCCACACTCCCCCTGCCCAGGGGTCCACAAGCCCTCACCCGCCGAGCATGGGAGACTCGGGGTTGGGGCCAAACTCCTGTCCAATTCGATGGCGGGGGTGGGGGGATGGACTTCCTAAGACCCCGGGGGTCATCTCAGGAACCCAAAAACCACGGAGCTGCTGAACGGTCGTCACTACTCCCCAACCCCACACACCCAAGCCCCCTCTGCTATCCTCAAGCCACTCACACACCCCCTAAGGAGGGCCTTCTCCCCTACAGTCGCCCCATCTCCTTCACCAGTCTTGTCACCGTCTGCGAGAGGAGCTTCAGAGAAGTTGTGCCACTTGCCCTGAGCTGCACGCCACAGAGGGGCAGAGCCGGAGCCAGGGCCGCCTCCGGCCGACTCAGTCCAGGCAGGGAGCCTCCTGAGCACGAGACCCGCTGGCTTTGCCACAGCCGCCCCTGGAAGCCCACCCCACCAGCCCTGCTGCTCACTAGCGAGGCAAAGACACTCCCCATGTGGGAACCGCGCTCTCCCCGCCGGCCAGTGGGAGCACTGAGGGTGGCGCCCAGGAGGAAGGCACCAACAGGGGTCACTGCGGCCACCTGCGCTGCTGGCAAGAAGCCCAGCCCAAGGACACCAGAGCATTTTGAAATGATTATGTGGGCCTCTCAGAGGTCTGAAGCGGCCTTACTAGGGGATTACGGCCCAGAGGCCTGGGACCCCCCCCATGTGCCCCCAGGACACCTGATCAAAGCTCCCCACCACCCCCCACACTGGACCGCTGAGCGCCTCCCAGGCGGCTCCTGCGGAGTGATGAGTGTGCCCTGCTGCACAGCCAAGTCCTGGGATCTCCTTATAGGGTGTGCTCCAGGGCCATCACAGAAAGTTCAGGAAGAGAAACACGGGCATTCCTGTTGCAAAACAGGCCTGTGTAGACGGGAAGCAAGGAGCCCAGAGCAACCAGGTCCCTGAAAGGGCTACCCGCCTGCCCCTTGTACAGGACATCAGAGACCTGGCAGGGAGGGGTAAGATGGGGCTGTGGTGATGCCCCTGCGGAGTTCTCCAGGTGGGGGTGGGGGCTCAAGGGAAGAGAGAAAGAGCCAAGTCACAGCTCCGGATTCGCAAAAAATGTGGGGAAAACCCGTGACACCTCAGCTGTGCACAGTACTCCGGGGACCTCCCCGCAAGGCAAGGCTGATCTAGCACACCCAGGAAGGGGGGCAGGGGCCTTATGCAGCCAGGGTGGGGGGCTGAGCACTGTCAGAGGTGGCGCCTTCACCCCATGGTGGCTGGACTCAGAGAGGCAGAAGAGGAAAGAGGTCAATGAGCCTGGGCCCTTGAATGCACCGCAGGCAGGGCCAACTCTGCTCTGCCCCCCAATGATACCCCCAACCAGGCCGCCCATGCTCCCGCACAGAGAAGAGGGCCACAGGCCACCAGAGCCAGGAGGAGATCTGTGAGCTGGGACGCCGCTGGCCCACAGCAGAACACCATCCCTGTAGGCCCTTCTCTAAGCGAATCGAGAGGGCCTAACCCACACGGTAACGTTTCTGGCTGCTTTTCTTGGGATAAAAATCAAGCAAGGAAGATCCTTTTATTCTGGCTCATCTACCTATCCAATCACCCAATGAATTTAGACTCATGCTGATTTCCACAGGCCCCGAAGGACCTTATCCCTGTCACAACCCCGAGGCTGGCCCCATTATTACTGCCAGCTTGTAAATGACGCAACTGAGGCTCACAGGGGGTCGGTGCCAGGCCTAAGTGTGCTGGACACGGCTGGCTGCAGCCCAACATCCATTCTCCTCTTCAGTAACAGAATCCCAGGTTCATGTGAGGGGACAGACAGCGTGCCCAGCAGAAAGACCATACTTCCCAGCCTACAGGCCATCAGGCATTAAAAAGCTTGACTCCAACCAAGGCCGGCATAGGCAGCAACATAACATGGGATTTCTAAGGAGGTCACCTAATAAGAACAGACTCAGGTGCGAGGTGGGGTGCCCTACTCCCTTACTGCCTTCCTATGACCTGGGATGTAATCACAATGGCTGGAGCTCCAGCAGCCACTTTCAGCAAGGAGGCCAGCTTCAGCCCAAAAGACAGTGTAGCACAGAGGAAAAAAGAATTCTTTTACTATTCTATGGAGCCCCCCACCTGCCCGAGGTTAGCCTGCATCCAGCTTCTGCAGCACGGAGAGAAGTAAAGATTTTATTTAGGCTGCTGTTATTGCCAATCTGCTACTGGCAACTGAATGCCAATCCTGATGGCTCCATAAGGAAGCTGCAGGTAGACGGGTGTGGGGAGAATGGAAGCTGGCCAGGCAGAGATCCCCACCCCAAAACAATATCCTTGCATGAGACTCACAGAGAATGTGCACAGGCCACCACCTTCCTGCTCGTCTTACAATTCTCTATCTTCATCCACATCAAGACGATGAGTTCCTACTTGTGATGCTGACAAGGTGCTTCAGTAGGAAGGAAGGTTCAATCCTCCCCATGGCTCTTCCTCCTTCTCCTGAGGAGGTCAGATTTCTTCTCTAGGGCAGTGAATCCCACTTTCCTGCAAGTACCAGCCCCCGGAGGCTCAGAACGACCCTGGTGAGCACTCACAGCCACAGGCCCAACAAGAGACACTACAGCCCCCCTCTGCTCCTCGCCTTGATTTACTTCTTCTGTGGTACTAACTCTTCCTTTGGGGAGAAAGAGAACACAAAGCACATAGAACACTAAAAGGGAGGAACTTCCTAAACTATAAAATTAACGAAAGCAGCTCGTTCTTCCTTGAGAGAAGCTAAAATGGCAAATTATCTCATAAGTGAGCACTTCATAGGAACAAGAAAAACTCTTCCAGCTCACGTACACTTTCTGACCTTTCGAAACGGGACTCCATGAGGGGCGCCTGGCCGACTCCACAGGAAGAGCACTCGACTCCTGATCTCTCTAGGTGGTGAGTTTGCGCCCCATGCTGGGTCTGGCCATTATGTAAATAAATAACTAAGTAAACTTGCAAAACAAAATGGTGCTACATGGCACATCTTCCTGTTGCTGAACAAGAAATGCCAAGATCCCTCAGCCGGCCTCTGCCTTTATACATCATCAGGCACAGATTAAGAAGCTTCCACAATACACGAACACGTCCTTACTGTATTTCCTTGGTTCAAGGGTACCATCAGTCAGAACCATCACATTAAATGTTCGTTAAAAGGTTTCTAAGCAGGTACTGGAGATCCAAAAGACAAAAAAAGGGTATGTTAGTACAGACACACAAAACCAATGGAGAAGCTCATGCTGATTATTTCTAGAGAAGAAGATGATAGGAAACTTTGCCAATTCATTTATTTCTGTAATATTTAATTATTTTCCACTGATGTCCAAAGAGTTTTTGATAACGTGCACCTGTAAGCCGAACACCAGGGGGACAGATACCCCAGAAGAACAAGGTGTGATCCATGGCCCTAAGGAGGTTCCAGAGAAGGGGGAAAGGCCCCCACGGTCCGTGATTACACCATGACGTGGGAGCTTTGGCGCCCAGGAGGTGGGCTCATGGGGTATGTGGGGGCCCATGGGAGGGAGGGACTCTCTAGGCTTTGTGGAGCTAGTGGCCATGAGCTTGCTCAGACAGACCAGCAAGCGCTAGCCAGATGGACCAGGAAGAGGAGCATGGTGGGCTACCCAAGGAGGGTGCGGGGGAACCAGGCCTCGCCACAGGGACACTGGGACGCTGCTTGGGGTACTTTGGGTGTCTCTGAGGAAGTGGCCCGGGCTGAGTTCCCTGGACTGGGCAGCAAGTCTCAAGGGCTTCATGGACCCCCCTCAAGGAACGGGTCATCAGCCTGCCCCCTGGGGCTGCAGCCGAGCTGGGACAAGACGGGGCTTGTCAGAAAGAGTGTTCCGGCAGCTCAAACAGCAGATAGACAGGCGGGCGGGCCCAGGAGAGAGCTCTAGACACTGCAAGAAAGTTGCTCCCAGGAAGCGCTGGTTTCAGAACGATGCAGAACCGGGAGCGGGACGCAGGAGGTCACACGTGGACTGTGTGTGACACCAGTCGGCTGGGTTTTCTCTGCCTGTGCTAGCTGAGGGACTAGGGCGAGCCCTTTCTGACTCAGTTTCCTCATTTGTAAAGCGGGGATAACAAAAGTTTATCTGTTCAATCGTGCTAATAACAGTACTGACAGTTCCTCACTGGTACAGGGGTGAGATGAGTTAACACGGGAAAGTGCTCACAGAAGTTCCTGAACCCCAGCAAGCCTGTGCTCACATCTGCCTTGATCCCCTCCCCCACCCCTTCTCAGGGGCCAAGGAGCCTCAAGGACCTGCCCCAGCATGGTCCTCCCCCCACCTCCAGGGAGCCAGAGACTAGTACAGCACAGGGGGCAGTCATGGTAACCTCGAGGCAGTGTGGCAAGTCCATCCCTGGGTCCCCCCGACCCAGACTTCTAGCGGGGACCCAGGCAAGGCATTTACAATGCAGTAAACAACCGAGTCTGCGCTGAGCCTCAGTCTCTAAACCACGGGGCTCCGCACGCCAGGAGATCTTGATGCCTTACACTCAGGAACGCCATATCAAAGACAGAACCCGGGATGTGACCGACACCCACAGTAGCACTGTTTGGAGCCCCAGACCAAAAACCACGAGAGCCTGAGGCCCTGGGACGGAAAAATGGGTTACAGACACTGGGGACGGCGTGACCGCGGAAAACAGATACCACCCCCGGAACGGTCAGTTCCAAGGTGACAAACAGCCCAAGCACATGCTCGTCCATCCCCCAGACAACACAGAAACGTCCCACCCAGATGCACATGATAAGTAACAAATAGCGTATTTTAGGTAACGGTATGAGAAGAGACTAAAATAACTTTTCGATGATTATCTCTGAGCTGTTATTTTTTTAAAAGCTATATACAGAAGAAGGAAACTGGACCATTCTCTCACAGCATACACAAAGATAAACTCGAAATAGACGAAAGACCTCAACGTGAGGCAGGAATCCATCAGAATCCTAGAGGAGAACTTAGGCAGTAAAACCTCTTCAACATTGGCAACAGCAATTTCTTTCAAGACGTGCCTCCAAAGGCAAAGGAAACAAAAGTGAAAAAAAAAAAACTTTTGTGACTTCATCAAGATCAAAAACTTCTGCACAGCAAAGGAAACAACAGCAAAAGTCAACAAAACGAAGAGGCAACCCACGGAATGGGAGAAGATATTTGCAAATGACACTGCAGAAAAAGGGCTGATAGCCAAGATCGGTAAAGAACTTCTCAAACTAACACACACAGAACAGATAATCACGTCAAAAAATGGGCAGAAGACATGAACAGACACTTCTCCAAAGAAGACATACGAATGGCTAACAGATACATGAAACAATGTTCAGCATCATTAGCCATCAGGGAGATTCAAATCAAAACCACGTGGAGATACTTAGTACCTTACAGCAGTTAGAATCGCCAAAAATTAACAAGGCAAGAAACAACAAGTGTTGGCAAGGATGTGGAGAAAAGGGAACCCTCTTACACTGTTAGTGGGAATGCAAATTCATACAGTCTCTTTGGAAAACAGTATGGAGGGCGCCTGGGTGGCTCAGTCGTTAAGCATCTGCCTTCGGCTCAGGTCATGATTCCAGAGTCCTAGGACTGAGGCCCATGTCAGGTTCCCTGCTCCACTGGAAGCCTGCTCTCCCTCTCCCCTGCTTATGTTCCCTCTCTCTCTGTCAGACAGATAAATAAAATCTTATAGAAAAGAAAAGGAAAACAGCACAGAGGTTGCTCAAAAAGTTATAGGTAGAGCTGCCCGATGACTCAGCAAGTGCACTACTGGGGATTCCCCCTAAAGACACAGATGTAGTGAAAAAAGGGGCATGTGCACCTCAATGTTCACAGCTGCAATGTCCACAATAGCCAAACTATAGAAGGAGCTGAGATGCCCTTCAAAACACAAACGGATGGGGCGCCTGAATGGCTCAGTGGGTTAAGCCTCTGCCCTCGGCTCAGGTCATGATCCCAGGGTTCTGGGATTGAGCTCCGCATGGGGCTCTCTGCTCAGTGGGGAGCCTGCTTCCCTCTCTCTCTCCTGCCTCTCTGCCTACTTGTGATCTCGGTCTGTCAAATAAATAAATAAAATCTTAAAAAAACATACACAAATGGATAAAGAAGATATGGTCCATATATACAATGGAGTATTATGCCTCCATCAGAAAGGATGAATAGCCAACTTTTCTATCAACATGGACAGGACTGGAAGAGATTATGCTGAGTGAAATAAGTCAAGCAGAGAGAGTCAATTATCATATGGTTTTGCTTATTTGCGGAGCGTCAGGAATAACACAGAGAACAGTGGGTGAAGGAGAGAAGTGAGTTGGGGGAAATCAGAGGGGGATACGAACCATGAGAGACTGTGGACTCTGAGAAACAGACTGAGGGTTTCAGAGGCGAGGGGGTGGGGTGACGGGTGAGCCCAGTGGTGGATATTAAGGAGGGCACGGATTGCATGGAGCACTGGGTGTTATACACAAACAATGAATCACACAATACTCCATCAAAAACTAATGATGTACTGTATGGTGACTAACACAACATGATTTAAAAAATAAATAAATATTTATGAGAGCGAACATGAGTGGGGGAGGGGCAGGAGAGAGAGAAAGAGAGATTGAGAAAGAGAGAGATTGAGAAAGATTCTCCATCAGATTCTGCATTGAGTGTAGAGCCTGCCGCAGGACTTGATCTCACTGAGGTCACCGCCTGAGCTGAAACCAAGAGTCGGACACTTCGTCGACTACACCACCCAGATGTCCCCAGCCTTTCGTTTTTAAGCCTTTCCTTCCCAAGATTTCAAAAACGAGCACGTATTACTTAAAAAGTAAAAGAATAATCAAGAATTTTTTTATCTGTGGTTCGTTTTTAACAGACACAGACACTCAGGGCCTGCCCTGTCCTGTGTGGACAGCTCAGTCCTTAATCAGATCACCCGGTAGACGGAGCACACAGCAGGGCCAGGCCCTGCGCTCCCCAGAGTCAAGAAGGTTCTGGTCCAGAAGGAGCCCTCAACTCACAGCTCCAGCTGGGCACGGCGGGGCCCAGAGGGGGGGGTCTGCTGGGAGAGCAGGAAGGTGTCACAGGCAAGGTGACACCTGGGCACGCCTAGCAGCACAAATGAAAACACGGCAGCAGGGAGGGCAGTGCCAGCTTGTCAGCCCATGAGTCAAGCCTCCCGGTGGCCTGTGAGGCGGAGTGGACGGCAGAAGCGGCTCCTCTCGGTGCTGGCTGTGCCCTCCCGTCGGTCCCCCTCTCACCACGGGGTGGTGAGTCACGGTCCCCCCTACAGGGATCCCCCAACTGCGCCGGCCTGCTGCACCCGGCTGCATGGGGTGGAGTGGGGGGTTTCCAGCAGCTCTGGGCCGGGCACTCTGACCAGCCCCGGACCACGTGCCCCCGGCCAGCGGACCCCACTTTGGGCAGCAACACCCCAGGCGACCTCACCTCCCAGCAGCCTTGAATCGGGTGGCAACTTTCAAGGCAGAATCTTTGCTTCTGGCTCTCAGGGTTTTCCTTTCTGTCCCTCCCTATTCCCCCCCCCCCCCCCCCGCTGCCCCCGCACATCTCTTTGCTCATATGTAGAAGTACTGGGGGGAGGAAGGCGGGGGGCGGGGGGGCAGGGCGGAGGGACCAGGAAGCCCCAGGACACACCGGCACCGGCACCGGCTTCCCCAGCAGGGGTGCTTTCTGTGTTAAGGACAAGCTCAAGTTGAGTCAGTGAGTCGAAGGCCAGAGAGAGAACACCCCAGCACGGAGGCTCCCAGGCCTCTGAAGCTGCACAGGACTGCCCCGACCCCAGAGACAGTTTCTATTTGCGACAGCGAGCCTAAAAACTCAAGAATAAAAATAGACCTGACTGAACGGAAACCAGTCGGCAGAGACAGAGGCAGCAAGCGGCATCTCCTGAGCATTTTCCCACGTTGTTCTCCCAGAGGCCACCGCTCCTGAATGGCTCATAAAAGCACCCAAGGGGAACAGACCCAGATGGACAGAAGGCTCCCCCCGCCCCGTGGTGACATTATTGGAAAAAATAGTCACATACATTTGTCTAACACTGTTACACATAGTACCCTAAGTAAAAGTGAATGAAGATAATTTTCAATGTCTTAAAAAAAAAAAAATGCAAACACCTACATTCAAAAGTTAAGAAAAAAACAAAAAACAAAGTCTCTCTTTAAAAAGCAATTAGGGGGGCACCTGGGTGGCTCAGTGGGTTAAAGCCTCTGCCTTCAGCTCAGGTCATGATCCCAGAGTCCTGGGATGGAGCCCCGCATCAGGCTCTCTGCTCAGCGGGGAGCATACTTCCTCCTCTCTCTCTGTCTGCCTCTCCGCTTACTTGTGATCTCTGTCTGTCAAATAAATAAATAAATCTTTAAAAAAAAATAAAAAATAAAAAATAAAAAGCAATTAGGGGGGCGCCTGGGTCAGGGGAACAGCTGACTCATGACCTCAGCTCAGGTCTCCATCTCAGGGTCGTCCGTTCAAGCCCCGTATTGTGCTCCATAGTGGGCATGGAGCCTACTTTTTAAAAAATTAATGAATAAAAAATAAATTAAAAAGGACTTCTGCTCAAATCCACAATAGTTAGAAACACCAAAGTGTTACTTGGATGGGGTGCTGTGGGGTGGGGCAAACATATCACATTTTTTTTAAGATTTTTATTTATTTGTTTGATAGAGATCACAAGTAGGCAGAGAGGCAGGCAGAGAGAGAGTAGGAAGCAGGCTCCCTGCCGAGCAGAGAGCCCGATGCAGAACTCAATCCCAGGACCCTGAGCTCATGACCTGAGTTGAAACAGAGAGTCGGAGGCTTAACTGACTGAGCCACCCAGGTGCCCCCAGACCACGTTCTTCACACCAGGTGACGTATTTTTCTAAGCAGCACTGCTCACCTACAGCTGTACCCTACCTCCCCCCAAAACCACGCTGTTCATACAAAGGATGAGTGACAAGAAACCTATATCCCTTAAGCTTCTGTCAGGCGTCTTCAGTCTTGTGTGGTGAGTGTCCTCTCCTCTTAAAGACGATGGAAGTGGGATCGCACACAGTCAGAAAACAGGCTAATGGGAACTCAAACCCAGGTCTCTGGGCTCCATGGGGTAAGGGTCAAGCACAGCCAGGAACAGCCTGCATCCCAGCAATGGAACCCAGTGACCACGGAAATGTTCTGCACAGAGTCCATTTCCCAATCCCATGGCCACCCTGCCTCAGGAGCTGGGGGTCTGCTGTCAGAGGTCAGGGTCAGAGCCACACTCTGGAGCCTTCAGAAGCCCCCACCCACGAGGAGGGGGCTGGAGAGTTGCCGTGGGCTCTTCTGCTGCAAGAAGGTCAGGCCCCAGTAAACACCAAAGCAGCTCACATTCCCACAGCCCCTGACACTTGGCTCCAAAGCACCAGGGGTTCACCCCTCCGGACCGCGATCACCTGGAAATAAAGTCTATGGAGGTCACCGAGACAGGCTGGTGGCAAAGGGGACCCAGCTGGGGAGTGATCATTAGATGCCTTTAACTGTGTACCTTTTAAAATTATTTCTGAACCACTGAAAATATTACCCAAGTAACACATTTTTGAAAAGTACATTTTTCAAAGCCCAACAGAACTGAGCACCTGTGAGCCCTGGAAAGAAGCACACGGCTTGGCCAGCGGGCTCTCCCTCTGGCCTGAGTGAGGAAGCCCGCTCACTCCTGAACCTGCGCGAACCAGCCCTCCCTCCCCGGCCGCTCCCCTCGCTCCAGTGCCCCCGCAAGTGAGAAACCTGGAGCGTGACCCTTCCCTCCCCCCTCCCCGGCCACATCCACCCCCACCTTACCACCTGTCACCCCAGGCTCCACCACGGAACTAATTCCAGCCAGACCCGCCAGACCCCGTCAGGGCCACCACCACCACCCCAGGCCACGGCCCCAGGCTCCTTCCAGAAGACCCAGCACTCCACCCTCTGGTCCAGTCTTATCTGTTGCCCCTGTGCCCTCCTGGGAGATCTTCTGCCGTGGCCTCTAACTGCGGCACACACCTCTCCCACACAGAAGCCCTTCGATGCCCTCCAAACCAACGCCCCGTGAATAGCTCATGGGCTCTCTTTAGGTCTGGTCCTGCCGCCCTCTCCAATCTGGCCACTTGCCAACTCCTTCAGGGCCAAGGCCCCAGTGCTTCCAAACCCCTCACCGTCAACAGACCCTCTTGCCCACCTTCTGGGCCCTTGCCCACCTGTGCTCCCCGCCTGCGATGACATTCAAGTCCCTTACTCCCCATCCGCACCTGGGCCTGCTGTATCCTGTACCAAGAAGCATCAAGTTCCCAACATGGCCTTCCTCACCCTTTGCCCACCCCCTCCCTTTAACTGGCCCCTCCTGTGTCCTCACGGGCCGCCAGCACAGAACAGACAAGCCTCAGAGCACCCCAGAGCTCACCCATGAGCTCGGGGACAGTCCCCATGGCAGCCCCCACCCAGATGCGCAGCACACAGTCTCCAGCTCTGGCCATCCTTCCGTCTCTTTCTCCGTCTTGCCCTTTCTGCCGGACAGTCTCACCCAACCTCCTTTCCCAGATGGCGTGCCCGGAAGCAGAGAAAATGCATGCACAAGGCACTCAGCATCCCAAACAGGTGACACTCTCGAGAAACCCGGAGCGGAGGCCTGCTGCCTGCCCTTGGCTCTCCGGCAATCCGGGGACCCTCAGTCCCATCCTGGTTCCCTGAGAAACGACGGCGGCTCCAGAGATGGGCTTTGGCCAGGTCAGAATTCTCAAGGAATTTGGAAGGGGACAGTGAACTCCGCCAGGTAGCTGGCTGTACTTCCCACACTTCCAGTTTGCTCCTCTGCATTTTAAAATACAACTCCATCTCCCTCCCCCACAACCGGTCCTCTGCTTCTCCCCCTGCGCTCTACAAACACCTGGTGGAAAGCCCCAGAGGCAGGGGGAAGGATGCAAAACAGCTTCCCAAGGATGCGGAGGCTGGAAGCAGTGGGCTGGAGGCTGGAGGCAACGGCATGTGCTGTTCTGTCTTGGTCTTCTTCCATCAGATTCAGGGCTGCCCTAGCAAGGGGCAGGGGGGTTCAGGGACAGAGAACCTCCCAGGCTTCCGTCCCAAGCCTCCCCGCAGATGGATCAGGTCAGAGAGGAAAATGCTCCCCAGGTGACAGCTTCCTGCTTGGCCCTCAGCAGAGCCCCAGGCCCATGCCCCACACCCACCCCCCCAGGCCACAGATGACCCAAGTGGCCAAGACAGGTTTGCTCCCAACAAAGCCTCCCTTGGGTGGAGAGACAGTGACGGCTGTGCCCTGGTCGTGGTTGGCACTTGGGTGTTTCTAGCAACCTCTGTGTTGCAGAAGCAGGAGGAGAATAGCCTGGGGGCAGGCGAAGCCCTGGTCGGGACCGTGGGCTTGAACCCGCCTCTCAGCCTGGTTCTGTGAGGCGGACGAGGCTTAGAGCCAACAGCCAGGCTCACCCTGCCTCCTCAGGGCAGCCTTCCTGACCCAACAATCTCTTCCAGACGGACGACAGCAGAAGGCGCCAGGCTGTGACCTGTGTGAGTCCCCCACACCTGGGGCCCGGTACACAGCAGGTCCCCAGAAAGATCTGCTGCCAAAGGGAGAGCCTGGAGTTCCTAACCCACACCTGCTGGCCAGCAGGGGCCTCCTCTCAGTGGTCAAGAAAGGCCCGAAATGGTGAGTCAGAGGCGTGTGGGTCCAGCATCTTCCCTACAGTAACACGAAGGAAGAAACTGAGGAAATCGGCTACCTGCGACCATCAGTCACCACAGGCAGCCCCTCAGGACGAAGGGGATGGGGGCAACTTGTCCCAGATCATGCTCAACTCTCCCCTTGTCCTCCTGCCTGAGCCCCGACACGAAGCACGAGGCATGACTTCCTCTCTCTGGCCCCCCTGGACTTGGGGCTTCTCATGCCGCATGAGCAGAGAGAACGGCAGGTTTTCCTTATCAGAGCATCTACCTGGCCTCACAGAGCCAGCCTGGGGGAGGCCGGTCCGCCTGCAGACAGACCCACAGCGAAGGCCTTTCTGTCTCTGTGGATGCTCGGGCGGTAGAGTGTGAGCGGCCCAGGCTGAGGGAGGCCTATGGATGGGCTGGGGGCCAGGCCACTGGCCCCTCCAAGCTGGTACCTGCCTCAGAGCCCACTTCTGAGAAGCCAGTGGGGTAATGTTCAAAAGCAATGGCCTTCACTTCGGAGCCTCCAGAATAAATGTTTAAAACTATGCGTCCATTTGTACATTTGCAAGCTGACATCGAAAATTTCTCATCTAAGTTTAAATACTTGTAGAGGATGTAATTTCCAACATATTGTAAATATTAACATTTCAAAATAAAACTGTTATTGTTTCTCTTTTAAATGGATCCAGTGGAATTTGAGACCCGCCGACATCCACCCTGCAGTTACCGCGTCCGCTCCTTCCCGAACCCTTGGAAATTTAGGAAAGTTCCTTTTGCCTCCTCAAATTCCAATTTCCAACCCACAGCCCTCAGTGTCTTTCGTGTTTAAAGGCTTTTTACTGAGAAGTCTATCTCACTATGAGGCAAAATAAATAATAATAACAATAAGGCTATAAATGCTTTAATTTTTTAATTTCATGTGACCATCAAGCTGTCAGAAATTTTCTTCTGGACTGAATTATTATTAGAATTACACTTAGTACATAATTGATCCCTGTGACAGAAACCCTACAAACTGTATAAGGAATAAACATAAAACATTAAACCCTATTAGAAATGCATCTCACAAGAGAGATGAACAGGAATTTTTTTTTAATTTTATTTATTTATTTGGCAGGCAGAGATCACAAGTAGGCAGAGAAGCAGCAGAGAGAGAGGAAGGGAAGCAGGCTCCCTGCCCAGCAGAGAGCCTGATGCGGGGCTCGATCCCAGGACCCTGAGACCATGACCTGAGCCGAAGGCAGAGGCTTAACAGACTGAGCCACCCAGGCACCCCCAAACAGGAATTTTTAAGAAGTATTTCATGTATCCATGGATGAAGGCAGAGCTTACTGTCCATTGTATTTTTCAGTTTCTTACAGCTGCAAGTGCTGAAACCACTTCTTCAAGCAAATAAAAAGATGGAAGGAGATGTACACAGCAGGTTCTCTGAATTCCTTTAAAATGACGTGCCACGAATTACCATCATTGTTATCAAAAATCATTCCCAATGTTCTATCAGTGGACAACCAAATCAGATCCTCCTGCAATGCTGCTACAAGACAAGAAATGGAGAAACCTCACCTGTCCTGGGATCACAGTGACCAGCAGCCTCGAGGCCTCGGCGGCCTTGATGCCCCAGGGTCCCATCTGCTGGGGACAATGTAAAGAACAAGCTTCCCATGTGCCCACTGCTTTACCCAAATTAACTCAATGATGCCTCACGTGATCCCCAAGGACAGGCACAACTATTATCTCCATTTTACAGATGGGGAGACTGAGGCTCTGGGGGGTTAGGCGACTGGCCCACGATCACACAGCCACAAAGATGAGCCCAGGGGATCCTGACCGTCACTGCTAAGGGCACTGGCTCCACAGAGATGGGGGGAGGGCTGTGGGAAGGATGTAAGGAAGGAGTGTTTACAGGCACCTTCCCAAGCACGTGGGCCGCGGGCACGAGCCCATGAAGGAGCTGAGGAGCTGCACAATTTGCTTTCTGAGATGTGCGCTCACCCACGGATGCTTCTGGCAAATCAGTGGCGTCGGTGTCCGGCATACCACCATCCGCAGTCAAGGTCAACACGCACTCGGTACTACCACCACTCACCATTCCAGAGAACTGTCCTCACGCGAGGACACCGCAGGGCCTTACCAGCACTTTACAGTCATGGCTCCTGACCCTGGGCCCCAATATTCTTTTTAATAGTAGCCAGAGCCCAGAGGCGCCTGGATGGCTCAGTCATTAAAAGCATCTGCCTTCAGCTCAGGTCATGATCCCAGGGTCCTGGGATCAAGCTCCACATCTGGCCCCCTGCTCAGCCGGAAGTCTGCTTCTCCCTCTTCCGTCTGCCCCTCCCCCTGCTTGTGTTCCCTCTCCCTGTCTCTCTGTCAAATAAATAAATAAAATCTTTTAAAAAACAAATAGATACAGACATACAGACATACATAGTAGCCAGAGCCCAAAGGGAACTGGTTGCATGAGTCAGTTGGCTGAGTGTCTAACTTTTGGTTTAGGCTCAGGTCATGATCTCGGGGTCCTGAGACCAAGCCCTGCCTTGGACTCTGCACTCAGCAGTGGGTCTGCTTGAAGCTTCTCTCCCTCTGCCCCTCCTCTCCACCCCCCCAACTCTCTTGTGACCACACACTCTGTCTATCTAAAATAAGTAAGTCTTGAGGTGCCTGGATGGCTCAGTCGGTTGAGCGTCTGCCTTCGGCTCAGGTCACGATCCTGGAGTCCAGGGATCGAACCCCATGTCAGGCTCCCCGACCAGCAGGGAGCCTGCTTCTCCCTCTCTCTCTGCCTCTCCTCCAACTTGTGCGCTCTCACAACCTCAAAAAATAAACGAAATATTTTAAATAAATAAATAATAACTCTTGAAGAAAAAAAAGAGGGGCACCTGGGTGGCTCAGCTGTCAAGCGTCCTCCTTCAGCTCAGGTCGTGACCCCAGAGTCCTGGGATCGAGTCCCGCATCGGGTTCCCTGCTCCTCCCTCTACCAACCCCTCTGCTTGTGTTCCCTCTCTTGCTATCTCTATCAAATAAACAAATAATATATTAAGAAAAAAAATAGTCCCCAAACCCTAGGTAATAACAGGCCTGGAAACGTTTGGTAAGTGAAACATTTAGTAAAACTAACGTGCAAAGGAGCCCCGGTTAACAGAAAAACCATGGGCTCAGGAGACACGTGGGCCAAACTCCAAGACCACCACCACCAGCCAAGTTCCCCAAGAGACATCCTGAGCCTCTATTTCTTCAACTCTAAAATGGGTATGAAAACACTACTCCTGTCACTGAGTGGCTCACAAAAAGCGACAATGCCACTGAGGCAACGGACACAAGAAAACAAGAAACCCTGGGCGCTGGCTGACGGCATGCTCACTTCCCCCCACTTCAGTCACAGACCCCTCGGGTGCGGCAAGCACCCATTCCCGGCATCCAGGGGCCCACCAGCCCAGGCATCTGGCCCACAGAGGCTTGGCTGCTTCTGAAGAAACCAGCCAAGTAGTCTCAGCTTCCAAATTTTGCAAAGAGCCCTTCTCTGCATCTTGAAATTCCGAGTTCTCCAAACACTGGGGGACGCCAGGAGGAGGTGCAGAGAGATACATCGCAGGGGTTTTATTTTTAGATACGGGTGTGGAAAGCATCCACTTTGGGTTCTCTCTGGTCCCCAGTTACCACTTCCGCCCAAAGTGAACAACAGGCACATCAAGGAAGATCTTGCAACTCTTCTTCTGCCCAGTAAATTCTAGAACAATGGCTCCAAGTCTCTGGTTCCACCCTGCACTAAGTGGATTAAAGGTTTTAGTCTAAATCTTCCCAAGAAGCCACGGACAACAAACACGCTATAGCCCCAGGTTTCCTTCCATCCTGAAACTCCAGGCCCTGTGCCCTCCCAACCCTCCCCTTCCTCCTGCGGCAGAGGGGAGGGGCACGGGGAGGAGCATCCCACCATGTTTGTCAGGGGTCTTCCAGGACAGGAATCAGGTATTGGGGGAAGGGCACATTTCTTCCCTTTTTAAGTAACGTCTTGGTGAGCACATGAATTCACTTCCTCTAAAACGTGCCCCCCACAGAAATTTCTGCGTGAACCCTGACAAGCACTGTAGCTAACCTCAGGGATGATTTGGAACCCTGCCGACTGCCACTACCCATCAATCAGAAACAGCCCCGCAAGCACGCGTCTTACCCCGTCCTGAATTCTGACTTACCCCCTTTTAAGGTCTAAGAAATTAAGGTCCACAGAAACCCTCTGTGCAGATCACACCACTCTGCAGAGCCAAAATAAGCCTGGATGAAAAATTGACTGACAGCCCATGAGGGGCTTCCAGAAACCACCTCCTCCCCCAAAACCAACCTCAGCCTCCAGGTCACAAGTTCAACCCGCTCCAAGGAGGGAAGCCAGAGGAAGAACTCATTCAGCAGCCCTCCACCGGGCTCCCGCGGCTGCTGTCAGAGCGCGCACTCCATCCATCCTTCCTTCTCCAGCCAACAAGCCCCGATCCAAGTCTGCCCCCAGGGGAGGCAGCCTGGGAGTCAGGAGCCACCTCACTGACTCCAGCAACTCTCCAGGAGCCAGGGGCCCACAGGCAAGATCAGATGTGATTGCGCTGACAGCAGGGAGGGGGTGCTCCTGACCTAGGGGTGCAGGGGAGAAGGGCAGAGGAGCAAGCATCGTCTCAGAGATGATACCATTTACAAGACTGGTCCGAGAAAGGAGAGGGCTCACCCCCAGAGGGCCGAGCAGCCAAGGCAGGGGCCCAGGGCGGGGGGATGTGGGGGGCCTGTACTCCCTCAGCAGAGATGGAGTGCAGACACAGACAAACCGTGGGGGGCCACAGGACCCCAGAGGCTCACTGGGTGGCCATGCTCCTGCACCCTGCCTACCCCACCCCTACCCACAGCCGCACGTCTCCCCCTGCCACCTCCATCCACCAATGAAGCAGCTGCAACTCCACAAACCCCCGAGACCACCGACCACAACCCACGTCCTGCCAGGGCAGAAATCAGAGACTCCACACAGGGAGAAGTTCAGGAAGGGATTCAAGCACCCAGACGCTTGTGGGAGAGGCGGAGAGGGGAGCCCTAAAAGGCCCACCCACAGGAGAAAATGGCAAGGGCGTGGTCTGTACTCACCTGCACCACTTCTATCCCTCGCTTCCTGTGGAGAGAAACAAAGAAAACAAAGGTTACTCAAGCAGGCAGGAAGCATCCTTCCAGAACATTCACTAAGGCCAGCTGAAGGCAGGAGGACAGGACAGCCTACGGCTGCATCCCTCAAGCGCAGTCCCCAGAACAGACCCATTAGCAACAGGAAGGTTTGTGAGCTCCTAGTCAGTCCTCAAGACCACCTCTTGGCAGAGAGAGAGAAAGAGTCATCTCTCAGGGGGACTTGCCTGTTGTTCTACAAAAACCCCAAGTTTGCCTGTTTTCCTCACAGCCGCTGTCTCCCTCTCCAATCTCAGGGCCAGCCCTTCAGGGGCACAGCTCCAACCTGGATCACCCCAGGACGCTCCCCTCCACCGCATTCACCACCGATGGTCTGACCCTCCCTCCTTGCCTCCAGCACCTCCCATGGCTCCCCGCTTCCTCTGCTATCTGGTCTAACACCTTGGCCCCGCCTCCCAGGCCTGCCTCAGTCCGCTCTCCCATGCTGCAGGAGGCCCCAAAACCCTTCAACCCTCCTCGGCTTAGTTAACACAACACCAGCAGTCTCTAGCCCCTACGGACACCCTACGCGTCCTCTGAGCCTGGTTCAACCACCACCACGGGCCTCGCCAACGTTGCTGCCAGCCTGGACCCTGCCTCCTCCACCCCACCCACAATCTCACGGCCACCCCAGCCCACTCCAGACAGGGTCCAGTTCTCCGACGGATACACAAAGGGCCCCTGCAACTCACTCACTTTACCTCTCCCGCCCCAAGCATCTGGGCACATGGGCTGTGTCCCTTCTCCAAGCCTTGGTCCATATTTTCCATCCCAGCCTTTCAGATACGGCTCAGACCGACGCTCTCCCAGGAGGCCTTCCCCTGAACCATGACACACTCACCCGACCCACCTATCCAGAGCCAGAACAGTCCCAAGAACCAGGGAACACTACCATCCTGGCCCTTCGTTCCAGAGTCCTGATGGGCTGTCTCTGGGGGCAGGGCACAGGCACAGGAACAGGGGTCTGTAGGCTATGCTGACGGCACATGGCTATGCCCATGTGCATTTTCCTGGGAAGAGAGGCCAGGGTGCTCAAGGAGGCTGTGCCCCGGCAAGGCTGGAAATCAAAGCAGGGACGATGGCAGGCCCAACAGCTGTGTGTACCGTGTGCCTGCTGAGGGTGCCCGCCTGGCACCCAGGCACTCCCTAAACACTCAGCTCAGGTTCCCGTGTGCAGCCTGGCCCCGCACTCAGGGGCCACACCAAACGCTTAGGCCCTGGAGGGGCTCATGGTCTAGGGGAGGAGGTAGGCACCAAGGCCCCCGGGCACCGTCACCATCCCCTCACATGACACTGCGGCGGGGATGCCTACCAACCCTCCATTTGTTGGTTGGCTCACCCGAGTGTTTCCCGGCACCTCCTTGGAGCCGGCGCCGGCGGAACCTTGAAGGGAAGCCACTACCTAAGTCAGCAAGACAGAGGGACAGACTGGTTGACGCTGCAGGATACACCAAGCCAGTCGTCCCTCAACCCGACACCCTGACATGCCGCCGGGCCCCGAGGAACCCAACCTGAAAACCAATGGCTGATGCTTTCCGGGGTCCCCACCATCACTCAGCTTCTCCGCTGTTCCAGAACGAATGACGGCCAACACCCACTGGCTGCCATGACGTCATGAGGGGAGAGACTGGGCTCAGAGCACACCCCTGGGCCACCAGCACGCTCAGCGGGAACCCCTCAGAGCCTTGGTCTCACTCCCAGACTGTCCTTCTCCACCCGAGCATTGGTGACATGACCAGTCCACGGCCGCTTGACTCGTGACTGGGACCAGCCAGGCTGGGCTCAGAGGGACTCCTCACTTTGCCCCTGGCCCCGATCCAGGACAAAAATCTCCAACAGCTGAGGGAACAGCTCCTTGGGAAGTCCCTAAGGACAAGACTTGGGGCCACACCACGGGAAGGACAGATGGCACCGAAGGGGACAACAGGTGCATGCGTACGTGACCTGCACCAGGAGGAAAGGGCCTGTCCTGGGCTGCCTCCAGGCCCTGGGTTTTCCCTGTGAGTTAATCCTCATGGCATCCCGATTATCCCGGCGTGTGGCTCTCATCTCCTTCCGAGGCTGACTGCGGTCACTTCCAACCTGCCCTCATCTGACGCCATCCCAGTCAGCTCGCCCGCCCCCAGACCTAAAAAACAAACAGGACTCCAACTCTGAAAACACAAGAGAACCGTAACATAAAAGAAACAACAAGAAGTCACCTTGTGCACAGGCAGGCGGAAAATCTTAAGTGGGACTGAGGTACCAGGAGCCAGCCCAGCTCCTCTGTAGCTCAGAGCTCCAAGAATAGGATCTGGCTCGACTGGCCAGATCCTATTGTGGCTGGCCACGGGGACACATGGTGTCTCCCGTGTGGCCAACCCACGCCCCGGTGGTAAGCAGCAGGCACAGCAGAGCTGGCAGGGGAGGCACAGAGGAAGACCGGCCAGGTCTCTGAGCCCTGGGGTCTCAGTGTAAGCGGGGGAGTGAGGAAGGGAGGCAGGCAGGAAGCCACACGCCCCACGGTGGAGGGACCCCATGCACACCGCTGCAGCCCACGGAGCAAAGGAGAACGTAAACCTGCCGGGGTCTCATTCCTTCCTCTGAAACTCCGGTGGGACCAAGAGGCCAACTACCCTCGCTTCCCAAGCAGCAGGCTCCTGAAATTGCCGAAGTCCAGAAACTGGTTTCTGACACCAAGGGAGAGAAGGGAGGGGACGATAAGCCAGAAAACCGGCTGCAAGCAATGAAAAGTTCCTCCTGAAAACCCCAGCGCCGCCAGCCCAACCCACAGACATCCTCACATGTGCGGTGTTTCAGGCTATTAACTGTGACAGCAAAAGACCGGCAGCAACTTAAAGACCCCAAGAGGGGCCATTAACAAACCACACGTGGTCAGAGAAATACTGGGCAGTAATAAAAAGAACGAGGAAGCCCCCCACGCGCCCAGAAGGCTTCATCACCAAGACAACCCCCCATGTGAAAACGCGAGGTGCAAAGCTCTGTGCGCCGCCTGCCACGGCCTGGGCTCAGATCAGCTGGCACGAGAACTCGGGCTTGCACACACACACAGAAGGAATCTGAGAGTACCACCAGAAAGAGTGAAAGAAAATGGTGGTGGGTGGCCTCTGGTCAAGGGCAAGGGCAGCAGTGGGGTGGGGTGAGACGACTTCTGTTTCACTGTACGCTCTCACGCTGGACCGTTGTGCCCCGTGCACCCAACAACACATTCTCAAACACTACAAGTGGTTTTTTTTTTTTAATTATCTTTTAAATAATTGGTAAAACTCCAGCTGCCTCCATGCCCAGTGCTTGCATAAGGTAAATGCCTGATAAAGGCATGAATCAATTGTCAATCAGTAACACGAACTGGGCGGGGGGGGGGGGGGGGGCTGGGGAGCTCAGCCCGTTAAGCGTCTGCCTTCCACTCAGGTCACGATCCTGGAGTCCTGGGATCGAGTCCCGCATGGGACTCCCTGCTCAGTGGAGAGGCTGTGTCTCCTTCTTCCTCTGCCTGCCACTCCCCCTGCTTGTGCTCAGGCTCTCTCTGCCTCTCTGTCAAATAAGTAAATAAAATCTTTAAAAATATGTATACTTTTTAAAAATAACATGAAATAGAGGAGTTCAGGATTTATCTAGAAAAGCTTCCAAGTCCTACTCAAAGAGGAGCTGAAACAGTGCCCTTCTGGGACCACAAGACTGCCCTGCCGGGAGCGTTTGGTCCCGAGTCTGAGCACACTCACTTAACTATTCGACTGTCTGGCATGCAGACGGCGAGGGTGTGCACCGCCTGTCCACTATGGCCGCAGCAGGAAAGACATGGGTGGCTTTTTTCCTTTACATTTCCTTGTATTTTCTAGTTTTCTACAATAAACATAGAAACTACATCCGAAATGATAGAAAAAGTAACAGTAAAAGTTAAAGAATTAAAGAAGTTTATTTAAAACCTGCACCTGGAGAAAACTTGTACAGACTCTGAAACTGTTGTTTTCTCGATAAATACTGATTAATAAGTTCTGGACAGAGAACTATGCCCAGGGCTCCTAATTATAAACCTGTTTTTCCAAAAGCTGAATTGCTATGAAGGGAAAATCTATCTTGTAAAAGGACTCCTCCTCGCTGGAAGTCAAAGGAGAGCACAGCCCTGAGGAATTTAAAATGCTCATTTAAGGAAACTATCCTTTCACAGCCCCTGGGGGAGCAATCAGAGACAGCTTCAGGGAGGAGGTGGCATAGACCCTATCAATGAAAGGAAACTACAGACAGACACTTGGGAAGAGAGGTCAAAGAGAAACAACAGGAGGAGCACCCCCTTCGGCAAAGGTGCCTGGGGATGTTGGTGGAGGGGGGGCAAGAACCACAGAAAGGGCTGGGCAGGGGCAATGAAAAGGGGCTGGAAGCCCCAGAGGCCCAGAATGTCACAGCACAGCCTGGCCCTTACCCTGTGCACCAGCAAATCCCAAATACCCCCAGTGGAACATGTCCAAAACCTCAGCTCTGGTCCTGTGGACTCTGAGTGGGATCCTGGGAGGGATTCGGGCTTTGCCAAGGCCCCGGGGGCCGCTCGGAGCAGCCAGGTCTGGGAACAAGGTGTAGCCTGGGCGTGAGGAGGAGCAGGACCAGACGGGGGTGGGAGGGCTCATCCAGGGGCAGCCCCTCCAGGTCCTGAGGACAGGACAACCAGATGATGGGCACAGCAGGCCGAGGCGCAGGCCAGCACCAGCAGAGGATAGCACGCACGCCGCACAAAGGTGGCTAAACTCTTCTGTGTTCTGGCCTGTGGTCGTACCAGGAGGGGATCAGAAAAAGAGAACTGAGCTGAGCAGACAGTTCAGGGCTAGGAA
The DNA here is from genome assembly GCF_030435805.1 of Mustela lutreola. Lineage (NCBI taxonomy): Eukaryota > Metazoa > Chordata > Mammalia > Carnivora > Mustelidae > Mustela > Mustela lutreola. Next base: position 142,258,841 of record NC_081296.1, read on the forward strand.
AATACGATCGGGGAGACAGGTGAAAGCGGAAGGGGCAGGTGTGTCCCTAAGAGGAGACCCTGGAAGCAGACCCAACTGTACCTCATGCCTCGGTTTCCCCATCTGTCAAGTGAGGAGAATCCTGGCACCCACCCCACAGGGCTGTTGGGGCCCACGCTACAAATGTGGGGTTCTGTTACTTCACTCTGTACTGCCTTCCTGCCTTCCAGAACTGGCCCTCCTTGATCCCACACAATGGGCATGCAAACAACTGAGGGGCTGTATCCTCTCCTGGAGTGACACGTGGCCTGGTACCTCGCTTGGATGCAGGATGGGCAGGGGGCCCAAGGTCCCAGGGGACTATGCACAGCACAAAGAGCATGGCCAAGAGCGTTAGCGCTCCATGGCCTCTCTGTGGCCAGACTGACAAGGAGGAGGCCACAGCAGGAGAAAAAGCCTGAGCACCGTCTTGTCGGAGCTCGAGCGCTCCATCCAGCCGGCCCGGAGCCTGTCCTCTCCGGCCCCGCACTTGCGGAATTGGCTGAAGCCCGTTTACACTGCATTTCCGTCACCGGCCACTGCCCCGCTGATGACAGCAGGTACTCTGTAAGTGACAGCGGCTACCACTTCCTGAAGACGGCCCAGCGCCGGAGGACAGGAGATGACAAAGGAGTCAAATGAAAAGAATCAAAAGCAGGAGGAGCAGGAGGTCCCCGAAGTCAGGGAGGTAGAGCACCCGAGGGAGATGTGTCCACGAGCCCATGCCACAAGAAGGCCACTGCGTGCAGCATCAGGAGGGCCAACACGGGGCCTTCTGGAAGAACGACCCCCAACAAGAGGCAGGCCTGCCTGACCACAGAGCGGGGCCCTGTGGAAACCAGCAGCAGGCCGGGGCCTGGCTCTCAGCTTCCCCATCTGATGACTAGGCGTAACCCTTCCGGCCCACCTTCCAGGGCAGATGTCAGAAATGAGGCCTGCAGACAAGTAAACCAAGGGGGAGAGGGTGGCGCTCAGACCGAGAGGTCTCCTCTGACCACCGGGGAGAGAAGAGTCCGGTGGCAGCTGGGAGAATTGCAGGCCCTTGGACATAGCGGGGCGGCCATTAAAGCAGCTTGTCCAAAACGGGAGGCTCACGGGCTCATCAAGAACCGCTTTCCTGGGACGCCTGGGTGGCTCAGTTGGTTAAGCAGCTGCCTTCGGCTCAGGTCATGATCCCAGCGTCCTGGGATCGAGTCCCACATCGGGCTTCTTGCTCAGCAGGGAGCCTGCTTCTCCCTCTGCCTCTGCCTGCCATTCTGTCTGCCTGTGCTCGCTCTCTCCCCCTCTCTCTCTCTGATAAATAAATAAAATTTAAAAAAAGTGGTTTAACCATATTTAAAAAAAAAAAAAAAAAAAAAAAAGAACCGCTTTCCTGCAATCTGCAAGGCCACGGTCACTTGCCTCCTGCCCAGGCACAGCTGAGGGCTGGCCACAGGGGGCAGGCCGCCCCAGAAAGCGGGCCTGCAGACTAACCCAGCTGCCAAGGGAGACTCACAGCAGAGGGAATCAACCCGGAAACGCAAGCTCCCTCCCATCGAGAGGGGAGGGGAAAGGAGCTGCACCTGCACCCAGAGCTGAAAACCACTTAGAGACGGGAACTGTGTAATTATGCAAGTGGAAAGCCAGGCATGCGCTCGTCCAAGCCATTTGTAGCATGGTTTGGTGACTGGCCGACTTCAGGAGGCCGGAATAATAATGGCCTTTAGCACCCAAGAGACCTGCAGGCAGCCTCCCCACCTCCTGCCTCCTGCCCCTCCCCCCCCTGCAGAGGGTCAGGCCCTGAGAGGGCCTCCCCGGGCCTCCCCGGGTCTCCGGTAAAGCCGCAGCTGGACCTCCTCCCTCCCCCATGTGTGCGGATGGACACACTGCCCGCTGCCCTGACTGCCACCCCAAGGTCACCACCTCACACTCGAGGCCAGCTCCCCAGGAACCTCCCTTGGCTCCCAGCCTCCTCAGAGCCCCGGAGCCCCCGCACTGAGCACAGAGAGGCCACCTGGCTCCGTGTCGCCGCCCCCAACTAGGCTAAGAATGCTGTGGTAGACAATAGTAACGGTGGCCCTCAATCCTGGAAGCTCTGCTGGGCATTCCCCTGCCCCCCGCGCGCACACACACACACACCCAGGTTCAGCAAGGCCCCACAACTTGCTTTGGCCAATGAAATGAGCAGAGAGTGACCCAGGTCACTTCCAAGTTCAGGCTCTCAACTGCCAGCGTCCAGCTCCGCAGCCAGTCCTCCAGGACATCAGCCACTGCCGTGGGAGCATGAGGACACAGATGGCCCCCGGAGCTGGCCCAGACCCACTCCTGAAAAGAAATCGGGCAGGGCAGTCACAAAGCCAGGCCAGGAACCAGATGGATACCCGTTAAGAGGCCCTTCGGCTTGTGGGAGTTCTCAAACAGGGCACTTTTTGCTTCCAGGAGCCAGTGGGCAACACCTACAGACATCTTCACGTATCACCTGAGGGGAAGTGCTCCAGGCGTCCCAGGGTGAAGGCCCTACAAGAAACAAAAGGCTCTCTGACCTAAACTGCGGAGACCAGGCCTGAGCCACAGGACTAGGGACAAGCTATAAATCAATCTGTTGCCGCAAACCTCCAGGGCTTGTTTGATTTTGCAGCCTTGCCTCCCTGATAAATGCCCCTCCAAGAAACAGGACCAGAGGCCTCCATCCACGCCCCCAAGTTCTGAGCACAACCCCTGGCCCATGGCACATGGGGGCACAGCATAAAGGTGTTGGGGGGAAGGTGGCACCAGCTCCTCCTCTCAGGAAACCTTCCCAGGAGGGACCCCATTTTCTAAAAACACCCGGGCCCAAACCACCTCTGTGCCTTGGCACAAACTATTCTCTCTCTGCCTGCCATGGCCTTCCTCCCCTCCTCAAACTCCTGCTCAAGCATCATGAACAGCTTGGACATCATGCCAGCTGAAGGCTGTTCCCCTGCCCCTTCCCCAGAGCACAAAGGATGGTTCTGTGGCCCCACAACTGTCTGACACTGGAGACGGCTCATGCTGGGTTTTGGACCCTGGGCTCCTGAGGCCGGGGGCTGGGAGCTCAGCACCCCGTGCCCACTGTGGATCCTGAACCTGGCAGATGCTCTGTGGGCCTCTTCCTGAATGAATGCCGCAGTCTCCCAGCACCAGGGGGCTCCCACCCTGAGCCATCCCTGTGCATCTGAAGCCTCGGAAGCCCACTTCACCTACTGATGGTTTCACAACTTGGGATTTCCCTCTTACTCACAATGCCAGAAACTGAAATGGCCCAATATAAAGGCAACACGCGAACAGAATTTTAAAGGCAATACAAACATTTGAGTTGTTTGGATAGCTCCAGGAAAGAACCAGATAAACTGGAAGCTGCCATATGGCCATACATCTTTGGGGGGGGGGGGGGGAGGTCCCCTGAGTGGACCGTCACCAACTCTCATCACTGAAGACCTTCCCCCAGACCAGGTGCCCCACCTGGAGGAGGCGGGCAGCTCACAGGTTCCACACGGTGCAGACGCAGAAGCGTGAGTCAGCGTTTTCCTTCCAACCCAGACCCAGAACAAGCCCCAGGGGTCCCTGAAAAGGGCTTTCCCTGGTGAACCCAGGAGGTGGGCAACAGGCAGGGCTGGTGACTCACCTCCCCAGCATCTCCTGCAGGAAAGGAGAGCAGCCAGGGCCACCAGGGGCCAAGGTATGTTTAAGACCTCCACCCCTCAACTTTCAGGGTAGGGAAACTGAGGCAGGGATGGGCTGGAGATTACCCCAGGGAGTGTCCTGCCACATCCAAAGTGTCACCATTTCAGACTGGAAATCACCGCAACTTTTCATCTGAAAACAAATACTGAGATTGCCTCAATGGCACTTGGCACACTCCCACTTTCTGAAATTAATAACTCTCCGAAATCCCTTGCAAATCTTTTACTACCTCCTTGCAGGTGCTGTAATTTTTCTTTCTCCTCCTCAGGGGTGGGCTGTAAACGGCTGGGGTGGGGTTGGGGGGTGTTGCTAGGAGACCCCAGGGGCTGCAGGAATGGCTGGTTCCAGCAAACCACCCCCCTCCCATTGTCAGCCTTGCCTGCCTCGGGGCTACCCTGTTCTCTTCACAGCAATTTCTCATTCCCAAGAAAGCACAGTCAGTTGAAAACCAGCCTAACGAACACAGTACTAAGCTTCAGCAGGACGAGAGACAGGCATTGCAGCGCTGACATTTTCCTCCTTGGGAGCCACTGGGGGAGCAAGAAGCCTGCCCAAGGAGGTCAGGTCGGGATGTTTTTATCACTTATCCTCCAGGGACCCACACACCCTTAAAATAGCCGCACAAACGTGTGTCCTGGGCCTGCACCGGGGAGGGTGACACTTAAGGGCTGCGTTCCAGGGGAGCTTAATCGTCTCTACCCGCCCAGATCCTGCGGCTAACACTCCCTTGTGCTTGAAAGCTCCTTCCGGCCCGACGGCTGGATTCCAAGACCATGAGAGGGTTCTTTGAAGCCCTGCAGTTTGGGGGAGGGGGCAGGACGCTGCTGGGCGGCCCACTACTGGAGCACAGAGGTCCCCGTAGCACTGCCGTCAAACGTTTGCTGGGCTTTCTTTTTTCAGCCCTGGGCTAGCCTGGGAACAGAGGAGTCCCCCACGCCACAAGCCCTGCCCAGAGATGCTGGTGGCCACAGGGCCCCCCTGAATAGAGCAAACATTTGGTGGGGGCAGCAGGGGTTGCGGGAAGGCTACTAAAGATTGCTGGTTGAGCTGAGCCCGGAGGGTGACCAGGAGGGAGGCTGTCCAAGCCAGGGCTTCTGGGCGCGGGGCTTCCCCAGCCCCCTCCACCCCATCAAAGGGAAGGTGAGGTTCTCCCCACACCCGATCTCAGAAAACTTCAACCACAAAGCACCTTATTTAAAAATGTCCCCAACCCCGGGGCTGTTTACAGGATGCTGGTGGTGTCCCTGGCCCAAGAGGTCAAGTAACAGCCTTCTCCAGCGGCACGTGACAAAGGGTAGGGAGTCGAAGCCTGGCTCTGACCATGACCCGGTCCCTCCCGGAGACCAGCCTGGAGAGAAAGGCGGTGCGGACGAGCACTGTCCTCATTTCCTAATGCTGTTGTAACGGATCAGCACCGACACGGCCCCTGTGCCGGACACGAGTGTCTGCGCAACGGCTCCGGGGGTCAGGAACCTCAACTGCATCGGCAGGGCTAAGTTTTCCTTCTGGAGGCTCTAGGGAGAAAGCACGCCTTTGCCCTGGCCAGCTGCTGAGGCCGCCCGCACCCGTTGGCTTGTTGGGGCCCCAGAACTTGGAGCTCTGCTTTGCCGTCTCATCTCCTCCAGACCCTCCTGCCTCCCTATCGTAAGGACTAGCATCGTTGAGCCGGTGCCCCCAAGCGTCCAGGGGGCTCTCCTCCGTCCAGGCCCTCACACACATCCACAAATCCCCTCTGCTGGGTGAGGGAGCACCACCCCAGAAGACACCCGGTGGGGGCGGGGGGCGTTAGTCCGTCTCCCCCAACACAAAGGCTCTTACGGCCCTGCCGTAAGACCCACGAGTCTCAGACACCCCCCTGAAGTGTCCACAGGTGGGCCAGGGACAAATCAGGAGCTTTGGCCCAAGCCTCCCCAGTCACCAAGGAGGCCAGAGCTCAGCCCCATCGGGAATCCTCGAGGACCCCAAAGGGCAGAAGCAAACACCCACATGGGGATCCCTGACGGGGAGAGGCATCCTGGGTCTGGGCCGTGGAGACCTGCGGCCCCAGACCTGGAAGCCTTGGCCCTAAGCTGGGGTGGGGGGCGGGGAGTGTAATATTCCTGATCCTTGGGTCCACCGTAAGGCCCACGAGAGATGCCCGGCCCGGCCAGACCTTCCCACCACTCACTCCAAGGCCACCCGGCTCCACTGACGGCCCAGTCCCCCAGACCCTGCCAAGTGATTTGGAGCAGCGACAGACACTCCCTGAAGAGAGGTATTTGCGGCCTGAGCCCAGCACAAGGCACGCTGAAGACCCCAGGGGCCTGCCGGGCCCCCATGTACAAGTCTGGGGCTCCCCACCTTTCTGGATGCACTGAACACCCAACTCCAGAAACAGGCAAAGCCTTCATCTGGCACTCTTGGGACCCTTAAATTTAAGGAAGACTGCAGAGCCCCGGCACAACCCGAACAAATGATCAGCAACATCAGTCAGTCACTCCTGGGCCCCCTCAGCCGCGCTCAGGCCTGTTCTCCCTGAGCCAGGGAGAGAGGACAAGGGAGGAGTCAGGGGCCAGAGCGGGGGTCATTTCAAAGGCCGCGTTAGGGGGTGTGATGGTCCTGTTTCTTAAAGTGAGGAAATTCACAGAGAAACTCGTCCAAACTTGGACGGAGCAAGACAAATCCTGCTCGGTGTCACCTACCTGTGGAATCTAACAGGAAAAAAGTCCAACTCGTGGGAACAGAGAGTCAAATGGTGGTCATCGGGGACCGGGGGGAGGGGCAGGAGGAAATGGGGGGGCTGGCGAAAGGGACAAACGTTCAGTCCCAAGATGAGTCATGTCCAGGGATCTAATGTGTAACACAGGGACCACAGCTGACAAGGCTGTGTCGCGTGACCGAAGTCCACGGAGAGTGGGGCTGTTCCCGCCGCCAGCAGAAACAGGCGAATACGGGGGAACCGGCCGTGTTCACTAACTCCACCAAGACAGTCACTCCACGGATCACAGACACATCGAATCTTCACATCCTCACGCTCTCAATGTAATTTTATTTTTCAGTTACATCTCAATAAAACTGGAAAAACTATACCTGTATCTCTAAACAAAGAAACCTGCCCCCAAACTCAAACCAAGTAAGCCACAGCGGAGCCACTGTCTAAAGTCGCACCTGTCGGCAAAGACCAGGCTCGGCCCGTGGCCTGGGGCGGGGGGCGGGGGTCCGGTGGGTCTGTGGGGTGAGGCTGCAGGGATTTCCGGAGGAGCAACTGGGCTGGACATAGCTGCCCCTTGGCCCCCCACCCAGCCAACCGTCCTGATCCTACGCTGACATCCCTTGACCCCGGGGCGGCTGGGGGAGGCCTGTGGGGAAAGAGCCAGAAGGCATTTCTAGGGGCCCTGACGTCCCAAGACCACAGGGAACGGGGACCAGCCAGGTCCCAGATCACCTGTTTCTCCCTCCTCTACAGGGCTGACAGCTCCTGGGACTACAATGTCACTTGGAATCTACACCTTCCAATCAGGACCCCGGAAGCAGAGTTCAGCGGGGGGAACCGGCCCGTGACCGCAGCGGCAAAATGCCCACCACCGCCGGCGGGGGGCGGAGACTGGTACGTGGGGGACATGGTGGGGCTCATGGCCTAAGAAGGTTCCAAATCCACCAGCAAGAGAGAACAGCCGGCCAGGTCGCTGGAGTCCAGAAAATCAAAGGCACCATAAAAACACAAGCCAGCCCAGCCTCAGGGGGCCCAGGGCCTGCCTGGGGGGACAGGCACATGCCCCCACCTCCTTCTTTGCTCAGACTCCCGTCGTCCGGGGCTCTGCAGCTGCAAGCCATGGCAACAGGCCCCGAGCATCATAAGAAATCCCGTAGACACCCCCACGGGGCTGTCGCAGCAGCAGCGACCTAAAGCCAAGAGCCCGGGCCTTGGGCAGAAGTGGAAATGCCAAAAAAGAGGAAGCTGTGATTCCTCAGAAGGGAGAAGCCTGAGTACAGGCAAAGGGCAGACACCCCACCCTAAGAGACATCCAAGTCACTGCCCTGACTCAGACGCTTTTCTGCTGGACAGCTCTCCAGGAATGACCCTCACCGCCAGCATAAGAACCCAAGACAGAGAGGAATGAATCCAGTTAGCAGGGGGCACACAGAGGGGGCTTTTTTTTTTTTTTTTTTAAGTTGCCAGGAGTTTTCTTAAACTAAATTCCTCCTGGTGACTTGCTTTCACAAAAACTACCTTTCTCTCCAAAGTCGTCTTTTATTCATTCACTTGTTTCACGCATATTTCCTGAGCACCTACTATGTGCCTGGGACAGTTTCACTACGGGGGACACAAGAGTAAAGAGAGCTGAGAGGATTCCTGTCATATAGGAACTCAGAGCATAAAGGGGAGCGTGAACATGCAAACAAGTGAAATAAATATAACAACACGTGACATGCTCTGAGAAGAACATTCAAGGGGCTGAGGCAGAGAAGCTAGGTCTGTGCTGAGATCTAAAGGCCAAGAAGCCAGTGGTGTGATGAGGGTAGAAAAAGCCTGCAAGGAAGCAAGAACTGCATCGTGTGCAAAGGTCCTGAGGTAGGAAAGAGTTTTGAGCAGCTGAAGAACTGAGGAAAGATCACAGTGTGGAGAGAAAGAGAGGCAGGGGCAGGAGGCATGTCTTGGGGCCCAGAGGGGCTATTCTTATACCATTTGGTAACCGGGACCCAGAAATTCCTTTTGCTTAAACTCATCTGAACTGGGTCTTCTGGCACTTGCACCGTAAGAATCCTGGCTTCCACAGTGTCCAAACCACAGCATCATACTCCATCACCTTCTCCACCAACCTGTGCCTCAGACTTGACAGCGAGCGCCACCACCCACCCTGCAGCCCCAGCCCGGCCTCACGCTCACCTCCCCTCTCCCTCGTCCCCCATCAGTCATCACGGAAAGCTTTCACGGGGGGCCTCCAGGCAGCCAAGGGCTGGGGGTCCCTCTCCCGGGGAGGTGGCCCGCTCCATGCTGGAAGGAGAGGCAGGAAGAGAAAAACAGATGGTCTCCTGGCTGAGGGAAAAAAGAACCCCCGATAACACTGGCTGATTGCATATAATTAGGAAGGAAAACGCTCTTTCAAATTAGCTTCCCAAATGTGGATATAATTTCAAGTGTCCCTCGCAGTGTGATTACAGCATCGGCCCCGACAAGTGTTTTACCGGCAGCTCAGATCATTCAGGCCCCTGCAGGCAAAAACGAATGAAGCCAACAAAGGCGCCAGCGCCAGCCAGCCTGCTCCCGGGGAAGCGCTCCCAGCTGCCCGGGCTTCCCGCACCCGCACCCGCACCCGCCCCCCCAGGAGCCCAGTCCAGCCCCTCCGCCTCCAGCGCAGGGCCCGCCCCAGGAAGGCAAGAGGCCCTTCTCTCTCCTCTTTCTTTCTGCACCTTCAGGGTCTGTGACGTTCGGACTCAAGTCCCGAGAGCATCCAGTTAATCCTAACGAGGACAGCTTCACCTGCTGTATGCCTCCTAGAGCCAAGGGCGGCGCTCTGTGACTCAGTTTCCCCATCTGTAACTGGGCATGACAGTGGTAACTTATGACATGAGGAGTGAATGACACCCGGCACGCAGTGAGCCGCCCGTCAATGTCACCCTGACCCTTCGCTGCCTCCTCCCATTTAACCCTCATTACAGTACGGACCAGTTCCGCGCATGTGGACCAGAAGCTCAAAAAGCCACAGGCTCTGGCTGGGCGGCTGGCCTCCATTCCTCCTCTCTGCCACAGCGGGGGTAGGGAGGGACCTCATAACTTGGGGCCTCCACTGCAAAGGGGTCCCCCCATTTTATACACAACAGAACCAAGGCCAGGAAGAGGGACTTGAAGTCGTGGAAAAGTCAGGAGGAGGTCAACTGTCACCAGGCACTCGTGGACAAGCCCCACGCTAGCGATGTTGGCGGGAGGACACCACTCACAGTGTCCTCAGTCCACACTGGCACCCAGGAAGAGAAAGGGCTATCACAGCCCCATTCCAAAATGAGAAAGCCGAGGTTTGGAGCAGTTTGGACAGGTTCAGGGTCTCCAACAAGGGCGTGAGAGCCACGTTCCTCCATCTGGGCGTCCTTCCTGGCAGGCAGAGAACCAGCCACGCTGATCGACCACGAGTGCACCGCCACAGGGACTGGTCGGGTGTGTGGGAATTGGTGAGTGGCGACCAAAGCAGGTCAAACCTATGCCCATGCCCGGGAAGCAACAAAGCCAGACTGGAAGCCAGACGCGAGCCCCGAGAGTGACTGCCCCCGGGAGACATCCAGTGATGCCTGGAGACGTTGCTGGTTGTCACAACTGGGGGAGGAATGGCACCCCAAGGCTGGAGACCAGAGTGGCCCATGGCAGGACTTGTACACTCTGCGAGGGGCCACGCCACGTAGTCAGGAGCCTGGCCCCCTGGCTCGGAACCCAGCTGCCCCACTGGGACGTCAATGCAGTCTGTAGGCTTCAGCGGGGGTGACGGCAGGCCCCCTCACTCGGCTGCTTGCGGGGGACAGGAGGTCCATGAATAGCACTGAGCACGAGGCAAGCACTTGAGGATAAAATGGTGGCATTTAAACCTGCTCCTTGAGGCTGAGTCTGGCTGACAGCCTCCTGCTGCCTTACCCACGGGGGTGGCGTGTGAGGCTAGGGGGCAGATGAGTTTCCAGAGGGGACAGATGTCTCCTCAGAGCTGTGGGCACAGATGAGTTTCCAGAGCAGACTTGGAGAGACACCGCCCTGCTTCTTGCTGACTCGCTGTCTCATTCTCAAGCGGCCCACAGAGCCGCTACCTTCCTGTATCTCCCCCAACTCCCTGCCCCCGTGGTCTCATCCCGCCACGGGGCTGTTCCTGGCTGGAGGCAGGAGAGGACCCCGACATCCTTGGGTGTGCTCATCCTGGCATCAAACGGATGAGGAGATCAGAGGTTGGATAGCCTCTGCTGGGCCCCTCAGGTAGAAGGACTGGGGTGCCCCCACCCCGGGCCCTCCCTCCAGCGGTCAGAGCCGGAAGGAGCAACCAGGAGCCAGGAAACGTTCAGTCTGTCTGGAGCCCGACATGGGGGATGAGGCCCGAGACAAGTCCGGGTGGCACAGAGTCCCGTTAGCCATCACTGGCACCTGGGCCTTGTCTGGAAGGCTGTGGGAGCCGGAGCAGGCATGTGGGCAGGGTGGCCGGAGGCCGATGTGGAGCACAGACCAGAGCGGCCAGGACCGGGGCTGTGGGCTGCCGGGTGGGAGGCTGCTGGGGCTGACCCAGCGGGGAGGGACTGGACTGCGGCCAGCTGTGAGGACCTGCTGGAACCTCGCTTGTCAGGGTGTGCTCTGGGGTTGGTGGCCTTGGCCGGGAGGGAGCTTGTGAGCCTTGCAGTCTCCCCCACCCAGACCCACAGCTCAGGCTGCACTTATGCACGGTCCGGGGAGGGGGGTTTGCATTTGTACATTCACATCTGAGACGCCCTGGCTTGGAAAACCTGCTGCCCCCTGGGTGCGGGTCTGAGGGGAGGAGGGAGGGGTGAGGCCCAGGCCTCCCCATGGGGGACGTGGGCCTGCGGATGGAGGTGCGGGTCGGCGGCAGGCGGGAGGCGGTCATACGGGATGTGGAATGGGCCTCCCTGGCATAAGGGGCCCCATCACGACCACCCAGGGTAGCATGGGGACTACAGAGGGGTTACTGATGAGGGCTGCAAGGGCTGGGCTCCGCAGGGGGGCCCATGGCACCTAGCTCTGCCCTTGGGGCTCTGGAACCGGGAGGTTCATCCTTGGTGAAGCTTCTCCGCAGATGTAAATGTGGCGTGTGGCCACCCCCACGGAGTCGGGTGATTAGCTGCCTGCTGGGTCGAGAGACGGGCACTGGGTCCAGACATGCCTGACTGTGGACCGTAGAAACAAAGACCTGGTTTTGAGTGAACGGTCGTCCTCGGGGTGGGAGGCAGACGCTGTGGAGTGTGCAAGGGTGAGAGCTGGGTGAGGGGAGGAGGGTCATGGTAAGGACCAAACAAAGCAACTGCCAGAAAGGCTGGCAGGGTCGGGGAGCGCCTGGCGGGGGTTGGGGGGCACAGTCGGTTAAGCCTCGACTCTTGGTTTCAGCTCAGGTCCTGATCTCGTGGCTCAAGCCCCACGTCGGGCTCCACGGTTTAAGACTCTCTCCCTCTGGGCGCCTGAGCGGCTCAGTCGGTTGGGCATCCCACTCCTGCTTTTGGCTCAGCTTGTGATCTCAGGGTCCGAGGGTCAGGCCGCGTGTTGGGCCCGTGCTCAGCATGGAGTCTGAGATTCTCTCTGCTCCTGCGTGAATACTGTCTCTCTCTCTCTCTCAAATAAATAAATAAATCTTAAAAAAAAAAAAAAACAGAAAAGGGCCAGCGGGGTGTCCGCCAGGCCTTGCTGAGATGTTGCTTTGTGGGATGTGTTTTTCATGATGGGGGTGGGTCTTGGGAGGCAGGTGTCCTTGGCACGAGGAGAGGGTAACTTGGTGCCTGGGGCTTGGGAGCTCAGGGGAGGCAGGGTGAGCCCGCCTTTCCAGCCCTCCTCCTAGATTCCTGGCTCCCAGCCCCTCTGGAGTCTGACGGTGCCGAGGCTCAGCAGGGCCCAGGCCAGTGAGCACACGCTCCCTTCTGCTGGAGGCTGCTTGTAATGGGATGGGAATTTGGCTGGCCCGGTTGGCACAGGCCAGGACCACAGCATGCCCAGCTTGGGCTGGGTCACCCCATGGGCTCTGACATCAGCCCTGCCTAGGTCAGAGATGCCAGAGGCCCAGCTTTGTGGGGACAGGTGTGGGCGGGGACAGGACATCTTTGGAGTTTGGCTTTCTGCCTCTGTGGGCATCTGAGTCAAGGGTCTAGTTACAGTTGTCAGTGAGACGTTTTGGGGTGACTGACCTTGGGTTGTCCTGCTCTGGAGGCTTTCAGAACTGTGAGGCTGAGTGGTGGAGGGAGACTGCAGGCGAAGGGAAAGGTTGTTTTGTTAGTTTTGAGGGAATGTAAATGCACTGGCGTACAGTTACATGATTCAAATGCAAAGGCAGGAAAGGATTTATGCTGGCAAGGGCCCTGTTCTAGCTGTGCCCCTTATCCCCTAATTGCCCTGCCCCCCCCTAGCTGCTCCTTGTTTTCCAACCCTCCAGGTTATTCTGGTGTATGTAGAGAAGTGCGTGTCTTGTGTGCACCCGCATTTCTGTAGAAGCATCTCTGCACGCACACACACGTATTTATTGGGAAGTTTTAGTTTTCTCAGCTGACTGCACGTCCAGGCAGATCCCCGTGCTTGTCCACAGAGGACTGGGCTCCTCAGCTGGGGTCTCTTTGCACAGTGGGGCTAGATCCTTCTCTCTCGTTAGGGGCTGTCCTGGCCACCAGAGCACCCTGATCTCCAGGCTCGGGGTGCCATTCCTCCCCCAGTTGTGACAACCAGCAACGGCTCCAGGCATCACCAAATGTCCCCCAGGGGCAGTCACTCTCAGGGCTCGCATCTGGCTTCCAGTCTGGCTTCGTTGCTCCCCGGGCACCGGTATAGGTTTAGACGCCGGCCTCATAGCGTCTCACCCTCCCACATGCCGGCTCACAACCTGAAGTTTAAACCCTCACCCCCCTGCCCAGGGAGCCCCTCCTGACCCCTAGCAACGCCGTGGGGGGTGATGCCCCTGCCACCCACCCAGCTGAGCCCCCAGGGCAGACCCACAGCACCACCGGAGGAACGCTCCCCTGCGACGCTCCCCTGCGACGATGCTGCCCTATGACAAGAAGACCAGCCACCCACGCCCACCGCTTGCCACAGCTTTGCAAGGAGCTACTGGGGCTGCTTCAAATATTTATAAACAAACACACACAGAGGCAGCGAACCACAGGGCTTTACACTCACTCTTCCAACTGATACCCCAAATGCGAAGGTTAGGTCCGTGTATACCCCACAGATGTAGAAACTGAGGCACGGAGACCCTCGGTAAACCAGCCCAAACCACAGAGCTGGACGGTGCCAAGAGCAAGGTCCATCCTTCCACGGCTGCCCCAGGCACCCTTGCCTGGCCAGCAGCTGGAGGGGACCCAGCCCGGCGGCCCTGTGGGGACAGAGGTGTCCGCAAGCCCAGGACAACTGCTGGTTTCGGGCACGGTCACACCCACAGGCCATCACCCATCTGAGGACTGGGCACAGCACCACGGACAGTGGGAGCACTTCACGTCTGACACTTACCACCTGCCTGTGCGCCTGAGCACGGAGCTCCAGCCATCCACCCCACCGCCAGCGAATGCTGCCCAAAGCTCTTTTTTTTTTTTAAAGATTTTATTTATTTATTTGACAAACAAGTAGGCAGAGACAGAGAGAGGAGGAAGCAGGCTCCCCGCTGAGGAGAGAACCCGATGCGGGGCTCCATCCTGGGATGGAGGGATCATGACCTGAGCCGAAGGCAGAGGCTTTAACCCACTGAGCCACCCAGGCGCCCTGCCAAAGCTCTTTAAAGGATCACCGCATTCACAGTTTTTGCAGTCATCTGATGGGAGCCTTTGCCCTCATCCGTCACATAGAACTTTATACATCTCGGCCTAAAAAGGCCCTTCAGAGTCTGCCCCCCACCCTCACCCCCCCACCCCCCACCCCACCCCCACCCCCCCACCCCCCCACCCCCACCCCCCGCCTGCTGCTCCCTCCCTCAGCCTCGCCCTCCTCCCTGCTGCTCCACAAACACACAAAAGCCCTTGCTCAAAAGCACCCCAGGGCCTTTACACGTGCTGTTCCCCTCTACCTGAGAGGCTCTGGCCCCAGACTTTCAAATACCTGCTTTCTAACCAGTCAGGCCATAGCCCTGAGTGCCTCCTTTAGAAAGGCCTTCTGTGACCACCCTGAGGACTCACCCATGCTAAAATTACCCCCTTTAACTTACCGGCTGACATGTTTGTTACAGGCCCTCCCCCCTCTTTCCTCCTCAAAGACTAAAGCTGCAAGGACGTGTCCATTCTGGCCCCCACAGGTTTCTCACGAGGGCCAGTACACAGACACCACCAGCCATCTGTGCGCACACTCTCTCCCAGGGGATGCACGAGGTGTCCCCGTAGAAACACGGAGAAGCAGACCAACAACAGGAAACTGGGCCTGGAAGCATTGAGAAGTGCTACAGCACCCACCAGCTCAGGAGGGAGTGATGGCCAGATTCCTGCTAGTTTCCCCGCTGAAAGCCCTGAGGGCTCTCCCAGTGAGAGCAGTCTGGGATCTGGGGGCTCCGTTGTTGATGTTCTCTTCTTCCAGCTAAAGGAAATGAAGGTCAGCCAGGGAAGCAGCCACACAGGTAACATCAGGCTACAAATGGGGACCAACACTCACCACTGCACACACTGCGATCACACCTGCAACTACCCCCCCCCCGCCCCGCCCCGCCCCCATCCGTGGTCGTGAGCCTCTCCTTAAATGGACACCAAATTCCTGGAGGCCCAGGCCAGGGAGCACCTGGCTGGAGCTGGGGGCTGGAGCAGGGGGCAGAGTGGGGCACTCAGAAATGTTTTCTGAACAACTGATGGGCATTCATCCCTCATCACAGAGCCCACACAAGAATGAGCACCCCGGGGTCTCCCGAGGTGGACCCTGGCTTTTCCACCCACCGCACGCCCAGCACAGCACACTCTGAGCACCTGCCAGGGACCAAAGAAGGAGGGGTCTGCGGGGAGGCTGGCAGGTACACAGGGCCAGATCACACACACTCTCTCACATGCAGACATGTTCCCAATTCTTGACCCTGCTCCGTGCCGGTGCCCTCTGCAATGACATCACTGCCCCAGTCAAGAGGTGACATCTACTGTGCAAGCTAACTGCTGTGACGAGGAGTTAGTATCACGGTCCCACATTCACAGACGAGAACATGGAGGTTCTCAGAGCTAAGTTCTTTGCCAGAGGTCACAAAGCTAGTAAGTTGCAGACCAAGCGGTATCCGCCAGCATCTCCCAAAAAGTCTTCTCTGAGATGCTAAATAGGCCACACGTACCCCGCCAAGATAAACAGAGATAAAATGTGCTTTCAATCTCATGAGATGCATTGTCCCCAAACATACGCGACCACAGAACTCTTTAATGGATCACCTGGTAAGAAACCCTGTTCTGAAAAGGCTTGTATATTCTTTCCCGAAAACCTGTACCACAAGCATCAAACAAGAACATTTTCTCTGAGGTCCCTAGAACCCTGACTTCAGAAAATCCATGGCATTCTTTATATCACAGCGTTAGGGGTATTTTCCTAGGAATACGTTCTGCAGCTTTCGTCTGAATCTCAAAGGCAGCAAAGACCTCCAGGAAAGGAGAAGTAACCCTGACCTCCAGAAACAGGTGATTTATGTGAAGGGCTTTGTATTTCTGTCAACGAATTTCCAGTTACCTTTTTTTACAGATTTATTTATTTATTTGTCTGAGAAAGAAAGAGAGACAGAGAGAGTACAAGCAGGGGCAGAGTGAGAGGGAGAAGCAGACTGACTCCTCACTGAGCTGGGAGCCGGACATGGGGCTCAATCCCAGGACCTAGAGATCATGACCTGAACCAAAGGCAGACGCTTAACCATCTGAGCCACCCAAGCACTCCTCCATTTATTACTTAAAAAAAAAAAAAGAAAAAAAGAGGTGAAGTTCATTTTCATTTCTTGAGTTGGGGCTGGCCCTGTGACTTGCTTTGGCCAACAGCTGTGGAAAAAAGATCTGGCCTCCAGGGGCCTGGACATGCCCACCGTGTCCTGGAACCCCGCCTCCTGGACCAGAACACGGCAAGGCAGCGTGCGAGAGGAAGGACACACGTGGCCGGGTCATCCCCACTGGCCCGGGCAGTCACAGGCCACTCCACAGAGGCGGAGACGCTGACTGACCTGCAGCTGACGGCAGGGAGCCCAGCCTGAACAGCCGGCCCACCGAAGGGTGAGCCAAACCAATGCATCCTGCTCAAAGCCACTACCTTCAGATGGTTTGTGCCTCTAGGGTGACTGATCCAACTCCCCTTACACACAACAGATCGGAAAGGGAAGGAAGATATTGATAGTCACAAAGATGGGGGGGCCTGAGTGTGGCTCAGTCCGTTAAGTGACTGACTCTTGTTTTTGGCTCAGGCTGTGATCTCAGGGTGATGAGATCGAGCCCCGTGTCAGGCTAGGTGCCTAGCACAGAGTCTGCTTGGGGTTCTCTCTCCCCTCTGCTTGCTCGTAATCTGTCTCTCTCTCTAAAATAAATAAATCAATCTTTAAAAAATATATATTCACAAAGATGTCCAAGGCAGCATTATCTACACCAGCAAGGGAAGCAAGAATAATCCAAGTATTTGATAACAAGAGGACAGCTCACTCCATTACACACGCATGTCCAACAGCAAGAACGGGTCCATCCTGACTGGAAAGGATCGTGCTCTGTCACTTTACTTCCAGGTGTGATAACGGCACTACATTTGTGTTTTAAAGGCTGTGCTGAAATATTTACATGTGAAGTCATACGTCTGGAGTTTGCTTCCAAATAATACGTGGGAAATAAAAAGCAAGATTAGCCATAAATCCACGACGGTTAACACTTAATACTGAGATGGGGGAACTGTTCATTTCTTTTTCCCTTCTTTTGTACATGTTGGAAATTTTCGTAATAAAAGCTCCTAGGAACTACATTTAGGAAGATCATTCTGAAGACTGTAGAAACACGGAATCTGTTTACAGTGCTGTGGGCAGGATGCAAAAATGATGCTGAGGACACAGTGATTCCTACTCCGTGTTCCACACAAAACACAAAGCGGCAAAGACATAGTGTGGGGGGGTGGAGGAGACATCTGTCTCTTCAAATTTTGTTCTCATGATGTCTTCAGCGCTCATGTCTTCATTCATGTCCCATGATGGTCTTCACAGAGGACAACTAATTCCAGGGAAAGGGACGGCACACAGCTATCGCTTCCTTGAGCCGGGACTCCGCGTGAAGGGAGCGCTGGCTGGTGGGGGCCCCTCCCAGAAGTATGTGGGGCTGGGAAGGCGGGTGGACGCTGCTGGAAACCACAGGAGGCAGCTGGGGAAGCTGTGGAGAGGACCCTCAGCCGCCCACAAGGGCCCTGGCCCCCCACCCCAGCTGGCCAGAAGGCAGGGAAGAGCACAGAGCTAGGGGCTATCAACCAAGACCTGTGCTTCCAGTTGAAGGAATCACAGCAGTAGCCCCTTCTTTTGACCAGTTTTAAGAGAAGAAACGACACTCAGGTCTCTAAAATTCATCTTGCAACAAAAGGAAAAAAATATATATATATATCTGGGGAAGAGGGTAAATCACAATCAGATCGCCTGCTATGGGCTGGAAACCACCAGCAGCAAATCAGCCATCATCTCTCTGATTCCTCCAATCTGCCCCACGATCGGGTGATAATGTTCCCATTTTACAGATGAGGAACGGGAGACCCCTCACCTGCCCAAAGTCAGTCATGCCCCGGGCGCGGGGGCTGGGTTCAGAAGCTGGCTAGTGGCAGCACACCCATCACCTCCCTCCCCAGGCAGCGCATGCTGAGCCACACGTAGGACGGGTAGGAGGTAGAGGGACCAAACCGGCCTGAGGCCCCGCCCGGCCTTAGACAGACAGCAGCTGGTGCTGCACAACCCCCAGCAGGAGAGCCACTATGGACGAAACATCTGGGTCCCCCCCAAAATTCATGGGGCAGCCCGAAGCCCCAACGTAATAGTATCAGGAGTGGGGTCTTTGGGAGGGGACGGGGGCTAGAGGAGCCTAGAAGGGGGTGAGTGCCCTTAGATGAGGGCTCTCTGCGTCTCTCCCCTCCATAGGCAGACACAGGGGGAAGGCGGCTGTCGATCAACTAGGAAGAAAGCTCTCCCCGGGAACTGGCCAGCCAGCCTCCGGAACCACGAGGAATAAACGCCGGCCGTTCAAGCTTGTTTGTTACAGCGGCCTGAGAGGCCTAAAATAAGGAAGACGGTAAATGGCAAGCGCCGGGGGCAAGCCCAGAACCCCAAAGATGGGCTGCTGAGGGGCCCTGCAGCAGAGCGGGTGCCGCGTGGGGACAGAGGCATGTCTCCACTGCAGCACACGAAAAACAAAGTTGAAGGTAGGAGAGCAGAGGTAAGGCCATCGTGGTGTGGAAACGGAAGCGGAGGGCTGTGTGTGTGCCCGCACCCGTGTGCACACGCAAGTGTGCATGTGTACACGCACGTACACACTGGCATGTCAGCTGAGCACACGTCCAGGAAGAGGCCACAACGTGGTACCATGGCTTCCAGGGATCAGGGTCAAATGTGTGGAAGCATAACTAGGATTTCACTTTTGATCAGGTAGGTCAGGCTTTAAGGAAAGGCTTTTTTTAGTGTTCACAAGTCAGATACGAATCTACCCGGGAGAAACTCAGCAATTTCATTTGCCGACAAGTCAGCAATCTTCTTGACTTGGTTTCAAGTGCTCTGTTTTTATCAGCAGATAAACTGAAATGACCCCTCCTTGTGGCCTCCCACGACAGACCCAAAGAACTTCCCTGTAGTTCTCCGCTGTCCAGCGTGACAGCTCGGGTCCAAACAGCGGTCCCCCAGCAGAGCCGCAGGCAGCGGGTTGCAGACTCACTTCCCAGGGCTCTGAGGGGGCCCTCACGTAAGGAGTCCGATGAATGCCCCACGACCAGACAGCAGAAGAACCAGACCTCAGCCCCCTGACCCGGACTCCGGCCACCGGCACAGTCCCAAGAGGCTTCTGGGGGGCTAGCAAATATCAGGACAGCCACTGTTGGCTGTCCACAGTGGGCACAGCAAAACAGAGTGCCCAGGACCGCCCTCCCTTCCACTGCTTTCCCCCAGTACCACCTTTATCTCTCTACCTCAGGATGCCAGGGCACGGAAAAGAACCACTGGCCTCTGAAAGCTCTGGAACACCCAGGCAGAGGTACCTGCCAGGCAGGACAACAGCTCTGGGCTGCACAGCTCCTGGCTTCTCAACAGTCCCCACTTCCTCGCTGGTTCCAGGAAGGAGCCAGGAGAGACCTCAAGCCCTACCTGGGCCCCATCATCCTGAGCCTTCTCCCAGCCTCCAGCCTGGCCCTTCAGCCAGGGGCCCTCAGGACTGGGGCCCAGAGGTGTGCAAGTCTGGGTGTGGACAGTCACCATTCACTTCCTCCCTCTTCCAGGAGGAACTCATCCTGGGGCTTCCTCCCACACCAGGCCTGCTCAGGAGCAGGAGGGCCAGGATGTCAGCTAAGGGCGCTGCACCCACGCTCCCCCCGCCCCCCAGGACAGAAGGAGGTCCCCTCTAGTTCCAGAACCTCAATCAAAGAGTTCACAACTGCGACACGCTCCAGGCTCCTGGCCTGGGAAGGAAAGATGCCTTTTAAACATTTCCTCATGCACGGGACAAGGCCATCAGTAACAGTTTACATAACATGGGACTGTTTCACCCCAAAACACTGTCCAACACCAACATTCCGCACAGCATAGCGGGGCACAGAGGACGTCAGCCTTCACCCTGGACTACTGGCAGACTTTCCCCAAAGCCCCATCGAGATCCATCCCTCAAGGCAAAATTACATAAGCCCTTTCTCCAGGACACCCAGTGTCAGAACCCTGGGCCCAGGGCCCCCAGAATCTACCTGAGTCCAGCTGGCCACGGGTTCGTTCTTCAGACGGAGCCAGGGGCCCAGCCTTCGGCTCTGACCTATGGGGGTGCTCTTCGTTCCCCTCTCAGGAGCAGTGCCCTGGACCAGGAGACGTGTGTGACCCCTCAGGCTGGCAGAAGGCAGCCCCTCTCCCCCTAGCAGGCCCAGGAACCCAGAATCAGGGAGCACCGCTGCCCCCCACCCCGACTGCCCAGTACCCATGAGAGTCTGCTCAGCAAGCAGTCCCCAACTTCCTGTGCGGGGTCCGCCCTGCCCACACCCGGACCGCGGAGTAAGGAAAAGGATCCTCACCGGCCCCCACGACGGGCCGGCTCAGGCTCACTGATCAGGGCCAGTGAGAACTAATCCTGGGTCTCTTAGGACCTGCGCCTGTGCTGGAGGGAGGCCCTGGAGCCAGAGTACCCAGGTCTGAATCCCAGCTCTGCCACCTGCTAGCTGTGCGACCCTGGCAAGTTCCCCAGCCCCTCTCCGCCCCCATGTCCCCTAACAGGAGACAGGAGTGGGCTTAGATCACAGGAGAGCGCACGCCAGAACTCAGCACATAGCCTGGCTCGGGATAAAGGTCGGTGTGAGGTCTCACCTGGAGCCACACAGCCTGGGCAGGGAGGCAGCACAAGAGAGGCCAGGTCCTGGGACATCGTCTGAGCCCCTGAAGCCAGAACTCTCCGAGGAGATCCCACTTACAGAGCCTCATCGCTACTGAGCCCGGCTGGCACTGAGGTTTCTGTAGGAACCAATACATCCCTGCGGCTTGTAGGAATCAGCCATCTAACCGACCGTGCTCACCACGGACTTCATCCGGTCACTAGTGACCAAGAGAGGAGGGAGAGGACGGGAGCGCGCAGCCGCCAGGGAGGCCTCCAGCTACAGGGACAGATCTGCAGGCACCCGGCCGGGCACAGGTCTCACTCTCAGGAGAGTCCCCGGTCCTCTGCTGGTACACAGGCACCCACAGAACTGCCCACATCCCACATGGCTGCCTCGGGGAAGGAGGGACCTGTCCACACCCCTACCCTTCCCAGCAGAGCTTCCGGAATCCAAACAGCTGACCTTCGGCACTGCCAGCAAGGCTGGAGGAAGACCACAGGGAAGGGGAGGCGGTAGAGGGACCCCAGCCGTCCGGGACCAAGGACCAAAACAGCCCATTGTGGCTGGGGATGGCTGACCCAGATGGCCCAGAGCAGAACAGAGCCTGCCTCACCCTCGCACATGGTTCCCGGGAGGTCAAAGGCAGGGGGGTGGGGAGGGGGCAAGTGTGGGCTCTGGAGGTGGCACCCCAGCCCAGCCCCCACGCGGCGGGTGCGCCAACCTGCCAGGCCAGCCGCTCTGAACCCTAAATCTTCATCTGCAAAGATACCTCGTAGCTCGGAGGTTCTGGAGAATTCCTCCTCCAAGATGGTGAACCTCTGTACCTCACCAGACAACCCTGACTCAGCTAACACTTGTAGGCAGACACTACAGGTGTGACTGCAGGTGAGGGGGCGAAGGACAGCCCCCTTTCTCCCTCGAAGACGGTTTCTGGCCCGGAGGAAGGAGGGAGAAGTCTGCCTGTCGAGAGCCTCCTGGGCACAGGCACAAGGCCAACTCCTAAAAAGAAGGAAATTCAGGCCCAGAGCAGTGCCGAAAGGCACCCAGGGCCACCCATCCAGTAAGAGGCCAAACCAGGGTTCAAATCCCACCACCAACCAAAACACACGTTGTCCCCAGACATCTCCCGGAACCACGGCCGGCCTCCCCAGCTGAGCGGCTGTCAACTGAGTCAGTGCCTAAGTTTCTTGCCTCTGGGCAAGCGGGATTTCAAAACGAAATTGAAAGGGAAAAGGAGAAAAGCTGATGACCCTGGGCACTGAGGATGAGGTGCTGGAAACCAGCACGGACCCAACGAAAGCCATCCTCCCGTCTTCTGGGTCCGTCTGCCGAAAGCAACGCCTAACACCTGGACTCAGGCAGAAGGCTGTTCAAATCCCACCCCGGCAGTGACCCTCTAGGAACCCCGAAAATGCTTCCAGACCCCTCCTCTGAGCCTCTGTTTCCGTACATGGACTGAGAGCCTTAAGGCAGCAGCTGGTACGTCAGGCCAGGCCGAGCAGCTGTTCCCTGACTCCGCGGTCTCCGGCAGAGGCCAGTGAGCACCTCTGAGCAGTGGGGACCCAACAGCACCCCCCCCACACCCAGGGCGGAAGCACCCTCCTCCCCGCAGGGGCACTTCCCGATTTGCAGACAGCCTGCGCGAGGCCCAGCGGCTCCAGCCGGGACCTTCCTCCCCAGCGCAGTGAGGAAGCAGGCCCTGGACCTCCCTCTGCACAGGCACCAGCGTGGCTGCGCCCAGGTCAAGGTGCGGGCAAGGGGACTGGGGCAGATTCCTCAGGAAGCACAACTCCTTCCCGCCCAGAGCTCCATCCCCCCCCAACCCAGCTGCTCACACAGAGGCAGGAACAGGCCCTCCAAGGGTACGGTCAGACCTCCCTTTCTTTTCAAGAACCCTGCAACAAATCTTTAGAAAAAGACTGAAGAATAAAATAAAATCTTTAAAAAAACAGAGCAGTAGGGGTGCCTGGGTGGCTCAGTGGCTTAAGCCTCTGCCTTCAGCTCAGGTCATGATCTCAGGGTCCTGGGATCAAGCCCCGCATGGGCTCTCTGCTCAGTGGCGAGGCTCCCTCCCCTTCTCTGTCTGCCTGCCTCTCTGCCTACTTGTGATCTCTGTCAAATAAATAAAATCTTTAAAAAAAAAAAAAAAAGAATAGAACAGTAAAGAAAATAAACTTTAGTGTCAGCAAGGCCAAGTGCAAATCTAAGCTGGCCCTCCTATTAGCTCTACAGCGCGGGGCTACATCTTCTTTCCAGGCCTTCATTTCCCCATCTACAAGATGGGTGCAGCGTAGGGGCGTCTGGGTGGCTCAGCCAATTAAGGATCTGTCTTTGGCTCAAGTCATGATCTCGGGGTCCTGGGATAGAGCCCCGCATTGGGCTCCCTGCTCAGAAGGTGTCTGCTTCTCCCTCTCCCTCTACCTGCCTCCCCGCTACTCATGCGCGAGAGCACTCGCGCTCGCTCGCTCTCTCTCTCTCTGGGTCAAATAAATAAATAAAATCTTGAAGAAAAAAAAAAAAAGGATGGGTGAGGTGCAAAGGGAAAATCCATCCAAAGTGAAACCAACGGGGCGGGGGGCTGGGGGCCAGGCCTGGCTGGCTCAGGCGGTAGAGCACAGGACTCTCGATCTCAGGGTCGTTGAGTTTAAGCCCCATGCTGGGTGCAGAGATTACTACTCAAAAAAATAAATAGAGTAAAAAATTTTTCAAATAAAAAATAAGAGCTCAGAGAGAAACCAACAGTCCCACAGCACTGAACATTCCTCACGAAGACACCCAGGATCCTGAGAGGGCGGGAGCCGGTCCTTCCAGGATGGGCACCTGGGACTCCTTCTCTCCTCTCCTAGGGTCCTCACAGGGCCCTGGGAGAAGAGAAGAGAACCCCACGCAAGCTGCACCCCTGTACCCCCCTCCCCTCTTAGGGGCACAGCCCAGCAAATGTTCCCTAGGAGAACTGGGGCTGTCCCAGGGGCCAGAGTGGACTCCGCAGGGCTCTATGGGTCCCTACGACCCAGGGCTGGCCAGCATGCAGTAGGCACTCACTAAATACTGTCCTGCGGCTCCTGAGGGAATGAGCTGTTTAAACAGAAGACGGCTGGGCCCGCCGCAGACATTTGGGGGCTGGGGGGTGGCCCATATGTTTCCTTGCCTCCACGCCCCCGCCGTCCACCGCTGGATGCAAATAGGGCAGAGGGCAGAAATGAAAGCCAAACACCTCGGCGCCATCTATCACCCCCCCCCCCCAGCCCTCTCAGGAAGCAGCGAGCAGGGAGGCGGGAGGTGTGTCCTGGTCACTGACCCTGCAGGACCCCCACACCAGAAAAGGATCAGGAGGGGAGGCTGTGGGGGCTGCCTGTCTGCCCCAGGCTGGGGGCTCCCGGAGATTCGTCAGAGGCCCCAGGCCCCAGGTTGGACAGGCAGGAGGGCCGGGGCAGCAGCCTCCTGGGGAGAAGGGGGAATGCCATCCTCCACGACGCACCTGCCGTGCTCACTAGCCCGACAGGTGGCTGCGTCAGGCTCACCTGACAGCAGAGCAGAGGCTCGGGGAGGCCTGTCCAGTTACCTCCGGCCGGCTGGGCAAGTCTTGCTCTCCATGTCTACCATCGTCCACAACACCCACCACCCCTCTGGGCCCAGTACCTGTCCACAGGGAATGCTCAGAAAAAAACACCCTGGTTTGCCTCCGAGATGGTTGTCAACCCAGCGGTACCTGGATGCGACTTTCACACTGGGGGCCAAGGCCCCCTGACAGGGCAGCCACGGCCCGCGCTGTTGCAGGAGTCAACTGGCCGCCAGCATCAACCTCAGCTCTGCCACTTGCAGCTGGGGGACCCTGGCAGGTCACGGCGCCCCTCCCCAGGCCACAGCATTCCCATCTGGCATGGGGAGACACGCCCCCACCTGGGACGGCCGACTCCCCGGCCGACTCCCCGGCCGACTCCCCATCGGCAATAGTGCCTGAGCCACGGCAGGTTCTCGCTCCTCGCTCCGCGCTGATGTGACCCACCAGTTTGGGGATTGGGGGGAGGGAGGGGCCGTCACGACAGCCTCCCAAAGCGTGGAGGGTTGAGCCCCAGGTCCCAGCTTCATGGCTTGGGAACCAAAGGCGTGCAGACCTCTGACTCGACCCCAACAGGCGTGCAAAGCAAAAGGCAAAGTGGGGACCCGCGGGCCAGGCCGCCACCCCCCATCCCAGCCCTGGCCTGACAACCCCTGTGATACCCCCAGGACTGTCTCCTGTGCAAAAGCTAGTTCCCGTCCAGCCTCAGAACCCAACTCTCAGTAATTCCACTGCAAGCCAGCAGCCAGAGGGAAGCAAGGTTTAGAAGAGGAGAGAGGATTGCCCAAAAGGTAGCCAACCGCCTGCTGAGCTCCCAGGACAGACGGGCCTGGAAACCTAATCGGATGCCCTCCTGGAGAGGCCTTGTCCTCAAGGGACCCCTTCTTACCTGTTTAACTCAGCATTAGACACGCCTGACAGCTTTGGGGGAGACCCTAGTAACACACTCGGTGAAAGGCCCGTTGGGGTCTCCCAGTAGAATCACCAGGGCACTGCTGCGGACAGAAGACTCCCAGACCCGTGCCCCGGAGACTGTGAAAGGGGACGGGTAGGGCTGAGGGATGTGTAGTTTCCACCAGTGCCCCAGGTGATTCTTTTATTGGGCACGTGAGCAAACACTGGCCTAGAGGAAGGTCAATGTGTGTTAAAGACAGCTAGCTGCCCCCCCTCCCCCGCCTCCCTCCCCCCCCCTCCCAAGACCCCACCTTGAGGCCTCACCTGAGCTTTGGGAAAGGGCAAAGGTCAGCTGCCCTAGGGCTTACCCATCAGGGCTGTGGGATCCCCACCCTCCCCTCCCTTCCCTCACCCACAGGGCTCACCGCAGCTCCTTCCTGAACACAAAGGCTGGACCTGGCTGGACCAGGGGGGAAGCACGTAGCCTCAGGCCTCGGCTCCCAGGGATCCCAGAGCCTGGTTGCAGCCTCAAGTGGGAAAAAGGTCCCAGGGCCACCCACCCGGCCCCCCATCACACTGCCAGTGAACAAGGATACCAAGGACACTCTACTGCCTTCTTGGACCCCCTGTCTGAAGTAGAAACCAGCTGCCCACGGACCACACGGGACCCAGGGCTCTGAAAAAGGCAGCCGGGGGCACGTGGCCTCTCAGCAGCAGACAACTCCCACCCCGGAGCTCTCTCAGCTCCCAGAAGAAACCGCTCTCAGACTCTTTGGTTAAACATTACCCCCAGAGAGGCCTCCTCTGACCACAGGGTGCTAAAGTGGCTGCAGCTACCCCTGCCGCAGCTCTCCTGTTCACAGGCTGCCCGGCACTAACGACACTGTGCTGCATGGAAGCGCGTCTGTGCGCTGACTTCACCATCTCCCCAAGCATGTGGGTGCCTGAGGACAGGGACCAGCACGCAGCAAGGGGTGGCTGGGGCTGGCCGGGGGCCTGCTCAGGATATGCTAAATGGAAAAAAAGAATGAAGGAATGAAGCTCCTCCCTGACATGGAAAAGGCTTCCAACACCCACCAGTCAGTTCCTTCCTTCTCTAAGAGGTACTCTTCTCAGCTCCTACAATGTGTCCCGTCAGAGACCCTGGGTTTCGGAAGCAGACACAACCGCAGGTCTCCGCTCTACAGAACGGCTCTCAAATGAGAAAGAACACACTCTTCCGAAAGAGAGAGAGAGAGAGAGATCACACACAGGCACCTCTCAGAAGCTGTACTGGGGAGGGACCTCGCCTGACTGTGTCCGGATTCCCCCTCCAGGGGCAGCCGATGGCTTAGCAGTGGGCTCTGCCAGCAGGCCTGTCCCACATGGTGGGATGGCTTCCGGCCACCCAGGGCATGCCGGGGACATCCTCATAGGAGCGATCCTCAAGTCCCCACACACAGCGACAGAGCCAGCCTCTGAGCCCCAGAAGCGGGGTGGGGGGAGGGCACGACCGGGAGCTGTCACAATCCACGCCTGGCACCACGAAGGGCTACAGAAACCAGCCCGGGAGGCCCAGCTGGGGAAGTGCAGGCCGCAGGGCAGCCGGTCGCTGAGGGAGGCCTGCAGCAGGCAAGACAAAGCCCCGGGGCTGGATTCAAACAGCCCAAGGGTAATGGCCGGGCTGCTCCCCAAGGCACCTCCAGAGGCAGGGCTGTTACAAAAGGGACTTTGGCGGGGCGGTGGGGAGAGCATACTGGCCTTGTAGCCACAGCTCATGGTATGACCTTGGACAAGCCACCCCACCCTGCCAGGCCTGGGTCTCCCTCTTGGGAGTCTGTAGAGCGGCTCCTGAGTGATGATCTGCTTTCTATGGTAAATCTTACTTTTTAAAAAGGAGGTACCAGAACATTCCCACAAAGAGCTAGCTTACCAGCTGAATTCACAACATGAGTGGGAACAGAAACCCTATTTACTTGCAACTGTTTAGGCAGTGCCCTCGTGAGGCGCTTCACTTCAGCATTTACCCAGTGCCCGGAGCCTGCCAACCCACGCTGGGGACACGACCAGCGGTGCCCCGAGCCTGCCAACCCACACGGGGACACACAGCGGAGGCATGATGGCCTCAGGGTGAGGAATGGAGGGGCCCAGCCTGGAGGCCCAGGGAGCCCAGCTCTGCCCCGAAGCCCGAGGCCCCACAACGTCAATCAGTCTCAATCAGTCTCAACAGCAAAGGAGAAATGCAAATATACGGTCCCATGCCACCCGTGCATGTGGCCAAGATCCCAACCGTCCGCCGCGGGGGCTGCACTGGGGGGGGTGTGGGTAACAGGCTCTCCCCTTCGCTGTCACTTGGTAGTGGGCCCCCTCTTTGCCAGCAGCTTCAGAAAGCCCCAGAAAAAGTAAACCGCCTGTGCCCTTTGACCCAACACTCCCTCATCGAGCCACGGTCACCCACATGGCTGTCCCCCTGACTCTACCGGCGGAGGACCCTCGGCAGGGGAGAGACATGGTCTGTCGTGAGGACAGCTGGACCACTCGGCCAGTGAAGAAACGAGGCAAGTGATACGGATCTGCCCCCGATGAAGCAGAGATGTGCTATTTCTCTAAGACACGGGGTTCCGTGAAATGAGCCTCGGCTAGAACACGCGTGTGTCCATCCGCACAGCACACCTGGAGAGAGGGGCTGCCGGTGGCAGGGGTCGCTGAGGGACGGGAGCTCAGGAACAAGAAGGAAACGGACTTTGCAGCACGTACTTGCAGTCCTCTGCTATTTTTGTATCATATGCATGGGGTAATCATTCACAAAGATAAAGGAAACAATAGAAGTTACTAAAAATCGTAACACAATTGCTCCTTTAGACTCAGCATTTTCAGGAAACCCAGCACAAACTCCTCTGGAATGTGCAAACTTTGGAAAAGAAAAGGAAGGACCGTTGTGCTCCTGCGTTAAACAGGCAAGCGCAGCAGCCCTGCCTCCCGGCCCCTGGGAAAGGAGAACGGTCCCTGCACCTCAGCCGGGGCTGCCGTCCCCACAAACCCCACACCCAGCAGGGTGATCGGGCAGCAACCATAGAGGGACTCGGGGTCTCTCACAAACGGCCCAGACCGAGAACATCAAACCTACAAGTGCCAAAGATCCCGGAGTGGGGAGGCACGTGGGGGCTGAGGCGCGCTGACCCACTCGCGGCCAGCCCAGCGCGCCGGCAGGACTAAGCACCGTGGACAGAGGCGCAGGCCCTCACCCTCCCTGGCCCTGCGTCCTGACTCCTCTCCTGCACACCACCCTGAGCTTTGTAACTGCGAACATCCTCACTTTGCCTGGGGGAAACTGAGGCACGGAGGGCCCAGTGTCACGTGGGTGGTCTGTTGTGGAATCGGGCTGGGGACCCACAGACGGCACTGTCCCGATGGACAGCTTCGCCCACAGGAAGTCCGGCTTCCCCCCTTGGAGGCAGGGAGAAAGCGTTTCTTGGCAAGGCTGAGCTAGGGACAGAGTCGGGGCACTGGGGCAAAGGTCACACAGTCAGTCCCTCCTCCCCCCCCTACACCCCCAAAATGGGGCACACCCAGACATTAAGACAGAGCAATACCGACCCCCAGACCAGCATCACTTCACCCCAGCAATGGGTTCCTTCCCCTCCCTAAGAATCTCCTGGAAGAATTCCGAGCCCAGAACGCTAAGCCATCCCAGCAGAAAGGGACCGTCAAGACGCCCCCTTTTAAAGGAAGGAACGTAGGGGGAGGAGAAGGAAGGGCCTGATGGTACCCAAGCCCTTCCTGGCAGGCTTCCCAGGCCAGGTCACTGTGAACACCACACTCCCAGCTCCATGCGGGCAAGGGGCCCCACCCGTAGCCCCGGGACCTGCTGCCTCTCAGGCCAAGCCTGAGCCTCAGAGGACGCTGGGCCCAGTTCCTTCTGAAGGAACTGGTGGGAAAGGCTGCGACAGGAACGTGGTCTGAGACTGCTCCCAAAACCCATTTCCTGCAGGCCTCGTCAGTCCTGCTGGCCTCCAAGGTTCTCTTGTTAGAGAGGTAGCTCGAGGTAGCCCCAGGCTAACCTGGGCAGAGAAGAGACATAACAAGGAAGCCATGTCATCCAGTGAAGAGGCCTCGGGACCAGGCCCCAGGACGCTGACAGGCTGGCTGTGCGGTCTCTTCCCCACCCTCCCCAGGCCTCAGCATCCCCACCCCTCGGCCCCGGGCCACTGGGGCACCAACTGAGACCAAGTACCTGGAAGGGTCGCATGACAAAGGCAGCGGACCTAACAGTAAAGACGGACAGAGGGCCACCCCCATCTCATACCAAGATGCTTCCGGAAGCCCAGTGACTCTCCACCGCCTCCCCCAGCACAGGTTCAGCCGCAGGACAAAAAAGGGTGAGAAGCCAAAGACATGGAGAAGGAACACGGACGACATTGACAGAGGGAACACAGGGGTGCGGGCCAGCCAGCATCTCCATGCAAGACCCTGTAGATAACTTTAAAAAAATTAAAAATTAAAAACCTCCCCCACATTTCCAACTACCAACTTGTTTTCTCTGACTCCCCCAGGAAGTCCCCCCTGGGCATCCTGAAAAAGGCACAAGGAGAGGACGGGAGGGAAGGGCGAGGCTGCTCCGGCATTAGCAGCAGGGCGGGGAGGATGGTGGAAGGAGAGAGAACACAACCAGAGCCTCATCCACAGCCCTGTCCCCGAGGGGGGACAACACGGAGAGGGATGACAGGAACAAACAGTGCCACGAAAAACGAAAAACGAGCTGAGTCAAAGGCCCATCTGCTGACTAGTCAGAAAGGGCCATCCCATCAAGGTGCCCCAGGGGTGTGAAGGGTGGGCCCTTATGCCTACCAGACATACATCCTGGCAGGCCCAGGTGCCAACCCCCTACAGCCGCCAAAAACATGCAATGTCCTCTGGCAGAACAAGGCATTACATACTTGCTAAGGGCACGACTCAGCTTTGAAAGGAAAAGTGTCTCCAGGGGGCACCTGGGTGGCTCAGTCAGTTGGACATCCGCCTTTGGCCTGGGTCCTGATCCCAGGGTCCTGAGACTGAGCCCCCTGTAGCGCTCCCTGCTCAGCGGCAAGCCTGCTTCTCCCCCTCCCTCTGCCCCTCCCCGCCTCTCATGTTTGCACTCTCTCTCTTCCTTGCTCGCTCCTGTTCGATCGCAAATAAATAAATAAAAATCCTTTAAAAAAATTTTTTTTTAAAAAGAGGGGGGCCTGGGTGGCTCAGTGGGTTGGTCCTCTGCCTTTGAGTCAGGTCAGGATCTCGGGGTCCTGGGATCAAGCCCCACATCAGGCTCTCTGCTCAGTGGGGAGCCTGCTTCCCCCTCTCTCTCTGTCTGCCTCTCTGCCTACTTGTGATCTCTCTGTCAGATAAATAAAGAAAATCTTTAAAAAAAAAAAAAAAAAAACTTTCAAAATATCTTAAGAAAAAGAAAAATTTTAAAAGGAAAAAAGAAAGAAAAGTGTCTCCAGGACAACAGGGCAGCAGCTGGAGCCCTGTGAAGGTAAGAGGGTGCCCAAGTAGAAAGGGCTTTCTGTGGGGTCTCCAGGTCCTCAGGCTGGGCCCGTTCTAGAAGTTCAACAAAAGGAAGAGAAGTTTGGAATTTGCCCCTCTCATGCCTGTCTCCCCATCTGGACAACAAAGGAGCTGGATGACATGATCCCCAACATCCCTTCCTGTTCTAAGAGTTTTACAAGGCCTGACATTCAACTAAACAACCCATCTGGTCCGCTCAGGCCCTCCTCTCTGGCGCGGACTGCCCTAAACATTCAAGCAGAGCTTCAAATCATTTTCAAACATTTCTGGACTTTCTCATCATGAGAAAGTCATGGGCAATTCATCATCCATCAAAACAGGAGCGTTGCACTCCCAGGTTGTGAAGGTCAAAAAAAGGACAATGTCTCCTCTTGGGCCACTAAAAATCACACCAGCATTCATACCAAACACAACAGCAGCAAAGGGCTCTGATCAACCCAAAGGGAGCTTCCTGCAGCCGGTCTAGAAATGTGGCCACCAGGGGGCGCCTCCCAGAAAGTAATAAAAGAAGGAAAACTCTTTCTTGGGTGTTTTCTTTTCCTTCTTAAGCTTAAGTGATAAATATCTAGAGCTGCTCTAATGAAAACCCAAGCAGGGCTTCCTGAGGTTCTAGAATGGCCTAGATGCTTTCTGTCTTCTCTCTGAAGCCAATATTCTGGCCAGTAGTAGACATCCAGACTCCGAGGGCCACAACCTTCGAGAAATTAACCCTCCACGCTGGATTTCCCCCAGAATGGTTGACTTCAGGGCTTGCCTTGCACGCCCCTCCGGCAGCACTTAAAGGCCGGGGGAGTCCGAGTGGAGGGAGAGGCCATCTGCAAGTCCAGCCGCAAGACCCAGCCCCGAGTCTGGGCTGGAAGTGTTTTGCAAGAGGCTCCTAATTAACGAGCAAAACATACCAGCCAGATGACAAGCCTCGTGCTCTAGCTGCAGACACAGGATGACACAAATACAGACAGACCTCCAGAGAAAAGGGTGCAAGGTATTAGCTGGGATTTCCCAAGACTCAGATGACTGCAGGAGGAGCTCGGGGACCTCACACCAGCATGGGGCTTCAAAGATATGTCAAAGGGACTTCTCCACGTCTCCTATGTCTCGGGGACTTTTTCCATAAGTCTGTGTGTGTATGTGTGTGTCTGTGGTGCCATGTTCAAGCGTTCTTTTTTAATGTTCCAAAGTCCTAGGACCCATTTTCAAAGTTCTAGCTCCAAGTTCCTCCTGATTTCCTGATTTCCTCCTGAATTCCTGGGCTGCTTGGCATGCCCCACCACCCATGAAAAGCTTGTTTTCTCCTGAGGAAGCCAGCCTGAGAAATGGCAGCCAAACTCCATCCCCAGGCCAAAGGATGGAGAGCCAGGAGCTGTTTCATAGGAGCTATGCCCAGGGCAAAGGAGCAACAGGCCCTAGGGACGGGCAGGAGGGTCACAGAGGTGCCACAGGCTGGCAAGTGACCGGCTCAAACCTGCCACTTGCTCTGCAGACCAGGAGATAAGGAAACCCAATTGTTCGATTCTGCGACACATCTGGGGACCCAACGGTGGGGGGGGGGGGGAGTGCAAATAGAACACACTTTCAACAATCAAATCCACCAAGAGGAGACACTGCAAAACAAAAGGATCCCACCTACACTTTGCAAAAGGGTTGGGGAGCCAGAGTCTCTTGGGATTTACCTAACAGCTTCCCAGCGGTAAAGCCACGGCTGTAGAGCAAGGTGAGGTGTACCTGACCCAAGACTGGAAGCTTCTGTAATAGACTAGAAATGTGATCTTCTTAAAACACCATGAATCCCCACCATTGATCACCAGCATAGGGGACAGGGGGGGAGAGGGGGGCGTCAGACAGAGGAAGGCCATTCTGCATCACATACATTTATCCCACCTCCTCTGCACCAGCCACTCCCTAGCTCTAGGACCCCAGGCGGACAGGCGAGACGGGGGACCCCACCTTTCTGCAGATCAGCTCTCCCTTCTCAGACACGTGGCCCAGAGTCACCACCCTGGTCAATTCTCAGGGCCGGTGCGAGGCTCTAATGAGACAGCAAATCACCACATACATGCCAAGTATTGCTACTCGCCTCACACAGGCTCAACCCGGTGACATGCAATGACAGCGTCGAGGGCTGCACACGCGGGGCACACAGTAGGTGATCCGCAAATGTACAAACAGCGGTGCCCTTCTCCACGAAAGGAACGAAGGAAGAAAAACACTCCGATCCAAAAGTAACCTCCAGCCACAGGCAGACAGCGTGGACTCCCCGATTGCCCAGATCCCTCTGCCACCGTTAGCGGCGCCGCCGACGCGCTCTGGGCAGCTGGGGTTTTCCCCACCCGGGGGGGGGGGCTGGTCACCGGGCACCTGAGAGCCCGGGTCCCGGCCACACCGCCCATCCTGGCCGCCGCTTCCCTCGAGCACAGCCGGCAGCCACCACAGCCACCTGGCCGCTCGGACTCAGTATCCCCGCGCACCGCTCCTTCCCCAGCGCTCCAGCTTCCCGAAACAGCCGCTGAGGCTGAGCCGGGCTCGGGTCGGGGGTCCCCGGGCGCCAGGGGTCCCCGGGCGCTCGAGCCCCGTCCCTCCTTACCTGCACAGCTCGGCGAAGGCCTGGAAATTCAGCTTCTTGATTTTCTTCTCGCTCAGCCAGTAGCCAACTCTCTTCCCTTTCAGAAAGGTCTGCATCTTCCTCCTCGGGCGGGGAGCTCGGGTCCGGAGGAAATCGCCCACAGGCCGAGTGTGGCGGCCCGGCGCGCGCCGCGAGCGTGCGGGCACCTCCTCCGGCGGCGGGGACGCGGAACGGGGCTCGGGGCGCGCAGTCCTGCCGGGAGGGGCGGGCCGGGGCGGGCGCCCGGGCGGAGGGAGCGGCGCTCAGCGCGGCGTGCCACTGGCTGCCGCCGCCGCCGCCCACGCCCCCGCCGCCCGCGGGGCTCGCCGGCGCGCCAGATCGCCAGCGCCCGGCCGGGGCCGCAGCGGGCCCCCGGAGCCCAGGGACCCCCCGGGCCGCACGCCCCCCGGCGGCCGCGGCGGCGCGGGCCCGGCCCCCACCTCCGCCCCCCCCCCGCGCCCCTCAAGGCTCCTCCTCCCCGCCCTCCCGCCCGCGCCCGCGGGCCCCGACCCCGAGCCCCGGGCGGCGCGATCCGCTGCCGCGAGCCGGGCGCGTGCCCTTCCCGGCGCGCTCGGACCCCGGCGGGGCGCACGCGGCCGCCCGCGTCCTACCCCCACCCCCACCTCCCCGGCCCGGCCCGGCCCGGCGCGGCCAGCCATCCTCACCCGCCTCCGCCGCCGCCTCCTCCTAGCTCTCGGCCCCGCGCGCAGCCCGTCCACCCGCCGAACCCGGCCCCGCCGCCCTAGCCGCCGCCGCCGCCGCGCTGACCCGGCCGGCCGGCCCGCTGGACCCCGCCGGGGCGGAGGAAGCGCCGCAGCTCCGGCCGCTAGGGGGCAGCGTCGCTCGCCGCCTCTTAAAGGCGCCGCGCTCTCCCGGCCTGGCTGTTTGCGGCGTGTTTGCGTCCGGGCTCAGGCCGGTGAGCTTCGGGACGGAGGGCGCGGGACTGGGTGTAGGGCGGCCATTGCCCAGGGGTCGTTGCTTGTTAAAGGGGCAACAGGCGTCATGCCGTGGGCGTTTTCTGCCTGACCCGTGGGAGTTTCTTAAATCAAAAGCACCTCTGTACCCCCAGCAGTGTTCAACGCCCCCCCCCACTCTGAGTAATTCTGTAGAATTGCAGTTGCGGGGGGGGGGGGGCGGGCGGATACGGACGTTCAATGAGGTCATCTCATTGAGGAGACAGACCCCTGCCCAGGGCGGCGGAGGGGTGGGGGGAGGAGGAGGACTGCCTAGGGTGGTGACCTGAACACCCAGGGTCTTCTCAGACTTAGGAGGCTGATTGCCTCCTCGGGTCCCCTTCAACTCTGTGGGGACGGGGCGGGAGCTAGAAGCATGTAAGATGAGGCTGGAACACTTCCAGGAGACCCACTGCTTTCGGAGTGCAAGTCAGCGGTAGCCTCAGTGCCTTTAACCCTGCCTCGCCCGGCCCCGCCCGGCCCCGCCCGGCCCCGCCCGGCCCCGCCCTGCCCACGCCCTGTGAGGCAGGGGAGCTTCCAGCCTTCTTGGAGCCTTAAAAGAGCTTCGGGTTTGGGGGGAGAAGACCTCTCAGGCTCAAGCAGGAAAAATAATTGGGGGGGGGGGCGAGGCTCAAAGTTTCAGGGGGAGACATTTCAGCTGGCCTGGGAAAATATTATTGGAAGATTTTGGTAGGCCTGAGAAGGGAGAATAGCTAAAACCGAGGTAGAGAGAAAGAACCAAGTTGTTAGGAATGACACCCTCCTTGACCAAACCTGAGCTCATGCTTTTAAGACCCAGACCTAGGGGCCTGTCTTCTTCCCCTAATTACAACCTCCCCAACCCCTCTTCCTGCTGGTCTTCCAAGTTGCAACTAGGAGAGGCTCGTCTGCACTGGGACTTGGGGAGTGATCACACGTGACCACTTCCTGCACCTCTGACCTCGATGCGCACTTAACTGTGTGACTTTGCAGTCCCCTGAACCTCTCTGGGCCTCCGGTGCTCCCTCTTCGAGCAAAAGATAAGTAAGCCCTGCCTCATGAGAGCCCTTGACACTGCGAAAGTGCAGTGACTGTGAGGTCTAAAACCGTGACGTTGTGGGGCGTGGGGAGATGAAGACCTGGCCTGGGGGTCCTCGTTCAGCTCCCCTCAGCTTGGACCAGTCACTGTAGCCCTCCGAGCTTCAAGGTGGGGAAAGTCATGTTTGCCTTAAGACTCCAGTGAGGATGAGAACGGGGTGACAGGCTGGTCCTCAGCAGGCCTCCAGAAATCGTGCTTGCTAGTGACTCAGCCAAGGACTCTTAACTTGAGGCCCCGTTAAGAGCCCACCCCACCCCAGGGCTTCCGGAACCCCTGCAGCCGCCAGACCTTGGGTACACGAAGGCTTTTTACACACCGTAGCTCTGTGATTTGCCCCAAAAGAGCCACTAATGACTCCATCTTGCTTTCTTATTCATGAAGAAACGGGCCTAGAGAGGTAAGGGGATTCGCCAAGGTCACTGAGCAAGTACATGGGAGAGTTGGGACCAACAACACAGGGCCAAGGGGCCTCCCCCCACTCCTTGGCTCACCGTCCTTCTGGAGGTAGGAGGCCTGGGGAGTGAGGGGCAGACGGGTTCTGAGAAGTGGATCACTGCTGGAGGTATAGCCAAATCCCCCCCATGCACTGGTCGGACCAGGGATCCACCCACAATTCTCTGGAGCCCTGGGTAAGTGCTGGCTTCAGTCCTCCTCTCCAGTAAGAATGGGAATTTCTCTGGTTTTTATCTCTGTGTTCAGTTCTTGGTCATCCCGTGGAAGGGTGGGATTCTGGCGCTAGAACCACCGTCCACAGCTGTCCCACTTGGACTAAAGGAGTGAACCATTTCGCCTATCCCACTGCAGCCCAATGGATCAGTCTTTGGATGTGAGTTGACCCCAGGGAGGAGCATGACCTTGGGGCAAATATTTCTCAGTTTACTACTTTCTGCACCTCTTTGATTAACCACAAAGCCTACCAACCCTTCCTGCCTTGTCTGTCCCCTGTAGGCCCCTCTAGATTGTTCTCCACTCTTCAGCCATAACAGGGTTCAGAAAGCAAATCCGCCATACTTGGAATAAAGCCAAAAGTCCTTGGCAAGACCACCACCTCCCAGCCTCATCTCCCACAGAACTCCCCTCACCCTGCCCCCACCATCTTAGCCTCTGGGATGCCCGCCTTCCCTAGGACCCTTACATTCGGTCCATTTTTCTGGTTTGTTCTTCCCTTTTTGCGTATGAAGTCATCCACCGGCTCTCAGCCCAGGGATCCCTACACCTTCAATGATCAGGAGACTAATCACACTTGTCTTACTTGACTCATGTTTGTCCCCCACTGTGAGCCCCTCGAGGGCAGGAACTGTGTTTTTGTCTTCTTACCACTCTGAGTGTCTGAACACTCTAGTACGTCCTACTGGCTAAGAGGCTGGATTCGGTTTGGCTTCAGATGAAGTCAAATTGCTTCTACCAGCGGCCTGCGCAGAAGTGCTCATAAAAGTGATCAGATAGGGGTGCCTGGGTGGCTCAGTCGGTTAAGTGGCTGACTTCAGCTCAAGTCATGAGCCCAGTCCTGGGATCGAACCCCGCATTGGGCTCCTCACTAGTCATCTGCTGCTCCCTCTGCCTCTCCCACGCTCCTGTGTGCATTCTCTCTTTCTCTCTCCCTCTCAGATAAAGAAAATCATTTTTTAAAAAAGTGATCAGAGGGGGACGCCTAAGTGGCTCAGTTGGTTAAGCAGCTGCCTTCGGCTCAGGTCATGATCCCAGCGTCCTGGGATCGAGTCCCACATTGGGCTCCTTGCTCGGCAGGGAGCCTGCTTCTCCCTCTGCCTCTGCCTGCCATTCTGTCTGCCTGTGCTCGCTCTCTCCCCCTCTCTCTCTCTGATAAATAAATAAAATCTTAAAAAAAAAAAAAGTGATCGGATATGGGGCGCCTGGGTGGCTCAGTGGGTAAAAGCCTCTGCCTTCGGCTCAGGTCATGATCCCAGGGTGCTGGGATCGAGCCCCGCATGGGGCTCTCCACTCAGCAGGGAGCCTGCTTCCCCCTCTCTGCCTGCCTCTCTGCCTACTTGTGATCTCTGTCAAATAAATAAAATCTTAAAAAAAAAAAAAAGTGATCTGATGGGGCACCTCGGCGGCTCAGTGGGTTAACCTCTGCCTTCGACTCAGGTCATGATCTCAGGGTCCTGGGATCGAGCCCCGCATCGGGCTCTCTGCTAGGTGGGGAGTTGTGCTTCCCCCCTCTCTCTCTGCCTGTCTCTCTGCCTGCGTGTGCTCTCTCTCTCTCTGTCAAATAAACAAATAAAATCTTTAAAAAAAAGAAAAGTGATCTGATAAATGGATGTCAGGTTAGTCCCGCCAGGCGATCCCTGATCTCTCTTGAGGTAAGAGGCAAAAGCAGGAAAACTCCAGAACCCAAACCGGAACCTGGAGACATCTACATTTGCTCTGGGAGGCAGATGGACCATTAAGGGATTAAATGGTCTATTGTGCGTCTGAGTCCTGGGGCCATCTGGGAGAGGATTATTCCAGAACTGGAAGAGGAGCTGTGGTTAGAGGGCGGGCATTGGGGAGGAAGGGCACTGCCAAGGAGTATAGAGGCTGGCCGTCTGGGAAACCCTCCGAATCCCAGTCCTTCTGGAGGAGACGCAGGTTTGGGGAAGTGAGACAATGAAATGATGGAGACTTCAGACCTAGGATACGGCTGATGGGTATTGGGCAATCTTCCTAACCTCTGTGAGTCCAGTGTTCCTGATCTGAGAACCATAGGATGGTATGTATTAGTAGGAGACTGGTTACAAAAGTCCTGGTTACTGAAGGTTTCTGGGGGTGGGGAGGTAGGGGTAGGGGTGATGGGGTTATGGACCTTGGTGGAGGGCACGTGCTATGGTGAGTGCTGTGAAATGTGTAAGCCTGATGATTCACAGACCTGTTCCCCTGGGGCAAATAATGCATTATGTGTTAATAAAAATAATTTTTTAAAAAAGAAACAAAGTCCTGGTTATACCCAGCCTGCACTGGTTCGGCACAAGTAATTCAACACACTAGTTCAGATGCAGACAGCCTGTGGTGGCCACTTATTATCTGTGTGACTTTGGGCAAATTAATAAATCTGGCTGAGCCTCGGTCTTATAATCTATTAAATGGGACACCAAAGATAATTTACAAATAAAATAAAGAGTGCCTGGGTGGCTCCAATGGTTAAGCGTTGACCCTGGACTTAGGCTCAGGATCTCAGGGTTGTGAGATCAAGCCCCCTAGCAGGCCTGGTGTTCAGCGGGGAGTCCCCTTGAGAGTCTCTCCTGCCCCTCTCCCCTCCACCGCCCGTACTCGCTTTCTCTTTCTCGCTCATAAATAAAACCTTTAAAAATAAAATAAGTGGGAGTGACTATCAAACCTAGCTCATAAAATCATTAAGAAGCTTAAATGGTTGAGGGCACCTGGGTGGCTCAGTTGTTAAGGGTCTCCCTTGGCTCAGGTCATGATTACAGGGTCCTGGGATCGAGCCCCACATTGGGTTCCCTGCTCTGTGGGAAGCCTGCTGCTCCCTCTCCACTCCCCCTGCTTGTGTTTCCTCTCTCACTGTGTACGTCTCTCTCTCTCTCTCTCTCTGTTAAATAAATAAATAAAAACTTTTTAAAAAAGTTTAAATGAGTGTAAATGTATAAAGGACTGTAAGGTTGTCAAGGAGCTAAATTAAGGAAGGACTGTATCAGACTTGCCTGATGAGTGTCCTGCTGTTCCTACATCATCCCCACCGTGGGTTTCTGCAGCCCTTAAAATCTTTAAATAGGGGGGCACCTGGCTGGCTCAGTTGGTAGAGTATGCAACTCTTGATCTCAGGGTCGTGAGTTCAATCCCCACCTTGGGTGTGGAGCCTACTTCACTGAAATCATCATCATCATGAAATAGAATAATACCAGTTCATTCATTCATTCCCTAAATATTTATTAAGCCCCTACTGTGCACCTGTGCTATTCTAGACACTAGGGTCACCAGAGTGATGAAAACTGAAAAATGTCTACCTGGGGTGGATAACGAATGTACAAAATAGGGGTGCCTGGGTGGCTCAGTGGGTTAAAGCCTCTGCCTTCGGCTCAGGTCATGATCCCAAGGTCCTGGGATGGAGCCCTGCATCAGGTTCTCAACTCAGCGGGGAGCCTGCTTCTCCCTCTCTCTGACTGCCTCTCTGCCTACTTATGATCTCTCTCTATGTCAAATAAATAAATCTTAAAAAAAAAAAAAAAAAGAATGTACAAAATAAGAAAGTAAAGTGTATAGTATATTACACAAGGGATGCGTGCTACGGACAAACAGTAGGTCATGCTCATGGAGACAGGAAACCATGGACTGGGATCTTAATTCAGTGGCGGTCCCACTGGCAGGCAACATTTGAGCAAAAATGTGACAAAGGTGAGCTGCCAAGTGGTGCAGGTATCTGGGGAAAGGGCTCTCAGGTGGAGAAACAGCAGATGCCCTCACATAGCCTCGGGCCTGGGTGTTAACAAGGGAGAGTAGGGAGGCCAGTCTGGATGGAGCAAAATGAGCAAAAGAGAGGGTAAGAGGAAAACACAGGTAGAGAATGCCGGGCTCCCAGGACACCATGCACGCCTTCCTCTCTGAACAAGACAGGATTCCTTGAAGAAAGGAGCACAGGACCTGGGTCATTTCCCCAGGACGATGCCGCCGGGTGCAGGAGAGACCGGTGAGGCGGTAAGAGCAACGGAGAGACACAGTGAAGGTTCATTGCAGTACGCTAGCAGGGAAGGATGGTGGCTCAGCCCTGGGCCCTAGCAGGGGAGGATGGAAGATGTGGTCACTTTCCCCAATATCGCTCAAAGGAAGAATCCATGGGATTTGCTGGTAAATGGGATATGGGGTTGAATGCTAGAGAGAAATCATGGATGTCTCAGGTTTGAGGCCTGAGAGCTGGAAAAATGGATCTGCCCACAATTGAAATGAGGAAGGCAGCAAGAGGCAAGGCCTTGTTCAGGGATTATGTCACGAGTCCTGTTTTGAACAGTTTAGGTTGGAGACATGTGTCTGACATCTGAGGGACATCAAGTAGACCAACTGATAAGGTGCAGGGTCATGACTCAAGCTAGAGATATAAAATCGGGAGTGGTCGGCACAGAGATGGGACTGAAAACCATGAGCCTGGGTGAGGTCAGCAAGGGTGTGAGTATAGGTAGAAAAAAGTTGGGGCGCCTGGGTGGCTCAGTGGGTTGGGCCGCTGCCTTCGGCTCAGGTCATGATCTCAGGGTCCTGGGATCGAGTCCCGCATCGGGCTCTCTGCTCAGCGGGGAGCCTGCTTCCCTCTCTCTCTCTCTCTCTCTCTGCCTGCCTCTCCATCTACTTGTGATCTCTCTCTCTCTCTGTCAAATAAATAAATAAATAAAATTAAAAAAAAAAAAAGTTCAAGGCTGGGCCTCAGAGGTATGACAGTGTTCAGAGGTCAGGGAGGAACAGAGAAGGCCACAAAGGAGGTAAAGAGGAGGAGAACCAAGAGGGTCCTGGCCCTGAGAGCCACATGAGAGAAGTGGTCCTGGAGGAAAGAGCGTCAGCTGGTGGGAAGACAGGTGGCCTGGGACCTGACAATGGGAGATCGTTGGTGGCCTTCAGACAGCGGAGTACGGAAGGCTTTGTCAGATATGTTAAGTCAAGAACAAAATAAGCGTAATTCGGTGTAGACGGGAGGCTGCCACCAAGTAAAGAAAGTAGGGGACCACACTTCCATATGTATGTTTGTGTGGATGGAGACTGTCTTTGCTTCTGAAGGTGCACAAGAAACCATGAGCAGTGGTTGCCTTGGGGGAGAGGAACTAGAAAAACAAGGTGCCTGCAGTGAGAGGGGTCTCGTATTACCCTGTATATTTATTTGGCAATCAAAGTATTTTTCATCAAACATGTATTACATTTAATGAATAATGTATATTTGTTTGGCAGTCAAAGTATTTTTCATCAAACATGTATTACTTTTTAAATGAATAATAGTTACAGAAAGGAAAATCGCATGACTATTATGAAATGAGAAAATATAAAAAGGGCTGGCACCCAGGAGATTTCCAGTAAATGTCCATTCCCTGTTGAAAATAAATGTCCTCCTGTGGGTTCGCTTGACCTTCACCACGCTGAAAATGAATCAGAATTGTCTTCAGTATGCATCTTTTTAAAATAACATTTTCTAGGGGTGCCTGGGTGGCTCAGTGGGTTAAACCCTCTGCCTTCAGCTCAGGTCATGATCCTGGGGGGTTCAGGGATCAGGCCCCACATCGGGCTCTCTGCTCAGCGGAGGGCCTGCTTCCCCCTCTCTCTCTCTGCCTGGTTCTCTGCCTACTTGTGATCTCTGTCTGTCAAATAAATAAATAAAATCTTTTTTTAAAAAATAACATTTTCTAATAAAACCACATTAGCATTATGATGCTCTAACACATATAAAATATGGGGCGCCAGGGGCGCCTGGGTGGCTCAGTGGGTTAAGCCACTGCCTTCGGCTCAGGTCATGATCTCAGGGTCCTGGGATCAAGTCCTGCATTGGGCTCTCTGCTCAGCGGGGAGCCTGCTTCCTCCTCTCTCTCTCTCTCTGCCTGCTTCTCTGCCTACTTGTGATCTCTGTCAAATAAAATAAATAAAATCTTTAAAAAAAAAAAAATATGGGGCGCCAGGGTGGTTCAGTCGGTTAAGTGACTCTTCATTCTCAGCTCCGGTGTGGATTTCAAGATCGTGAGTTCAAGCCCCACATTGGGCTCTAAGCTGGATGGGAAGCCTACTTAAAAAAAAAAAAAAGAAGAAGAAGAAGAATTGGAAAATAAAAATAAATTTAAAAAATTTAAAATTTTTTGGGGCGCCTGGGTGGCTCAGTGGTTAAGCCACTGCCTTCGGCTCGGGTCATGATCTCAGGGTCCTGGGATCGAGTCCCGCATCGGGCTCTCTGCTCAGCGGGGAGCCTGCTTCCTCCTCTCTCTCTCTCTGCCTGCCTCTCTGCCTACTTGTGATTTCTCTCTGTCAAATAAATAAATAAATAAATATCTTTTTTAAAAAAAAAATTTAAAATTTTTAAAAATAAAACATAAAAACAATTTTTTTAAGATTTTATATATTTATTTGACACAGAGAGAGACAGAGAGATCACAAGTAGAGAGGGAGGAAAAAGCAGGCCCCCTGCTGAGCAGAGAGTCAGAGCCGAAGGCAGAGGCTTAACCCACTGAGCCACCCAGGCGCCCCCAGGAAAATCAATTCTTTACTGTCATCTAAAACTTGATTCATATTTAAATACCCCTAATTGCCTCTAATTGCCTAATTGCTCCTAATTTCCTTTACAACTGGTTTGTCCTAACTGAGACTTCACACTGCCGGTTGGTTGTCGGGTCTCCTGATCTCTTCCGACCTTGACCAGTTCACCTTGTGAAAGAGACTAGATTGATTGTCCTGTGGAAGGCCAACCTTCTGGATTTCTCTGCATCTTCCCTCATGGCGTCCTATTCTCTGTGAGAGGCATACTGTTGCGTATATATGTATATACAAACTTACTGTTGTGTGTATGAATATCTCCCGGCGTCCCTGGGGGGGCTCGGTCAGTTAAGTGTCCTCTTTCTGCTCAGGTCATGATCCCAGGGTCCTGGGATCAAGTTCTGCTTCGGGCTCCTTGCTCAGTGGGGCACGAGCTTCTCCCTCTCTCTCTTCCCGCCGCTCCCCCTGCTTGTGGTCTCTCTCTCTGTCAAATAAATAAATAAAAATCTTAAAAAAAAAAAAAAAAAGAATTTCCACCCTTACTGTCTTATTTCATGGGGTGAATAGGCCACAATTGTGTTGTCCATCCCCTTGCTGACACACTTTTTTGGGAGGTGGGGGGTGCGTGCACACACACACACACATGCACACACACGCACACACACACAGGGTGGCGGTGAGGATAAGAGTATCTCAAGCAGACGCCACACCCAGCGCAGAGCCAGACACAGGGCTCGATCCCACCACCCTGAGATCAGAACCTGAGCCGAAATCAAGAGTCTGAGCCTTAACCGACAGCGCCACCCAGGCGCCCCAGTGACATACCTCCTTTGATTTGAGCACCAACTGATAATTTTGCCCAAATCCACGATTTCCTCAGAGGTTGCAAAAAAAAGTCGGCTGCCACCCTAGGAAAAGTGGGGTAGGAGAGACGACGGACAGTGGCCTTGCAGCTCTAGTGGGAGGGAGCAGACGCAAGGCAGGAGATGCTCACCGAGGGGCGCTTGGGTGGCTCAGCTGGTTGAGCGACGGCCTTCAGCTCAGGTCATGATCCTGGAGTCCCAAGGCTGAGTCCTACATCGGGCTCCCAGCTCAGTCGGGAGTCTGCTGCTCCCTCTGACCCTCTCCCTTCTCATGCTCTCTCTGACTCTCAAATAAATGAATAAAATCTTAAAAAAGAAAAAGTGAGAGAGAAATGGTAATTGAGAGGAGACACAGGTGCTGAGTCCCTGCCGTGTGGTCTGCAGAGAGGCCCTTGGTACTTTGCAAGAAGGACTTCTGCAGCCTCCCTGTAAAGAGGGGAGCGTGGGTTTCCCTTTACAGCAAAAGAGCACCTGGAAGGCCAAATGCCCGCTAAAGTCACATGGTTGGTGGCGGTGGCCGAGAGGGGCCTGAACCCCATGCTGGGCTTTTCCTGCTCCTCTCTGTCACTGTGGGAAGCCTCAAAGAGGGGTGGAGGGCGGGAACCTTCTTTTCAAGACCTCAGAAGGTGGGGTGGGGGCGGGGGGGGGGAGGAAATACAGAAACAAACCTGCGTAACCCCATTTCGAAATGCAGCTAGCTGCGGCCACACGCGCTCTACCCAGGCCCACTAACCGAGGCAGAGGGAGAAAGGCAGCCAAGCAAAGCTGAGGGAAGCCGTGCTCCAAGGATGGCCAGGCAAGAGCCTCCTCAGCCCGTGCTAGCTCTCTGCCCACACCATTAGATTCAGGCCCAAAGCCACAATGGTCCAAAACAAAACAAACAAACAAACAAAAAAAGCAGTGACCAGGCCCATGCATGGGGATTTGTCTCCATGAACGCCCCCTTCTAAGATATCTGTTCTCCTTCCA
This sequence comes from Mustela lutreola, assembly GCF_030435805.1. Classification (NCBI taxonomy): domain Eukaryota; kingdom Metazoa; phylum Chordata; class Mammalia; order Carnivora; family Mustelidae; genus Mustela; species Mustela lutreola. Next base: position 142,303,294 of record NC_081296.1, read on the forward strand.
AGGCCTGGGAACTGTCCCTCTGCAAACCATCTGTCCCCTCTATGCCAGACATTTAGTGACATTCCTTTAGTCCTCTGTGGCACTTGGAAAACATAGCTATTGACTAACTATATTAAGAAATGCCATCCACAGCCCACCCTTGGCAGCCCCGTGAGTCCCCATGACGTCCACTCTCCGGGGTCATGGGGAAAGAGGCCCCTGGTGGCCTCCCGAGTCCTAAATTGCTTTTCCTGGCACAGTCCCGCCCTCTGGACTCTGCCAGACAGAGAACTGCTTTACCAGAAACCTAAATTAAAAAAGAGAAAAAGGGGGGGAAAGACAGAGAGAGAGAGAAGGAAAAACAAGTTCACAGCCCACATCCTCTACTGCTGGTGCTTTACCAGGACCCGCTCCGCTTGCGTCGAAAATCGGATTCCATCGAAAGCGCTGTGTTTCTCAAACACCACTTCGGAGCACACGTCACTTGCAGAAACAGAAGTGGGAGCCACACATGACACCAGAGCAACACGCTGCTTCAGCCTGAACGAGCACAGGAATCCGCTGGAATCTTCTCAAAGATCCAGCGGGCCTGGGGGTGGGGGCTGGGACCCCGCTTTTCTAGCAAGTGTGGCTGCTGCCGCTGGCCCGTGGGTGACTCTGACCTGCAAGATACTGGCAACCGTAACAGAACACGATTCTGTGCACCCCTGGCTACACGTTAGAATCACTGAAGAGCTTCTGAAAACACATCTCTCTGTCCGCACCCCGCCCCAGACCCGTGGATCAGAATTCTTACCTGGTGGGAGAGTCGGAGTCAAAAAGTAGACAAGAGCGGCCTCTTCCGGGCCCCAGGGATGGTAATGCGCAATGAGATGAAGATTGCTGTTCTTGAGATCGTCTGTTCCTGAGATCAACGTAAAGAAATACAAGACATGGGGGCACCTGGGTGGCTCAGCGGGTTAAAGCCTCTGCCTTCGGCTCAGGTCACGATCCCAGGGTCCTGGAATCGAGCCACGCATCGGGCTCTCTGCTCCGCAGGGAGCCTGCTTCCTCCTCTCTCTCTGCCTGCCTCTCTGCCTACTTGTGATCTCTGTCTGACAAATAAATAAATAAATAAAATATTTTTTTAAAAAAGAGAGAGAAATACAAGAAATGGAACAATGGACCAGTCTGTCAGCCCACAGATGTTTGAACGCCGGTGGGATGCAGGTAGGGATTGAGAACCAGTGCCCTGTCCCAGCACGTTGGGGGTGGAGGGAGAAATGAGTCATAAAACCATCATCATCATCATTTATAATCAGCTATCCAGTGTTCTTTATGGTCAAAAAATAAATAAATAAATAAACACACTTATAGTGACGCACACTGAGTCATGTAGAGAATTGTTCAATTACTCCATCATATACCTGAAACCAACGTATTAAACACTGTGTGTTAACGATACTGGAATTAAAATAAAAAACTTTTTTTAAAGACTTTATTGGAGAGAGAGGGAGAACGCAAGTGAGGTGAGGGGCAGAGGGAGAAGCAGACTCCCCACCGAGCAGGGAGCCTGATGTGGGGCTTGATCCTGGGACTTCGGGGATGGTGACCTGAGCTGAAGGCAGATGCCTAACCCATTAAGCCACCCAGGCAGCCCAAAATAAAACGTTTAATTTAAAAACTATGGGTTTTTTTTTTTCTAATTTTAAACAGACAAATAACATGCTGAAAAGAGAAAACAAAACAAAACAAAAAGGGAACTAGCCACCACGCACAAATTTATAAGGCCCTGACTGCTTACATGCAGAGGGCTCCTTCAGTCTCCTAAGGATTGTCTTGTAGGAGCGTGGCTGCGGCCAAAGTCAAGTCCTCCCATCTGACACCGGACGACACCGCGGGGCTGAGAGGCTAAAGGACCAGGTCAGAGTAAGCAGCTGGAGAGGCTGGCACTGACCCCTGCGCCCACACTACATACTGGGGACAGCAAGCTAGAACCCAGCCAAACCTGCCTATCGCTGGTTTTGGTACAGACAAGCATCTAAGAATGGGTCTCCTAGTTTTATTTATTTTTTTGGAAGATTTTATTTATTTATTTATTTGAGGGGAAGAGACAGTGAGCAGGGGGAGGGGCAGAAGGAGAGGATCCCAAGCAGACCCCACGCTCAGCACCGAGCCGGACACAGGGCTTGATCGCAGGACCCTGAAAGGGTGACCTGGGCCGAAATCAAGAGTCGGATACTTAACTGACTGAGCCACCAGGTGCCCCCAGTTGTCCCATTTTTTAAATGGTTGCGGGACAAAAATCCAAAGAAGAAGAATTCATGACATATGAAAACTTTACAAAATGAGGATTTCAGGGATGCCTGGGTGGCTCAGTTGGTTAAGCAGCTGCCTTCGGCTCAGGTCATGATCCCAGCGTCCTGGGATCGAGTCCCACATCGGGCTCCTTGCTCCGCAGGGAGCCTGCTTCTCCCTCTGACTCTGCCTTCCACTCTGTCTGCCTGTGCTTGCTCTCTCTCTCTCTCTCTCTTACAAATAAATAAATAAAATCTTTAAAAAAAAAAAAAATGAGGATTTCAGTGTCCCCTAAATCAGGTTTTCTTGGCACACAGCTGCCCATTCTTTTCTGTCTTGTCCACGGCCGTGGTTCCCGCCGTAATTCCAGAGCTGGGTCATTGCCACGGGCACCACACAGCTTGCCGCGCTCAAAATGTTTGCATCTGGCCCTTGCCAGCAAACGTTTGCTGACCCCTGCTCCAAATGGTCACGCTGTTTGCCAGTTCTCCACTTCTCTTTTTTTTACACTTAAATGACTCCTGCTTTTACCCTCAAACTCTGCTACATTGGACCCTGTAAAAAGTTGCTTTTATAGAGTCGTTGAACAATAAATCAGCCGGTTGCTTGTCCATGATTTCTGGTGGATTGACGTAAGTCCGAGAATCAACGTGAACGTGCTGACGGGCAAGGCGAAAGGAAGCCTCACCTTTCTCGTGTCTGTCTATGGGGCTACATGGGGCCAGGCCTGAAGAAAGCAAGCCGCTGACTAAGAGAAATAAAATGGCAAAGGAAAGTGGGTGAGGAACTTCAAGCGTGTGTGGGATAGAGGAAGCATTCACCTAGCAAACAAACCTCTCCTGAGGTTATCACACTCTCCGGGGAGTCAGAGCAAAGAGACCCAGCATCTGGGCTCAGGAAGCTCATGATCTAGTGGGAAAATCAGCTGACTACGTGGGGAGCTCTATGGGCACAGGAGGAGCCGCTATCCTGGAAGGCATCCTGAGGAGGTGAGTGAAGCAGGGGTCATTAGCAGGTGCTACATAGAAGCACTGGGCGGAACACCCCCCAGGGTAGGCTTTCTGTGTTCCTCAACTCCAGATTCCAGCTGCTCTGCTGCAGGCCTGGACCTGGTACCTAAGAGGCCTTTATTAAATATTGCCTTGAGTTTAGTGGAAAGGGAGGAGAGTAGGTAAGACAGATAGTGTAGGCCTCTGTGCGATGACCTCGGGTAGATTCTGGATTAAAGGAGGATTGGAGAAGACTTTCCAGTTTGGTTTTGTTTGTTGAAAATAAAATTTAATACACACTCGGTAGAGGATTTTTGGGAAAAAGAGACCGTGGGAGGAAAAACTAACAGTCAGTTAACACGGATTTCCCTTCCAGCATCTTCTCTAGAAACAGGTGACACGTTTTAGGTTTTTTTTTTTTAATGGTTTGTCCCACGTTCTCACCATTCATTAAGCATGGTCTTTGTTGGGGAATGTCCAGGTGGTGCAGTCAGTTAAGCCTCAGACTCTTGGTTTCGGCTCCGGTCGCGATCTCAGGGTCCTGAGATCGAGCCCCACCTCGGCTCTGCAACAAGTATGGATCCTGCTTGAGTTTCTCTCGCCCCCTTCCCCTACTCACGCTTGCTCTCTCTCTCTCTCTCTCTCTCAGATAAATGAATAAGAAAATCTTCAAAAAACCAAAGCAAGCAAACAAACAAACAAAAAACAATCTTCTTTGTTCGAACAGCCTTAATAATCATTAGTTTTAATGACGCACCATTCTGCCTGGACTCCAGATGGGACTCCAGAGTTTCCCCCGGTTTTCAGTCTTACTGTGAGGGCTAAGCAAGCAGTTCGCTGAGGCGTGCACCGCCACGGACGTGTTAGCAATGTTAGAGATCGTGCTGGGCGTCTCCACCTAAACCTCCCTTACGGCGCTGTCCTTGGAAATGACTCCTCAGCAGGGGAAAAGCGGGTCAGCCTCCTTCAGTAAGGAGGAGTCAGAGGCATTTCCAAAGGCTGATGCTGACTTGGGCTTCCCGGGAAGCTTTTAAAATGGTGATTCCTGCTCAGAGCGGCCATTTCAGGGTCTATTTTTTCTAGTGCAAATGGGGCCGCGTCTTCATATGTAAATGAACCATGTGCAGAAGCCCTGAATTACCAGGGAGGTCCTTCCCTGACAAGTGTTTTAAAGACTCTGGTTAACCCCTGCTTGCTTACTGTATTTATTTACATGCAGCCCCCAAGTTTACCAGACTGAACAAATTAAAATACGGGAAGCCCAGTTACATTTGAATCCCCAATACAAAGTGAATTTTTTTTTTTTAGTATAAGTATGTCCCAAATAGGTTGTGGGATATACTTATACTTCTATATTATTTATTTATGAATGAATGGTATGCAGGTACGTATGTATGCATGTGTGTGTGTATGTAAGCCCAACACCCAGCATGAAGCTCAATGCAGGACTTGAACTCACGACCCTGAGATCAAGACCTGAGCTGAAATCAAGAGTCAGATGCTGGAGTGCCTGGGTGGCTCAGACAGTTACAGGCCTGCCTTTGGCTCAGGCTGTGATCCCAGGGTTTTGGGATCAAGCCCCTGTTTGGGCTCCCTGTTTAGTTGGGGGTCTGCTTCTCCCTCTCCCTCTGCCTCTGTCTGTCTCTCTCTCAAATAAATAAGTAAAATCTTAAGAGAGAAAGAGAGATACTTACCCAACTGAGCCACCAAGTCATCCAAGGATATACTTACACTTTTTCCAAGTTTGGTTTTTGTAAGAGATTCCAGTTTTCCTGGGCCTCCTGCAGTTTATCTAGCAATCCTACCCTGAAGACCCACATCCAATCTTTGAAGCCCCCTCAGTGTGAACGTGACCTTTATCTGCCACCTGGGGTTAGCCCCTCCTCTGCTCCTGGGAGTGGGACGATCTGAGTGGACTGGATTCCAAGGGCATGGTCCCTGATGTTATATTCGGGAAGCTAGGCAAGCAAGGCCTAGAAGAGCTGGTTTGTTTGTTTTGTTGGGTAAAGACTTTGCCGGCTTACATTAGTGGGTAAAGATTTATTTTCTTTTGGGAGCGCCAGAAATATCCAGGCGGCGCTGGGCCCAGAGGGCTTGGTGGAAGAGGGTCAGAGCGGCTTCTTTCCTGTCATCCCTGAGGAAAAGCCCCTCAGGGATGTTCAAGGCCCCTCAGGACCTTTCCTGCTGGGCTCTGGAGCATCTCCTCACCCAGAAGCTCCCCTCCCCCAGAGCAGCCCATTTCTGCATCCACACCCTGACTTCCAGAAAGCACTTTTGTCTCTCATGTCCAACTTCCAGCTCCCTTGGTGGACTCAATCGCTTTTATCTTCTAACCTAAGACTAGGAACACTCCAGGAGCCTCCTCTCTGCCTTCTGCAGTGTGAACCTTGGCCTTTCTCCCGGACTCTGACCGTCAGTCAGGAGCACCAGGTGTCCTTGGGACTCGGGGAAACCCGGCCCAGCTCCACTGCCCTCTGGGCCACCCTTCCGGAGAGAAGCCCGCCAGCCCGCCTGAGGCCCACCTTCCCTCTGGTCTATCTCCATGTGAGAAGGGCTCCGTCGCCTCCCGCGGGTGCGGCTCCCTGAGCCAGTTCCAGGCCCCCCTGGGCCCCGCTGGGTTCCCCTGACCGCCTCAAGGCAGAGTCGAATGTCCTTTTCTTGAGGTAGACAGCAACACGGCTGTGGATGTGGTCACAGTTCAGATAAGGAGGCTGAGGCCCAGGCGCCTGCCCAAAGTCACATGGCAAGTTGGTGGCAAGACAACTCTTGGAACCCAGGTCTCTGGGTCCTGAGCCGGACTTTTTACTCTGTGCCGCCCAGAGCATTTCAAGAGGAGAGGATAGCTCGGTGGCTCCCCGTGTGGGCAGGGCATGCCTGGCATTCAAAGCCCAGGCCTCACCCTTGGATGGGTGAGGGGCATTGAGAACATTGGCCAGCCTCTCTACTGAGTCTCAGTTTCCCCATCTGTAACATGGGGACAACTCTAGCACCTCACTCAAGGGATTTCCCAGAAGATCAAAAAAGAGATAATCCTGGGCGCCTGGGTGGCTCAGTTGGTTGAGCAACTGCCTTCGGCTCAGGTCACGGTCCTGGAGTCCCGGGATCGAGTCCCGCATCGGGCTCCCAGCTCCACGGGGAGTCTGCTTCTCCCTCTGACCTTCTCGCCTCTCATGTTCTCTCTCACTGTCTCTCTCTCAAATAAATAAATAAAATCTTTAAAAAAAAAAAGAGATCATTCTTATCTTAACCAATATCGAGCATGTGATGAGCGTCTAGTGAATATCACTGACTGTTGTTCTTATGCTTAAAATCTGATTTGCGCCAAGAAAGGGACAGTGGTGGTCACTCTTAAAAATCTCAATGTTTTTGAGGTGCCTGGGTGGCACAGGGGGTTAAGCGACTGCCCCTTGGTTTTGGCCCAGGTCACGATCTCAGACTGGTAAGACTGAACCCCCTCTCCCTGTCCCCCGCAACCCTCCGCAAGCTCCACACTCAGCAGGGAGCCGGCTTCAGACTGTCTCACCCTCTACCTTCCCTTACCCTCTCTCTCTTAATTAATTAATTAATTAAAATCTTTCAAAACAAAACCAAAAATCTCAATGTTGTACAAAGTGGGGGGCTGGACGTAAGTCAACTTTGGCTTGCAAATCTTGTATCCTCTTTGAGCTGATCCTGAACACACAGCAGGCAGAGGTCTAGGAACCGAAATTGGGGTGATCCTGGAGAGGACTCCTAGATTCCTACTTCCCTGAGTGCCCGCGGGCGCCAGGCGCTGTCCGGGCCTCGGCTGTGCGTCAGGGCGAGAAGCAAAGCCCTGCCTTCCTGCTGCTCACATTCTAGTATTGAAAACAGACACTACACGGACCAAAAATAAAAAATAATGTAGCCTACAAGATCACAGAACGGTGGAAGCCAAGAAAAATAACACGGAGCACCGCGACGGTTCTCTCTCGAGAGCAGCGACGCCTAGCGGACATTTTAGGAAATGTCCGGGGTTGTCCCACTGGGGGAGCATAGTAGACGTTTAGGTGGCCGGTGTCAGGGAGACCAGACATTCTTGGATGCACAAGACAGATGGAAGTTTGAAGGGATGAAGACTAACTCCCTTCGTGCAGCTCTAGAATGGTCCAACCGAAATCCGTGTAGGTGAAAAATCTGCTTATAATATACCTATAATAAGAGCTTGAACCTTAACTTGGTTTTCTAATGAAGCACAACCGACATAGTACGCAGAGTTATCACTCCCTGCATCTCCAGGAATCCAAGAACCGTGTCTACGGAGGGAAAGTTATACTTTGTTTTGCTTGGGACTCCACCAAGAGTTGGTCACTGTTTTTAGGAAATCACATCCCTGTGGAATTTGAGGCAACACATCACCTCTGTGTCGTGTCCCATCTATAATGCCTCTGTGTGACACAGACTGCCACCAGAACATTTCTATGTTAAGAATACATATGAAATTACTCAATGTTAACTTTCTTTTATTTCTTTTTTAAATTACAGTACATCCTATTGATTCTTTTTAAAGAATGGGCTTAAGGAAATTTCATTATCTGTGAATTTATTTCATGCTGTGAACATTATAAAAGGAGCATTTGGGCAAATGTGCAAATGAGCAGAGGGGCGCCTGGTTGGCTCAGTCGTTAAGCATCTGCCTTCAGATCAGGTCATGATCCCAGGGTCCTGGAATCAAGCCCTGCATCAGGCTCCCTGCTCAATGGGAAGCCTATTTTCCCCTCTTCTACTCCCCCTGCTCCTGTTTCCGCTCTCACTGTCTCTCTGTCCAATAAATGAATAAAATCTTTAAAAAAAAATAAAAATTTAAAAATAAAAATAAAAGTAAAAGCTTGGCATTGACATGTTTTGTGAGCCTGGGGTTTTACTTCCTGAACAACGCTAGAACTAGCCAGAACACAGGAAGCCTCAAGCCGACAAGGTGAGGGTGATGTCAGGGATTAAGGACCAAAGAAGGACGGGAGAGCAGGTCGGCCACGGTTCAGTCCTGGCCTTGACTCTTTTTTTTTTTTTTTTTTAAGATTTTATTTATTTATTTGACAGAGAGAAATCACAAGTAGATGGAGAGGCAGGCAGAGAGACAGAGAGGGAAGCAGGCTCTCCGATGAGCAGAGAGCCCGATGCGGGACTCGATCCCAGGACTCTGAGATCATGACCTGAGCCGAAGGCAGCAGCTTAACCCACTGAGCCACCCAGGCGCCCCGCCTTGACTCTTGTTATGTGACCTTGGGCAGGTTCGGTCACTTCTCTAAGACTCAGTATTCTCATCTGTGAGATGGGAGCCATGCCAGTGTTTCCCCTAATATTGCTTTGAGAACGAAAAGAGATAATATATGCAAATCCTCCAACACAAGAGTACAGATAATTGTATTGTTCTTGTAGATGTAAGTGAGGATGGGGTCAGAGGGTGAGAAGGGAGTTAGCTGGATACCCTCAAACAGCTACTTGAGCATCAGTCTCCCTAGTGAGGAAAGAACCCCCAAGCCGGGGCTAGTGCCGAAGCAACATCCAGGCTTTGTGTTTCCAGCCCCTTCCTGCAAAGAGGCCCTTTTTTAAAAGTTTATTTTATTATTTTTCAAGATATTTATTTATTTGACAGCGAGAGAGAGAGTGTGTGTGTGTACAGCAGGGGAAGCGGCAGGCAGAGAGAGAGAAGCAGGCTCCCCGCGGGGCAGGAACCCAATCGTGGGGCTCAAACCCAAGATCCTGGGATCATGACCTGAGCTAAAGGCAGACGCCTAAGGACTGAGCCGTCCAAGCGCCCTATATACACTTTAACAAAAAATTATTTATTTGTGGGAAAGAGCGCATAAGCAGGGAGGAAGACAGAGGGAAAGGGAGAAGCGGACTCCCCACTGAGCAGGGAAACCCAATGCGGGGCTTGATCCCACGACCCTCAGATCATAATGTTCGGCTTTAGTCTAACAGAGTTGCTTTTGTGGTATAGGACCAACGTGACAAGAATACAGGAAAAGGGGACATTGACTTTTATTGACCATCGCCTGTAACTGAGACAAGTCACATACATTGTCTTTTAATCTTAACAGTGACTCAGCAAAGAGAAAACAGGAGGCTCAGACACAAAGTGACTTGTTCATGGTCCCAAGCCTTAGTGACAGAGCCAGAATCTGACCCCGGATCTCTAGGACCCCAAAATTCAGGCTCTTCCCAGGGTTCCTCCTTTGCCCCACGTGCCCCCACACCCTGAGCCACTGGTGCCGGGAACATGTGGGCTCCAGCCACCCCTGCTCCTCATTCTCCACGTGTGTCCCTGCCTTGGGCTGGCATTTTTTTCCCTGTAGCTGTGCTGAAGTCATCCCCAGTGACGCGCCTTCGTGCTTAGACAGCAGGCTGTGTCTGCAGTTGCAGCCCGATCTCACGATTAGAACTTGGCTATCAGGACGCACCTGTCATCCCGCAGTCACCTGTGTAGGCATTCATAAGACAATAGTAGGTGCTTCCCCAGGGAAACTCCCAGGATAGCAAAAGGCTCAAAAACAAATAAACGGTGGAGTCGTTGAAGGCGACAAGAAGGAGCTGTGCTTGGTGGGAAGCGAGGCTGGAGGGGCCTCGGAGAAAAGAAGGGATTTGTCCGCGAATCTCCTGACACCAGATGCAAATGCACGTGTCTGCATGTGTGTCTCCTCTGGGGTGAAGGTCCGCGATCTTTATCACATTCCCGGGGACACTGAGCACTTGTGGAGCAGAGACTTGGGGATATAGATGGAGGAGGCAGAGGGCTGGGGATGGGGCGGGCACGGCACAGGGACCGGGTGCGCAGGGGAGGAGCTGGCAGGAAGGAGCCTGGAGAAACAGGCAGGGCGGGGGTCACCGCTGGGCGGCCAGCCCGCTGTGCTAAGGAACATGGACTTCACTCGAAGGCAATTGGCGCTTACTGCCTAGGTGGGGTGACTGATTTGCGCCAGGCCTGGGTCACAGAACTCTGAGCTCTGGATTGTCTCGTGATGTCTCCTAGGTACCGCGAGGACATAGAGAACTAACTTCTTGCAAACACCAGGGGAGGCTTCTCATAGGAGATGCACGGGGTTGTGGAGCATGAGTAGGAGTTTGCCTAGATGTTGTAGTCCAAAAAAACTCCTTGGGCTGTAAGTTACAGAGACCCCTGGAATGGTCTTAAACCTAGTGGCATGCTTGCAAATGTTTAATAACCAGCTCTTGGTGAGGGAGCCCCGATTGATAGCATTTGCCACTTTCTGTGGTGTAAACATACTGTGGGACCTTAGTCAAGCTACCATTGTGGTGCTGTCTGAGACATATGTTCCAGAAACTTCCACGAGCCAGTGCGAGTCAGCGGCAGTACACAGTTGCTCAAACCCCATTTCTTAAAAGAACATAAGGGGGGGGGCGCCTGGGTGGCTCAGTGGGTTAAAGCCTCTGCCTTTGGCTCCAGTCATGATCTCAGGGTCCTGGGATCAAATCCTGCATGGGGCTCTCTGCTGGGCGGTGACCCTGCTTCCCCTCCCTCTCTCTCTCTGTCTACTCGTAATCTCTGTCAAATAAATAAATTTTTAAAAAATCTTAAAAAAAAAAAAAAAGAACATAAGGGAAGGAGGGTCTGGGGGGCTCAGTCGGTTAAGTGTCTGCCCTCATCTCAGGTCATGATCTCAGGGTCCTTCGATGGAGCCCCTGCAGTGGGCTCCCTGCTTAGAGGGGAGTCTGAGAACATAAGGGCATATTGTGGGAACCAAGCTAGAGTTACCAAACAAACTAGAGTTGTCTGGTCTCAGCAGGAACTGGGGTGCATTTGCCACAGGGGCTAGCCTTCCTGTCTCTCTCCTCATTCTCCTTCCTCTATTTGATCTTCTCTTCCCACGTGGCGGATTGGCTTTCTCTGCTCCCCAGGCCATGTGGCAAAGAATTGCTGTTGCCAACAATTTCCCATTCTCAGGCCCCTCTCGGCAGAAAGCAGCCCCACTGAAGCTTGCTCTCTCCCAGTCCCAGGTTCAGAGTCTCTGGAGAAGGAATCCATTGGTCAGACTCGGGTCAGGTGCCCAGCCCTGGCCCAGTCAGCTGTGAGGAGGAACCAGGATGGCCTTAAACCAACATGGCGCCCAACCCTCTGAGGCTGTTGCCAAGGGGTGTTAGGGAAGGAGAAGTAACCCAAGAAAAAGGAAGTGGGCTCTGAGCAACTGGCGAAAATGGTGGAAATTTGTCATGTAATAGTTGATGCTCTCTTCTCTAGTCTACTGAGCTACCCATCTGGATAGCCACTCATTCACTCGCTTATTCAGTCATTCATGCTTTCAGCATTAATTTATGGAATAAATACTCTATATCAGACCAGACTTGAGGCTAAAAATAAAGGCGGAAATGGGTACAATTTAACCACTGCTCTCAAAACCACAACAACAACAAAAGATCTGGAAGTGAGACAGTGAGACGCAAGACGTATGTACCAGGTGTGGATGCCCTGGGGACTGGGATGGGGAGCTGTGACTGATCGGTCCTCACAGCCCTGTGTCGTTCCCTCCAGCGCCGCACCAGGCTCGGTCTGTGTGGCCACCAGAGCAAAGCAGGAGTGATGATATGAAGGCTATGGAAGACCATGCCTTCCACTCTGTGTATCCTGTGTCTCGCTCTCTTGGGTCACTTGCTCTGAAGGAAGCCACCTGTCCCGTCAGGACCTATAGAATAGGTCCATGTGGCCAAGAACTGAAGCTTTCTGCCAAGAGCCATGTCAGTGAGCTTGGAAGTGGACCCTCCTGCCCTTGTCATTCCCTCAGAAGGGACTGTAGCCCTGGCCAGTCCCTGACCGCAGCCTCGTGAGAGACCCTGAGCCAGAGCAATCCCACTGAGCTAATCTCAGATTCTGGACCCTCCCAAGCAAGGTGAGGGTGGAGATAATACATAGTTGGGGTCTTCAACACAAAGTTGCAGAGAATCTTGTTGGGTCCCGCTGACACAGGAGGAGATATTTGAGACAGATCTTAAAGAATGAACTCACCAAGCAGAAACAAAGAAAGGTAAAGCAAAGCAAGTCATTCTTTTTTTAAGATTTTATTTATTTATTGACAGACAGAGATCACAAGTAGGCAGAGAAGCAGGCAGACAGAGGGGGAGGGGGACACAGGCTCCCTGCTGAGCAGAGAGCCCCATGCGGGACTCGATCCCAGGACCCTGAGATCACGAACTGAGCCCAGGGCAGAAGCTTAACCCACTGAGCCACCCAGGCACCCCAAAGCAAGTTGTTCTGACAATGCCACAGGCAAAGCGGCAGGCAAGAAAGCACAGGACACAATGGCGACAGTAGCTTGGTATGGCCAGAACTTGAGCTGACTGGGAGGAGACAGTGTGCAGCTGGAAGGCTGGGCTGGGCAGGAGAAGGGCCGGGGATGCCATCCTCAATGTGATCGGTGGCTTCAACCCTTCCTTAACACCAAGAGCCCCGTCAGATAAAATCTCACACAGGAGGCCAGCCCTGGAAAGATAAAGCCGAGTTCCTCTGCTTGGAGGTAGGTGTGGTGGGAGTGGGAGCAGAACAGGGTCCTGCTCCTCGGCCCCCTCCCTATGTGCATCTGTACACGTGGGCCAGCGCTGGAAAGATATACAGGACACCGGGTTGAGTGACAGCCTCCAGGCAGAGGGACCAGGTGGCTGAATGGATGGGGAGACGAATCATTTCTTACTCTATTTTCTTTTGCATTTGTTGAATTCTCAATTGCGTTATGACTTATTCAGAGAAGTAAGAGAGAAATTTTAAAAAATCAAAGATAAAACAAGAGCAGCATCAGGACCTCAGGTGGAAAATTCGGGAAGATTTTCAGGCAGGGTAGTTCCAGGATCAGGTTCATGCTTCGGAAAGGTTCCTCTGGCTCCCCATGTGGAGACAAGGAGTGGGAGGGGCCCAGTCAATCCAGAAACCACGTGCAAGGCCCTAGGGATGTGAGCTGGGGCCCAGAGGAGACCATGCACTCCAGGGATGCTGCTGAAGTCGGAACGGCCCAAGCCCTTGAATCCTTTGCTGTTTGCTCAGTGGGAGCTGACTGAGCATGCGCCAGGTGTGGACGCAGTAACGGGCATGGTGGGGCTCCATCCGGGTCTGCCCCTCAGGCTCTGTGACCTCCGGGAGGCCATTGGACCTCCCCAAGCCTCAGCTTTCTCGCCTGTCAAACGGGTTTACTAATTAATACTACTTGTGTCCTATTAAACATGTTTTGCCCTTTATTATATAACATGTTCAAATGTACAGAAAAGTAGAGAGAGTAGCCCAATGACACCCATATACCACGACCTGTGCTTAACAATGTATAATTTTTTACCATAGTTGCTTCATTTAGTTGTCATTGAATTATTTATTTATTTGTTTATTTTTTTAAGATTTTATTTATCTATTTGACAGACAGAGATCGCAAGTAGGCAGAGACGCAGGCACAGAGAGAGAGGAGGAAGCAGGCTCCCTGCTGAGCAAAGAGCCCCATGTGGGGCTCGATCCCAGGACCCTGGGATCATGACCCGAGCTGAAAGCAGAGGCTCTAACCCACTGAGCCACCCAGGCGCCCCGTCATTGAATGATTTAAAACACAGCCATCACTGAATTTCACCCCTAAATTTTTCATTATGCAGAAAAAAATTACATTTTCCTCCTACAGTAACCACAACAGTATTTTCATAACTCACAGAAGTGAGAAATAATTCCTTTTTGTCCTCTAATCCCCAGTCCACATTCAGATTTTCCAAAGTGGGTTCCAGTCAAGGTCTATCTAGCCGTTGTTCTCAGAGGGCGTTGGCTGTAAAGATGAAAGGACTCGATGAGCACGACGCACTCGGACAATTTCTTGGTATGGCGAGTGTGACGTGCAGGGGACTCCTCCTACTAGGCTGTTGGGGGCTGAATGAGAACTAACCCCGGTAGGCCCAGGACTGCTGGAGCTACGGAGGCGTGTGTCACAGCCGGATGGAAAAGGCAGGCAAGAAAAACAGGCCTGAGGCCCAGGACCCAATGGCCTAGGAGAGAGCCTCTGACCTGGGCCTCTGGGTAAGTCCCGACTGTCCTCTACAAGGTGATTTGCTCAGGACAGTGTTTCCCCAGGGCAAGGGAGAGGGTCTACCGGAAAGCTTGTCATGAAGGAGGAACCTCCAGGCTACCTCCACCTGGGGTCCCAGAGTGCTGGGCAGACTCATGCCACGTCTTGGTAGACTGAGATGTGGAGGGTGTCCGGTCCCCCCGGGAAGGCTCAGCATCCCAGAGCCATCAGGCAGACAGCCCTCGAGGGTGCTGCGGAGCAGAGAGTCCCTTCCTGCCTCGGACATTATGGTTGGAGGGGTCTGAGCTTTGCTCCAGGGACAGCCCACGGCTGAAAGAAGGCTGGCTGGCCCCAGATTTGGTCTCCCACACCGATTCCCACAGAACTCCTTCCCCAAGCAGTGGGTATAGGAGGCTTGAGTTGGGGTCAGGTCTCCCTTCGGCCCTCTGAGGGTCTGTCGTGAGTGGCAGGATGGGGGAGATCGTAAACTCCCTGCCATCTCCAGAGTTTTCCCTAATGGGGCCTTCATTCCCCTGCTGTTCCCCACCCCCCAAACTGCGTGGCTTATTTCATAGCATAGGGGAGTCATTGGGGTCTCTGGGAACGCTGGAGCTTAGAATCTTTGGGGGGGGGGGGGAGGCCAGACATGAACACGTAACTGCAAAGTGCTAAGTGTTTTGAAGAAATTGAGCAGGATATTCTGGAAGGGGGTCAGGAAACTCCATCTGAAGAGGTGGGGAATCCCGATGTAGAACCCTAGAAGGAGGAGCAGGACTCAGGCAGGCCAGCCGGAGGCAGGTGCGCAGGGGGCAGGTGCGCGAGAGCCGTGGGGGAGAGAGTAGGTGGGAAGCCCTGAGGCCAGGAAGCGCTCACGGTGCCTGGGGACCTAGAACGAGACAGCACTCTGCACCACTTAAAGCCAGCCGGATCGCTAAGCATTTATGGAGCACCAAGTATATACGGGACGTGGCCTCCTATTGTTTGGGCTACTCCGCCCCTTCCCCTTTTTTTCAGGCAGTTGTGCCTCCTTCCTTCCTGCCCTTGCCCAATGGTTACCATGGGAACAACCCGGTTGCCGCGATTGGACCACACCCCTCTGGCCACAGTTGATTGGACAAGAGGGGAACACCTCACCGAGGCTGGGCCAATCGGAGTCTCGACCCCTGGAGTCTAGAGAGTGGGACTCAGTGAGTGATGGGGCTCTGGGGTCGCGGCCGGCCAAGTTCCGGAGGTGCTGGCGGCCAGGTTTTCAGCCGAGCGGTCCACGAAGCCCTGAAAGACACTTCTGCCCGGAGGAGGTGTGAAGGAGGCGGAGGCAAGAGATGTGGACCAGCGAGACAGCCTGTTCTTCCGAGCCGCGGCTGAACCCCCGCCCTGGGGCTCCTTGAAACAGAGCCCCTTTTTGCTTAAATTGCATCCAGTGGGTTTCCATCTCTCTCCAGAAAACAAGCCCTAGCCAGTGCCTTGCCAAGTGTTCGGGCTTTACAGATGCATAAATACGGCAGGGTCTCTGCCCTGAAGGTCATAAAGCAGCAGGAGAGACGGACATAGACACTAAACATTAACTAGAGGGCGATAAGTGCTATAATAAAAATTTATTCGAGGCAGGGAGGTTGTGCAGAGATAAATTAAGATAACAGATGTAAAAGCATTTTGAAAACAAAAACGTAGTGTGTATGTCCCCTATCATCATACTTAGGGGATCCCAACCACCGTTCGACATTTATTTTAATTAAGAACGTAGCCAGAGGGACGCCTGGGTGGTTCAGTAGGTTAAAGCCTCTGCCTTTGGCTCAGGTCATGATCCCAGAGTCCTGGGATCGAGCCCCACATCTGGCTCACTGCTCAGCGGGGAGCCTGCTCCTCCCCGCCCCCTCCCCCCCCCCTGCCTGTCCTCTGCCTACTTGTGATCTCGAGCTCTATCTGTCAAATAAATAAATAAAATCTTAAAAAAAAAAAAAAAAGAAAAGAAAAAGAAAAGAAAGAAAGAACACAGCCAGAGAGCTGCTGTTTTACAAGGCAGATGCTGGTATTATCTGGCAATGAGTACGTTATCCGGGATATCATGCCTTCACTTCCTTCTTTGTGTTTGGTTAGTGGATGGGTAAATAGCATTACAATGTCCCAAAGAATTGGGAAGCATTTGTAGTTTCTGACCTTCCTGCTCAGTCACAGGTCTCTACCCTTTCTGTCCTGCCTACATCAGCCTCTCCTTGACTCCTTGAAATGATCAGTCTGCTGACTTGGCTAAAACAAAACCTTGCAAGTGAATCACCGAAGTTTTGCTCATAGATATGCCCTTGCTCAGTTAACCATAGTTGGTGACATTATGTCTGAAAGGAAGGTGTGACTTCTACTTAAATAATCTTCAAAATCATCTTGCCCAAGGACACTTCGAATGTCCTAACAGTTTATGAAAGCAACGATATGGTCTTGAGAAATGCCTTCCCTCCCCCCTCATCAAGGACAGAGACACCTGTTGATTCCTACTGAATTTCTTTTCTTTTCTTTCTTTCTTTCTTTCTCTCTCTCTTTCTTTCTTTCTTTCCTTGGCAGACAGAGATCACAAGCAGGCAGAGAGGCAGGCAGAGAGAGAGGGGGAAGCAGGCTCCCTGCTGAGCAGAGTGCTTGATGTGGGGCTCAATCCAAGGATCCTGAAACCATGACCTGAGCCGAAGGCAGAGGCTTTAACCCACTGAACCAGCCAGGCGCCCCTGGCAGAGGGAGTGGGGGAGAGAGTCCTAAGCAGACCCCACACTAAGGGTGAAGCCCGACGCAGGGCTCCATCTCAGGACCCTGAGATCACAACCTGAGCTGAAACCAAGAGACCATCGCTCAACCGATTGGGCCCCCTAGAAACCCCCCTACTGAATTTCTGATGGCAGAGATAACAGCACTGGCGTAGCTTCAGGGCACTGTAGTGTAGAGGGACAAAGCAGGCTTTGGTTGTCAGCTTGACCTAGATTCAAATCCCAGTTCCGCAAACTGCCAGCTGTGGAGTGTTGGGCAAATTAATTAACCTCTCTGAGCCTCAGCTTCCTTATCTGTTGCAGTAAAGAAAGACACTGATGAGATCAGCTGTGGAGTGGACAGGTGAATAACCAAACCAGGTGGGACTCTATTATAACTATGAAATCGGACTAGAAAACTGCTTGTTTAGAGGCACCTGGCTGGCTCGGTTGGAAGAGCACAGAACGCTTGATCTCAGGATTGTGAGTTTGAGTCCCGCATTGGTGTAGAGATTACTTAAGTAAATAAATAAATAAACTTTATAAAAATGGCTTCTTTCTTCTAGGATATCCTGGAGTGAACTGGGTTTTCTAGGAGGGCAGGGCTTCCTTTCCAGCTCCTAGGAATCAGAATCTGACCCACCACATTTAATGACAACGATGTGTTTCTTTTCTTTCAAAGATTTTATTTATTTGAGAGAGAGAGAGACCGGGAGGGCCGGCATGAAGGGGAAGCTGGAGCAGAGAGGGAGGGAGGAAGCGGGAGAGGGACAAACAGACTTCACGCTGAGCATGCAGCCCAAAGCAGGGCTCCATCCCAGGACCCTGATATCAGGACCTGAGCCCCTGAAATCAGGACCTGAGCCAAAACCAAGAGTCGGATGCTTAGCTGACCGAGATACACAGGTACCCCAACAATGATGGGTATCTAGAGACTTGTATCATTTTCAACTCAGTAAGCCAAGAAGCCAAGAATAATTTTCCCATGAGAGTAGCTCTAAAGTTGGGGTCCTGATCCTCAGAGCCCAAATTCCACAACCGTTATAATATCATCCTTCCACTGAACCTTTAAACAATTTTTGTCTTTTGATTTTTATTATTGAAGTGTAATTGACATCATCCTTTGATTTTTTTTTTCTTTCCTTTTAAAAAAAATTAACATATAATGTATTATTAGCCCCAGGGGTACAGGTCTGTGATCGGCAGGTTTACACACTTCACAGCACTCACCATAGCACATACCCTCCCCAATGTCCATAACCCAACATCCTTGGATTTTTTAGGATTTTATTTTTTTAACGAATCTCTACATCCAATGTGGAGCCCAAACTTAACATCCCAAGATCAAGTCACACCCTTCACCGCCTGAGCCCACCAGGCTCCCCTGAAACATTTGCTCTCTGCACCACCTCCGTTATTTTGCAAAATGCTCACACTTAAACAAGTAAGAAGAGCTATGGCAGTGACCGTCCTTCGTCATAGCCCTTTATCTCAGCTGACCTTTCCAGGAAAGCGATGAGCGCAGTGATGTGCTTTCAGCCTCTGCACTTAAAAGACCACTTGAGCTCAGTAGTTCCCGCACACTTGAAACAGCGCCGGCTCAGGCTAGGGATTTCGATTTTTCTGCTGAACTGGCGCCACCTTGTGGCAATTTCATGAACAGAGTACAAGCCCTGGTCCCGCCAGTTTTGAAATTAAGGGATTCTTTTTTTTTTTTTTTTTTTTAGATTTTATTTATTTGACAGATAGAGAATGAGAGAGAGAGCGAGCACGGAAAGGGAGAGGATCAGAGGGAGAAGCAGACTCCCCGCTGAGCAGAGATCCCAGTGGGGGACTCAATCCTGGGACTCCAGGATCATGACCTGAGCTGAAGGCAGTCACCCAACCAACTGAGCCACCCAGGCGCCCCAAATTAAGGGCTTCTTGACTAATTTTTTTAAATTGGCTGGGGTCTTGCATTTCAATGTATGGGGCATAACATGAGGACTTATTCATGTTTTTGCACTATTTTAGGTATCATCATTCAAATTCACATAAAATATAATTGCGCTGCCCTAGATTTCTTTAAATCTTCTAATTCCTGGGGCACCTGGGTGGCTCAGAGGGTTAAAGCTTCTGTCTTCAGCTCAGGTCATGATCCCGGGGTCCTGGGATCGAGCCCCGCATTGGGCTCTCTGCTCGGCAGGGAGACTGCTTCCTTCTCCCCACCCCCCTGCCTGCTTGTGATCTATGTCTGCCAAATAAATAAATAAATAAAATCTTTTTTTTTTTTTTTTTTTTTTTTTTTTTTAAAGATTTTATTTATTCATTTGAAAGGCAGAGATTACAAGTAGGCAGAGAGAGAGAGGAGGAAGCAGGCTCCCCGCTGAGCAGAGAGCCCGATGCGGGGCTCGATCTCAGGACTCTGAGACCATGACCTGAGCCGAAGGCAGAGGCTTTAACCCACTGAGCCACCCAGGCGCCCCAATAAAATCTTTTTAAAAAATCTTCTAATTCCTGATTTTTGAGTTTTTAAGAAGTTTGCATCTTAAGTTTCCAGGAAGCACCATGAAAAGGCAATCATATATCTCATGTTATTTACTGCCAAAAGGAGCACCACTCTGGGCAGGATTGCACCAGGCTGCCTGGAGGAAGCCACTTCTACCTCACATGTATAGGAGGTATCGATTCTTGTCCTTGGAAAGTCACCCCAACTCCTTCCATCTCTTGGGGTCTTTCTAAGTTGCTTCTGCGAGTCAGCAGTGGACTCCTCTACGGTCCACACATGGGGCCCCTGAGCAATCTCTCTCTCTTTTTTTTAAAGAATTTATTTATTATTTATTTGACAGACAGAGATCACAAGTATACAGAGAGGCAGGCAGAGAGAGAGAGAGAGAGAGAGAGAGAGGAGGAAGCAGGCTCCCTGCTGAGCAGAGAGCTGGATGTGGGGCTCAATCCCAGGACCCTGAGATCATGACCTGAGCCGAAGACAGAGGCTTTAACCCACTGAGCCACCCAGGCGCCCCAGCAATCTCTTTTCATCCTAGCCTTCTCCTTTCCTAACTCATGGTGGAGCTTTTCAAATTGGAGTCTGTAGGTATATTCCTAGGGCAGGGGTCTATGAGTTCTACTAAAAGCTTCAAATGTTCTGTTTTCAATTTAGGGTCATCCAGTTGACCATTCCAGAACCAAGGGCCACCTACGGCTTTATTTATTTTAATTTTATTTATTTATCGGACAGAGAGAGAGCACAAGAAGAGAGAGAAGCAGATTCCCTCCTGAGCAGGGATCCCGGCTCAAATCTGGGGGCTGGGTCCCAGGAGCCTGGGATCATGACCTGTGTCAAAGACAGACGCTTAATCCACTGAGCCCCATAGGGGCTCCTCACCTCACAATTTTATTTTATTTTTTTTAATTTTTTTAAAGATTGTATTTATTTATTTGACAGAGATCACAAGTAGGCAGAGAGGCAGGCAGAGAGAGAGAGAGGAGGAAGCAGACTCCCCGCTGAGCACCTCACAATTTTAAAACTTGCTTTTCCATTCAGACTGAGGTCATGTTCACAGCAGATGAATCAGTATGCAGTATCATTGAAGGCAAACATCTCACCAGAATTCAAAAAGAGAAAGATGGCAAGAAAAGTGCATGGTTCTAGGAAATGATGGATTTTGCAACTCTAATCTCCTTCCTATCCAATGTGCTAGCAGTAAAGTTCATGAAGAAATCTCATTGAATGCTATGAAATATTTTCTGTATCATATTTTGTGCTTGTTTGGTTTGATTTTTTTTTTAAGATTTTATTTATTTATTTGACAGTGAGAGAGAGATCACAAGTAGGCAGAGGGGCAGGCAGAGAAAGAAAGAGAGAGAGGAAAGGAAGCAGGCTCCCTGCTGAGCAGAGAACCCAACTCGAGGCTCCGATCCCAGGACCCTGGGATCATGACCTGAGCCGAAGGCAGAGGCTTTAACCCACTGAGCCACCCAGGCACCCCTGATTTTCGTTTTTAAGTAGGCTCTTGGCCCAATGCAGGGCTAGAACTCAAAACCCTGAAATCAAGAGTTGCGGGATCTGGGGAGCAAGCCAGCCAGGAGCCCCTCTCTCTGTATTATATTTTGAGGGTACACGATTAAATGGGTTGGCTCATTAAAATAATGACTAGGTGGTTAAAATGGAGTTCATTACTCAAAACCAGAAGAAAAATCAACAGTGATAATGTCAGTGATTCAAATAATGGTCCATTATCCAAACCAAAACTCAAGTTGAAAAGACATCTTTTCCCCATCAAACCCCACACGGGTGATTCACAGTGATTCAGTGCCAGCAAATCACCACCCATCACTTTGATTTAATGTTGCTCATTTAACGTTTATGACGTTTTGTTTGCAGTTTTTATTTTAGTTTAAGGCTGAGGCAGCATATGAGCGTTTTAAATATGGAAATGTCAGTTTTGTTGAAAATGTCTTCATTTTCATCCCTGCCTTGGAAAGAGTCAATACAATTGAAGAGGGAAGACTCCCGCTCACCTCCAGCACAGGTCCCAGTGCCAATATTTCTAAATATGTCCCTCCTCCTCCCAGTGGGAGATGAAGAATGAATTCTTCCAGCCCTCCGGGCAAGGGAAACCAGTTTTTCAGCGGGGAATGACTGAGTGTCTAGTTTTATTGGCCCATCAGAGTCTACCAGGAAAGAAAAGAAAGTGGGGCTTTTGTGCGTAGGTATTGAGAGCAGGGCTGCATGCGAGGGGCCATTCAGAGCACAGGGGTGTGCTGGAATTTCACTGCTTTGGAGGGAAAACTCGGGATACAGATGCCTCTGTTGTCTGCACGTGCGACAGAGTCGGGTTCTCACCAGGTACGGCCCAACAAGGGCAACGCCCAGCAATGTCACAAGCTGAAGGTCCCTAACTTGGGATCGTGATCGGAGATGACCCTGTCACCCATCAGTCCCATCGGAAAAACAAGCCTGAAGAAGGGGCGCTGCCCAGCCACCGCAGGAATACTGTGAGGATGGAGAAGGGTCAGGGGGGGGGGGGGAATCCAGACGCTGGCACCGACCGCTGTTGCCAAGACAGCACAGACAGGAGCACGGGGCAGCAGCAAAAAATGTCCCTTCTAACTTCCTCCCTGCCAGTCTTTCTCTCCACGGGTTGGGTCTGTCAGCAAGTCAGTGGGCCCAGGATTCTGGAGTATGGTTTTCAGAGTCCCAGCCCCAGAGCAGGTAGATGGGGGTGGGGAGCGCGGAGAGATACGTGGCCAGGGGCCACCAAACTACATTTAAGGCCAGAGGGAGCTCATGTTCTGCATCTCATTCAAGACTCTTAGTTGCAAGGCCAGGAAGCGGATTCCGGCCAACGGAAGCTGCAGAGGGATCTACCAAAGGCTACTGGGCATCTCACAGAACGGCCTGAGAAACAAGATCAGAAGTTGGCCCACGGGGCACCTGGGTGGCTCGGTGGGTTGGAGCCTCTGCCTTCAGCTCGGGCCATGATCTCAGGGTTCTGGGATCAAGCCCCGCATGGGGCTCTCTGCTTGGCAGGGAGCCTGCTTCTTCCCTTCTCTCTCTACCTGCCTCTCTGCCTACTTGTGATCTCTGTCTGTCAAATAAATAAATAAAATCTTTTAAAAAAAAGGGAAGAGAAAACTGAGACACACTAGGGAACAGGCCACATGACGGCAGAGGCAGAGATTGGAGCCGTGTGTCGATAAGCTCAGGAACAGCAAGGAGCTGGAACACCTTGCTAACACCAGAAACTGGAAGAGAGGCGTGACACAGATGCTTCCCTGGAGACTTCCGGGAGGGCACGGACCTGGGGACACCTTGATCTTGCCCTTGAGCCTCCAGAATTGTGAGAGAATGCTTCTCTGTCGTTTTCAGCCTCCAGCGCGTGACACTTGGTTACATCGGCTCTGGAAACTAACACAGAGCGCAGACCCTCAAATATAAAGAGGAGGTCTGGGAGCCCCCTCTCCTGCTTTCCCCATGCACGTTTCGGTCATATTCTGAAACCATCATTCAAGGGGAGGGTCCTTGGATGTTCCTTCCGTAGAGGCAGTTTGTATGGGAACATAAGGGAGCACAGCAGGGAACCCATCCCCTGGGCCCCCGGAGCTCCCTCGGGAGGAATTGGTATTTTGCATCTCTGCCTTCTCTTGGATAGCATTTGATCCAAGAATAAGTTTGCCTGGGTAGGGCTACTCAAGGTCCTTGGGTGGAAAACAGACGCCTCTTGAAGAAGTCTGCACGTGAGTAAAAGGACTTTGTGGGGACAGAAATGTCCAGGGCAGGAGTTTATGTCCCGCGAATCACACCCACATGTCCTTCTATCAAAGAATAGTGCGCTCTACTAGATTCTCTCAGAGCCATTTTGGAGCAATGTAGGGAATATAAGTACATTTCTTATGTGTCCTCTCAAAACTGGAGATTCAACAAGATGAGGGAAGGGAAGGGGCCCCTTTAGCTAAAAGACTCCAGAGACACCAAGGGCTGTGTGTGGTCCTTGTTTGGATCTGATTCCCACAGATCAACTGTTAGGAGATTTTTTTAAAACATTTTATTTATTTATTTATTTATTTATTTATGTATGTACTTGAGAGAGAATGGGGGGAGGAGCATGGGTGGGGGAAGGGAGCATTCCAGGCAGACTCTGTGAGAGATATTTTTGAGATAATCAGGGAAATTTGAAAATGAACTGGATATTAGAGGATCGAGTTATTGACAATTTTATCAGATGTGATATTGGTGTTATAAGAAAATAGCTGTTTTAGCGGCGCCTGGGTGGCTCAGTCGGTTAAGCGGCTGCCTTTGGCTCAGATCATGATCCCAGGGTCTTGGGATTGAACCCCTGCCTCAGGCTCCCTGCTCGGCAGAGAGACTGCTTCTCCCTCTCCCTCTGCCTGCTGCTCCCCTACTTGGGCTCTTTATCTCTCTGTCAAACAAATAAATAAAATCTTTAAAAAAACACAGCTGTTTTATTTATTTTTAAATTTTCTAAAAGATTTTATTTATTCACTTGAGAGAGAGAACACAGAGGGAAAGGGAGAAGCAGACTCTCAGCTGAGCCAGGAGCACCCCAGAAAAATAGGTCTTTTAAAAGAGATACGAGGTGGGGTGCCTGAATGGCTTCAGTTGGTTAAGCAACTGCCTATGGCTCAGGTCATGATCCCAGGGTCCTGGGATGGAGTCCTGCATTGGGCTCTCTGCTCAGCAGGAAGTCTGCTTCTCCCTCTAACCACTCCCCATCTCCCCCCAACCTCAAATAAATAAATAAATAAATAAAATCTTTGAAAAAAGAAAAAGAGGTACAAAGTATGTAAAGACAAAAATGCATGCATGATAAAGGTTGACTCGAATTTTTTTTTTTTAAGATTTTATTTATTTATTTGACAGAGAGAGATCACAAGTAGGCAGAGAGGCAGGCAGAGAGAGAGAGGAGGAAGCAGGCTCCCCACTGAGCAGAGAGCCCCATGCGGAACTCGATCCCAGGACCTCGAGATCATGACCTGAGCCGAAGGCAGCGGCTTAACCCACTGAGCCACCCAGGTGCCCGGCTGACTCAAATTTTGACCATCAAATTTAGCTAAGAGGTATGATTCCTAGCATTCCATCATCTTGCCCTTCGTGTGATTCTATGTTGAAAACAAGCAAATAAATATTGCAACAAATGGAAGAAGTAATAAAGCTATCTGTAAAAATATTTAAAACCAGTGGAGAGACATTTGGCTAAACATTGTATATTAAGCACACATGTTTATATCTATTTCCACTTGAACCCCATCCAAAATGACAGTCAAGGACTAAAACAAGTGTAAGTCTACCAGAACAAGGAGGGGCGGGGTGCATCCCCTGCGGAGAAGTGTACCACAATCCCCCCTGGGCAGAGGAGCGAAAGACCGCAGACTGGGTGCTTATGAATAGTGGACCTTTATTTCTCCCGGGCGCAGGCTGGAAGGCGAACGTCGGAATTCCGGCATGGCTGGGCCAGGGCTTTCTTCTGCATCGCAGTGTCCTCGTGGGAAGAAGGGGCGAGGGAGCTCTCCGGGGCCCCTCCTACAAGGGCACTCATCCCATCCGTGAGGCCTCGCCTTCATGACCTCAATCACTGCCCCAAAGTCCCAGCTCCTAACACTGTCAGCTTTGGGGCTCAGGATGTCAGCAATCAGACCACCGCAAGGCATCAACACATTTTTGGACCGTGGACAAGTTCAGGCGGATCTTGCTTTATTGTGCTTATGCTTCATTGTACTTGGCAGACCCGCCCTTATTTTTTTTTTTTTTAACAGATTGAAGGTTTATGGCAACCCAGTGTCAAGCATCTATGGGCGCCGTTTTTCCAACAACATTGGCTCACTTTAGGTCTCTCTTGCATTTTGGTAATTCTTGCAGTATTTCAAACTTTTTCATTATTATGGGTTTTTTGTTTTGTTTTGGTTTGGTTTTGGTTTTTTTTTTTTTTTTTTTGGCAATTGTGATTAGTGATTATGCCTTGCTGAAAACTCAGATGGTGGTTAGCATCTTTTTAGCAATGGAGGCTTTTTAAAGTATGAATTCTTTTTAGACATCGTGCTACTGCACACTTCATAGACTTCCGTATTGTGTAAACGTAACTTACATGCACTGGGAAACAAACATTTCACTTGGCTCGATTTATTGCGGGGCTCGCTTTATGGCAATGGCCTAGAACCAAACGTACAGTGTCTGACTCTGCCTGAGGACCCGGGGGAGCAGAGGAAGCTACATGCTGCAGAGGGGGGGCCAACTGAAAGCAAATCTTCACCCTGCATGGACCTTCTAAAAGGTATGAAAGGCAGTAGGGACAGAAGCATGCAAGGTTGGGACAGAGGACCGGAAACGGAGGGCATACCAGTGGAATGATGGCCCCCAGAGGTGTTATCCCTGCACCTGTGAATGCTACCCGGGAAAGGATGTTTGCAGATGTGAGAAAGCCAAGGATCTTGTGGTGGGGAGACTATCCCGGCTTATGCAGGTGGGCCCCACATGCGGTGACAGGCCTCCTTATAAAAGGAAGGGGAGGGGGTTGGACACAGACATGGAGGAGAAGGCCACGGGAAGAGAGGGCCAGAGAGAGATTTGACGATGGTGGCCTTAAAGATTGGACCGATGTGACCACAAGTCAAGACGTAAGCCAAGGAGCCAAACAGTGGATTTTTCCCAAGAGCCTGTTGACACTTTGATTTGGGACCCGTGTCTCCAGGTTTGCAGGAGAATACATTTCTGTTGTTTTAAGTCCCCAGGTTTGTGGTAATTCACTATCGGGGCACAGGAAGCTACTCAGAGTTTGCCTGATCTAAGGAATAAGTCAGATGGAAGGAGCAAGAAGACGCCTGGGGCCCCCATTTCACCCTCTGCTGCTCACCCGGGCTGGAGATGGGCTGTTCTTCTGTGGACGGGTTTAATTTGAGCCACAGATGCTCCTGACTCACCAGACACAGTGTGGAGTTGACTGAAAACCAGGAGAGTGACGAGGGTCTGCCTTCCAAACAGGGAGGCCCCGGGGCTCTGTTTCCTACAGGGCTTCTGGAACGTAAGTAGATAAAGGATTGTTCCCTGGAGGAACGGAACCGCCTGGGAGAGGAGACCTCCAGCTCCTGACATCTGGGGGTCCCCCAGCCAGAAAGCTGGCTGCCATCCCATCGCCAGCCCCAGCCCCAGCCACGAACACAGAACTTAGTCCGCTGTTTCATGCCCCCGCTCTACGATGAGAATTGACATCACACGCTTGAGAACCCACCACACCAGTCCCATTTGAAAAAAAAATCCGTCAACATGAAAGAGGGAAGAAAAGAGAAAAAGGAAATTTGGGCACAGGGCTACCCATGGATGGGACATATAGGTCATGAGACGCAGTGCGGGCTCGGAACGGCTGGTCCACTTGCCTCCGCCAAAGGATGGATCTTTTTGGAGGAAACGATAACTTGGTAAGGAAGACTAGAAAACTAAAAAACAAACTAAAAATTGAACAACAGCAACAACAAAACTGGAATAAATATCCCAAGAGCCATAACAAATCCCGTCGCATGCTCACCTCGTGCAAATGGGACTTGCTGGTTCATTTGGGTCTTGGCCATGGATCTGTCAGCACCCTAAACCAGGGCAGAGCCTGGGGGAGAGAATCCACAAGAAGACCCGGGCCAGTGCCGGAAGAAGACAGACTGCCCCTGGAGAAAGGAGCAAGTGTCTAATTCAGACGTTCTGAGGAATGTGCACATTTCTTAAAACTGTTTGTTTTAAATGTATTTTAAGTGTTCTCTCTGCCTGACTTGGGGCTCGAACTCACAACTCCAAAATCAAGAGTCAGTTGCTCTTCCAACTGAACCAGTCCAGCACCCCAGACGTGCACGTTTCTTTACTTGTGCTGGTCTCAGTTAGACTCAAATGGCGACCAGTCACTTCGAGATGGAACTCGTCTTCTGAGTGTCCCAAGCTAGGCCCTCCTCCTGGAGTAAGCGGAGTCCCCTCCAGCTGGCTAGCAGTGGCCTGTCTGTTCCCTGCAGAGAAGCTGCCTCACCCCTGCTTTGCCTAATGCATTATAAATTACTAACTAAAAAAAAAAATAAGTGAATAGTGTTTGCCTCTTGGAATTTATCTCTTACAATTTTTTTTAAGACTCTGTAAACTTTGCACCCATAGAAAGTATTCACTGGAGAAAAGCAGGAACTTTTTTTTTTTTTAAGGGATAAAATTGCCCATAATTCTGCCACCCAAAGATAACTCTGTTTTGTATTTGTATACCAGCAAACATCATTCCATTAGGCGGAACCATAGGAAATTACTAAAATTCAACCAGTTTTGACCTACAGAAACAGCGATTGCGTGGGGTTCTGTCCAACACGATTCTGTTTTAACGGCTACAGAGTAGATGACCCTTTGGGCATGGTGTCATCTCCTCAGCCTGCTGCGTGCTCCTGGGCCCTGATGTCATTTCTCTTTTTTCACAATGATCAAAAGGATTACAACGGAAAACTTAGCCCATTCCTTGTGGACATCCCTTCTTAGTTTCTTAGGAGACCTTTCTCGAAGTGGGATACATTAGATAAAAAGAATGCATATGTTAAAAGCTTTTGTAGCATCTTGAAGGCACAGCGTCTGAAAAGCCAGAAGCTGGTCGGTATAAGGGAAATCTCCCCACTCCGGAGGGGATGGGAGTGTCGGGGGCCCTGGGGGTTACTGCTTCTGCTAAAAGACCACTCAAAAGGAGGGAGGCAAGATCAGAAGGGAGCTGGAAACTGAAAAGCAGCTGGGCCTTTACTGCTTGGAGCAGAGTTAGTTTGCGGAAGCAATTAGGGCTGTACTCCAAAAAGGCCGAGCATATGCTGGTTATAAAACCCGAGAGGGCCCGTGGCAGCCTGTAAAATGGACAGGGAAGAATCTCATGTTTATTACTCTGATACGTGACTCAATTAAGTTAGGGACGAGGAATGTAATGGAGGATTTTTTTTTTTTCTTTTAGCCTGGATCTCATAGAAGAATTTTACATTTAAAGGTAACATATAAAGTAGAAGTAACCAAAGTATTGGGCGCTTGGGGTGGCTCCAAAGTGTCTGCCTTTGGCTCAGGTCCTTATCTTGGGAGCCTGGAATCAAGTCCTGCCTCGGGCTCCCTGCTGGGTGGGGAGTCTGCTTCTCCCTCTGCCTCACCCCACCCCTGGCCCCCCCGGCACTCACCCCTGCTTCTCTCCTACACCCCTCATTCTCTCTCTCTCTTAAAATAAAAATAAATAAATCTTAGGGGCACCTGGGTGGTTCAATCAGTTGAGTGTCTGCCTTTGGCTCAGGTTATGATCTCAAGGTCCTGGGATGGAGTTCTACATCGGGCTCCTTGCTCGGCAGGGAGCCTGCTTCTCCCTCTGCCTGCCGCTCCGTGGCTTGTGCTCTCTCTTTCTCTCTCTTTGACAAATAAATAAATAAAATCTTTATAGATATAAAAGATAAAAAATAAATAAATCTTCAAAAAATATATATATAAACTTGTTTTCTGTGTCTGTAAAGGAAGGTGACAATGGCTGCCGTAGGCACCTGCTGGAATTCACAGCCTCGTGTCACCTCCTGCCCTGGAGTGCAGGCTGGGACTGGGAGCTCGTTTCTAATGACTAGAATACTACGGAAGAGATGGGGCGTCCCTTTTGAGACAAGATCATAAAGAGACTGTGGCTTCTATCTCGGGGTCTTCTCTCACTCCCTTCTGGACGGCTTGCTTCCTGTAGAAATCAGCTGCTGGGTCCTGAGCGGGCCCCGTGGCGAGCTCCCCAGCCCGGGGGGCTGAGCTTGGAAGGTCTCCCAGGAGACGGCCACAGTCCCGGTCAACACCTCTGCTGCCGTAGGTGACGGGGCCAGCACCTCCCGGACTTGTGATCCACAGGAACTCGGAGACAACTGGGCTTAGGGCGTGACTTCTGGGCATATAGCTGCTTACGGAGCAGGTGGGTGCTGGCACTTTGCACGAATAATTCATTTGGTCTTCACTACGACCCTGTGAGCCAGTGCCATTCTTATTCTCATTTTCATCTGAAGAAACGGAAGCCCCCCGTCTCCCACCACCGAGGGTTAAAAGCCACAGAGTTAGGAAACGGCAAAGCGGACGTGTGAATGGAGAGGCTCTGGCACTGGAGCCTTGCTCACATGAATAAGGATTTAAGAAGAGCTGCTCGTATTTCACAGGATAGAATTGCATCATTTGTCCCTGCCTAAAATGAGCAGTTTGGCAAAGGCGACAGAAGCATCTTAAACGAATCAAAACTTACCGTCCCCCCTTCCTGCAGGGGCTATGGAACAGCTGGCTTTCCCCCGAAATTCCCGGTTCTGTAGAGCGGGCGAGCCATCTGGCTTTAGATACAAAGGAGGAAGGGGACTGAGGAGCTGAATCGTGGCTCCCGGTGCCGTCTCTTCCCTGGCTTTCGCTGGTTTGTATCATCCTTACTCTTAATTCTCTTTGGAGGCAAGCATCAGGCAGGGCGGGCTTCAGGCTCCACGGTCAGAAACTGGCTCCAGTCCTTACATTGATGTTCCACACCTGAGATGGTGCCAGCTGGGTTCAGAGCCAAGATGCTCGTGGACGAGGTCTGGCTCAGTGGTTAGGGTCCTGGCTCTGGAACCAGACAGATCTGGGCAGCTTTTCGCTGTGTGATTCTGGACAAACCACCTTACCTAGCCAAAGGTCTGTGTGCTCATTTGAAATTGGGGCTAGTAAAGTACCCATGAAGATTGTGGTCAGAATTCAATGAGGTAACGTAGGGGAAGCATTTAGCTCCATGCCTGGCACACAGGAAGAGGGTAACAAATGATAGCTTTCATTATGATTATGATTATGATTGTTTTTATTATATTATGATTATAATTATTTTGATTATATTTGATTCTTTTTGAGAGAGAGGGTGTGTGTGGGGAGGGGCAGAGAGAGAAGGAGAGAGAGAATCTCAAGCATGCTCCACATCCAGCACGGAGCTGGACACACTTGATCCCACAACCATGAGATCATGACCTGAGCCAAAACCAAGAGTCGAATGCTAAACTGACTGACCACCCAGGCACCATGATTATTATTATACATAAGGCACATCAGAAGGGCTCCTGGATGGCTCAGTCAGTTAAGTGGCTACCTTCAGCTCAGGTCATGATCTTGGGTCCTGTGATCGAGTCCCGAGTTGGGCTCCCTGCTCAGTAGGGAGCCTGCTTGTCCCTCTTTCTCTGCCCCTCCCCCCCAACTCGTGATCTCTCATTCTATCTCAAATAAATAAAATCTTTAATAAAAAAATAAGGCATATCAGAGCATTACTAATTAGTTACAAAATATTACCTTCCAAGTGTGAAATACCATGTTGGACTTACAAGTGATATAATATACCTTGATATCAAGGGGAACATAGACTCTAGCTGGGGAGCTAGAAAGCACACTCATCAAAAGATATTCTGAGGGCGCCTGGGTGGCTCAGTGGGTTAAGCCACTGCCTTCGGCTCGGGTCATGATCTCAGGGTCCTGAGATCGAGTCCCGCATTGGGCTCTCTGCTCAGCAGGGAGCCTGCTTCCCTATCTCTCTCTCTCTCTGGCTGCCTCTCCGTCTACTTGTGATTTCTCTCTGTCAAATTAATAAATAAAATCTTAAAAAAAAAAAGATATTCTGATAAAATTTGGGAACACAGGTTAAGTGACATATATTAAGGCATGTTAAGAATTTAAGTCAGTTTGGGCGCCTGGGTGGCTCAGTGGGTTAAGCCGCTGCCTTGGGCTCGGGTCATGATCTCAGGGTCCTGGGATTGAGTCCCGAGTCAGGCTCTCTGCTCAGCAGGGAGCCTGCTTCCTCCTCTCTCTCTCTGCCTGCCTCTCTGCCTAATTGTGATCTGTCTCTGTCAAATAAATAAATAAAATCTTTAAAAAAAAAAAAAAAGAATTTAAGTCAGTTTTTAAATTAAGGATATTCAAACACAGACAACTAGAAGACCTTTCGAGTCACAGTTTTAGAGCTAAAGAAGACCATAGATTTTGTAGGTAAGTAAACGGAAATCCAAGAGGAATATAATGCCTTTACTTGCAAATCATAGTGAAGCCAGAAGCAACCTTAGGTTTGGATTTAAGTTAGCTGTGTGTGTGTGTGTGTGTGTGTGTGTGTTTATTTTAAATGCATTTATTTATTTATTTATTTGTGGGGGTGGGGAACATGAGTGGGAGAGAGGTAGCGTGAGAGGGAGAGAGAGAAGCAGACTTTCTGGACATGGAAATGAATCCCAGGACCCTGAGATCACGACCTGAGCCAAAGTTAACCCACTGAGCCACCCAGGCTCCCCTAGCTGTGTGGTTTTGAGCAAGTCACTCACTTCTGAGTCTTGCCTGCCTCATCTAGCATTTCAGACCCAGCTTTCTGACTCTTAACCCATCTCTCAGGATGATGACTGAAAGCCTTACAACCCTACTCTACACTGAATTATTTGCACTGAATCCAGCTTTTACCTAAGAAAATTAACATCTCTAAGAGCAGAGTTAGGCTTGCTTGTAGCAGAGGCAGGAGAGTGTAAGGAAACCCTCTGAAGCTAGAGTACTTTCGACCCACGTGTCATTCTGCCTAAAAAAAGACGCTTTCAGAAGTTGAATTCTAAAGTCATCTGGTTTCCAATTTAATGAAATGTTCAGGCGGAAGTGAAATGGAATCATTAAGGATGTTTTCGGTTACATAGACACATTGGTCCATTTGCCTAGGCCAGACCTCTCAGGCTAATTAGAAGATTCTAGAAATGTCATGGACTAGAGAGGAAGTCACTTCCCAGATTGGGTACTTAAATATTTTTCCACACAGACGCTTGAGAAATTCTCCAGTCTTTGAGGGGGGCACGTGTGACCACTTATGTAAGAAATAATCCCTTTCTGTTCGGGCCTGTCCACTGATAGCCTGAGTGCTTACTGCCACCTGGTGGTGCTTAGATGAAGAAACACTTTTAGGAACTGTGAGCCTTCCAGTTAGTTATTCACTCCCTAATGACTTCTTTTCACTGAATGGCATGCCAGGTCATTTGTATTTGCTTGTGCATGTATATATGTATATATGTAAGCATCTGTATACGTATTTCAATTAACATTTTATTATTTATCTAGAGATCAAGAGTCACATAGTCTTCCAACTGAGCCAGCCCGGTGCCCCTTGATAAACACTTTATGTTAGAATAGTATAGACTTGCCGAAAAGTTAGAAAGATAGTACAGAGTTCCCACTCTAGTAGTCACCTAGTTTCCCCTTATCATTAACATCTTAGGTTACCATGGTACATTTGTTGCCTTCAAGGAACCAACATTGCTATATTACTATTAACGAAAACTCCAGACTACTTTCGGATTTCACTTTTCCACTGAAGTCCATTATCTATTCCAGAAGCCCTCCCCCACTACCACATACCGTTTAGCTACCATGATTCTTTTTTTTTTTTTTTTAAAGATTTTTTATTTATTTATTTGAGAGAGAGACAGTGAGAGAGATCATGAGCGAGGAGAAGGTCAGAGAGAGAAGCAGACTCCCAGCGGAGCTGGGAGCCCGATGTGGGACTCGATCCCGGGACTCCAGGATCATGACCGAGCCAAAGGCAGTTGTCCAACCAACTGAGCCACCCAGGCGTC
This sequence comes from Mustela lutreola, assembly GCF_030435805.1. Taxonomy (NCBI): domain Eukaryota; kingdom Metazoa; phylum Chordata; class Mammalia; order Carnivora; family Mustelidae; genus Mustela; species Mustela lutreola. The sequence goes on from NC_081296.1 coordinate 142,336,360, forward strand.
CCTTAGCTACCATGATTCTTTAGTCTCCTCTGGTCTGCCATAGTTTCTCGGTGTTTCCTTATTTTTCATGATCTTGACAGCTTTGAGGAGTGTTGGTCAGGTATTTTGTAGAATATCTTTCAATTTGCATTTATATGGTTTTTTGTGTGTGTGGTTTTTTTTTTTTTTTTTAGATTATTTATTTGACAGAGTGAGAGCACAAGCAGGGAGAGCAGAAGAGGGAGAGGCAGGCTTCTCGCTGAGAAGGGAACCTGACACAGGGCTCCATCCCAGAATCCTGAGATCATGACCGGAGCCGAAGGCAGATGTTTAACTGACTAAGCCACGCAGGTGGCCCTATCTTGTGTTCCTCTCATTAGACCGGGCTATGCATTCTTTGATGTTAACCTTGATGTTAACTAGCCAAACTAGTACTTGCCAGGTTTCTCCACCGAAAAGTTACTTTTTCTCCCTTTCATTACTCCATTCCTAAATTCAGCCCACACTTCAGCAGGAGAAGGGAATAAACTCTACCTCTTGAGGGGGAAGCATCCGCATAAATGATTTGAAATTCTTGCATAAGCAAAACCTGAATCCTCTCCCATATTTACTTATTCACTCATGTGTTTATATCAGCATGAACTCGTGGATATTTATTTTATACTTTGGGTTATAACCCAACGCTATGCTGTTTGCTCTGTTCAAATTGCAGCTTTTACCAGCGGGAGCTCTTTCACGCTGGTTCCTGTTTTCCCTTTGACATTTCACCTCCTTTTGGTTTTTGAGCACTTCCTTTGTGTATTTTTCATTTAAAAAACACTTTTACGGGCACCTGCCTGGCTCAGTCAGCAGGGCAGGCGACTCTTGATCCTGGGGTCATGAGCTCAAGCCTCATGTTGGGCTTAGGGCTTACTTAAAAAGAAAAGAACACACTTTTAGGAAGCAAAAGAAAATGAAAATATCTTTACAATCCCATCATCCCGACACAACCAGTTAGCATTATCATGTTTTGTTGTTCACGTTTTTGAAATGTGAGCTTTTTAAAATAATTTTTAAAAATTTTAAATAAACATAAAATGCATTATTAGCCCCAGAAGTACAGGTCTATGAATTGCCAGGCTTAGACATTTCACAGCACTCATCATAGCACATACCCTCCCCAATGTCCATAACCCAACCACCCTCTCCCTACCCACCTTCTCCTGGAAACCCTCAGTTTGTTTTGTGAGATTAAGAGTCTCTTATGGTTTGTCTCCCTCCCGGAACACAGGCTATTAAAGAACATACTACTGCATATGATTTCATAAACATAACTGCCATCTTGGACAGTTCTATAGTGTTGACCAGATGGTGTCAGAACACCTCAAGAAGAGCTCTCTGGAATCAGACTATGTGCCCTTGCCCCGGCACTGAATCTCTCTGAGCCTGAAGCTTCTCATCTGTAAAACAGGGAAATGACAGTATGTCTTACAGGTTTCTGTGAGAATTTAACCTGGCGGCATAGACAAGGACTCTGGAAATACATGCCCGGAGTATAAATCCTGACCCTGCCACTTCTTAGCTGGGAAAACCCGGGCAAGTTACCTTAGCTCTCAGTATTGTTTGGCTAAATGTGTTCAGCAGTGCCCCCGGCAAGTGTTGGATGTCAGCTGTTATTATGAACTCTGGAGAGACCTCCATGCATGCATTTTAACCTGAATTTAACTGTACAGTCTACAGTTGTAAATTTGGTCCTTCGGGGTGTTTTTATCAATGAGGAAGACTTTTTTCTGCTTTTCAGCAATTTTCAAACTTTCTTCACACGATTTTTTTAGGGACCAAGTCACTAACCCAGGCCTGCCCTCCTGGATGCCCCTAGGTCTTACAGGTTCTCATACTCCCCACTTCTCATGTCTAGCTGGCAGTAATGATTCAGAACAACACATTCTACACTAATGCATATGAGACATATATGAAATGTGGTTAACACCTGCCATGTTTCCCTTGTAAGGCTGTTGGGTCCTCATACTCTTATGACTGCTTCTCTTTCTTGGCAATGGAAAGCATATAGGCCTTGCAGGAGGGCAGAGGACAGAATTCTGGACCCGCCACTTACTAGTTGTTTTGCCCTGGGCAAGTATTTTCTTAAGTTATTATTTATTTGTCAGAGAGAGAGTGCACACAAGCAAGGGGAGCTTTGGGCAGAGGGTGAATCAGGCTCCCTGCAGAGCAAGGAGCCCAGTGTGAGACTTGTTCCCAGGGTGTTGGGAACATGATGTGAGCTGCAGGCAGATGCTTAACAGACTGAGTCACCCAGGTACCCCCTTGAGCAAGTATTTTTAAACTTCTCTGTGCCCATTTCCACAAGTGAGAAACTGGATTTTCCTATATTGGAGGATTTTTAAGAGAATTCAACAAGAAAGCACATGAGGAAACTTTAATTTAGTCCAGTCTATCACGGAGAAGCATAGTACCTTTATTTCTTCCCTTTCACTCTCCAAATTTGACACGCTGATCCATTTGGAATACTCTTTGCCCTAATTTGTGTTTGATCTTGTTTCCTTCCCTCGTACATCAGTCGAAGATCCCTCTAGCAACCTCACTGAGAAAACTACTCCCCAGGGACACCTAGATGGCTCAGTCAGTTGAGCATTTGACTCTTGGTTTTGGCTCAGGTCATGATCTCAGGGTTGTTGGACTGAGCCCCACATTGGGCTCTGTGCTCAGTGAGCTGACTGCTTGAGATTCTCTTCTCTCTCTCTCCCCTGCTCACTCTTGCTCTCTCTCAAAAATAAATAAATCAGGAAGGAAGGAAGGAAGGAAGGAAGGAAGGAAGGAAGGAAGGAAGGAAGGGAGGGAAGGGAAGGGAAGGAGAAAAGAAAAGAAAACAGAAAAAGAAAAAAACTACTCTCTACCCACTGGGCCCTAAGAGGAAAATAGCCAAGGGACTAAGATTGTGTAACCTCAGTGTTTTCCAGATTTATGCTTTTGGAATTCTTTGTTCAAATGAAATCTCTCTTGGAATCTTGATATAAATAAAACATCTTAAAAAGGTCATTGTATCAGCATTCCTTTATTTTATAAGTTCACATACATCATTTTATAACACCTATTAAAATGACATTCAGAACCAGATGTTCTGATGACATGTATCAGAAATCCAGGGTTAGAGGTGACAGCTGCAAACTTATCAACCTCAGCATTTGATCCTGCCTGATTTGGACTGTACAGAATCAACAGAATTGTGATTCAGACGGAAAATAACTTAGGGCAATACACACCTAAAAACTACCTCTGATACATCATCACACCAGACACGCTACCCTTGCACACTACATAAGCTAACATCTCTGAGAGCACATGCATACATAGCGAAGGGCCCTCTGTACAATTTTGTATGATAAATTCACAGGAGTAAATCTATATTCATAAATACTAGTGCAGAACTACATTCTTCCTAGTCTAGGACACCTTTGGGAGACACGAAACAGGCCCAGAAATGACAAAGGATTTAGACAGAGAACTGTACAGAATGAGCTCCTTGGCCGCACAAGGAAGGAACTGATCAACGTCTATCATGAGGACACGCACTGTTCTACCTTCATGCTCTGCTTGCTGCCAGCTCTCCCTTCCCGGTTGCCTAAGACTCAGGACAAATGCCCTTCTTGGAGAAGGGCCTCCTCCTCCTCAGCTGCCTCTTCCTCCTTTATCAGCTCCAGCAGCTGCAGTAAGCCAGGGGCTGGGCCACCCTGCGGCAGGGCCAGCTTCCTGCGAAGGGTTCTGCACACGGCTCCAGCTAAGATTTGGTCTAGGCGGGCCTGATTCACAACATCCTTCTCAATTACTCCTCTCTCCACCAGCTTCTGTAATAAAGGCTCCAACCTTAGCACGTAAGCAGACAATTTCTCTTCATCCTTCTGGTAAGTGGTCAGATACTTGATCTGCAATTCCCTAGGATTATCAATCACCCCAAATACCTGCTCAAGAGCCTGCAGGCATTCAGTGACGGTAATGAAGGGATTGTCTGTCTTGAGGACGCGAATAACATCAAATGCTGGGCCTCTAAGGCTCTCTAGCAATCGCCGCCTTTTCTCTATATCAGACACCCGCCATGTCTTCATCATCTCAGTAGTATGAAACAGCCAGGATTCGAATTCTTCTTCTCCTGGCTCTGGAGGGTTACTGCCCGAGAACACTCTCAGCTTTTTGTATTTCAGGTACTGCAGAACAGGCTGAAGAGCCTCCTCTAAGGCCCGGGCCAACATAGGGGCCTGCACCTCTGGGATCATGTTCTGGCCTAGGTCAGAAGGGTCGTTTCCATATGCACGGGCTCTGGTCAGCTCCCCCAGCCTTGTGCCCTCTCCCTCTAAGAATTCATTTAATCTGCTTAACAATTCATTATCCAGGCCTGGGGGCTTAAAGATCACTCTCCAGACACCCCCCTTTCCAGGTATCTCCTTAGGGACCACAGCATGAGACGTCTCCTCAGTCAGTCCCACCAAGGCCACATTCCTGTTCTCATCCCGCCGGAACATTCTCCCGAGCAGTCTGCACTCGCCCAAGGGCGCCAAACCGGCCCGCAGAGCCTCCTCGATCTCTGCCACCGTGCAGGTCGGGGGGATGCCGGCAACCAACACCGCTCTCCGAGGGTCCACATCCATCCCCCGGCACCAGTCTTCCAAGAGCCTCAGCGTCATGGTGCCCCGAACAACGGATTGACATTCGAGTCCGGCCGGGGTACGGACGCCGCCGCGAGGCACGGCGTTTCCCCGCGGCACCCCCGCGGAGCGCCGGCAACGTCCCGACCCGAGGCCTGCGAGCACAAAGCAGCTGCGTTAGCGGCAGAGGTCAGTGACGCCGGCCCCGCACCGGAGGACGACCTCCCGGCCCGCCCCACTGCGACAAGCCGCGTCTCACCCTCTCCGCGGTCTCGCGCGCCCCTCGCCGCTCTGCAGTGTCCGCGCCCCGGACCGTCGCCGGCGCCGCGGGAGGCCGGCCTCTCCAGCACTCGGCGCCACCGGGGGATGGCGGCCCGCGCCGTCGCAGCCGCGCCACTGACCGCCGCGAGGCACCGGTGGCCGGGCCGAGCGGCCCCGAAGATGCCCGGACCGCCGCCCACGTGAAGGGAAGCGCCGGGGCCCGCGCGGCCGCAACCCCAGCCCCCGTCCCCGTCCCCGCCAGAGCGGAGCCCGGGCGCGCGCTGGGAGGCGGCCCGGCGTCGCGACGGGGCGGAGGGCGCGCGCTTCCGGCCCAAGCCGGAAGTCCCGACCGTGGCTGCATCCGGGACGGCGGGCGGGCGGGCCAAACGGGACAGGAAGGTGAGATCCGGGAGCTGCCGGTCTCTGCAGGCTCGGCCGGTGGCCGCTGCCCCGCTCTGGGCTCCCGGCGCCGCGAGGCGGAGAGGCCCGGGCCCGGCGCCGCCCGCGCAGCCCTGGTCGGGGTCGCCCGGCGCTGCAGCGCGGCGGGGGGCGGGGCCGGCTGCCGGGGAGGCCCGGGGTGGGGGTGCTGGGGAGCCTCCCGGCCCGGCCCGGGTGACACCGGCTGGGACTCCGGCCGCAGCGACAGGGGCCGGGCCGCCGCGTGACTGGCCGCTGTCACGCTGTGCTTAATCACAATTAGCTTGTGCTCCAGGCTGGCGGCGCTCCCATTTCTCCCAGCCGGTGACCCCGGGGATTTCTCTTATGGTGGCTTTCTCTGAAATGCCAAAACCACCCGAATATTCAGAACTGAGTGACTCTTTAACGCTTGCCGTGGGAACAGGAAGATTTTCGGGACCACTGTAAGTGTTTAAGAGTTACTGTCTTAACGTGGGGGCTCCGACATCGGTTTGACTTGTAGAATCTAGTGTTCACGTCCAAAACAGTACTGTGAAGGCAGAAACTATTTGGACCATAATGGTGAAGTGTTCCTTAGAAAACCAGTTTAATTCCAGTTTCTCAAGGGAAGGTGTGCTGGACCTATTTAAGCCGGATACAGAGATTGATTAATTCTGTGGGGCTTACATAAAAAGCACTTTCAGTATATGCTGAAACTTTACTTTCTCTTAACTATTACATAAAGCAACAAGCTGTGCATTGTTTACATTTCTTAGGAAATGTGAATTTAATAATTTCAAACCTTAAATGCACTAATGGGGAGTCGTTGCGATGACAGCATTACTAGACCCTAACTTTTTTTTTCTTTTTTTTTTTTTAATTTGAAGGCACAGAGCATGGAGAATGATGAACTTCCGTCAGAGGATGGGATGGATTGGAGTGGGATTGTATTTGTTAGCAAGTGCAGGAGCGTTTTACTATGTTTTTGAAATCAATGAGACTTACAACAGGCTGGCCTTGGAACACATTCAGCAGCACCCAGAAGAGCCCCTTGAAGGAACCACATGGACACACTCCTTGAAAGCTCGGTTACTCTCCCTGCCTTTTTGGTTTTGGACAGTTATTTTTCTGATACCTTATTTACAGATGTTTTTGTTCCTTTATTCTTGTACAAGAGCTGACCCCAAAACGGTGGGCTACTGCATTATCCCCATATGCTTGGCAGTCATTTGCAATCGCCACCAGGCATTTGTCAAGGCTTCTAATCAGATCAGCAGACTACAACTGATTGATACGTAGAATCGGTCACCATTTTTTCCTTACAGTTACAAAACTGCCACTACCGTATGGAGCCTGGTCACAAGACTGCAGTTTCTTCACAGATCTCAGGAAGTTGTGGTGGGGCAGAGGCTTTCTAAAAAGTGTGACTAGGGGGCTATCTTTATCTGAATAATAATGAATTTTTAAGTTGAAGCCTGAGATACAGTACTACAAAATCATGTTGATGACTTCAGATTTTGGAAGTAAAATCGTGTCTGTTATTTGCATTCTTTAGAAACTTGAATAAGTACCTGAACTCCCATTTTTATTCTACTGTGCAACATAGTGATGATTCATAAATTTTTCCTTTGGGGAAAAAAATGAGTATGAACATTTCCATTGTGCTTAATGTAAAGAGGTCCAAACATGGTCATAAAGTTTAAATTTTATACAATTAACTTGGCTTGCTTTAGAATTCTTCAAACTAAAACACCAATTCAGCGTGTTGTAACTAAGCCAACTATTTCTGCTTGCTTGCTACCAGTTTGTGAGAAATTGGTATAAAATTACTGAGGTGATGGCTGTCTTGATAAGTAAAATTTGTGCTTCCTTTTGGTAATGCTGTCAGCATTATCAGCGTTATTAATGCTACTAGTTTTTAAAAGATTACTTGGGAAGAAACTAAATGTTTGAAAGTTGAGAAATCTTAACACATAGAGGATGGAAACAAGGTGTTCAGTGGAAATATTTAGTCTGGTCCCTGTCAGATGTGTGACACCCTTCTAAAATACTACCAGTTGTCATCCTTCTGATTTTCTTTCTGGCCTAAGGTCCAGTCTTCAGGTCTTCAGGCAACAGGTGATTTGCATGAAGATGTGATCTGTGTGCTTCTTCCTTTGCATTTGTACTTACTACCTCATGTCTGGTACCAATACAAAGAACTAAAACATGGAAATATCAGATTTTAGGATTTTTTTTCCTTTTTTTTTTTTTTTTCTGGGCGGGATCAAGATGTATTTTTATGTAGTTGTGTCATTAGTACCAAGGCAGTGTTTTACACTGATAGATTTAAATAATCATAATCTTTTTTGGTGCTTTTTCTTTTGGGCTCTGTTCTAAGAGGTTGACAGAATTAACTCATTTAATCCTCTCAACAACCCTAAGAAAACAGTTATCCAGATTTTACAGATAAAGCCACTGAGGTAGCGAAGTAAAGTAACTTGCTTGTTCAGGTCGCACACCTGGGAAGCAGCAGAGCGAGAGGTATGATGCCTTTATCCTAACCACCGACCTGCAGTGCTTTTCACAAATGACATGTTTCACGGTGCTGTCTGCTGGGCCCTGCCAAAGGATGGAAATGGCATTATTGAAAGTTTTTTCTCGTCTGAGCTACTGACAACCTAAAAGTGTTCTAACAACCTCAGCGTTCAAGTCTGACTTGGCTAGAATGGAAGGCTGAACATTCCACAGCAAGCTTTACTTGAAAGAGCAGGTACCTCTGTAACTCAAAAGCAGCAGGTAATCTCCAGGTAACCTTCTCCAGGTAACCGATCTCACTTTCCCTTTACTTCTTCCAGAGGTCTGGTGACTGAAATGCTACAGTTTTTGATACAATGCTCGGACTGTCCACAGTAGTTAGCAGCTTGAAATACCCGTTTCTGTGAGGGTCAGATAACCAAATCACTTGGCATCTTTTGAGTACTTAACTAGTAGTATGCATAGTGCCATCATTGTTTTCTGAGTGATTTCCATCTTTCTTCACAACAGGCTATGAGGCAGGTACGCACTGGTACTAGTGCCATTTTGCAGAAGAGGAAGCACAGGAATTAATAACTTGCCTGTGGTCACACAGCAAGGACGTGGAAAAGCCAGGATTTGAACTCAGGATGTCTGGCTTCAGATCCCCCGGCCCTATCACCTCGTTATACTGCTTTGCAGAAGAAAGGATAATTTGAGGAGAATCACTGAGCAGTTTCTGATTTGATTTGATTAGTTATGAGGCAGTGGTAGTTTGAAAATGATTGATTTAAGAAAATTATTTCAATTTTTAAAATTTCATAAATGGTTGATATAATGCAAGGTTTGTGAGTCTATCACTTGTCTTATAAAGTAGTAATTCTTATTCATTAAAGTAGACTTTATCTTTTATTATTTATTTATTTATTTGACAGAGATCACAAGTAGGCAGAGGTAGGCTGGAGGGGTGGAGGGCGGCCGTGGGGAAGCAGGCTCCCTGCTGAGCAGAGATCCTGATGCTGGGCTCGATCCCAGAACCCTGGGATCATGACCTGAGCCCAAGGCAGAGGCTTTTGATTTTTTTTTTTTTTTAAAGATTTTATTTATTTATTTGACAGAGATCACAGTAGGCAGAGAGGCAAGCAGAGAGAGAGGGGGAAGCAGGCTCCTTGCTGAGCAGAGAGCCCGATGCGGGGCTCGATCCCAGGACGCTGGGATCATGACCTGAGCGGAAGGCAGAGGCTTTAGCCCACTGAGCCACCCAGGTGCCCCTGATTTTTTTTTTTTTTTTTAAGAATTTATTTATTTTATTTGACAGAGATTACAAGTAGGCGGAGAGGCAGGCAGAGAGAGAGGAGGAAGCAGGCTCCCTGCCGAGCAGAGAGTTCGATGAGCTAGGCTCGATCCCAGGACCCTGGGATCATGACCTGAGCCGAAGCCAGAGGCTTTAACCCATTGAGCCACACAGGCGCCCTGACTTTATCTTTTATATTTCAGATTTTAGTATTTGGTGATTTAGAAAGTGCTTGATCTATCTCTATCTTTCAAGAGCAGATTGCCTTGGTAGTAGAAGTATTAAAATAGAGTGGGAGTAATTCAGTACTTCCAAATGTAATTACTAAATTTCAGATTGCAGGATTAATGTTTTTGATTATTTAGGAATTAATTACCCAAGTTGTGAGTTATTCCTGTTTTGTCTGTGGCTATTTGATAGTTCAAAGCAGGGCACCTGGGTGGCTCAGCCAGTTAAGCGCCTGCCTTCGGCTCAGGTCATGATCCCAGGGTACTGGGATTAAGTCACACATCAGGCTCCCCGCTTTTCGGGGAGCCTGCTTCTCCCTCTCCCTCTACCTGTCACTACCCCTGCTTGTGCTCACTCTCCCTCTGTGTCAAATAAATAAATAAAATCTTTTTAAAAATTTCTAATAGATCCAAGCATTCTTTGTAGAGGGAAAGGTGAAATTAATCCAGTGATTAGGTTGAGGAGGAGGTTAAGCTGATGGAGAGGAAACCTGTATCAAGTTATTGATTTCATATTTACATCAGTACAGTAAGCAGTGAGTACAGGATTAGATACATGGAAATATAGGAAGTGCTTCAGGGATTTTAGGGAAAGGACAAGCATCCCAGAATTCATAATTGAGTATCTGCTTCCAGAAATAAAAAGTTAATATCCCCTAGTTGCTTAATTCTTCCCCCTAGTTGCTTAATAAGTCACCTTATTTGCAACCACATCTGAAATGAAGTAAAACCTGTTGTGTGTTTTTCATGGAAATATGCCAGATATTTTATTGTTTTTGAATGTGCCAGGATAGAGAATAGATAATTAAATTGGAGAAACATGTAATTCTTGGAGCTTTAGTCACTATATTACTTTTCTAGTTTTAAAGATGCCACCAGTTTTTTAATTTTATTTTTTAAAAGTGGGGGGCAACGGAGAGGGAGAGAGAATCTCAAGCAGACTCCACACTGAGCCTGATGGGCCTGATCTCGCCTGAGATCATGACTTGAGCTGAAATCAAGAGTCAGACACTTAACCAACTGAGCTGTTCCTATGGCAGCTTGAGATGATCTGGGCAAGCAGCACTGGGAGCCCCATGAGGGGCCTATCAGGCCCTCCACTCCAGGGGCGGTGTCAAGTGTGGACATGATCATACAGAGTAGACTGTAGGCGATACAGAGTAGACTGTAGGCGGCTGCCTGCCAGAGGCCAAGTTCAGGAACAAGGTGTATTTTTGGCTCCAGTTCCTCCCTTCCAGATTATTCTGAACCAGATTATTATATCAGGGTTTTGCCTCCCACTCTACCAAAACTTTCCTGTTGTCAAGAGGTCACTGGTCACTTACACATCACCCAATGGTCAAGACTCACCCCTTGTCCTTGAGATATTTTCTTCAGTTGGTTTCTGGATCACTGCTGTCCAATAGAGCTTTAGTGATGATGGAACTGTTTTATATCTGTATTGTCCAAATCAGTAGCTACTAGCTGCATGAAATGAGCCCTTGAGATGTGGCTAATGTGACTGAGGAACTGAATTTTAAATTTTAATTAGTACAGCCACATGTGGCTAGCAGCTACCCGATTTTACTCCAGTTCTAGACTCCTCCCTGGTTTGCCTTCTTCCTCTTCAACTGTTCCTGTCTCCTTTGCTGGCTCCTCCCTGGGCAGATTCTCATCTCTATACTCAATCCCCTTGGTCATCCTATCCTGGTTTATGGCTTCAAGTGCCCAAATTTATATTACTACCTTGCATATCTCCTGAGCTCCACACTTGGATATCCAACTGCCTGTTTGGCATTTACTAAGATGTCTTCCCAGGCATCTGAGATTTAACCTGTCCAAAACCAAGCTCTTCATTCCTCTCCGCACCAAAATCTGCTCAAGTCCCCTCTAAGTCTATCGAACAAGTGGCAAGAGATTCTTTTAAAATGTTACTTCTCAAAACCCCTCCTATAGCTTCCCTACTGAAAATAAAACTCAAAAGTTCTTAACATGGCTTGCAAAGTCCTAAATAACTGGCTCTTGACCATTTTCTACTATTCTGTCCACCCCTCATCCCACTCTAGCCTCACCGATCTTCCTGCTGATTCTAGAATGTACCAGAAAAACCTATTTCAGGGCTTATGCACTCTGTATGTTCTGTCTGGTTGCTCAGCCCTGGCCAAGGCTCTATCACTGTCTTCAACCCTTTGCTCAGTTGTCAGCCTTATGAGGCTGCCTCTGACCAGCCTGTTTAAAATTAAGCATCTTCCTTCCCTGTTTTTCTCCACGCACTTAACATCACATGACACGTTACACATTTTGTCTAACTCCATGAGGGCAGGGATTTTGTCTCTTCACTCTTGTTTGTATACCCTGTGCCTAGAACAGTGCCTAGCACACAGTAGGTGCTCACAATTATTTATTACATGAGTAATAATTGATTTTTACTGCCATCGAATACCTCGTTCATTAGACTGCAGAGCAATCTGGTTTGCTCTCCAGAGAACATAAAGGTTAAAGTTAACATTTTCTACTAAGTGCAAAGTCCCATCTGTCACATGTTCAAGATAAGTTTAGTGGTTAAGCTTTCTCAGGTTTCAGCATGTAGTGATATAGTCTTTCTGAGGCCAAGATTTAAATGGAGTCCATTTATTTTTGCCAGCAGCTATGATGTTGGTTGTCTAGGGATGTTCCTTATTCATGCAGGAAAAAAAAAAAAAAAAACCAAAAACATAAACCACACTTACAAACAAGGTTTGAGGTGGTGAGATTAGAGTCTTGAGCAATTCTCAAGTTACAATCATGAAGATAACAGTTTTCTGAATCATCAAGTGTCATGCCGACCTCTTAGAGCTACAGCCCACCACTGGGGCACTCTGGAGTTTAAGGCAGTATCTTGGCCCCATAAATGGCTCACTTAAAATCATAATGTGTTTTGAGAAGTTAGTTCCATTTCCAGCAGAATTTGTGGCACTGGAGTAAATTTCTGTTTTTCTTTTTGCATTGGAGTTAATTTCTATTTAAAATTGTACCCCGATGGCCTTGTTGCTGCCCCAATGTGAGCTGCTACTTTTTTTTTTTTTTTTTTTTTTTTTTAAAGATTATTTATTTATTTGCCAGTGATAGAGGGAGAGAAAGCGAGCAAGCACAGGCAGACAGAGAGGCAGGCAGAGGCAGAGGGAGAAGCAGGCTCCCTGCCCAGCAAGGAGCCCGATGTGGGACTCGATCCCAGGACACTGGGATCATGACCTGAGCCGAAGGCAGCCGCTTAACCAACTGAGCCACCCAGGCGTCCCGAGCTGCTACTTTTTAAATAGAAGCTTACATTCTAGTATTCACTGTTCCCTGGGACATGTCTTTAAATAGAGCAATTCTGATCCCAAAGGTCACCTGAGAACTGGAAGAGTTAGGGCAACACTATAAAATTCATTTTATACTTTGAGAATAATGCACTGGCAAGAGGGCATCTTTTTCAAGGTTAAAACTAGGCACATCGGTTTTAGAAAAACCTCTTTTTTTTCTTTTTAAAGATTTTATTTGGCAGACAGAGATCACAAGTAGGCAGAGAGGCAGGCAGAGAGAGAGAGAGGAGGAAGCAGGCTCTCTGCTGAGCAGAGAGCCCGATGTGGGGCTCGATCCCAGGACCCTGGGATCATGACCTGAGCCGAAGGCAGAGGCCTCAACCCACTGAGCCCCCCAGGCGCCCCACCTTTTTTTTTTTTTTTTTAAACGGTGTCCTACCTCATATTAGTGCACTTTCCTTACCTCTATAGAAGTCATGTTCTGCTCCCTTTTCTGACAAAGTAGTAGTCAGAGGGGAAATGTGGATTTTTATTTTATTTATTTAAAAGATTTTATTTATTTGACAGAGAGAGAGTGAACATGTGCACAAGTGGGCACAGCAGCAGTCAGAGGGACAGGGAGAAGCAGGCTCCCCACTGAGCAGGGAGCCTGATGCAGGGCTGGATCTATCCTGGGATCACGACCTGAGCCAAAGACAGATGCTCAACCAACTGAGCCACCCAGATGTTCCTGGATTTTTTTTAATTTTCTTTTTTTAAGATTCTTTTTTTTTTTTTTTAAAGATTTTATTTATTTATTTGACAGAGAGAAATCACAAGTAGATGGAGAGGCAGGCAGAGAGAGAGAGAGGGAAGCAGGCTCTCCGCCGAGCAGAGAGCCTGATGCGGGACCCGATCCCAGGACCCTGAGATCATGACCTGAGCCGAAGGCAGCGGCTTAAACCACTGAGCCACTCAGGCGCCCTGTTTTTTAAGATTCTTAAAAGATTTTTTCAAAAAGAATTCTAAAGATTTTTAAAAGATTATTTATTTGAAAGAGAGAGAGTGTGTGCATGCACAGGTGGAGGGGGCCAAGGGAGAGGGAGAATCTTAAGCAGACTCTGCACTGAGCGTGAAGCCCAACACAGGGCTCATCCCATGACCCTGAGTTCATGACCTGACCCAAATCAAGAGTCAGCTGTTCGACTGAGCCACCCAGGTGCCCTGATTTTTTATTCTTTCCTTCTTTTGAGAGGGACAGGAAGAGAGAGATTCTTTTTTTTTTTTTTTAAAGATTTTACTTATTTGACAGAGATCACAAGTAGGCAGAGAGGCAGGCAGGGGGAAAGCAGGCTCCCTGGTGAGCAAAGAGCCCCATGCAGGGCTCGATCCCAGGATCCTGGGATCACGACTTGAGGCAAAGGCAGAGGCCTTAACCCACTGAGCCACCCAAATGCCCCCAAGAGAGATTCGTAAGCAGGCTTCATGCCCAGCCCAGAGCCTGACTTGGAACTCAATCTCATGACCCTGAGATCATGACCTGAGCCAGAATCAAGAGTCAGACACTTAACTGACTGAGCCTCCCAGGCATCCCTTTGTTTTGGTTTTTAAGTCTAGATTAGTTAATTTTATTTTCATTTCCTTTTTTTTTTTTTAAGATTTTATTTATTTATTTGACAGAGATCACAAGTAGGCAGAGAGGCAGGCAGAGAGAGAGGGGGAAGCAGGCTCCCTGCTGAGCAGAGAGCCCAATGTGGGGCTCGATCCCAGGACCCTGGGTTCATGACCTGAGCTGAAGGCAGAGGCTTCAACCCACTGAGCCACCCAGGTACCCTAGATTAGTTAATTTTTGCCCTGAATTACTTACATGACAAATGTATTAAACTGTTAATATGGCTGGTCTACCCTTACTAAATTTAAAGTATAATTTTTTCAAATTAAAAATTGAGGTGCCTGGCTGGCTCAGTCAGTAGAACATGTGACGCTGGATCTTTGGGCATAGAGCTTACTTAAAAAAACAAAATCGGGGTGCCTGGGTGGCTCGGTGGGTTAAGCTCTGCCTTCAGCTCAGGTCATGCGTGGTCTCAGGGTTTGGGGATCAAGCCCCGCATGGGGCTCTCTGCTCAGCAGGGAGCCTGCTTCTCCTCTCTCTCTGCCTGCCTCTCTGCCTACTTGTGATCTCTGTCAAATAAACAAATAAAATCTTTTAAAAATAAAAAATAAAATAAAAAAATTAAAAGATCATTTGACAGTTTCAATAACTTTTGAAGAACAGTAACTTTTTCTGTATTTGTGTAGAAAAATACAAAATATGTTTCTTTAAAATGCAAAGAGAAGCTTTGCGCAGTGGCAGTATCATAGCCAATGAGGTTTATCTGTGGCGTGATTATTGCTAATTAAAATGCAAAGAGAACAAGAGTGTACAGTGAAAAGTCTCTCTGTTATTCCCAACCCAACCCCCTCTGCTCAGCAGATTTCTGGTTATCCTTTTTTTTTAAGATTTTATTTATTTATTTTACAGAGATTACAAGTAGTCAGAGAGGCAGGCAGAGAGAGAGAGAGGGGGAAGCAGGCTCACTGCTGAGCAGAGAGCCTGATGTGGGGCTCAATCCCAGGACCCTGAGATCATGACCTGAGCCAAAGGCAGAGGCTTAACCACTGAGCCACCCATACCCCTGGCTAACCTTTTAGATACCCAATGTGTATCTAGCCAATATCCTCCATGAGTAGCATTCTACACGCTGTTTTCATTTACTAGTTTTCATTTACCAGCACATCCTAGAGATTGCTCTTTAATACACAGAGCTACACTTTGGTCTTTTTAAATGGTCATGCAAAATTATTATATTAATATTCTATTTTTATTTAATTGACTAGCGTCTTGAGAATGGACATTTAGGTTCTGTTTTTATTTAACCAGAGTCTGCAAGTGGGCATTTAGGTTCTTTACAGTCTTATTACTAAGGATGAAGCTACAATGAATAGTGCTGTAAATAGATCTGTGCACGTGTGTGCTATTATCACTGGATACATTTCTATAAATGAAATTGTTCAGTCAAAGAACAATATCTCTAACATTTTGACAGAAGTGCCCACTTGGCTTTCAAAGAGCTTGTATCAAATCACACTCTCACCATCAGGATTGTATACCCCTCACATCCTTTCCAGTTCAGTATTGCATCAAAACTTTTTTTTTTTTTATAGATTTTATTTATTTATTTGACAGAGAGAGATCACAAGTAGGCAGAGAGGCAGGCAGAGAGAGAGGAGGAAGCAGGCTCCTTGCTGAGCAGAGAGCCCGATGCGGGACTCGATCCCAGGACCCCGAGATCATGACCTGAGCCGAAGGCAGCGGCTTAACCCACTGAGCCACCCAGTGCCCCTGCATCAAAACTTTTGATCTTTTAGTCTGAAAAGTAAAAAATGGTATTACATTGTGGCTTTGATTTTATTTGAAATAGCACCTTTTTTCAATTAAAAGCCATGTGGATTTCTTATGTTCCTGCCATTCCCTTCCTTTGCCCACTTCTCTGGTCCCTCTGATTGGTACATATGAGATCTATAAAAGGCAGTAATTCTTATTTGTGCTGAAAATACAAAATACCTTTTCCCTCTTTGTCCTTTTCTAGCTGCCTTTTTTTTTTTTTCTTCCCTATTTGGTATTGCTTTGGTTACATAAATGGGCTTAAGTGGAAGGCTGATGTTCCAAGTGAAACAATACTTTAAAGATATGAAGGGGTACCTGGGTGGCTCAGCAGGTTAGAGCCTCTGCCTTCGGCTCAGGTCATGATCCCAGGGTCCTGGGATTGAGTCCTGCATTGGGCTCTCTGCTCAGTGGGGAGACTGCTTCCCCATGCCCCTGCCTGTCTCTCTGCCTACTTGTGATCTCTGTCAAATAAATAAATAAAATCTTAAAAAAAAAGATATTGAAATATTAAAAGGTATCTAAATTCAGTTTCCTTAATAGCATGTACCTTCTAAGCTATAGACTTCAGTATGTGTAACTGGGAAAGTACTTTGGTAATCTTTTTTTTTTTGTAATTTTTTAAAAAGTTTTTTTTCTTTTTTTAGATTTTATTTATTTGACAGGGAGAGACACAGGGAGAGAGGGAACACAAGCATGGGGAGTGGGAGAGGGAGAAGCAGGCCTCCTGCAGAGCAGAGAGCCTGATGCAGGGCTTGATCTCAGAACCCTGGGATCATGACCCAAGCCGAAGGCAGATGCTTAACGACTGAGCCACCCAGGCGCCCCAAGGTTTTTCATTTTAAATTTTATTTGTTTGACAGAGAGAGACACAGTGAGAGAGGGAACACAAGCAGGAGAGTGAGAGAGGGAGAGGTAGGCTTCCCTCCGAGCAGGGAGCCTGATGCCAGGCTTGATTCCACGACCCTGGAATCATGAACTGAGCCGAAGACAGACGCTTAATGACTGAGCCACCCAGGTGCCTGACAAACACCTATTCTAAGATTCAATTCATTTCAGAAATAAATCATATAATATATAAGGTTACTTTTTTTTTTTTAAGATTTTATTTATTTATTTGCCAGAGATCACAAGCAGGCGGGGTGGGGGCGGTTGCGGGGAGCAGGCTCCCTGCCAAGCAGAGAGCCAGATGTGGGCCTCCATCCCAAGACCCTGGGATCATGACCTGAGCTGAAGGCAGAGGGCTTAACCCACTGAGCCACCCAGGCACCCCTGTAAGGTTACTTCTAAGATTCTGTAACTATTTGTATTTCCTTATATGCATGCTACTTGATTTCTTTGCATTTTAGCTACATAAATGAATCAGGAAACATGCACATTAAATACAAAATGTCTTCGTCCCACCGACAAGCACAAAGGAACACACACACACATTTTAGGAATACATATGTATTTTAAAGGATTCAATCGTACTTCAGTAAGCAAAATCAAAGCATGGATACAGGATGAGAAATACCTTATGTTATAGTCAATACAGATTGTTTAAGTTAAAGACTTACATCTGTGTTTATGTACATAACATGTTACAGCATAAAATCACACCCAACTTAGCTCTCTTCAGGTACAAGTTAAATATATATTTGTTGAATGATATCATCTCTGGAGGTCTGAATATTGGGTGTGAGTGGGGATTCTAGGTTTCCTTGGGTCTCTCTCAAGAGCTCATCTCACTCCTTCAGTACTTCTTTTCCCATTTTCCTTCTTCTTACACAGAACTACCGTTCTTAAATTTAATATCCAATTTTCACCATTTGCTCGTATCACATGGTTCTTTCAAATGTTATTGTCCAAGAACTGACATGTATTTTTTATAACAAGCAGAAGCCAAAAGATGTAGACATCACACAATTTCATTCAATGGTTGTTTAAAAAGCAGAAAACAATAAAAATTCAGTTGCCAACTTAGAAGAGGATTTTATACATCATTAAGTGTTCTATTTTATTTCCATGGTCTGAAATTTACTTCTCATTCAAGAAAGCAGATTCATTTCTAAACATTTATTGTATCTTTCTTTGCTGGAAACAGAAGAAACTTTTTTTCTTTGACAAAGTTGTCCTAGGGGAATAAAACAAATGCTTTTCCAAATTAGAGCTCAAGTCTTTCCTAAATGTCACTGTGTGGTAATTCAGATATAGTAGCAGCCTTTAAAATTTCATAAAAGCTACTGTTAAGATGGTGGTTTGGGCCGTTTTGCAGATGGTCCATCTGAGTTAGTTCTGTTATCAGTGTTATTTTCATCTTCTGCATCATCTTCATCATCACCTTTTAAAATAAATATTTGTTGTATGACAATATGTTTGGTGGTTCAAAGAAAGAGACTGCTAAAATGGTTGACAATGATATTTCAACCTTAAGGCTTAATAAAATCATGCATATAACAGATTAAAGTATGTATGGTTAAAAAGATTTCAAGAATTTTGGTGTTTGAAATATTTCTTATCACTTTTTTGGGGAGATAAAATTCATAGACCATAAAATTCACTTTAAGGTATATGAATTGTATCTCCAAAAAAAGTGATGATAGATTTAAAATTTTAAGGTGTACAATTTCTTGATTTGTTGTATATTCCCTAGGTTGACCAACTGTCACCACTATTTAATTCTAGAACATTTTCATCATCCCAGAAAGAAATCTCACACCCATTAACAACCACTTTCCATTCCCGTTAGCCATTGGCCACCTCTAATCCACTTTCTACTTCCATAGATTTCTCTATTCTGGACATTTCATATAAATGGAATTATAAAATATGTGGCCTTTTTGTCTGCCTCTCTTCACTCAACATATTTTTAAAGTTCATTCACACTGTAGTGTTTATTGGTACTTCCTTTTTATTGTTGAACAGTACTCCACTGATGGATACACCACATTTTGTTTATCCACATCAGGTGATGGACTTCTGTGCTGTTTCCAATTTCTAGTTATTATAAAACAGTGCTGCTACGAACATTCATGAATATGCTTTCATGTGAATGTATGTTTCCAGTTCTCTTTGTGCAGAACTAGGAATGGAATGAGTGGAATTTCTGGGTCATATAACTTTATGTTTAACTATTTGAGGAACTGCCGAACTGTTTTCCAAAGAAGGTATAACATTTCATATTTCCACCAGCAATGTATAAGGCCTCCAATTTCTTCACAACCTAGCCAGCACTTGTTATTGTTCTTTCTGATTACAGCCATCCTAGTAAGCATGATGGGTTTTTTATTGTGGTCTTCGTTAGCATTTTTCTGATGGCCAGTGACGCTGAACATCTTTTCATGAGCTTACTGACCATTTGTATATTTCATCTGGAGAAATGTCTATTCAGATCCTTTGCATATTTGATAACTGGATTATTTGTAACCCAATTTCACTACTTAGTACTTTTTAGAGTTCTAACACTTTTCTTTAGTAATTGTTAATAATTTTTAAATTTTGGACATTTGTTGAGATAGAATTCCTATAACACAAAAATGCACCATTTCAATTTCTATTACTTTTAACAAAGGAAATTCAAACCTAAGCTTTATGGGGTCTTCATTTAATATACAAAAACATGTTCTCCAATACAAAGACACTACAGACCTGCCATTAATGGAATAGGTGGCGGCTATTTTTCCAGTATTTTAAGAAATGGCTCTAGCTATAATCCAATGACAACACTTTCAACAGATTAGAGAAGTACTTCTGGAGCCAAGAAACGGGACTTCACTTTTAAGGTAGGTGGCAACACCCAATTAACGTATTCATGGCACCAATCTATTGTCTGCACTCAGTCTAATGGTCTGAGTTCACATTATCTGTAACTGTCAAGATGGAAAAAAAAAAAAAAAAAAGTACAGTACAGTTTAAGCCCCTCTTCAGAGGTGTTAAGTCCTGATTCAAGAATTTAATTCTTGGGTTCTTCAGCTCAGGGCAGAAAATGTACCTTACCTTTTTTTGTATTCACCTGAATTTCACATTTCTCCTTTCAAACTGTGCCTTCTAAAATGGGATAGGGGAAAGAAGTCCCTGGGAGTTAGAGCTCCTTAAACTGACGTCTTCATAACCGATTCTGCTATAGATGGCAGTCTCCCTAACATGTTTGTAATTTCAACCCGGGGAATGCTCATTTTCATCCTTCAACCCCCAACCCTAAAGTCATGCCCCTTTTCTGAAGCCTTCCTGGGTCCTCTGAGCGTGCAGTATTTACTGAGGGCCCTGGGGTCATACTTCTAGTCTGTAGTAAGTGTTTGCTTGTCTAACCCCACCAGCCTCAGAGTTCCACAAGGCCAGGAACTGAGCGGCATTCACCTCATTCATTCTTTTCCAAGAGCACAGCCCAGCGCCTGGCAGGGTACGAGGCACTCAGCATGGGTCCCCCCGCCACCTCCCCGCTTTGGCATAAATGGAAAGAGTCGCGAAAACGCTTAAGTAGAAGCAGCCCAGATAACACGATAACAATTTTTAGTTGGATTCTTCTTCCCTCGAGGCTTTCTCCAAGTCCGCCACTCTCCCCGGGCTCTCCTGCCCCGCCCTTCTGTCGCTCCAGCACCTTCTCAGGGCTCACCGTCCATGGCCTCTTCTGGAGCCGCCGCCTCCTGGTCTGGCGCTGCCTGCTGTACCAGGGGGCCGAAGAGCTCGATCACCAGCTCTCTCATCTGGGCCACACCAGATAGCAGGCCCTGGAAAGGGTCCGCGTCGTCCGGCGTCTCACAGGGCACCCGCAGCAGCTGCGGCTGCCCATCCAGCCCGACGTACTCGCCCGACAACTCCATGACGACCGCTGAGCTTCAACAGCGAGAGCCTGGGAAGTACCATCCGGAAGCGGAAGTCAGCACGCGGCAGGCGCGGGCGGGCGCAGGCGGGCCAAGGGAGAGGCGTGACTTCCGTTTGTCGGGAGTCGCTCCTCCTCCTTCCTTCTCTTCCCTTCTTTGGGATTGGCTCTTAGCATTGGGCTCCGCCTCCTCCGGCCACGCCTCCCGCAGCCGCTTTTCCCGCCTCCGCCGGGCCGAGCGGCGGTCCCGCTGACAGTTGAGGATGGCCGGGGCGGAGGGGTCCGCTGGGCGGCAGTCGGAGCTGGAGCCCGTGGTATCGTTGGTCGACGTTCTAGAGGAGGACGAGGAGCTGGAGAACGAGGCGTGCGCCGTACTGGGCGGCAGCGACTCCGAGAAGTGCTCCTACTCGCAGGTGGGCGCGCGGCCCGGGCCTCGCCTCCCCCGGGCTCCCGCCGAACCTCCTGTTCCCGACCCGCCTTGCCCTATTCCCGCCGTTCGTCGTAGGCTTCCCCGTCCCAGGCCCAGCTGCCCTTAAACCTCAGCCTCGTGGGTCCTCCTTCTTAGCCTGTAGCCAGCAGGGCCCCCCTCCTCCCTCGGTCTTCCTTCGTCCGGTCCCTCTGGACTCTGCTGGCTCCGGCCGTGGGGCCCCTGCTCTTTCCTTCCTCTCCCGTCTCTCCTCCGTGCCTCGGCTGCGTTTCAGAAACCGTCTCCGTGACCTCTCAGATCCCGGCATCTTTGTCCTTACTTTTCGCGTCCTAAGAGTGTTTTTTAGGAAGCGAATGGGGAGAGTCAAAGCAGAGTTAAAGGAGAGAGCTCTGGATTTGAAAAAGCTCCCCTGGGCTGGGTTCCTTGACAGCTAATCCTCTACAATTTAGCTTGACAAGCGCGAGCTCGTAGTAGTTTTTTTGGCCAGACGAAGCAAGTACAGTGTCTATTTGCATCCCGCCCCCCGCCCCCCACGGAAGCCGACCGGAACCGCGACAGCAGGTGGCACTGGCGAAAGAGGGGAGGAAAGGAGAGGATTTGCTTGAAGGGTAAATTTGGGATTTGGAAGACGTTATGAATCAGGATTTGAGGGGGTGCGTTGTGACTCGTCCTGTGTTTCTAGGTACAAAAATGGAACAAGGTGGGTAGAAGGAATCTAGTCGGGATGAGAATTGGTAGGAAGAAGGAGGTTACCCAGACTCTGGGGGATGCGTGGAAATTGGGGGACGAGGCGAGAGACTTGGGGCCGTTATGTGGTGCGGACTGAGCTCATAATACCACTTGTCATCGTGGACCGGTTGAGTTTACCCTGCTCAGTGGTTAGATTGTTGAATTAACCTGGTATCTACAGATAGTCCCAGATGTTGGCTGCTATTTTAAAACCTTTGGTCACCACTAAAACAACTTTTTCTCTTAAAAAAAAAAAAAATGTGTGTAAGCCTTTCTAGAAATGTAGTTAGCTTTATAAAACAGACTTCCTAAAAATTTTCTTTTTACTATAGTAAAGTATGCGGAAAATCACACGAGTCGTGTCTATGGGTTGGGGGAAAAGGTGAACATATGTATGTACCTACTAACCCCTGCCCCCCAGATCAAGAAATAGAACATTAAGGGCATCCTAGAAGCTTCTGTCTCCCTCCTTTCTAGAGAGTAACCACTGTCAAGATTTCGACGAGTATTGCCTGTTTTTCCTCCCAGCTTTTAATTTTGAAAGAATTTAAGTCTGTAGGTATGTTGAAAGAATAATATTACGAACTCCTGTGTATCTCTTACATGTATTCATTTTTTGTCACGTATGTTTTGTCTCTCTTTTCTATATAATACACTTTTTCCCCCGAATTATTTGAAAATAAGTTGCAGACACAATGACACTCTAAATATTTCTGCATGCACCTCCTAAAGTCAAAGGGTTCTTTTAATGCATTGATTTTCTCTTTGGCAGAATCACAAGTGTTTTCCAAAATTATAAGTGTGATACTGCTTACATAAACCTGTGCATATTCTCCTATATTTTCATGTGTTAAAATGTTGTGCAGACAAGCTTTTTCTTATTTTCATCTGGCTGGGAATTTAAAACTATCATTTTAAGAAAAATTTGTATGAAAATGAACACCAATATAGGACATATATAATGATTTGAAACATGCAACGGTGTTTTGGTACTTTCTTGTGTAATTATTATCTCTTTCCATTTTGGGGCTGTCTTTTAGGGCTCAGTAAAGAGACAAGCACTATATGCCTGTAGTACGTGCACCCCAGAGGGAGAAGAACCAGCAGGAATTTGCCTGGCTTGCAGTTACGAATGTCATGGAAGTCATAAACTATTTGAGCTATACACAAAAAGGTAAAGACAGTTAGACATTGGTGCTGAATGCTTTTTAAGTGTTTGAATTCTTTCCCACCTATACTGTTTTACTTGTTTTTCCATTTAAAGTAGTTGTGCACTGGTCAAATTTAATGTAATTTAATGTAATTAAATTGGAGAGAACAGTTTTTCCAGAGGGCCTTTTAAAGTATAATTACGGTAAAAACTCAAACTGTCCTCCTCCTCCTGCCATTGTTTTACTTGTCTGTTT
This sequence comes from Mustela lutreola, assembly GCF_030435805.1. Classification (NCBI taxonomy): domain Eukaryota; kingdom Metazoa; phylum Chordata; class Mammalia; order Carnivora; family Mustelidae; genus Mustela; species Mustela lutreola. The sequence continues at coordinate 142,359,679 of NC_081296.1, forward strand.
GTGTATGTGTGATATAAATATTTGTCTCTGTGCATGTTTATTTTATTGTTATATGCTTGGAGAAATTTTAAATTGGATACATGAACAACAACCAAGATCACTTTTTGGGCTGTGGTATTAATTTAAAGAGTAACTCCTTAGATTTAAAAGAAAAATTAAAAGCTGTTTTTCCTCATTTTTTCCAGAAACTTTCGTTGTGATTGTGGGAACAGCAAGTTTAAAAATTTGGAATGCAAATTATTTCCTGTAAGTAAGCACTGTAACTAAAAATGCACTGAAAATAGCTGAGACTGATATTTGCGAAAGTGGATTAAAACTATGCATTTTCCAAAAAGGAAGTTCTTTTTTTTTTTTTTTTAAGATTTTATTTATTTATTTGACAGATAGTGATCACAAGTAGGCAGAGAGGCAGGCAGAGAGAGAGAGAGGAGGAAGAAGGCTCCCTGCCAAGCAGAGAGCCTGATGTGGGACTCAATGCCAGGACCCTGAGATCATGACCTGAGCTGAAGGCAGAGGCTTTAACCCACTGAGTCACGCAGGCACCCCCCAAAAGGAAGTTCTTATGCTTATTCTTTGCAAATAGGCAAATCAGTATTAGACTGTATTCCATTTTTTATGGTGTTGGAAAACTAACCTGTTTAGAGCCTATACTACAGACTGTAATTAATATGAAATATTTTGGTGGGAATGTTCTTTAAAGTAACTCAGGTTTGATTATATTGGTTGTGCTCATGGTTTAAGGCTTTTAAAACAAAGGGTATGACTTTAAAAACAAAAAACTGCTCGTATTGAATGTGAGCTAGATGCACACAGGAGTTTTTCACTGCTTTTTTGCTAATTATACGGTAACGTTTACTGAAGTAACAAAACCTAAGTAGAAAGGAAGGGATTTTACACTGTCTAGTCATAATTACTATTCCGTTATAATTACTATTTCCCTCCTTTCGAGGTTATTTTTAGACAATTTCCTTGCCTGCTTTTTTACCTTCCAGTAACCTGGGAGCTTTGGCAATCACAGCTGGGCATTAAGAAATACTTCGAAATTCTAGGCCAGTGTTCATTTACATGGGTCGATCATTAATATTTATAATTAACTTTGACCAACATTTATAATTAAATTTGACATATTTGGTTTCCTCCAATTACTGCAAAGAGAGTACAAAAAATTAATTTTATTTATACTCTGTGTCTTGGAAAAAGTACCCTTTTAATAGGAGTGAATTCTTTTTCTTGGTACTTTGAAAGTTAAAGACCAACTTTTGGGGAGGAAGTTATTTAATGTAGAAGTTGATTGAATGCATGGACTTCATGCAATAGGAAATTTATGATATTTATGATATTATATTCATGTTATTTATCATGCCTTACTATATTACACTGATGATATATAATAAATATAATGTATTATATGTCGTATATATGATCATTTGTATGGCATTTATGATAATTTATACTTTCATGATACCTGAAATTATAGTCAAAATTAGACCATATTTTATATTGAAATTAATCTCTTTCAGGACAAAGCAAAGATAAATCCCGGCAATAAATACAATGACAACTTTTTTGGATTGTACTGCATTTGTAAGAGACCTTATCCTGATCCTGAGGATGAGGTAAGAGAATTAGAGGTTACTTGGAGGTTAATTCCTCTAGCCTTCACTCCTCGGCCTGTTGTCCAGTGTGGATCTCCGTAGCTGTTAAGAGGGGATTTGGGGATTATGAGAGGATTCTAGGTTTATCCTTTCCTAGGAATCTGGGCTGGAGCTGTAACTGGTACCAATCAGATCTCGACTATTCTCACTCTACACCATGAGAGTGAAATATTGGACAGGACTTTCTCAAGGCCAGCGCTTTCTTCCTTCCTCTCTCTCGTTGCTTGCCTGCTCTGCTCCCCCAAACATTGTCCAAAAAATGATCTTCAACTTCTTGCCTCCCTGAAAGAAAAGAAATGGGGTATACAGACTGAATCCTCTTAAAGATTTCAATATATACAAAATTTTAATATTTTTTTAATTAATTTTATTTTTAAAAGATTTTATTTATTCATTTGACAGAGAGATCACAAGTAGGCAGAGCAGCAGACAGAGAGAGAGGGGGAGGCAGGCTCCCTGCCGAGCAGAGAGCCCAATGCGGGGCTCGATCCCAGGACCCTGAGATCAAGACCTGAGCTGAAGGCAGAGGCTTAACCCATTGAGTCACCCAGGCGCCCAAAACGTTTAAAATTTATTTAAAAATATTCACAGAATTTAAAGAATTTTTCTTCTTCCTCACTCCATCTTCTTACTTCCTAGATATAACCTTTTTGGGGGATATGTTTTTAGACCTCTTTCTCTGCCCATGTAAGTGGGTGTGTGTTTCAATGTGTAGTTTCCTTTTAACAAAAGTGAAAATTCAGTACATTCACTTGTGTAGCTTTTCTCACTTACCAGTATATCACAGGCCTCTTTCCACATGACACCGCACAAATCCACCTTGCTCCCAGGTCACTTCATAACGTGACCTGCTGTAAGTTAGTGACCTGGGTGTCCTGTCGCAGACTGCTGCTGTGTGATTTCTGGGCATTGTAAAGAAAGCTGCGGTGAACATCCTTATACAGTAATATGACTGAGTGTATTCCTGCGAGCATTAATGGATACCTAGAGGGAGAACCAGTGAGAGACATAGGATACTTATATTTCCTGCAAAAAGAGTTCAGTCGCAAATAGTAGATGGTAGTGTGTTTTCCCTATACTCTTGTTAGGCCTACGTATTCGCAGTCTTTTTACATTTTGCCATGTTGATGGGTGAAGAGCAATATCTCTCTCTCTCTTTTTTTTTTTTTTTTTAAGATTTTATTTATTTATTTGACAGAGAGAGAGAGATCAGGCAGAGAGAAAGGAGGAAGCAGGCTCTCTGCTGAGCAGAAAGCCCGATGTGGGGCTCGATTCCAGGACGCTGAGACCATGATCTGAGCCGAAGGCAGAGGGTTAACCCACTGAGCCACCCAAGCACCCCATTATCTTTTAAAGATTTCCTTTCCCTGATCATGCGTGAGATTATGCATCATACATGAGCTTATTAAATATTTGTAATAACCTATCTGAATTGTCTGTTCATAGTCTTGGCCCATATTTTGACTGGCTTTTGTTTGTGTATTTACTGATTTGAAGAAGTGCTTTTATGTTTAGAGAAATTAGCCTTTTGCCCTCTTGCTTTCTAGTTGTCTTGGAACTGTAATTATTGAACCAAATTATGTAGGGGAACAAGTTGAAGATATCTTTGAGTTAACAAAGATAAAACCTTAAAACTGGGGCGCCTGGGTGGCTCAGTTGTTGGGTGGCTGCCTTCGGCTCAGGTCATGGTCTCAGGGTTCTGGGATTGAGTCCCACATTGGGCTCCCTGCTCAGTGGGAAGCCTGCTTCTCCCTCTCCCACTCCTCCTGCTTGTTCCCACTCTTGCTATGTCTCTCTCTGTCAAATAAATAAATCTTTAAAAAAAAAAATCCTTAGGGGCGCCTGGGTGGCTCAGTGGGTTAAAGCCTCTGCCTTTGACTCAGGTCATGCTCCCAGGGTCCTGGGATCAAGCCCCGCATCGGGCTCTCTGCTTGGCGGGGAGCTGCTTCCACCTCTCTCTCTGCCTGCCTCTCTGCCTACTTGTGCTCTCTGTCTGTCAAATAAATAAATAAAATATTTTATTTTTTTATTTTTTTATTTTTTTATTTTTTTTAAAGATTTTATTTATTTATCTGACAGAGAGAGATCACAAGTAGGCAGAGAGGCAGGCAGAGAGAGAGAGGAGGAAACAGGCTCCCTGCTGAGCAGAGAGCCCGATGTGGGACTCGATCCCAGGACCCTGAGATCATGACCTGAGCCGAAGGCAGCGGCTTAACCCACTGAGCCACCCAGGCGCCCATAAATAAAATATTAAAAAAAAAATCCTTAAAACTGGATATTTTAAGTTACGAGGTAAAGTGTTATGACACTGTTAAAAGACAGAAATAAGATGTTGAATAAATTGAACAAGGCAGAAAAAAGAATTATATATATATATATATATATATATATATACACACACATACACACATATAGTGTGTGTGTGTGTGTATAGGTCTATGTATGGGCATGTATAAAGGTACATACACTTTTTCCCCTTTAAGAAGTTATAGTAGGGAAAAGACAGAACAACATTGGGGTATTAATCAGTAGACATGAAAGCCTGGGAATGAAAGGAAAACCACTCCAAAAAGAGTCTGTGCCCTTTGGTATATTGTTTTCCTAGGGCCAGAATTTAATTGCTTAATTATTTAACTAATTCAAGTTAGGGAAATTGTTGCTATCCATATTATCAAAAGACTGGTTATGATATTTACTTTCCAGTTTAAGTAAAATGATGGGGTTGAAGAATGTGGGGTTGCCACATTCTGCATTGGTCAAGTCGTCTTACCTCCCTGGGCATTGGTTTATGGATAAAATGAAAAGATGCCAAGTAACCAAAGTGAATTTTTTTTTTTTTTAAAGATTTTATTTATTTATTTGACAGAGAGAGATCACAAGTAGGCAGAGAGAGAGAGAGGAGAAAGCAGGCTCCCTGCTGAGCAGAGAGCCCGATGTGGGACTCGATCCCAGGACCCTGAGATCATGACCTGAGCCGAAGGCAGCGGCTTAACCCACTGAGCCACCCAGGCACCCCCAAAGTGAATTTTTTTTAAAAGATTTTATTTATTTATTTGACAGACAGAGATCATAAGTAGGCAGAGAGAGGAAGGAAAGCAGGCTCCCTGCGGAGCGGAGAGCCCAATACTGGGCTCCATCCTAGGACCCAGGGATCATGGCCTGAGTCGAAGGCAGAGGCTTAACCCACTGAGCCACCCAGGCGCCCCCCGCCCAAGTGAATTTTTGATGGTTGCTTCCAAAGTGCTCACCTCAGTGTGCTCCTTCTGCAAAGCAGTTCCTGGAGAGTGAGCTTCTCTGGCCCCATGACCCGCTCCTTCTCCCTGTCCCCTTGACTGTTGGCACATGGAGAGCAGTCTCACAGAATCGCCAGAGAATCATTTAGTATCTGCTTCTACTGTTTGCCAGATTGACTTCTGTGTCCCAGAATTCACTGTACTCATTAACATGCGAACTGCTTTCCACGTTAGATTCCGGATGAGATGATCCAGTGTGTGGTCTGCGAAGACTGGTTCCACGGGAGGGTAAGGAAAGCTTTGACCTTTTAAAGCCCTCGTCTTCACAAAAAGAGAAAAGAGCCTTTCTTTTTGAATGGCGTTATCTTTTACCTTATGATTACTCTTCTAAAAATAAACTATGAAGATAGGATCGGTGCTGTATTGTGGTATTTGTTCATTACATAACGAGGATTTGGGGCAGCTTGGAGACCACAAGCAAAATCCTCGGTTTCCCGTATTCACAGCATCTCGGTGCCGTTCCCCCCGAGAGCGGAGACTTCCAGGAGATGGTGTGCCAGGCTTGTATGAAGCGCTGCTCCTTCCTGTGGGCTTACGCTGCGCAGCTGGCGGGTACGTGTCTCTGTGGTATCGGGGTGCCCCAAACCCGGGCTCGTGGCATTTCTGTGTTCAATCCAGAATTTTTAGCAACTGTTTTGTTTTTTTTTCTAAATTTAAATTCAATTCATTAACTTACAGTGTATTATTAGTTTCAGAGGTAGAGGTCAGGGATTCATCAGCCTTATATAACACCCAGTGCTCATTCCATTCTGTGTCCTCTTTCATGCCCGTCACCCAGTTTCCCATCCCCCACCCCCTCCCCTCCAGCAACCCTCAGGCTGTTTCCTATGGTCAAGGGTCTTTTAGCAACTGTTTTTAAGTTGGAGGAGACCAGAATCCGGGAAAATGGAAGAGGAAGTTTTTGAATGGGACTTTGAAAAATAAATAGAACCAAAATAAATTGTTCTTAAATGGAAGACATGCTATTGGTTGGGAGGTGTGGGGTGTAATTCGCTACCCAGTGCTTATATTATATTGTATTATGTATATACTATAGAAATTGGCCTGAAACAGCTAATCAACAATGAATGGTCTTGAGGCATTAGGTATTTTATTTTACTGATAATGCAAATGTATTAATTAATTTATTTTTAGAGTGGCAGTTACTCATAGTGTTTGCTGCTCTGACCTCATAATGTCTTATCCTTCTCACCTTTAGGGAACATTTTACCATATGAACCACAAACAGCATAGCCATACCTAAAATCTAACCCTACTCTTTTGATTTGTCTCAAAGTTCTTTTTTTTTTTTTTTAAGATTTTATTTATTCATTTATCAGAGAAAGAGAGAGAGAGAGTAAAAGCAGGGGGCAGTGGCAGGCAGAGGGAGAAGCAGGCTCCCTGCTGAGCAAGGAGCCTGATGTAGGGCTCCGTTCCAGGACCCTGGGATCACGACCTGAGCCGGAGGCAGAGGCTTTAACCCGCTGAGCCACCCAGGCACTCCAGTGACTGACGTTTTAATTTTTAATTTTTGTTTATTTTTAAAGGTTTATTTATTTATTTGCGAGAGAGAAACCAAGATTTCAACAGACATAGCAAGAGAGCATGAGCAGGAGGAGAGGGAGAAGCAGGCTTCCTGCCGAGCAGGGAGCCCAGTGTGGGGCTCAGTCCAGGACCTTCGGATCATGACCTGAGCCGAAGGCAGACACCTAACCAGTAAACCACCCAGGTGTCCCAAAGATGTATTTATTTAACTAATCTCTGCACTCAGTGTGGGGCTTGAACTCATGACCATAAGATCGATTGCATGTTCTTCTGACTGAGCCGGTTAGGTGCCCTGTGATTGACTTTTTTTTTTTTTAAGATTTTATTTGTCAGAGAAAGAGAGAGAGCACAAGCAGGGAGAGTGGCAGGAAGAGAGAGAAGCAGGCTTCCCGCTGAGTAAGAAGCTCCCCGATGTGGGACTCAGTCCCAGGACCCTGGGATCATGACCTGAGCCAAAGTCAGACTGAGCCATCCAGCGTCCTGTGACTGACATTTTTAAATGAACCGTTCAATTACTTGAACTCTGGATTAGGTAGACATAACCTAAAAAAGAGTTGATGATTCCTTTCTCTTTATTCCAGAGAATAAAGTTGACTCTCTTTTTCCAGATTCTGAAATTTTTTATGATCAGACTAAGTGATTTCACTGTTTAATAATAATATGGATATGTGTGTGTGTTTCTTTGCACTGAACCCGCAGTCACCAAAGTGTCCACAGAGGATGACGGGTTGGTGCTGAATGTTGATGGAACAGGTGATCAGGAAGTCATCAAACCCGAAAATGGAGATCATCAAGATAGTAGCCTCAGAGAGGATGTTCCAGAACATGGAAAGGATGCAGTCCAGGAAGTCAAAGCAGAGCAGACTAATGAACCATGTGCCAGCTCTAGTTCTGAATCTGATCTTCAGGTAACATAGGAAGTCTGAGACATAAAAGAAATAAAGCGGAAGCATTAATTCTGGAAGCTCCGTAGGATTTCATGCCTAAAGAAATTCCTCTCTATAGCCTAAGCTCTGGAAACTGTGATAGTGTAAAAAACACATTTCAGAATTTCATTTCATTTCAGACAGGGTTTAAGAATCAGCATCTCAACTCAGAATCACAGTCTGGCTGCAGACTTCAAGAGCTTAATGCTAAGCGCTTTGTAAAGAAGGACACTGCCACCTATTGGCCCGTCAACTGGCGCAGCAAGTTATGTACCTGCAAAGACTGCATGGTGAGTTCGGGGTCACCGTTATGTTACCGTGTTTGTTATGGACCGATGCCACAAATAGGGCCATCTGGAAAATATATTTATGAAACTGTTGCTAGGACTGTAGAGAACTCTGAAATATTTTATATTAAACAAATGTATGTAATGCTACTTGTTGTCTGACTGCTTGTGGGAGAAATTAGGAATTATGTAGGACTTTTTATTCACTTATCTTCATTTCAGTAGAAAATAGAAGTTCTTCTCTTTTTTATATCGTAGAATTTGCTTGGAAATAAAAATATCCATGAAAGTTACGTTAAGTCCGTCGTTTTTAAATAAAGACCCCACAACACCTACTGGGAAGTTGGGAGATTCCTGAGAGAGATTTGGGCAGGAAGAATAAATCACTCAAGCATTTCTGTACTAAAGGCTCAGGTTTTCTGGCAGTTAACCTGAAAACATTAAATACATTTGTAGTGATTCTCCTGAAGTTGACTTTCTGAGAATAACATACAGTTCTAATGGGAAACTGGTTTTATTTTTTGAAGAAAATGTATGGCGAGCTAGATGTCCTGTTCCTGACAGATGAATATGACACAGTTCTGGCTTATGAAAACAAGGGCAAGGTCGACCAGGCAGCTGACAGGAGGGACCCTTTAATGGACACCCTTAACAGCATGGACAGAGTCCAGCAAGTGGAACTCATTTGTGGTAAATGCTGTTTGAACAAAAATTCACAAAGCTCATTAAGGTTTCCTTAACTCTTAAAATATGTTTAGTGAGCACTTAATTGTTGTTTTCACCTAATACAAACAAGGTTTGAAATTGGAATTATAAAGTAGCCTTCAATTACACTTGCCTGATTGTAGCGTTGCTGGGTATGCAGTGGTTGTTACCACTGTCAGAATTACGTGCTAGAAGCGATAGGTGCTTGAGAACCCTTAACGTGTGCTTTTTTGATTCATGGTAGATGTATGAGTAAGGAATAATAGAAAATCAGTATCTTTCTCCATCCACTGAAATGGTTTGCATTGAACATTACCCGTCCTCCAGGAAGCCACCAGAGGGGGAAATATCCCAGCCCTTGCTGGCAGACCTTTACAGATGGTCCCCCAGTGTGCCCAGCTGATCTTGGTCATTTCCATCCTGGTGTCTGCTCGGGTACCACCCCTTCAGAGGCAGTCATCATTTCTGTCTTTCGTTTTTAACTGTTTGATGAATTTCCTTTGCCTCTGGTAGACTAAAAGCTTTTCAAGGATGGAGGCTGCATCTGAAAGATTTCTGTGGCCCTTGGGGGGGGCCTCATACATAACAGAAACTATTAAGTGAGTGAATAAGTCTTAAAACGTAAAGTTTGACAAGCCCAAGATTATTTCAACTACTAGGATTCCAGAGATATAGGAAGCCATTTATTTATTTGTTTATTTATATTTTTTAAAAGATTTTATTTATTTATTTGACAGACATTACAAGTAGACAGAGGGGCAGGCAGAGAGAGAGAAAGGGAAGCAGGCTCCCTGCTGAGCAGAGAGCCCAGTGTGGGGCTCGATCCCAGGATCCTGGGATCATGACCTGAGCCAAAGGCAGAGGCTTAACCCCCTGAGCCATCCAGGTACCCCATAGGAAGCCCTTTAAAAAATTCTTAGCTGACAGGGTGTCTGGTGACTCAGTTGTTCAGTGTCTGCCTTTTAGCTCAGGTCATGATCTCAGGGTCCTGGGATCAAGCCCCACATCGGACTCCCTGCTTGGCGGAAAGCCTGCTTCTCCCTCTTCCACTCCTGCTGGTTGTGTCCTCTCTCTCTCTCTGTGTGTGTGTCTCTCTCTGTGAAGTAAATAAAATCTTTAAAAAAAAAAAATCTTAGCTGGGGCACCTGGGTGGCTCAGTGGGTTAAGAGTCTCCCCTTGGCCCAGGTCATGATCCTGGAGTTCCAGAATCGAGCCCTGCATCCCGCTCCCTGCTCAGCGGGGGAGTCTGCTTCTCCCTCTGCCCCTCACCCTGCTTGTATTCTCTTTCTCTCTCAAAATAAATAAGTAATCTTTTAAAAATTTAAAAAATAACTTAATCTTTTTGGTCCTGAGGTTTTTGTTTTTGTTGTTGTTGTTGTTGGTTGGTTTGTTTTTTAAAGAAGTAGGGTCCTTGATATCAAAATGAAAAAACTCAGGAGAAATTTATTTCTTATTTATTTATTTATTTACTTATTTATTTAGAGAGAGAACATGAGCAAGAGGGGCAGAGGGAGAGAGAATCTCAAGCGGACTCTGAGCTGAGCTCAGAGCCCAATGTGGGGCTCGATCGCATGACCCAGAGATCACGACTTGAGCCGAAACCAAGAGTCAGAAGCTCAACCAACTGTGCACCCAGGCGGCCCATAGGAGCAAGTTTCAATGCACGTTTCACTTAGAGAAAAATTTAAACTATTAACATTCTCAAATTTTAGTGAGAAAGAAGTACTTTGTTTCTAAAAGCACATGATGTGTCTCATGTTTACTACCTCTTTTGTTGTTTTGATTTAGAATACAATGACTTGAAGACCGAACTTAAAGACTATCTCAAGAGATTTGCTGATGAAGGCACGGTATGTGAGTTAAAGAACTTTAATCATGGCCCTGTATGTTCTGAATAAACTGTTTATTTTCTTGGAGGAAGAAATGACCATGTATGTCAAACTGGAAACTTGGGAGGTGAATGCAGGCAGAGCTAAGGGAAATCAGTGAGAGGTGGGGAAAGCAGGGCCTGGCCATGGTGGGAGTCCTCCTAGCCCTGGGCTGTTGGGAATTAGGAGCGGAGCGGCCGTACAGGGTCTGGAGAGAGTTTGTGTGGCCAGAGAAGGCCAGGACATGAGCCATCCTGATTCTGCCCATCCTGACCTTCAAGCAGAGATCCTTGGAGGAGGAAGGAAAAATGACCAGGCAAGGAAAAATTAATGCCAGACCCCTCTTCTTGGATTTTTTGATTTTATAGTTTAGAATAAAAGACCTTCACAATTGGGGCGAAAACATTTTTCTTGCTCATGAGAGAGTCTGTATGCTTTTAAGGGTGACACTGATTCTAAAATGTGGGATCCTCAAAACAGTCTTGCAGGTGAATGTACAAGGACTTCCTAGCTTTTTACTATTCATACATTTGTGACAGAATGTTCTTCTGAAATACTTTTCTGGCCTCCACAGGCAGATAGAAACAAAATTTAACTTTTCTTTTGTCCTTTCGGACGGTTTGCTCTGCTGTGCGCAGACACAGAAATCAAGTCAGGTGTGTCTGTCGGCTGCCGGGGAAGTGTGCTGACACTTGGTCCCTTGGAAGGAGTCTTTGCTGGCCTCCTTGAAGCCACTTTCTCGTCGCTCATAAATGTGGCAAGAGCTTGGAGCTGCCTGCAGATCTGGACAGGGTCCCAGTGCTGCCTTTCTCCATAATGAGTTGTAAAGTCAGAAATTAAGAGTTTTCTATTTAGTAGGCGTCTTATTTTTTAGAGAATGTTGCTCATTCTCAGCTTCCCGCTTCTTGGCAGTACTTGAACTGCAGTCATTCCTGTTCCTCTAGTTCTCTCGCTAGACCTAAGAATGTTCACGGGACGCCTGGGTGCCTCGGTCAGTTAAGCATCTGACTTGATCTTGGTGCAGGTCTTAATGTCGGTGTCATGAGTTCAGCCCCCACTTTGGGCTCCATGTTGGGCTCCATGCTGGGCGAGGAGCCTGCTTAAAAAAATAAAAACAAAAACGAAGAATGTTCACAGGTGTAACTTTCAACCTTGGCACTGTTTTTTTACTGAAGTGTAGTTAGCAATTTTATATTGGTTTCAGGTGTCTTAACCTCTGCAGTATTCGTGGGCATTTCAGGTCTTTTATATGTGTCAGAGCATGTGTGTTTTTTTGTTTTTTGTTTTTAAAGATTTATTTATTTGACAGAGATCACAAGTAGGCAGAGAGGCAGGCAGAGAGAGAGGAGGAAGCAGGCTCCCCATGGAGCAGCGAGCCTGATGTGGGCCTCGATCCCAGGACCCTGGGATCATGACCTGAGCCGCAGGCAGAGGCTTTAACCCACTGAGCCACCCAGGTGCCCCAGCATGTGTGTTCTTGACTCTTTTCTTGTACCTTCTGCTTTATGCAGTTTGTGGTCACAAGGCCCTTTATTGATTTTACTACACACGCTTGAAATCACATAAAAGAAAGGACAAGCAATTTTATTCAAGGTTTTCTTCTGTGTCTTCAGTATATGGATCTTTGTCATCACTAGAGCTGCTTTTTATGAGTCTATGATAATTTTTTTTTGTATCTGATGTGATGATTTAAGAGGACAATATATTTTTTAATTGTTTGTTCCATGACATGGGTAACTAGACCTTTACAAAAACAAATAAGAACCTTAAGCTGCAGTAAGGTTCCTCTGCTTTGGCTGTATTTGTCCTGATAAGTTGTAGATGTTCTCAGATGAGGGACTGCCTTTTATTTTATGTTTGTGTTTGACTATAAAAGAAAGAATCCTTAGAAACTACAAAATGTCTGAGACAAATCGGTGAAATGATTTATGATTGATCCCCAGTATTTATTCTTCAACATTTCTTTTTTTTTTTTTAAAGATTTTATTTATTTATTTGAGAGAGAGACCGTGAAAGAGAACATGAGCGAGGAGAAGGTCAGAGGGAGAAGCAGACTCCCCGTGGAGCTGGGAGCGTGATGCAGGACTCGATCCCGGGACTCCGGGATCATGACCTGAGCCGAAGGCAGTTGTCCAACCAACTGAGCCACCCAGGCGTCCCTATTCTTCAACATTTCTACTCTGCATGTTGGCTGTGACCATTTGAGGGTCTAGAAGCTTAAAATTGCGCACTCTAATTTTCATGCTTTTAAGTCACCTCTCCCAACCTTATTGAAGGAAAATTGCTTTTCTTTTATTGCCTTTCGGTATTTAGTGTTGGTGATCCGGTGTAGGGACAGTTTCTTCAAACTGGAATTTCCAAGTGTCCTGTATGTTAGCATTTTATAATTGTGAAGTTCCAAGCCATTTAGCACATAGAGTAGAGCTTTGAACTTCAGCATCTCGAGTGGGTCGGCCACCTGGAGCCTGCATCTGTTAGGGGCTCTGATTCTTTGCTGGGTGACCAGCTGTCTCAGCCTTGGTGCTTGTGAAGCTGGCATATCAGTTACTGGTCTGTGTTGTTCTTCCACTTAGAGGATTAATAAATATCTTATCTTACCCCAAGGAAGGCATCAAGTTGGCATGGCTGTCTGTGGATGTTTGCAGCGCCTACCTTGGGGAGTAAGGGGGAGAGTCTCACTTCATGTGCAAATATTTGTCCATTTTCTTACCTTTTCCCCTCTCTGCCGCATGCTCACCTGCATCCCCCGGCTTGCTTTTTCTCTTTCTCTCCCTCTTCCTGCCTCACCTTCATTCTTTCATAGTAGTAAGAATATGTTACCTGGGGTGCCTGGGTGACTCAGTGGGTGAAGCCTCTGCTTTCCCTCAGGTCATGATCCCAGAATCCTGGGATTGAGTCCTGCATCAGACTCTGCTCAGCACCACCCCCACTCTGCCTACTTGTGATCTCTCTCTGTCAAGTAATAAATAAAATCTAAAAAAAAAAAAAAAACTAAACTAAACTAAATTCCCAAACCTATCTGTTTTGATGGGCTTCGGGTGGCAGTTAGGTCAGAGCAGCTGGAGGTCAGAGCAGCTGGCTAGACATTCTTGGGGTGAATAAGGACTCCTTCAAGGTGGTCCCACTTTCCTTTTCATCCATATTGTTCCTTTGCCTTATTTTCTTATTTCTAATATTTTATTTTGCTAATATCATAAACACCTTTGTATGATGCTCTAATAATCCTTTTTCCAGTGAAATGGAAGACGAATTTCTCACTGCATGAAATGGATAGCCTATTTCCTAAGATAGTGCTTCTTTATTTTTGGTCAATTACTCTTTTTTTTTTTTTTTTTTTTTTTTTTTTTAAAGGTTTTTATTTATTTATTTGACAGAGAGAAATCACAAGTAGATGGAGAGGCAGGTAGAGAGAGAAGCAGGCTCCTTGCTGAGCAGAGAGCCCGATGCGGGACTCGATCCTAGGACCCTAAGATCATGACCTGAGCCGAAGGCAGCAGCTTAACCCACTGAGCCACCCAGGCGTCCCGGTCAATTACTCTTTTGATGTAGCAAACATTTCTGACTTTGGACTCATGGAGAGGGCAGAGTTTTTTCCAGTAAAGAAGAAAATACAAATCTCAAAGCAAAACAGACTTTGTTTTCTTTGGGTACTCACACGGAGCTCCAAGGACATTCCCAAGAAACTGAGAGAAGGCGGTGGTCTTGGGAGACCTCCGGGGTGCTCAGTTGTGTGCTGACTCTGCCAGTTTCTTTTCAACTAATGGGTTTTTTTTAAGATTTTATTTATTAGAGAGAGAGGGAACACGAGCAGGGGGAGGGACAGAGGGAGAGGCCAAGGCAGGCTCCCCTCTGAGCAGGGAACCCAGTGCGGGGGCTCGATCCCAGGACTCTGGGATCATGACCTGAGCCAAAGGCAGATGCTTAACAACTGAGCCACCCAGGCACCGGCAGCTACAGTTTATTAAGAACTTGGGACACCTGGGTAGCTCAGTGGGTTAAAGCCTCTGCTTTCGGCTCAGGTTGTAATCTCAGGGTCTTGGGATCGCGCCCACGTTGGGCTCTCTGCTGAGCAGGGAGCCTGCTTCCCTGCTTCCCCCTCTTTCTCTGACTGCTTCTCTGCCTACTAAATAAAATCTTTAAAAAAAAAAAAAAAAGAACTTACTCTGTGCCGGGCTGTGTTTCACAGGCATTGAACCTGATCTGCTCCTCGAGTGGCACTGTGAGATAGGTGCAGCTTTTCTCTCATTCCGTGTGATGAACCCAGGGTAGGGACTTGTCCTGCTCTTCTTCTTAGCTGTGTGACCTTGACCAGGCCCATGCCTCTGAGATGGGGCCCGTGGAATCAATTCCACATTAAAAGCATTCTTAGCAGCAGGATCTTTCGCCTGTGAATATTGTGATTGGTTACTGCCCTTACAGAATGCACAGCCCCTTCCTAAGCTGTGTTTTTCCTCAACAGGTGGTCAAGAGGGAAGACATCCAGCAGTTCTTCGAAGAATTCCAGTCCAAGAAGAGGAGACGAGTGGACGGCATGCAGTATTACTGTAGCTAGAGCGGAGGCCGCCACGGAGGCCGCTTAATGGTGCCCGGAATAAAAGAGGCGTATCTCACACCTGGTCCTGTCCCGGCCTTGCGCTCTCTTCCCTCCCTAACCACAGTAGCCACAGCGTGGGTGCCGATCGCCTGGCCGGCCCCCTCCGCCCCTGCCCAGCGCAGCTCGGCGCGCAAACCGCTGGACCACCGAGTAACCCCCAGGTTATTTGCTTCTGAGTTTTAAGAAGTTTGATTTGGTTTTGAGAGAGTAAACTGGTTTCTTTGCTAATGATATTTTCTTTAACTCCTGAACGTATCTCCCCTGCCGCAAAGCTGTTGTCTCCAGGGACCTGCTCTGCAGGGCACAGCAGGAGCCTTCTTCCTGTCTGCCAGAACCCCGCTAGGTCCCTCACCCCTCTGATTGTGGTGCCTTGGGTCAGCGCTTCCTCAGGCCTGGTCTCCTTTCCCACATCCGTGCTTGCTCCGGTGTGCTCACCGCAAAGAGGCGTCTTGAAACTTGCTCACCCGGGCCCAACCTTCAGTGGGGCTGAGGGCCGATGGTTTTCTGGGCTGGATGTTGTCGCAGGCAGGGAGGTTGGCTGAGGTCAGGATCGAGGAAGCCAACCTTTGTTACGATTTTTACTAATAAATTTCAAGTGAAAATTTCATTCATAGTTCTCTTGGCACTAGAATATTAGCATTTCCATACTGTAGTGCTCACAGGGCTTCCTGGAGAAAACTCGCCAGTGTACTACTAGTCCCTTTTCTGCTGCCTAGAAAACAGACCGGGTACTACCCTGTGAAATCTTGGTGGTTTACAGAGTCCTCTGGATTTCTTTATATTATCAGGGATATTCATAAGCGTATAGTAAAAACGGACCTATTTTGATATTGTTCTGTTATGGAAATGTTCTTAGAACCCCAGTAAATTATTATTTTTTCCCTTAAAATCTGTGTTGAAGAAAAAAGATACTGGTTTAGCTTCCTTGTAGTGAGCAGGGCAGTGAGTGTCCTGTTTCGGAAGAGGCGGACGGTGTGTGAGAGATTCCCAACTAGGCCCTAGGCTGCACGAATGATGAGCTTTATGTAAATAAAAGTTAACGTCCATAGCTGGTTCTCTAATGACCATGAGATCTTCTTTTGAAGAACCTTCTGGATGGTTGTATAAAACCCCATATTTGAGGGGAAGTCCTTTTGGTTGGTATGAAAGTGCTTTATGGCCCTGAGTCCATGTGGAAAACACCTTTGATAAACTCCCTCGGGAGTGACGTGGTCTCTGCTGACAAGAGATGACACACTCTAAGGTATGTGACTTTAAGCCTCAGAGGCTTCGGGGCCACAAGGGAGCATTGATTTCCTTCTGTGTGTCCAGCCATGGCCAATACCAGGCCCTGGATGAGATGAACTCGGCCTAGAGAACATCGGGGCCTCAAAGCAACGGTCCAACCCCTGGTTTTCTGCATCAAGACTCCTAATTCCAGATCCCCATGAGGAGTGGTGTGTGGAGCTCGGGGAGCCTGTGGCCACAGGACATGCTTGTGTGCCCTGCACTGGTCTTGTAGAGAGGCTAGGTTGCCAGGTTTGGGGCATCTGAGATGGCGGACAGCTGGGGACCCTCATCTGAGTCTGAGGACTTGCACCTGTTCCATGCAGGCTCGCGCCTGGATGCTGCAATGGCCCGCAGGGTCTCCGCCTCCGGGCGTCGGCTTGTTGGCCACGAGGTTCCTGGCCACCCAGGACCGCCACGGAGGCCACATGTTCCCAGCCGGCACAAAGTACACTCCTCCCGGGGCTGAAGGGCTCCTCCAGAAAGGTACTGACCCTTCTTTTACATTAACCAGAAAACCTCTTTTTTTAAACCTATGTTCACAACTAGTTTTCATACTGACCGCGATGGACTGTCTCTTCTTGTGGAGACGAATTTTGGCCAACGTGTGGCAGTTGACATAAATGCATGTTTTATGCAAGACAAGAATATGGTATTGCTTTTAAGGAACTCTGGCATCGTATGTGCGTTTTTTGTAGAATTGTTAACTGGACTTACAATGACATACTTCAATCAGGTTTCTGTAAAATTTAAATAAAACCGGTTCAACAAAATAATGGCGTTATAGGTGGTTCTTAGTCCTATTTAAATGTGCACAGCGCTGCCCTCCCCTGCGGTTATAAGGGATATGAACGGAGTGTGAATCTAGCAGCCCTTCCTGCCCTGGCTGGTGTCCTGCTCAAGTGGAGGGACTGGGAAATTTCTTTCCTGCTCTTCTAGGAGATGTGGCCTGAGCTGAGGTCTGGCAGCAGGGGCCCCCGCTGGCTTTAGAACCCCTCCTATGAGGGGTGTCCCTGATTCCTGTTGGGGCCTCAATGAGTGGGGGGGACGAAGGAAAGGGCTTGGGTTGTGACCGCAGGCTTGGGTTGTGACCGCAGGCAGTGTGTTCAGGGACTGCTCCGTGTGGAAGGAGAGAGGCCAGGAGCCCATAGTCATATGTTGAGGTCTGCCCGTGCTGTAGCTCTCATTTCAAGGTAAACATGAAAACAAACCCAAAAGCCAATGCAGAAGCCCATCTTTGGCCTCATGCCAGCTCTTGCCACCGTGGGAATTATCCAGACTTGTCATCAGCCTGGTGAGCTGAGCTCAGGTGAATGAAATGCTGTCCATGGCCCCGAAGCTGCTCATGGGTCTGCAAACTCAGGGTTACATAATCCGAAGTGCCCAGAAAGCGGCAGCTCCCCCAGCTCCTGGACGAAAGGACCCTACTGGGGCGGGAGGAAATTGACAGCAATCCAAGGACAGAAGGACCTTGGCGGTGACCTATTTCTGCTCCCCAGTGAAGAAGAGTGTGGTCCCGGGAACGTGGGAAGTACGAGGAGCCAACCCAGTTCCCAGAGGCCAGTGAGGGCGTCTCCCATTTAGGTCGCCTTGAAGTGGCTGCTGGAGGCAAGGCTTGGCCTGAGGAGGCACGTAGCACTTGGCACTGGGTCAAAGCCTGATGTACCCTTCTTGCCCCGCCGAACCACTGGGCGTCAGATCGTGTGTGTCCCCTGCTTATAATCACAGGATCCCTCCGTCGGAAGGGACCTGAGAAATCACCCAGCCTCCCCTTCTGTCAGGACAGGAGCTCCTCCCCCACGGCTGGTTCTCGCAGGCGCCCCGTGCCGATCTTG
Source organism: Mustela lutreola (assembly GCF_030435805.1). Lineage (NCBI taxonomy): Eukaryota > Metazoa > Chordata > Mammalia > Carnivora > Mustelidae > Mustela > Mustela lutreola. The sequence continues at coordinate 142,377,632 of NC_081296.1, forward strand.
ACCACTGGGTTCCCCCGTCTCCGTGCTGCTGGGGGCAGTGCCCCAACTTTCAGTTCGCTCTCTGCCCTGCCCCTTCGCTGCCACGTGATTTGAGGGGCACTAACCCCACCGCTCCCAGCTGCTGGCCTTATCTTGTGAATCCTGGAAGGGTCCGCCTTTGGAGGGGTCAACACCATGGAAGGCAAAGAGAAGAGAAAGATTCAGTGATCCAGACATGGAGCCACGGGATTAAGCCTTGCCCGAAGCTTGCACAACTAATAGACTTTTCTGCAGCAGAGAACACTTAGGTGGTTCCCTTGGAGGGACAGAATGCTCCCTGCCCCACATGGCACTCAACCCCCTTCTCCCAGTCCTTGATATATTTTCCCGAACAAAGAGGCTAGCTGTTGCTTCTCGTCTTTTCCATTGGCCTCCCATCCCCATCTTCGGTCTTCTCCCAGGGATTCCTCCAGCTGGAATGAGAGAGATTGTTCGTGGTGCTCTCGGGCACCTGGCCGAACAGCCCTGCCCTGATGCCCCCACCTGAAGACTCCCACCTGGGCTTCTCCTCAGCCATCTTTCCTCCTGTGTGGGGCTTGTGGCTCACGAGACACTGTTTCCCCCACTCGCATCTCAGCCTCCTGGCTTCCCTCTCTTGCCTCTGCCTTAGGCCTGAAGGCTCCTCAATGCAGCTCACCTGCAGCCAGATTGAAAAGTTGTGTCCCTGTGTTTGGGTTCTCTGGAGAAACAGAACCAATGGCACATAGACACACATCCTGTATGGAGATACACACGGGCATACATATGACTTCTGTTACCCCGTGTACCATAGGCATTGTCCCCCACAGGAACAGAGGCTGAGCAGTCCTGCGATCTGCTGTCGGCTGCAGCCCCCGGAAAGCTGATGATGCAGTTCCAGTCCACGCCCGAACACCCGAGAAGGAGGGGAGCCCGTGACGTAACCAGCCACCAAGACCCCGATGGACTCGCCCAGTTCAGGAGAAGATCCGTGCTCCAGCTGGGACGGCTGGGCGGAGAGTCCTCTTCCTTCCTCTGCCTTTTTGCTCTCTTCAGAAGCTCAGCAGGTGGGACAGTGCCTGGACTCCACCCCCACCCCCCACCCCCGTTTCTCCAGAGAACCCTAACACAGGGACACAACTTTTCAATCTGCGGAGGGCCACCTGCCAGACTGGTCCCTCCAATTCTCGTGCTAACCGCCTCAGGAAGCGGCCTCACACCCGGAGAGCACGGAGGCCAGGCGCCTGGACGCCCCATGGCCAAGTTGACACAAAATCAACCATCCTAACAACCAACCCTCTAGCTGCTCTCACTCTACCCCACGTCCTTTTGTGGAGCAAGGGAGGCCTCTGGGGTCTGCAGGGTCCTGGGAGCTCGTACCCTGCGATGAGCAGTGGCCTGAGCTCTGCCTTCTGTCCCGTTCTCTCTGGCCCCAGGGCACAACACTTCCCACTGTGGGAGGCCCGCTGGGGGCCCCTGGTGGGGGTGGGCAAGTCATGTCCAGTGTGTGGGGAAGGGTTCTCTCGGCTCCCCCAGGAAAGCACTCCCCCCCAAGTCCACCATTTTGTCTCCAGCTCTGGGCCTGGAGCTATTAGTAAAATGGCAGCAACTGGGAAAATAGGGAGCTACTTTGGAATGACAGATGCGCCTTCTCCACTGGTTTAGTTACAAAAACTGTGGAGTCACAAGTCACTCATTTCATCCTCTAGGTTGGGGGGGCCCCTTTCCTTGGCGACCTCTCAGTGGCAGAAAGGGAGACCCGAGATGCTCTTCACAATTTCATGTTGTCCTGGCCTTAGCTGGGGACAGCAGTCATCTAGTTGGGAATTTATTTGTTTCGGCTCTACCTCCTCACTAAACCATAAATCCTGTGAGTCAGGAACTGTCTTCCCAGCTCATTAATAAAATGCTGGAGCCTGACCCAACGCCTGGCCCGGGGCAGGAGCTCCATCGTGCCACAGGCAGACGGGGTGTGCTGGCTAGTGTCTAGTAGCACTGAGCACGGCCGTGAGCTGGAAGCTTCTGTGAACGTGATCGCACTTCACTCTCACGGTGACCCTGAGAATATGAGTGTGTCCCCCACTGTTCTGAGATGTAGGAACTGAGGCTCTGAGATGCAGATGGTCCATGGCTGGCCCAGGTGACTCGGGATCAAAGGCAGCCTCATGGTTGGTGAGGAAACAAGGTAGAGGAGCAGAGACAAGCCCAAGGTCACTCAGCGGGAGCGAGAGAGGACCCTGGGCCCCTTTCTATGGATTTGATTCAGTGGTTTGTGTGTGTGTGTGTGTTTGTTTGTTTGTTTGTTTTTAAGATTCTATTCACTTATTTCAGAGAGAGAGCACAAGTGGGGGGACAGGGAGAGGGACAAGCAGATTCTCCGCTGAGCAGGGATCCCAGTGTGGGGCTCGATCCCCGGCTCCTGGGATCATGACCTAAGCTGAAGGCAGACGCTTCACTGACTGAGCCACGCAGGTGCCCCTGGTGAGTTTTATTAATAGCGGAAGCTGAGTCCATGACATTATCAGGGTGAAAGCACTTTGAACATGAAAATGGGGCAGGCGCCTGGGTGGCCCAGTCAGCTGGATGTTCGACTCCTGATTTCAGCTCGGGTCATGATCTCGGGGTGGTGAGATCGAGCCCCACGTTGGGCTCAGTGCAGAGTCTGTATGAGATTCCCTCCCTCTGCCCCCCACCCCCGGCCCCCAAGTGCTTCACCACTTTGTCCCCAGCTCTGGACCCGGCATGCGGGGGAGCCCAGTGAGTGTTTCTAAGTGAGCACCACACAGAGCAACGCGGCACCTACCCGGCCCTCCCTTCTCCGTGGGCGGCACTTTTTGTTACCTCGAGCCCTTGGAACTTTGCAGCCCACAGCTGCACAGAATCTAGGGGACCGTGTTTCCACAGCGGGGCACTCTGCCCCCTGAGTGTGTCCGCACTGATGAGCGGTCCTGGGGCTCCTGGTGGGGGAGGGGAAGGGACCCCTGGGAGGCAGCGCGGAAGTGCATGTCGACACCGCCAGCCTAGTCCTCGGGGGGGCCCAGAGGTGGCTGCAGCTTGTGGGGTGTAGGATTGGGGACACGGGATCAGTCTAAGCCCAGGGTGTCCGCCCTCAGAGACTCAGGAGTCCTGGTGGGAGATTGTGGGCATCAGGCCTCCATGTCACCCTGTGGCCAGGGCTTTGGAGCGGGCCAGAGTGTGGGAGGGACCAAGAGTTCTGAGGGGTCACAGGGTAGGTTTGGGGGGAACAGGGAGGAGCTGTGTTGGGTGGGTGTCAGAGAGGAGGTAGGCCCGAGGTCCAGGGGTCAAGGTGGGGGCGGGGGGTCACCCTGGGAGTCATCAGCCTGCTTAGCCACGGAAGCCATGGTTTTGAGTGAGCTCTTGCCCTGGAGGGATGTGAAGAGAGAGGAGACAGGATGCCAGGGAACGCCAAGGTTGAAAGAGCCAAGAACCAGGAAGCCAAGAGGCCGCCAGGGCGGTGGGAGGGGGTCCTGGAGCCATGGCACAGAAGCTAGGTGTGTCGTGGGGTCAAAGTGGCCAAGCCACATAGGATGAAAAGTGTCTGTTGAGATCCAGACAAGCTCTAAGCCAACTGAGGAAAGAGACAAAGAGGTAAGTAGGGGGATTTGTGCCTCACCCTAACCCCCTCGTTCCTCATAAAGCTGACTTGGGTAATGTGGCTTTTTCTGGGGGGTCATGGGCTCCTAACCCTGAACTCCAGGAGTGGCCAGACTTAGCTGCTGGCAGGGAGCCAGCTGCAGGACAAACAAGCCGGGCTCCTTCCTGCGGCTCGGCTTTCCTCACAGGTGGAGGACGTTCGAGTTTCTGCCCTCTTCGGGTAGCGGGTTCCCGAGAAACAGGAAGGAGAGGAGAGGCCGGCCGTAGGCAGAGTCCCGCCTGCCCGCTCCCAAACACCAGCTCCCAACAGTGGAGAGTGCTCCCAAGCGTCCTCCACGTGGGGGAAACGAGGTGGGCAGTGCCCGCCTTCCTTCATCACCATGAAGGTGGCTGGGGGCCAAGCGTGGTGGCCGAGGCCGGGGGCCGTGGCCGGAAAGGTGGGGAGCAGAAGCACAGGGCGGAGGCGGGCTGGAGCCGGAGGACACTGGCCTGGGAGACGGCGCCGAAAGGTCAGAGACACGAAGGCAAAAGGTCGGAGACACGAAGGCACTAAGTGCGGTGTGAGGAGGTGATGCCCAGGGAGGGTGAGGGGATCCCTGACCAAGTGAGCGCTGCTGGGAGACAGGATAGGGTAGACTCTGGAGCCAAGGGGGCGGGAGGGCCAGGTCACCTCCTGGCACCAGAGGGGTACAGGATGTGTGGGGGGGTGTTGGTCTAAGACCAAAGCTGAGGGAGTGTCCATCTGAAGGCATCAGGCCCACCAGGCCAAGGAGTCAGCAGGAAGCTGGAGGGTGGCCCGTCAGGAAGGTGGGGGAAGGGAAGGTAGGGCGCTGGCCCTGGGGACAGCAGGCAAGGGCTGACTCACAGGGCTGGGCCAGCCGAGGCTGAGCCTGGGGACCAAGGGTACCGTGGCTGTGTGATTGTCTTCAGTTGTCCCCCAAGGCTGGGTCCAGCCGCAGGACATGGACATACCCATTGCTTATGGCTCGGGCTGTCAAGGTGCGCCAGGGGAGGAGGTGGACGCCTGGGGGAGGTTGGGCTGTCCAGGAGTGGAGAGGAAGGAGGTCAGAGGCCAGAGTTCCAGAAGGCACTGGAGGGGCAGCCGGAGGACCTGGACAGGGGAGAGGGCGGCCTGAGAGCAGGAAGTGAGGTGGGGATTTCAAAGGTGAGCCCTTTTGGGGACAAGGGGAAGGAGTGTCGTGGTCCAGGTGGCTGAAATGGCAGAGCAGGCAGCTGGAGACGGCGACGACACGGATGCGGCGGACAGCAGCGAGGCTGAACCAAGGCCTCAGGGCCCGCGGTGATGGGTGTCAGGGTGGGAGTGGGACAGGCAGATGGCGGGAGGGGCTACTGGGGGAGGCCGCCACACACCACGCGTCCTGACCCTCCGTCCATGGAAAGTGCTAGAAGGAGCCCATTCTTGGCAGCAGGCTGCAGGGAATCAGGAGAGCTGGGACCCTGCTGAGGTGGAAGAGGGGGAGGAAGATGCTGGGGGTGGGGGGAGGCCGTGGGACACCACAGGCAGGCTGCCCAGCGGCTGGGGTCAGGGATTCCATGGGACCCGAAGGCCTGGATGGCAGAAGGTCCTGAGGGCTGTGCAAGGTCTCAGCAGGGCAGGAAGCCAGGTCTGGGCAGCCCCGGGGTGGTGGGAAATGGGGGCACTCTGGCGTCTCAGGGGTTTGGGTTCATCTGTTGGAATATGCAGAAATGGGAAGAACAACTACTTTTAGTTCAAACACAGAGGGTGGCTGAATCCAAGAGAAGATTCTGGATGCGGAGGATATTTGTGTAGCTGAATAGTTTAAGGGCGAGGGTTTCAGCAGGAGCTGCCCACGGTAGCCCTTGCTCTGAGAATGGGAACAAGAAGGCTTTGGCTCACGGTGCCTTCAGGATCCGAGGCAAAATACAGAGAGTCCACCATGAGAGCTCGAATAAACTGCTGTCACCCCATTTAAGGATGAGGACCCTGAGGGTTAGTGCTTAGCCCCTGGTCCCCCTGTCCCCTGGTGACAGTCCTCACTAGGCAGGCCCTCCTCGGGAACACCAGGCCTTCCTCCCTCAGGTTTCCTGGCTTCGGCTTCCTCATTCCCTTTGAAGCCCAGCAGATTCCCCAAAGTTTAAAGACAAGTGATGCTCGGCCCCAGATCCCAGGCTCTCCCCCAGCCAGAGACCTCAGAGGAGGACATCTTCACCCCGGCGCGGATGCAAAGCTCCGGGCTGGCATCTGAGGAAATGCGCGTGGCTGCGCGGGCCGGCCAGCTCCGTGCTGAAGGAGGTCCAGGGACCAGAAATACACAGATGGGGGAACATGGCAGGAGGTGACCGAAGTGAAGCCCATGAAAAATCCCAATGTCATTATCATTCGGTTGTGTTTGGAGCAGGGACAGTGCAAGGTTAGCAGGGGACAGAGGGTAGAGCCAGGCACCTCACTTCCATCCTTTCCATCAAAGGGAGCGCCCTTCAAACCCAGACTGAGCAAACGTGACAGGGAGGATCTGGAGACCCTGAAGTCACTTCTGCAGAAACAGCACGCTACCGTCTTTCTGTACCGGATGACCAAATACTGGAAATGACCAAATATCTCTGTTCACCCGTCCTGGTACCGTTAAGAGGGGGGACGGTAGGTTCTGAGAGCTGGGACGGGGCACCTGCACCGGTGTTCCCTTGAGGATTCTGGGATGAATGACTGAACGCTCGTAGCAAGCGCCTGGGTCGGGAAGGGGGTGTTTTAACATCAAATTCTGCTGAGCTGGCCGCTTTTCCACATGGATGGGGTCAGCAGTCCTGCGTGGCGGGGACGCCCCAGCCAGGCTGCACCCAGTGTCACAAGCGCAGATGAAGAGACAGGGCGGCTGGTAAAGAAGACAGACCCAGCTTCAGCAGTGTCCCAGGCCCCCCACAGCTCACGGCCCCTGCAGCCCCCTCCCCTGCACCCTCCTCTCAACGGAGCCACCCAGGCTTGTCTTCGTGCGTCTCTGAGCCTCACCTCTCATGTGTCCCAGCCTCTCTCCCGGGTCCCCCGCCAAGCCGCCCCGGCCAGCCTCATTGTCCTCCTCCGTGCCGCCAGCCCAAAGCACATTTTGGGCCCCATCTTCCCAAATCTCTGAGCAGCAGCCTCTGGCTTAACTTTTGAGGACAGGTGGAACTGGTCCCTAATCTCTTACCTGTGATTAACTTGAAGAGGTAATACGCGCACGTGCCTTGAAAACACAGCTGGGACAAAACACGTACAGTTAAGCCCCTGCCTGATGACGGTGCCCCTCGAGGCCATTCTGGGAGCGTTTGCACTGGTCCTCGGGGACGCCTGCAGGTCAGCGAGAGTGTACTGCAGACCTCCCTTGTCTTCTCCACCAGTGGGAGCATCTGTACGCGTTGTTTTGTATTTCACTTCTATATTCTGAAGATCATATTCCCTGCTTTTAAAGGGGTGGCCTTCGGGGAGCCCCACACTGCTGCTTTCCTTCTACCTGGTTGGCCCTTGGCCAGCTGCTGCCTCTAGCTGAACTGTAAGGGTTGGAGTCCCTCCACGTTGATTCCTAGGCCTTCTTTTCGTCGCAAACCTTCCCGCGAAGCCCCGCTATCTACGCCCAAGGCTTTCCACGCCAGCACCCTCAGCTTCGACACCCAAGCTCCTAGCTGGCGCCCGATGGCCAAGTGCACACGCCCACCTTTAACTCCGGTCTTTCCGCAGCCCTGATTTCTGCTTTCCCCGCGCCCAGCAGGGGCTGGTGCCTGTAGCTGTACCTCCTTACTCAGAATCGTATTCGAAGGCCTCGTCATCTGTTGGCGGTCGCGGCTCTTCTCAGGAAGGCTGCACCAGCCCCCTGCCTGGTCTCCCGATCCACTGCAGCTCCCGCTCAGTCCGGGAGTGAGGAACACACACCTCTGATCGCCTCCGGCCCTGCTTACAACTCGGCAGCTTCCTATTGCTGTTAGGATCAAACCTTGCAGCCCACTCTATGGGGGCCCGACATGCCTCGCTCCCGGGAACTTGTTTCCTCGGTGCTGGGCCCCTCCTGCTTCAGGCTCCACCACATCCTCCTGGAAGCCCTCCCCTGAAACCCCCTCCTCTCTGCCCTGTGGGTCTCACTTTCCCTTGACCTGCGCTCTGCAGGTCCCTTCCACATTGTCTCCCAATCCCAGGCACAGTCAGCTACTGCCTTACGTCTGGCATAACCCAGTGTCTTTTATTCTTCAACACCCTCAAACTGTTATGCGCAGGACTGTGTCTTGTCTAGTACAGTCACCCCAGGACTGAGCCGTCAGAAGTTCCTTCCTGCATGAAAACATGTTTGTGGAACAAACGAATGTTGTGCTTGTGCCCAGCTCCACCCCTGCACATGGTGCTCCCCCTGCCTGGGCCACCAACCTTTCTGGGGTGCAGTACAACTTCCACGGTTGAGAACTCGGGCCCCGGAGCCACACTGCCTGGGTGTGAGCCTAGGCTCTACCGATGTATTGGGTGCACGACCTTGGACACGTTACTTGATGTCTCTCTGTGCTTTGGTTTTCTCCCCTGTGACAAAATGGCACTAAGAATAGTATGTGATTCACAGGATTAAAGGCAATACTATCTAATTCACTGATGAAAGAAAAAAAAAAGTGCGTGGCATTGAATCTGGCATATATTTCTCCCCTTACTCATTCCTGAGCCATGTCAAGCCAGTCCTCCCCTTACCTGTGATAACGTCCTACTGCTCTGTACTGCTTTGTTTCTGGGACAAAAATAATTTCTGGTGAGAGTCCAGAGTTTCTGAGAATCAGTATCCCGTTGGCTCTGTCCGCTGGGAAGATTGGACCCGAGAAACAGTCCTCAGTGCACTGAGGAGAGGTAAGGCCTGACATGGGTGAGGAGCTGGCCTGCACCCGCCGTCCCAGGGGTCCCCTGCAAGTAGAGGAATCAACACTGACTTACTCAATTTTCTTTTTCAGGGTTTTAAGAAGCTCACATACAAAAAAACCGTTAGGGCGCCTGGGTAGCTCAGTTTGTTGGGGGACTGCCTTCAGCTCAGCTCATGACCCCGGAATCCTGGGATCGACGGGCTCCCTGCTCAGTGGGGGGGTCTGTTTCTCCCTCTGACCCTCTCCCCTCTCACGCTCTCTGAAATAAATAAAATCCTTAAAAAAAAAACAACCCTTAGATTTTTTAATCTTGAGGGTCCACAGTTAAACCCAAGATGGTTACAAAATACAGAGAATCACCTCAGTGAGACATGAGGGGGAGAGGCTAGAATGGAACTAATTAGTGAAATGATTAAAATTTTTAAAAATGATAATGATTTTACAGCAATCGAAAAAAATGGAAATGAGAAAACTTTCTACTTTGCATGTTTTTTCAGAAGCCTAGACTAGATCATGACCCGCTCACCCTTCCGAACTGAGTGAACAAGACTGAGTGTGAAAGAGGAAAGGAGCTCAGACACATGGAGACCTGGGGATCTTGGGGCGCATCTGGGTTCCTCGCAGCCCGACCCCGGCGCCTGGCACCCTCCAGGGTGGGACCACGTGGGCGGGATGCCGAACTCCCTTTGGAGACCCCAGTAAGTAACTCCCGGCTAAAATTTGTAAATCTCTCAGAAGTGTCTTAGTGAAATAATAGAACATAGTAGAAAAGAACGAACCTGATTTAGATGAAAATGTGGTATTTCCAAGAAAACCATAATAATTTTAAATAGTCCCTGGTTAACTGAAATCCGGGAAACAGAGGGGAAGTTCACCTAGAATTCCTCCCTTACAGAATACAGTCGCCTCTATAATCGAGGACTGCATGCTCTAAGGCTGAAACAGACTATATCCAACTCAGCAGGTTCTATACAAGCCATTTATTGGAAATGCCAACTATATGTAGGATAAAGTCAGTGCTACATGCTTATCAGTAACAGTAGAAAAATAGAACCAGTGGAAACCTTTGTACAACCGTAATGATACTCAAAAGAGAAATGTATCCTTTTACAATGCTTCACACAGACGAATTCAAGTTTGGAGGTACCTAAATAAAAATACTATATATTTCTTTAAAAAACACTATGTACAATTGAAGCGTAAACAAGTTTTACAAAGTACTGGTTATGCAGGTTGTAGAAAACACTTGCATAGGACATGAAATCAGTTTAAGAAAAATTTCTGAGCCTTTAGCATTGAAGGCACTTGACTTTATACCAGTAACAGCACAACCACAAGAAATGCAGTGTTGTACAAGATACCACCTCTCTGCGGACAGATGTGGTACACAAACAGCAAGTGGGGTTCAGGGAACGTTACCTTTCAGCCACCCCATCTAAGAGCAGGGTTCCATACTACCTGCCCACGGAACCCAGATACACAGTCACGTGGAGGTACATCATGAAGCTTCCAGAGCTTATCGTGTCTCTTAGAACTCACGTAAACACACAAACACGAGAGGTTATTTTCAAGACACACACTTGCAAGGAATCTTTCTATAGAAATAGCCACAGCATTATAATATTCAGAAGAATGTGGAAGATTGACACATGGTCTTGAGGGTTTTCTGAAGGAAAAAAAGAAATCCCAAGACTTGCCAATAAAACAATTACATAACAGCTATTGCAATCTATAGGACAAAAGGACAACTTAACATTTCATAAAACATTGTTCATACAACAGTGTTAATGGAAAATAGTAAAATACCTTTTAGTGTGTGACGTAACGCTTTTAGTCAGGTTATGTGTAATGAGGTTTGAAAGTAAACCACTTAGTAGACAAAGTAAACCATTGCAGAACCGGGAATAGCACCCATCACTGCTGCTTATTTAATAGTAACTTTCAACAGAAAGCTGAAAGTCAACCAAATAATAATTAAAAAAAAAAAGTCAAATAAACATTTCCCTTTGAGTTCGTTCCTAAGGTAAAAACACGAATGCTTCAGAACTGCAAAACAAGTGCTTCATGAAACACGTTTCCCCCTGAAAGGCAGATTACACAAGAAAATCCCTATTTTGCTGTGTAGTAACTGAGAAGTGTCCCCCTTCCTCTGCAGAGACCATCGTGCTTCGAGGTCAGCCGTGAGTCCCCGTGGCCCCCGCTGCCCCCCGGCACGCTCTGCAGCCTCACCCACGTTCACATGGACAAGGGCTGCCCGCCGCCAGGATGTGAACAACCAGTCAAGAGAAAACCCAACACGAGGTGGCAATTATAGTAATAAGACTTGTTGAGGATGCAAAATCAAGAATTAGGTAAGGTTTCACAGAGAGCTCTACAAAAAGATTCAAATATAAAGAACTTGTTAAAAATCCTTAAAATCCAACTGGTTCTGGAAATGCCAGGAGAGCTTAGGTCTAGGGGCGTGTGCCTAGGAGCTAATGGGGCACGGGAGGAAGGCCATGGTGCGTGGAAAACGGAAAAAGCTGCTTTTCACCAAAAGTTTTTGCCTTTCGTGCTATTTCTTTTCGAGTCACAGGTGACTCTGAACTTATCCACCAAAATCACAAAACTAAAACAAAATTATAAGAAGAGGGCCATCAGCATCTTGAAGAAACATGGATCTTCTCTTCCTGCTCCAGAAGCGAAAGGTAATTCTCGAAACCGCGGCATGGCGGGCACCGAAGGCAGCGATTGTCTCACGGCCTGATTGTCTGTGGCCTCCAGAGGAGATCTGGTATTTGGAGATTTGGTTCTCATGAAATTTCTAAACCGAGAGAATTGCTAGGTCCTGGGGCCTAAATTTTATATTATACATACCTTTTTTTCCCCTAAGACCAATCTTACTCAGACTTCACATTTATCATAGCACAGCATTAACAGAATTTTAATGCCCAATAAGCACTTCAGAAGGTCGGAGAGGTGGGTTCCAAAGCCAGAGGCACACAGCTATTCACTCTACCCTAGCCACCACACTTCACAAGATACAGCTGAAGGCCACTGACGCCTACCCTAGCACACACAAGCCACACCTGCTTACCCTCTGCAGGTCACACCAGTCCACCGCCCCACAGATTAAAGCAAGTTCCTCTCTATACACAATTTAGTCAGATCGGCTACTAAATTCTTAAAAGCAAACTTCATCAATTAAAGTAGGAACAGTGGCCACTTATTTTTATGTCTGGGGGATATGAAAGAGTATTTAATAAGTTTTCAGGAAAATGACATCAAACAGCTCTTGTCTGACATTTTAAAAAATACAGGTCAGAGATGAGAAAGCTTTTTCCCACCCAAATCAGCTCTTCTCACCCTTATTTCCAGTACCAGCACAGTACAGCCTGAATTCAGAATAGAAATTTAGAACTATATCAAAATAATTCATGTCAATACATGTATATAAATACACAGGGAGGAATATGATGGAATTAACAATTTTTGTTTCTAAAGAGAGTGACTGAAGTTGGCTTCAAAAGACACCATCATCTATTATAAAGAGTCAACCCTCCTAAAAATGAGCACAGAGTCCTTATGTTTTTCTATCTTTAAAAAAAGGAGCCCCAAAGGCGATGCCAGCCGACCTCCCAGGGGACGAGCATTCGCCCCAGGAGGCCTGGAGCTCAGCACGCAACACCACCAGCGCCGACGAACACGCGAGCAGCAGCTAACTAGGCAGGCAGAGCGCGGGGCAGCGGTGGGCCGGTGTATGGAGACAGACTGACATGTTCCCCGTCTCTGAGACTACCTACTATTAGGATTTTTTAAAATGTCCGATTATTCCTGAGTGTATATCCACAGGGTAAAGTAGGAAAGACTGTAAAGAGAAACTACAGCTACGGGAGAAATCAGAGTTGTTGGCGCCCAATAGAAACCTCTTTACTCAAAAGTGCATGTAATTCATTTATATGGTAGCTTGTGAAGGCTCCCGAGCCCTGCATAGTTTTCGAGTGAGTGTGAGTGAGTCATAGTTTTATATATATATACAGACATAGAAAAGAGGCTCCCGGACATCCTTCACATGACGGAAGGCTCGGCAAGGCCCTTTTCTTCTAAGTGCTACGGCTGTGTGTGTATGTGTTTGTAAAAATACAAAGTGAATGTTCAAATAATGTTGAAGTGATTTAAAAACTCAAATACTAATATATTTACATTGGAGAGTAAGAAAAAAAAACAGTCCTTAGCTCACACATTGCCCTTCCAAGGGAGAGGATCTTAAAAGATCCCATGTGCTCAGTGGTTCAGTAAAATCCCAAACCAGCGTCCCCAGTGGAGTTCAAGTAGGACATGTAGTGTTTCACTGGGAAAAAAAAAAGAAAAAAAAAAGGTTTCTTTTTCTTTTTTTGGTGACAAAGGATTATGCGTTCTACAACACTTTTAGGACACCAAAATTCAGACAAACTTGGAAACACATTTAAAAGAAAACACAGGCTTACAAACACCAAATGACATCCGTAAGACTGAAGCCCTTTTGTTTTTTTTCCCACAGAGAGCAAGACAGCTGAAGGCAGCAAGCAGTCCTTTCCCGTCTCAGCTGGAGAGTCGACGCTCAGAACCAGAAATCCCATCGGGCAATCTTTAGGTTACTTTGCTATTTCTGCCGCCTCAGGATTCCAAGAAATCCAATGTCTCGAGGACCTCATCTAGTTCTACGCTAATGCACGCTACCAGCATCGGCAGGATTCTGACGGTGCCCACACACTGAACAGAGCTACCGCTTCAGCCTGGGCACAAAAGGCTTTGCTCCTTTCAGTTCTTTACTGAACCAGAACATGTAGGATCCTGACTGGACTCCCGCTGGAGGAATGAAGACCAGCTCCCAAGACTTGTTAAGGAAGAATGATATTAGACTTATGGAGATCGAGCAGGAAGATTTCTGAACTAAAACAATTACCGAAGAGAGAGGAGCATTTTGATGTGCTGTTCTTTGGAATTTCTATAATTAAAAAATAAGCACAGAACTATTTCATAAGAAAATACATCTTAGTGTGCAGTCCGATGCACGTGGAAACTGGTAGATGAAAGGTAAAATGCAAAAAAGTATGAAAATACGGTTCCTTTAAATGTGGCAATAAAGTTTGACATACTGATATAAAATCAATACCGATAAAATAAATGTACAAGTGCAAAAAAATCCCATCATTTGTAAAGAGGAGAAAAAAAAGTGCCAGCTTGCTTGCTCTTAAAAATGCTTCCCCACTCAACTGTTCAAACACAAAACAGACAGATGCAGCATTCAAAAGAACCCTCGTAGCATGCCACGTCTCATAAACATGTATATACAAAAACTAGAATAAAATAATGTGAAACTGAGTTAGCTGGCATCGAGAAACTGGTCTCTAAGTTGTCAGGTTACATCGTAAAATGGGATGTTTCACATCTCAGGCACAGACGACTTGGAAGGTTGCTCTCAGAGGGCAGACTTCTTATAGAGGAAGTCTGGCTTGCTGGGTGACCTCCTTCCCCTGCTTATCGAATCTTCCCGTTCTAAATCGGTATTTCGCTGAGCTCCGTGGCCCAGGGACTCGCTGTCCGCCAGTCTCCTACCGGATCTCTCTTCCGGAGCTTCAGAGCTGCATGCGGGATGTGAGGGTCGGTTGGGGGTCAGCCCGAAAGTCAAGTCAGTTTCTACTGCTGTCCGTCCCCTGACGTGGGCTGGACCGTTGCCCACATTTTCCGGGGCTGCCAATGGAAAGTCTGACCGCTGGGGCGGTTGCTCAACAACATCAAGGTGGATTGGTTCGTTCTTTTGTCTGTGAGGATGTCCGTCAGGGGAAAGTGGATATTCTCTCCTAGCTTCCTCCTGCTTTTTAGGAGAGGTCTGGCTGGGTAGGTAGGCTGACTTTAAGCCACTTGGTGATGCCTTACTGTGGCTATACAAATCCGGACCGAAGTATCCACCTTGTGAAGGGGAAGGGGTGCGTCTGCCAGGAGCAGGCGTCGAAGGTCTGCAAGCAGCATTTGAGAAGTCATAGAAATCTGGATATTCCTGCTGATTTTCTCGAGCATCGGCTTTTTGCTCTAGTGTGTGTTTCTTTCGAGACGTGTGTGTATGCCTCTGTGGAACACATGACAGATGCTGGGGAGGCGCTGGTCCTACTTCCGAAACAGACTGGCTTAGTTCTGTGTCTACAGCCAGTTCTGGAAGCCTCCTGTCCTTGAGTGACAGTGTGGACACACCCATGGCGATGTCTGGCATTAGATCATTTAGCACAGGCTGTGCGCACTGCAAACAGAGATAGAGAAGGGGGGTTAAAAGAAAAAGGCCCAGGACTCCCTCTTTGTACAAGTGATGTTCACTGGTTTTGCTTCCTCATTATAAAAGTGATACAGGCTTATTTTAAAGAATAACACGATACAGGTACCTGCGTGTCTCAGTCAAGTTAAGGGTCTGACTTTTGATTATGGCTCAGGTCGTAACCTCAGGGTCATGGGATCAAGCCCCATGTCGGGCTCAGCGCAGAGCCTGCTTGTCTCTCTCCCTCTGCTTCTCCCCCCTCCCCTGCTTGCTTTCATGCTCTCTAAAATAAACGCATTTTTAAAATCTTAAAGAAAAAAAGAATGGTTACAATGTATAAAATCATAAAGGCCAAAATCCCCAAAACCAAACAAAAAACCCACTAATCTTCCCTACTGAGATAATTACTGTAACATTTTGAGGTATTTTTCTCATTTTTTTCCCCTCTGTTCATATATTAATTTTCATAGAATGTAGTACATACGTAAGTCTGTCACTAAATTTTGAGATTGCTACTTAAATTACCACATACTATTGCATTGTATTGCTGAATCATGGCTTATGTAGCCATTCTCCCACTGCTGACATTACGGTTGTTTCCAATTTCTCATTATTATAATGAAGACTATAATGGGGTGCCTGGATGACTCAGTTGGTTGGTGGAATGTGTGACTCCTGATCTCGGGGGTCATGAGTTGAAGCCCTGTGGTGGGTATAGAAATTACTTAAAAATAACACCTTAAAAAAAAAAAAGACTGCAATGAACATACAAATAAATTACCATTAAAGGGAACTTTATTTAAAATAAAAAGTAGTAGAACTTTTGAAACTGGGGTACTGACAGCAAAGCCAACAGGATGGAAATGCGGCCTATCAAACACTACCAATCTCCGTTGTTTTTTCTTTTTTAAGGGGCTGGGGGGGGGCAGCAGGGAGACTGGGTAGAAGAGTCTAAGGTAAGGAAGGATCATAATTTGACCCCAGGGGTACACTAGTCCACAGTGTCCAAAAAGTCACATTTTAATAAAGATCCCCCTGAACTAATCTATGTATCGTTTGCTTTTCTATTGAAGACCACTGGTGATGTGTGAACGAGCAGGAAGGCTTAAAAATCACTACCGTTGGGTTGCCTGGATAGCTCAATGGGTTAAAGCCTCTGCCTTCTGCTCGGGTCATGATCCCAGAGTCCTGGGATCGAGCCCCGCATCAAGCATTCTGCTCAGCGGGGAGCCTGCTTCCTCCTCTCTCTCTCTCTGTCTGCCTCTCCACCTACTTGAGATCTGTCTGTCAAATAAATATATAAGAATCTTAAAAAAAAAAAAATCACTACTTTTTATTCCCCAAAGGTATTATATAAACAGAAATTCAATCTCTAATACAATGCAAACCCGACCCAGGAGTTCTTGCTTAGTTTACTAGCTACTGACGCCAGCTACGGCGCCTCCCAGTCAGACGGGTGCTCTGATGGAGCAGCTTGCCAGGCATCGGGCCTGATCATCTGTCCCTTTTCTGAATGGGGAGTCTTCCGCCACTGCTCCCGACAGTATACACAGCTGTAAGTAACTTCCCCTTCCCGGCCCACCAAAGCATTTGGTAGAAGAGTAGATTCTATAGAAACGAGGGCAGATTCTAGACCTGTGCTTGAATGGAGCATCACAAAACTGCTAACATCCACGGGCACTGCCCAGAGATGCCACCCTTTCTGAGTACCTGCAATGAACACGAAGACAAGGAAGGTACCAACTACCCCCGCCGCATACCCCGTGTCTTCCCAGCGCCCTCACTCTGCTCCATTTTCCTTCTCTCTCTTTCCACAGCCCCGCAGTCTAAGCTTCCAGCTTGTCGGTAACACTCCTGGGCCCTGCTGAGTCCCCGCAGGGCTCCCGGGGTCAGGAAAATTGCTTCTAATATTCCAGGAACATTTTATTTTAGGTCAATTAGTGAAGTGCGAACTTACCACTTGTTTCTCACATGCTGCTGCTGCTGAAGGGGCGGCGGCGGCGGCCACGGCCACGGTCTGTCTCCCCAGTCCTGTGGTGTTGGTGCAATCAGGTGCTGCTGCTTTAGCACCCGGCAAGTAGACTGGAGGGGGCCCGGCTTTAGGGGCCGTTCTGGAGTGAAACAGGGAATGATTACAGGGATAGGAGAACGAACGTGAAGGGTGCTGGCTGGGAGGTCTTTGTTTCCAGCCTGTTTTGAGCTGGTTATGGATTGGGGTGGCTGGGGGGTGATATGGAGGCGGTGGGGGGGGCAAGGGCGGATGGAAGGCCACAAAGGAGTCCAGGTCTGGAAACATGGTTTCTGCCGTCGGGGTACTGTTGACGCGGCACCGCCCGGACTGTCGCATTGTCAAGAGTGGACTTTCATCCCCGAAACGTTCATCCGGAAAGAACTTGTGAGGATTCTAAGGAAGATTTAAAACAAACAAACAAACAAACAAAAAGGACATTAGCAAACTTCCTAGATAGAAATTTAGAGGCTGAGAGCATTAAGTGAGATCCTAAGAAAACCAAATTCAACAAGAGTAAAAGGCAGAATATATTCCCCTAGGCCAGAAGCCCAAGAAAAAATTACTTTAATAAAAGCACAGAAGGATGTAGTGGAGGCTCTCCAGCCTCTCATAGGACCATCAAGGAGAGCTGCGTAACTAAATATTCCAGCAAGCAGGCCGGTAATCTCTTGCAAGATTATGTGATAATGCAAAAGCAGGAAATAAAACCTAATTCAAATGTGTCTTTGCGGAGAAAATAAAATTAAGTGCCGAAGGAAGAAATGGCATACAAGTGAGGACCCTTCTTGAATTTTCTGACGCAACATCTACTCTGTCTGAAATAAAAACTGTAAAATACTCAATCCTTTCCTGTTACATGTAACTCAGTATGATTAGTATTTTGATAAACATTATATAACAATACTTAACACTTTTATACATGTTAAGATATCAAACGAAGATACAATTTAGAATGGCAAAAGGGCAAGAAATGAATAGAAAACAAGACTATTTCAGGGATGGAAACCACGGCAAAAAATGAAAATTAGAACCAGCCTGCCAACACCACACCGCTCTCCCCTTTGAAGACTCAGGCTAAACAAGCCTGGAGTCAGTGGCAAAAAAAACTCAATCACTTGACCAGACAAAATTAAATTTTATTTTAGGCTCTGATTTCACGGCTGTGAACGGACTACTTTGCACGTTCTTCCTTCATTGCAAAACCGATGCTACAGCTCTGGTACTTGGTAAGAAATGAGTTTTTTCCCCTGCTCGTTAAAAAAAAAGAAAAGCATTCATTCCCTGATTCTCATGCTTACAGGATTTGTAACATTGTGCAAAAAATGTCTTCTCATCTGGAGGAGGGGAGAAGTGGAAGAAGGGCATCTGGCACATAGGTCAAGCCCGTCGTACTCCACAACCTGAGATCTAGAGACCCAAAGAGGGACGGAGAGCAGTGGCGGGTCCGAGTTTCCTACTTCCTCTTTCATCTTTGATAGGGATGCACACCATGAACTTTCAGTGGGCCTGTTAGGCATAAGAGACACAGCTGCTTCCACACGGGACCTCTTATCTTCACAACATCCACTCTACTGGTACGAAATGGATACTTGGAGTGGTTGGTCCAAGTTAACTAACTGATAAGCAGCAGAGCCAAGATGTAAATTCAACTCTCCCTCCAGAGTCTGTGCGCTCCGTCTACCCCGCACACAGCCTCTCCTGGGGGTGAGGTGGGGGTGTGTGGGGATGGAGTGCTGCGGACTGGACTTCAGCTATCACAGACCCTCGACGCAGCAAAAGGGAATGCACTAAGAAACAGACGCACGCCGCGAGGTCTCCTTGAGAATCTGAAATTCTGTCTGCATGAGGATCAAGGTTCCTGTTTCACCTAGTCAAATCCCACCTGCAAGAGCTCAGCGGCAGCGTCCGCGAGACCAAACTCTCTTAAGACTCGAATTTGAATTTCGTAGCTGACCGTGGCGCCTTCCCCACAGTTGAGTGCGTAGGCTCTCTGCACTTGCTCGGTGTGCCGCAGCTCCTGCAGACGTCTGACCATGTCTTTCATAATGAGGAGACGAGGAACTGAAAGAAGAAAACGTTGGTTCGCAAAACACCGGAGCTGCATGCAAGACCAGCCACCGAGCACAAGGAAGCACGCATGTGTTCTGCATTAGGATCTTCTTGTACATTTGTTGATAGCTTTTTAATTTCCTGGGAACAGTAATTTATTTGCTGCCTAGAGAAGGGGAACCCTGAGTGGAGTCTGGAAAAGGGAGAGAAAACCAGGCAGGTAAAAAACGGAGAGTGAAAGCACATGTCTCAAGCAGAAGGACCAGGCACATGTCAAACAAGCAGGTGACACACAGCACGGCACGAGCAGCCGGCCCCACTAGTAGCTGAGGGTTCAGAGGTACAAGCAGGAAGAATATGACGAGAGAAGGTGAGAAAGATGGTCAGAGCAGATCACGAATGACCCTGCATGTCACGGTAAGAACTGACACTGTATCTTGGGTACAACAGGAGTTGCCTGTGCCGGGGAATGACGGGATGAGAGCAGAGCAGTGAGGTAGTCCGCATACTCTGAGAGCAGGATAAAGCAGGGTTTGGCAAGCTACAGCTGGGAGAGTGAATCTATCCTGCCTCCTGGTTTGTAAATAAAGTTTTACTGACACATGGCTACACCCACTTGTTTCGGTAGCGTCTGTGGCTGCTTCTGATGGCACAGTTGAGTAGCTGCGATGGGCACTGCAGAGCCATCAAAGCCTAAAATATCTACATAATGGCCCTCCAAGAAAAACGTGCTGAGCCCTGGTGTAAACGCCAGAATGGGAGTAAGGGTAGAGGCAGGAGCAGTTAGGAACCTGAACTAAGGCTGTAGCGGGGGGGCTGGGGAATAGGTGACACCATCTATATATAAATGTCTAAGAGACAAACTGCCCAGACTGGCCACCGGCTACGATTTCTGGGGAAAATGGAGCTATCATTTACTGAGCGCTTAACTTTGTGCCTGGCGAACTCCTAAGCATCTTACTCATGGTACTTCCTCAAATCTTCCTAACAACCCTAGAAAGGAGATATTATATCCCTTTTGTAGGCAAGGAAATTAATGCTCAGGGAAGCAGGTTATTTTGTCAAAAGTCACACCAATAAAGTGGCAGAGCCAGGACATGAGCCTTACTGGCATCTTCTCCAATAAGCTATATGGCTTCCTTCAGAGCGAGGTGAACAAGGAAGAGGGAAGGATCAGAAAACACCAGAACAGGACGAGGCCTTGTTAAGCAAGACAACAAAGATGCCTTATTTTTCTGAACATACTTAATTGTGAACACTCTGGGCTTTTTAGGTTTAGTCCTAAGATTAAATTATGCTGCTATTCAATTGTATTAACTCACGCTGATAAAAACTGGGCCAATGACCCATAGCTTCAATATTCTGCAACAATCAGCTCCAGTAATATTTCTCTTCCCATGGTTGTCCAGTGTATACTTTAAAGAAATGATGGGCAGTATTTTGTCCATAGTGGCCAGATCTGTTAAGGCCAACAGTCGATTAGACATTAGTCCCAGAATAAAATGTATGTGTTCAATTAAAAGTTCTGATATTCTTTTATTTGTCCTTAATTGAAACAGACATTTATAAATAGCAGATGAATGGTGCCATTTCTAACAATGCCATAGTTCTCTGATGTTTTTAAATCTTGAAGTAGTAACTGGCTAGAGCTATAGAGCTATAAAATTTCTGACCTCCAGATCACTATGGATTTTCTTACCTTAAAAACTGACACTTGAGTCCTTTGGATAAAATCAACATTAACGATGCTTAGAAAATTTTGGACATAACAGTTATATCTCTAACTGTGGGCAATTTCCTCAATGTCACAACAGAAGCCTGTGCTACAACAGAATTCACAGAGCAGATTCTGGGAAGCTGGATGGATCTCTAGGAAACCAACAGCGATGATCACATTTGGGAGCACATGTCTAGACTCAAACATACAAGTTTAGAACTCTCCTGAAAGAGTCTTATGTGAACAATGCTTTTACAGTGATGAAAAATCTGAATTCTGTTGAACTAGGGGTTCTCAACAGGAAGTGATTTTGCCCCCATAGAACACATTTAGCGAAGTCTAGAAACACAAAAATGATTCCAAAAGGTTGTCACAAAGGAGCGTGTGTGTATGTGTGGGTGTGCGTGCTTGTGCATGCTACTGGCTACTAGGTATAGGCCCAGGATGCTGTTGAACACCATTCAGTGCACAGGACAGCCCCCTCAACAAAGAATTGTGTCAAGACGCCCAAAGTTGAGAAACCCTGGGCTAACTGGGAATCTGGACACACCTGTTACTGGAAAATAAAATATGAAACCAAAAAACCTAGCTTATTAAGTATTAATTCTTTAACGAGAACAATGCATAATGGATATTGGAAAGTGGAAAGAATTAGCACATATAAAAAGGCTACAAAAATGATCAGATTAGGGACACCTGGGTGGCTCAGTCGTTGGGCATCTGCCTTTGGCTCAGGTCATGGTGTCAGGGTCCTAGGATCGAGCCCCACATCGGGCTCCCTGCTCAGTGGGGAGCCTGCTTCTCCCTCTCCCACTCCCCCTGCTTGTGTTCCCTCCCTCACTGTGTCTCTCTCTCTGTCAAATAAATAAATAAATAAATAAATCCTTAAAAAGAAAAAGGGATCAGATTATTCATTTAAATATAAATGTCTGACAGAAGGCTGCCGTCTCACCTGGAATTTCATTGGCTACGACTGAAGGAGGGCTTGACTGGTGACTGCTGATCTGCTGGTGGCTCATCATGTGACAGCACTGTGGCACTGCGGTGTTGACCATGTAAAGCGTGTCTGGCACGTTGGACATTCTAACCATTCGCAAACGCACAAGATCTGTTTGCTCCACCATCATCTCATCCAGCACTGACTGAAATAACAGGTCAGTATTAACTCATCTCTATAAATCATGTTTGGGCCTTCATCATATAAAATGGGAATTAATTTATTTTCAGTGCATGAAGCTTAAAATTAATAGTGAAAGGAGAAAGAACCCCTACCTCTTTAATTTTTAAAGAATCTTTCTGTATCATCTTTGGAAAGAAATAAACATCTTCCAATTGTTTGCTTTTAATTAAAATATTCGAAATTTGAAGGAAGGTATAAAATTAGTCAGAAGGAAATTATACCTAAAGTTACTATAAAAACAATCTGTACATTGCTAAATATCAGATCCAGCAAGAAATGCTCAAAATACAAAATACTGAAGATCAATTTTAAATTCAACAGAGCTATATATAAACTCAATTGTTAAGTTAGTTTCAGATGAATCTCCACAAACCACAGGGTGGCCAAAATGATGTAATGTATAAATCTTTCCCACATTTCCCGGGGGCAATTTTCTACTTAAATCTGGGGTCAGCTGTCAGGGAATAGGGAAGTCCCAGGAGGAGTATTTGATTAGCTCCCGGCTGCCCCATTCTGAGGGAGCAGAATACAGGGTCATTTATTACAAACCTTTTATCACCAGAAGCCTTTGGTAAAGGCCTCTCCTAAGCTCTGACAATCACAATGAGAAAAAAATTAAGGTAACTTAATTCTATACCGAAACACAATGCTTTGCCGTTAATTTGTTTCATTAAACTTAATGGTGATTTCTGACTTTCAAAGAGTTAGTCAGTTCCTCAAAAGGCCATCCCAAAGTTCTAATGGCCAGATACAGCTAATAAACATCACAGATTCCATTTTCACATTACCATATTTTCTTGGAGTTCTTCGTATTATAATATACAATTTACTTAACACGCCTGAAATTTTATCTTAGTTTTGTGCACTTATTCTAAAACTAAACATAACTTCCAATGATCAGCCATTACAGAAACACATTATAAGAAACCATGTCATTTCTCTACTTTAAGAAAGACAAAATGTGTGCAATCTTCTTTCAGAACATTTTTCCCATCTTGAAGATCACGAAATACTATTATTTTAGTAAAATTTATTTTTTTTCCCAAATTAACAATTTGCAATGCAACTAAGAGGAGAAAAATGTAAAATGCAATTCAACATGACCTAAGTTCTAAGAACATGCTTGATAATTAAACATTTCAGACAACTACTCCCGTGAGTAGTTGAACTAGAGTTTACTTTCACTTTCCCTATTACTGGGTATTTAGGCAATTTCTAAACATGTTTACAATACCAAAATGAGTATCTTTGTGCTTATAGTTTGTAAAATGTACTCTAATATCTTAAAATGATTTTCATTACCTTTGCTTCCTCCACATAGGGAGAGAACAGTCGAGGACGAACATATATTCCAGCATTTTTTTGCCGTAACCAGGCATTTGATTTTCCACCTTCTGTTGCAGGAAGCATATCCGATGGAGGAGTACTAATCAAGCCTCTTTTCATCTTGAAAAAAATTATTTTTTAGATGAACTAGAGATTTGTGTAGACCTAGGTTACTACTAAGATAAAAAAAACTATACCTATAAATCATGAAAATTTAGGAATATATGTGAAATTTCAAAGTACTCCAAATGTTTAAGAATATTTAAAGGATTCAGCAATAAAAAGGTACTATAATTCACCACTTTCCTCTATACAGAGGAATGATACTTTTAAAACAAGAGCTATAGTAATTAAAAATAGAATGAGTTGGACTAGTTTTCAGAACTTTTAATGAAAACCAATTTCTATTTTTTTCCCTTACTCATCTAGAAACGGATTCCATCTCCACCCGAGACAAAACAAGAACATCTTCTTGGGCCTGTATCTATAGTACAAGGATGCAGGCTGTCTGCCTGGTGGTTAGGGACAAGGAGCTTTAGGGGAAGCAGATGGGACACAAATCCCTAATTCCCATTTAACAGCCACGTGACCATGGACATGTCCTTTTATCTGGACCTCACTTTAAGGGCTCCCAGATGGCCCTGGAGACGGGACACAGCATGACTAACTAAATGTGGTGGCCCTGTTGTTTTCTTGTCTGTGCTAGGAGAAAATAAAGCAAGCACCTACAGCTTGTTTAGGTGGTTCTAAGGATTAATGATGGTAATGCAGGTAATGCACTCAGCACGTACCACACACCAAGAGTGTTTTATGCTTAACAGCCATTATTAGCAAACTTTCACTGGGGACTTCTGGGTGAACCATGGAATTAAGAACAGAGATATGTATTTTCTAAGTCTACTAAACCAAAGTTCTAAATTATTTTTCTAAACCAAATTCAGGGCTCAATTAGGTTTGTGTTCCAGGTTTTGTTTTTTAAAAGATTTTACTTATTTATTTGAGAGAGAGCACGAGAGAGAGAAACCTCATGTGTGCACAAACAAGCAGTAGGGAGGGGCAGAGGGAGAGGGAGAAGCAGGCTACCCGCTAAGCACGGAGCCTGATGTGGAGGGGCTCGATCCCAGAACCTGAGCCAAAGGCAGATGCTTAACCGACTGAGCCACCCAGGCACCCAGTTAAAATTGTTTTTAACTAATAAAATATAGCATTAGATAGTATTTAGAAAACAGAGAAAAACTCCCAACTCTAATCTACTCCAACTGTAATAATGCTTATATATATTTCCTGTCAGTCTTTTTCAAATGGATTTTTACATAATTGAATTCTAGAACACATAAAAATGCATTATTTTGTATTCTTCTTTCTGAAATTATATTCTATCATTAGCATTTTTTGTGGTGCTATATTAGCCTTTATAACCACTGTTCAGGGCAGCAAAATATTCTGTTGAGTAGTTGTACTATATTTTAGTTTATTTTTTCTGTTGTTACACATTTAAGTGGTTTCCAAATATTTAAGGACTATGCTACTAATGTATCAGTTATAGTTCCCCTATGGGGTGGTAGTATTATTTCAAAAAATACTGACTTAATAGGTGAAAAAAATAGTAACTTACGGCTTTGTTTTGCCTTCTTTGGTGTGTGTGATTACTAGTTAAACTGAACATTTTTTCTAATCAGAAGTATAATAAATATTTAATTATTTTCGTCTACTTTTTCCATGTTTCAACTTAATATTTAATTCTGTAATCTAACAGGATTAATTTTGGGTGCAAGTGAAATGAAGGTTTAACTTTAAAGAAATTCCCTCAGCTCACCAGTTAGTCCAGCACCACAATGATTCACTGATTTCTGACAGATTATTAAATGTTTAATTCTTATATAATTAATAAGGGTCTTTTTCTGGGCTATTTTGTCTTGCCTGTTTTGCTAGCATTACAAGTTAGAGTAGTGGCTTTTGGTTTTTTTTTTTTTTTTTTTTTTTAAAGCAAGCTCTAGGCCCAACATGGGGGTCTGAACTCAGGACCCTGAGATCAAGAATTGTGTACTTAACCAACTGAGCCAGACAGGCTCAGACATCCCTAGAGTTTTAAAATACATTTTAAAGATTTTATTTATTTGAGAGATTGAGCAAGAGAACACAAGCAGGGAGAGAGGCAGAGGCAAAGGGAAAAGCAGGCTCTCTGCTGAGCAGGGAGCCCAAAGTGGGGCTCGATCCCAGGACCCCAGGATCATGACCTGAGCAGAAGGCAGACACTTAACCGATTGTGCCACTCAGATGCCCCTTAAAATATATTTTAAATTCTGGAAGAGTTATCCTTCCTTCATTATGTTCTCTTTAGAGAACTTAAAAAAGATTCTTATCAAACAAACAAATGAACACTGGCGGTGGGGGGGGCGGTGGGGAAGAAAACCAAGAAACAGACTCTTAACTACAGAGAACAAACTAATGGTTACCAGCAGGGAGGTAAGATGGGGGATGGGTGAAGCAGGTGCTGGGGATTAAGGAATGCACTTGCCACGAGCACTGGGTGTTGTATTTAAGTGATGAATCATGAAATTCCCCACCTGAAATGAATATTACACTGTACTTTAACTAAGTGGAATTTCAACAAAAACTTGGAGAGAAAATAAACAAATACATAAATAAAGCACTTGTACACAATGAAAAAATTCTTATCCAGTTTTTTCCAGATGACTTATGTTTCTTTTTTTTTTTTTAATTTTTTATTTTTTATAAACTTATATTTTTATCCCCAGGGGTACAGGTCTGTGAATCGCCAGGTTTACACACTTCACAGCACTCCAGATGACTTATGTTTCTGAGCAGCTAAAAAAACTATGATGATGTCTATAAGCATTGCTTTAAAGTTATAAACCAATACGTGTAGAAATAATACTTATATATTTATTTTTTGCATCCATTACTTGAAGAATTCTATTAGCTTAAAAAATTCACTTGACAAAACTATGAACGTAATATAATCAGCTCCATTAATTTTTAACTGAAATACGATCATAAGATTCAGTCACCCTTTTCACATTGAACCAATCTCCTTTTTTGCTGACTTATTGCTGTGTTTGAAAAGTCTCCAGAGGTAATCTCCACCCTTTCCTTTTTGAATAGGATCTACTTGATCTCACTGAAAAGTGGCTGAAGTGACTCCCCCTAGATGATCTTCTTGCAAAAGTTAAGATGCTATACCCACTGAACTCTCACTCACCGGACCTTTACTTGGGCCAGTGATCAGCACAGCATGGCCCAGAACACAGATCTGTCTCTGTCCTCATGGACTTCACATTTTACAGTACTCTATTAGTAGAAATTATGTACAATGATTAAAAAAAAAAAAGATAAACCTGTACATTTTGGTGCATTATCTTTTAGTGAGAGATAAATGAAGAAAGGCACTTACTGCATCACTTAGGACTTCACTGTTAATAGGTAAGATGTGTTCAATTCGCACAAATGGTAAGAGAGAAGAAAGGATCTCTCTAAGCTCTTCGATGTCTAGGTCTCGTCTTTTTATGCCTCTTCTGTTCACACTATGGGCAGTGCCACTCAGCAAGTTTGGCTCTATGAGACAGAAAACAAAAGTCTTCAACCAAATCCAAATTTTTAAACTTTTTTCTCTAGTACACTTTTGGTAACATGCTATATACTTAAGTACATCTGCTTTAAAAAAGATTATAAATTATTTTTGCATCTTAAGTTTACTTACTAAAGATCTTCTTTGACAAAGACAAAGCATGATATCAACAGTAGGATAACTTTTTTTTATTGTTTTGCATTAAAAAATAAAGAATTCTTTTCCACATACTAACTCAAAGGAGAAAAGATGACAATCTATTAAAATCTAGTTTGACTAAAGGCTTCTTAAGCTTTCTAACTGCTGTGACCAGTTTTTAGTACAATTAAGGCATTACAGAGCAAGTGGCATTAGTTACTGTGTGTTATCAGTATACTCACTAGGCTACCATGTTTACCAGCAATTTAGTAAGATACTAATTACCTGGTATCTCAAGCAGCAAAACTTAATGTGTACTGTATTTAACTTTTTGTGATAGTCCCCTAAATTTCTATAATATGGGATTGTTGCTGCATAAAACTGAACACTTAGATCTCTGACATGCAATATATTCCCACTGTCTAGGGCAGAGAGTAAAGGTTTTCTTCATTAGGTATCAGTGAAAGAAGATCTGATACATATAAGCTTATAAACATTGAGTGGAAAAGAGAAATTACTAAAATTTTGGGAACCTTTAATCATATCTATAATCTAGGGGCTATATATATATATTTTTTATTTTTGCTGTATTTTTTTTCTTAAAAAAAAAATCTTTAAATTCCTAAATATAAGTGCTATATTTTTTGCAAGCACTCTATAGGCAAATAGGCATTTCCCTTAAATCATGTGATAGACACATGGAGAGAGAGAGAGAAGAAATAATTGTTTTTTTTGAGAAGCTAAGCTTTTTCTGGTATCATTCAAGACAAAATTATTGCAAGCATGTGGAAAAGGGTAATTTTCTCTTGCTTTGCTATGATTTGGCTTCATACTTACACAAAGCGCTGCTTTTCAAAAAAATTTTCCCCTTAAAATAGTGGCATCCTGTTTTCAAATGAAATCTTATATAAAACTTCCAAATATGTAACAGGTTAGGGCAGAACCTTTTTATGAAGGTGACAAAAAAGCATAGCCTGAGGTGCTTCGGTTCCTCCTCAACCCTGGGGAAGGGCCTT
Organism: Mustela lutreola; assembly: GCF_030435805.1. NCBI lineage: Eukaryota > Metazoa > Chordata > Mammalia > Carnivora > Mustelidae > Mustela > Mustela lutreola. Next base: position 142,405,380 of record NC_081296.1, read on the forward strand.
CTGTTCTAATCCCATCAGGAAACTATATATTTTAAGGGAAATCTTATCAAGGATGCTCATTATTTGCCCAAAATAAAAATGACACTCCCTCATTACCAACCTTACATCAGTGAACAAGCCTATGGCCTATAAGGATTATGCAGCATTATATACAATTAATTCTTGTTGGAGTAGTCCTATTCCATAAGGTCAGTATAAACAATTAGCAAATACTGAACCACTATTCCTATGAGAAACACAGGGTTAGGCTCCTGTGAGCTTCTGGTCACAACAGTTTTATCAGCCTATCAAGACATAACCTTGTTTTATGTGTTTCTGTTTAAAGACACCTTATTACTATATACTGTTAATTCACGAACACTGCACTCATAGCCAACAGAACTGTCACTCTTTTTTTTTTTTTTTTTTTTTTTTTTTTTTTTTTAAAGATTTTATTTATTTATTTGACAGAGAGAGAGATGACAAGCAGGCAGAGAGGCAGGCAGAGAGAGAGGGGGAAGCAGGCTCCCCGTCGAGCAGAGAGCCCGATGCGGGGCTCGATCCCAGGACCCTGAGATCATGAACTGAGCCGAAGGCAGCGGCTTAATCCACTGAGCCATCCAGGCGCCCAGCACTTGTTACTCTTATCTGAATAAGCTTACTTAACGCCTAGTTTCTGTGTAAGGGACATCACAACCTTCCTGTGCTTGGAAATATCATACAGAACTAAAAGTTATAATGGGAGGCCAGTTTGATCAGTAAGATCACCAAAAAAAACCCAAACAAAAAAAACCCAAAAGCAAAAAACCAAACAAAAAAAACCAAACCCATAAAATATGAAAAACATGACACGATTTTGAATGGACTGAAAAGGACACTTGTTTGCAGTATGAGAACTGATATAAGAAGGCAGACTGTCACCCTGTTCCACCTGAAGTTGAGAACACGTGCATCAGGGGACTCAAATATTTTTTTTGTCATTCTGAACATGTCTGCAATGGACCATGAAAGTAATGTAGGTACTGATTTGGAGGGGGGTAGAAGTAAATTTTAGCAGGTAGGTGAATTTGCAAATACAGAATCTGCAAATATGGATAGATGGTACACTGGCATTTCAAAAAGTCCCAAATTAACATCAGTGTTTAATATTAAAAACAATTCACATCTGAGAACTGCTAAAAGCTTTTTTTGTAGGCCATGGAGAAATAAATTAGCAGGAGAAATTAGATGTTTTGAAAGGCAGGTTTAGCTTGAAATTTTTATTATCTTGAAATGTGACAGAACTCAATAAATGCACTAAAAATTCATCATTGACTTGAACCCTTTAAATAGGTGAGCTTCATGATATGTAAAAAAGATCTAAAAAGCAATCAAAGAATGACAGGAAAGGAAAACCTGTATTTAATTTTTCTGATTAAAATGTTTTGAAAAGAAATGTTTTGATTTGGGCTTGCTGTATGGAGGAACACAACATTCTATGAGGGAAGGAGCATTATAAGATCAGTCTCCACCTCTTCTGCAATATCCCCAGTTGGAAGTCATTCAAAAGCATTATTTTTCCTTTACCTTTCACAAAATTTAAAAATAAATTTTTTGGGGGGGTTACTAGTCATATATTTTTTAATTGAGGTAAAGTTGACATAACATAAACCTCATCATTTTAACCATTTTATTTATTTATTTATTTTAAAAGATTTTATTTATTTATTTGACAGAGAGAGATCACAAGTAGGTGGAGAGGCAGGCAGAGAGAGAGAGAGGGAGGGAAGCAGGCTCCCTGCTGAGCAGAGAGCCCGATGTGGGACTCGATCCCAGGACCCTGAGATTATGACCTGAGCGGAAGGCAGCGGCTTAACCCACTAAGCCACCCAGGCACCCCTCATTTTAACCATTTTAAAATGTACAATTTAGTCAGTGACTTCTAGTATATTTAAAATGTTATATGTACATCACCACTACCTAATCCCTAAGCATTTCCATCAAAAATACGCTTTAGGGCGCCTGGGTGGCTCAGTTGGTTGGACGACTGCCTTCGGCTCAGGTCATGATCCTGGAGTCCCGGGATCGAGTCCCACATCAGGCTCCCAGCTCCATGGGGAGTCTGCTTCTCCCTCTGACCTTCTCCTCGCTCATGTTCTCTCTCACTGTCTCTCTCTCAAATAAATAAATAAAATCTTTAAAAAAAAAAAAAAAAAAAAAAAAAAAAAAATACGCTTTAAATGAAAATCATTGAATGAAAAATTTCATTCTAATACTTCTATAAATCAGTAAACATTATTAAGCACATAGATAACATGAAAAGTACCCTTTTAAAGTTGTAAAATAGAATTTTCTGGTATACTTATTTCTAACAAAGTATACCTTCTCCACTAAAGGATGTTATGGACTGTGAAAATTTCTGTTCTCACCAGGCCATAGTGGTTATTGTTGAGATGGACGCACAGCATGTCTCCGGACAAAAAACTTACAGTACAAGCTAACTTTGGGAGCTTACCTCTGTCAGCTATTCTTTTCATCAACTGATGCTCACCCCATTTAATCAGATACTTAAGGATATCTTGTTCACTTGCCTAGAATAAGAAATGGCTTAATTTTAGTGAAATTAGACAAATGGCAAATTTCATTACTCACTTTTCCTAGGTCATAATGTACATGCAGTGTGCAACCCAACACCTTTTCCTCTCCACTGGCTGGCTGAGATGTTCCACAAAAGCTGCAGCCCACCAGCAGCGAACACACGACCACTTCATATGTGTCCAATAACCCATCTCTCAGCACCAACTAAATTTTTTATTCTTGTTTTCACCTTTATTTTTTCTTTTTCCTATTCTCTTTACCTATTTTAAACTTATTTTATTCTACTATATGGTCTCTATACAGGTGCCTTAAATTCTTCCTGGGACAAGGTAGAGATAAATCGATGTAAATAAAAGTATATAGATACCTAGTGATTACGATCTCCTGCAGGAACAGAAAACACAGGTATAGAAACTTGTTTTGGCAGAGACACTACACTCTGCACAATGTATGCTACTGACTGGTGAAGGGCCCTTCCAGCAGTCTGTGAAATGGCAAGGTGCCCTTCATTTCTTTGTACTTTACTGAAAATCTCAGTGCAAATCTAGGCTGCTCTCCAAGGCTTTTACTTTCTAAATAGAAATGCAAAGCTTTCTAAAGACAATAATCCGAGAGAACTGACAAATCCTAACCCCCATAATGCACTCCGTCTGGATCAGGACAATGAAACGAGGTTAATGAACAGAGATCCTAAATAAATCAAATCCAATTACAACAACATTTGTACTGCAATCAAAGCACAGATGCTAAGTGGATTATTTAACTCTTCACTGAATTTCTCATTGGGATGGAAACATTTTATTATTTTCCTAGTACAAACAGAAATAGGTAATGACTCAAAGGGTTTATGTTTTTGTAACATTAAAACTGTTGTATAGTTTTTGCCATAAAATTCATAAAACCAATGGCAAACTAATTAAACTTGAGCATATGTTACTTGAAAGTATTTTTTGTAATATTTTAAATTTATTGTTTTTAAATTACCAAATTAGATTGACATATAAGTCAATGACAAGAATTTGCTAACAACTACGGATTAAAAATTAGTTTAAAACAGTATTATATTCTGATAAGACAAACACACTGAGTTTTTATAAGCATTTGAGTAGATTAGAAATTGAATACTATTCTTACTTTGTGCTGCTTAAGCTACTGTCTACAGTCTAAGTATCTGACAATCCACTCAAAACAAGAAATTGTTATAGTCAATTAATGGAAGCCAAGACAATCTCTGTTGGGATATGCTTCTGACCTTGCCTACTGGTATATTTATTTACTGCCCCAACCCCTTTGATGTAGCTCGCTGGGACCTGGGCTTGTTCACAATGCTGAGTCATAGCAGCAGGTGCATGAAGGGCCAGAGGGCCAGAAAGCTTTTCCTGTACAAATCTGAAGAGGGCATCCCTGGGTGGGCTGATCTCCCAAATGGGAGAATAAAAGAGTGTAGGTGGGTTTCCCAGTGCACACATGGATGGCAGTGAATCTGACAGCTGTAGAAATGATTACCTGTAGGTAGTCAGACTGGATAGCAGTGAGCAGATGGTCTTTGCTGAGTTCATAAAAAACATCCGAAGTCATGACCTGGGAAAATTCCTCACAGAGGAAATGTAAAGCTTGTCGATGCACCCATTTAGAGCCATACGGATGAGAGCTCCACTTGAGGATGGCAATTAAGGTATCTAGTGAGATGTTCTCAGCAATGATATCCTCACAGCCTAAAAGAGAAGGTAAATACTTCTTAAGATTAGTCATTATGGAACATCGGTACGTTAGACACTGTGCTTAAAAGTAGCAGTAATAAACAAGAACAAGGAGATAAATAAATTTCATGGAAATCACCAAGACCTGGAGGGACGGGGTAACAGCAGGTAACAACAGACTATGACATCTACAGGAAATCTGCTGTTCAGTAGAGACAGATCCATAGAAAGGGGCAGAGAATCCTCACAACTGTTTAAGAAAACAAGTATCTGTACAAATCCAACAATTTAAGTAAGACACGATAGTGGAGAGCAGTGGACCACAAGGCAAAGAGAAGGTAGAAATGACACAGTTGTGAGAACTGGCCAGTCAGAGAAAGGCTAAAGATGGAAAACACAGTTCATGACACACTGGATGACATGATCAGGACCAGCTCAATGGATGGGTGGAAAACGAAGGTGAAATAGAACCAGGAAAATCAGAAAGTTCTGTATCTCAGTGGAAGAAAATCAACTGCACAGAAGAAGATACGAGAGCTAACTTAACCACAGGCTGCGTAACAATGATACCCGGGCGCTTGAGCTGGACGGATGCAAACTGTGACATGGCTGCTGTAGGGCTGAAGCAAGCTCAAGCTTTTCAGATTCAAGCACAGAGTCCTGACCAATGGAACAATGTGGCACTGATGTCCCGTGGGATGCTGTGTTCTGTCTGGGCCCCATGTTTTAGATGGGGCATTGACAAACGCCAGGATTCTCAGAAGAGGGCAAAAGAACAGTAGGGAGTCTGAGACCTGTCACAGAGGAGAAAAGCTCCGAGCAACCAAGATTACTTGGCTTATGTAAGAGAAACCTGAGGGAAGACATAGGTGCTATCTTTAAATGTCTGACAGACCTTCATGAGGTAGAGGAGAGAGGACGGACTTCCCTGTTGTTCCAAGGGCAGGTCCTGGATGTTAAATGGATATTGAAAGAAGAGGGATTTTGCCTCAATATTAAGACATTTCTAACAATTAGATTTGTTCTCCTCTTGTCCCTAAAAAAAAAAAAAAAAAAAAAAAAAAGGATCCTTCTAGAAAAATACAGGCACAAAGGCTGGCTCATCACCTAAGGGATAGAGTACCAAGAACCCCTACGCTGGATATGGAGCTGACATCAGATAGTGTTCAAGCTGCTTCCATCACAAAGATAAAATCTTCCCTTTAAAAAAGATTTTATTTATCTATTTGACAGAGAGAGAGAGAGAGATCACAAGTAGGCAGAGAGGCAGGCAGAGGGAAAGGGGGAAGTAGGCTCCCTGCCAAGCGGAGTGCCCAACATGGGACTTGATCCCAAGGTCCTGAGATCATGACCTGAGCCGAAGGCAGAGGCTTAACCCACTGAGCCACCCAGGTGCCCCACAAAGATAAAATCATTTTTTAGAAAAGCGGTAACAGAGTATCAATGTGAGAGTAATTTAATCTAAACATAAAAGATTAATTTCCTTAATCTCAACATTCACCTGAGATCCCGATAAGGAACACTGAGATCACCACAATGGACTCCGCGTGTAAACAACACCCAAAGAAGTGAGTACGTGCTGACGAGGAGTGAGAGAAATGGAAAAACTGTAAACCGCTCTCACGATTTTATGGTGAGCCTCGCATGCCAGCGGCCAGAGGAAGACCTGTGTCATTCTGCTGCTTGAAAGCAGGCCCTGGACTAGAGGTGAGGAGAATGAGTCAATCCGTCAGGAGAGGCAATCTGATAGATGAGTTTGGGCATGAAGAAAGGGAAGTTAGAGAAAAGGTGGTTTATTGAAAAGGATGTATCACAATCCTACGAAACCAGGATACTGGCAGAGGGAAAGAAGGAGAATTAATAACATCATATATTTAAATTCCTGAAAAGTTTTCAAAGAAGTGAGAAGTGATAGGAAAAAGTAGGCTTTGCAATCAAGATAGATCGGACTCAAAATCCCACCTTGGCCACTTAGAAGCAAAGTCATTTTGGACAAATCCTTTGCCTCTTTGAGCCTGAAATGTTCTCATTTGTAAAACTGGGTTTATACTCCTAACTCTGGGTTGTTACAAGATTTAAATGATTAACATAAGATTAAATGAGTACCCTTGACACTCTTCATTTGTTCAAACATTCTGCAGTATCTACTTGCCAAGAGCTGTGAATACAATGCTCTTTTTACCACACACTTTCCTGGGTGATGTCATCTGCCCCCCCAAGGCTTTAACTCCCAAACCATCCTCATGACTTTCAAATCTATATACAGTTCCAGGGTGCCTGGCTGGCTCAGTCAGAAAAGCATGGGACTCTTAATCTTGGGTTGTGAATTTGAGGCTCACCTGGGGTACAGAAGATTACTTAAATCAACTTAACAATAAAAACGTCTATGCACAGTTCTAACCCAGAGCTCTCTCCTGACTCCCAGACTCATTCCGTCAACTTCCCACTGGAGAGTTCCACGGGGATATTCTGCAGACCTCTTAAAGGCAAATCAATTTGTTTCCTCTGGGAAATCTAGTACACTCCCCCATGCCCACCCCACCCCACCCCCATCTTTTTAATCCCCGATTTAGAGAAGAATCCTCTTCTTTTCAAAGCCAGAAATCTTAGTACTAACAGTGATTCTTTCTCCTCAAGATTCTTTCTCTCCAATCACCATCAAATGCTGTTCATTCTATTCTTGTTTTAAATAAATCCCCTCCACTGAATCTCTACCACCTCCCCATTTCAGAATCTGATACTTTCTAAACCCCGCATCACTGAAATAGCCTCAGAAAGTTCCCATCTTTCTCCCTTCCAATCTGTTCTCCATACTGTTGCCAGATGATCTTTTAAAATGTAAATTAGATTATATATGTAACAAATTATTCAATAGCTTGCAAATAACTTCAAGATAAAATCCAAACTACATATTCTTGATGGTCTGGCCATTGCCAACTTCTCTAGCCCCATTCCTGTTCATATTCTACACTGCATTCATTACTTAGCATTTCCTAGAGTTCCACCAAACTCTCACCTCCAGGCCTTTGCATAAGTTGTTCCATTTTTCTGAAATGCTCTTAATTCTCCTTCTTAACTCATCCACATTTTTTAGACTTGCTTAGACACAGGTTCTTTCAAAACTCTACCTTCATCTTGTTCCCCAAAGCCTAGGTCAGGTGTGTTCCTCTTAAAAAGGCTGCCCTATTTCTGCCTTAATAGAAGATAAATAAATAATAATAATAATAATAAATAACAGCAATAAACTCTCATACTATTTTATATTTCTTCAATATCTGTCTGAATCCTCTACTAGACTGAGAGCTCCTTTGGGGTAGAGGCCCCACCTTCTGTCATTCTCCAATGCCTGACATCTAGTAGGCTAATCAATTGAAAAAAAAAAAAAAAACAAAAAAAAAATAGCTAACACTTTTAAAACTTATTATGTGCCAAGTTTGTACTTGACTTAGAATATTTAATTTCAGCACTCCTATTCCAAGAAGGTGGTATTACTATTCCCATTTTTTTTTAAATTATTTTTTAAGATTTTTATTTATTTATTTGACAGACAGAGATCACAAGCAGGCAGAGAGGGAGAGGGAAGCAGGCTGCCCGCTGAGCAGAGAGCCGACATGGGGCTCGATCCCAGGACCCTGAGCCGAAGGCAGAGGCTTAACCCACTGAGCCATCTAGGCGCCCCACTATTCCCATTTGACAGATGAGAAAACTAAGATTCACAGAGATTAATGAGCTTGCTCAATTCACACAGCTAGGAAGAAGACAAGTTGTATATAGCTAAACATAGCCTTCCGCTTCTGCTGAAAAATCTCCCCCTTTTTTATTCCTCTAAACTTAGGTCTCCTATGAATCAATGCTCATCAGAACTTCTTCACTTACAGCCACTCCTCTTATGAACAGAAAAGCACCTTATAAATATACCAAACACACTGACACTAACTCACAAATGTGAAAGGAAAACAATTAGGCAAAAAATTGGAATGCTGAAAGGTATATTTTAAGAAGAGATTTATCTAATATTGTCAAATATAGTATTTTCATATTACAGTAGGGATTTCAATTAGTGGTAATTTGCCTTTTGTCAAGGTTATTGATAAGGGAATGAAAACGTACACAGAGCAACAAGGCCAAAGGGGTGCTGGCAGGGAAAGGCCCGCAAGCAAGATGCAGAAAGACTTCATACAATGCCATTTCTTTGGTAAATTTTGGACCAGTCTTGTTGGCCCAAAAATGTTACCAGCACATTTTCGAAGACGGTTGGATTCCTACTGACAAAGGGATACTAAGCCAAACACCACAAGGCCAATGCATAAATCAAAGGGTCCACTTAAGTGCAGTGTGGGTGTTTACTTCTCTGTCAAATAAATAAGTAAAAATCTTTATTAAAAAATAAATTTCTAACCTGTCATGTACAAATACTTCAGTAGAAACCAATAAAAACACTTCTTGAATATTGTGATGATGTCAAAGTGCCAAGAAGTTTCTAAATGCTTACTTTCAGAAACTGTGCTTACCTCATTACAGACACTCTTGGGAGCACTGAGATTCCTTCCCTTGTGCCAGCTTCAGGGTACAGGACAGTCAAATTTGTTTCCTCCCGTTTGGTACTAATTAACTCTCAGAGGGAGTTGTTTTTTCCTCTTCTATTTCCTTAGAGTTTACTGAATTTGTTTTCTAACTAGACATAAAATAGTATCCTCTTCTTTAAAGACAATTAAATACATAATCAGAATGATTATCTTTTTAACTTTTATTATTTTTTTAAGTAGGCTCCATGCCCAGGGTGCAGCCCAACACAGGGCCCGAACTCACAACCCTGAGATAGAGACGTGAGCTGAGACTATGGTGTTTAGCACCTGACTGGGTCACCCAGGAGCCCCTACTTTATCTTCTTGAAGTTAGAAATATAGAGTTTAAGAGTATTATCCAAATATGGCAGATTACTGTACATATTCAGCAACACCAGCTCTCTGATTCCACCACACCCACGGGCACAGTATACATCTGCACCCTAAGACTTTGGAACTGGCCATAAGATCGGCTTTGACCAACGAAATGTTGTGACAAAAAGCATCAAAAGTACTTTTTTGGGAATAGGCTTGACCTCTTGCCTTCTGCCACTGCCCTGGGAAAGAACATGCTGTGGCTAGCTTGTTGATCCTAGGAAGAGAACCAGCAGCAGCAGAAACAGGGTCACCCAGCCCTGGTAAACCACAGTGGCAATCAGAATGACCCCAGCTGCTGCAAACTTAAATTTGTAATTCTACCTGACCTGGAAGTTTGTGAGAAATACATGTTCGTGTCATATGCCACTCAGATTCCCCAGTTGGCTGTTATGCAGCAATGGCTGACTAGTACACCGTGTACCTTTACTGGAGGAATTCAAAAGCCTTTATCAATTTCCTTATAAAAGAAAAACTCATCTGTAGCCAAGACCTTGAAGGGCTCATAGGTGCCATGCATTCTACTCAGGTAGCAGACTTTCAGTGAAGCAATTGTGAGGTTGGCAGATGAAATATGAAGTCAACTTCTTAGGACTTTGTCCCCCCTGGAAAACTGCGTCTTACAGATCCCTTGCTTACTTGATTAATCCTTTGTTCTATTCTCTTTTACCAGAATATTTTCTTTCCAATATGTAGTATCGGCAAAAATGCCTCTTTTTAAAAATTTGAGCTACATACCATAAATGATCAAGACAGAGGGATAAAGAAGCACCAACAAATTGACATTTACTAATAGATACGATTGTTCCTGCTGCGTGTTGAACAGGAACACTTTCTGTTTTTATTATTAACATTTCCCCCTCTTCATGCTCCTCTGATAACTATAAAATACGCTTTGAATCAGCAGATTTTCTGGCAACATGGTCAGGATCTGTCTTTATTGCCACTCTCATACTTGCACCACTGGCAGCAGTGGGAAACCTTTTCACTAGCTCATGTCTGTCACAAGCAACTTTTAGATTCAAAGTTTCATATTGGGCCTGTGGTGGGAAAAGAAAGAACACAGGCAAGTTCTAATAGGCTTCGGAAAAAAGTTGCTTCAACTCTTTCCAACTAACCTGTTTGGAACTGATTCCAGTTCCCAAGGAAAGGAATCACGAAATGAGAGGGAGGTGAGGGCAGTCAAAAGTGCATATAGGCTTTGAATTCGGGTAGTTACATCACCACCTCTTGACTCTCCCCGGTAGAGCTCTGTGCCAGATCAAAGCACACCCGTGATTCTCATTTCCTCATACAGAGGATGAAATAATCCCATCAGAGTTCTGAGGATTATGTTAAATAACATCAGGGAGCCAGTGTCCATCAACACTTACTCTTTTTCTAGGCTAGAAATCTTTCAAATCAGCTGTGCTGACTCCTTTGACATTTATATAGAACTAGTTGGTGCGTCCTACTGACTCTTCCTTCAAGATGCTCTTTGATTAGCCTGTTTTCCATTCCCAGGAATGTGATCTCTGTCCAAATCCTTCATGCCTCACACATCAAATACGGAAGAGCTTCCTGCTGACTCCTGCCCTCCTTCTTCTAATCCACACTGAGCACACTGCCGAAAGGTTTTCCACCATCATCTCTGCATCTTCTCTGTTTTAAACACCAAATGGAATTCCAAAGCCAAGGCAGAAAAGGAAAGTCCCGACATGTAAGGATTAGAAGACAAGTCAATCTGTGCCGCAGTGTTTTTTGTTTTTTTTTTTTTTAAAGATTTTATTTATTTATTGGACAGAGAGATCACAAGTAGGCAGAGAGGCAGGCAGAGAGAGAGGAGGAAGCAGGCTCCCCTGCTGAGCAGAGAGCCCGATGCGGGGCTCGATCCCAGCACCCTGGGATCATGACCTGAGCCGAAGGCAGAGGCTTAACCCTCTGAGCCACCCAGGCGCCCCTGTGCCGCAGTGTTTTTAACTGCCAGTCCATGGACTCTGCAACTTGTGAGAGCTGGTGGCATCAACACTCTTCTCTCCGCCCCCGGAGGACCAGTCCGAAGATTCTACAGAGCATCTCAGAGGGTCCCGGCAGGGTTGGAACCCTGGCGTCTCCAGCAGCGACCAGCCCAAGGCCACTCTTCTGCTTTTTCTCTTCCCCTTTCTCACGATCCCGGGGACTGCACTCCTGTTCAGGGGATTACTTACCAAATAAGCCACCTGCAAGCAAGCTCTAGTTTTAGGCTGCCTTAGCACAGGTTGTGGGGGAATGGCAAGAGACACCATACAATGAGAGGAAGAGAAGTGGCCCTAGGAAACAAGATTCTCCAGTGAGATTCTGCAACTAGCTCACTCACTGAAGAAATGGCAAAAAGGACCCCGGCTCCTAATGATAAGCAGGTGGTGGTGAGCCCTGCATGCAGCAGCAGTTTGACAAAACTGTGGTTTTGCTCTAAGGGAAATGCTAGTTTAGTGGGAGAGGTGGTCTTTGGATAGAATGAGCCCCTGAAATTGGCTGGCTTTAGCTGACTGCTTTCAAAGTCAGGAAAAAAAATGAAACAACCATTCAGGGCAGCCACCCCTCAATCTAGGCATTCTGTCAAAGTCGGAAGACTTTTAGGTGGTCTTTAAAAACATCCTTATTTCCCACAGCTGCACAACAGGCTGCCGAAACTCAGGATCCAGATTTAATTTGAAAGATATCAGACCTCAAAGACTTGAATGCAAAGCCTCAACAAATCTTCGATGATGCAATCTGGGTTTGAACAGAAATAGGTGGGGACAGAAATCTGGAATGGGGTATCTGGGTGGATGAGCGAGGAATGTCAAATGCCAAGATTGTCTAAACTTTCTGGGTTGGTGGGGACACAGCTCTAACTGCTGGCAGAAAACAGCAGCCACCTGCAAAGACAACGCTTGTCCTCTTCAAGATCTGCCTCTGCCTCTGCTCACTGGTTCCAAAACAATAATCAGGAGCTGATCACTCATAAGCACAGTCTGAACAAGGGAATACGATTTCTGTTCTGGGGGGAAAGAATGAACACACCCAAGAACCGCAAGACCTGGAGATATGTACTGGCAGGGTCTAGAAGACTGTTTGTGGGAACGCATCTCGAGTGTGCTGGATTGGGACGCTAGGTCTGCGGCAATATAATACAAGAGGAGCAGGAAGGTGTTTGTATGGATTTCAAGGTATTCACCAGGGCATCTTTTGTTGCTTCTCTGTCCAGTGATAACAAAGACTGGGCAACTGTAGGAACCATCGATAAAGTGATTAAGAGCTCAGACACCTCTGGGATGAAGGTCTGGGTTACCTCAACCTGGCAGGCCACCCCAACCTGCTGAAATATGGGCAAAGGAAAATGACAATTCAGGTTAGGGGACAGAAGAGGGGTACTGTGCTAATTTGTATGGTTCCAGCTTGCTTTAGCTTAGAACTGTCTCCCACAATTTCCATTCCTATATGGTTCTAAGCAAAGTTGGTCAAAGTTGTGCGAGAACAGGAGGCAGAAGCAGCAGCATCACTCTCTGAGTCACCATAACTAGATATGGGGACAAGCAGACACAGAGGCTAGCTGATCCTTGGTCTCCCCTGCTTCGAGTTCAGTTCTCCTTCCCAACTGGCCCCAGGTCACCACCAGATGCTTGGCTGAGGAGCCACAGGCCAGAGCGCCCCTCTCCACATGCCCCCGTACCCTGTGCAGCGCCCTGTGAGTGGCTCAGTGTGTCTGGTCTCTCAGGCTGACTGGCTGGTCGTTCCTCTGAGTTCTGTTTCTCTTCCAGCCACACCTTTCCCTGCAGTGGTGTGAGGCTCAATCCCTAGAAGAATTCCCTTATCCCCTAAGGCAGAGGTGTTCTGCTGCCCAAACTGAACTCTGAGGGAGGACAGTTTTGATGAGAATATCAATTATAGCCCCAGCCTGTCGCAACCGCAGGACTGCGGCTAACTGCACCATCCCTCCCGGACTGGGACTTTTGTAGAGGGGTGGCTGGTTATCACCTTGAAGACTCTGTGATGAATTGGATCTAAATTATTGTTTTCTCATTAAATTAAATCACATCAAATTGTTGATATTAAACCATTTTGACCTATGAAAATAACCTCAGAAGATTATACAACGTGTTAGTTTTCTACTGCTACGTAACAAATTACCACAACAGGTTAAAACAAATCATCTCCTATTTTCTGTGGACCAGGACACTGGGCACAGGTGACGTGCGCCCTCTGTCAGGATTTCCTAAGGCTGCAATCAGGTGTCAGCTGGGCTTGCCTTCTCACCTGAAGAGCTGGGAAGTTCTGGGGAAGAATCTGCTTCCAAGCTCATTCAGGTTGTTGGCAGAAATCCTTTCCTTGTGGCCATGTAAGGACCCAGCTTCCTGTGGCTATTGGTGGGGGGTTCCCACAAAGCTCCTAGAGGCTGCATGAGATTCCTGCCGTGGTCCGCTCAACAGGCCTTTTCACAACAGAACAGCTACTTCATCAATGCTGATGAGGGAAGACGTCTCTAGTTCAAGTCTACTATCAAGATGGAGTCTTCTCTAATGTAATGTAATCACAGGAACTACAGCCCACCTCTGCCATATTGTACTGGTTAGAGACAAGACATAGGCTGTGCTCAATGCTTAAGCAGGTGTAAGTATCAGAAGATGGGGATCATTGGGGATCACCTTAGGGTCTCCTCGTCACAGTAAGTTTATGACCATTCTAGTAATGTGCTTTTGACATGCCGCACAATCCGGATCATTTTAGTCTGTCCTGAGTGCTCCTTTCTTTGATCTACATTAGCTGTCTTTTCTCAGAACACGTCTAATTTTACAACTTCTCTGAAGAGAGGTAAGAAAAACTACAATCAATATTTTAGGTAAAGGTGCATTATAATTTGGCCAAAAAAGAAAAAAAAAAGGCTATTGACAAGGGAGCCAAGAATACTCAATGGGAAAAAGACTGTTTCTTCAATAAATTGCACTGGGAAAACTGGATATCCACATGCAAAGGAATAAAACTGAATCCCTATCTTATACCACTCACTAAAACTAACTCAAGATGGATGAAGGACTTAAATGTAAGACCTGAAACCATGACCTCCTAGAGGAAAGCACAGGAGTAAAACTCTTTTTGACATGGGTCTTGATAATGATTTTTTGTATTTGACACGTAATTCGTAAGTGGTACTATATCAAACTAAAAAGCTTCTGCACAGTAAAAGAAACAATCAACAAAATTAAAAGACAACTTACAGAATGAGAGAAAAATATTTGCAAACCATGTATCTGATAGGGGGTTAATATCCAAAATATATAAGAAACTCCTATAGCTCAAGAGTAAACAATTGATTAAAAAGCAGGCCCCCGGGTGGCTCAGTTGGTTAAGCGTCTGCTTTGGGTTCAAGTCATGATCCCAGGGTCCTGGGGCCGAGCCCTGCATTGGGCTCCTTGCTCAGTGAGAAGCCTGCTTCTTCCTCTGCCTGCCACTCCCCCTGCTTGTGCATGCTCTCTCTGTGTCAAATAAATAAAATCTTAAAAACAAAAACAGGCAGAGGACTTGAATAGACACTTCCCCAAAGAAGACATACAAATGGCCAGAAGTACATGGAAAGGTACCCAACATCACTCATCATCAGAGAAATGCAAATCAAAACCACAGTATACTACCTCACACTTGTCAGAATGGCTGTTACCAAAAAGACAAGAATTAAATAACAGCAAGGATGTGAGGGCCCTTGTGCCCTGTTGGTGGGAATGTAAGTTGCTACAGGCACTACAGAGAACAGCATGAGGGTTCCTCAAAAAATTAAAAACAGAACTACCATAGATTCAGCAATCCCACTTCTAGGAATGTGTCTGAGGCTGATGAAAGCACTGCCTGGAAGAGATGTCTACTCTCCCATGTTCACTGCACCATCACTTACAACAGCCAAGATGTGGAAACAAATAAAGAGAATGTGGTATATATATAATAGAGAGTTATTCAGGTATAAAAAAGAAGGAAATGTTGCTACATGGATGAATCCTCAGGGCATCATGCTAAGAGAAATAAGTCGGAGAAAGACAAATACTGTATGACCTCACGTACATGTGGAAGTTAAAAATGTCAAACTCACAGAAAGAATAGGATGGTGGTTTCTAGGGGCTGAGGGGTGGAGAAATAGGGAGTGGTTGGTCAAAGGGTACAAACTTTCAGTTATACGATGTCTAAGGTTCAAAGTCCTAAAGTGCAGCACGGTGACACGTTAATATTGTGTTGTATACTTGAAAACTGCTTTGAGAGTACAGCTAAGTGTTCTGACCACCACCACGGCCACAAAATGTTAACTATGTGAGGTAAAGGGATGCACAAATCAACCTTACTGTGGTAAACATCTCAGGGTATACACATGTATCAAATCATTACATGGTGCACCTTAAACTGAACACAATGCTATATGTCAATTATGTCTCAGTAACACTGGGTGGGGAAGATAGAGAAAGCTATATTAAAATCTATTTTCACTGCAAAAAAAAAGAGGAAAAGTAAGGTGAGTTTTTCTGGGTTCTATTTCTCATATCTTTTGGGCTAATGTTCAGAATTTGGTTATTTCTACTGGGTAGATATTAAAACTATCCTCCATACATAATATAGAGTCTTAAAGTGCAACATATTTATCCACACGGAAGGATATCTTTCCAGTTTCTGTCCCTTTTAATAGGGGGACCCTTACAAGTTCCTCGCAATAACTAAATGCCAGAGAGCATTAATAATATCATAGATCTATTCCAAATATATTTTTAGGTTTCCTTTCATATATTTTAAAAGTTACATACTTAGACTATCTCTGGATTGTCTATCTGGATGGATTTACAAGAAGCTGGTAACACTGGATGCATCTGTGAAGGAGAACTGACTGGTGGGGGCCAAAAAGTTGGGAGAGCAGGAGACTCTTTGCTGAGACTCTTTGTACCTTTTGAATTCTGTTCCTTCTGAATATATTAGCTATTCAAAAAAAAAAAAAAATCAAATAAAAAACAAACAAAAACCATCACGCTATGGAAGTTGCCAGCAGTTCCTTCCCTCAGTGCCAATATAAAAATCAATCACTGACCACAGAATCCAAGCAAATATTAGAAAGGAAATGAGAAGGTTCTCTGCTTTCAGAACATTACTCCCCTCTGATGGGAAAGAGGCAATCTCTGAGATTCATGCTGCTTGTGTGTGAAAATGTACCCTGCCTGCTTGTATCCTTTATTCTAATAACTTTTGCCATGTGAAAGCTATGTGAAAAGAAAGGACAGAGAGGAAGATAGGAAAGAAGTTACTGCAGTAACTTGGTACTAAAGGAGGTGGCTAAAGCACATAATTATTACAAGAGATTAAAGACTTCTCTATGACATTAAAGGAAAAAGACAAGACTAAGCACTCTGAAGATACTTATTTGAATATATTTATATTGCTTTACTGTTTACTTCATAAATTAATGTTTGATACAGCATTTTTAATATTTAGGCTTTAGTGTTTTTTGGTGTAAGTGAAAACAGCATGATGAAAGGGAAAAGCATTCACACGGATGTCAGTCTCTAAACACAGAGACCCTATATAAGCCTCTGCTATACTAGCAGGCAGGGTATCAAATTCTGGAGAACTTGAAATTGAACACGTATTCTTATGTGTGGGCATCTGACTAGAAGAGAGATGCAAGATATACTATTAGAGTCAGACTGACCAGAGACCCAACCCCAATTCCCTTTAATTGTGTGATGTGTGAAATTTTGTCCATTTCCTCATCTGAAAATGTTCCCTAATCTTCAAAATCTACCTCTTACTATAATTAAATTTCTTCATACACCATTATACTGGTGTATTCTAATTCAGAAGCAAGCACACAGTCTGTGGGGAGTGGAAGAGGGTAGCAGGAAAGCAGAGGCTCAAGGGAGCAGAGCAAGTCAAAGGTTATAAAGAGAACAGAAATGCTGACAACCCAAACGTACTGTGTACTTTCCACTCACATGTCACTTATTAAAATGTTAAATAAAAAAAATTCTAGGGGTGCTCAGTTGGTTAAGTATCCGACTCTTGATTTTGACCCAGGTCATGCTCCCAGGGTCCTGAGATCAAACCCCATGTCTGGCTCTGCCCTGAGCGCAGAGTCTACTTGTCCCTCTCCCCTCCACTGCTTGCACATTCTCTTTCTCTAAAATAAATAAAATCTGAAACAAAATAAAACCATAATTCTAGTAGTCTCAGTATGTGAAAAACTCAGAGGTTCACATACCTTTAACAAAAAACAAAAAATACCCATTTACATCTATACTTTGTTTACTATCCTTAAGCCTTTTCCCCACTGTGACATATCAGTTAAGTTAGTATCCTTAATTCTATTATAAGAAAAACCCCAAGGTTTGGGGGTAGAGCCATGTTATGATTTTCAGAACTTTTGATATTTACTGGTTATCTCTCTCTTTTTTTTTAAAGATTTTATTTATTTACTTGAGAGAGAGACAGTGAGAGAGAGCATGAGCGAGGAGAAGGTCAGAGGGAGAAGCAGACTATCCATGGAGCTGGGAGCCTGATGCGGGACTCGATCCCAGGATTCCGGGATCATGACCTGAGCCAAAGGCAGTCGTCCAACCAACTGAGCCACCCAGGCGTCCCTATTTACTGGTTATCTCTTAAAATGATCATGTCTCCCTTCAAAACAATGTACCTCACAGATAATTTTTTCCCATCCCTTTTCCCCTGTAATGGGAAAACATAGCTTTGCAGTTAGAAAGACCAGGATTCAAATACCGGCTTTACCACCCCAGGTAACAGTATTTTCAAGTGTCAGTTTACCCATGAAATGGAGAGAATACTTACCATAGATGATGTGAGTTAAGAGCTTAGCAATAGTGCCTGGCAAAAAGCAGGTGCTCAAAAATTCGACTAAATAAATGAATAAATATAAGAAACTTCAAACAAGAATTAGCAGTTTTTGATGAGTAACTTATAGATTGTATTTGCTTAAAGGATGTATGTATTTAAAAAAAAAGCCCCACTATCTCTGGAACATTTCTCATGTTATCTACAGGCAGTGCTCAGGATAAAGCCTAATGTCTCCACATATAAAAAGGACATAAAGTTGTGTACTGCACAGCCCTGCTGGTCCCTGGAGCCTCATTTCTCACCATACATCTCTTATCTCTGCAACCTCTACCCTAATCCCAAGTACCTGTTTCTTATTTATCTCTGGGTTCGTCTACCTGTGTTCCTTCTGCCTAAGCTGTATTTCCAATCTCCAGGTCTCGGCTTCTCTGGGAAGCTCCTGATACTGTCTCCATTCCCTAATTCCTATATTGAGGTCTGGGGCTCCTCCTCTCCCTGTCTGCTCCCCTACCATCCAGTCCTTTGCTCTACTAGGACACTTACACCGTAACTGCCTATTGGTACTTAGAACTAGATGCTTTCACTTATTACTTCAATCTCAGGGTCTGGCATATAGTAGGTGCTAAATGAATACAGTATAGGAGTCCTAGTGCTAATTCTATACCAAGGGCTATCTGAATCGACGGGTTATTTTCTTCCTTCCCTTCCATAATGTCCCATCTTCACCTTTATTTGCAGAGAACTCAGGCAGCTGCCATTCTCTCAGGTTTATAGAGCTATGATGATGGTAAGATTTACAACACTGTATCCATCCACTTCTATTTAACTTAGTATTAATATCTACAAATTTGACATCAATATGTAGTTTAGAAGTGGGGCTCATACCAATGAAGACTTTAGATACTTAATATTTTTACTGCTTACACTTATGGACAAAAAAAAATCAATCTGGAAGTTAAGATGATGTATTAGAATAACAAAGAGACTATTTAGTCACAGTTTAGCTTAGAAACTTTTCTGAACCTCTTATAATTACATACGAGCTGAGAGAGCAATAGGTTTAGAGAACCAATGTGATGCCTACGTATCTTCTAAAAGTATTTTGGTGAATCAGTCTCAAAATTCAGCACTGCTCTTTTTTTTTTTTTTTAAGATTTTATTTATTTATTTGACAGATAGAGATCACAAGTAGGCAGAGAGGCAGGCAGAGAGAGAGAGAGAGAGAGAAGAGGAAGCAGGCTCCCTGCTGAGCAGAGAGCCCAATGCAGGACCCTGGGATCATGACCTAAGCCGAATGCAGAGGCTTTAACCCACTGAGCCATCTAGGCACCCCTGTAATTCAGTTTTAAAAACATCTGTTAAGGCCCTTCCAAATGCAAGCAGGGCATACTGCTTGGTGCCCACACTTCTGTGAAGGGAAAGGAACAAGTTCATTTGAAGAACCCAGGAAGAATTTATATGGTAAGTATGAGGCAGAGACAGGACTGGAGCACAGATCTGACCCCAGACTTTGTATTTATTTATAAAATACCATTAAATTTGGGTACCATTACTTATCTATGAACCTAAGCAAATCTCCAAGCTCTACAGGGCTGTTGTGAAGATGTAATGAGAAGACCTATGTGGTGTGCCCATCATGAAGCAAAGGTACATAGTGACATTTAAACATGGTTCCTTCTTATTCTCTTCTCCCTGGTATTGCATCTTGCATTGCAATGGTGTTCAAAAAATGCTAACTGGAAATCAAGTCTCTCTCTACTTCAGAATACCTTGCATTTGGCAACATCACTGCAGATGCTTTTGCTATCGTTATGGTGGTTAGAGTTCAGTATACTCTTTAAATAATAAAAGCTCAGCTCTTTCTTGTCCCTGTTGCTCACAGGTTTTTTTAAAGATTTTATTTATTTATTTGATGGACAGATATCACAAGTAGGCAGAGAGGCAGGTGGAGGTGGGGAGCAGCCTCCCCACTAAGCAGAGAGCCTCATGTGGGGGCTCCATCCCAGGATCCTGAGATTATGACCTGAGCCAAAGGCAGAAGCTTAACCCACTGAGCCACCCAGGCGCCCCAAAGTTCTGTGTTCATATCCATAATGACCTGACTATACTATTTCACCTTTTGTCTGATTATATTAATGTCTGCAAAGTTCTAATTAAATCTCTCAGATCATGACAATAATAAACACATAATTTGTTTTGGGAAGAATAACAAAACAAACCAAAACAAGCAAGTCTTCCTGTTTTCTTCACTTCTCTCAACTGTAGCATTCTTGGGATTTTAGTATGACAGAGAAAAGATTTTGCTTATTGTTGAGAAAGGCTTCTAATTGTCCTCAGATTAAACTTTATGGCTTCAAAAGATTAACAACTTGACTGGCTTCCAAGAATATGTTAAATTCAACTGATATCCTATTACATATCAATGGGCAACAAAAGAAAGAGTTGAAGAGACTTTATTTGAAATTTAACTTAACACTGAGTTTAATGGTATGGAATTATACACCATTTAGACCATCTCTAAACTTATTTTTAAAACTAATGCTTCATATTTATCTCCTAGATTGAGATTAAGCATCTTAATTTTATTTGCAACTTCTATGGTTAAATGTTTATTTCATACACCCCCCTTTAAAAAGAAAAAGTTACTCAGTTTTCATAGACATTAAAGATAACTCAAAACATGTAACTCACTGAATTCTACCTCTGAAACTAACAATTCAGTATATGTTAATTAAACTGAATTTAAATAAAAAATTTAAAAAATGTAACTGAGAGTCTACTAAGAGCAAAGTACTGGGTTCTTTGGGTGATTAAGATGATGAAGATCTGACCTTGTCTTTAGGGAGTATATAATACACTAAATGATAGAGGAAATGAGAGAGGTACATAGGTAATTCCAGAATAAACTGGATGAAAGAACCTAAAAGAAAAGTAAAAGTGTTTTAGAAATTTGCAGAAGTAGAGAATACTTTTAATTTAGAATACCTAAGACAAAACAAAAGAAAAGTAGCATGTGAATTTGGTCTTTGAAAGTATGGTAGGACACTGAGTGGTCAGAGGCAAAGATCTTCTAAGACCACAGAAAAATGTGAGCAGAGGCTCAGAGGTGGAGGGTTTGTAGCGTATATGAAAAATGGTTTAAGTTCTAAAATAAAAATGTAATAAAATGTTACAACTTAGAGCTCTACTCATAAATTTTGAGTAAAGATTTTTTTTTTTAAAGATTTTATTTATTTATTTGACAGAGATTACAAGTAGGCAGACAGAGGGTAGGGGGAAGCAGGCTTCTGGCTCAGCAGAGAGCCCGATGCGGGACTCGATCCCAGGACCCTGATATCATGACTGAGCTGAAGGCAGAGGCTTTAACTCACTGAGCCACCCAGGCACCCTTGAGTAAAGAATTTCTTAAGTGCTAAGTGTCATTATGATTAGAGATGTATAATTTGAGAGTTGTCTGAACCTCCATTCCTGAACTGAGATTAACTCTTCATCTATGTTGTATAGTTAACTGAAATCTACATTTTCTACTCTGGTCTGTGGATAATGGTCTTTAACTTAGCTCCATTATTCTCTAGGAAGTATATTCAGACTAAATTGCTAAGAGGAAACAATTACAGACAGAAGCATAATAAACTGCCAGTTCAACTGAACCGAGACAGAAGAAGAATGTCAACACAGAGACAATGGAGAGGATGGGAAGAGGGAGGAAGGGCTTAGTGAGTCGGGACAGTTAGTCTCTACTACTTTGTATTTGTTTCAAGTCACACACTCTAGAAATCCGACCAAGTTGCAAAGGAAAAAATTAGGTCATTGCTTTCAGTTGTTTCTCTGTTAGATTTTTAATTCAATAAAATATAATCACATGCATTATGACTAAAAATACATTACAGAGTCCAGTTTGGAACTAACATTTTAATTTTCATATTCCATAGAGTAAAAAAATACATTTTTAATCAAGATGAAAAAATAAAATCTATGGTTTAAAGTGTTCTACTGTAAAATGCCCTGAACTGGAATATATACATAGATATCGGTGCTAATTCTGAGCTATTTCATTCTGAGGTCAACAGTATTTATAACAAGGAAATGTAAATTCTTTATGATAGGCCCACAGTTGTTAAAATTCATGAGAAAACCTACAGTTCTCCTAAAGAGTAGATTTTTACTCAAAAAATTAGAACTCGGGGCACCTGGGTGGCTCAGTGCGTTGGAGCCTCTGCCTTCGGCTCAGGTCATGGTCCCAGGGTCCTGGGATCGAGCCCCACGTTGGGCTCTCTGCTCAGTGGGGAGCCTGCTTCCCTGCCTGTCTGCCTGCTTGTGATCTGCTTCCCTTCCTCTCTGCCTGCTTGTGATCTGTCGAATAAATAAATAAAATCTTAAAAAAAAAAATTAGAACTCAATATATATTCTCACCATAGTACTCACATTTTCAGAGGTGTTTACACAGTGTAGTGTATGCTAAAATCATCATGAAAGTCAATGACCAAACACCTGATCCTTCTTTTGAGGTTCTTCTAATCTAGTCATCTACTTTAGAATTTTACACACTGGTCTTTTTACTATAGGTACTGTTACCACCAGGTTTCCAAGCTGTAACCACAGAAAACAACTCGAGCTGGCTTAACAGAAAAGGGATTTATGTGAAAGGCTATATTGTTAGCCCACAGTGGCTCAGAAAGTTGAAGACCAGATTCAGAAAACAAATGAGAGCAGAGGAAGGCCGTAGACTGAGGACTATATTAGGGAAAGAGCCTAGTGGGTACCACAGGCTGCTCTGGGCCCCTGGCCACCACACCTCCTGCTGTGTACAGATGGTGGATGCCATCAGTGGCAGTGGACATCAGTGGCATCACTGCCACTGACTTCTCTCTCCTTTTCCATGAGACGTTGCTGCTCTCACCCTGCTTTTATAAAGAATTCTCTAAAGTCCTTGCTTTTCTGGGCTATCAGCTTCCAATAGAAAAAGAGCCCAGGCCATGTGTTTAACCATTAACCACTGAGAAGGCTGAGAAAACAAGTATTTGACCTTTTAGGTTTTTACACTGGGGGGGGGGGGGGTCCTGCCCTCCACCGAGACCTGTGAGGAATTTCTAAACTAGGAAGAAGGTCATAATGCTGGCAGCCAAAAAGTCAAATAACTGATACAGGAATACTCACAGATTCAGGAAAGAATGGCCTACTCAGAACAAAGCCCTCTATCCTCTGGCTAAGGGCTCTGAAGCAAAGTCTGTTGTCACCTACCCAGGTGTCTGCCCCTAAAGCTTTTAAATGTCTTTGCTGGGCCCACATTTCCCTGACTTACTCCTGCCCAAGTGGTTCAGCATATATCAGGCTCATCGCTGAGACTCCTGGCGGCTGATGCTTTGATAACTAGTCTGCTATTCTGTTCTTACAACTAGGCCACAGTGGCCTCCCACCTTCATCCCTCAATAGTGGTTCTCATACTGCTCCCCTCTCTTACCATGCACACACTTCAGGGCTTGGGATCAGAAGAGCTGGTATGAGTCACAACCTTATCATTCACAATCTCAAGAGAAGGCTTGTTATTCATCTCTGAGCCCCACCATAGTCACAGGTTGTCAGGGAGACCAAATGAGAGAAAGTAAAAGCCCTTTGCAACCTAAAATGATAAGCATGATTTTACTAGTTAACATTTTTTTTTTAAAAAGATTTATTTATTTGACAGAGATTGAGAGAGCACAAGCAAAGGGAGCAGTAGACAGAGGGAGAGGGAGAAGCAGACTCCCTGCAAAGCAGGGATCATGATCTAAGCCAAAGGCAGCCACTTAACCGACTAAGCCACCCAGGTGCCCCACTAGTTAACATTATTGATAGATATGAAAAATCCTCAGTTCTTTAGGATTAAGGCCCATCCTAAGTCTTTCTGGTTCTTCTGAGCATTGATATCATATCTTTATTGTACTAAAAATCTAATTTTGTAATCAAAGCAGCATATGCTGATGATCTAAAAAGTCTTGTGGCTCATAGTAATAAAAAGCTTATTCTAGGGAGGAAAAAAATGTAACAAGATGGGATCAGGAGGGAGACAAACCATGAAAGACACTTAATGTCACAAAACAAACTGAGGGTTGCTGGGGGGAGGGGGTTTATGGAGAGGGTAGTTGGGTTATGGACATTGGGGAGGGTATGTGCTATGGTGAGTCCTGTGAAATGTGCAAGCCTGACCACTCACAGACCTGTACCCCTGGGGCAAATAATACATTATTATATGTTAATAAAAATAATTGATTAAAAAAAAACTTTATTCTAAAGACAAAACCCCCTGCCCTATGTCTTTCCTCTTCCCAGTCCTGCTCCCAAGGCAATGCCTCTCAATTCTTTAGTTGTTTCTTCTGGCATTTACCTGTCTGTATTATAATTTTTATTAAATCAATAGTCAGTATTCATATTTAAATACTGCTTACTGTGAGCCAAGTGGCATATATTTTCTTCCATAAGTAATTTAAAATTTTTCTTGGAGCTATTTTTTTCTTCTTTTTTCACTCCCTTCATTTTCTATAAATCTACTGTTAATTTTTCATAAAAGCACCAAAAGACCCATGAAATCTCTTTCAACGTCCCTTGTCATTTAATGTTCCTGGTCCAGTCTAGATGTGAAGCCTGCTAGACCTACTACATGGGCGGGACTTAGGATTTCCCTTTTTTATTTCCTGTGTTTGACGCCGTTTCCCGGATCCCACACTTCTTCATTCTTGGTTCACTTCATTTAGTGGAACACATCCTTAGTAACTTCCTCAGTAAGGGTGCAGGAGAGATCAGTTCTTTGAGGCAAGACTGAAAAATAATGGCTTTATCTAGCATTACACTTGATTGACAGCTTGGCTAAATATAGAATTTTGTGTTGAAAATAATTTTCACCAGCTTTTTCAAAGGCACTGTGCCACTGTATTACAGCATTCGGCTGCTGCTACTGAAAAGCTCAATACAATTCAGAGTCCTGTTTCTTTGTATGGAACTGAATTTTTTCCTCTCTGCAACATTTTAGAATCTTTTCTTCTTCCCTAGAGTTCCCTACAGAAATGGATAAAACTTTTTTTTTTTTTAAAGTATGTTCCATGCCCAAGGCTGGAACTCACAACCCCAAATCAAGACCCAAGCTGAGATCAAGAGTCGGACGCTTAACCAACCAAGCCACCTAAGCACCCTAGGATAAGACTTTTTAATACAGAAATTCCTTTAGCAGTATTTCTTATATTACTCCTCAGATATTGGCTTCTCTTCCATTTTCTCTGGTATGTTTCTAAAACCACCACTTGTTAAACTGTTATACCTTCTAGACCAATACTATAAGTTTTCTTATTTGTCTCCACTGTTGCCCATCTCTCAGTTATTCGTTTTTAAAGGTTTCTTCAATTTCACCTTTCAATCCTTCTATTAAATTATTTTTCATTTCTGCTACCTTATTTCCAAGAGTTCCTGTCTGTACTCTTATAGTATCCTATTTATGTCTCATTGATTCAACAAAGCACTCTCTTACATAAGCGCATTTTGCTTCAATTTTTTTTTTTTTTTTTTAAGATTTTATTCACTTATTTGATAGAGAGAGCACAAGTAGGCAGAGAGGCAGGCGGTGGCGGGGCGGGGGAAGCAGGTTCCCTGCTGAGTAGAGAGCGGGATGCAGGGTTTGATTCCAGAACCCTGAGATCATGACCTGAGTCAAAGGCAGAGGCTTAACCCACTGAGCCACCCAGGCGCCCAGGCATTTTGCTTCTGTTGAAGTTTTCTTCTAGTTTCTTCTGATACTTTGTTCTTTTTGTTCTGTCCTCTGTCTTAATTTGGAAGCTTTCTCCAAATGTCCAGTGAGCCTCAGACGGGTTTTTGTATTTATGAATGCAACACTGAACTGCTATGTGGAAGCTCTGCTGCAAAAGCAGGACTGCTGACCATAGTCTTCTAGAAAAACTGGAAGACAAACTGGTTTTTTCACCATGTTAACTCCTGAGCATAACTTCATCACGGAACTCCACGACATCAGTCTCCATCAGTCTATATGCTCTTGGGCTGTTCACCATTTCTAGATTTTTCATCTTGTATCTGCCTGGCATGGACTAGAGCAGGGGAATGGGAGTGATTTTTGTCATTTACTTTGTAGGCTTTGACATAAATTCAGATTTCAACCTTGGTGCTTTACCCCACATCTCCACCCACTCTTTTCGTAGCTATTTCCAGATGTGAAATCTTTCTAGTTTGATTTCTTTAGAAAATAAAGCTCGAGGTTCCTTGTGTTTGGTTGGGTGGGGGGAGGGTAGAGAAGGGAACTGAAGGGGCAGGTTAGGATTTGCCAAGAGGCACAAGTGATACTGATGCAAGACCCCTGAAACAAAACGGAGAAAGTACTGACCCAAATATACTAGAGAACTTAAAAAAAGGTAGCAAATATCAAAAGAGAATATGGATGTTTAATAGAGGGTACTCAGAAAACCAGCTCACTATACGGAGTAAAACAAAACCCCATTCCTTTCTGATACCATCTATAAAGGTGAATTCCACGGTTGGGGGTTGGGGAGGTTGATTCATTCAGTTTTCAGACTTAAAATCAAATCTCCTTTTTCAGTGGCCGCACTTATCCCTTCTTCCCAGAGTACCAAGTACCCCTTGTGAACTGCCTCTGTTATCCTGAGTCGCCCCCTTTACAGTCTCTATTACAGACCTCTCCTCCGTTAAGTCAGTGATCAGTCCTTGTTTGCTTTCTAGCTTCCAAAAATTTCAGTATCCTTTCTCCACTGTTGTTTTCTTCTCGGGTATCTATGTCCTTATATTTGTTTTATTCCTTCATTATGCCATTAGGGCTTTGGAGGAGCCAGAAATAAACTAATGTTTAATCTGTTATAAAGGAAATCAACTGAAATTAAAGCTTATCCTAAAATGCCAGGCCAGTAAGTTGAGGCCCCATTACCTATTAACTGACCTCCCTAATAGTGACTGCCTACTTGTCTGAATAAAATGCATTCTCAGTGTAGGCCAGGAATGTGCACTTTTATCCAGACCATTCTGGCTGTCTGCCTATACCGCCTCTTTTTATGATGCTCTTGAAACTGTTAAATCACCTCTCCATCTTGAAGGACACATTTAGTCTCAAGGTCCCAGCCTCCCTTGACAGATTTTATTTCTTTTTAAAACTGGCTTTAACTTTTGAAGTTAAATCTAATTAGGAATAAAACGTAACAGTCATTAATTCTAAGAATAAGGTCCTACCGTCAAGCTGCCCAACAGGCTAGTCTCACAATGTTCCTTAAAGTTAAGCCCTCATCTATCATAGAACACAGATGCTTTTGGTGACTATTTTCTTAATTCTCTCCAAAATGATATATACTATTACCATGCTGGATGTAACAAAGAGCTGCTAATTCATTACACACAATAGATGCCTCAGAGTATTACAGGCTTGATCTGCTTGTAGAACCCCAGCTGAGAAAAACCAATTGTATTATGACAAATAACCAGATATTTACGAATAGTCTGACAAGATGTACCATCTTACAAGTGATAAAATTATAAGAAAATTTTAAATTCAGTAATAGCCAAGTAAAAATCTGCAAAATATGCTTAGTATTAAGTTTAATCAATAGTTATAAAATTATTTTTTGAACATAAAAGTTTTATATTTTTAAATATTTATTTTTTAAAAAGATTTTATTTGACACAGAGAAAGAGAGATAGCACACAAAAGCAGGGGGAGCAGCAGAGGGAGAGGGAGAAGCAGGTTCCCTGCTGGGCAAGGAGCGTGACGCGGGACTTGATCCCAGGACTCTGGGATCATGACCTGAGCTGAAAGCAGAGGCTTAACCATCTGAGCCACCCGGGTGCCCCTAAAGATTTTATTTACTTGTCAGAGAGAGCGAGCGAACGAGCACACAAGCAGAGCGGCGGGCAGAAGGAAAAGCAGGCTCCTTTTTGAACAAGGGACTCAATCCCCGGACCCTGGGATTATGACCTGGGTCGAAGGCAGACAATTAACCAACTGAGCCACCCAGTTGTCCCACCCCTCCTTTAAAAAAAAATTTTTTTTATTTATTAAAAGTTAGTTTTAGAAAACAATGTGGTAGTGAATGAAATATGTTCTGATGATTATCATTTAACGGCTAATATTTATGGAATGCTAATTATGTATCAGGTGCCAGTCAGAGCACCTAACTTACATTATTTCCTTTAACTCTCATAATCCTGCTTTACAGGGTTACTATTCTTATTTTATAAATGAGAAAATAGAAGCTTAGAAAGGTGACTTGCTCTGAGGTCAAACACATTAAAACATGGTAGTGAAGGATTCAAATCCAGTTTGTCTGGTTCCAGAGCTTGAGCTCTTTTTTTTTTTTTTTAAGATTTTTATTTATTTATTTGATAGACAGAGAGAGATCACAAGTAGGCAGAGAGGCAGGCAGAGAGAGAGAGGGGAAGCAGGCTCCCCCTGAGCAGAGAGCCCGATGTGGGGCATGATCCCAGGGCCCTGAGATCATGACCTGAGCCGAAGGCAGAGGCTTAAACCACTGAGCCACCCAGGTGCCCCAGAGCTTGAGCTCTTAAACTTCATGGTATATAATTCCTCTCTCAGTGACCAAATATTCTCCTTCCCACAAAAATGGGGTAAAAATTATGCTGAAGGCATGGTCTGCTATAAACACTAAAATGAACAGTATCATAGGCATAGGGGAAAAATAAGGCCTACATGGAGTGCAAAAATCAAAACACCAAATAAGCTAAACTCTGTATTCTGAATACTGAAAGGAAACAGAGAGCCATGTACACCCAGGTTTAAGGGAATATATATATATATATATATATATACATATATTACAGTAACCAAGACTAAGGCAATACAAGGAGTATAATTTTAGATCTTTAAATACATTAAAAAACAATTTCTAGCTAAATGATAAAAAAATATTTAAACTCACTTAACATAAAAAGAACTCTAGACTAAGTATTACCTAAGAGCCAAGAGAGCTGCCTCACAATTTTACTTTTCTTTTCTTTTTTTTTTTTTTTAGATTTTATTTATTTATTTGGAAGACAGAGATCAGAAGCAGGCAGAGAGGCAGGCAGAGAGAGAGTGGGAAAGCAAGCTCTCTGCTGAGCAGAGAGCCCAATGTGGGGCTCGATCCCAGTATCCTGGGATCATGATCTGAGCTGAAGGCAGAGGCTTTAGCCCACTGAGCTACCCAGGCGCCCCACAATTTTACTTTTCACTCAAAACTTAAAACAACAAATCCCCAAAGAACTGTATTAGGGGATGTTTTCCCATTTTTTAAAAACAGCAAAGTGGGGCGGCTGGGTGGCTCAGTTGGTTAAGGGTCTTCAGCCGGAGTGATGATCCTAGTGTCCCAGGACTGAGCCCCACATTGGGCTCCCTGATCAGTGGGGAGCCTGCTCCTCCCTCTGCCACTTGTGCTCTCTCTCTCACTCTCTCTCTCAAGTAAATAAATAAAATCTTAAAAAAAAAAACAAAACAAAAACGCAGCAGAGTATATATAATACACTTTGGTTTCTTACTATTTAAACATGTCAAAAAACAAAACCAATTTGAGAAACAGAGGTTGTTACACCTTTTGAGCAATGTCACAACCTTCAAATTTTTCTGTAGAGGAATTTTCTGACAAATTTGGTTTAATAGAATAGTGGTAGGTCAAGCTCTAGGTTATTATTATTATTTTTTTTTTAGGATTTTATTTATTTATTTGACAGAGAGAGAGAGATCACAAGTAGGCAGAGAGGCAGGCAGTGGCGGGGGGTGGGGGGCGGAGCAGGCTCCCCACCGAGCAGAGAGCCCAATTCATGGCTCAATCCCAGGACCCTGAGATCATGACCTGAGTCAAAGGCAGAGGTTCTACCCACTGAGCCATCCAGGAGCCCCAATGCTGCTAGGTTATTTTTGATAATGTTATTTTCCTACAGTCTGACATCAAAATAGCCTATTATTATTTTTATTTTTTTAAAAGATTTTATTTATTCATTTGACAGACAGAAATCACAAGCAGGGAGAGAGAGCAGGCAGAGAGAGAGGAGGAAGTAGGCTCCCTGCTGAGGAGAGCCCTACGCGGGGCTCAATCCCAGGACCCTGCGCTGAAGGCAGACGCTTAACCCATTGAGCCACTCAGGCACCCACCTATTATTATTAATGTAATGATTCTTGTTTTAAACAGGTAAAAACATTTTAACAACATTTAAGTTGTGGTAACAAAACTAAATTAGTATTATCACTAAAAAAATAATGGTAAAATACGATTTTTAAAAGAAACTTTATGTAACAGAAATCTCAACTTTTTTTCACTCAGGTTTATCAGTGCCTTCTTCTGTATAATTCCTCTCATGTAATTCATTTCTTACTGTTATTTAGCTGAAGCTTTTATTTCTCAAAGTCCTATTAATTTGTTGACTACGCCATACAACACACATTTTTATTTTCAAGTTAGAACAATGTGTGTAGTTTTCATTATTTCTTAGTTCATTAAATTCCTGTCTTTTGCCCCAGCCATTAACATTGTCTTCTGACTGGCAACTTCTAATGTCCTTTTAGCAAATACTCATTAGCTAAATTTCTCAAGTAATTTCATGTCATATAGCTTGTTTTTTTTTGTTTTAAAACATATGGCTACCAAAAGCAAAGAATGCATTCTTCAAGACCACAGATTCCCTTTGTTCCGTGTGGAAGGTCTCTTTCCACCTCTGAAATGTTAAGATTCTAATGTTTACCAATAAATATATAATTCTTTTAAAGTTACCTTCATGTATTCATTTGCCTATAACCCAAAAAATGTGCTTTCCCTACCTAAAAGTTTTAGTTTAGATTAAATGAAGAAGGCTCACGAGTCTAGCGCTGACTGTGCCTTACACAATGTAGGCTGTTGCTAGATGTAGGAGTTGAGTTTGAAAAGAAGATACAGAATATTTAAAAATTTAAATCAGAAACTCTAATTCTTTGATTCAAATAAACTTGTATCTAAATGTGACTATTTTCATTTTTGGAATGAAGTTTCATTCTTTTTCTAAACATTCAAACATCAATAAGTTACTGAGTATAAAAATGTGACTCTTAAGTTATCTCAGGAGTCCTAGATCAAGACTAACCATGAAATCTGGGAAACAAGGCTAGTTCAAAGCTTGGGCACAGATAGGGTGCAGGTGGTAGTTGTATATTCCTACACCTATCATCTTACATTAGGGAATTAAGAGCCTCACATCTCATCTATTGCTCTTAGTCACTAGTTTTGAATGCTTGGTTTTAGTACTAAATGAATACCCACATTAATACTGACCCTCAATTCTTCCTCAGATTCCTTAACTATAGAAAATAACCGACCCACACACATCCCAAACAGTGAAATCATGGAACATATTGGCTGTGTTTTCACAGGAAGACAAATATATAATTCTAGAAATCAAAATTAAAAACCAGAATTTCATACCTTGTGCAAGCATGTTAAATTCCAAGAACAGTGCTATGTGGTAAAGTTCCATGGCTTCTTCTGCCCTGGTCATGTTTGGCTTTCCTGCGACGAGAGCCTGAACCTCACTGAGACTCCCCACTGTGGGGCTACAGTGCAAAACGGAGAGGTCCACCACATCAGTATACATACAGTGTAATATCACTTTCGCATATTTTTTTGGTATAATGGACTCATCTAATATAATTCTTGTGGGAGTCCGCAAAGTTCGATCTGTGATTTCTTCACCAGTCCGTATCCTTCTTTGTAATAAATTCCGAAAAAATGGGGACCGTGCTGAAATAATAGCCTTGTGAGCTTTGAGCTCTTCATCTAAACAGTTCTGATTTCCACCAAAAGCTTCAACCAGTTCAGAGTCTGAAGAAAAACTAAGGACGACATCATAATAACACATGTAATCAAAAAGTCCACGCATATCTACATCAAGGGAATTCGGTGTTCCAAATTCTTCACTAAGCTGAACGAGGATATCAACATTTTGAAACCTTGAGTCCTCCATTCCAAACTCTCCTGTATAAAGGTAGTGTAGCAAAGCAGAAAACATGGGCATGTCTATACCAGCTGTATTGATGTCCATAATGATCTCTGCCCCATACTCCGGTGAGGAAGAAAGCAGTGTTTTAAAAAACGGACACCTTGCCGCCAAAATGGCACGATGAACAGGAAAACAAGTTTCTTGAAATATTAAGTCTACGTCGGTACAATACTTGTACTCATAAAGATCGGCCATATCTTTCTGCAATGTCCGAGCTTCTGGTCTAGCCAAACTGGCTTGTAGAGAAAGCTCCTTTAAGGCTGAAGTTCCCTCATATTCCTCCACTAAAGCATTAACATCTCTAACATCCCACCCAGAGAGGAGTTCTCGCATCTGCTTGGCGTGATCGGCAGACCTATTAGATTTTCGACGCTTAATAAACTTCTTTTTGAGGGTGGCAAGGCCAGAGGTTCTCTTTTTTTTGTCTTGTGGTTTCTCATGGCCATGGTCAAGGCTATATAATTTTGATTCACAACCATAGCCTTGCTGAGAATAGGATGATGTCCCTAAGAAGGAAATCAAACAAATGAAAATTTGTTTCTTTGTTCCTAACATTCATTTTCAATGTTCACTTTAACACATACTTTATGCTAAAAATTTTTACCAACAGACATTCCTGAATCATTCAAATAAAACTGACTTCTGTTTCTATAAATAAAGTTATTAGTTATTAAAAAGTTCAAATAATTTACTTCTATATTAAATAAGGAATAGAGACTAACAGCAGATTATTTTTTACTTGACAAAATGCTTTTGGTTCTTTGGCTTTCAAAAACCAGATATCACAGATTTTAATTAAGGATTTTTAGGAAATGAGAGTAAAGCAGATTTGTAAATTAAGAATACTACTTGTATATAATTGTGATTTTTTCTTCTTCCTAATTACACCAAGGCTGCTTTGCACTGGGGAAAGCAAATGGGCCAGGATGCAAGAAGCTTGTATTTCACAATTTTTACACCAATGGAGATTGCCAGGTTTTTGAGGGCAACTGGCAATTCTAGCTAAGACACCAGAGAAAAGATCAATGGTGTTATAGGACCTTGATCAGGATAAAAATCATACAAGACCAATTTACATTTGTCGGGTAAAAAGCTGGATGTTGCAGAATTATTATCTATAACTTTTTCACTGTTAAATTCTCCTTTCATCCAGAAAGACCACTGAAAATACAATTCTATTTATATTAACAAAAAAAGAAATTAGAAAAACTGAAACAGTTACCTATAAAAGTCTGTTGGGCTTGAGAATTTCCCCCTACCCTCGGGGAACATGAATGAGGATAGTTAGATGCATTAGCACCCATTTTCTTCAGTCACTCAGGCATTCCACCTGCTGGTTCTTCAGAGTGTAATCCCAGAGGCCTTTACGAACTTTCAACCCTGGATCCAGCAGCCTCTTTTCATCCATTTCTTGATATGAAACAAAAATAATTTTATTCATTTTTTCAAATGTATCTCAAATTGCACACTTTAAAAAAAGCAAGCTAGTGAAAACTGCTTTTATTTGCAAATGATGTGCTGTCAAATTCACATGTAAAAATTTCAGAAAATGTAAACAAATAGTTAAACTTGAATTATGAATCAGTGGTAGCTGCAATTTTAAGCCATAAAATGTACCAATTATATACTTTCTAAGGCAGCGAAAAGTAACAAATCAGACTAATTTAAATATATAATTTGGAAAGAGTATTTCAAATCACAGGGTAAAGTATTTAGAGACTAAAAAATTTTTCAATTTTTTTTCTTACTCTTTAGAAGCAACCATTAGTCATTATAATCCAACATTCTAAGCAATTTATAAACATCAAAGAGGTTGGTATTAGAGGCAGACCTCCTCATGAAGCCCTGAAATAAAAATACTGCTTTCTAGTACCTGATATTATGACTTAACATGGACAGGGCAGTACCCATAAGTGGTAATGTTAACAATTACAGAAAAAATTCCACACCATGGAACCCTAACTCTCACAGCTGCCAGCAGAAGATATACACACAAAGAGAAGACACTTTAAGATCAGACAACAGGGTTAATACGAATACTGTATCTGTTATAGCATCTGGATATATAAAATTTACCTAAGAGGGATAATTGTTTAAGAGAGAACACAATTTACAATCTATTATTGGAATGGTTACAAAACCAACCAGGAGGTAATCTAGCCTTGTAAAGAAGAATGAAGCATTTTAACAAATAATAAATACACACATGCAAAATCACAAAAAATCTGCTAGAAAACAGAACTGTGTCAAGAGTCTCGGAATTTATTTTAATCTCTGTTACTGTCAGAATAACCCCAGGAATTCAACTTTAAGAAAATCACTGTTAGCATCTTTGCTTCCCTCAATCTTTTCCGCCATATTTATGAGAATTTAAGCATAGAATGATCTACCTATGGTGCTCAAGACTTGGAAACCTTCTATACACTGGATATTATGCCAAATCATTCACTCACACAAGCCAATTTCTTAGTTGAAATTCACCTACCTACCAAGGAAAACACAGCATGTTATTAGACTTTTTACTCTGGGTGCCTGCTACTGAAGTCAGAAAGGCTATGGGTAGACAGGAATTTGACAGTGCATTCTTTAAGAACTACCTAGCAAGAAAGCCAAAGAGTTTAATAACTGACTATTTTGTAAACATTAAATGGTCAAGAAAATTACTTCTTCCAGCAAAGTCAGTTTTTTTGAAGTTTGATGCTTAATGTGAGTAAATTCAGTTCTCTATTCCTAAATATTAGATATGTAGAAAAGGCTGCCTTTTTGGGTAATTTTGAACATGGTCAATTTACAAAAAACCTTTTTCATTGAAGTATAGTTAACATTAAATGTTGTCAATTCTTATAAAATGGAAAATTAAATCTGCCTGTGTTAATTTCAGTTCAAACTTAAAAAACAGTTGGTCTGGGGCACCTGGGTGGCTCAGTTGGTTGAGCGGCTGCCTTCAGCTCATGTCATGATCTTAGGGTCCTGGGATTGAGCCCCACATTAGGCTCCCTGCTCAGTGCGAAGTCTGCTTCTCCCTCTCCCACTCCCCTTGCTCACATGCTCTCTTTCACTCACTCTCTCTCTCTAATAGATTAATAAAATCTTAAAAAGAAAAAATAAAGTGGGTCTAATAAATCCTAGTTTTCAAACTAGGATTTGAAATAGCTTTTCAAAGATTTTTAATAGCTCCTTAAAAGCATTTAAGGTTCCAGCAGGTACTTCTAGTGGTTCTTTAGAAAAAACTAGAGTCAGGGCACCTGGGTGACTCCATTAAGCATCTGCCTTTGGCTTAGGTCATGATTCCAGGGTGCTGAGATCAAGTCCCACACTGGGCTCCCTGCTCAGTGGAAAGCCTGCTTCTCTCTCTTCTGCTGCTGCTCTCCCTGCCTCTGTGTGTGTGCGCGCTCTCTCTCTCTCTCAAGGTGTCAAATACATAAATAAAACCTTAAAAAGAAAAGAAAAGAAAAAACCAGAGTCCTGGAAGCCAAGTTTGTGGCCTCATTCATAGGTCAAATCCTTTTCTCACTGAAGATTTGTAGTTAAAACACAAAAACAGCACAGAGAATTCTTTTTCAAATTTGGAATATGTTCAGAATGCAGAATAAAAGCATTATGAAAAACAAAAGCCTTTATCAAAATGAGAGAAAAAAGATTAAAAAGATGAGCTTTGAATCTGGAAGTAATGGATGGTAAAAAGTGCTGGTAAGATGTCCCTCTTATGGCACGTCTCTTCTCACTTCCTTCTTTACTCATTCTTGAAGTTACATATTGCTTCATTTCTGTTTGCTATTATTTATTTTGAGAGACAGAGAGAGAGAGAGTGTGTGTGTGTATATGTGTGTGCACAAGCAGGGGGAGGAGAGAGAGAATTTCCAAGACTCCTCACTGAGCGTGGAGCCTGACTGGGGCTTAATCTCATGACCCTGAGACCATGATCTGAGCCGAAATCAAGAACAGAACACTTTACCGACTGAGCAAACCAGGTGCCCCTGTTTGCTTTTTAATTTTTAAAGACTGCAGAGCAAACTCACTAACATGGCTGAGTATATTGCTGAAACAAGAATGGTGCCATGTTTCGAGATGAAGAAAAATCAGTGTCCAAAGTAAAGTGGACAGAGTTCCTACTCTAACTCTGTCACACTGTAATGAAGTATGCACATACACATGGAAGAATTTTTTTTTCTTTTTCAAAGATTTTATTTATTTGACAGACAGAGATCATAAGTAGGCAGAGAGGCAGGCAGGCAGAGGGAGAGGGAGAAGCAGGCTTCCTGCTGAGCAGAGAGCCCGATGTGGGGCTCGATCCCAGGTCCCTGAGACCATGACCTGAGCCAAAGGCAGAGGCTTTGGTGCCACCCAGGTGCCCCAAGAATTATTTTCATCTGAGAATTCTGCAAGATTTATAGGGACACAAAACACTGTCACCCAGGTCTGTCTGAAATTTAAACCATGTCAAAAATGACTTTTTTTCTTTTTCCTTTCTTCTTTTTTTAAAAAGCTCAGTTTTATGGTGAGCGTAATTAGATATTCTAAAGCAAACATTCAAAGGTTACAAAACATCAGTCCCGCTGGAGAACAAGACCACCTAGCAAGCATTAGGGAAGTCACAGGCTGATATAAAGATGCTTGGACAAGTACCACTGTAATTAGCACCATAGGGACAGCTGGGGTCTCACCCTGGAGAGGTGACTTGAAATAAAATGTCTTTGGGACTTAGGGATAGAGTCTCTTCCTGGTTATTGCTAGTCAATGGGAATCCTCTTCAAGATGAACTGATCTGGGCAACATTCGTATTTCCTACTGGAGCTCCAATACTAAAATAAACATAGGTCTTGGAAAGACTTAGTGGGAGAGATTTTTCAGGATAGGATATAACCCTTAAGTCCACCTTATGTCCCCAGTTTCAAATCCTGGGGGTAATCCTGACTGTGCAGTTATAGTACTAAAACCCTATTTCTCAAAATTCTCAAGGAATAATTTTATTTATTAAGTAACCAAAACCCTATGCTATATGGAACACAGTATTATGTTATTTAGTTCTTAATCCAGCCCACTGCCTTTAGATGCTGGAAATGAGAATAAGTCAGAGTTAAAACTCTCAAGAATGTTTTCATTCTAGGCAAGTTTTGTCTGTCTCCTACATAAAACAGGATGAAATCCAATTTTTGGATTACATGACAGGAAAGGAAAGGAAAGGAAAGGAAAAGAGAGGGCCCAGAGGATGCAAATGGCCCTAGAAAACTGATAAATCTTTTTTCTAGAATCATCATTCTGGAAGAGCGCTCTCTGTTAACAGTCAATATGACCTATCTCAATCAAATGATCTAACTGGCTTAAAACAAGCTTCAGTGATTGCAGCAGACCCAACTGAAGGGGAAAAATGATACTGAAGGTAACAGAATTAACAATCCCACGAGATTATTTTTAGAAAAAAATCAACCTCTCTGCCTTCCAAAAAACCCTGACCAGCATTTCCAAGGTGTTTTCCCAAAGTTTGGAAAATTCAGGATTAAACAAAAACCGACAGGTCTCTTTACTTCAGAATGTTTTAGCATCTTTAAAGTGCTAAGGTGCATTGTGAACCTCCAGGAGGAAGTATTCAGCAATGTTCTAAGGGAGCGCCTTTGTCCCACAGAACATTAAAGGAATGTGCTTGTATGACACACTTCGGAAAATCTTGACCTTTGCCATAAAAACACTTTTTACTGCTTTACACAGTAGAGAGAACAATGGGCATCAAGTGACCTAGTGTACCACTTGTACAGGATAAGTCACATTTAACTTCTATGAATCTCTGAAACTGGGATGTGTGGATTTTGGCATCTATAAAATAAAAAAGCTGATACAGGGTACCTGTATCATTTATTTAATGTCTCACTGAATGTTGTTCGAATTCACTGAAGTTGTATGACTTATTGGTTTGGAATGTGGATGGAGAAGGGGGTTATTTCTATATTAAATGTTAGTGTATAGAGGGGAAAAAAGGCAATTAGATTTTGGGTTTTAAACATGTTTTCTCCTTAGTCTGATTATTAGCTATGATTATAGAAGGATAGGAGGATAGGAAGGTGTGGCACATGTGAATATGAAAAACAATTTATAAGGGAAGAGAAATGCAAAACTATGGTAATCCTTCATTTTTGTCAAATCTAAGGTGACCATATAATGTACGATCACACCAGAATGCTTGAGTGAAAAGGGGTACAAACTAGATGAGATGCCACAACATATATAGCCCGGGTCTAGTGGGGCCAAGTGGAATGAATGGCTACCCCATACCCAAATCTCACACTTCCAGAGCTAGAAATAAGACAAAGTTTAATAAAGGGGAAAAAAAAAAAGCCTCTGAAAACTCAAGTTAGAATAGTTTAAGACTTATGTCCACCTCATTCCCCAAGTACGTTTTACCCAACATAACAAGCCACATTTACTGAGGTTTTACTATGTTCTAGACTCTGTTCTTACAACATTACATGTATTAACCCATGTAATTCTTTCAGTAACTTTTTTACTAATGAGTCTTAAAGGTTAATACCTTGTCCAAGGTCTCAGAGATATTAAGTGAAAGAGCCAGGATTACTTTGTAAATCTTCCAATTCTATCCTTGGATAGAAAAGAAACCACAAAACCCAAAAGGCAACTGTGAACAGTTAAGTCAGAAGCATAATCAGCAGTGACCCTTACTATCTGAAGATCTCTTCAAAAGGGTGAGACCAGACTGGGAGTTCAGAAAGCCACCAACCAGCTTTATTATATGTGTCCTCGGGGACCATCTATTACAGAGGCAGATGACCTCCACCTGGAACCACAAACCCCACTCGTTCCAATGGCAAAGAACAACAGTGTTTATAGCAGCAGCTTAAGGCAAAACTATGTTCCAGTAAACATATTTATTAAGGCAGAGAAGCCAGAGTGATGGGAGCTAGAAAGGGCCTTCGACTTTCCTTTGGTCGACCTTGTTTTTGAAACTGAATTATAACCTCATGGAATGGGAGAAAATATTTACATATTATACACTGATAGAAGATTATTATCCAGAAGACGTAGAGAATTCCTACAACTCAACAACCCAAAAAACCAAACAGATTAAAAGATGGGAAAAGGTCTTACATAGACATTTCTCCAAAGAAGATATATGGATCGCCAAATAAGCACATGAAAACACATCGTCAGGGAAATGCAAATCAGAACCACAATGAGGTACCACCTCACTCCTATTAGGATGGCAATGATCAATAGAACAGAAAAGTATTGGCAAGGATGGAGAAACTGGAACTTCTGTGTATTCTTGGTAGGAATATAAAGTGGTATGTTATGAAAATGCCACTGTGGAAAACAGTATGGAGGTTCCTCAAAAATTAAAATCAGATTTACTGTATGTTCCAGCAGTTTCACTTCTGGCTATATACCCAAAAGAACTGAAAGCAAGGTTTCAAGACATGTACTCTGATGTTCACAGTAGCATTATTCCCAGCAGCTAAAAATGTGGAAGCAACCCAAAAGTTCATCAACAAATGGATGAATAAGCAAAATGTGGTATATATAGATCATGGAATATTATTTGGCAGATAAATAAGCAAAGTGTGGTATATACATACAATGGAATACTATTCAGCCTTAAATTTAAAAAGAAGGAAATTCTGATATACGCTTCAACACAGGAACCTTGAAGACATTATGCTAAGTGAAATAAGTCGGCTATAGAAAGACAGATATTGGATGGTGGATGCCCTTTACATGAGGCACTCAGAGTAGTCAAAATTACAGAGAAAAAGTAGAACGATACTTGTCAGGGGCTGGGAGGAGGGAGAGTATGGGCAGTCAGTGTTTACTGGGTAGAGAGATTCAGGTGGGGAAGAGGAAAGAATTCCAGAGGCCGATGGTGGTGGTGGTTCTACAATAGGAATGTATGTGATACCACTGAACACAGTTAAAAAATGGTCAGGATGGTAAATTTTATACATACATGCATTACACATTATATGTATTCTATTACAATAAAAAAAGACTTATAAACATTGCCATCAAAAAATTATTGTCATAAAAAACATATACTTTTGAAGCTTTATGGCTAAGGTTCAAAACTGACTTACCTAAGGAAATTTCTTTTCCAGGTAAAGTAAAATAGATTAGCTATTATTGTATTTCTCTTCAAGCATCAGAGAACTCATTGGAAAAAAATTTAGACTGGCAAAATCTTTCCATTTCAGGAATGTCTCATTGTATCAGTTACTAATAAAATATATACAAATATTTCAATGTCAAATGAAATAAACAGTATTTCATAAAAGCATAATATTTGTCAGAAATAATTTAGTACACTTAATTAATTTTTATATTTAGAAAAATATTATTTGTACTTAACTTACACATTTCTGATTTTAAAATTATATAATGAAAAATTTCAAAAATATACGAAAGGTAATAGTATACTGACCCCTCAAGCCTGTATCACTCATATCCCAGAATTATCAAAATTGCTTTGGCTTATATTTAAATGCTTAAATTTGATGTGTAAGGGTTATGGCTAGAATTTAAATCTCTGAATTTATCTCTGAAGAGATAAATGTACAATATGATTATAGAATATAAATGTACAAAGAATGTACAACAGAATATAAAATATTCTATGTACAATACTGTACAATAGAATATAAATGTACAGTATGATTATAGGATTTATCTCTGAAGAGATAAATGTACAATATGATTATAATTATCCTAACTACTGACCACTATCAGCCAGCCAGTCTTAAGCAGTGTACATGAGTTGATTCTTTAAATTTCTCAACCATGTGAGGTACAGGTCTATTATTATTCCCATTTTGCACAAGAAAAGACTGAAACGTTAGGAAAATGAGGCATGGACAGCTTAGTCAGCTACTCAATGTCACAGAGCTGGTTTAAGTTGCAGAACCAGGCTTGGCATTCAGGCTCTCATATCTATGAATGATGTTTTCTTTGCAATTTTTTCCCCCCTAAATGTTTGAAGGAAAAATTTCCAGAGCAGACAAATATAGTTCCATTCCAGAACTGGGAAGTGAGTACACACCTGACAGTGTTACTTTTGGCGCTGAAAAGGCTCTCTCTCATAAGGCAAAAAATGACTTAACTGAAAGGGTAGCTTATGAAATCAGAGCAAAAGTGCCTTTCTGAATATTTATAGCTAGACCACGTGTTCCTTGATGGCAGGACAACACTTGTTTACGCCTGATCAACCATCCATCCACCCATCCAATTCTGAGCACCTGCTATGTGAAGGCACTTTGATAGGTCCTGGGAATACAGCAGTGATTACACACTGAATAGGAGGACTTCTCATGAAATTAAAAGAAAGGCTACTATTTTGGCTTCCTAGTTTACAGCTAGACCTTCAAGAATTAATGGGAGTGCATCAAGCAGAAAAGGAAAGGTGGTTCAAAGTAGGAAAAAAAGGGGTAAATAAATGGGAGTAACTCCAGTCCCAGTGAGCGTCCCATTCACAGTTCTCACAGCCCCGCACCTCTACCATCTGCTACTACTGTAGCATACAATGACATCTCCACTGAACTGTGTCCTTCCCAAGGGTATGCACTCGGCTGCCTTACATTTCTTACCATCCACCACAGCACCACAGAACACAAAGCAGACACGACAGTCGAGTGAATAAATGTTAACTATTATCATGACCATTGAAAAATAACGTGTCTAAAGCCCAAGAAGTACATATGTTTAAGTGTCTGGGTAGGAGTTCGACCAAAATGCCTCAAATTCCACACTGAAGTGTTGAGCCTTTATTCAGAACACAGTGGGGGAACTACTGGAACAAAGCATAAAAGAGGAGGAGGGAAGCACATTTACATTTGTTTTAAAAGATTACTACGCGGTCTGAAGGCAGAAGACACTCCACGCAAGTTAGACTTCTTAGAGCATTCTTGCTATAGTCCTGGAAGTGTTAACAAGGATCTGACTTTCCCAATCCCTAAAATGAGGACACTAGCACTGACTTCACATTAAGAACTGAAGAAGATACCATGGACTGACAGTGGACAGCAGAAGCAGCCCGTCACAAGGGTTTTCATGAGGGGCCTCATCTTGCACCAGGTCTCACCTGGCCTGCATGAGACACGCCTTAGAGATGCTGAGGTGTTCTGAAATACTCAGTCTCTAGACATTTTAAGCTGAGGTCAATTCCTGGAAAGAGGCGGGTAAAGGACGCAGGTGGCTGTAGTGTAGATGTGAATAAGCATCTTACTCTGCATCCTTCACCTCAGAACTCCCATTCAACATGTTCCGTCCAGACCTAAAAACCTCAGAGTAAGAGCCTCCTGAATGGAAAAATGGGAATACAGGACTGAAAACGTTTGGAAGCCTGACTCTCAGCTCTGGGCTTTTGCTTCTCCCCCTGTCTGGACCTCTGGTAGTAGTAACTGAGACATCGTTGTGGGGCAGCCTGGGCCAGAACAGTGACATCCACAGCAACCACAGTGGGAGCTGCCCGGCACCAGCCATCCCTTACACCCAATGCCTTGCTGCCTTCTCCTAGCAGCTATATCCCCCAAACTGAGTTAGCTCTTAAAGGAGTGAGAAGAATTTCCTCCAACGGCTAGGAAAAAGGGCTTCTAAGCCAAGGGTGGAAGTGATTATGAGGCCCTCCACAACAGATCACAGAACTGCCCAATCAACAGTCTTATAAGATAATGGTGCCATTAGAACTTCTGAGTTCCTGACAGGAAGACCAGTTTTGAGCCAAGCGCACAATATTTGAGTGAATGAGTAAAATCTCTGTTCTAATCAGGGACAGCTTTACTGTTAGCTTAGTGGTATATAAAAAAGTAGTTCTGAATGATTCAGAGAAGGCAAGGAAAATCTGAATCTAGATTTGAGTTTATAAAGGATTTGCTGAGAGAAATAGAGCTGAAACCAACAATATATTTGAAGCAACTGAATGTAAATTGAAAAAACACGGAATTTCTCATAATCTCCATTCAAAGCCCAAAACTCACATTTTCTAAAAACCAACTTAGGAAAATGTTATACAAAAAAAAATAAAAAATAAAAAACACAAGGATGTATTTCTTGTTCATGAGTTTCTATGGGCTCCAGTGGTAGAATTGGAGATAAGAAAACATGCTGAGTGAGCCTGACAGTAAGCCTGCACATGGGAGCAGAATACAAACCAAATGAGAAACGTGAGGCAGTCTTCTTAAGGACATCAAATTCCAAACTACCGGATCAAGGGAATAGCCATGTGAATGGTCCCACGAATTATTCAAGTTCTTATAAATGGGAAGATGGTAACAGTTTAGAAGTTATCGATAATTATGTACTAAACCTTTATTTTTCCTCACATGGCTCAGACTAAGAGAGGCCAAATAAATATGGAAGAAAACCTTATTACTTTAAATTTTCAGTGAAAAGGGATAGGAAACTATCTATAATGGGGCATTAGCCTTAATAAGGGCCACTCCATTCTGAAACTTTCAGAATCTCTGTTTGCATGACAAATCAAGTATTCCTCCTAAATTTCTTCTGAAGTCTACAGTTAGAAAGAATCTCGTATACAGAGGTGCTAGTACAAGACGTAGGTTTGATGATGAACAGGTTTTGAGAATGTCAGCTAGGAAGGACTCTAGAGAGAGACACCAACAAGGCCTCTTAGGTAAAACAAGAAGTAGAAAATTAGACAAAACTCTTAGCCTTATAACGATGAGTAGCGGCCTTTCTTAGAACTATGGTAAACATTTTTCCTATCTCCTTCCTCAACCCCACCGCTCATCCTGTGCTACTCACTTGCTGTAATAGAAACACAGGAAGAGGATACTGCAGTTCAGATACATAAGACTGAAACAGATACTCTAGGTCCTGTTTATGCAATGTAAGCATGCATGCTACAACATTATTTTGCATTTGTTTAGGGTATCTATAATAAAAAAGTAATAAAACCACTATGAAATCCTTATCATAAAACATACCACAAAATTGGTGAGGGGCTGATGGAAAGGAAGAAAGGAATGATGATGATGTGTCTATCTGGCATGACTGGGTGGTTAGCAATGCTTTGAACCGAGAAGAAACACAAGACATGCAATTTGTGTGTTAACTGGGAATAAAAACGATAATGGGTTTGAGGTTCCAGAGAGACATACCAAAAAAGAAGTAATGAGCATATGTAAAGGAAGAAGTCTAAAAACAAGAGTTTCCTAATACTAATATTTCGGCTCTTGAGGTAACACTCGAATATGTATTAAAATATAGCATTCTCTTGATAAAATTCATTTACTTCTTTTTTCTAAAAATTTATTTCAGAAAGAGACTGTGGGGGAGAGGAGGACAGGGAGAGAGAGAATCTTAAGGCAGACTCCCCGCTGAACACAAAGCACAACGTGGGACTCGAATCTCACAACCCTGAGATCATGACCTGAGCCGAAATCAAGAGTCAGCTGCTTAACTGACTGAGCCACCCAGGTGCCCCATAATTCATTCACTTCTGACTTAGGATATGATTTATCAATGTCATCCACGTTTGCAAAGATAGTCTAAGAAGTGACAGTTCTTTTTGTTTCATTTTGCTTTGTTCAAAGTAAGCTCTATACCCAACATGGGGCTTCAACTCATAACCCCAGGAGCAAGAACTATACGCTCTACCAACTGAGTCAGCCAGGTGCCCTGTTTATTTTTTGAGGCCTAAAGCCATTTCTGGCACAACTGCATTACTGCATAGTCCCTGGTGAAACAAGGGT
The DNA here is from genome assembly GCF_030435805.1 of Mustela lutreola. Lineage (NCBI taxonomy): Eukaryota > Metazoa > Chordata > Mammalia > Carnivora > Mustelidae > Mustela > Mustela lutreola. The sequence goes on from NC_081296.1 coordinate 142,450,098, forward strand.
GGTATTGAAGCTCTCCTCCAATCCTTAACATGTCTGAGTTCATGTGTTCACCTAACGGTATCTGAGTTACTCTCATATATGATATCAGTAAGATATACTGGATATTAAAGCACTTTATTAACTATGATTTTCAGACATCACTTCTTGAAACAGATTCTCTTTATTAGTTGTTTCATTTCTGCCTTCTCTGAAGAAAGACAATAACCTTTGGGTTCACCATGCCAAGAAAATTGTACCTTGGAGGAAGAGGATAGGTCTGTCATGTGGTAAGCATTTTTGGAATGAATGTCTTCTCAGCAGTAATATTTTGCCAGCATCTTTCACCCCACAATATGGAAACAATACGGAAAAAAATAAAATATGGTATTTTCTAGAATCATTAACAGAATATACAAATAAATTTCCCTAACATTTTCTCCATCTTAAGTTTTCCCTTTTCTTTCTAATGAGATTATCTTAAACCAATTCATTTCTTTATATGGGTACTAGGTACTGGTTGAGATATACAAGTCTTCATCTGACTCCTGGGTCACTTCCTTAACAAGCATTTCCCACCCCTACCTCAGGGCTTGCTACTTCCTGTGCGTGGAACACTTTTCCCACAAAGTCCTCACATGGCTAACTCTCTTATTTTATTCAGATCTTTGCTCAAGTGCCATGTCCTCAAAGAGGCTTTCCCTAATCACCCTCTAAAAAATAACATGCCATCTTATCCCATCATTCTCTATCCCTTCTTCAGTTTATTTTTCTCTACAGCACTTTCTAGAATTTGAAATTATATACCTGTTTCTTATTAGTAGTCACACACTACACTGTATGCTCCAGGAAAGCCAGAAATTCATGTATTCAACATTAAATCCTCAGCACATAGAACAGCGCCTGACAAATATGAGGCATAGAGTGAAAATCTCCTGAGTGAAATGAGTTTTTTAAAAAAATTAACATGTATTATTTGCTTCAGGGGTACAGGTAGGTCTGTGAATCATCAGTCTTACACAATTCACAGCACTCACCATAGCACATATCCTCCCCAATGTCCATAACCCAGCCATCCTGTGAAATCAGTTTTTAAAAATTAAACATTAAAGGGCGTCTGGGTGGCTGAGTTGGTTAAGCATCTACCTTCCACTCAGGTCATGATCCCAGTCTTAGGATCAATGGAGCCCTACAGTCTTCCAGCTCCCTGCTCAGTGGGGAGTCTGCTTCTCCCTCTGCCCCTCACCCTGCTTTCATGCTCTCTCTCTTGCTCTCTCCCCACCAAAAATAAAATCTTTAAAAAATAAATAAATAAAAATAAATGTTACACAAGGAAAGACTTGTTTGTTTTTTTTTAACCTTTCCAATCCAAAAATCGTTTCTCAGGATCCACTGGATATAGTCTAAGCCTCACAGAAGAGTGTGACTTAAAAAGTGCACTATATTTGGGAGGAAAAAAAATTTCCTAAAAAAAAAAAAAAAGACCCCTGAATCACAGTATACATACAGCCTTAAATATGACACTGTTCAGATGTTTCAAAATACACAATAAAGTAATTATTTAAAAAACCCATACTAGGGATGCCTGGGTGGCTCAGTCAGGTAAGCTACTGCCTTCAGCTTAGGCCATGATCCCGGTTCTGGGATCAACTCCTGCATCAGGCTCCTTGCTAGGCAGGGAGCCTGCTTCTCTCTCTGCTTCTGCCTGCCACTCTGCCTGCTTGTGCTATCTCTCTCTCTCTGACAAATAAATAAATAAATAAACAAACAAAATCTTAAAAAAAAAAAAAACCCACACTAATTCCTCAAAAAATTAAACATAGAATTACCATATGATTTAGCAATTTCACTTCTGGCTACTAAAAATTTAAAACAGGGACTCAAACAGCTACTTGTACTCCCATCTTCATAGCAGCATTATTGACAATAGTCAAAAGGTGGACATAAATTAAGTATCCATCAGACAGATAAATGGATGAACAAAATGGTATTTAACAAATAATTCAGGCTTTAAAAGAAAAGAAAAGAAATTCTGATACAACAATGTGAATGCACTTAAAGCCATAGAACCGTACTTAAAGCTGGTTAAAATGGTTAAATGTTATGAAATATATTTATGTACATTTTAATGTTATATATATATTTAGCCACAATTAAAAAATTTTTTTTTTACTTATTCATTTGGGAGAGAGAGCACAAACAGGGGGAGAGGGAGAGGGAGAAGCAGGCTCCCTGCTGATCAGAGAGCCCAATGCGCAGCTTGATCCCAGGACCCCGAGATCATGACCTGAGCAGAAGGCAGATGCCTAATGGACTGAGTTAACCAGGTGCCGCCCCCCCCCCCTTTTTAAACATTTTATTTACTTATTTGACAGATAGACTACAAGTAGGCAGGGAGGCAGGCAGAGAGAGAGGAGGAAGCAGGCTCCCTGCTGAGCAAAGAGCGCAATGTGGGGCTGGATCCCAGACCCTGGGATCATGACCTGAGCTGAAGGTAGAGGCTTTAACCCACTGAGCCACCCAGGTGCCCCACCAGGTGCCCCTTTTAATCACAATTTTCAAAAGGTAAGTGAGGAAAATCTCTATTAAAACAAACAGGAAAACAATGTCTTTCTTTCCTTTACATTCTTTTAATGACTATAGTGGGAGTATCTTACAAGAGGACCATACAGTTTACAAAGTGTTTTTCACACAGTAATTCATTTTATTCTCACATCAAGTCTTCATCGTTGAAGGACAGGCTTCATTGTCTGATCCCTGATTGAGGCAAGGAAGGCAAAAAGGTGAAGTGACTTATCCAAAGTAAAACATATTGTAAAATGGCAAAGCCAAACAAAACTAGATCCTAGGCATTCCCATCTTTAATCTACTGTTCTGTCTCAATAAGAAAGCATCTCAAATCTTCAGTCCTATACTAACCTTTCCTAAGAGAACAATCATGTCTTCTTTAAACTTCCCTATGTCTACAGGACACTATACTTGTTACTCAAATTTGAAACTGAAGTTTCTACTTCATCACTCAATTAAGATTAAAGAACAGATCTTAAACTAATCTCCAGTGTTCTGCACTGCTGGTGAACAATAAAAAGTTTCTGGATTGTGGATTATACTCTATAAATATCAACCACCTCTACTGAATATCCTCCTGTTTTCACTCCTTGCTATTAGCCTGTTTTTTCCTTCTTTGCAGAAGATACTTCTACAATTACAAAAATAGAAAAGAATAGTAAAACAATCTCTGTCCATCACTAAGTTTCAATAATTACTAATCTGTGGCAGTCCTGTATCACTATATCCCAATTCATTCTCTACCCAATCCCTCCAAATTATTTGAAGCAAATGTCAGATAGCATATGTTATTTCACCTGTAAATATTTCTTTATACAACTCTAAGAGAAAAGGACAACTATATTACCTTTATTACATCTGAAGTAATGAACAGTAATCCCTTAACACCAACTTCCCACATTCCCCCAACTGTTTACTTTTTTTTGGTTTGTTTGACTCAGGATCCAAATAAGGTCTCTACACTGTGACTGCACCACCATGTCTCTTAAAGAGGTTCCTTTCCGACCCATTCTTTTTTTCCTCTTGCAATTGTCTTTGTTGTTGTTGAAAAAGTCAGATTATCTGGTAGTTTCCCACAATGTGGATTTTGCCAAATGCATCACCATGATGTAGTTTAATATGCTCCTCTGGCCCCTGTATTTACTGTATTCATAGAATTAGTGACTTGATGAGATTCTGGATCATTTTCATACTTTTAAAAGTTTATTTTGCCAATACTGCTTCACAGATGGTAATTCCAACAATAGGTACAAAATGTCTACTTCTAAGTTTGCGATATTAACAATTATCAATGACCACCAACTAAGGTCATTAATTAGGAGTTGCAACATGGTGATATTGTATCTTCCCTTCTTTATTCACTAGCTGGAAATTTTCTGAATGAGTAACTCATCAACTATTCACTTTTCTGATATGTAATTTGTGTAGAAAAGGCAGAATAAATGAATGATTCTTTACTTTTATTTCCTCATTTTCAAAACAATGAACTTTGCAGCATTTTCTAATAATGACCAGCAAGTTTAAAAGAATGTTACAGATTTATGGATTCAAATGTGTTTAATGGATTTCAATCCTTTGCAGTTATCCTTACCGGGGCTCAAACTGTCACGTATTTAGACAGTGGAAACTTACTCAAATTGGCTCCTGAGACCTTATGACACAATCTTACTGTCTCTGATAGCTTCTTTGCTTTCTGGGGTTACATCTTGTATTTTTCTTGCCTTAGACATGGAATCAACCACCTCTTTATTTATTTAATTTTTTAAAAAATATTTTATTTATTTGCGTGAGAGAGAGAGAGGGAGCGCACGTGCGAGCGAGCACAGGCAGGCCGAGTGGCCTGCAGAGGCAGAGGGAGAAGCAGGCTCCCCGCCGAGCAAGGAGCCCAATGTGAGACTCGATCCCAGGATGCTGGGATCATGACCTGAGCCCAAGGCAGCTGCTAACCAACTGTGCCACCCAGGCGTCCCATATTTATTTATTTATTTTTTAGATTTTATTTATTTATTTGAGATAGAGAAAGGACAGAGCAGGGGGGAGGGGCAGCAGAGGGAGAAGCAGTCTCCCTGCTGACAGGGAGCCCAACGTGGAGCTGGATCCCAGGACCCTGGAATCATGATCCTAGCAGAAGACAGATGCTTAACCAACTGAGCCACCCAGGTGACCCTCATCCATCTCTTTAAAGAAGTTCTAATTTCTTTCAGTGGGAAATGGTATTTAGAAACCACAATCTGGGTGCTATGAGAATTAAGTGCCTTTTTAGTACACAGAGAGATAATTTTATACACATCCATCTACACAAGCATGTACATATATACAAACAAATACATGACTTTATGCTGATGCTTCCAATGCATTTCAAATTCCTACGGTTTTTACTTAATCTCATTGATCCTTCATGTTTCTCCTTTCTTACATGCCAAAACTCTATTCTCAATGTTGCCTACATGACAGTTCATTTACTTTATCTCACATTATACATGCAACAGCTGAGAATGAAAATGTCAGTACTATCTACCATCAACAATATGATAAAGAAAATCATTTTATGCTTATTTTTTGCAACTCTTTCTACCCTTAGGATATTACCCAACTCAAAATATCCTACAAATTATCATGTATGTCAGTCAAGTGGAGTAATTTATTCTGTGTATCACTAGCTGGAAAAACACTTGGTAAGTTTTGTTACCTTTGATTTTCAGGCATTACATTTTTAACTGTTACATAATTCTGTAAAATACTTAGATGGATTTAAAGTCAAAACCACAGAACAACATATATTCAAGGAAGACCAGATGCTCTCCCTGTCTAAGTTCACCCCTCCTTGCCCCTTAGTTAACTTTATTAATACTTCTTTCCCTTCCCTAAATGTAAGAGTTCTTGGTCAGACTTGAAAACAGGTCCTTGGCAACCTTCAAATTATGCTTGATGACCCTGATTTCACCATAATCCTGGGACCAAATGGGCATATATAAAAAGTCACCTTTACAATACTTCTATATAATACCCCAAATTCCCTCTTTTTTGGCTATGATCCGAATGGCTCCCTAAAAGAAGCAATAATGAAATTAGCTAGTAACTTCCTTCTCCTATCTCTCTACTCCAGCATCTAATTTTAAGTAATATATGTTTAATTATAGTTAAACCTATGAGACAATCACGGAGTTTTTTCTACTTTTTATATATTCTTCCCATATTTTGGATAATTAAACTTTTTCTACAGAATTAAACTATTGAGTGTTACACACTATCCTGTCTTTCAATCTTAGTTTCATCATTAAAAAATCGGGGCGCCTGGGTGGCTCAGTGGGTTAAAGCCTCTGCCTTCGGCTCAGGTCATGATCCCAGCATCCTGGGATCAAGCCCCGCATCCGGCTCTCTGCTCCGCGGGGAGCCTCCTTCCTCCTCTCTCTCTCTGCCTGCCTCTCTGCCTACTTGTGATTTCTCTCTCTGTCAAATAAATAAACTCTTTAAAAAAAATTAAAAAAATATATTTAATGTCCATTACCAGTTTAAAAGTGTTATTCAGAATACAGGTCCACAATCCCTTATCAGGTAGAAACCTCTGGAGCTAGATAGGTTCTAGAATTCAGACTTTTTCCCTCTTCTTTTTTTTCTAGAAAGTAATACGGTATGTGGATTATTTACTGTAATTATGTAAATCCCCAGTTACGTTTAGCATAGCACCCCATAACCTAACAAGTTGACATTTTGCAGTAAAGTGTATTAAATATTTAAACTAAGTTATGTTCGTTTACATGAGGTTTTGTTGCCAAATGAATCCAGGTCATTTCAGTATTTGCCATCAAATGAGTCTCCCTAAAAAATGGTTTTCAGAACTTTTGGAAATTCATATTATAAATAAGAGTGTGGATCTGTAGCTACTAGCTCAAGATCATGTACTAAAAATAGTATTTCCCCTACCCAATCACCACCAAAAAAGTCAAGCCAGAGAACATTTTTATATATGTTAAATGAAGACATCTTTTTTTTTTTGTATGGCTAACACATATGCTATATTAAATTTCAGATGTACAACATACTGAGTTGACAATTCTGTACATTACCCAATGTGTGATAAGTGTAGTTACCATGAAAATATCTTTTTAAATGGCATTTTTTTAAAAAAAGACTTTGTATTTATTATTTGACAGACAGAGATCACAAGTAGGCACAGCGCCAGGCAGAGACAGAGAAAGAGGGAAGCAGGCTCCCTCCTGAGCAGAGAGCCTGATGGGGCACTAGATCCCAGGACCCTGGGATCATGACCTGAGCGGAAAGCAGAGGCTTAACCCACTGAGCCACCCAGGGGCCCCTAAAATGGCATTTTTCTATAAAATTCCATGGCATTACTGCAAATAGAGATTACTTGTTAGAATTTTGCTTAGGAGAATCTTATTAAGTCCATGTGGGCTTTTTCTAATATAACCTATTGTAATTCAAAACAGCTGTCAGTCCCCTGCTGATACTTTTATTTCCTATTAAAAATGCATTCTTAAAAGAATATAAAAGTACATCACATTCCACTAATCTATGCAACATTCTTTTAAGTGTAACCATTAGAATTTTTAAACCAGAAGTTGAGGGAAAGATTGCAAAGAAATGAGGAGATGAGCCTGGTTCTTAGAACTCTGGCTCCACTACAATCATAGCTTAACTTTGGCATGGGAGGTATTTGTGTTTTTGATAATAAAATGAAACTATATATTCTTAGTGTTCCCTTAATATTCTAGTTATGAAGTACTTCTGAAATAAAATGCCTACTTTACAAATGTATATCACACATGGTCTGAAATTTGTTATCTCTTAGCTGTTTAAATTATTTAAAAAAGATAATCTCTGAGGAATCATGAACAACCTAGGAATAGTCACAATTGAAATCTCATAAATTGTAGGTTAAGAAAATCTAAACCAGTAAAATAATCATTAAGAGATATTCAATTATTAAAAATAATTTTTAAGTGTAGCTACGGTAGTCTCCCCTTATCCATGAGTTCACCTTCCATAGTGCGTACTGTCAGAAGGTAAACAGTAGCTTAATGCTGTGTCACAATGCCTGTGGTCACTCACCCCACTTCATCTCATCAAATGGGCATTTATTTTATCATCTCACATCATCACAAGAAGGACTGTCAGTACAGTACAGTAAGGTATTTTGAGAGGGACACCTGGATGGCTCAGTTGGTTAGGTCTGCCTTTGCCTCAGGTCATGATCCCAGAGTCCTGGGGGTGGAGTCCTGTATCAGGCTCTGGGGAGCCTGCTTCTTCCTCTCACAGTGACCTCTGTTCTCACTCACTCTGCACAAGCACACTCTCTCAAATAAATACATAAATAAATAAATCTTTTAAAAAAAGCTACTTTGAGAGGGAGGGACCACATTCACATAAATGTTATTGCATTATACTGTTACAATTGTTGTTGTTAATTGTTGTTGATCATGCCCTGCCCTTTTGGCTAATCAAGTATATTATTGTTGTTCATCTCTTAGTGTGCCTAATTTGTAAATTAAACTTAATTCCAGGTACAAATATAAGGAAAAAACTTAGTATATATAGTGTTCAGTACTATCTGCACTTTCAGGCATCCACCTAGGGTCTGGGAACATATCCCCTGTGGACAAGGTGTGGTGGGGGGAGGCTACTGTAACTACAAATTACTATGGTGAAGGTGAAGTTGATTTATTTGACTCAAGCCAACAAATGGTGAAGTATACTGAGACAGGAATTATAACTCTCCTTTCCCATCCTTCCTCTTCTGTCAGACTTTATCGTTGAAGCATGTGACAGAACTATGACTTTGTAATTAAGGTTATAATGAGAATTCTCTGTCACAAGCTATTACTAACATTTGCTACAATTCATCTAGTTCTGCCACAAAGCTTTTTTTTTTTTTTTTTTTTTTTGCTTACCAGAAAATTCTCATGTATAGTCTCAAGCAAGCAAGAAATATTTTGGGAAAGTCTGAAGACAAGAATAATTAGGTCTTGTGAGGCACATTATGGAAATTTTCCCTAAGAACAATTCACAAATAAACCCCAGATAAAACAGACCTGAATATACTTTCATAATATAGGGGAGAAAATACACATATTATACTTCAAGTTAGTTCTGGCACTCAAGTCTCCTAAATGAAGGAAGGAAGGAAGGAAACTGCACAGTAACAACACCATTCATTATTGCTCCTTCCAAGACTCCAACATTAGTCTTTTCATAAAATTTTAGGGATTGTGGCCAGAGAAGACTGTCAAACTTTTTATCCAAGTGAACATTTTTAGAAAATAATTAAGGACAAGTAACACTTTGTGTATCTAGTCCAAGTGATTTATCCATTTGCCTTTAGTTTAAAGACAGTAACATACCTCATATTTAGTTAATATTGTTTACAAAACCCCTTTTCATGTTATTTCATCCTAACAACTCATTGCTGAGTTATGAATGGAGCAGAGACTGTGCTTCATCCTGTAGGCTTTGGCTCAAAGTGCACGGAGTTATGTGGAGGAGTCAGCGTACAAGCAAGTGATTACAGTGGAGTGCAACAGGGCTGGACGAGTAAGCCAGAATACTAAGGGAGTGAGGGTATGACTATTGGTAAAGGTCATATTTGAACTGGATCTTGAAGAATAAACATGACCGCATCAATAAGGAGATTTTTGATGGCAAATGGCTTCAACATTTACCTGTCAGGTGATGAAATCCCATGGAAGAGAAAGCCACAGGCCCCAGTACGGTATGTCTAAAACGATGTTATCATGGACCTACGTTCACTCTCTCTGATCTACCATCTTCCAGGCATGCTTCGTCATCCCTTGTGGTCACAAGACAGTTGCCAGTGGCAACTGGGGTCATCTATTTTCTTGCTCACATAAAATAAGGGAAAAAGTCTTCTCCCCCAGAAATAGAATGTCTCCTTCCCTTCAATCTGACTGGGACAAATAACAGTTTACAGGGAAATGCCTTGAGCTGACTGGCTTGGAGTAATCAAAATCTACCCCTGAAGTGGGCGATGAATCATCTTCTCAGAGTCTCCTGGATAACAGAGAGAAAGAACTCCAAGCGCTGGGATAAACACATGAAGAACAGAAGCATAGGAAACAAGAAACAGCTTGGTATGGCTGGAGTCATGGGAAATCTAAGGTTGGAGATAGCCTACAAACTCTCCTGAGTGTGGACTTCATCCCATAAGTGATGGGAAATTAATACAGGTTTTTAAAGTAGGGAGATGACATGCCCAAATTGGTTTTTTTTTTTTTTTTTAAGAAACATAAATGTGGTAGCAATATAGAGAACAGAGAAGGAAAGGGAGAGTGAAGAACAAACGGCAGCAACACGACTGGTAGGAGTTCAATAATCAGTTCACACTGGGAACAAAGTGGTAACGGGAAGGGAAAAAATTGAAGAGCAAACACAAGATGGCAAAGCTGCTTTGTAAAACATGGCATACATACAGGTAACACACACACACGAACATGCACAGAGGAGGAAAATTAAGCCCCAGACAGATTAAGTGGCTTGCTTAAAATCACAAACCCATAAACACGAGTCAGAATCTCAAAGGAGGTTTGATTCCCAGTCCAATGTTCTATCTAAAAAGCCCAACAACACGCAAAAGCCTTTTTGAATCCTGTGATGTAAAGGATGCTCTATGTATTGGATTAAAGGGATTCCTATTTATTCCAACCTTAATATAACTCAGTATCAATTTATATAACAGTATATTATACATTTTGAAGTTTCTATGTTATTTGAGATAGGATGTTGTGAAAACTCTATTTGCAATGTCATATTTACAGCCTGTCAAAATTTAAATTTAAAAAAAGATTCTAAAAACCACTGCAGTTTGCATTAAAAGAATTTTAAACTTGTTTTGCAAATAAATTAGGTACTGAATATTTGAAATGCATTATAAAACTAGAGTCAACAGGGACCTGAAAAGTTTCTTCTAAGTTATGCCTGCCTTTGAAATTTTGGATTCTGATAACCAACTTCCACTATCATCAACTTGAAAGACGTTGCCTCACTTTTAAAGACACTTGTTTTAGAGGATCTAAACTGGGTGGCTCAGTCATTAAGCGTCTGCCTTCAGCTCAGGTCATGATCCTAGGGTCTTGGGATCAAGCCCTGCACGGGGCTCCCAGCTCATCAGGGAGTGTACTTCTCTCTCTCCCTCTGCTCCTCTCCCCTGCTTGCACACACTTTCTCTCTCTCTCTCTGGCAAAGAAATAAAAGCTTAAAAAAAAGAAAAAAGAAAAAGTCACTTGCCTGTTTGTTTTTACAGCAGTAAAGTCTGATTTTGTTTTGTTACCATTGTACCAAGACTGGGTTAACAGCAAAGATGGTTTAAAATAAAATAAAAACAGGGAGCCTGGGTGGCTCAGTCAGCTGAGCGTCTGCCTTTTTGGCTCGGGTCGTGATCCCAGGGTCCTGGGTCTGGGTCTCCGCTTGGTGGAGAGCCTGCTTCTCCCTCTCCCTTTGCCTGCTGCTCCCCCTGCTTGTTCTCTCTCTCTGTCAAATAAATAAATAAAATCTTAAAAAAACAAAACAAAAAAATGCTTTTCCATTAAAAAATTATAAGCAATATAGTTTTTAGCTTAAATCTTAAGTCTTCTGCTTCTGAATTAATGAATAACTGTAGGGAGCACCTGTGTGCCTGGCACTATGCTAGATGTTGGGAATACAGCTGTGAACAAAATTATACTACAGTTATTCAGGCATGTATTTGTATAATTATTTGATTAATGTCAGTCTTCTCTACTGAGTTAACCATAGTACTATTTTTCTTCAGGCAAAACATGACTGCAAATGTACACAGATGATGCCTAAAACATCAACTGGGCATTAACATGTTACTTTGCCAATGACAGCAGAATTTTCCCTGTCACTAGGCTACACTCTCAGCACCCATAACTGAGTTTTTTTTTTTCTTTCATTGAAACATACCTGCTAAAACACTAGGCAAACCAGGAATATAAGGTAACAATTTCAATATAATAAAGGAAAATCCACAGCAATCATCATACTGAACAGTCAGAGTATTTCCTCTAAGATCAGGATAAGACAAGGGTGTATAGTTTCACCATTTGTATTCAATATAGTACTGGAAGTCCTAGGCAGAACAATTAGGCAAGAAAAATATCTGAATGCCTTTGAAGGCCTCAAATTGGAAGGAAGAAGTGAATTTTGTATGTATGATTACACACACACACCAGAATAAATGCTTTCAGTAAAGCTGCAAGATAAAAAGTTAACACACAAAAATGAGCTGTGTACATTAACAATGAACAATCCAAAAAGGAAATTAAGAGATCAATCCTATTTGTGATAGTATTAAAAAAATAAAACACTTAGGAATAAACTTAACCAAGGAGTTGAAAGATTTTTACACTGAAAACCACAAAAGGTTGTGGGAAGACATTAAAGATATAAAAATACAAATAAATTGTAAGATATCTGGTGTTTATGAACTATAAGACCTAATATGTCAAAACTGCTTCAGTCTACAGATTCAATGAAATCCCTATTAAAAAAATCCTAATGTCATTTTTTTTTTCCAAAAATTGAAAAAATCCACCCTGGAATTCATTTGGAATCTCAAAGGACCACAGACAGCCCAGTCTTGAATTAGAACAACGCTGGAGGTCTCACACTTCCAGATTTCAAAAATTACTATAAAGCTACAGTAATCAAAACAATGTGATACTGGCATAAAGACAGACTCAGAGACCAATAGAATGTAGAGTTCAGAAATAAACCCTTGCATGGTATAATCAAGTCATTTTCAGTAAGGATGCCAAAGCCATTCAACGGAAAAACAGTCTTTTCAACAAATGGTGCTGGGGAAATACTGGATATTTGCATGCAAAGACCTAAACATGAGAGTTTTTTTTTGGGGGGGGGAAGCTTCCTATCTTTGGAATTGGCAATGATTTCTTGGATTTAACACCAAAACATAAGTAACAATCAAAAAACTATATAAATTGGACTCGATTAAAATTAAAAATTTATGTGCATTGAAAGCCACTCAATAGAGTGAAAAGGTAATACATAGAATGGCAGATAATATTTGCAAATCCTATATCTGATAAGGGATTGATATCCAGAATATATAAGGAATTCTACAACTCAACAACAAAAAAGCAAACAACTAAATTAAAAAATGGTAAAAGAGCTTTTTTTTTTTTTTTTTTTTTGGTAAAAGATCTTAATAGTGGGGGTACCTGGGTGACTTAGTCAGTTAAGCATCTGACTCCACGTCAGTTCATGAACTCAGGGTCCTGGGATTGAGCCCTGCATTGCCCCACACTGGGCTCCCTGCTTGGTGGGGAGATTACTTCTCCCTCTCCCTCACTGTTCCCCCTGCCTGTGCTCTCTTGCTCTCCCTGTCAAATAAATAAATAAATAAAATCTTTAAAAAAATTAATAGATATATCTTTTTTAAAAGTAGAAAAGTTAAAAAGACTACTACAATATGGCATGAGACATTAAGTAATTAATGGTTAATGAATATTTGAAGAATCTGGAAAATATGCTGCCCTCAGTCACCAAAAATCAGATCCTTGAAGTATTTGTTCAATCATTTCATGTGTTTGTGCAAGTCCTGGGCACAATGAGCTGAGCAAGACACACAACAGTCCAAACACTTCACTAATCTGCATGTCTTCCTTGCACAGGAGCCAACTCTGTATCACTTCAATTTCAATATATGTGCTGCTGAAACAAGCACAACAGATATCTATCCAAAGAATATATACAAAAGGCTGATAGGTACAATAAGAGATCATTAAACATTAGGGAAATACAAATCAAAACTACAGTGGGGGCACCTGGCTGGCTCAGTCTATGGAACATGTGACTTGTCATTGAGTTGTGAATCTGAGCCCCATGCTGGGTGTAGCAAATACTTAAAAAAATTAAGTAAAAAAAAAACCACAAAAAACTACAATGATAAACTACTTCACATCCATGTGGATGGCTATTATCAAAAAAACAGAAAACAACAAGTGTTGGTGAGAATGTGGAAAAACTGGAGCCCTTGTGCATTGCTGGTGGGAATGTAAAATTTGCAGGGTATATACCCCAAAGAAATGAAAGCGCAGGCTCAAACAAACATTTGTAAACTCATAATCATAGGAACATTATTCATAACAGCCAAAAGGTGGAAGAAAATCAAGTATCCACTGACAGATAAATGAACAAAAATGGATGTACATACATACATACAATGAAATAGTATTCAGTGTTAAGAATGAAGGAAATTCTGACAAATGCTACAATATGAACGAACCTTGAAAACATCATGAGAGTCACAAAAGGATAAATACTGTATGATTCCACTTATATGAGGTACCTAGAGTAGTCAAATTCATACAGACAAAAAGTACATTATGGTTGCCAGGGGGTTCGGGGTAATGGAAATGGGGGGTTAGCATTTAACAGGTGTAGAGTTTCGGTGGGGGGAAATGAAGATGGTGATGGCTGCACAGCAATGTGGATGTATGTACTTAATGCCACAGAACTGTACACTTAAAACCGGTTACAATGTCAAATTTTATGTTTATGTATATTTTACCACTATAAAAACAATAATACCTGCCATGCATCCTTCCCAGCGACTCTATCCCTAACCTACGTTCTCATCTCTTCATATTTGGATAACTGCAACAGCCACGTCATTGCTGGTTTGTTCCATTCTTTGCTCATTCAAACTCAACCTGTAGATCACGGACAGGTTCATCCTGCTGCTTTATCATACTAATACCTGGCTTCCAACACTAAAAAGGCTCCCCATGTCTTGCCCAAGAAGATGAAAATCCCAATCTCCTGAATCTAGTACTCAAACCCTTCTAGACAGGTATCCTTCCAACTGTGTGATTTGTTTTCATTTTAGTCTCCCAAATCCAGTTGCCAGCTCATCCTAGTTTCCCTCCTTTCCCCTCCCCCAAAGCCAATCTCCACATCATATTCTCGCTTTTCCCTCACACAGTACCTGCTCCAGTATCTGTAAATCTAAACCTTCATAGGCTAGCTCAAGTCCCAAGTGTTCCAGGAAGTTCTTTAGACTCCTAAGGCCTCACTCATCTCCCTCTAACCAGAACACCTATAGCATTCTTTGTATTCACAGAATGTACTAGATTGTCTCCTAGACTCCTAAGGGTACATCGTATCTTTCCTGAGGGCAAGGTCTACATATTACACTTCTTTGTTTTCTTCTCTCAAAACTAATACAATGCAAAACACAAACCAGATTTTCCATAATCACCAGGGTAACTGAACACAAGGTACAACTTTGATATGTGAGGTTTCACTGACTAGAACAGGATCAGAATCATTTGACATTATTGCATTTCTGAAGGTTAATCTGTGACACACAACAAAGAAAACTGCTGTAATTCAACAAAAAAAATACATGGAAACCAGGCGGTATAACCTAGCAAACCCAGGTGTTTTAAATCTTGGAAATCTGAGTCTGATACAAACTTGTTTAAATGATGGTATTGGGACATGGAACAGAATAGTTAGGCTTTGTGGGACAGAATATTGACTTATGTATGGGTTTTACCGAATGCATGTAAGAATGCACCCAATATAACTGGGTGCAAATACAGCTACAGGCCCATGAAAACTCTAAATGAAATGTCAGTTTTACTAAGTTCAGGGTAGAAAAAAAAAATCTCATCAGTTACTTGTAACTGAGGGTCACTGTCAGAATCAGCGTGAGGCGCTTTCCATTTCTGCTTTCAACTTTACCTCACAAAGACCTAGGGATGGGCACCCGCACTGATGACGAATTCAATCAATGAAGAGAAAGAGGCTCAGAAGAGTAGTGAAAAGGGCTCTAAATGGGGGCGGAGGGAGGCCCCGATCCTAGTTTTGGCCCAATCCCCAGCCAGTTGTAGGACCCACAGCAAGTCACTCATCTCCCTGGGCCTACTTTCTCAGCTCTAAAACAAGTCATACCAGATCTTTTCTGACTCCAAAATTCCAGGACAAGCTTAATCACAGCTTCTATTAACATGTAGGATTCTTGCTATTTCAAATCTTTCTTCCACATTTCCGGAAGAAAGTAATGTATTTCAACAATCTAAAAGAAATGGATGCTATTCAGAGACAAAAGATTCTGGTAGTTGAAAAAAATAATAATAATTAATTCTGTAAAAATGCCTATTTCCTCATGACAGTAAGATGTTTTGGCAGAAGGAACAGTTCTCTGGTAAAGATAACCAAGACTGCTTTTGTAAATTAGGCCTAATCCAGAGTATTATCTGTGCTGGTATGCGAAGGGGTGCTATTGTAGTTCAAAGCGGAAACACCACTCCCCGGAGCTTCTCCCAAAAGGCGGTGAGAAAGTTCTCATCCTCGGGGTAAGGCTAGTAAACAGCTGTGCAAACGAGAAGGCACCGAAAATGCACGCTTTTAGCCATTCAGGTACTCCAAGCACAGACTCTTTTATCAAACACCCCAGGTATTGTCTTCCTCGCAACCTGTCAAAACGCAATCCCAGTTCGATCCCGGAACCGTAACTTACCCGGACGATCTAACTTCTCTCCCCACCGCGAGCAGCAGTCCGCAGGCCTGTTCCCTCCCCTATTCCTGCCGGCCGCTCTCACGCCCACCCCGGGGCGGTCGCAGCCCCGCAGCCGGGTAAACACGCGCCCGAGTCTCGGGAGCGGTTTCCCGGCGTCCTGGGAGCGGCGGGTTCCGCCCCTTGGAGCCCGGAGCCGGCCGGGCCGCTGTCGCGGCCACCTCGGGCCGCTCTCCCCGCCCCGAGCGCCACACCTCGCGCCTCTGCCCCCGGGACAACGGCGCACAGCCTAGTCTGCCCCTGGGAGCGCACGGGCACCGGGCGGTCAGCCGCCGCCTCAGCCCCAGACGGACGATTGCCCTCTCCCCGCCGGCGGCCCGGCGCCCCCCGCGGCGTCCCAGCCCCAACCCTGTACCCCCACCTCCCAGGCACAGCCCCTTCCTTGCCGGGACGCCTCGCGCCGCGCCGGGCACAGCCTCGGCTCTCAGCCTCCGAGACACCGAGGGACACTCACCTCGGAGGCTCCTCCCGCCGCTGCTGCTGCCGCCGCTGGGACCGCGGCCGTCGCCCCCGCCGCCGCCACCCGCACCGCCGTCCGCACCGGCGCCAGCACCCCCGGCCATCCTCTTCCTGCCGCCGCCGCCGCCCTCTCCGCTCCTGTCAGTGGCTCAGGCTCCCGGGCTGCTCCAGGTTCCCCTCGCCGCCATTTTGACTCCTAGAGGGAGCAGGAGGGGCTCGGCTCGGCGCGGCCCTGGGGCGCCTGCGCGGCGCTGCGGAGCCGGCCCGAGCCCCCGCCCGCCCCCGCCGTCGCCGCGCCTACGGTCACGTGGGCTCGCGGCGCGCGCGCGCGCGCGCGCGCACGCGCCGGTCCGGTCCCGGGAGAGGAGCTCGCAGGGCCCGGGAGCGGTCGAAGCCGAGTGCGCGCGCATTATTTCTTTTCCACGCTGGGGAGCGCTTCGCGGTACGCTCGGAGTTTGAAACTCGTTGCAGCCTTCTACTTCCTTCGGGGCGCTGTGACAAATCATTAAATGTATCACAACGGAATTATAATAACGTTCGTGGACGATCAGTTCTACCAATTCTTCCTGCCGTTTTGCGGCCGGCATCCTGATCGATCGCACATATCTTGCGTTCTTGTCAAACACAGGACAGCGCTTCCGCGGAAAACTCCTGACAGTCTTGGCGTTTCGGCGGCTTCTAGGCGGTTTATCTTCACCTCTGCCTGGTGCTTTTACAGACAGCACCTTGCTGTATACTATAGCAGGTTTAAAACAAAAATCTCAAAGAAACGGAAAAGTTTTCCTTAACAAAATGTCTCCGTAAATGACGAGAATTGTTGAAACCGCAGGATCCCTGCTTGGATGAGTCAAATCGCCCTTCCCTGGCTGCTCCTTGTCTGGGAGTTTGCAATAATTCCAGCGATGCCACGACAAAAACACCTTATATTTATGAAGCACCTTATAGTACTTAAAACACCGTTAAACATATGGCTTCGTTTGAACACCAAGCCACCCTTTGAAGTCGTCGAGACAGGTATAATGGTTACAGCTAAGGCAAAGGCTTGGAAATACTCAGTCGTTTGCCCCGGGGCACACACGCAGCATTAATAAGTAGGCGCGAGCAAGCCCAGACTAGAATTCCAGACATTGTGACCCTGGTCTTCAGGCATATCTCCACTCAGCTCTCAGGTAGGGCTTAGAAATACCTGATGTATTTGTCCTCTGGGAATTCACTTCAGATGCTCTTGAAAGTATTTGCATTTTCAGTCTCTACCCACCCTTAGAGAAACAAGTTTTCCAAGTCACATCGGGTCTTCCTGTAGTTCTCTAAACCACCTCTAAGCTTATAAGAATAAGAGCAATTTTTAATTATGTGATCTTTTTAATCATCTGTTGGTACTTTATTATTTTACCCAAGCATTTCATATGTGGTTGGAGAATTGAAGGTTTTTTTCACATCCTTCTGAACCAAGAATGTAAAAAGTGTTAAAAATGTGTGATCTGAGCTTCTGATACTGACTTCCAACCTTATAGCAAATGGGGAAAGAGGGTCAGAAAAGAAATTCAGACTTCCTCCCACTCCTGGAGAAAAGTGAAACCCCAGGATGTTATAGGATTAGAAGAACACTAAGGTCCTATGGAGAATGGGATCCCCTTTGCTCCCAAGGGGACCCCCCCCACCTCTAGCCCTCCTCTTCAATGGAGAAGAGCCATTTAAAATTATTGAAACTTGCACAGGAATCTGGTCTATAGCTTATGTGGCAGGCAGCTAGGTGGCCAAAGAAGAATTAGGGCCTGTCCTTCTGTTTCTTAGCAGGCAAAATGGGGCACAAGTCAGCTTCCATCTCCTCACTTCCCTCTTCTTTTGCTCTCTTCTCAGAAACATCATTGCTTATAGCAATAATTTGGTGCTGATGGGTGATCTGTACAGGACCGGAACTGGACTTCAAGAAGAAGGATACAGGTGGTTGGAGCTGAAAGTAAACCAAATTGAACTTGAGTTGCCAGGACATCTTGAGGTGGGTCCCAGGGACGGCAGTCTCCTGGCGGTCATGGTTCCAGGCCACAAGTCCTACCACATCACGCTTACCTTTAGGCTCCTCCGTGAGGCAAAGCAAGACCAAAGCCAGCACATGCCCCACATTATTTCTTCTTCAATCTTAAAGGCGAAAGGGCAGGTATGGCTAGAGAGCTCATCACCAAAGAAAAAATGGAGCAGGAACCTGCAGAACCCTGACGTGCCTTGCCTGACTCTGGAACGATAAGGCCAGGGCTGTGTTGCAAGGTATTTTCCATTAGTTTATCTTTGTCTTAATCAACTAAGTATTGCATTAACTGAAAGAGTTGTTACTTGCAAACTGAGAAAGTCCATGGTCCATACCCCTTCTTGATAATTCATTTAAAAAGATAATTAATTTAAAAAGATCAGTCCCCATCATTACACTTTCTCACTTATTCCTGATCCTCCTTACTTGACTTTGGTTCTGCTTCCTAGACACAATTTAAAAAACAAAATTAAAACCAACAACAATAGAAATCTAAAATTCTATTGAAGGCTTTTTGTTTTTGTTCTTAAGGGGGTTGAACAGAGGGAGAGGGAAAGAGAGAATCTCAAGCAAGCTCCACAGTCTGCATGGTGCAGAGGCAGGGCTTGATCTCAGCACCCTGAGATCACAATCTGAGCCAAAACCAAGAGTCAGGCAGTTAACCAACTGAGCCACCCAGGCGCCCCTATCAAAGGCTTTTTAAAACACCAAGTTCTGCTGGTTCTACCCTGTCCTTTTGTCCCTCTGCACATTCAGAGAACTCCAGTAGACTAGTTGGGTATGATTCGCCTTCACAAAACCCAAGCCCAAGTGTTCCATGATTTTTTTCCTCCCTTTAATTCATCTAGCTTGTGGTTTCTTATTATACCACTTAGCTACACTTTCAAAATTCTGAAGTAGCTCAGTTTGCACATCCATCAGAGTTTAGATGTGTCTAGTTTTAGTCCAACACATTTTTTTAAAGCTTCCAATACCATGTGCCAAGCACAGTGCCCATGCTCAAGCTAAAAATATTAAATGATTCTTTGCCCTTGAGAAGCTTAGAGTCTAAATAGAAAGACAGACTGGGGGAAAATGGCTAGCCCTAAGATAATACTCCGTAGTGGTGAACAGAATGGGTCCTAGAGTTATACGGATCTGGGTGGCCATCTGACACAAACCAGGCCAATCAAAGTCATTTCTGGAAATTTCTGCCAGGCTATCCTAGGATTTGTTTCCTCTTAATCTATTTCTCTGGGTTTATGACTTTAGGGGACAATGTAGATTTTCTTCTTCAGCTCTGAGAAGAAAGCCAAGAGCGGTAGGACTGAAGACTGCAAGCAGAAACAGAGAGCTTGTAGAAGGGGAAGCCAGGGCATCATTTGAACTTTCGGGCATGGCTGTGCCCTAAACCAATCCACGCCGGTTTTCTTGTGTTTGTGAGCATGAAGTTGCCCTTACTCCCCCCCCACCCACCCACCCTTTAAAATCTTAAACTGGTTGGGAGTGCGTAAAAACAGTTAGATTCTCTCCCTTGGAATCAAGAATCCTGAATTTATGTTCTGTTCCTTCTTCTGCTCCCTCCATTAGCAAATGGGACCCCATCCACCAGATCCACCTGGACACCGATGCTGTAGACTTGAGTCATTCCTTGCATTAACTGTGTATTCTGTTTTCTGCTACTCTATTCTGTTCCTTCCTTTTTCTACCATGCATAATCATCCACCAAAGCCTCTCCCTAGGCTTCTTTCTGGAATATAGTATGGAAGCTGGTTTTTGTTTGTTTTTTGAGAGAGTGAGAAAGAGGGAACAAGTGAGGGGAGGGACAAAGAGAGAGGAAGAGAGAGAATCCTAAGCAGGCTCCACGTTCAGTGTAGAGCCTGACTCGGGACTCCATCTCATGACCCTGAGATCGTGAGCTGAGCTGAAATTAAAAGTTGGACACTTAACTGACTGAGCCACCCAGGTGCTCCAGGTACCTGGGTTTTTGAAATCATAATAAAAAGGAAACTTCTATTTTCCTTATGCTTTGCTTATAATGATTCTGTTTCCAACTGTTTTTCTGAATCTCCTGGAGTCTAAAATATTAAGTGAAATGAAAACACACATGTCAAAGTACCCAGACGAGGGACTAGTACCTTGAAAGATGTGAAAAATGTCTTCCCTATCTCCGGAAGAAAGAAAACATTTTTATCACCAGAGTCAGAGAGTTCCGAGAGACGAAGATTAGGGGAAATGTATACAAACATATCGTGTTCAACTAAGCCTATCTTCCTAGTCACTTTATAATTAACGGCTCTGACTCAAGATCCTTTGTCTTGTCCTATTTTCTCTATTTACTACTCTTTGTCCAGCTTCGTGCATAGGTGTTTTGCTCCAACTGTATCTGTGGGTCTTTACTTTCCTAGGGCAACTCCCATGTAGATACAAAAATCTGTATGCCTTTCTCTTGTTAATCTGTTTATGTTGATTTAAATCTTAGTCCCAGCCAAAAAGGAAGTAGAGGTAAATATTTGCCTCCTCTGCACATGAATGCAACTACATTTAAAATGTGAACTTCGTTCATTAAGTACACAATCAGGACAGTGAAAAGACAAGTCACCCGATGAGAAAAGATATTTACAATACATAAAAACAAAAGGCTTATATCCAAAATATGTAAAGAATTCCTACATTCAATAAGAAGGAGGCATCTCAATTAAAAAAATGGACCAAAGATTTGAACACACGAGGAATCCAAATGAGACAAACAAGAAGGTGCTCTTCATGTTAGTGAAAGGAAATACAATTTAGAGCTATAATAAGATAAAATTACTGACTCATTAGATTCATAAAAATGAAAAAAAACAATTTCAAGTGCTGATGAGGATGTAGATTAATAGGAACTCTGTACACTGCTGGTGAGACTGAGAATAGGAAGAGCCATTTTTTTTTTTTTTTTTTTTTTAAGATTTATCTATTTAGGGGCACCTGGGTGGCTCAGTGGGTTAGGCCTCTGCCTTCGGCTCAGGTCATGATCTCAGGGCCCTGGGATTGAGCCCCGTATTGGGCTCTCTGCTCAGCAGGGAGCCTGCTTCCTCCCTGCCTCTCTGCCTACTTGTGATCTCTCTCTGTCAAATAAATAAACAAAATATTTTTAAAAAATATCTATTTATTGGGGCGCCTGGGTGGCTCAGTGGGTTAAGCCGCTGCCTTCGGCTCGGGTCATGATCTCAGGGTCCTGGGATCAAGTCCCGCATCGGGCTCTCTGCTCGGCGGGGAGCCTGCTTCCCTCTCTCTCTCTCTGCCTGCCTCTCTGCCTACTTGTGATCTCTCTCTGTCAAATAAATAAATAAAATCTTTAAAAAAATAAAATAAAAAAATAAAAAAATAAAAAAAGATCTATTTATTTGAGAGAAAGAGTTCGGGGGTAGGGGCTGAAGGTGAGGGGAAGAGAAACCCAAGCAGACTCTGGGCTGAGTGTAGAGCCTGGTGTGGGGCCTAATCTCACACCCCTGAGATACAGCCTGAGTCAAAACCAAGAGTCAGATGCTCAACTGACTGCTCCACCCCGAGGAAGAGCAGTTTGACGTTATGTACGAAAGATGAAAATTGCCTTGTTCTATGGCTCAGCAATTCTAACATTTGGTATTTAGAGAAACTTATCCCCATGTACACAAGAGATATGAACAAGAAGGTTCATAGCAGCATTGTTCATATGAGTCAAAACTGATAACAATGTAAATATCCATAAATAAGAACAGAGATAAAAATGTGGTATGTTAATGTATTACATGAAATTAACCTATAAAAAACATGGATGAATCTTACAAACATGATGTTAAGCCAAAGAAGCAAAACACAGAAGTGATTATACAAGATACCATCTTTTGTATTATTGTAGTCCATCCTTTCTAAGATGCACTTTTTTTTTTAAACATTTTTTAACAATGCTGAAATTTATTGACCAAATTTCAGTTGATGGGCTCTTAGCCCTAGGTCCTGATTTGGTTAAGGTATTTGTTTTCAGTGAGATGTTAAATAGTGGTATCTTAAATTTTATAAAATTAAAAAATAGGGAAAGCTTGGGGTACCTAGCTGGCTCAGGTAGAAGAGTGAGTGACTTTTAATCTTGGGGTCATGGGTTCAAGCACCATGTTGGGTGTAGAGATTATTTAAGTAAATTAATAAACCTTTAAAAATAAAAAAATAGAACAACAATGTGTTTATAAAAGAACAGGCAAACCTAAACCATTTATTTATAGATACAAAAACCCTAAACTATATGGAAAAGCAAGGATGAGTAATGGTGATACAATCTCAGGTATTGAAGATGCTATGGAATTTTCTGAAGGTCTGATTGGCAAGGGTTAAGCCAATCCTTAATCCTTTGAAAGGATATGTTTCCCTCCTGAAACCCAGGGATGGACTTCACCCCCGTTTACTCAGCATCCTACTTCAAAGTACATTCTCACACATTGTCATGTGTGACAATTTCCCACCTTTCTTTTTCTTCATAACCCCCTCATTTTTCCCCATCAAGTGTTCTGAGTGGGATCAATCCCATGTTTTATACCTGGTTGCCTGGTTCAAAATTTTCAGCAAAAGCTATTCCCCTCACTTTAAAGATTAGTTCAAGGAAGGTATGTAACCTCATCAGGAACCAGGACTTCTGGAAGAGAAAATCTCTCCTTCCACAGAATATGCTAGAAGAGTCTTCTCCTCTTCCATTGAACATGACTGGAAAAGGGTATAGCCCCAGGAGCTCTTTGCAACCATTTTGCTGCCAGAGGGAAGCCTGTCTTAAGGTAATATTAACTTGTACCTTAAGAAAAACTGACACCCTTGTGACATCATTAGAGATACTTAATCAGGCTTTACCTGAAACAGTTCTCCTTCTGGCCTTGGAAATTATGTGAGCCAATCAATTTCATTATTATATTTTTTGGTAACATTCATTCAAAGTCATCTCAACTGATACGTATACTATTTCATTTAATCTCTATGTCAGCATTCTAAGAGAACTATTATTATACCAACTTTGTCTGAGACTTTGCAGCTAGTAAATGATAGCGCTGAGGTCTGACCTTTGATCTTTGGGTGCTTTGACTGCCAATGTCTTTCCACTCTAGCATAATAGAAATCCATTGAAGAATTTCTTCATGTGGTTCAGGAGAGGAAGAGAAATGTCAAATTTAAAAAACGAAAAGGTGGCAGAAGAAAATGAAAAAAGTGTTCATCACATGTAATTTTTTTTTGAAAAAAGAATAGAGCAGTTTTTTCTCAGGGTTCTTTGTAATAATGGATGGAGGCTTTTGTTGGCTCTCTCATCAGCATTGTGCTGGCAATTCAAAAGTATGTCACTAATGTTACTAATTGCATAATGCTGAATGTCCCCCCCCCCCCCTTTTGCAACTCTTCTGCTTTTGCTCCTTGCTTATTTGAGTTTTTTTGTCTTTGAGGTCATGCAGTTAGAAAGACAGACACAAATAGACCCAGAGAGACACACCACATCCTGCAAAGACCTTTGGTCCTTGAATAGCAAAGACCCTCGGTCCTTGAATAGCAATTAAAAGTGTTTTTCTAGAAAGTAGAGAAGTCAAGATGTTTGGACCTGAGTTAGTACAGTCTTAATTCATTATATAATTTTCTAGAACCCTAACACCAGTTTGTTTAAAACATGAACATTTATAAAAATCACATTAAAAAGGAGTCAGTGGGCAAGTGTGCCTTTCTCATTCATTGTATACATAGAGCTCTAAAATCAAAAAGCCTGATCTCGAGGCTATAGCTCTAATTAGGCCCTTTTATATAACCGCAGTAGGAAGGCCCCATATTGTAGGTCACTGAGAATATATTGAATCCAGGGCCCACTAAGCCCTTTATTGAAAATTGTAGAGGTTTAACGGTGTTAGTCTTTTGTGACTTGAAGAAATTAAACAGAGGAAGATTGTTTGTACCTGCAATTTGAGAAGCTAAAAGTGCCACCTCCTAGGGTAGGGGTAGGTGGTAGGGAGCTTAATCATGTGGCTGAATTTGGAGTTAAATTTACTGACACTGTCAAAAGTAATTTAAAGTTTTTTGTCAGAGAGGAAGACCTAAAATACTTGATTCTCACATCAACAGCATTCCAGTCTAAACTTTTTTTTTTAGAGATTTTATTTATTTGTTTGATAGAAAGAGACACAGCAAGAGAGGAAACAAGCAGGGGGAGTGGGAAAGGGAGAAGCAAGCTTCCTGCTGAGCAGGGAGCCCAATGTGGGGCTTGATCCCAGAACCCTGGGATCATGACCTGAGCCGAAGGCAGACACTTAACGACTGAACCACCCAGGTGACCCTCCAGTCTAAACTTCTAAGATTGGGAATGGTTCTTCCAGAGTTGGCTCTTATCCAGCTTATTCTTAGCTTACTTCAGCATCGCTTGTTACCTCTTTTTAATTAAGAAAAGAAGGGAAAACCTGAAGAAAAAAAAGACGTGACTAATACAGCCTTCATTAAGACCCTTTTTGTTGCAAGTGATAGAAATCCAGCTCCCACTAATTTAAGCCCAAAGCAGGATTCATCATAAAGAAAACAGAGTGGCCCAAAATTCAAGGACAAGACACTCTTAGCTTTAGAAACAGTCAGAACCAGGGATTTGAATACGGCTGAGCTTTCCTTCTGTCCTTTATCTCTGCTTCTTTCAGTGGCCTTGCTTCATTATTAACTCTCGATGGAAGGGCTTTCTCCACAGCTAGAAAACGAACAAACAAAAAACCCCCAAAACCAAAACATGGCTCCTAAGTTGGACCTTCCATTGCCTAATGCAGTCTTGCATTCCAGCCTTCGGGTCCCAAGCATAACATCCTTGGAAAAGGGTTCCTCCGCCTGGTATTTGTCAGGAACCTATCTTAAAACTGATCAACTGAGGCCAGGAAATGGGATAACACTGTACTGAATCAGATCTTATGGGATTCATTATGTAACCGAGTGTTCAAACTATGGGGATTTAGGAGTCCCCGAGACCCTTGGGGTCTTGCAATGTAAAAATTATTTTCATGAAAAACAAACAAAAATTACTTTTATAATAATATTAAGATATTTGACTTTTTCACTCATTCTCTGAAGAGGGTACAGGGGAATTTTCCAGAGGCTGCATGACAAGGGATATCAGAATAGGTTGAATGCAAAAACAGATGGGAGAATTCAGGGGCCTAATCTTCTATTAAGTCAGACATTAAAGAGATTTTACTTATTTTTTTTTTAAGATTTTTTTTTTTATTTATTTGATAGAGAGAGAGAGAGAGAGATCACAAGTAGGCAGAGGCAGGCGGTGGGGGGAGCAGGCTCCCCGCTGAGCAGAGACCCAGATGCGGGCCTCCATCCCAGGACCCTGAGATCATGACCTGGGCTGAAGGCAGAGGCTTAACCCACTGAGCCACCCAGGCGCCCCTAAAGAGATTTTTTTTTAAAAATTTTTTAATTCCAGGGTAGTTAACATACAGTATTATATTAGTTTCATGTGTACAAAATAGTGATTCAACAATTCCATACATTGCTCAGTGCTCATCGCGATAGGTGTACTCTTTTTTTTTTTTTTTGATTCTTAAAATTTTATTTTTTTATAAACATATATTTTTATCCCCAGGGGTACAGGTCTGTGAATCACCAGGTTTTAAAGAGATTTTTAAAAAGTAAAAGAATGCCACTCTTTTCACTATTGTCGACACAAAATGAACAAACATTTTATAATTTCTAAAAATATATATATAAAAGGCAGAGAGTTTTATTTGAGCCCAAGTGAGGATAACTTCCTCGGATACATAATCTTTACAAGTAAGAGAGTGTTCCACAGAAGAGATGTTTAATACAGGATTTTATATGTTTTTTGTTACATCAAGAGTTATAAGTCATCAGGATGAAGGACATTCCAGAAAATTATAAACTTTATCTTTTGCTTTTAATTTGTGCAAGGTTACAGGCTTTGGAGGGATGGGAAAGGAACTTAGGGAGATTTTTACTCTTATCTTTACCTTGAATTGTTTCTTTTAGGTTATTTGCTAATAAAGCAGATGTACAATGTATGCTTTGAGCAGAAATGGAGCTCATGTTTTGAAGTCATACCTTGGTAAAAATTAAAGTATAGCTTTCCCGGAGTCCCAGAAGCAGTGCCCACAAAACATGAAAAGTCAAAAATTCCCCTAAACACTGTTTTTAAAAAAGATTTTATTTATTTATTTGAGAGAGCATGAATGAGAGAGCAGAAGCACGGGGAGCAGCAGAGGGAGGAGGAGGAGCAATTTCCCCGCTGAGCAGGGAGCCTGATGCAGGACTTGGTCCCAGGACCTCGCCGATCATGATCTGAGTTGAAGGCAGATGCTTAATCGACTGAGCCGCCTAGGCACACTAGAATCCTCAGTAATTTTTTTAAATTTTATTTATTTATTTGACAGAGATCACAAATAGGCAGAGGCAGGCAGAGGGCAGGGGAAGCAGGCTCCCTGCTGAGCAGAGAGCCCAATGCGGTGCTCAGTCCCAGGAGCCTGATATCATGACCTGAGCCAAAGACAGAGGCTTTAACCCACTGAGCCACCCAGGTGCCCCAGAATTCTCAGTAATTTTTAAGGAGATCCTGAGATTAGGAAGTTTGTGAACCATGAGTGTATCCATGGCAACTTCCTTGATTTTTCTAAGCCTCAGTTTCTTCATCTGTAAATGGGGTTAATAACAATGCCTACCTCACAGAGTTATTGGTGGATGAAGACAGTTAATATTGTGCTTAGAGCAATGCTGCAGAATGGTTAAATCATAATAATAATAGCTGCCACCATCATGTGGCTGGGGAAGGGGCAGTTCTTAGAAAAGAGAGTCTCGCAGACTATGTGAGATGTCAACAACACTGGAACCAAAAGATAACCATTTAGAGAAAACCATACGAAAAGTATCAAGGATTCTGTGTTAAGACAGATACTTCACAAAAAGAAGTGCAAGGGTAGAAATTATCTCATTACTTGGGGTCTATGTCTTGATTCAGTAATCTGAGTTTCTCCAATGATGTGATAGCTGAGCCTAAGTGTCACGGTTCCAACTTTCCCCATGCAGCTTCTCTTTAAGTCTCCTTTGAGTATTTGCTGTTCCCCTAACCTACAACTGGCCCTTCCCTGTTGGTGAAGAGTACGAATGTCCACTGCGTGACACTTCAGGTGCCAAAGGCACAGTTAGTCCTTTTGGCAGTCCTGAATGGCAGGCATTATTAACTGAGTTTTGCAAGGGGGGAATCTGAGGCTGAGAGAGAATGTGAGTGGCCCAGTGTGACACAGTTTAAAAAGAACAGAGCCAGGAATGAAACCTGAATTTGTCGGACCATGGAGTCCAACACCTTTCCAGGATTCTGTCTCATCTGTCTACAAGAGAGGGAAAGAAAGTCCCTAATGAGGAAAATCTCTTCTATTTCACAGTTAGAGATGAAAGGTTTAATCACACTTTTCCTCTTTTCTTTTTTTAAAATTAAGTTTTAATTTACATCATTGTATAAGATGAAGGTGAACAATATGTTGATTTGATGCATTTATATACTGCAGTATGATCACTACCATAGCTTTAGCTAATACCTCTATCATATTGCATAATGATTGCTTCTTTTTTATGGTGAGACCATTTAGTCTTTTAGCAATTTTGAAGTATGGAATACAGTATTGTTGACTGTAATCTCTGTGCAATGCATTAGATCTCCAGAACTTATTTATCATTTAGTTTTGAGCTTATCCCCTTTATCAACATCTCTCCATTTTCCCTACCCAGCTCTGGTAACCCTCATTCTACCTTCTGTTTTCATGAGTTCAGCTTTTTTAGATTCCAGGTATAAGTGATATCTTACAGTATCTGTCTTTCTCTGACTGGCTTATCTCACTGAGCATAACATTCTCCAGCTCTATCCATGTTGCAGCAAATGGCAGGATTTTCTGCTTCCTCATGGCTAAATAATATTCCATTGTGTACACACAGGCGTGCGTGTGTGTATGTATGTACATGTGTGTATCACAACTTTATCCATTCATTCTTTGACAGACAATTAGGTTAGGTTGTTTACATTTTTTAGTGAATAATCCTAGGCAATTAAAAAAAAATATTTATTTATTTGTGAGAAGGAGTGAGAGAGCACACATGAGAAAGGGGGACGGGCAGAGGAAGAACCAGATTCCCTGCTGAACAGGGAGCCCGGGATCATGACCTGAGCCAAAGGCAGATGCCTAATTGACTGAGCCACCCAGGCACCCTCTTTCCCCATATTTTGCCTATTGTTAATAATGCTTCAATAAGCAGGAGTTCAGATACCTCTTCAAATTCCTGTTTTCATTTCCCTTGGGTAAATACCCAGAAGTAATATTGTTGGATCATGTGGTAGTTGTACTTTTAGTTTTTCAGGAAACTCCAAACTGTTTTCCATGGTGTTGAACCGTGTGCACAAGAGTTCCCTTTCTCCATATCCTCACCAACTCTTTCTTTTGTCTTGCTGATAGCTATTTTAACAGGTATGAGGACATATCTCATTGTGGTTTTTTTAAAGATTTTATTTTTAAGTATATTCAAGTGGGTCTCCAACTTATGACCCCCAGATCAAGAGTCACATGCTAGGGGGGCCTGGGTGGCACAGTTGTTAAGCAGCTGCCTTTAGCTCTGGTCATGATCCCTGGGTCTTGGGATGGAGCCCCCCATTGAGCAGCCTGATCAGCCGGAAGCCTGCTTCTCCCTCTCGCACTCCCCCCTGCTTGTGTACCCTCTCTCACTGTGTCTCTCTCTGTCAAATAAATAAATAAAATCTTTAAAAAAAAGAGAGTCACATGCTCTACCAACTGAGTCAGCCAGATGCCTTTCATTGTGCATTTCCCAATAATTAGTGATGTTCAGCATCTTTTCATGTATCTTCTTCTTTTCTAATATATACATTTAATGCAAAAAATTTTAGGTGCATTCCACAAAGTTTGATGTGTTTTAATTTTCCCTCTCCCTCTGCCTGTTGCTCCCCCTCCTGTGCTGTGTCAAATAAATAAAATCTTAAAAAATTTCAAAAAAGGAACTAAAAAGAAATGGATATAATTAATATTTACAATGTATTTTTAAACCAAATATATCTAAAATTGTGTCATATCAAATATGTAATCAATATAAAAATTGTATTAATGAGGTATTTTGCATTCTTTTTTCTTACTAAATGCAGTGGACTGAAGGCTTGTATTCCCCTTCTACAAATTCATATGTTGAAATCTTGACTCTTAATCAGATGGTATTTGGAGGTGGGGCCTCTGGGAGGTGATTAGCTTATGAGGGTGGAGCCCTCATGAATGGGATTCATGCCCTTATAGAAGAGATCCCAGAGAGCTCAGCTCCCACAGCCCTTCTGCCCTGTGTGGACACAGTCTATCAGCTCTCCATGAACAAGGAAGTGAGGTTTCACCAGACACCAAATCTGCCTATGCATTGATATTGGACTTCCAAGCCTCTATGACTGTGAGGAAGAAATGGTTGTTACTTAAGCCCCACCACGTCTGCGGTGTCTGCGGTACTTTGTTATAGCAGCCTGAACAGACTAAGGCACTAAATTTTGTTCTTGGCAGTTACAGTTTCAATTCAGTTTGGATGCTCGTTTTCATCCAAAATACTACATCTTTATTTAGATTTCATAAAACGTTTAGCTGAAAAAGTAGATTGAAATACCCAAGTTGTTCCCAAGATCGAAATTCTCTAATAATTGAATCAAGTATCAAGTTTTCAAATTCAAATTAAATAATACCCCAAATTGTGTTCTTCAGTGGTATTTGCCACTTTCCAAGGGCTCAGAAGACACAGAAGTCTAGTAGATATTGTACTGAATAGCTCATGTTGTTAGTAGGTATCAATTACTGCAATGACCTCTAACTCCATATTTCTCCATAGCGCTTCCAGGGTGATCTTTGAAAAATGGAAATTGGTTCACATTGCTCCTTTTTAGAGCCTCCAGTGGCTTCCCATGACATTTAGTAAATCCCAATGACTCAAGTGGGGCATTCATTTTGAGGCAGATAAAGAGCTCCCATGTTTACCAATCCTTCTTCCTGAAATCCCATTACAATGATAGTAAAGAAGTACTAGAGGAAATCAATCCATGAGTGAAATGAGAGATGGAGGAGCAGGGCTATATTAGCGAGTCAAGTTTTGGTGAATTTCTCTAAGAAGGAAGATAAATGTGATTTTATTGATTAGTAAAGCAGAGAAGAAGGATTTGCAGCTCTGAGCACACAAGAAGCTTCAGGGGACAAGAGATGCCTTCCATTTAAATGATCCTAGCAACTTAAATGGTTGGCTACGAAGACCTGGAGTAGGAAGAAAGGCACAAGTTCAAGGTAACTGATGGAACACAGTGAGTGGAAAGGATGTGTGGGTCAGCTA
Organism: Mustela lutreola; assembly: GCF_030435805.1. Taxonomy (NCBI): domain Eukaryota; kingdom Metazoa; phylum Chordata; class Mammalia; order Carnivora; family Mustelidae; genus Mustela; species Mustela lutreola. The sequence continues at coordinate 142,481,069 of NC_081296.1, forward strand.
CTCCTCCTCTCTCCACTTTGTGCACATTTTGGCAGTGTTTGTCCTAGGTGGTGGCTAGCAAAGTCTTCTAAGGAAACCAAGTCTTGTCCTGGGATGGCAATAGTTGGGAATCCCAGAGTAGAACCTTACTCACTTTGGCCTGGGTGTAAGAGTGGAAGTCTTCCTGCCTGTCAGTTGACATAGTCAGCCTGCCTGTACAGATCATGTAATCAGCATTTGCATTCTGGAAAGAGACTGGTGACAGAAAAGAACCCAAGTAATTAATCTGGTATTCTCATATTCAAAAGCACAAAAGACAACCAAGGGCCATAAGATAGTTGCACAAACCAGCAGGGCCAAAGTGAGTAAGAAGTCACCCTAGGAGAAACAGAAATTGTTCAGGGAACTGCAGTGAAATTTTTAAAAAGTTCAAATTAATATTCTCAGAGAAATTTGAGGAGACAGTGCATCTATAAAATATAAATAGGTGACTCTTAAAAAAAAAAAAAAAGAATCCCTGGCTTGCTCAGACAGAACAGCATTACTCTTGATCTCAGGGCCATGAGTTTGAACCCCATACTGGGTATAGAGTTTACTTGAAAATAAAATCTTAAAAAAAAAAAAAACAAAACCCGAAAAACTAGTAAGTGTTAGAAACAAAATTTTAAAATGGAAAAGTCAACAGAAAAGCTAGAGGAAAAAGTCAAAGGACTCTTTCAGAATGTAGAACAAGAGGACAAAAAGAGAAAAGTTGAAAGACCAAGATGACCCACAAAGAAGAGCCAACATACATCTAACAGGAGTTTCAGATTGAGAGTAGAGGAAAGTAGTTCTCTCAGAGCTAAAGAAAGATTCATGTCTTCAAATAGAAAGGTCTCATCCAGTGCTAATCCATATGAATGATAGTCATATCTTGGAGAAACTTCACAAATCCGAAGACAAAAAACTCCTAAAAAGATTCCAAAAAGAAAAAAAAACATCAGAGGTTGAGAATTGTATCAACAACACACTTATCAGTTACACAATATACTAGAACACAAGGGAATGTGGCCTTTAAAATTTCTGAGGGGCAATGATTTTGAGTCTAGAATTTTATAGCTGGCCAAATTAGCATTTAAGTGGGAGAGCAAAATAAAGATTTTTTTTTTTTTTTTACTTCCACTACTTAGTTTGCTCTTTTTACTTACTACTTTTTTTTTCCTCAGTCCTTTCAAGGGCTGAGTTAATTTATCACTTACAGACCACTCCTAAAAGAGCTGCTTAAGGATGTACTACAGGAAAATGAAGTAGGAATCTAAGAAAGAGGAAGATAATCAGGTTCCAGGAGAGGGGCAATCAAAGGAAATCCTAGAATGTAATAGGCTTAAAAAGGAAATAGTGTGAAGAAACCAGACCATCTTAGGGTAGATCAAGGTTTATTGCAGTACTACACATAAGAAATCACAATATATTCCTTTCTTCCTTCAGGAGCTACAAGTGTAGCTGCATCACCTTCTCCACTGGGTCCACACTCTATTGGCTCCTGCCATGAATATTTTTTATATTATCAGCACACTAAAGATAATTCTTTGGGTTTGAATGTTGGGAATTAATTTATAGGCAATGTATGGAAAACTTGATTAACAGAGAACAGAATATAAATTTATGTATAAACTCTCGCCAGTGATAAGTAATGTCCGTTGAGAGGTATAAATGGAGAGACAGACAAAGGGAAGTAAGTGAAGAGTGTCGAGTCTTTCTCATTACCCAACAGAAAGTTAAGAGATAGTATGTGGGGTTGGGGTGCTGGGCAGGGTAAGTAGGAGAAAGGGCAGTTTGGGAAGGTTAAGGCTATGAGCCAGGAGCACAGGAATGAGGAGTAACGGGTGGATGTGCACGGAAGTGGGGGAGAGATTTCAAGGAAAGTGTGCGAAGCTGGGGTTGAGCAAAAAGGGCTGAGCGGAAGGACGAGAGGTATGGGCGCAGCCTAGCAGGCTATTGAGCGGAAGAGGCGGGGAGGGGCGGAGATAAAGGGAGGGAGGGGAGGTGACGCCTTCTGTATCCAGGGCGCCTGCGCAAACCAGAAGTCTGGAAGCTCGCGCCATCGTGCTTTACCTCGTGCGTGCTCTCCTGTCTGCCTCGCCTCGTTTCGCCTCAGCGGAAGCCATGCCTCGCCTGCTTGTTTTTTGTCTGCTTCCCCGCCGTCGCGTGACCCCGCTGGGCCTGCAAATTGGCCGCCGCCTGACCCGCTTGGAGCCCCGCCGTCGGCAGCGCCCCAAGTCGTCCGCGGTGAGTGGAGGCCCACGCCTCAGGGTGGGGCGGAGCGGGGTGGAGGGGTAGGCGAGGAGCGCCGGGCTGAGGCGGGAGCGCCTCGACGGGCGGGGAGAGGGTGGGGACCAGGGCCTCGGGAGGCGGTGTCGGTGCCCGGCGGCCTTTAGGGGTCCGGGGAGGTTGCCTCTGGGGCCGAAGGGCGAGGGTAGAGCCGTCGCCAACCCCGCACGGTGCCTGTGGCCCTCGAACGCCCTCTTCGGGGCCGATGCCTGTTGCCTGCTCTCCCACGGGGGGAATCCCGGGCCGCATCTGGGTTCCAGGGTTCAGAGGTCGGAACTGGGGGACCGTTAGAAGGAAGAGACGTTGTCTTCCAAAAGTCGAGGTTGGGTCATCTGGGAAAGGACATCCTGCTTCTCAGGCTCCGTCAGGCCGCGTTGCGAGGACCACGGGCGAACTTCCTCGGAAGGTGGACGCGGATCGGTCTCGGCAGCAAGTAGCCGCACGGACTGACCTCGCCCTCCCGTCTTCTCTCCCAGGACGCCGTCGTCGGGCTCGTGGTGCTGTTTGCGACCTTCTTAGTGCCGTGTGGTTACGTGCTGAGCAACCTGCGCGAGTTCAGAAGAGAGTAGATGCGAGAAGATGGGGGACGGTTGTTCACATCCGACGAGCTTTCAATGAGTTACAGGGCTTATTTGGGGTGATGACGCAACCATGTGGGTCTTCCGTTTCGGAACCGTTTGTGTATGCTACCTGTTTCGCACTTTTCTAGCCCTGTGCGATACACGGAGTTTGTGTAGTCATGTTGAAATGTTTAAATAAAGTTGAAACATTCATGCAGGCTCTGTGATCACAGATTATTTTTTCAACGTCGTGAAAGCGGATGAGAATTTCATGATGAAAAATAGAATAATGAGGTATGTATACCTGGGTGGCTCAGTGGGTTAAGTCCGCCTGCGGATCAGGTCATGATCCCAGAGTCCTGGGTTGGAGTCCTGCATTGGCCCCCTTGCTCAGCAGGGAGCCTGGATCTCCCTCTGTCTGCCTCTCTCTCTGTCTTTCTCTCTGACAAATAAATAAAATCTTAAATAAAAATAGAAGAGGGGCACCTGGGTGGCTTAGTGGGTTAAGCCTCTGCCTTCGGCTCGGGTCATGATCCCAGGGTCCTGGGATCGAGCCCCACATCGGGCTCTCTGCTCAGCAGGGAGCCTGCTTCCCCACCCTCTCTCTCTGCCTGCCTCTCTGCCTACTTGTGATCTCTGTCAAATAAAAATCTTAAAAAATAAAAATAAAATAAATAAAAATAGAATAATGAGAGCAGCAGTAAGGTCAGACTTAATGATGGAAATCATGCCATCAAGTGTATTTTATGGAGGTGAATCTGTGTTTTAGTAACATCAACATTAAAAGATTAGATAAGAAGCAGTAATGTAATGTGAGTTTAATTAAATGATTTTTTTCTTTTTTATGTTCCATTGGTACTACCCCTTACAGTACTGAGGTTCAGACTTTTCACTGTGGAAATACAGCTTTTTATTAATTTGTCTTAAATTAGCCCCTATATTTTGGTATTTAGTAAGTATGTTTTTACTTTATTTGTACCTCTTCTTATTTATTGATTTTTGTTATTCTTTATAAGTTGCCTTTTAAGTTTTAAATATCACATATATCTTTGCTTGAATTTTATTTTTTTTATTTTTAAAGTAGGCTCCATGCCCAGTGTGGAGTCCAGTGCAGGGCTTGAACTCATGACCCTGAGATCAAGACCTGAGATGATCTCAAGAGTTAGGATGCTTAAGTGACTGAGCCATGCAGGGGCCTTGTACATTTGTTTGAATTTAGGTCACTTTGCCAATTATGGTGACTGTGAGCAACTGAACTAAACTCTGAGCCTGTTTACTTATCTCTATAAGGAGAACTTAAAATTGCTCTTTTGAAGAGATGTTGTGGAGGAATAAAACACTGAACAAAGGTAAAACACTTCGCAGCATAGTGCCTGAAACAGAGTAATAAGTAAATAGAAGTTATTATTAAGAGAATATGTGTTTACTAATATTTGCAAGTGTCATAATTGTGTGATGTGCCAGGTATTGTCTAAATAGATCCCTTCCTTTGTAGGACATGGAGGACTTGCATTTTAATTACTTCAATATTGTATTTGCACTTTGAAATTTATATTGATGTGTAAGGTTTCTCCAGAGAAACTGAACCAGTTATGTTTATGGAGAGAGGGAGAGACTGATGGATGGATTTTAAAGAATTGGCTTACAATCGTGGATGCTGGCTAGCTCAAAATCTGCAAGGCAGAATCTCAGGCACGTTGGAGACTCAGGAAAGTTTCACTTTGAGTCTGAAGTCCCATCGGCTGGTGGAATTAAACTCTTAGGAGATGTCAGTATTTTTCTTAAGGTCTTCAGTTGCTTGGATGTGGCCTAATCACATAAGGGCAATCGGCTTTAGCCTGAGTCCACTGATGTAAATGTTAATCCTTTCCAAAAATTACCTTCACAGAAACAGCAAGAATAGCATTTGACCAAATATCTGGGTACTGCAGCCTACCTAAGTTGACAGAAAATTAAACATTCACATTAGGGTAAAATAATTTTTCAGAGGGAAAACATGAAAAGGGTTTGCCACTTCAAAAATTTGAAGGTGTGAGTACAGTTGCTGATTGAAATCTTATGCATTTAAGATTCACCTTCTCAGGGCACCTGGGTGGCTCAGTTGGGCTCCTAACTCTTGATTTCGGCTCTAGTCTTGATATCAGGGTTGAGAGATCGGGCCCTGTGTTGGACTCTGCACTCGGCAGGGTGTTTACTTTGGATTCTCTCTCTCCCTCCCTCTCTGCTGCTTCTCCCTCAAGCACGCACGCATGCCCTCTCTCAAATAGGTTAAAAAAAATCTTAAGAGCTTTACCTTCTCTATTCACTGGTGGCAAATCCACTCTTAGACCTTTTAAAGAACTCTGGCCCATCAGGACACAGATTCAGTATTTTGGTTTCATACATTCACCAAGACCATGTTCCTGCTGCCCATTTTGAATCTTTTTCTTCTCTGACTCTGTTGACTTTAGGCTTCAGCTTCTGATGCCTTCCTCCTTGTGTTCCAGCTAATGACAGAAGACTGGTTTACCTTTGTCCTGGCTAGGAAAGACTATTGAACTATAGGAGTCTTTTATATAGAACTTAAGCACCTAGTTTTTGAATTTGACATTTTACTTGACATTTGTCATTTGACATTTGATAAATTTGACATTTATCATTCCCATGGAATAATGCTGTGTTGGGAAGTGGTAGCTCATTTTGATGAGTGAACTCTATTGCCCTGTCACGTTACTTAACTTTGAGTGCATAAATGTGTCACATTAAAAGTACAATTGATTCTTGTTACTTGAGGTAGTTGTGCTCTATAAAGTCACCGTGAACACTGAATTAGTGAATACTGAACCATATTCCTAGGAGAAATACCAGGTTATGTTCCTGTGAGCCTCTGGTCACAGCATTTTTGTAAGTCTATCAATATATAACCTTGTTTTATGTTTTTTTTCTGTTAACAGATACCTTATTTAGTATGTATTACTGTTCCGTGATTCATAAGCATTGTACTCATGGATGATAGCACTATAACTCATGTCTGAATGAAGCTTATCTAATAAACTATCTTTCTGTAAGACCCATTACAATCTTTTTGTAATTAGGAACTTTAGATAGCACTTAAACACTATGTATGGGGCACCTTTTAAATAGTGAAGTCACCAACAAAAAATACAAAAATGTAAAAAAGTGACACCAAATAAACCACGGGGAAGACATTTGTTTATAGTATTACAGAATGAGAGCTGGAACAAGAAGGCAGAGCTTTGTAGTTGTTTGGCCTCTGCATTGCATGACTCTAATTTTTTCCACTCTGCAAGTCTGTGAGATTTGAAAGTGTGACATTGATTTTGGATTAGAAAATAATTTTGGTGAGGGGCGCCTGGGTTGTTGAGCATCAGTTGTTAAATGTCTGCCTTTGGCTCAGATCATGATCCCAGGGTCTTGGGATAGAGCCCTGCATCAGCTCCCTTCTTGGCGGGAAGCCTGCTTCTCCCTCTCCCATTCTCCCTCCTTGTGTTCCCTCTCTTGCTGTGTCTCTCTCAGTCAAATAAATACAAATCTTTAAAATAAAAATTAACAAAAGAAAATAATTTTAGTGAGTAGGAGAATTTGCAGACATGGAATATACAAATAATGAGGATTAAGTTTTACTCTTAGAGAAGATCTTGTTCTCATTTATGAAACTTTTCGGGAATTCTTACTTTGAAATTTTAAGAACTTGCAGGATGTTCTTTTGAGAATTAAGTCTGGAGAAACCTCATCACTTAAGGTTGGATTTTTGAGGAATGACTTAAAAAATGTGAGTTTGGGGGCGCCTGAGTGGCTCAGTGGGTTAAAGCCTCTGCCTTCGGCTCAGGTCATGATCCCAGGGTCCTGGGATCAAGCCCCGAATCATGCTCTCTGCTCAGTGGGGAGCCTGCTTCCTCCTCTCTCTCTGCCTGCCTCTCTGCCCACTTGTGATCTCTGAGTGTCAAATAAATAAATAAAATTAAAAAAAAAAAAGTGAGTTTGGCTTTGGAGAATAAATGAAGTAGTACAATTCTTGTCTTAAAATGAGATTTGATAATAAAGTAATGATCTAGAGAAATTGCCAGAGGGAAACTACAAAACAATTATAAAATATTTAGATCATGATGTTATTGGTGGGTTAAAACTCTCACTATCCGTTTCCCAGATGAGTACTTTATTGGCCAACATTCAGTCCATCTGATAAACAGATAACTCTTTAGTGGGTATATATACTGCCTATCTGTCTCATAGCCAAAGCCAGATTTAAAATTCCTTGAGGAAGGGTGAAGTATGATGTTTTTAATCCTTAGCACTGTGCATAAGTAAAAATATTTGCTTTAATCAGAAGACTGAAATTGCTTTTTCCTACAAACAGGTATTTAGTGAGCCTTTAAAATGTATTCTGTACATAGGAATATGGATAGTTCCTATCCTGTTGTTTTTCCAGCACATAGCTCAATGCTTAGCACATATTCTGAGCTTTGTTTTGTTTGTTTTTGTTTTTAATATACTGATGGTTAAGGTGCTGCTAAGATAAATAGAATTCACCTCACTTGCCAAATTCATCTTTTCTAGTAATGGCTGTCTATAGTGCTGTGTTGAGGAAGGTCATAAAAGAAATGGAATAACTTCAATCAGAAGTATAAATAAAATGGACCATCTATATGGGCTCAGCATATCAATTTTTCTTTGATGACTTTTGGCAAAGAAATTTATAGAAATTGTGAATTAAAGTCTTCAGGTAAGGACTTATAAATTGTATATTTATAAGCATGATGAACATTTTAATTTTTAAGCATGATAAACAATATTTGTGGCAATTATTCTTAGATTCTTGAAAGGTTGATAGTTATGAAATCTTTCTCTTTAGAAGAATAAGGAGTGAGTTATTTTTCAATACAGGAAAACCATTTTTTGTAGGAAGTTCCATTTATTTTTAAAGTTCTGTTGCTATGGCAAGTTGCTGAATTTGGGTAAATCACTCAACTCCTGGAATTCTGTTTCCTTTTCCATAAAATAAACAGGTTGATCTAGACCAATGATTTTTAACTTTTTGCTTTATTCAAATCAACATATCATTATTGAAATATTTTACAATTTACCATGTGAACAGGGCATTTTGATTTTTTAAAAATAGTAACCTGAGTTAGTAAGAATAAAACTTCGTAAGTCAAGTATTATTATATTTAAAAATACTTAAGATTTTATAATAAGTATATAAATTGATCCTATTTACAATTTATGTTTATAATTGATAATTTATGAATAAACATATACAGTATGTTGTATATGTACAATATGATACTTGGGTAGGTCCTTCAATGGAGAAAATCACTTCTCTAATGTCATCTACGTTTTGTCAGTCCTCACTCTTCTCAGCTTTATCACTACATTGTTCCCACTGCACCTTTACTTGGCATCACTTAGATTTCTCAATTCTCCTCCATCAGAAACTTGCTATTTGTTATTTTATTTTACTTATCCAACCTTTCCACCTTGTCTGCTTTCATTTAAGTGTTCTATTGCCAATACATTTAACTTACTGCCCTTTAATTTTTTGGTCTGTGTGCCCTCCAAAATACAAACCATGGGTAAATCTCAGTCCCTCTATTTTGGCTTGGGCAAGGGCTAACAGATTGTTAGTGCTATTAGAAATCCACTGTCTCCAAACTCATAATCTTGCAATGTTTCTTAAAATTTTTTCCTCTTTTCCTTTACTTTTTCCTTTACTTTTCATTTCCTTTACTTAAATCTTGTGTATCTTGGCTTTTTATTCTCTTAGCTCTCTACTCAATCTTAGCTCGTTTCTTTTCCTTTTCTCTCCTTTCTTTTTTCTTCTTTCTTCTTCTTTTCTTTCTTCTTTCTTTCTTTCTCTCTCTCTCCTTCTCTTTTCTTTTCTTTCCTTTTTAATTTAGGACACCTGGGTGGCTCAGCTGGTCCTGGGAGTCGTGGGATCGAGTCCTCATTGGGCTCCCTGCTCAGCAGGGAGTCTGCTTCTCCCTCTGACCCTCCCCGCCCCCACACTCCTCTCTCATTTTTTCTCTCTCAAATGCATAAATAGAATCTTTAAAAAGTAAGGATTTTATTTGTCAGAGAGCTCACAAGGAGGTGGAGCAGTAGGCAGAAGGAGAAGCAGGCTCCCGGCTGAGCAGGGAGCCCAATGTGGGACTTGATCCTAGGACCCTGGGATCATGACCTGAACCAAAGGCAGATGCCACCCAGATGTCCCTACTACTTAATTTTCTAATGAAAGTTGCAGCTATTCCTTAGTTATTGTCCCGCATTTACAAATATAACTGAATTCTACCCATCTTTCCTCTACTTGCAGTAGAAGGAAAATTACCATTCTAAGGGGGATCCCTTTGCCTGTGTTTTCGGTCCTATGTCTTTACCCTATGGGATACAAATCTCTAGAAATGTCAAAATTTGATTTCTTACTATTGATTCCATCTCAGATAATTTAAATGTGCTCAGCTTCCAGTCTTTGAAAAAGAAGAAGAAGCACTAAGATCCCCTCTTAACTTAAGGATCCAGGTTTTTTGGTAGCTTTATCACAATATTTGCTATATTGTGGTGGTCTGGAACTAAGCCAGAATATCCTGATGTTAGCCTGTAACTGAAAATTTATTTCTTCTCCCCTCATTCCATTGATACTGCTATACAAAGTCATCAATGATTTTGTCAGTAAATCTAGTTTTTAATTCTAACCTTTTTGCAAAACTTGATATTATTTACTCTGTTTTTGAAATATAGGTATACGCCAGAATACTAAGCATTTGGTCCCAGACCAACACAAGAAAGTGAGTCAAATGAATTTTCTGATTTCCCAGCTCATGTGAAAATTATGTTTACATGTCACTGTAGTTTATTAAATGTTCAATAGTATTACATCTTAAAAAACAATGTTATATACTTTAATGTAAAAAATATTGCAAAAATGTGGTAACTATCATCTCAGCTTTCAGCAAGTCAAAATCTTTTTGTTGATGAGGAGGGTCTTGCCTCAGTGTTGATGGTTGGTGACCAGGGTGCTGGTTACTAAAGTTTGGAGTGGCTGTGGAAAGTTCTAAAGTAAGAACTTTACTTTAGAGTAAAGTAACAATGAGGTTTGCCCCACTGAGTGGTTCTTCCTTTCGTGATTTCTCTGTAGTGTGTGATGATTTTGGTAACATTAAACTCACAATAGCACTTGTTTCAGAATTGGAGTCATGCTTCTCTAACACTATCACTGGTTTATCAACTAAGTTTATGTAATATTCTACAACTTTTTTTTTTTTTTTTTTAGTCTTTTCAACAATCTTCACAGCTTCTTCACCAGGAGTAGATTCCATCTCAAGAAGCCACTTTCTTTGCCTATCCATAAGAAACAACTCCTCATCTGTTAAAATTTTAATCATGAGATGGCAGCAATTCAGTCATATCTTCAGGCTCCAGTTTTAATTCTAGTTCTCTTGCTGTTTCTACCATATCTTTAGTTTCTTCCTTCACTGAAGTCTTGAACTCCTCAACAGTCATCGTAAGGGTTGGAATCAACTTCTTCCAAACTCCTGTGAGTGTTGATATTTTGGCCTCTTCCAGTGAATCATGAATGTTCTTAATGGCATCTAGAATAGTAAATCCTTTCCAGGTTTTCAATTTACTTTGCCCAGTTTTGTCAGAGGAATCACTATGACAGCTGCAGCCTGTCATGTGTTTCTTAAATAATAAGACTTGAAAGTCAAAATTATTTCCTTGATCCATGAACTGCAGAACGGGTTTTATGTTAGCAGGTATGAAAACAGCATCCATGTCCTTGTACACCTCCGCCAGAGCTATGGGTGATCAGGTGCATTGTCAATGAACAATAATATTTTGAAAGGAATTTTTTTTTTTCCGGAGCAGTAGTTATTATTTTTTTTTTTCTGAGCAGTAGTTCTTAACAGTGGGCTTAAAATAGTAAACCATGTTGTAAACAGATGCACTTTCATTCAGGCTTTGTTTATAAAGCACAGGCAGAGTAGGCCTGGGACAGAAAGCCAAGATGTGGTTAACCCTCTATTAATTATGCAGTAAGAGGGAATCAGAAGAATATGGTATGGTCTGAAGGTGAGCTTAGCTCCAAGGGACCAGTAATTCTCAACCTATTCACTGCTCACTGGTTTCCCCTAATGGTTTCCCAGATATGGTGCCAAATTTTGATTCATGCACACGGAGTGTTTTGATTATAGCTTAAGTGTTCAAGCATACCTTGGAGATATTGTGGGTTTGTTTCCAGACCACTGCAATAAAACAAGTCAAATAAATTTTTTGGTTTCCCAGTGCATGTAAAATTTATGTTTACATTACACTGTAGTTTCTTAAGTGTACCATAGCATTGTGTCTATAAATACAATGTAAGTACCTTAATTAAAAATAGGCTATTGCTAAAAAATGCTAACCATTGTTGTCTTTGGGTGGTGCAGTTGGTTAAGCATCTGTCTCTTGGTTTTGGCTCAGGTCATGATCTCAGGGTTGGTATACTGAACCCTGCATCAGGCTTTGCTCTCAGCAGAGTCTGCTTAAGACTCTCTTCACTACTTCCTGTCCCTAGCCCCTGTATGCTTGCACACACGCTCTCACTCACTCGCTCTCTCTCAGATAAATAAATCTTTAAGAAAAATGTTAACCGTCATTTGAGCTTACAGTGAGTCCTAATCTTTCTGTAGGTGGAGGGTCTTGTTTCACTGTCATTGGCTCCTGTAGTGGTTGCTGAAGGTGGATATGGCTGTGGCAATTTCTTAAAATAAAACAACGGTAAAGTTTGCCTCATTTATGAACTCTTTCTTCCATAAATGATTTCTCTGTAGCATGCAATGAGTAATAATAATATTTTGAGATATTTCCAAGCAGTAGACCTCAACAATGGGCTTAAAATACTCAGTAAACCATCTTGTAAACAAATGTGCTGTTATCCAGTCTTTGTTGATCCATTTATAGAACAGAGCACAGGCAGAGTAGATTGAGCATAATTCTGAGTGCCCTGGGATTTTGAGAATGGTAAATGAGCAGTGGCTTCAACTTAAAGTTACCAGATCCATTAGGCCCTAACAAGAGAAGAGTCAGCCTGTTGTTTGAAGCCTCTATTTTTTAAAAAAATTTAAATTCAAGTAGGAGTAGAATTTAGTGATTCATCACTTATATATAACACCCAGTGCTCATCCCAGTAAGTGTCCTTCTTAATGCCCATCTCACATTTAGCCCATCCCCCAGCCTCCTCCCCTCCTGCAACCCTCAGTTTGTTCTCTATAGTTAGAGTCTCTTGTGATTTGCTTCCTTCTTTGTTTTTTTTTTTTGTTTTTAACTTATTTATCTGGTAGAAATCACAAGTAGGCAGAGAGGCAGGCAGAGACAGAGAGAGGGGGAAACAGTCTCGCCACTGAGCAGAGAGCCCAATGTAGGGCTCGATCCCAGGACCCTGGGACCATGACTTGAGCCAAAGGCAGAGGCTTTAACCTACTGAGCCACCCAGGCACACCTACCTCTTTGTTTTTATGTTATTTTTCCTTTCCTTCCCATATGTTCATCTGTTTGTATCTTAAATTCCACATATGAATGTAATAATATGATATTTTGTCCTTCTCTGACTGACTGATTTTTCTTAGCATAATAACCTCTAATTCCATCCACATTTTGCAAATGGCAAGGTTTCTTTCCTTTTGATGGCATAGTAGCGCATCGTGTGTGTGTGTGTGTGTGTGTGTGTGTGTGGTGTGTGTGTGTATGTACCACATCTTCTTTATCTATTCATCTGTTGATAGACTTTGGGTTCTTTCCATAAATTGGCTATTATTGATAGTGCTGCTATAAACATCAGAGTGCATGTACCCCTTTGAATCTGTGATTTGTATCCTTTGGTTAAATATCTAGTAGTGTAATTGCTGAGTCATAGGGTAGTATTATTTTTAACTTCTTGAGGAACCTCAATACAATCTCCCAGAGTGGCTACACCATTTTGCATTCCCATCAACAGTGTAAGAGGGTTCCCCTTTCTCCGCATCCTTGTTAACATCTGTTGTTTCCTATATTGGTAATTTTAACCATTCCAAACAGTGTAAAGTGGTTTTGATTTGTATTTCCCTGATCAGTGATGTAGACCATCTTTTCATGTCTGTTAGCCATCTGGATGTCCTGTTTGGAAAAATGTCTATTCATGTCTTCTGCCCATTTCTTAACTGGATTATTTGTTTTTTGGGTGTTCAGTTTGATAAATTCTTTATAGATTATGGACACTAACCCTTTATCAGTTATGTCATTTGCAAATATCTTCTCCTTTTTAATCAGTTGCCTTTTAGTTTTGTTGATTGCTTCCTCCCCTGTGCAGAAGTTTTTTTATCTTGATGAAGTCCTGATAGTTCATTTTTGCTTTTGTTTCCCTTTCCTCTGGAGACGTGTCTAGCAAGAATTTGTTAGCGCTGAGGTCAAAGAGTTTGCTGCTTGTGTTCTTCTCTATGATTTTGATGGTTTCCTGCCTTACATTTAGGTCTTTTATCCATTTTGAATTTATTTTTGTGTGTTGTATAAGAAAGTGGTCCTTTTTTTTTTTTTAAAAGATTTTGTTTATTTTTTTGAGAGAGAGAATTATTGAGGGGAGGGGCTAAGGGAAAGGGAGAAGCAGACTCCCCACTGAGTAGGGAGCCCCAGTGTGGGGCTTGATCCCAGGACCCTGACATCATGACCTGAACTGAAATCAAGAGTTGGATGCTCAACCGACTGAGCCACCCAGGTGGCATAAATATTTACATTTATGTAAATGTAGGCATAAATATTTACAATTGGTTGACTTTCTTGTTGATAGTCTGTTATTATGTTATAGTGCCCTTCATTTCTTATTACAGTCTTTGGTTTAATATCTGGTTTGTCTGATAGAAGTAGGGCCACTCAAGCTTTTTGATGTCCATTAACATGACAGATGGTTCTCCATCCCCTCACTTTAAATCTGGAGGTGTCTTTGGGTCTAAAATGAATCCCCCTGTAAGCAGTATATTGATGTGTCTTGTTTTTTTTTTTTTTAAATCTGTTCTGATACCTCTATGTCTTTTGATTGGAGCATTTAGTTTATTTCTATTGAGAGTAATTATTGATAAATATGAATTTAGTGAATATGAATTTTAAATATGAATTGTATTGCCTATAAAATTACTGTTCCTGTAGATCATCTCTGTTCCTTCCTGGTGTTTGTTGCTTTTGGTCTCTCTTTACCACTCAAAGAGTTCTCTTTTTATTGCAGTTCTCTATTTATTGCAGGGCTGGTTTAGTGTTTATAAACTCCTTTAGTTTTTGCTTGTTTTGGAAACTCTTTATTTCTCCTTCTATTCTAAATGAGATATACTATTCTTGGCTGCATAGTTTTCCTGTTCAGTGTGTTGAATATATTATGCCACTTTCTTCTGGCCTGCCAAGTTTCTGCGGGCTGGTCTTCTGCTAACCTTATGTGTCTACCCTTATAGGTTAAGGACCTTTTGTTCCTCTCTGCATTCAGGATCCTCTCTTTATCTTTGTATTTTGCCAAGTTTTACTCTGATATGTCTTGGTGTTGACCTGTTTTTATTGATTTTGAGGGATGTTCTCTGTGCCTCTTGGATTTGAATGCCTTTTTCCTTCTCCAGATTAGGGAAGTTCTCAATTAAAATTTCTTCAAATAAACCTTCTGCCCTTTTCCCTGCTCTTCCTCTGGGACTGCTGTTATATGGGTATTATGGTGTTTTGTGGAATCACTGAGTTCCCTAAGTCTATATTCGTGATCTAATAGTCTTTTCCTCTTCTTTTCAGCATCATTATTTTCCGTAATTTTGTCTTCTACATCACCTATTAGATCCGCTGCTTCTTCCATCCTTGTGATTACATCCAGTTGGTTTTGCATCTTTTTTTTTTTTTTTTGACTCTGAAAACAACATACTTTTATTTTTTTTTAATTTTTTTTTATTTTATTTTTTTTATAAACATATATTTTTATCCCCAGGGGTACAGGTCTGTGAATCACCAGGTTTACACACTTCACAGCACTCACCAAATCACATACCCTCCCCAATGTCCATAATCCCACCCCCTTCTCCCAAACCCCCTCCCCCCGGCAACCCTCAGTTTGTTTCGTGAGATTAAGAGTCACTTATGGTTTGTCTCCCTCCCAATCCCATCTTGTTTCATTTATTCTTCTTCTACCCACTTAAGCCTCCATGTTGTATCACCACTTCCTCATATCAGGGAGATCATATGATAGTTGTCTTTCTCTGCTTGACTTATTTCGCTAAGCATGATACGCTCTAGTTCCATCCATGTTGTTGCAAATGGCAAGATTTCATTTCTTTTGATGGCTGCATAGTATTCCATTGTGTATATATACCACATCTTCTTGATCCATTCATCTGTTGATGGACATCTAGGTTCTTTCCATAGTTTGGCTATTGTGGACATTGCTGCTATAAACATTCGGGTGCATGTGCCCCTTTGGATCACTACGTTTGTATCTTTAGGGTAAATACCCAATAGTGCAATTGCTGGGTCATAGGGCAGTTCTATTTTCAACATTTTGAGGAACCTCCATGCTGTTTTCCAGAGTGGCTGCACCAGCTTGCATTCCCACCAACAGTGTAGGAGGGTTCCCCTTTCTCCGCATCCTCGCCAGCATCTGTCATTTCCTGATTTGTTGATTTTAGCCATTCTGACTGGTGTGAGGTGATATCTCATTGTGGTTTTGATTTGTATTTCCCTGATGCCGAGTGATATGGAGCACTTTTTCATGTGTCTGTTCGCCATCTGGATGTCTTCTTTGCAGAAATGTCTGTTCATGTCTTCTGCCCATTTCTTGATTGGATTATTTGTTCTTTGGGTGTTGAGTTTGCTAAGTTCTTTATAGATTCTGGACACTAGTCCTTTATCTGATATGTCGTTTGCAAATATCTTCTCCCATTCTGTCAGTTGTCTTTTGATTTTGTTAACTGTTTCCTTTGCTGTGCAAAAGCTTTTGATCTTGATGAAATCCCAGTAGTTCATTTTTTCCCTTGCTTCCCTTGCCTTTTGCGTTGTTCCTAGGAAGATGTTGCTGCGGCAGAGGTCGAAGAGGTTGCTGCCCGTGTTCTCCTCAAGGATTTTGATGGATTCCTTTCGTACATTGAGATCCTTCATCCATTTTGAGTCTATTTTTGTGTGTGGTGTAAGGAAATGGTCCAATTTCATTTTTCTGCATGTGGCTGTCCAATTTTCCCAGCACCATTTATTGAAAAGGCTGTCTTTTTTCCATTGGACATTCTTTCCTGCTTTGTCGAAGATTAGTTGACCATAGATTTGAGGGTCTATTTCTGGGCTCTCTATTCTGTTCCATTGATCTATGTGTCTGTTTTTGTGCCAGTACCATGCTGTCTTGATGATGACAGCTTTGTAATAGAGCTTGAAGTCCGGAATTGTGATGCCACCAACGTTGGCTTTCTTTTTCAATATCCCTTTGGCTATTCGAGGTCTTTTCTGGTGGTTTTGCATCTTTATTATACAATTTTTTATTTTGGCCTGACTAGTTTGTTTGTTTGTTTTTTAAAGATTTTATTTATTTATTTGACAGAGATCACAAGCAGGCAGAGAGGCAGACAGAGAGAGAGGGAAGGGAAGCAGGCTTCCCGCTGAGCAGAGAGCCCGATGTGGGGCTCGATCCCAGGACCCTGGAATCATGACCCGAGCCGAAGGCAGAGGCTTTAACCCACTGAACCACCCAGGCACCCCTGGCCTGACTAGTTTTTAAGTCTTTTAATCTCTGCAGCCGGGGTTTTTTTGGAGTCCTCTATGCGTCTTTCAAGCACAGCCAGTATTCGCATGATTATTGTTCTAAATTCTTGTTCAGGTACATTGCTTATATCTGTTTTGTGCAAACCCCAGGCTGTGATTTCTTCTTGATCTTGTCTTTGGGGAGATTTCCTCTGTTTTATCATTGTGTCTAGGTTTCTGTCTTTTGCATGTTTCAAAAGCTTGCTATGTTTCCTGCTCCTGAGATTAATACTATATTAAGAACGGGTCATGTACTGTCCAGGGCCTGGCACTTTAGGAGATGTTTCTGGTATGTGCTGTGTTCACTCTGTTACTCTGTTTTGGCTATTCTTTCCCACAGGCCAGTCCTCTGCAGAGTTTCTCCTTGCTTGCAGTGGGGAGTGTTTGGACCTTTCCCTGCGCTTCTATTTGTTTCTTAAGATAAGTCTGATTTTAAAAAATGACCAACCCAAGAGAAAAGGAAAAGAGACAAAAAACAAAACAAAACAAAAGGGGGCACCTGGGTGGCTCAGTGGGTTAAAGCCTCTGCCTCCAGCTCAGGTCATGATCCCAGGGTCCTGGGATTGAGCCCCAAATTGGGGAGCTCTGCTCATCGGGGAGCCTGCTTCCTCCTCTCTTTCTCTCTCTTCGCCTGACTTTCTGCCTACTTGTGATCTCTGTCTGTCAAATAAATAAATAAATAAATAACAAAAAAGAAACAAAAAACCACTGTAAGCCTGATTCCAAAGAAAAAGAAAGGAAAGGAAAAAAAGCAAAAGAAAAAAAAAAAAAGCCTTATTCGAAAAACGATAAAAGAAAACAAACCAAGCAACAAACAAAAACTATAAGCCTGATTCCAAAGAAAAAAGAGAAAAATAATTAAAATTAATAAAATGGAAAAAAAATAAGAGAAAGCCTGGTCCTAGTCCCACCAGAACTGAAGCTGACACTTTGGAGCACTCTATGATCAGTAGACTTGGTACATGCTGGGGCCTGTGTTGGTCTTCTGGCTCACAGTCAGACCTACCCTTGTAAAGATCTGCTTATAGGGTAGGGGAGTGGGGTTTGGTGTAAGTGACGCCAGCCTCTCCTGGAGGTTGTGTTTCTCTCTAAAGTCCAACTGTGCTTGTGGGTAATGGGGTAGAGAATGCCATTACCTTGTCCCCAGGGAGGGAAACTTGCCACCACCACTGTTCAGGGGACCCTCAAGGAAAGGGAACAGTCTCCCCTACTGTGTCCCAGGCTTTTATCAGATCCCTACACTCAATCTGTCTGTGCCTGGGCCATTGGCATGCCCAGTGCCACAGGTCTGTGTTTTATCTCTGGCCAGTGGCTGGGATTCAAAACCCCAAATCTTAAAGGATCCAGCAATGAGTGGACCCACTCCTCAACCTCGGACAAAAGCCTTGCAGTGCTGTGCCCAGCATCGTTCTGTCCCAGAAAAGCAGTCACATGCTTGGACAGGTGCCAGGAATCTGTAGTGAAGGACAGCAAAAAGCTGTGACCAGGTTATCTGCCCTCTGCACATGCTTCTGTTCCCTGCTGTCAAATGGACACTCAATGGAGACCAACGTGACTTTCGTCCTTGGAGAGGTTATATACCCTCTTCCAAATGTCCTCCAGGAAGGGTAACATTCTCTTTAGGATGACCCAAGGGATCCCCCTACCATGGCATCTTGCACAAACCCTACACACTGCTCTCTCTCCCACTTTCTCCCTGACTTCTCTCTGTGAAAAGGGCTCTGCGGCAGTGCAGTTTTTCTCTCCCCTAATTCATGTCTCCAGCTTCACACCTGCTATGTTTGCTCCCTCCAATTGTACAGATTGTTTTCTTAATCATCAGATTGATTTCCTAGTTGTTCCAAATAATTTGATGTTGATCTAGTGTGTTTGAGGGACAGGCAAGCACAGGTCTCTCTACTACTCTGCCATCTTAACTCCTCCCCTGTCCTTTGAAGCTTTAGAAGCTACGAAAGTTCTAGATTGTATCTTCTCCAGTAGAAGGCTGTTTAGTTTACCTTGAAAATCTTGTTTAGAGGGGCCACCTTCATAAATTATCTTAGCTAGATCTTTGGTCTAACTTGCTGCAACTTCTATATTGGCAGTTGTTACTTCACCTTGCACTTTCATGTTATGAAGACAGTTTCTTTTCTTAAACTTCATGAACCAGGGACGCCTGGGTGGCTCAGTTGGTTAGGCAGCTGCCTTCAGCTCAGGTCATGATCCCAGCGTCCTGGGATCGAGTCCCGCATCGGGTTCCTTGCTCGGCGGGGAGCCTGCTTCTCCCTCTGCCTCTGCCTGCCATTCTGTCTGCCTGTGCTCGCTCGCTCTCCCTCTCTCTCTGATAAGTAAATAAAATCTTTAAAAAAAAAAAAAACAAAAAAAAAAACTTCATGAACCAACCACTGCTAGTTTCAAACTTTTCTCTTGCAGCTTCCTCACCTCCTCTCAACCTTTATAGAATTGAAGAGGGTGAGGACCTTGCTTTGTATTATAATGACTTTGACTTGCAGGAATGTTGTGGCTGGTTTGATGTTCTATCTGGACCAGGAAAACTTTCTCCATATCAGCAATAAGGCTGTTTTGCTTTCTCATCATTCATGTATTTGTTGAAGTAGCACTTTAGATTTTCTTCAAAAACTTTTCCTTTGCATTTGTAACTTTGCTGACTGGTGCAAGAGGACTAGTTCTGGTCTGTCTCAGCTTTCAACATGCCTTCCACACTAAGCTTAATCATTTCCAGCTTTTTTTTTTTTAAAGTGAGAGATGTGTGACTCTTCCTTTTACTTGAACACTTAGAGCCCATTGCAGGGTTATTTATTTTTTTTTTTTTAAGATTTATTTATTTATTTATTTGACAGAGAGAAATCACAAGTAGATGGAGAGGCAGGCAGCGAGAGAGAGAGAGGGAAGCAGGCTCCCTGCTGAGCAGAGAGCCCGATGCGGGACTCGATCCCAGGACCCTGAGATCATGACCTGAGCCGAAGGCAGCGGCTTAACCCACTGAGCCACCCAGGCGCCCCCCATTGCAGGGTTATTAACTGGCCCAATTTAAATATTGTGTGTGAGAAAATAGGCCCGAGGGGAGGAAGAGAGATGAGGGGAACCGCCCATCAGCAGAGCAGTCATATATGCACATTTATTGATTAAATTTGCCATCTTGTATGGATACAAGATGTAATTGTTCCCCCAAACAATTACAATAGTAACATCAAAGATCACTGATTACAGATGATCAAAACAAATGCAGTAATAATGAAAAAGTTTGAAATATTGTGAGAATTACCAAAATGTGACATAAAGACCTGAAGTGAGCCAAGTCTTTTGGAAAAATGATGCTGATAGACTTGCTTAATTCAGGGTTGCTTCAAATCCCTAATTTGTAAAAAAACACAATATCTGTGAAGGCATAATAAAATGGGGTATGGCTGTAATATCTTCAATGGTATCATGTACTTATATATCACACATGTAATTTACCTCCTATTAATTTGATTGTTCTTTCTTTTTTTAAATTGAAATATAATTGACATATAGCTTTATATTAGTTTTAGGCGTACAATATAATTTGATATTTGAAAACATGGCATCATCACTACAGTAAATCTTGTTACCCTTGCATCACCATGTAGAGTCATAGCATTTTTTTTTCTTATGATGAGAACTTTGAAGATCTACTTTCTTAGCAACTTTCAAAAATGCAACAATACAATAATATTGACTATGATCGCCTTGTTATACATTATATCCTGGAATTTGGTACCTCTTCTTTTTTTTTTTTTAAGATTTTATTTATTTGAGAGAGAGCACAAGTAGACGTGAGGAGGGGCAGAGGGAAAGGAAGAAGCAGACTCCCTGCTGAGCAGGAAGTCTTGTGCTGGGCTTGATCCCAGGACCCCAGGATCATGACCTGAAACAAAGGCAGACATTTAACTGACTGAGCCACCAAGGTGCACCTGTAATTTTGTACCTTTTGATCCCCTTCACACATCCCTACAACCAATCTGTTTTCTGTATCTGTAGGTCTTGTTTTGTTTCATTTGTTTTTATAATCCACATTTAAGTGAAATCAAAACAGTATTTGGTTTTGCCTGACTTATTTCACTTATCATAATACCTTCGAAAATCTATTCATGTTGTTACACACAAAAGGCAGTTTCATTGTTTTTTAATGGCTGAGTAGTATGTCATTACATATATATATATATATTATATTTGTACATATACTACATCTCATATGTATATATACTACATCTTCTTTATCCATCCATCAGCACTTAGGTTGTTTCCCTATCTATTCAGCTATTGTAAATAATTCTGTAATAAACATAGGGATGCAAATTTACTACTGCATGTCTTGAAGTAGTGCTTTCCTTTTCCTCAGATAAGTGCCCAGAAGTGGAATTGCTGGATCATATGGTAGTTCTATTTTTATTTAAAAATTTTTTTAAAAAAGATTTATTTATTTAGAGAGAGAGAGAGTACATACATGAGCAGGGGGAGGGACAGAGGGAGAGGGATAGAGAATCCCAAATAGACTTCCCAGTGAGCATGGAGCCCCATGTGGGTCTCAGTCTTATAACCCTGAGATAATGACCCAAGCCTAAATCAAAAGTTGGTTCCTTAACTGACTGAGCCACCCAGGTGCCCTGATAGTTCTATTTTTAACTTTTTAAAAAAGATTTTATTTATTTATGACAGAGAGATATCGTGAGACAGGGAACACAAGCATGGGGAGCTGGAGAGGGAGAAGCAGGCTCCCTGCTGAATAGAAAGCTCAATATGGGGCTCAGTCCCAGGACTCTGGGATCATGACCTGAGCCAAAGACAGATGCTTAATAATTGAGTCACCCAGGCATATCTATTTTTAACTTTTTGAGGAGCCTCCATGCTGTTTTCCATAATGGCTACATCAATTTATATACCACCAATAGTACATGAAGGTTCTCTTTTCTCCACATCCTCACCAACACTTTTTACTTCTTGTCTTTTTGATAACAGCCATTCTGACAGTTATGAGGTGATATCTCATTGTGGCTTTGATTTGCTTCTCCCTGGTGATAGTGATATTTGGAATCCTTTCATGTAACTTTGGCCATCTGTATGTCTTCTTTGGAAAATGTTCATTCAGGTTCTCCACCCATATTTTTAAATTAGATTTTTTTTGTTTTTGTTATTATTGTTATTGAGTTAAATGAGTTCTTTTTAAAAATTATTTTATTATTTTCTTATTTTTTTAAGAGAGAGAGAACAAACAAGCAGGGAATAGGGTCAGAGACAGATGGAGAAGCAGACCCCTGCTGAGCAAGGAACCCAACACAGGGCTCAATCCCAGGACCCTGAGATTGACAAGAAGGAGACACCTAACTGACTGAGCCACCCAGGTGCCCTGAGTTATAGGAGTTCTTTATATATTTTGGATATTAACCTTTTATTGGATACATTGTTTGCAATTATCTTCTCCCATTTCGTAGGTAGGCTTTTCTTTTTTTTGATGGTTTGCTTTGTGCAGAAGCTTTTTAATTTGATGTAGTCCCACTTGTTTGTTTTTGCTTCTGTTGACCTTGTCTTTGGAGTCATGTCCAAAAAGTCACATCAAGACAAATGTTAAGGAGTTTAATGCTTATATTTTCTTTGCGAGTTTAGGAGTTTTATGGTTTCAGTTCCTACATTAAAGTCTAATCCAATTTCAATTAATTTTTGTGCATGCTGTAAGGTAATGGTCTAATTTCATTCTGTTGTGTGTGGCAGTCCTGTTTTCCCAATACCATTTATTGAAGAAGTTCCTTTCTCCATTGTATATTCTTGCTTTCTTTGTCTTTAGTTAATTGGTCATATGCAAGGATTTATTTCTAGGATCGCTATTCTGTTTCATTGATCCATGTGTTTGTTCTTATGCCAATAACACAGTGTTTTAATTACCACAGCTTTGTAATAATTTTGAAATCAGAGAGCATGATGCCTAAAATTTGTTATTCTTTCTCAAGATTGCTTTGATTATTTGAGATCTCTTATGGCTCCATCCAAATTTTAGGATTGTTGTATTTCTGTGGAATGTGCCATTGGAATTTTTTTTTTAAAGATTTTATTTATTTATTTGACAGAGACAGATCACAAGTAGGCAGAGAGGCAGGCAGAGAGAGAGAGAGGGAAGCAGGCTCCCTGCTGAGCAGAGATCCCGATGCGGGACTTGATCCCAGGACCCTGAGATCATGACCTGAGCCGAAGGCAGTGGCTTAACCCACTGAGCCACCCAGGTGCCCCGTGCCATTGGAATTTTGATAGAGACTGCATTGAAACTATGGATTGCTTTGGGTAGTATGGGCATTTTGATAATATTAATTCTTCCAATCCGTGGGGAAGGAGTCTCTTTACATTTATTTATATCTTCAGTTTCTTTCATCAATGTCTTATAGTTTTCAGTGGACAGGTCTTTTGCTTCCTTTGTTAAATTTATTCCTAGGTACTTTATTCTTTTTGATGCAGTTATAAATGGGATTATTCTTAATTTCTCTTTCTTTTTTATTTTTTAAAAGATTTTATTTATTTATATGACAGGCAGAGATCAAATTTATTTATTTGATAAGCGGAGAGGCATGCAGGTGGGGGGTGTGGAGCAGGCTTCCGCTGAGCGGAGAGCCCGATCCTGGGCTCAATGCCAGGACCCTGGGATCATGACCTGAGCCTAAGGCAGAGGCTTTAACCCACTGAGCCAGCAAGGCGCCCCTTAATTTCTCTTTCTGATAGATCATTGTTAGTATATACAAATATAACAGATTTTGTGTGTTGATTTTGTACCCTGTAACTTCACTGAATACGTTTATTCTAATAGTTTTTTGTGTGTGGAATCTTAAGGGTTTTCTATATAAAAAATCATGTGTCTGCAAATAGTAAAAGTTTTACTTTTTCTTTTCAATTCTGAATGCCTCTTTTTTTTCCTTGCCTAATCGGTCTGATTAAGACTTCCAATATTATGTCAAATAAAATTTTGATTGTTCTGTTATTCTTAGCCTCCCTTTCCCTCTGTTTAAAATTTCTTCTGTCTATATATTCTCAACCCTTTGGTGACTTAGTTACTATCAACTTGTTGACTATTCCCAAATCAATCTTTCTATCCTATGTCTTTCTCCTGAAATCCAGAGTTATATTTTTTAGCTTAGCATTTCCTCTTGGATATTGCATAGATATTTCACATTAAAAATATCCAAACTGAAATTTTTCTCCCTTCACATCTGCTTTTCCTCTGCATTCATTCACTCATTTATTGAGTATTTGAACACCTCCTGCATACCACTGTACGCTGTAGTAGGTACTAGATATATACTAGGAATGAAATAGATAACATCATTGCCCTAACATAGTTTAGAGGGGGAGACAGACAAACATGTAAACTTAAATATATAGTCACAAATAAGGCATGAAGAATAACCAGGGACCTAAAAGAAGTTGGGGAAGGGGGAGTCATTGAAGATATGTGTGCTAGAATGATATATAATTTCAGACCTAAAAGATAAAGAAGCAGAAAGTGCGGAAGGAAATTGTAATTATATACAGAAGGAAAATCATACAGGAGACCCTGTGTGGCCAAGATCTTGACATTTTATAGGGCTAAAGAAAGCTATATAAACTTAAGTGTTGTAGGTAAGAGGCAAAGTGTGAGAAGATGATTTGGGATAGGAGGGAGCCAAATCATAGATGGCCTTATAGATCATGTTCTAGATTTTAACATTTTGATTATATGTACAAGAGAGCTATTTAAGGACTTTGAACATGAAAGTAATAGAATCTGGTTTTAGGAATATAGAACAAGTAATTCAAGCTTATTAAAGTAAATGTAATGAGAAGTGAATCATGTTTGCCTTGAATCTCAAAAGTAAGATGCCATGGTTTCTATTTTAAGCTGCCTATACCAGAAATAAACATAGGAACTTGCCTTGATATACTTTATCTCTACTATAGCCCTAATCTCATAATGTATTACTGATTTTACGTTTTTAACTTATCTTACATTGACCACATCTTTTTACCCAGCTTCAGCTTCCCCCTTAACATCTCTTAACTGTCCTAACTGTACTCTAATTATATTCAAATTCTTGTGTTTTCATGCCCCTATCTTACCGATATGTGAGTTTTCAGATTGTCTCTAGCCTTGATACAGATAACTACTATCTCTAGAATGTTTTCTTCCTTCTTCTACTCTTTACCTCTCCAGTTTACACTTTGGCCTGGAAAATTACTCACTTCTATTTCTCTCACAAGTCTCAGATTTAATATGCCCCTTGGGAAACTTGTCCAGCCTCTGTGTTCCTATGACATTTTCAGCTTACTCTTAAAATAGGGGTATTCTGTTCAAGAACTTACCTACTTCTGGTCCACTGTTTCTTGTAGGTTGCAGTTCTTTGAGGTCCCAAGCCAAATCAAGGGAGGTCCACAATTCATTTGCTTGATTCTCTCCTTTCCTTTGTGCTTTCCCTGTGCCTGCCTCCTTCCTCTTCTGCTCTGCCTTGGTTGATTCTGGATTCTAGTTTCTATCTCCCTCCTCCTGTGAGGCTGTCAAAAGCACTTCTTCCAAAATTGGCAAATGCAGGGCCTACCTCTCTTAACCTCTGTATTTCTCAATTTTTGGCCTGGTAAGTCTTCAGAGTCTTCAATATCTTCATTTTTTGGTTCCATTTGTCTACTTGCTCAGCAGAAATATTGGTCTGACATAACCTATGCTGTCAATTCCAGAAGTAGAGGCCCTAGGATGTATCTTGCAGGATATAACTATGTGATCTAATTTTCCAGATTTTGACACATTTATTAATTTGTTTTTAAAACTATGGTTAATGTAAGTGAAAAGTTCTCTATATAAAGAGAATAAGGAGTTCAAAATTATCTAAATTCAGTTTTTTAAAAAAAGTTTTGAAGTATAACACAAAAAATGTACAAGTTGTGAATACAAGCCTCAATGATTTTACAAAGTTAATATAGCTGTGTAACCAGTACTTAGGTAGAGAAACAGATTACCAAGTTCCAAGAAGCCCTTTCTCCCCTCTTCCAATCATTAGACTCTTAAAGATAACTCCTATCCCAATATCTAACAACATAGATTAGTTTTGTCTGTCTGAACTTTATATAAATGGAATAATACAGAATACACTAATACCGAATAATACAGAACACATCATTAACTCAATGTTATGTATGTGAAATTTATCCATGTTGTCATTTAGGTTTTATCTTAATAGATTTATAGTAGATGGATGAAGATTAGATAAAGACGGTAGACTAGGCACATATGTTCCAAATGCAAATAAATCTGTGGAAAAACACACCTCAGTAATCACATTAGATAGATGTCTTGGTAGTAAGGAATTCCAGGCTCACTTTCAACATATACAAGGAGTGACGGGGGGGAAGCGTAGAAATTTTCAAGTAGAAGTGATCAGGCCACCAAGTTTCACCAAATACTTGAGAAAAATCAATATCATGAAAAAGAATTACCAACTTTAAGGAAATAGGAAAAATAATACTGAAAAACTCAGTTAATACAGCAATCAGAAATATTTTAGTACATCTATATTCTCATAGATTTGAGAATGTTGCATCCTTTACTCTGAAACAGATCTTGGATATTAAACCTGTGATTGTTAAAATGAAGAACAAAATCTGGGCTAAATAACAGAGTGACACAAAGTACAAAATAGCTGTAAGAGCAAGCTGTGAAATTCTTTGAGAACATAGAGGAAAGGTCAAGGGATTAGAAATAGTGAGGAAAAAAAAGCACATGGAATATAGATTCAGGAATTCAATATCTGTCTGATAGGAATTCCTGATAGAACAGAGAAAATAGAAGAGAGGAAATAAAGGAACCAAAGAAGAAAATTTTCCCAGACCTTGAAAGGATGAAATCTTCACGTTACAACAATGCACCAAGTGCAAGTAGAATAAATTATGGAAGGCCTACACCTAAATACATTATGGTGAAACTTGAGAAGACAAAGAAAGGATAAAGAGAGTTTTCTATAAAGCTTTCAAACAGGAAAAAAAAAAAAAGCATCTGCAAAATCAGATGT
Organism: Mustela lutreola; assembly: GCF_030435805.1. Classification (NCBI taxonomy): domain Eukaryota; kingdom Metazoa; phylum Chordata; class Mammalia; order Carnivora; family Mustelidae; genus Mustela; species Mustela lutreola. The sequence goes on from NC_081296.1 coordinate 142,507,707, forward strand.
CTTATTGTAACAATCTCTGAAGGCAATGAAACAACACTTTTAAAGATAGGGAAAATAAATTTTTAACTGATTAGAGTACTGTACCTAACCCCCAAAGCATTTAAGTGGGAGGGAAAAAAGATAATTTTTAGATGTACAAGGCCTCAAATTTTATCACTTGGGTTATTTCAGTTGGGTTGTGGGTTATACAAAATTATCCTTTCCTTTCTTGCTCATGTAAAGATCTTTTATAAGTTTCTGATTTAATTAATTAAGGATACACATGATGTTATGAATGAAGTTGCACAGAGCAGATCAGATGGAATATATCCTAGTGCATCATTTCATGCCCCTCGTGTTCTTAATGGGATGTGCAGCTGTTGGAGATGGTAGCCAGGCAGAGAAGGGTTCTATTGGATCTGGGAAAACTCAAACCTTCCTAGGTTTTTGACCATTTATTCTTAAGGTTGAGGTCACCAGTCAGAAATAATGTATGTGCTTCTATTAGTGGGAAGGAATAGTTGGCTCTCTTGATTTTTAACCAAAAGACAGTATTATCTATACACATCCTCTTCTGGGAAGAGGAAGCAGTGGTGTCCGATGTTCCTGAGCCTTTTATTTCAATAGAAATCTTCTTATTTCACAGCCCTGTCCTCTTGACTCTTACTTGGTGGTTTTCATACTTATTTTGATTTGAAGACTATCATAAATCCATTTCTCTACCTTTCTCCTGCAAATGAATCCAAGGAAGAAGAGATGGGTAGATGAAATAGTGTTGAAAAAGACCAAACAAAATACTAAAGTCTAAGTAATATTTGTAGAGAAAAATAATTTGGTAATCTGGAGCTGGACTTTCAGATTTTCCTCTCAGATAGTAGGGTATGTATTGGAGTAATGCTGGATGGTGACCAGTGGAAAAACCTATAGATACTGATGGAGATATCTTGGCCATGGGGCTGATAGTTAAATGAAAATGTATTTCTTCAAAATTGAAGGGTAGTTATAAGAAGAATAGAAATAGTATATTTTTCAAATTTCTGGAGGAAAAAATGGGAAAGAAAATCTGAATAAAGGCAAGAAAGCAAAAATATTAAAAAATAAAGAACTGTAAATTAGAAAAATGACATAAAAGGGCATGAATAAATATGTTAGTAGTTTCAAGTGTGTTGAGTCCCCATGTTAGCTCCTGGGCAGTGTGGTAAGGGCAGGCAGGCCAATCTAAGCAACAGGCTACACAACTTTTCCTGGTCAACTCTTACTCAGGGCAGCAGGAGAGTGACCATTTGTCTTTCTTTAGTTCATGATTTCTCCTAGGGATGGGAATAATGAAAATAGAGAGATCAATATGAACATAATAGCTACAATGTCCTGATCAGAGTCAATGTGAGAAACAGTAAGGACACAGCATTCCTGTGAAACAGGCTTGGATTTACATATTTATGCAAAATCCAAAACTCCTTCCTTCCTTTCTTCCTGTCTAATACTTTCTCAGAGTGATTCTACTGTACCACATGCTCTGGAACCACTTTAGGCCCATTTTTCAGTTTTGTTCATTTTCTAGTCATAAATGAGTTAGATATTGCTTTTTTACTATATCTGCATTTTTTTGATTATTTTTTATTTGTATTTGGGTTTGGCTGAAGGGTATTTCTGATACACTGAGACTCTTTTGTTTAATATTACTAGCAATCAAAATTTTAATGAATTAATTTTTTCTGTTATAATTTTATATTATTATTTTTTAAATCCACCTATATTACTAGAGACACAACCCCCCAAAAATTGACAGTAAAGGGATTGTTCTTATGTGAAAGATAAGAATGCCTACTTTGCTTTTCTTCAGCATTGTGCTGGAAATGCTAATCAGAGCAAGAATGTAAGAAAAGGAATACATATTGAAATGAGGAAATAGGGGAGGAGTCAAGATGGCGGAGAAGTAGCAAGCTGAGACTGCTTCAGCTAGCCGGAGATCAGCTAGATAGCTTATCTAAAGATTGCAAACACCTGAAAATCCATCGGCAGATCGAAGAGAAGAAGAACAGCAATTCTGGAAACAGAAAAACAACCACTTTCTGAAAGGTAGGACCGGCGGAGAAGTGAATCCAAAGCGACGGGAAGATAGACCCCGGGGGGAGGGGCCGGCTCCCGGCAAGCGGCGGAGCAACCGCGCACAAAATCAGGACTTTTAAAAGTCTGTTCCGCGGAGGGACATCGCTCCAGAGGCTAAACCGGAGCGAAGCCCACGCGGGGTCAGCGTGGCCTCAGGTCCCGCAGGGTCACAGAAGGATCGGGGGTGTCTGAGTGTCGCAGAGCTTGCGGGTATTGGAACGGGAAAGCCGGCTACAGAGACAGAGCCGACAGTAAGCTCGCAGCTCCGTGTTACCTTGAACCGGTCGCAGGCTCGGTGAGCTCGGAGCGCGGCCGGAGGTCAGGCAGACGGGAGTAACTGGGCGCTGTTCTCTGAGGGCGCACTGAGGAGTGGGGCCCTGGGCTCTCGGCTCCTCCGGGCCGGAGACCAGGAGGCCGCCATTTGTATTCCCGTCCTCTGGAACTCTACGGAAAGCGCTCAGGGAACAAAAGCTCCTGAAAGCAAACCCGAGCGGATTACTCACCCCGGCCCCGGGTAAGGGCGGTGTAATTCCGCCTGGGGCAAAGACACTTGAAAATCACTACAACAGGCCCCTCCCCCAGAAGATCAACAAGAAATCCAGCCGAGACCAAGCTCACCTACCAAGGAGTGCGGTTTCAATACCAAGGAGAGCAGCAGAATTCCAGAGGAGGAGAAAGCCAAGCACGGAACTCATGGCTTTTTTCCTGTGATTTTTTTTAGTCTTGCAGTTAATTTAATTTTTTCTTTTTCATTTTTTTTTTTTTTCTCGCCTTCGGGTAAAATTTTTTTTTTTTTAACTGTTACCTTTTTCTTTTTTAACGATTTTTTACTAGTTTATCTAATATATATATATATTTTTTTACATTTTTCTTAGGTGTTTTCTTTTTTAAAAAAAAATTCTTTTCTTTTTTTTTTTTTTTTTTTTTCTTTTTTCTTTCTTCCTTTTTGAACCTCTTTTTATCCCCTTTCTCCCCACTCACGATTTTGGATCTCTTCTAATTTGGCTAAAGCATATTTTCCTGGGGTTGTTGCCACCCTTTTAGTATTTTACTTGCCCCTTCATTTACTCTTATCTGGACAAAATGACAAGACGTAAAAATTCACCACAAAAAAAAGAACAAGAGGCAGTACCGAAGGCTAGGGACCTAATCAATACAGACATCGGTAATATGTCAGATCTAGAGTTCAGAATGACAATTCTCAAGGTTCTAGCCGGGCTCGAAAAAGGCATGGAAGATATTAGAGAAACCCTCTCGAGAGATATAAAAGCCCTTTCTGGAGAAATAAAAGAACTAAAATCTAACCAAGTTGAAATCAAAAAAGCTATTAATGAGGTGCAATCAAAAATGGAGGCTCTCACTGCTAGGATAAATGAGGCAGAAGAAAGAATTAGTGATATAGAAGACCAAATGACAGAGAATAAAGAAGCTGATCAAAAGAGGGACAAACAGCTACTGGACCACGAGGGGAGAATTCGAGAAATAAGTGACACCATAAGACGAAACAACATTAGAATAATTGGGATTCCAGAAGAAGAAGAAAGTGAGAGGGGAGCAGAAGGTATACTGGAGAGAATTATTGGGGAGAATTTCCCCAATATGGCAAAGGGAACAAGCATCAAAATTCAGGAGGTTCAGAGAATGCCCCTCAAAATAAATAAGAATAGGCCCACACCCCGTCACATAATAGTAAAATTTACAAGTCTCAATGACAAAGAGAAAATCCTGAAAGCAGCCCGGGAAAAGAAGTCTGTAACATACAATGGTAAAAATATTAGATTGGCAGCTGACTTATCCACAGAGACCTGGCAGGCCAGAAAGAGCTGGCATGATATTTTCAGAGCACTAAACGAGAAAAACATGCAGCCAAGAATACTATATCCAGCTAGGCTATCATTGAAAATAGAAGGAGAGATTAAAAGCTTCCAGGACAAACAACAACTGAAAGAATTTGCAAATACCAAACCAGCTCTACAGGAAATATTGAAAGGGGTCCTCTAAGCAAAGAGAGAGCCTACAAGTGGTAGATCAGAAAGGAACAGAGACCATATACAGTAACAGTCACCTTACAGGCAATACAATGGCACTAAATTCATATCTCTCAATAGTTACCCTGAATGTGAATGGGCTAAATGCCCCTGTCAAAAGACACAGGGTATCAGAATGGATAAAAAAACAAAACCCATCTATATGTTGCCTCCAAGAAACACATTTTAAGCCCGAAGACACCTCCAGATTTAAAGTGAGGGGGTGGAAAAGAATTTACCATGCTAATGGACATCAGAAGAAAGCAGGAGTGGCAATCCTTATATCAGATCAATTAGATTTTAAGCCAAAGACTGTAATAAGAGATGAGGAAGGACACTATATCATACTCAAAGGGTCTGTGCAACAAGAAGATTTAACAATTTTAAATATCTATGCCCCCAACGTGGGAGCAGCCAACTATATAAACCAATTAATAACAAAATCAAAGAAACACATAAACAACAATACAATAATAGTAGGGGACTTTAATATTCCCCTCACTGAAATGGACAGGTCATCCAAGCAAAAGATCAGCAAGGAAATAAAGGCCTTAAATGACACACTGGACCAGATGGACATCACAGATATATTCAGAATATTTCATCCCAAAGCAACAGAATACACATTCTTCTCTAGTGCACATGGTACATTCTCCAGAATAGATCACATCCTCGGTCCTAAATCAGGACTCAACCGGTATCAAAAGATTGGGATCATTCCCTGCATATTTTCAGACCACAATGCTCTAAAGCTAGAACTCAACCACAAAAGGAAGTTTGGAAAGAACCCAAATACATGGAGACTAAAGAGTATCCTTCTAAAGAATGAATGGGTCAACCGGGAAATTAAAGAAGAATTGAAAAAAATCATGGAAACAAATGATAATGAAAATACAACGGTTCAAAATCTGTGGGACACAACAAAGGCAGTCCTGAGAGGAAAATATATAGCGGTACAAGCCTTTCTCAAGAAACAAGAAAGGTCTCAGGTACACAACCTAACCCTACACCTAAAGGAGCTGGAGAAGGAACAAGAAAGAAACCCTAAGCCCAGCAGGAGAAGAGAAATCATAAAGATCAGAGCAGAAATCAATGAAATAGAAACCAAAAAAACAATAGAACAAATCAACGAAACTAGGAGCTGGTTCTTTGAAAGAATTAATAAAATTGATAAACCCCTGGCCCGACTTATCAAAAAGAAAAGAGAAAGGACCCAAATAAATAAAATCATGAATGAAAGAGGAGAGATCACAACTAACACCAAGGAAATACAAACTATTATAAGAACATACTATGAGCAACTCTACGGCAATAAATTTGACAATCTGGAAGAAATGGATGCATTCCTAGAAACATATAAACTACCACAACTGAACCATGAAGAAATAGAAAGCCTGAACAGACCCATAACCAGTAAGGAGATTGAAACAGTCATTAAAAATCTCCAAACAAACAAAAGCCCAGGGCCAGACGGCTTCCCGGGGGAATTCTACCAAACATTTAAAGAAGAACTAATTCCTATTCTCCTGAAACTGTTCCAAAAAATAGAAATGGAAGGAAAACTTCCAAACTCATTTTATGAGGCCAGCATCACCTTGATCCCAAAACCAGACAAGGATCCCACCAAAAAAGAGAGCTATAGACCGATATCCTTGATGAACACAGATGCGAAAATACTCAACAAAATACTAGCCAATCGGATTCAACAGTACATTAAAAAGATTATTCACCACGACCAAGTGGGATTTATTCCAGGGCTGCAAGGTTGGTTCAACATCCGCAAATCAGTCAATGTGATACAACACATCAATAAAAGTAAGAACAAGAACCATATGATACTCTCAATAGATGCTGAAAAAGCATTTGACAAAGTACAACATCCCTTCCTGATCAAAACTCTTCAAAGTGTAGGGATAGAGGGCACATACCTCAATATCATCAAAGCCATCTATGAAAAACCCACCGCAAATATCATTCTCAATGGAGAAAAACTGAAAGCTTTTCCGCTAAGGTCAGGAACACGGCAGGGATGTCCATTATCACCACTGCTATTCAACATCGTACTAGAGGTCCTAGCCTCAGCAATCAGACAACAAAAGGAAATTAAAGGCATCCAAATCGGCAAAGAAGAAGTCAAATTATCACTCTTCGCAGATGATATGATACTATATGTGGAAAACCCAAAAGACTCCACTCCAAAACTGCTAGAACTTATACAGGAATTCAGTAAAGTGTCAGGATATAAAATCAATGCACAGAAATCAGTTGCATTTCTCTACACCAACAGCAAGACAGAAGAAAGAGATATTAAGGAGTCAATCCCATTTACAATTGCATCCAAAACCATAAGATACCTAGGAATAAACCTAACCAAAGAGACACAGAATCTATACTCAGAAAACTATAAAGTACTCATGAAAGAAATTGAGGAAGACACAAAGAAATGGAAAAATGTTCCATGCTCCTGGATTGGAAGAATAAATATTGTGAAAATGTCTATGCTACCTAAAGCAATCTACACATTTAATGCAATTCCTATCAAAGTACCATCCATCTTTTTCAAAGAAATGGAACAAATAATTCTAAAATTTATATGGAACCAGAAAAGACCTCGAATAGCCAAAGGGATATTGAAAAAGAAAGCCAACGTTGGTGGCATCACAATTCCGGACTTCAAGCTCTATTACAAAGCTGTCATCATCAAGACAGCATGGTACTGGCACAAAAACAGACACATAGATCAATGGAACAGAATAGAGAGCCCAGAAATAGACCCTCAACTCTATGGTCAACTAATCTTCGACAAAGCAGGAAAGAATGTCCAATGGAAAAAAGACAGCCTTTTCAATAAATGGTGCTGGGAAAATTGGACAGCCACATGCAGAAAAATGAAATTGGACCATTTCCTTACACCACACACAAAAATAGACTCAAAATGGATGAAGGACCTCAATGTACGAAAGGAATCCATCAAAATCCTTGAGGAGAACACGGGCAGCAACCTCTTCGACCTCTGCCGCAGCAACATCTTCCTAGGAACAACGCAAAAGGCAAGGGAAGCAAGGGAAAAAATGAACTACTGGGATTTCATCAAGATCAAAAGCTTTTGCACAGCAAAGGAAACAGTTAACAAAATCAAAAGACAACTGACAGAATGGGAGAAGATATTTGCAAACGACATATCAGATAAAGGACTAGTGTCCAGAATCTATAAAGAACTTAGCAAACTCAACACCCAAAGAACAAATAATCCAATCAAGAAATGGGCAGAAGACATGAACAGACATTTCTGCAAAGAAGACATCCAGATGGCCAACAGACACATGAAAAAGTGCTCCATATCACTTGGCATCAGGGAAATACAAATCAAAACCACAATGAGATATCACCTCACACCAGTCAGAATGGCTAAAATCAACAAGTCAGGAAATGACAGATGCTGGCGAGGATGCGGAGAAAGGGGAACCCTCCTACACTGTTGGTGGGAATGCAAGCTGGTGCAGCCACTCTGGAAAACAGCATGGAGGTTCCTCAAAATGTTGAAAATAGAACTGCCCTATGACCCAGCAATTGCACTATTGGGTATTTACCCTAAAGATACAAATGTAGTGATCCAAAGGGACACATGCACCCGAATGTTTATAGCAGCAATGTCCACAATAGCCAAACTATGGAAAGAACCTAGATGTCCATCAACAGATGAATGGATCAAGAAGATGTGGTATATATACACAATGGAATACTATGCAGCCATCAAAAGAAATGAAATCTTGCCATTTGCAACAACATGGATGGAACTAGAGCGTATCATGCTTAGCGAAATAAGTCAAGCAGAGAAAGACAACTATCATATGATCTCCCTGATATGAGGAAGTGGTGATGCAACATGGAGGCTTAAGTGGGTAGAAGAATAAATGAAACAAGATGGGATTGGGAGGGAGACAAACCATAAGTGACTCTTAATCTCACAAAACAAACTGAGGGTTGCCGGGGGGAGGGGGTTGGGGAGAAGGGGGTGGGATTATGGACATTGGGGAGGGTATGTGATTTGGTGAGTGCTGTGAAGTGTGTAAACCTGGTGATTCACAGACCTGGGGATAAAAATATATGTATATAAAAAATATATGTTTATAAAAAATAAAAAATAAAAAAAAATAAAAAAAAAAAAAAAAAAGAAGAAACATTACTACCCATTCCAACAAAAAAAAAAAAAAAAAAAAAAAAAAAAAAAAAAAAGAAATGAGGAAATAAACTTCAACTATTTGCAGATAGTTCTGTACAGGAATATCCAAAAGCATGTACAAGTAAGTTATTAGCATTAATAAATAAGATCAGCAAGGTATGAGATAGAAGATCATGAGGAAAAAATCAATTGTAATTCTGTATTATCAGCAGAAAAGTTGTAAAATGAAATAAATAAGCAACCATTTACAGTAGCATAAAAAATGAATACATTGGGAACAGATCAATGAAAAGATGTATAATATATTTACACAGAAAAATATACATTCTTTAAAGAAGCTAAGACCTAAATAGAGAGAGAAATATACCTTGTTCGTAGATTGGAAGATACAATATCGTAAGGATGTCAGATTATCTTCAAATTATCTTCAAAAGTGTGTGTGTATGTGTATGTGTACTTGACCAGCTGATTCCAAAGTTTATATGGAAGTGCATATAAGATGAACAGCTGAAACACTCTTGAAAAAAAGTAGCAAGACGGGATGAGAAGACCTTTTTTTGTAAAGCCACGGTAATTGTGACTGTGTTACTTGCAGAAGACAGTGTTATTTGCACAAGTGGAGTTCAGAAATAGAGCCCTTGATTAGACAAAGATGCTACTACCTAGCAGTGCAGAGCAGTGGATTAAGGATAGTCTCTTTAATAATTTTCTGTGAACAAGTGGACACCCATATATATATATATATATATATATATATATATATGCTTCTACTTCATACCATAGCCAAAAATAAAAAATCAATTCCATGTGGATCATAGATATGAATATCATAGCAAAACAACAACGCTTATAAAATGAAATAGAAGAATATTATAATGAGTTTGAGGTAGGGAACAATTTTTTTATAAGATTTATTTATTTATTTTAGAGAAAGAGAGGTCGTGCCTGAGGGAACTCACAAGCAGGAGGAGGAGCTGAGGGAGAGAATATCTAAGCTGACTCCCACTGAGCATGGAGCCCAACCAGGGCTTGATCTCATGATCCTTAGATCATAACCTGAGGTGAGACTAAGATTAGGACACTTCACCAACTGAGTCAAAAATCTTTGTGGGTTTTTTTTTTTTTTATGATTTTATTTATTTGACAGAAAGAGACAGAGTGAGAGAGGGAGAAGCAGCTTCCTGCTGAGCAGGGAGCTGGATGTGCTGGGTCCTAGGTCACTGGGATCATGATCCACACTGAAGGCAGATGCTTAACCACTGAGCCATCCAGGCACCCCTTGAATGGCTTAAATTAAAAAAAAAAAAAGAAACACAAAAAACTTCTCTATCCAAAAAGAGCAAGGACGTGGAACCACACGAGTAGGTAGAAGTGTAAATTGGTACAACCATTTGGAAAACAGTTCATTGGGTAGTACAGATGAAGCTGAGGGAATCCTGTGACCAGCACTTTCACATCTAGATATGTACCCAACTGAAATATATCTACATATGTACTGGGAGACCTGAGTCTTAACGTACTTATTAGTATCATTATTTGTAGTAGTTTTAAATTTAAATAATGTAAATGTCTATCACCAAGAATTGAGAAATGAGATCTTGGTTTATTTGCACAATGGAATACTATACAGTAATGAAAATTAACAAAAGACAGTTACATTCAACAACATGGAAGCATTTCAGAAGCAATGTTGAGGCGTAGAAGCACGACCAAAAGAATACATGATTTACTCATTCATATAAGGTTAAAAATCAAGAAAAATGAAAATATTGTGTTTACGGATATGTACTTAATGGGAGAGGTACAGGGTAGATTAAAAAAGAATTGAAAATTTCAAAACTTATTACACAGTAAATATGTTATGTATTGGGTATGCAGTACACACCAACCTGTAGATTTTTTTTTTCCTGTGTCTAAATGTACACATAATGAGTCTTGAATCCATTCTTTTTTCAGAGAACATAGTGACAAGGATCCCATGTTCAAACAAAGTAGTTATTTTTTTCTCCCATAGGCACAGGAAGTTGCTAGAAACCTAATTTTTCACCTCATTTCCATCACATGGTCTAGTGGTTCCTTAATAATTATCTTCTCTGAGAAAATTAATAAATAAAAAATAATAATCATCTTCCACAGATCAGGATTAGGTGTTCTATTTGAAACATTGAATGTGGATGGGTGGCCACCCAAATTTTGGGGATACACTGAGAACTTTGTGTTTGTGTCACCTAATACTGACATCCTTGAAGAAAGGAGCAGTGCATCATGGCCACCATTTCATCATTGGTGATAGGCTACAAAGAGTTTGGGCTAAATTAGACCTCAGAATTGTTATGTGTCAGGGATAATTTTGAAGATTAGTAAAATTATAAGTATATTGTGATAATTCCTTAGTTTTGACTTTATGTTCAGATATTTTTATTTAGTGACTAAATAAATTTTCAATAAACTTCTGTTATTTTAAAATCATCCCTATATCTCCTTACAAGGATAAACATGAAGATAATTACTCCAAAATTTAGGTAATTGTTACTTTTGAGCTTGAGGGAGGGTTCTAAGTGTGAAGGGCCTGTTAGAGGCTTTTGTAATGTTGGCAATATCCTGTTTCCTTTTTTTTTTATTTTTTAGGATTTTATTTATTTATTTGACAGAGACAGAGAGGGAGCCTGATGTGGGGCTCAATCCCAGGTAAGCAGCGAGGAAGGCAGAGTGGTGGTGGTGGTGGTGGGGAAACAGGCTCCCTGCTGAGCAGAAAGCCGGACACTGGGCTTGATCTCATGACCCTGGGACCATGACCTGAGCTGAAGGCAGAGGCTTAACCCCCAGAGCCACCCAGGTGCCCCTAATATCCTATTTCTTGACCTGGTTGGTGATTACATGGGTGCTTGCTTATGTAACAATTCATTAAAGTGCACTTTATGTTTTACATGCTTTGCTGTATGTGCATTAAAAAAAAAAAATATATATATATATATATATATATATATGTATATATATATATATATTTAACAGAGAGAGTACAAGCAGTGGGAGTGGCAGAGGGAGAGGGAGAAGCAGACTCCCCCCTAACCAGGGAGCCTGATGTGGGGCTCAATCCCAGGACCCTGGCTCATGACCTGAGTTGAAGGCAGACATTTAACTGACTAAGCCACCCAGGTCCCCCTGTATGTGCTTTTCCATGATAAAAATGGCATTAGAGAACTGGGGAGGAAATAATTGTAGTTTATGTGTTTTAGAGATGACAATGTTAGAATGGCCCTCTAGACCTTTAGTGAATTTGATTTATTAGAATTTGTTTCATCAAAGATAAAGTATAGTTGGTATTCTTGAATTATGAGCATTCTTTGAAAAAAGATACATAATAAGTAGCATACCAGTTTGTGGATACCTAGATATCCAGTAACAGAGAGAGAATTTGATATTCTAGAGAAAGAGTAGCAGAATCTATTTCACATAGTAGGAGTCAGTAAATGTTTCTCGGAGTACCCCAGGACTCAAATAGGGCTCTTTTCAGGAACTGGTCCTTATATTTGATTACTTCAGCTAATACTTTGAGAATAAAGGTTATAGTTCTGCATAATTAACATAGGAAATAAGATTTCCTTCTTTATCAAAGTGAGTCAAATGACATAGGCTTATTTCCAGAATTCTTACCCATCAAGAATAATTTTCTGATAAAGACATTAAAGCATTACTTGTGTATGCTTCCCATTTTTCTAGATTAAACTACATTTCAGGAGAATAGCCATGTGAAGTGTGCATGTATGAACTCTTCTGGTAGCTGCATCTGGCTGGCTCAGTTGGTAGACCATGTGATTCTTGATCTTGAGGTTGTAAGTTCAGGCCCCACGTTGGCTGTAGAGATCACTTAAAAACAAAATCTTTTTTAAAAAGATTTTACTTATTTATTTGACAGAGAGAGAAAGAGAGAGGGAGGGAACACAAGCAGGAGGAGTGGAAGAGAGAGAAGCAAGCTTCCCACAGAGCAGGGAGCCTGATGCAGGGCTCCATCCCAGGACCCTGGGATCATGACCTGAGCTGAAGGCAGAGGCTTTAACCCACTGAGCCACCCAGGTGCCCCAAATTGAACCAATTTTTAAAAGCCACATTATTATTAGAAATTCAAGAATTCTTTTTCTTTTGGTTGTGTGATCGGCTAGTTTCTCCCTAGAAAATATTTATACTTTGCCTCGGTTTCCCCCCATTCTTCAGTTTTCTTTAAAGTTTCAATTCTTGGTCCTCTGCTATTCTCAATGTATGCTATTTCACCTAGGGAACTACTATTATTCTTTTATTTCAACCATCACTTTTATGATGATAACTTTTAGGCTTTATCTCCCATTCAAATTCCAGTCCAATTTTTTTTTTTTTTTAAGATTTCTTTGGGATGTGTGAATGTTCTATTCCATCATTACTTCAAGCGAAATGTCTTCTAAACAGAATTCTTAGAACCCATGACTAACTTCTTTCAAACCTCCAGTTTCCACCAATAGTTCTACTATGCTAAAGAGAGAAACGAAGGCTATTTGGCTGTGAAATCTATTATCTCATTGGTCATCAGGTTTGCTTAACTTTCACTAGCTAGGTGGTTATTTCCACTGCAGTTTCACATACACTGAATAATAAGGAATAATAATGATACTTAATAGGTGTGTTACTTGTATTAACTCATTTTATCTTCATATCAACATAGATTGATGATTATTGGTTTACTCAGCTGCATTTTAAATTATATAAGATAAAAAAGAGTTACAAACAAAAAAATGCAGTTTTGCTAAACTTGTATTTATCTGTGTAATTACCTTGACAGTACTGTATTTCTTCTTGTGGATTTGAGTACCTTCATTTTTTTTTCAAGGACTCACTTTAAAATTTCTTTTTGGGATCTGCTAGTGATGAATTCTCATTTCACCTTCATTAAAAAAAAAAAAAAGATTTTATTTATTTGGGGCTCCTGGTTGGCTCAGTCAGTTAAGCATCTATCTGCCATCAGCTCAGGTCATGATCTCAGGGTCCTGGAATTGAGCTCAACAGGGATCCTGCTTCTCCCTCTCCCTCTGTTTCTCCCCCTGCTTGTGCACTATCTCCTTGTCTGAAATAAATAAAATCTTAAAAAATATTATATTTATTTATTTGAGAGAGAGTGAGCATGAGCCAGGGGAGGGGCATAGGTAGAGGAAGAAGGATAAGGAGACTCCCTGCCCCAGGGCTCTGCCCTAGGACCTTGAGATCATGACCTGAGCCAGAGTCAGAAGCCTAACTGACTGAGCCACTGAAGTACCTCTTGCCTTCAATTTTGAACATAGCTTTTCTGGATATAGATTTTTGGTTCACAGGGTTTGCTTTGTTTTGTTTTGTTTTGTTTCTTTCAGTACTTTGGAAATATCATCCCACAGTTTCTGGTATGCATGGTTTATGATGAGAAATCAGCTGTAAATGTTATTGAGGCTTACATATAAGTGATGAGTTGCTTTTCTCTTGCTGCTTTCAAGATTCTATTGGGGAGCCTGGGTGGCTTAGTCAGTTAAGTGGCTGTCTTTGGCTCAGGCCATGATCTTGGGGTCCTGAGATTGAGCCCCATGTCAGGCTTCCTGCTAAGCAAGGAGCCTGCTTCTTTCTCTCCCTCTGCCTGCTGCTTCCACTGCTTGTGATCTCTTTTTCTTCTGTCAAATAAATAAGTTAAAAAAAAATCTAAAAAAAAAATTCTGTTTATCTTTGACTTTTGATAGTTTGACTGTGATGTATGTGTCTAGGTGTGGCTCTTTCTGAATTTATCCCACTAGGCATCTATTGAATTTCTTGGATGTGTAGATTAATATTTTATATCTGACTTTTAAAGTTTTAACCATTATTTCTTCAAATACTTCTGTATCTTTCTCTCTTCTCCTTTGAGACTTCCACTATGCATACGTTGGTATGTTCAGTGATGTCCCACATGTCTCTGAGGCAGTGTTCAGGTTTTAAGATTCCTTTTTGTTGTTGTTCCCCATAATGGACACTTCCAATTGAGCTGTCTTCAAGCTACCTGATGTTTTTCTTCTGTCTGTCTAAATCTTTCCTTGAGACTGTCTAGTGAATTTTTAATTTGTTACTGTCATTAAAAAAAAAAAAAAGATTTTATTTATTTATTTATTTAGAGCACATGAGCAAGGGGAGGGGCAGCAGGAGAGGGAAGGAAAAAAAATCTCAACTCCCTGTTGAGTGCAGAGCCTGATGGGGCATGGGATGGTGTGGGGTGGGGTGGGTAGGATGTTAGATCTCATAACTCTGAGATCACGACCTGAGCTGAAATCAAGAGTCAGACACTCAACTAGCTGAGCCACCCAGGTGCCCTTGTTAAACTGTCATTTTCAACTCCAAAATTTCTCTTTGGCTCTTTAAAAGTTTTCCTTTTTATTGCTATTTTTTGATTAGTGAGACATTGTTCTCATATTTTCCTTTAGTCCTGTAGATGTGATTTCCTTAGTTCTTTGAACATATTTAAAATAGTTGATTTAAGTCTTCATCCAGACCATTGGGCTTTCTCAAGGCCAGTTTTTATTGGTTGCTTTTATTTTTTTTTGTGTATGGGTCATACATTCTTGTTTCTTGGACTGTGTCATAGTTTTTTTATTGTTGAAAACTGGACATTTAAAATAACCTAATATAGTAACTCTGGAAATCAGGTTTTTCTTCTTTTCCAGGGTTTGTTTTTGTTATTGTTTATTATAGCTATTTACTTAATGAGTGTTCTTAATTAATTATGTAAAAATAAAGTCTGTATTCTTTGTTGTGTGTGGCCACTGAAGTCTCTGGTTAGCTTAGTGATCAGATTATTATTGGATGGAGATTTGACTGTTTGGAACCAATAAGCCTCCAGTCTTTGCTGAGATGTGTGTGTGTGTGTGTGTGTGTGTGTCTGTGTATGTATGGGGGTGTACCTTGAACTCTCATTCTGGCAGTTGAAAACTATCTTAGCCTTCACTTCCTATATAATGTCTTATGGTCAGCCAAAGATTAGAGATTAGGGCCTTCTTAGATATTTCCCAAGCATGTGCACACCTGTGCATATATGCACAGCCCTTTATGTGTGAATAGCCTTATAGATTCTTTTTTTTTTTTTAAGATTTTATTTATTTATTTGACAGATAGAGATCACAGGTAGGCAGAGAGGCAGGCAGAGAGAGAGAGAGAGGAAGAGGAAGCAGGCTCCCTGCTGAGCAGAGAGCTGGATGTAGGGATCGATCCCAGGACCCTGGGATCATGACTGGAGCTGAAGGCAGAGACTTCAACCCACTGAGCCACCCAGGTGCCCCATGCCTTATAGATTCTTATGAAGAGTTTGGAGCTTTTCAAAGCCCCTAAAACACTTCATTCTCTATCTTTTCATTTAAACTTTTTAGGTAGTCTTTTTTATTTTTTTTTTAAGATTTTATTTATTTAATTGACAGAGAGAGACAGCTAGAGAGGGAACACAAGCAGGGAGACTGGGAGAGGGAAAAGCAGGCCTCCCGCGGAGCAGGGAGCCTGATGGGGGGCTTGAACCCAGGACCCTGAGATCACGACCCGAGCCAAAGACAGACAATGATAAAGCCACCCAGGTGCCCCTAGGTCAGCTTATCAGACCCCTAGGTAGTCTATTGTTTGCCCCCAAATGTTATAGACCCCCTCAGGCAGCTGTGAAGTTAAACAATTTCCAAAGATTGTCTTTTTACAAATGATTCAGGAAAAGTCTTTCTGAACTTGTACTTGGGTAAGTTCCAAGTCATGTCAAATACAGACAACCTTGTAAGTGTGATCTTTCAGGAAACCATTAGGCTTATAAAATAATGAAAATTCTCTTTGAATTGTGCTTTGAAGAAACCCCAAGCTGATTCAGCCCCATCTAGTAGCTGCCAGCTGCTAGTTTTCACGGCAATTGCAGTCTGTTAGTTTTCAACACAAGTGGAGGATGTGTCTAGGGGAAGTTAAAATACTTCCCCTAGCTTTGTTCTTACTGAGACTCAGTTTTTGTTTGTTTGCTTCTTTGTTTTTGTTTTTGTTTTTAAATGCTGCCTGGATTTAGTTAATTTCCAGAGTTTAGAAAATGGTCCCAACAATTTTTGCTTAGTTTTCTTCTTGTTTTTATAAAGAATTTTCAGAAGTTCTTACTCCCTCTTTTCACTGACATCTCCTCTGTAACTATGAAGATCTTAGCTGCTCTGTTTTACATGATGTGGGTACATAGAAACACAAGATACATATTTTTGGGTGCCATGGGAATCTTGTGATTTTGTCCTATCTACCAGATCGGGACAAATGAGTTAGGTGGGTTGTTGCGCCAGACACAAGATTGAGTATAACTAGAGGGCTTTAGTAAGCCAAGGTAATCCAGGATAGTGAAGCAGCAACATTATGGGAAAGAGCCAAAGCGGGGGACTAGATTATATTATTGCACATAGATTTGGAAGGATACATAAGTTTTACACATAAACTTGGAAATGTGGTCAGAAGTAGAAGAACATCTCACATAACTGGTAGCACCTAATCACATAAGTAGGCCCAGTGGTTAGTTTAAGTCTGAGGTGTTGAGTAGCAGACTGGGTTAGAAAGCTCTGTGTACCTGATGTTCATTGCCTGTTCCTGGGGCAGTGTGGTATAGGTATTGTGGCTTATAGGAGTTGCACCAGGTCAATTAGTTGTAGTTCAAAATTCAAGACAAAACCATAACAAAGCGTTGAATAATGTCAAGATAGCTTAAGATTTCCTGAAATTTTCAGTATATAAATGTTGAAAGGTTTTAGAGGAGAGGGAAATCAGTAATCGCTGCAGTAGTCAGGAGGGTCTTCATGTAGGAGTGAAAACTGCTCTTTGAATAACGGGGTTTGGAAAAGCAAGAAGTTAAGGAATTACTTCATGTACCCACAGACATAAAGGTAGAAATGAATATGAAATGGAAGGTACATGTTGAGGTAAACATGGGAACTTATTTTGGGTTATATCATATTTCTTGGTGAAATAGTATTGGAGAATAAGATCATTTTAAAGTAGGAAATTATCTAGAACAGAATAAAGCAGGGAATCAAAAAGAAATCTGTGAAATGATTGCTAGGCTCTATTTAAATTAGACAACATGAATTAATGGTGGGTCTATTCTGTATAGTAATTTTTTTCTATTTTTTTTCTATTCACCTCTTACAATTCTTGTAAAAATTGAAATTGAAATTCTCTTGAAAAAGAGAGGCCTAATTTTATTAGATACTTAATATATGCCAAACATGGTGCTAAGCACTTTACATGTGTAGTTTGTATTTAATCCTCACATCCGACCTTTTGAAGTAGTAATCATTACCCATTTTATAGACACAAGGAATTTAGTGTGTTAGTGTGGCCCACTTGCTTCCATGGAACCAAGATTTATAACAAGTAGTGGAAGTTTTACTGTGGGGGCAATCCAGATGTTAGCTGGAGTCTTTCTTTGCCATAGAGATCTGGTTAAATTGGCCAAATTAGCATTTCTTTGGTACTTACTTGTTCTTCTTTCAGCCTCTACTCGTACATCTCTGACATTATGTTAGTGTTACTTCATATTATCCTGACCACCAAGCCCAGACTCTTCTTTCCACAAAATATCTGCTTGCATCAAGACTTTTACTTTTTGGCTAACTTTATTGAAGATGCAGAGAAGAACAGAAAAGAGATCAAGCACTAGACTGAGTTTATTTTTTGGACAAACTTCTATCATTTTTCTGTCTCCACTTTTTCTTCTCTTTTCCCTCTCTTTATCATGAATAACAGGAAAATTCCTTTTATTCATGATAGAATAGTTCTCTCCACACTAAAATCTGGGAAAAAGCTAAATTACTTGGCCTTAGGAAGAATGGGAACCATGACAAGCTGAGATAGAGCCTGGAATGAGATGATCATTTTTTTAAAAAGATTTTATTTATTTATTTGACAGAGAGAAATCACAAGTAGATGGAGAGGCAGACAGAGAGAGAGGGAAGCAGGCTCCCTGCTGAGCAGAGAGCCCGATGTGGAACTCAATCCCAGGACCCTGAGATCATGACCTGAGCCAAAGACAGCAGCTTAAACCCACTGAGCCACCCAGGCGCCCAAGACTTCAAGTCTAGACAACAATGGGAATAATGGCCCCATTATGATAAATAAATCAGAAGAGGTATTGATAGGGTAGAAAAATAATGTGTGGTTTATGTATTTTGAATTTATTGTACTTATGGAACACCCAGAAATAAATATCCATCAAATAGTTAAAAATATGAGCCTGAATCTTGGCAGATTGGCTGGAGAAAAAGAAAGAGAGATTTGAGAATATTCAACTATTTGTAGTTGAAGCATGAGAGTAGATGATAGAGCTGAAGGAAAGAGAGATTTAGAAGAAAGATAAGAATTCCAAAGCTGATGCTTCGAGAAATGACTCCCATTTGGGGGAGAAGGGGCAGGATGCAGAAGATGACAGAGTCAATGGAGTAGTCAGATTCTACTTGGCCAACATGGTAGTATATTTATGAATTGGATCTAAACTTAAAGTAATGATAGATAAAGCATGATTGAGCTCAAAACAAGATGAATTGGAAACAACTGAAATACAAATTTGTGAATTAGGTTCTAGGCTGGAAGTAGACAATGGTACTTTGCCTGTTCTTGCACGGTAATGGGGGTTAAAGTGTTTCAGGTAGCTGTACTTCAGCCAAGAGTACTTCGCCAGCTGTACTTACTACTTGAAGTCTCCTGCTTTTCCCAGCTCTACTCCACCTCAAGAAAAGAGTTTGGGAAACTGTTGGCTCCTGCTTGGAATACATACAGCTTAGAGCACACTGTAAGCATAGAGATTCAGGAAGATAGTGATATAGCCTTGAGACTTGGACAGAATCAAAACTGCCTAATCACTTGTTGCTGGATTTGTGATATCTCTATTTAATAATCTTATCTGCTGGTATAAGAGCTGGTTCATGACTGGCTGTCCAGGGAGTTAGGTAGAAACAAAGTACCTATTGCTAGATAGGAAGGGTTTAACACAGAGGAAAAGAGAAAGAAGAATAAAAATAAGAACAAAAACCTCATACACAAGATACACTGAAACAAAAATTCTACAAAGAAATCTAATGGCAAGAAACATGGCCAAGAAAAAAATTATAAGATGAATAAAATATAAATAAAATTATTTTTTATGGAACAAGCTGTCAAAAACCTTAAAACAAGTGTGTGTAGGATTAGATGAAGGACTAAAATTCACAGAGAGGAAAAATTATGAACAAAAATCAAACATACATGAAATGAGAACAGGTGGATATGAATAATACAATTAAATGAATGAAAATGAAAAATTTACATCATTGAATTTAAAATCTCAATAGTTGGGACATACACCAGATTGGACACAAATGGAAACAGTGAATTAAAAGATAATTCTGAGGAATTAACTCAGACTGTAACATGAGAGGTAAAAAGGAATATGAACCTGTAATGAAGACATATGAATAGAATGGGAGGTTATAATACATCAAATAGAAGTTCCATAACAAGGGGGTGCCAGAGTGGCTCAGTTGGTTCGGTGCCTAGCTCTTGGTTTCAGCTCAGGTCATGATCTTGGGGTTCTGGGACTGAGCCCCATGTTGGGCTCCATACTCAGTAGGGATTGTGTTTGAGGATTCTGTCCCTCTCCCTCTGCCTATCCCCTGCTCATTCTCTCTCTCTCTCTCAAATGGGCATTTATTTATTTATTGTAAATAAATATTAAAAAAAGTTTCACAACGAGAAAAGGGAAGAGGCAGTAGAGAAGAAATATTTAAGAGAAAATAGTGGACAGTTTTCCAGAATTAAAAAATGTCATGACTTGTCAGGTAGAAAGTGTACACTTGATACCAAACAGGATAAAATAAATTTACAGGTAGACACATTGTAGTGGATCTGCAGAACACTGATGATCAAAATAATGTCTTGTTACCAAGAGGGAAAAATGGATTATTTAATAAAGGGCAATGAGAGTGACAGCAAACTTCTCATCAATAGAGGGTCCCAGAAAGCAGTGAAATATTATCTTCAAAATATTGAGAGAATAATTAATCTTTTTTAAAAAATTAACATATAATGTATTATTTGCTTCAGGGGTACAGGTCTGTAATTTTCAGTCCTACACAATTCACAGCATTCACCATAGCAGATACCCTCGCCAATGTCCGTCACTCAGCCAACCCATCACTCCCACCCTCCTTTCCACCAGCAACCCTCAGTTTGTTTCTTGAGATTAAGAGTCTCTTATGGTTTGTCTTCAAGAGAAAAATTAATCTTATACCCAGCTAAATACACATGAGAGTGTGGGTCAAAAGAGAAACACTTCAGTCTATGGAAGTTCTCTAGCTACATACTTAAAAAAAAAAGAGTGTACTTCAGTGGGATGCCTGGATGGCTCAGACTGTTAAGTATATGATTCTTGATTTTGGTTCAGGTCATGATCTCAGGGTCATGAGACTGAAGTCCCTGTTGGGCTGCATGCTCAGCCCAGAGTCTTCTTGTCCCTCCCCCCAAGCCCTCTCCCTGCTTTCTCTTTTGTGCTCTCTCTCTCTCTCAAATAAATAAATCAATCTTAAAAAAAGAAAAAGAAGAATGTTCTTCAGTAAGAAAGAAAAGAGAACTCAGAATTAAGGTATGGCATACAAGAAATCATTGTGAGCACAGCAATTGATAAAATATGTTGATGAAATGAATAAGTTTTATTTTAAAAGGCAAACTGAAGCTCTAAACAACAGTAACAAAATGGGGAATCATGTTCAATTGCAAAGATGATAGAAATATTGATAGTTTGAGTTTGTTAGAAAAATTCATAGTTCTACATTTTATTTTAAAATCTGTAAAAGTAAAAGACTAAAAGCACTGTCTATGAGCAGAGAGATAAATAAATTTTTATTTATTTATTTATTTATTTTTAAAAAGATTTTATTTTTTTATTTATTTGACAGAGAAAAAGAGATCACAAGTAGGCAGAGAGGCAGGCAGAGAGAGAGAGGGAAGCAGGCTCCCTGCGGAGCAGAGAGCCCGATGTGGGGCTCGATCCCAGGACCCTGAGATTATGACCTGAGCTGAAGGGAGAGGCTTAACCCAGTGAGCCACCCAAGTGCCCCATTTTTATTTATTTTTAAGGTTTTATTTATTTGAGAGAGAGAGAGCACAAGCAGAGGGATCAACAAAGGGAGAGGAAGAAGCAGACTCCTTACTGAGCAGGGAGCCCAATGTGGGGCTCCATCCTAGGACCCTGGGACCAGGACCCGAGCTGAAACTTAACTGCCTGAGCTACCCAGGCACCCCAGAAATTGTTTTATTAAAATAAGGTGGGAGAAAAGGAGAAAATTTTTTTGACAGCTTTGTGCATATATAAAAAGTTGACTTACGACAAAGTTGGCATGGGATTAGAAATTGTTAGGGAAGAATTTAACAAATTTTGTTAAGCATGATACTTATCCATATGGAAAAAGTAGACTCTAGCTCACAGTATACAAAAAACAAATTTAATTTATAATAAACACTTAAATGTAAAAGTATAACTTTAGAACTTTTAGAATGAAATATAGGAGTATCTTACAACCTTGGGGAATAGGAAAGAATTTCTTGAAATACAAAAAGCAAACATTATGAAGAAAAACATTGATAAATTTGGCTACATTTACATTTTTAAAAAATATTTTATTAATTTATTTGAGAGAGAGAGAGATGGAAAGAGAAAGCATCAGGGTTGGGGGAGGGCAAAGAAGGCTCCTTGCTTAGTCTCGATGCAGGACTCAATCCTAGGACTCTCGGATCATGACCTAAGCCAAAGGCAGATGCTTAACCAAGTGAGCCACCCAGGATCCCCTGCATTTTAAAATTTGTGTGAAATAGACTATAAATAAATAATCAAACAAAAAACAAGCTGCAGCCTGGGAGAAGATCTGAGTTTTCATCTTGTATCATTTTTCATGAATCTGAAGAATTTCTTTCAGTGTTTCTTAGAGTG
Source organism: Mustela lutreola (assembly GCF_030435805.1). Classification (NCBI taxonomy): domain Eukaryota; kingdom Metazoa; phylum Chordata; class Mammalia; order Carnivora; family Mustelidae; genus Mustela; species Mustela lutreola. Next base: position 142,529,974 of record NC_081296.1, read on the forward strand.
CAGATCTGTTGACAAATTTGTTTAGTTTTCTTTCATCTGAAATGTTTCTGCTTTGTGTTCATCTTTGAAGGATATTTCTGGATATAGAATATTGCACTGACAGTTTACATTTTCCTTTCAATACTTTAAAGATGTGATTCATTATTTTCTGACCTCCATAATTTCTGATTAGAAACCAGTGGCTGATAGAATTGATATTTTCCTGTAAGCAGTTGTCATTTTTCTCTGGTTGCTTCCAAGATTTCCTTTTTCCTTTGGTTTTTGTCAGTTGGAATCTGATGTGCCTGGACGTGATTTTCTTTGTGTTTCTCATGTTTAGATGTTTGAAAGGCTTTTTTTAATCTGTAAATTTCATTTCACCAAATTGGTGTGGTTTTTTTTCAGCCTTTCTTTTTTCAAAAAATATTTTTTTATTTATTTGAGAGAGAGAGAGAGAGAATGAGCAAGCAGGTGGGAGGGGCAGAGGGAGAAGCAGACTCCCTTATGAGCAGGGAGCCCCTCATGGGGCTCAATTCCAGGGCCTTGAGATCATGCCCTGAGCTGAAGGCAGACACTTAACCCACTGAGCCACACAGCTGTCCCACCCTGCAGCCATCATTTCTTTCTTTCTTTTTTTTTTCCCCTTCCTTGTTCTCTATCCTTTCCTTCTATGACTAATATAACACATATGTTAGACAGTTTGCCACTAACCCAAAGGTTTCAAGGCTCTGTTTGTTTTGTTCCATCTTTCTCCTCTCTCTGTTCTTCGTATTGGATAATTTCCGGAGATTTATATTCAAGTTTACTGACTTTAATCTGTTTTCTTCCATTACGTCCACCCAGTGAAATTTTGATTTGAAAACCGTATTTTTATGTTCCAAATGTCCAGCTGGCTCTTAAAAAACAAAACAAAACATAACTTTCTGTTTCTCTGCTAGTATTCTTATCTTTTCACTCATTTTGAGCATATTTTCTTTTACCTCACTGAGCAGAATTAGGCTTTCAAATCTTTGCTAATTCCAATTCTGGATTTTTTTTTTTTTTTTTTTCCTTAAGAAAAGATCCTATTTCTGTGTCAAGTAAGTTTGAATTTTGTTCTGGGTGTGTGAATGTCATGCTGTGAAGACTCTGTGTTTTGTTATATTCCTATAAATGCTGTTGGTTTTTTGTTTTAGTAGGTAATTTAAACAGACTTATACTACAAACTGACTCTTGGATGGATGCTTAATTCTGAGTGTAGTTCGTTTATCCCTAGCTGCACTGTTGTTGTGTGGACATAGCCCTGCAACTGTATGGTTTGGGGATAAGCTAGAGATTTGTACAGAGCAACATAATTTACATTTCCTCCTCTCTGGCTCTCTCTTTTTAATGGTTCCCCTTTCCATTTCCAATAGATATGGTTGTTTTAAACTATGTGCTTTGGTAATTCAGACAAAAAATTCTGTGAGCAAGCTATTGGAATTTTAACACAACTGTGTTGCACAAACTAAAGCCATCATCTCGCAGGCTAAAAGCCATAAAGTATGGAAACCGATATTCTTGTGCCATTCACTTCCTCGAAGGGTTAACACCTCTCCAGAATCTATCTGCTCTTGGCTAGTCCCCAACTGCTCCAGGTAGGTTATGTTTTATTTTGTTTGTTTTTATATTTTATTTAGTTTGTAGCTTATCTTTGAGAGGACTCCATGAGTCATTTATTGATGGCTATACTGGAAGTGGAACCTGGAGGGAGTATAGGTTGACACAGTGATTTTAGTAAGCAATTGGCAATATCTACTGAAAGTTGAAGTTGAGACTATCCTAGAGCAATTTTGCGCATGCACAGATGTGTAAGACTGAACACTGCAGTCTTTTTGGTAATAGGAAAAAATTGCAAATAACCAACCTGCTCATCAATAAGACAGGAGGTAAATAAATTGTGGGATACTTATAAAATGAAATGCTATACAGTAGTAAAGACAAATAAATTAATGTCGTATATGCCAAAGTGATTAAGTCAAAATGTGATGTTGAGTAAAAAGTGCAAGTATCAGGGGTACCTGGGGGGCTCAGTGGGTTCTCTGCCTTCGGCTCAGGTCATGATCCCAGGGTCCTGGGATCCAGTCCCGCATCGGGCTCTCTGCTCAGCGGGGAGCCTGCTTCTTCCTCTCTCTCTGCCTGCCTCTCTGCCTACTTCTGATCTCTGTCTGCCAAATAAATAAATAAAATCTTAAAAAAAGTGTAAGTATCAGAAAGATACATATGATATATAAAGTTAAAAAATATGTGAAATAATACATATTGTTTGAGATATATTTATAGTGTGTCTTTAGTTACCCTATGCAAAATTTTGTCCTATCTAAAATTCCAATCTCTTTCCATACTTTGAATCTCTTTCCCCTGGTTTGGTACTCTTTTCTTTTATGTAATTATCAGTGTATAATGTACTACATGTTTTATTCATTTAATTTTTTTTTTGTCTTCTCCACCAGACTATTAGGTCCATAAAGGCAGAGATGGGTATTTCTTTGTTCACTGTAGTATCCCCAGGGATATATATAATAGGTATTCAGTAAGTATTTGCTGAATGAATAAATGAATAGAATAAATATATGAAGGCTTGATTAACCACAAATTTAGCTAAGTTTTATGGGGGCTTCTCTTGAAGCTAAAATGTTTTATTTCTTAAAAATAAAGTATCTGGGGTGCCTGGGTGGCTCAGTGAGTTAAAGCCTCTGCCTTTGGCTCAGGTCATGATCTCAGGTCCTGGGATCGAGCCCCCACATGGGGCTCTCTGCCTGCTTCCCCACTCTCTCTGCCTGCCTCTCTGCCTGCTTGTGATCTCTCTGTCAAACAAATAAATAAAATCTTTAAAAAAATAATAAAGTAATGAAACTATGATAAAATATTAAGATCTGGTTATGATACTTTTTAAAGTATTTTTATGGGGGGAAATACTTTATTAAGCAAAAGAACATTAAAAGGTTTGGGGAAGATTTCTTCAGAATATTGTAGCATAGAACTTAAAGGATGAAGGAATTTCAAAAATGAATAGGGAAATATTTGAAATGCTAGAATTAGTTACCAGGAGATAAGGTAATTGTAGTAGACTATTAGGAAATTATTAGTGACTATTGAGAGGAACTGTTTCAGCAAGGACTTGCTAATAGGTGGGATGCTGAAGACATAAAGGCAGTAGGTGGAGAAATGGAGATCACTTATTTAGTATTAAGACAAGTACAGCTTTCCCAGGATTTATGTTTGTGAGCAGAACGGAAGAATCCATTGAAAAGATAGAAACTTAAAAAGCTGGAAAGAAAGGACAATTCACGGGAGCACTTTTAATTACAGGTATAGTGTTAGAAGAAAAGGGCATTTCACCTCGCAGTGACTCCTTTTGTAATCGAATAAAAGAAAGAAAGGTTGACACAGGTAGGTGGAGACAAAAAGGAGAGGTTCATCTTTGTTTCTTTGAAGTAGTAATTGAGGTCATTTGTTGGAGTGGAGAAACTGGGTAATGGATATGATCCAGGTTAGTGAATTAGCTCAATGGACATGTTAGAAGGTTGAGGTTCTAAGAACCTAGGTTGTTAATTAGAGTATCAGGTATATGGGTGATTTCAGTCTTTGAAGGGTTTGAAACAGAACTAACCTCAACAGAATGGGTGCATTTGAATGGCTTGAACTGTAATGCTAAAATAAAGCAAACACTCCTATGTACCAGGGATTATTCTAGATTCTCATGTCATTTAAAATGTGTTAGGGATTTTTCTAGTTCTTTATACAAACTCACTTAATCCTGACAACAACCTTAGAGGTAGCTATATTATTATGAGCATTTTTTAAAAAAGATTTTATTTATTATTTATTTATTTGACAGAGAGAAATCACAAGTAGATGGAGAGGCAGGCAGAGAGAGAGAGAGGGAAGCAGGCTCCCTGCTGAGCAGAGAGCCCGATGTGGGACTCGATCCCAGGACCCTGAGATCATGACCTGAGCCGAAGGCAGCGGCTTAACCCACTGAGCCACCCAGGCGCCCTATTATGAGCATTTTGCAGGTGAGGAAATTGAGACGTATAGAAGTAATTTACTCAAGGTCACATCTAGGCAGAACTGGAATTCAAAGGAAGGCTACCTAACTCCTGAGTCCATATCCCTTAACAATGGTATACTCTTTCACTGGGGTAGTAGGAGGTTTAATTGACGACAAATAGCAATTTTGGTAAGCAGGCCATGAGAGAGTAGTTTCCAATGAACAGCTGAAATAGCTCAGTTGGGAGAGCGTTAGACTGGAGAGAGTAGTTTCCAACCCATGCTTTGTTGCTTGTTTCTGGGTTATCCAATTTTTTTTTCTTCCCAATTACTGTTTTCTTTATCAAAGTCTCAAGCCTCCCGGATATTTCTGAATAAATTATTGAATTTTATTTTATTATCTTTTTAAAGATTTATTTATTTGAGAGAGAGAGGAGAGTGGGGTTGGTGGGCAGAGAGAGAGAGAGAATACCAAGCAGACCCCCCCCCCCCAACCCCATGAGCAAGGAGCCCATGTGGGGCTTGATCTCGGGACCAGAGCCAAAATCAAGAGTCAGATGCTTAACCGACTGAGCTACCCAGGTGGCCCTGAGCTTTCTTTTAATCACACAGAATGTTTGACATTTTCAGAGATTTATATTATATTCATATTTCCTTTCAGAATGATTCCAACTTTTTACCCAAAATTAACTCTTCACCATAATTCTTTACATCATCACTTATCTTTGACTGAAGAATGAATTCTCTTTGAGATGTATTTTTGGGAATGAACAATGGTATAAGATGATCAGCCTGGTTAGCCAGACCAACCTGTCAATCAGTGAGTAAGGTGACATAGTCTAGTTGTGTATACACCCCAAACAGCTAAATCACTAACATTTTATGTGCCTTTTGGCCAATATTATGAAGCTTGGCCCTTTATATGTTATAATGGGCAATTTCCTTGCTGTCTAAAGACTTCTTTAGTTTACTCAGAAACATATTTTCTTGCTATGTGGTCACAGATTTTTTTTTTTCATTGTCTAAGATTTCTTTCGAATGTGTTGTACATATCATGTACAATTTAACATCTTTTCCCTAAAACAAGGATTGTTTTTTCTTTATTTTATTTTACTTTTAAAAATTTTATTTATTTAAGTCATCTCTACACCCAGTATGGGGCTTGAACTCGGGACTTCCAGACCAAGAGTCACATGCTCTTCCTGACTGAGCCCGCCAGGCGCCCCAAGGATTATTATTTTTCGGTAAGATGGAAAAACATTGATTTAGTCAGTGCAGTTATTTGTATTAAAAATAATTGGTCAACTCTTACAGTGTTATTTCCATAGCTATTGCAAAATCAACTTGCTTTGATCACTGTTACCTTTCAAAAACTATTTAGGTTATTTGAATTGAGTATCATAATGGTTAGTAAATGTACAGTACTTTAATTTTAAAAGGATTTTTGCATCCACGATGCCATTTGATCTGTCCAATAATTCTTTAAGTGACAAAGCAGGTTTTATTCTCATTTCACAGATGAAGAGCCCGAGGCTCGGGGAGATTAAAAGATTGGTCTTAAAATGAGTAAGTACTGGAACTGGGTCTTGAATCTGGTTCTTCTTGCCTCCCGAGTCCAGGCTCAGAACATCCGTTCACTCTGTTGTTGATTCTCTTAAGCATTTTCCTATTAATATGCATGATGCCCCTTTCCGTTGGTTGGCTTCGTTTGGTTTTCCAGCAGAGGGGCTTCCTAACGTTTCTGTTTCCATCCTGGGTGGTTGAAAGGGAGCACACCTGGCTTCCTTCTGTCTCGTCTTTCATTTTTCTTTTCTGTGGCCCTTCCAGCTTCACCCTCCGTGGAAATCTCCTCCTTCCCTAGCCCCAACTTCCAAAGTCTTCTCCCAGCCCCCAGGCAGTGGGACCTCCCATCCTAATCATCAGCAGGAGAGCCCATCAGAGAGGGGAGGCAGAGGGCACGGACCACAGCACGCCGGGAAGCCATGCTGAGGGTTACTTCTGCATTTCCTTCCTCGCGATCCTCAGGAGCGTCCTCGCCGCCCTCCGGCCCCGGCTGTCTCCAGTCCGCCCCGGATCCGCCTCCCCCGCCTTCCTCCGGGAGGTTGAAACCAAACGTGGGACGCACCTGTGTCCCTCTCTGGTCGCCCCGTTGAGGCACCGGGGGCTGCTCCCGGAGCAGGATTTACAGGCCCGGAGAACGCCAATGGGAGATCCAAATGGTCGGGGACTCCGGCACTTTAAGAGGCTTTTCTCTGGGAAACACCCGTCCCCTCCGAGTGCCTTATGAATGGAAATACTCCTCCCCCGGTCGAGCCCATTTTCCCATTTCACCAGGAGCCGCAGCTTGCTCTCTCCTTTCGGTCTCCCCGCCCACATCAACGCGGGCAGCTCCAGGAGGGGACGGACAGGAAGCCTTTGGCCGCCTATTAAATCCCACCCATTTCTCCGGGGGCGATTTCCTAACCTTCCGGGACCGAATTCTGCAATTTGATGTGCGTTTTGTCCGAATGGTAGCGACACGGGCCTAAGGGAGGGGGAAAGCGAGGGGGTGGGGGGTGGGGGGTATGCGCTCTTTTCCTCGCAACATCGCTGGCGGAGCGAGGGAGCTCACACGACACAGATTTTGGGGCAAAGCCTTTCCATCTGGACAGCACCATGTCCACCAAAGCGGAGCAGTGTAAGTAGCAGCCGGCCCGGCGTTCCGGCCCGGCCTCCGGCTGGGAGCTATTGCAGTTGCGGCGTTTGCGGCTGCCGGGAGACCTTGGCATCGTGCTGGTGCGGGGGTGGGGGCTGAGGTTGGGGCGAGTGGGGGGTGGGGGGCGGAAGAGAAGGTGGGGGAGGGTGGACGTTAATGTCAACGCGGCGCTGTCCCTGGTGCTGAAAAATAATGCGGTCTTCCTCGGGCTCTTGGTGGGGTTTCGCAAGATGGAAAGACCCTGGGAAATGAAATTAAAATGGGGTCATTCTCGGGAAAAAGAGGCCTCATATCTTTCAGATAAACATTTCAGTATCTCTTGTTGGAGTGGGGGAAGGGGGGCAGCGGCAAATCAGGGGCGGGGAACTGTCAGTGCAACCAAAGCCTGCCTGGCCTTCTGAGCATGCCCAGTTCTAGGTGCTGGAACCATAGGGGAGTTTGAGTCCGCAGTTTCCACTTCGGGTTGGAGAGGCGAGAAAGGAGAGAAGGGGGAGGGAGCCGGGAGTCAGGCAGAATTCTGGACCAGTGCGAGGAAAATCAACTCCCGAATACCCACACTAATGCAAAACTAAACACAACCGTAGGTTAAAGCAAGAGTTGGTGCTTTGCATGAAGGTGAAAGGGGCTCAGGGAAAATGATCTAATTATTCTTCCAAAGAGGTTTCCTTTGTAGGGCAGCTGACACAAACTATAACAAATAACCGGAGGGTTTTAGTTGTCTTAGTAATGATTGACTGTGTGTTTGGTTGGAAACAACCTGCAAACTCCTTGTAGACAGAGGAAGTTTCTAATATGCTTCCTATAGCCTCTCTTATTGTAGTGCGCATTTGTAGGCCATTGGTATGTACTTGGTAGTTTGATTAATGTGAAACATTTTCCTGAGTGCTCTTGAGGGATCCAGGAAATTAAACTTATGTTTGTAAATAAAAGATGTTTTTGTTAAGCAATAAGTTTTAATTTTTAACAAATATGCCAGAACTTATTCATCTAATTGACTCTTGTTTCTTTCAAAGAAGTACACGGTTATGTTGATAATGCCATCCTGTCACTACTTAAAAGTATTTGTAATTCTTCTTTGGAATGGCTATTAAAGCCATTTTGTGAGACACCCAGAAGAGTAGTCTCAATATTTTGGGGCAGTATGTTTTATAGAATATGTATAAAGAATGTGTCACTTATTCACCAGATAGAGGAAATGAACTGAAGGCTCATAGAATTGCCAGATTGATGGTTCATTAGAGATTATGCCCACCTACCATCCAGTGCTTGTACCTCTTTATAGTGTTATTTTTGGAATCTGGAACACCTGAGTTTGAATCCTAGTTCTGCCATTTACTGTTTGACCTTGAGCAAGATAACTGACTTCTTGAAACTTTATTTCCTCATTTGTAAACCTGGGTTAATAGTGCTGATGGGATTGTTGTGATTATAAATGAAGGGATACACATAAAAGAATGAGTAGTGAGCCTAGCCCATTGCAAGTATTCAATAAATGATAGTTATTTCCCTCCTAATAGTCTGTCTCTTCTAAATAGTTAGGTCTTTTTTGATTTTTGGGGACCATTTTCAAAAGTTAAATCTTAACCTCAAAGATAAATTTTGCTTCTACAGAGGCTTTCAAAAAAATTGAATGCATTATATTCTGAGAAATGGTAACATAGTTGGAATCATTGTGAACTTCCCACTTGAGAATATCACACCCTTGAATGTTTTATTATAGTGTGTTGTTAAAAAACCCACCACCTGTCATTTGATTTTATAGTTATATATTACATAACTTCAGGTTAAAACCAGGGAGTGTTACTGTCTTCATTCTGTGTTTTCTCTTCCTTGTTATATTTTGAGATTCACTGGATGCTTTGTCTTGTCTCTTTCTTGGGCAGTTATTGCCAGGGTGAATAAAATCTACAAGTGGATTTGGTTGTGTAGTGCAGGTAGTGTGTAGTGAAGAAACTATTTTAGAATTGTTTGTAAAACTGATTTTTTTTTCCTCTGTAGGTGATGGGAAAGATACCACATTTGAAGCTAAAACATGTGGATTTGTGTTTTGTATGCCCTTCTGATTAATTGTGTGACATTGGACAATTAACTTAATACTTTTGTGCCTCAGAGTTTCCATCTATGAAGTAAGGAATAATAGTGTTAGTTGTTTTTGCTTAATCCTGTGTTGTGGAGGGCAAAGGAGGTAAATGGGAGTAGACTGTGAAAAGGATAGAGATGCTTTGAGTGTTTTTAGGTGTCTTTATTTAGAGTGAAGTTAGGAATTTCTCTTTTTCTCTCTCTTACATGCACTAACATGAATGGATTGTCACTCTAGTATACATTATATACCTGAAAATAGAGCAAAGACATGAAAAGGTGCATGGTTGATGTTCATGAAGGGTGAATACTTTTTAATAAAGAGAAGTTGCAGATCTGTGATATTTTATCTTTGGACTTGGTAGGAATATGGTTAGAAGGAAGGAGAAAGAGAAGGGAAGGCCACGGGATTTTTCTCCTACTAGATGTGGAGATCACCAGAACGGGAGGGAACAGAGTTCGTTTATCCTCTGCATTTAGGAGTATGCACAATACCACTTCCCTAAGGACCAAGCAGGGAGAATTAGGTTTAATTTAATGTCAAAGTATTATTTCTATTATACTTCTTCCTGAGGGCTCTTGATGTAGGTAAAGATTTCACTGGTGCAGGAAGTGGACATAGTTTGGTTGAACCAGCAAGAGGAAGCACTTGCATTTCAACCCAAACAGATTACGTGATTTACCTTTGAAATCTGAAGTGTCACAGATATGTGAAAAATGATTTTATTATTATGTAGTGGTATTTTCTTGTATGAAATAAGTATCAATAATGAAAGAGAGGTTAGTTTTAGCTAAGATATAGTTTGGAGCTGTTTTTATACATTCAGTCTGCTTCCTGTGTTATGTGCAGAACATCATAACAGAAGGTGAAATCTTCCTAGCAATTTCTTAGGCGATTGCACAGAGCTAAAACTTTTTTCCTCCAAATGCTTCTTTTTCTTACAAAGTTCACTGTAGTGAGAATGTTTTTGTAGTTGATATAGAATCTGAAATGAAAAGATAAGGATTTGTCATTCTTTTATTTGGAGTTATGAGAAGTCTACCTCCTTTCCCTTCCTCTGTCTTCTGAGAGTTAAAATTAAATAATCCAGAGTAATTTCTATGTGCTCTTTCAAAAAAAGCTTATTTTTAATAACAGCAGAAGTTAAGACTGGGAGTTCTAGAATCAGACTGTTGCCTAGATATGAATCCTGGCTCTGCTTCTTGCAATTTCCGTGACCTTGGACAAGTTAACCCAACCTCCGTAAGCCTTGACTGCATTATCTATAAAATGGGGATAGTCCTAGTGGTGAAGATTAAATGAGATGATCCATGAAAAGTGCATAGCACAGAATTCTGGCACACAATGGGGAGTTAATAGCTATTATTATCATCATTATCAAACATAAAATCTTGTGCTTGCTGCTAAAATGAGGATAATTATAAACTTGGATCTAGCCCCCCAGAGTGTAGCAGAAAAAAAAATTACCATGATATTACTTAAATGGGATATGGGCTATTGGATTATATTTTATTCTCCTTTCCTTGTCTCTGAGTCCTTTCCAGCAATCAGCCTAACCCATTTTAGGTGGGAAGGAATCTGCATGGCAATTCCTTGGCTTTGTGTATCTAGCAAGGCACTGGCTAATCACGCAAACAGAGTATTTCTAAAGCATTATGTGCCTATCCATCACCTTTTGTGGTTTGACAACAGTGTAGCAGTTGATAAACACAAATCACTTATATATATATCCATCAAAATGATTGTCAAATTTAGAAACCCTAACCTTGAGGTTTGAGTATAAGCTCAAAATGCCTAATTATAGAAATGTGAATATATGCTATTTTTAATGCATTTATCCTACTCAATGTTTTATCTCAGTAACTAAAAATCCTTTTGATTATATGAAGAACAAACACTTTTAAGAGTAGAAATAATTAGCACTATGATTTGAAGTTGAACTTTGTTCTTTCTCATGCATCTTTAAGGGCCATGTTTAGAGAAATAATTTTAAAAATGTTTATGCACATTGTATTATTATATATAGAATACCACTATATTACTAATATTATAATAGAAAAGCACTGAGTAGCACAAAGTAGCATTTAGAAATCTTGGCACAAAGACATTGCTAACTTCTTATATAGGAAAACTAGTTTTATTTATATATGCCAAAATTAGAGTAGGTTATTAATCGTATTTGTGGTAGCAAAAAGAGCACATGGCTTTAGCTCTTGTCTTATGTGATTTCTCTGCATCATTTGACAGTAGTTGCCACATTTTTTATTTAAGCTTTCCTTTTCTTCTCTCTTTTGTGGCTGTTCCTACTCAGATTTTTTCCCTTAGGGCTACTTTCTTCTCTTCACCCTTAATGAACAGGATTCTATCATTAGTTGCCCTCTCCCTTTTTTAAATCGTGAATATTCCTGATTTACTTTACTTTCATGGTATCAGTTATCACCTCTCTGTAGATGGCACCCAAATACAATTTTCTAGTCTAAACATGTCTCTTGAACCAAAGCCTCTATCTCTATCCTGGCATCCCGGAGGCATTTCAAACCCCAACTCACTGTCTGCCGCCTCAAGCTTGTACTCCTTTATGTATGACTCATTTTAATGAATAGCACCACCATCTACCCATTCACCCAAGTAAAAAAATTGGGAGTCTTCTTAAACTTCTTCTACTGTTACTACTATGCAACAAACTCACCAACCTTTGGTGATTCTAGTCCATGCAACTAAATTGCTGCCCAACTCTTCGATCTAGTTACATTGGATTTTTTTTAGTTCCTCCAATGCACCATGTTCTTTCTTTCTTTTTTTTTTTTAATTAACATATAACGTATCATTTGTTTCGGGGATACAGGTTTCTTTTCCTCCATGTCCTCTTCTTTGCCTTTCTTTTGTTCAGTATTTAACTTGGAAGCCCCTCCTGACTGCCAGTCTTCTCTTGTAGGCTCCACTCATGTGCTCACACTGTATTGAATAATTTGTTTTCTTGTCAGGTGTCCTCATTTACTTTGTGTTGTAGACTGTATTATGTTCATTTCTGTGTCTCCAGTGTGCAGACACCATTGTCTAGTGCATAGTGTATATGCAAAAAATCTGTTTCTTAAAAGTAAAAATGATTGAGGGTGAATTAATGTCTTTTATGAAGAAGGATTACATATCCAATTTTTAGATATCATTAGTTTGAAGTTTTCACATTTATGTTAGTGGGAGGTTCTGCATTAATACAATATGAACATAAACTGTATAGAATGCATGCTTTTCAAATGGATTTACAAGTAAATAAAAATATACTTTAAAAGTATGTAAAACATTTATTAAATCAAATTTTATAGTATTTATATAACAGGTTGCCCTTTTTCTGAACATTAATTGTGTTTTGTTTCTCAGCTAAAATTTTCTGTTATTATATTCAGCATAATAATTATGATTCTTAATTTGTAGACAATCTTAGCACACAGCCAACTGTTTTTCTTATGAAATAGAATATGAATATATTTGAAGTCAGGGACTTTTTATGCTGTAATTTGATGTGGATCCTTTGAAATACATTTGTTCAAGTTTTATGTATTGATAACTCAACCAGTAAGTAGGCTTTAAGTTGGGATTTTCATTTTGTAGTATTGTGTTGCAAACCCATATGCATTTATTGCTTATATTCTGAAAATATATGGATAGCTGTGTGTAATGGGCATATATATTGGCTTAGAAAAGAGGTGTTTATTGCATGAAGAAGTACATTAAACAAAATGTAACCTTAACAATAAGCTTGCTTTTTGTAGTCTAAAAACCTCAACCATTTTATTTAGAATTTTTAGCTTTTTTCAATTCATATGTTATATTTCTGTCTGTTTTTTTTTCTTCTTTTGCAGTACCAAGCAATCTGTATTTCATCAACTTGCCCATTCTTTTATTCAGCAAATACTTATTGGGGTTTACAATGTGTCAGGCTCTGTAGTAGGCTCTGGAGGAGCTAACATTTAAGTACCCAGGGGGATCACACTTTGCTGAGATGTAGATATTCTCTTATCAGCTCTCCTTTGATATGCTGTTTAGGTCTCTAAAAACAATAGGAAATTGAAATGAATTTGTTATGACTTATTCACAGAAAGCCAGTACTTGCTCCTTGTGATTGTTGGTTATTATTTTTTTTCCTTGTTGAAGGCTTAAATTTTTTTTTTTTTTAAAGATTTTATTTATCCATTCGTCAGAGAGAGAGGGAGAGAGAGTGAGTACAGGCGGACAGAATGGCAGGCAGAGGCAGAAGGAGAAGCAGGCTCCCCGCTGAGCAAGGAGCCTGATGCGGGACTCTATCCCAGGACGCCGGGATCATGACCTGAGCTGAAGGCAGCTGCTTAACCAACTGAGCCACCCAGGCGTCCCTGAAGGCTTAAATTTTTATAGAAAATCTTGTTAGAATCTCCCTCCCCAACTCACCATTGTTCTTATTTTTCAGGTTTTTCTGGTTATTCTTTTTCATTTTTCCAAATTAATTTTATGTTCAAGTTATTTATCTCAATGAAAAACCTGATGGCATTTTTATGAGTACCACATTAAAATTAGAAAATAACTTATTTAGGGAGAGCTAAAATCTTTAGGATATTGAATTTTACTGGTTAAGAACATGGTTTGTCTCCTTTGTTCAAGTTTTTTCATGCCTTTGTTTAGGGAGTACTTTTTAGAATTTTTTGTTAAGCTTACGTTTAGTATTTTATCTTTTTTTTTTTCTGTCACAATTGGAGTCTATCTTCCATCTTTTTTATATTTTTACATGAAGGCTACTGACTTTTGTATGCCAATTTTGTAACCTTACTTTATTAAATTGCTTTCTTTCTGTAGTGGTTTACCATTTATTTTGGGGGTTTTCAAGATATATAATCTGCAAATAGGAAATTTTATCCTTTCTTTTGTATCCAATTCTTCTGTCTCAAATTGCTTTCTCTTTCCCAATTGCATTGGTGAATATCTCCAGTACCATGTTAAATATGGCATAGTGCGTATTCTTGCCTTGTTTTTAATTTCCATAAGAGAACCTGTAGTACTTCTCTATTAAATAAGGTATTATTTGGGCCTGAGGTAATATATTAAGGAAGTATCCATCAATTTCTATGTTATTGAATATTTAAAAAAATCTGACTGGTGCTGAATTTTCTGTATCTATGGAAACTATATGACTTCTTTTAAATTTTTAATATGCTGAATTGGATTTTGTCATATTTGATTAATAATTTTTGCATTGATATTCATGAGTTAGATTGGTCCACAGTTTAAAAAAAATTATCTGTCTGTCTGTCTGCCTATCTATTTATTTATCTATGTAGGGGGCAGGGGTTGGGTGTAGTTCTATTCAGGACCCAAGAACAATGTTATATTCACTATGGAAAATGAGTTTGGAAGTTTTCCTTCTTTTTTATGCTCTGGAGTAATTAAAGTAACACTGAGGTTAAGTTTAAGTTTGCCTGTGAAACTGTCTAGCATGGTTCTCTTTTGTAGTGGAATTCTTTTAACTTCTTTCTGTATTCCTCCTATGACCCTTGTTCTGTTTAGAATTTCTCTTTCTACTGGGGTCAATTTTGGTAAGTTACAATTCTCTAAAACATTATTCATTTCATTTAAATTTTCAAATTTGTACAGAATTATATGCAAGAGTCTTTTAGAACTTTAAACATTTTCTCTATTTTGACTTCCTTGTCATTGCTAATATTGTGCCTAAATTTTAATGCTGTATATTTATGTTTTCTCACCCCCCACCCACCCCCACCTTCTTTTTTCTTGATTGAGTGAGTTAGCATTTTGCCCATTGTTGATTTCTTTTCTAAGGAAATAGTTTTGGATTTATGTTTATGTATTCTACTTTTTTTTTTTGGTTTCTGAATTAATTTCTGCCACTTATGATTAATTCTCCTTTTTCTTGATTTCTCTGTTTTATTTTGGTGTTCTCTAGAAAGCTTTTTGAGTTGGTGTTTATTTATTTTAATATTTCTGATATAGACATTTTATGCAATCTGTTTTTTTTTTTTACTCTTTCTGTAGCTATAGCCTATGGATTCTGGTAACATCAGGCGTTTATTATTATTGTCAAGAAATTCGGCAATTTAATTTTGTATTTTGCTTTTTTTTTTAATTTTTTTTATTTATTTATTTATTTTTTTTTTTTTTAAAGATTTTATTTATTTATTTGACAGAGAGAGATCACAAGTAGGTAGAAAGGTGTATTTTGCTTTTGATCCAAGAGTTGTTTCAAGTGGAAGGAAATTTTTGTTTTTTCTTTTTAATTTTGTTACCAACTTTGTTTTTATTACATTATAATCTGAGGATGACATTTGCATTATTTCTGTTCTTTGAAACTTACTAAGGTTTTCTCTGCAGCCTAAGATTTAGTCAGTTTTTGTGAGTGTTCTTTGTGTACTTGAAAAGAAATTGTAATCTCTATTTCTGGGATTCAGATATTGATATAGATCTATAAGATCTATTTTGTTTATGTTGTTTAGATCTTCTGTGCCTTTATTAATTGTTAGTCTGCCTGATCTTGGATTGGGAGAGGTATGTTAAAGTCTATTATTAATGTGTTTTTGTCAGTTTCTCCTTGCATCTCTTGTAGGTTGCTGTTTAATAATGGCTATTGCTGTGTTGTTGGGTACATAAATATTAATAACTGTAATATCTTCATTGTGAGTTATAGGCTTAAGCATTATAAAGAGTCCTTCTTTATATATTTTAATGCTTTGGGGTCTCAATTCCACTCTGTCAGGTATCAAGATTATGAAGCTTGTTTCCTTTTTATTTGTGTTTGCCTGATATATCTTTCTCCATCCTTTTATTTTTAACTCTTTTGAATCTCTTTGTTTTAGGTGTGTCTCTTGTATTCTACATAGTGTTGGATTTTGCTTTATTAGCCAATCTGAAAGTCCTTTTCTTTCAATAGGTGAGTTAAGCCCATTTACATCTATTGTTATTATTAATATATTTGCCCTCAGTTCTATCATATTGTTTTATTTTTATGTCTTTGTATCTATACTTTTTCATCATGCAGTGGGTTTTATCTGCTTGTTTGTTTCATTGGTAAACTTTTTATTAATTCCTTTATATACCATTAATCCATTTTTGGGGGGGTACTAATTGGGTACCTACATTAAACAACACTGAAATTATCTGATAACCTCTTCTTCCTTACTCCTACTCCACAATCTAATCTAAAGTAATATCCTTTTATTTCCAATTAATGTCTATTAGATAATCATATCCATTTGCACTCTTTATTTCCCCACCCCAACTGTTGATAATTATCCTACATCTACCATATTGTCTCCTTATAACCACAGTTTAGTTTTGTTCTACAGGTATATTTATATCTGATGAGCACCACTCAATTATATGTTACTGTCTCTCAGTTTTTTTAATTGTCTGGATGTCCTTTTCTAATAGATTATTTCGGAAGGGCTCACAGGATCAATGTACCCCCAAAGTTTGGCAAGTTTATAGTAAAGTTTATAGCTTTGTACTTGGAGATCTGTTTGGTTAGATACAAAATCCTTGACTCATATTTCCTCTCCTTCAATATTTTAAATTGGTTACACTGTTTTTTTTTGTGGGGGGAGGTAGGCATTAAAAATTGTTGAAAAGTCTGGTGACAGTCTTGATTTCTTTTCCTTATGAGTCCCTTAGCCTTTTTGCCTGGTTGCCTAAGGTTTTTTTTTTTTTTTTTTTAATTTTCCTTTAAAGTAGGTTTAACTTTAATATGGTTTAGTTTAGCATGCTGAAATGATTGTGGTGTATCTTTTCAATATGTAATTTCAAGATTTTTTTTTTAATTTTAGGAAAGTGTTCTGGAATTACAGTTTTAGTATTTATTTTGTTCTGCTGTTTGTAATCTGAGGATGACATTCTTTGTGGTCCCTCTCACTTTTTTTTTTTTTTTTTTTTTGCTTATCTTCTATATGGATAACTTTCTGTTGAATATTTTAAAGTCTCTTTCTTCATTTCTTTTGAGTTTTTTAAGAATCACCCATATAATATGCTTTTATTATTCTATATGTGAACCAGCTTCATGGTGATTCCTCATGTGTATAGAAATACATTTATTTAACCCTTATTTGAAATGTCAAGTATAAATAAAAAATTGAAACTATTCAGTTGAATATTATCTTATTTCCCATAAATTCATACTTATACATTATAAGTAAGTACGGGCACCTGACTATGTCATTATAGCCTTCTAGTGTAAACATGCCAAAGTACCTATGTATTGGAATACATGTTATTTTCTACTTTTTGTTTTTCATGGAAATAATTATATATAAAAATATTCACCCATTTTCAAGGCATAGTTTAATGAATTTTGCTAAGTGTGTACAATAGTATAACCACCAGCCTCACCAGAATAAAGAACAGTCCCCTTCTCTTAAAAAGGTTCCTTGTGTGCCTTTGCTCTTTTTTTTTTAAATTAAATTTTAGTTGACACACTGCATTACATTAGTTTCAGGTGTACAACATAGTGATTTGACAAGTTTATATGTTATTTTGTGCTTACCACCAGTGTCACTACCGTCTGTCACCGTATAATGCCATTACAGCACCACTGACTATATTCCCCATGCTGTCCCTTGTATTCTTCTGACTTATTCATACCATAAATGAAAGCCTTTATCTCCTACTTCCCTTCTCTCATTTTGCCCATCTCCCCTATTCCCCTTCCTTCAGCTTGTTCTCTGTATCTGTGGGCCTATTTGTGCTTTTTGTTTGTTTTGATTTAAAAATTCCATGTATTAGTGAAATCATATGGTATTTTTCTTTCTCAGTCTGACGCAATTTATTTAGCATAATACCCTTTAGGTCCATTAATATTGTCACAAATGGCAAGATCTCATCCTTTTATATCACTGAGGAATATTCCTGTGTGTGTGTGTGTGTGTATGGCATCTTCTTTTTTAAAATTAAATTAAAAATTTTTATTGACATATAATGTATTATTTGTTTCAGGGATACAGGTCTGTGATTCATCAGTCTTACACAATTCACAGTGCTCACCATAGCATATACCCTCCCCATGTCTGTCACCCAGCCGCCCCAACCCTCCTACCCCCCTCCACTCTAGCAACCCTCAGTTTTTTTCCTGAGATTAAGAGACTCTTATGGTTTGTCTCCCTCTCTGGTTTCATCTTGTTTCATTTTTTCCTCTCTTCCCCTATGACCCTCTGCCTTGTTTCTTAAATTCCACATGTCAGTGAGATCATATGGTAATTGTGTTTTATGACTGACTTATTTTGATTAGCATAATACCCTCTAATTCCAACCATGTCATTGCAAATGGCAAGATTTCATTTTTTGATAGCTGCATAATATTCCATATTGTGTGTGCACGTGTGTGTGTGTGTGTGTATGTATATTCACATCTTCTTTAATCCATTCTTCTATTGATGGACACTTGAACTGCTTCCATATCTTGGCTATTATAAATAGTGCTGCAAAAATATGGAGTGAATATATCTTTTTGAATTAGTGTTTTTGTTTCCTTTGGGTAAATAACTGGTAGTGGAATTACTGGACCGTATGATATTTCTGTTTTTTATTTTTTTTTTGAGGAATTTCCGGTACTGTTTTCCATAGTGGCTGCACCAATTTATCTGCACCTTTGCTTTCGACCCCCTTCTTCTATGCCTGGTCCCTGCTTTCTGTTGCTGTAGCATTGGGTCTTCTAGAATGTATATAAATGGAATAATTCAGAACATAGTCTTCTGCTTGACTTCTTTTATTCAGCATAATGTTTTTGAGGTTAATTCATGTTGTATATATTAATATTTTGCTCCTTTTTATTGCTCTGTAGTATTCCATGATATGCATATAGTATTTGGTTGTTTTCAGGTTTTGGCCATTACAAATAATGTTGCTAATAGTACTTGCATACTTATTTTCATGGGGGCATTTTTAAAAAAATTTCTCTAGAGTGAATATGTAGGAGTAGAAATGCTTGACAGTATGGTAAATGAATATTTAATGTAAGATATTGCCATATTGTTTTTCAAAATGGCTGTAATATTTTGCATTCCCACCAGTAATGTAGGAAGGAGTTCCTTTTGTCCCACATCCTCATCAACATTTGGTATTGCTTTGGTATTAACTTGAATTTTTTCAGTGGGTGTTTGTAGTGTAGTGGTACCTCACTGGGGTCTCCATTAGCATTTATCTGAGGACTAGTGATGTTGAACAGCTCTTATGGGGCTTTTGACCATTTGTATATCTTCTTATGGGACATGTCTCTTTCAATCTTTTGTCACTTTTTATTAGATTTTTGGTCTTTTTATTGAGTTATAGGAGTTGTTTATATATTCTTTGTACAAGCTCTTTGTCTTGAAATATTTTGCTTCCAGTTTGTGCCTTACCTTTGTGTGTTCTTAATTGTGACTTTTGAGAAGTAAAACTTTCAGATCATGAAGAGCATTTAATCAGTTTCTTTCTTTTATCATTTGTGCTTTTGGTATCCTGTTTAAGAAATGTTGGCCTCCCTGAATGACCCAAAGGGTTTCTCCTAGAAATATAATAGTTTAATTTCCAGCATTTAGGTCTGTGAACATTTTGAGTCAATCCTTAGCAAGAGGTAAGGTATGAGGTTCATTATTTCCATATACAATATCCAATTCTTCTAGCACCATTTGTTGTAGAAATCATCTTGTTTCCATTGAATTATGTTGGTACTTTTGTTGAAAATCAACCGGTCCTATGTGATTGGGTCTGTTCTAGAGTTTATTCTGTTTATTCACTTATATGTCTATCCTTATGCCGGTGACATACTCTGTTACTGTAAATTTATAGCAAGGCTTGAAGTCAAGTAGTATAAGTCTTCCAACTTTATTCATATTCTTACAAAGTATTTTAGTTATTTTAGGCCCTTTTCTTTCTATGTAAATTTAAAAACCAACATGTCATTTTTTTCAAAAGAAACTTATTTGAATTTTAGCTCAGCTTGAGGGGGATTACTATTCTTGGAACACTGGATTTTCTGATCATATGTATGCAATCATGTATGTGCACTTCTTTAGGCCTTGTTTAATTTCCCTTTGTAATGTTTTGGTGATAGTCACATTCATTAAATTTATTCCTCAGTATTTTTGTGGAGTTGTTTTATTTTCTGATTATCTGGTGGTTAGTGTAGAGAAACACAGTTACTTTTTCTATGTTTATCTTATATTCTACACTGCTGCAATGCTCATTAGTTATTAGTCTGGTAACTTTTTTGAGAGGGTTACTTAAGGTTTTCAACACACACCATTATGCTTTTTATTTCTTATTGTCTTATTGCACTGGCTAGGACATCCAGAACAATGTAAATGAAAACTATGTGAGTAGACATCTTTGCTTTGTTATTGGTCTTAAGTAGAAAACTTTGAACCTTTCACTACACACACACACACACACACACACACACACATATATATTTTAGATTTTATTTATTTATTTGACAGAGAGATAGCACAAATAGGCAGAGTGGCAGACAGAGGGCGGGGGAAAAGCAGACTCTCTGCTGAGAAGGGAGCCCATCATGGGTTTCCATCCCATGACCCTGGGATCATGACCTGAGCTGAAGGCAGCCACTTAACTGACAGAGCCACCCAGTTGCCCCTAGCCTTTTACAACATTAAACCAAGCTTGCATTCCTGAAATAAATCAATTCTGGTCATTATGTATATCTTTAAAAAATGTTGTACTCCATTTGCTAGTATTTTGTTAAGGGTTTTTCTCTCTATGTTCATGATGGATGTTGGTCTATAGTTTTCTTGCAGTATTTGTTTGGTTTTGGAATCAGTAAAATTGTCCTCATAAAATGAACTGGGAAGTGTTCTCCTTTTCCATATTTTTTGGAAAGAGTTTGTATAGAATTGATACTCATTTTTCCTTAAATTTTTGATAAAATCCACAACTGAAGTCACTGGGCCTGAAAGATGTTTTTCTTTTCTCTTTTTGTGGGAAAGTTTCAAATTTTAAATGCACTTTAATTGATTTGAAGGTGTTTAAGTTTTTTATAATTGTTGTTCTTTTTTACAGTTTTGTTCTTTGTGTCTCTCAAGGAATCTGTTTTGTCCATTTGTCAAATTTGTTAGTAGTCCATTTATTGGCATGAAGTTATTTTAGCAGTCCCTTTTATCCCTTTATCTTTTTTTATATCTGTCTTACATTTCTGATATTGGCAATTTATATCTCTATTGTTTTTCTTGACTTGTGTGGTTAGAGGTTTATCAATTTTATTGATCTTTTCAAAGAACCGACATTTGGCTTTATTTTCTCTAATGTTTTTCTATTTTCTATTTTATTGATTTCTGCACTTAATCTATATGGTTTCCTTCCTTTTATTTGCTTTGGATTTAATTTGCTGTTCTTTTTCTAGTTTCTTAGAGTGAGAGCTTGTATTTATTGATTTGAGACCTTTCTGCTGTTCTAACATAGGCACGTAAAGCCACAGATTTCCTTGTATACTTTGCTTCAGCTGTACTCCACAAATTATGATAGGTTATATTTTCATAATTGTTCAGTTCAAAATATTCTCTAACTTATATTGTAATTTTTCTTTGAACTCAAGTTTCTTTAGTATTGTGTTAATTTCCAAATATTTGGGATTATTGCTGGTTTTCTTATTTATTGTTTTTGAGTCCTAACTTAATTCTATTTTTTTTAAAAGATTTTATTTATTTATTTGAGAGAGAGACAGTGAGAGAGAGCATGAGCAAGGAGAAGGTCAGAGGGAGAAGCAGACTCCCCGTGGAGCTGGGAGCCTGATGTGGGACTCGATCCCAGGACTCCGGGATCATGACCTGAGCCGAAGGCAGTTGTCCAACCAACTGAGCCACCCAGGCGTCCCCTTAATTCTATTTTTGTCAAAGAACGTAATCTGTATAATTTCAATCTTTTGGCACTAATTAAGACTTGTTTTATGGTCCAAAATGTGGTCCATGTGTACTTGAGAAGAATGAATATTCTACAAGTTGAGTGATGTGTTCAAATCTATGCCCTCGATGTTTGTCTGTTTTGTATCAGTTGCTGATAAAAGCATATTGCAGTTTTTAATTATGATTATGAAATTGTCTATTTTCCCCTTTAAATCAGTCAGTTTTTGCTTCATGTATTTTGAAGCTCTATTATTGGGTTCGTACTTATTTATGATTATGTTTTCTTATTGAATGTATTTTATCATTATAAAGTATCTTCTTTATTTTTATTAATATATTTTGTTTTGAAATCTATTTATCTGATATTAATAATGCTACTCCAGCCTACTTCTATTTACTGTTTGTGTGGCATATATATCCCATTCTTTTCCTTACAGTCTTTTAAATTTCCCTTTAGCTTCTTAAGTATTGTCTTTCACATTTTTAAGTAAAGTTTGCCCTAGTGATTAGAATGTACAGGGTCCCTGGACGGCTCAGTGGGTGGAGTGTATGACTCTTGATCTCCAGGTTTTAAGTTTAAGTCTCATGTTGGGTGTAAAGATGACTTAAAAATAAAATCTTAAAAAAAAGTTTAGAATGTACATCCTTAATTTTTCACAGTTAACATGTAGTTATGTACAACATTAGTTAATATATAGAAATCTTGCAACCTTAGAAGCTTATATCATTCTTTATTTTATGGTTATTATAGGTAATACATCTACATTTGTTATATACCCCATAAGGCAATGTTATGATTTTACTTTTAAAGTTCTTCGGTTAATAAAGAAATTAGAAAGAAAAAGAGAATGCACTCTTTTGCATTTACCGAGTTTTGCTATGTCCAGTGCTTTTTACTATTTTCTGAAGAGTCAGGTTTCTATTTGGTATCATTTCTCATCAGTCCCAAAGCTTCCTTTAGCTCTTTTTGTACTGCAAGTTTGCTTGTGACAAAATTTCTTAGATTTCTTTTGTCTGAAAATGCCTTTATTTTGTCTTCATTCTTGAATAATATTTTTATTGAATATAAACTTCTGATCTGACAGGTTTGTTTGTTTTTTTCCTTTCAGTACTTTAAGGATAATATTTCATCTGGCCTTCATGTTTCAGAGGGGGATTTAGCCATCAATCCCAACAGGTCTATATTATTATGTACGTAATATATTTTTTTTCTCTTCCTGCTTTCAAGATACATTGTTTATCTTTGGCTTTCAACAGTTTGAATATCATACAGGTTCCTACTGCCGTAGGAAATCTTTGGCTGTTATTTCTTCATATATTTTTATGCCCCATTCTTTCTGTCCTCTCCTTCCAATTACACATTCATAATTATACGGTGTAATATTATCTAATAGGTCTCTGAGGCTCTGTTCATTTTCTTCCCCCAGTCTTATTTTTCTTTATTTTCTCCGTTCTTCAAACTTGCCCTGTTGATCTATTTCCAAGTTCACGCACTCCCCTTTGTCATGTCCATTTGGCTGTGAAGTCTATGCAGTGAATTGTTTTATTTCAGAAATTCTATTGTTCAGTTCTAGGATTTCCATCTTGGTTTTTTTTTTTTTTTAATTGTTTTTATTTTCCTGCTGGGACTTCTTATTTCTCTGATGAGAGTTTCACGCATTGAAAGCATGTTTTGTTTTACTTCATCGAGGATAGTTATAAAACAGTCGCATATACCTTGCCTGTTAGTTCCAACATCTGTTTCATTTCATGATAGAACTAGACTGATTTTCTTTTCTTCTCAGAACGTGTTTCATTTTCTTGGTTCTTCGTACTAGGATTATTTTGGATTGTATCCTGGACATTATAAATGTTCAGTTGTGGGTACTTTGGATTTTGTCATTTCCCACTGAGGAATAGTGTTTTTTGTTGTTGTTGTTGTTTGTTTGTTTTAATTTTAGTGGGTCCTTTTCTTGGCTGGACTTGGACTGCAGACTGTGTCGCTTATGCAGTTCTTATTCTGTTCAGGTCTTTTGCCTCTGAGTATGCTGCTTTGAGTCTGCTTTGTATCTGTGGTTCAGGTGTTAATCAGGGAGGTGAATATTTGGAGTTTGCAGGTCCCCTGTCCAGCTCTTTCTCTGGTGGAGCTCTCCTTCTTGCTTCCCACAATTCACGGTTTGCCAGTATTTCTTTTCTTCTCTGGTTCCCCAGGCAAGAAAGATTGTGGGTTTTCTGTGTCTCCCTTCACCACTGTGCAAGCTACATGGACTACACTGAGCCCCAGGCTAAAAGCCAAGATGATGGGAACTTACTGGTTTAGCTGCCTGTCTTCTCTTCTTGGCAACTGGTAATCTCTAGCAGACTGTGTCCAAGTGTGTCCCTTCTCCTGTAACTTCAGGCAAGTTTTTTTCCCCCATTATGTCTAAGCTTTGTAGTTGTTTTCTGTGAGAGGAAGAGGAATTGCTGGAGAGGTTTATTAGATCACAACCTAAAGCCACTTCTTTTTAATTTTTAAGAATCTCTCCTTTCCATGTTTTATTTTTTATGCATTATCCACTGTGTGTGTTTATTTCTGTGTTTCTACTGATTTAGTCTTCATTTTTAAAATGTCTTTTCTTTTGGGTGCCTGAGTGGCTCAGTGGGTTAAGCATCTCCAACTCTTGATTTCGGCTCAGGTCATGATCTTAGGGTCTTGAGACTGAGCCCATTGTGGGGCTCTGCGCTCAGTGGGGAATCTGCTTCTCTCTCTCTCTTTCCTCTGCCCCTAACCCAGATTGTGCACACATGCTATCTCTCTAAAATAAATAATTAAATCTTAAAAAAATACAGGTACAAAAATATTTTATTTCTAATTCTCTCCAGAGTTCTTTCACCATTTTCAAAATCTCTCTTTTTTTCTGATCACCTAATTTCATTGTGTTCAATAACACAGCTCAATTTCCTTTAGCTTATTTTGAAATTTTGGGTTACAGTTTTCATCTCTTTAGTGCATATGTTTCTGGTCCTTCTTCCCTTTTCCTATGATAAATTCATATGGAATTTTCTGTTGTTCATTTTTCAAGCAAATTATTAATATAATTTCAGGAGGGAGAG
Source organism: Mustela lutreola (assembly GCF_030435805.1). Classification (NCBI taxonomy): domain Eukaryota; kingdom Metazoa; phylum Chordata; class Mammalia; order Carnivora; family Mustelidae; genus Mustela; species Mustela lutreola. The sequence continues at coordinate 142,554,677 of NC_081296.1, forward strand.
GAGGGGTCAGGATAACTTTAGGGGTCTTGTTTTTGTTTTGTGTTGTTTTGCTTTTACAAAGTGATACAAAATATCCCCATGTACTTTCTGAGAACTTCTTTGCTTGGTTCCCATCCCCACTTTTATTTGGACTTTCTTTCTCTTTTGTTTTGCATCTCTGCATCTTACAGCTTTGCAGTGTTCAGTTGGAATTCTATTTCCAGCAGTTTCTCCTGAGCACAGAGCTTTATCTTGAAGGTAGCCTTGGTTTGTTAGTGTTTAGAACTGCAACTCTGTCCCATCATCACTGTCAGATCTTATCACCTGAAGACCAAACACCCTTCTTGCTTTGACTTCAGTTTTCAGATTGAGCCATCACATTTTCTAATGAGTATCTGTGGACATTTTGGGAGTTCTCTTGTCTAGAGGACTTTCAGACGTTTCTTTTGGGTCCTGCAGTATGGATGCCAATACCATATGGGCATGTAGCTGTCTGACTTGCTTCATGGGGCCACTTTGCCACCCAGTTTTGTTGTAGATATTGTCAGCCAGTCTGTGGGTTTGTCATCCTCATTGATCTGCCTGCTTTTAGTGAGAGACTTGGGTTGATTCAACAACTTGTGTTGTTATTGCATTCTTCCCAGAATCTTCCTCTTTTGACATACTTAACCTGATTTTTAAAAAAGATTTTATTTATTTATTTTGAGAGAGCGCATGCACACAGGTAGGGGGAGGGGCAGGGGCAGCGGGAAAGAGAGAATCTCAAGCAGGCAACACACTCAGCACAGAGTCTGATGTGGGGCTTGATCCCACAACTGTGAGACATGAAATCTGTGAAGCTGATGAGCTTCAGTGAAAACTGTGAGCTGAAATCAAGAATTGGACGCTTAATTGACTCAGCCACCCAGGCGCCCCACCTGACTTTTTTTTTTTTTTTTAACCCTGTTTTCTGGTATTAAAATCCATTCCTTGAAAAAAATGACTGTTACTTTTAGAACCAGGCTGTGACTTTTCATCCACTTTCTATGCCTGTGTCAAAATGAAGTTTCAAGAACCTGTTTACTCTTTCTTTATCCTTGTTGCCATTAAGAGAGGACCCAAACCAGTAAATATGGGAATGTCCACATCAATGGCAGTATTGTGCTTTCCTTTTACTAGTGGGTTTGTGTTTGCTTTTCAATTTTTTGAAATTAAATAATACAGTGTTTATATATACTATATACATATTCAGGGGATAAAATTATAACCAAAGCCAAGAGACTATCTAACAGAAGTGTTGGAAAAGTATTGACCTCTGTGATAAGTGAGGGGGATGAAATTAGAGCTGGATACAGGAAAGTACAAGGAATGGACTGCCTTTTAATCTGGGTGGTTGGCACATGAGTATATATTATTCATTTGAAATCGTATGCGGAATTCTGCCGTCTCTCCTATCACGAAGATAAACCAAACAGAGTGTCTGGGACACAGTGTGATTTCGGTATCCTTGAGAGGCCCTCCTGGGGACATCACTGAGCAGGGTCAGGAGAGAGCTTGTCCAAGGAAAGCAGGGTTTACCATTGTTGGAAATTTGGGTGGACATGGCAGTGTGTGCCAAGTACTGGACTTTTGGCAAAAATGTGATGAGGGAGTGGGTTACTCTGTATTTTTTACTTAAGATCAATATGTCTCTCGCTAGTTCTCAGAAGTAGGTCGAGGAAGAACACTTCTTTGGGAATAAAATGAGTGTCCTTAGCTGTTTCAGGAGACTGTGGAAGAGTATAGGAACTTCACTGACTCAAGAACAAAGAGAATCTGGGCTATAGTTCCTCAGGCATTCTGCTTTGGGTCAAAAATCCAGTATATGGGCTGTGGGGCTCTTGGTGATGACATCTTTGAACAGTCTGTCTCTTGAACAACATATAGTGTTTTCATACTGACTGATGGCCCTTTGTGCTCATGCACAACCAGGTCTTTCCCAGGAGAAAAGATGTATGGGAAATACATTTTTTGAAACCACGAATGTCTAAACATGCTTAATTGTTGATTTATAGTTTGTTCTACTTTGCAAGTATTTTTTTTTCAGAGTTTTAAAGGCGTTGCTTCATTATTTGTCTTGCTTCCAGTATTGCTTTTGAGAAATCCAAAGCTCTTCTGATTTGATATGAATTAAAAAAAAATCTTTAAAAGTCTGTAGGATATTTCTCCTGTCACCAGTTTCTGACATTTCACTATTATTTGCCTTGTAATGTGCCTATTTTTATTTATTGTCATGGGTCTTTTTAATCTGTCATTTTCTAAAATTTTCTTAACCAATATTGTTAATGATTTTAAACCCATCCGATTTTGCTATTGCCTTTTCCTGGATTTCCTTTATTCTGATGTTGGACCTCCTGGATTAATCATTTTTCTCTTATTTTGTCTCTTTCTGCTATACTTTGGAAAAATTTTCTCAACTCTATCTTCTAGCCCTTCTGTTAATAATGATTTATTTCCTAGATTGTGTTTTTTAATTTATAAGAACTCTCTTTTGTTCTGTTCTGTGTATTTTTTTTTATAGCACCTCAGCATTCATTCATGGGTAGAGCCTCTAATCTTTCTGATAATAATAAGTTTTTTTTTTTCCCACAGTTTTTCTTCTTTGGGCCATTTGGTGGTTCAGTGGGTTAAGTGTCTGCTTTTGGCTCAGGTCATGAATTCAGGGTCATGGGATCGAGCCCCGCATCCACCTCCATACTCAGCATGGAGTCTGCTTCCCACTCTCCCTCTCTTCCCCCCAACCCTTGCTCATGCTCTCTCTCTCAAATAAATAAATAATAAATAATTCTTTAAAAATAAAAAGTCTTAAAGCTTTTCTTCTTCTACATAGTTTCTCTTTCTCCAAGTTGGTTTTTTATTCTTTCTGGTATGTCTTCCATATTAGATGGTTGGCCATTCTTTGCTATCTACTCATGGTTAAGAGCTGGGACTACACAGCTAACCTGTACATATTGGTGAGCTATTTATTGGGGGAGCCCCTCATATCACAGTCTATCTTCAGATCTTTCCTCTTTGATTGGTCAGATTCACAGAAGGAAGGAGGAAAAAGAAGAGGTTTTCCATTCCTCCAGCCTGAAAAGTGAGGGTCTGACTGCTAGGTGTTGGGGAGTAGGGGTTGGTTTGGTTTTGTGTTCTGTATTCACATTTCATATAGCCACCACATTTCCTAGGGATAGGTCTGTTGCTCTGGTCTTCAACTGGGTTTGGTTTCTTCCATTCCAGAGACCCTCTGGTGTATATTCTCTTTGGGTAATATACTTCAGATCTACTGAGTTAGGGAGAGGTACTCTCTCCGGGATGAAGTAGGGGAGAAAATGTAAGGACCCAGGTGCTTCTTAAATAGCCTTCAGCCACTCCCTCTTGTTTTAGCTCCTATTCCTGCCCCACGCCTCCAGGGCCTGAGCCATCTGGTACTGCCAATTCCAGCCTTTTGAGAATTCTGAGATGCACATCACTGGACCTCAGCTTCCCTTGCTGCTGGCCTGGAATTCTGCCAAGTCAATTGTTACCTGTCTACTGGCTTTCAAGCTTCCAGAATTACATTTTTGAGTGTCTTGTTGTGTATTGTCCCTTTCTTCTTGTCTTTAAAAAATCCTTTTAGGGGCACTTGAGCAGTGCAGTTGGCTAAGGGTCTGACTGTTGGTTTCAGCTGAGGTCATGGATGATCTCAGGGTGGTAGATTGAGCCCCGTGTCAGGCTCTGTGCCCAGTGCTGAGTTTGCCTCAGGATTCTCTCTCTCTCCTCCTCTGCCTCTCCCCACTGCTTGCTCTCTTTATGTCTCTTTCTTAAATAAATAAATCTTTAAAAAATCCTTTTACTGTAGTTTGGTGCATTCCAGGTATTATGATTTGGATGGTTGCGTTCACTTTGTGGTCTGAACCCAGAAACTTCCATTTTTTCATGTCCAGCATCTTGTCATTCTTTTTTTTTTTTTTTTTTTTAAAGATTTTATTTATTTATTTGACAGAGAGAAATCACAAGTAGATGGAGAGGCAGGCAGAGAGAGAGAGAGAGGGAAGCAGGCTCCCTGCTGAGCAGAGAGCCCGATGCGGGACTCGATCCCAGGACCCCGAGATCATGACCTGAGCCGAAGGCAGTATCTTAACCCACTGAGCCACCCAGGCGCCCACATCTTGTCATTCTTATATCTTAACTTACATATAATCTTTTCAGAGGGGACTCCCAAACCACCCTACGTAAGGAAAGCATTCCTGTCGCCACCTTTGTTCTCTGTTGTAGCTCCTTGTATGTTTTTTTTCCGTTGAGTGTTTCTTTTGTGTGTGTGTGTGTGTGTGTGTGTGTGTGTTTCTTTATAGATGTGTGGAACAATTTTTTGCCCTCCTGATTTATCTTTCACACTTTACTATAAGCATCATGAGCTCAGAGTAGCTGTTTCATGTACTATTAGATCCCCAGGATTTGGCACATCATTGACCCCCAAGGAATATTTACTGAATGAGTAAAGGAACAAATAATGTATAGACGGCATGATTTAAAAGAATTGATGGTAAATTCTTTTTTTTCATACTTAGAAAAAAGAAGGGCAGGGTGAATAAATTAGCACGTATCTTATCGGCTTGTTGTGAGGTTTACAGAAGTTAAAAGGCTAAGATGCTTAGAATGGTGCCTGTCACGTTGTGAAAGAGTCTCTAAAGAGTTACGATTTTATATTTAATTGTTCAGTTTTGGTCAAGTTAGAGCAAATATTGCATGGTGGACTGAATTATTCTTGAGTATTATATCATATATTCTGAGTCATAGCATGTCTGAATTTGAACTCCTGATCGGTCGTGAATCTCAGCTTGGGCTTAGAGCTGTCACGGAAGACAATGTACTTTAACAAGAAAGCAGGATCCCAGGTATTTCCAAGTTTGTCCCACATAACCAGATATTTGCATTTCAAGACAGTGCTGTCTATAATTCATCATCTTATTTAGGCAATTCTGAGATATCTGTATCTTCTCAGGCAGTATCATTTATTTTTGGTGCAATCATTTTGCTTTGAAATGGAGCCACATTGATTGGATAGATGGTTGACAATTCAGATGTGTCTTAGTATTGCACTTAGATGTAGAAACTTAAAGTATGATTCATAGTCATCAGCCTCTGTTTATATCTCTGAAATTATTTAATTTCTACTGAATAGCTCCTCAGTTCCTGAAAAATCTATGATTATAGAGAGCTCAGTGCAGTTTAGCAGTGAGAGATTAAAACATTCTCTAGTTTTCATCTGCTAAATCTGTGTTTGGATTTATACTTCCTTGAACAAATCAGTAATACTCCTGTTTCTCCCCACCCCCAACCTTGCAGTTTCAAGTACAGTCTTTGGATGTCTTGTCACACCAGAAGGAAGGTGTAAGTTTGTGAGTCACTCTTTGGATCGGGTAGGAAGTCCTTAAAATTTGACCTCTTTGGTTCTTCAGTTTTGAAATCTTGATCTGAGGAGGTTACCCTAGAAACTTTAAAGAACAAACTTCTGTAACCTAACTTGATTGCATTAAAATAAAATAGAGCTCCATATTCCATGTCAAACCATTGCTAATACCACGAAACACTCAGTGTGAAGCACTGTCTTTATCATTTTCCCCAGCACATCATGAAATTGGACTTTCATGGTTCCTAGAACAAGCTCTCCTGACCAGTAGTGCAATAGACACTAGAACAGTAGTGTTCTCTTTCGACTCAAATCGTTTTCCCCTTTTTCTTCACTCTAATTGTCCCATTTCTGGAAAATGAAGTATTTCCATGTTAGGCTTTATCCAGGTGGGACAAAAAAAGACTTTCCAGTTGGCAAGTGGATAGGTCTCACTAACTTGTGCATAAAAGCATGATTTTATGTATTTATGTGTTGTTTTTTTAAAATGTGCTAAAAGATATATGGTGGGCCACAACTAGTTCAGTTGTTTCTCTTTATAGGTGACATGTCAGAAGGTGGTTTTGTCATTTATCTCCTATGTGATCTTAGGCAAGTTACTTAACCTCTCCAAAGCTTTGCTTTTCTCATCAGTAATATGGGGATAATAATAATTAAAAAATAATAACATAACTATTATTTTTGTCTTTATGTCACAAAGTAAATGCTTAGGATTTGGAATTATTATTGGGATTATTGTGACCAGTGGAAGGAGGATTATGACTTTTATGTTGTTGATTTATCCTGCCTGGCACATTGTGAGTGTTCAGTCAGTATCTGATAAACAAACAAGTGAGAGTACTGATACCTTTTCCTTCCCTTCTGCTGCTTGACTTTTACTTGATGTCTAAAATTCTCTATAGCACCTGATACATTGTTTCTCACAAGTTAGTTGCTCAAAAATGTAACTGAATAATGCCTGTGGAAATGCTTTGAAAAATGTAAATGGCTATGCTAAAGGTAATTGTTGATGATAATGTGATGGTCTACAATGTAATGATGTTGATGGTGTTGGCATCACTTGCCAAAGAACGTGTTCGTCACTGATCTCCCCTATCTGCTGAAAGGTCCAGGTAAAGTTTGTCACCTGGAACCAAAACCAACTGAAGTCCATATATGTAAGTATATGAATGCTTGGACAAATTGACAATGAAATTTGTGACATCTGACATCTTTTTTGCTTTTGAGGGGAGATTTGGCTCTTTTAGCTCTCTAAATAGGTATATCCTTTTCCCCACCCTTCATTTGTATCTTTTATGACATTTTGCTTTCAGTTGAAGAGGATGACCTTCCTTTCCTCAAAGAAGAAGGATCATTCTTTGATCAAGGATTTGTGAAGAACCCTGATTTCTCGCTAGACCTCCCAAACAATTGTTCTCCCCACATCTCCATTTTGGAATGTCTTTATTATTAGCTAGATTTATTTTTTATCTTTTAAAAAAGATAAGTCTCTGAATATAAAGCTGGATTTCAGTGCCAAATGCAGTAATAGGTTGTGTGTGTGTGTGTGTGTGTGTGTGTGTAGGAGGTTATATTTGATTTTTGTTGATAAAAGATGACTGCTTTGTATTTGTCTTCCTTATTCCACAGGTTTTTCCATTTTTAAAGTTCAGGGTATTGGTTGGACTGGGAAAGGGAAAGGAGAAGGATCACACATGTAACTGCTAATACAGTAGCGATTTATTGTCTGCTATGTGCCAGTCATTGTGTTGAATACTTTATTTATGTAATATTTAAAGATCCTTTAGCAATCCTGAGTGATAGATATCATTATCCCCATTTTATAGGTTAGGAAATCGAGGTTCAGAGAAGTTCATTACTTTACCCGAGTTTTTCATAGCTAGAAGTAGAAGAGCCCAAATTAAAATGACGGCTGGGTTTTAGTTTTAGTTGACCCTAATTTTCTATATGTTTTAAACTCTTTTTTTTTTTTTAAAAGATTTTATTTATTTATTTGACAGACAGAGATCACAAGTAGACAGAGAGGCAGGCAGAGAGAGAGAGAGGGAAGCAGGCTCCCTGCTGAGCAGAGAGCCCGATGCGGGACTCGATCCCAGGACCCTGAGATCATGACCTGAGCTGAAGGCAGCGGCTTAACCCACTGAGCCACCCAGGCGCCCCATATGTTTTAAACTCTTGTTTCCTCCATCTTTCTGTCTGTGAAATAGAACTTTTTTTTTCTGTGTGAAAAACTCTAGTTGTTGGGAGTGAGGTGAGGAAGAGGGTTGAGCTGACTCTTGTAGTAGCTGCAGAAAATTATGTATGTATAGTGAAATAATGAGAGACTTGGAGGAGCTGGGATGTGGGGCAGAAACGGAATAAAGAGACCACACACCCATACTCTCTGTGTTCTCAAGCCTTCCTTAGGAGCTGGTGAGTGCACTTTGCAGTTGTGATACCGGAAGGGAATGAGGAAGGGGTGCAGATGCAATTTGTGAAATGTCCTTTGTAAATCTTGTTTGGCTTCTGATATTAAGGGATTTATTTATTAATTTTATTAGATGTGATAGTAGTATTGTGATTGTAAGCCTCTTTTAGTTGGGGATTATACTTATGTGTGTTTTTCTTTTAATTTCTTAAAGACTTTATTTATTTATTTGATAGAGATCACAAGCAGACAGAGGCAGCAGAGAGAGAGAGAGGGAAGCAGGCTCCCTGCTGAGCAGAGAGCCCGATGTGGGGCTTGATCCCAAGACCCGGGGATCATGACCTGAGCTGAATGCAGAGGCTTTAACCCACTGAGCCACCCAGGCAATCCTACTTATGTGTTTATAAGTGAAATGATCTGATGAAAAACCAAATGCGATAGTGAGGTTTAGTGATACATGGCTTCATTTTATTTTTCTCTCTACTTCTATGTGTTTTAAAATTCTGCTAGTAAAAAGTAAACAAATAAAAAGGCCAAAACCAAACCATACCCTCCAACAGCTCCATGTAAAAATAAAGGATAGACAGAAGTTAGATACTAATGAGGACTTTTAAATGTGACTGGGCTAAATTTATGCTCAATGGACAGTAGACAAGACTCCAAATTCTGATATGTTGACATAACCTTATCTTCCAACCAAAGTTCTGTCAGACTGAATTCTTTACCAGTATCAGAGGTTCAAATTGTGTCTTCACATGGGGTAGCCTGGGTACCTCTGCCCTCGGGAGTTCTCTGTGGTCCTTATGCAGCAGAGAAAGGGAGTCTAACTCATCTGAATAGAATGGGTCCAATTTTAGCTCTGCCAGGCCCTGTATATTTTCCACTTCTCCTCCTAAAGTTATTTTCCCCAATTATTTTTCGTAAGGGTATGCTTGTGTGAAGGGTGTTTTATTTTCCTGCACCCAGAGGTGCATAGTTCTAATCTTCAGTTGAAACTGACTCAGAGGATGAGGACCATTTATATTCCTCAGCCCCGAGTCTGTGTCCTGAGCTGGTCAGGTGGGAGTAGGGCACACATTGTTCTATGACTGTAAGGTCATACCCGGTTTCTCATGCAGTTAATTCTTTAGAGTGGGGCTTTCTGTCTGCCCTTCTCACTCTTTTACCCTCTCTTCGTCTTTATAGACACAAGCCCATCCTCAGTCCTTCAGTCAGCTTTCAACCAGACCCCTAGATGGCTAGTGGTGAAATTGGGGACTTTGGGAGAAAGTGATATAGTAGGTCTTGTGATACAAATTGTCCTTCTTACAAGAAATTGGAAGGAAAGGAGGAGGGAATTAGTGTCATACCCAAGATCCAAAACCAGTCAATGAAAGGAATATAAATTCTAAACAGCTTTGCTGGACCAAGAATCCTGTGATATGTGAATTCATTCATTCATTCTCTTTCACCAGACACTCATTTAGAACCAGACACTTAACTAAATTCTGGGTATGCAAAAACAAGAGTTGGTTTCTGATCTCCAGGACCTGACAGCCTAGTGGAAGAGACACTGTGATAATGACTACAGTGTATAGTGGTGAGTGCTATGATAGAGGGAAGCCCTGTGTGTTAGGAAAGCACCAAGGAGATGCATCTTGTGGTAGGGTAAGTTACTTATCTACAGTGGAAATGGTTACAGTTAAACTTTGAAGAATTATAAAGAGTTGGCCAAGCAGTTAAGTATGGATTGCATTCCTGTAGAGAGAATAGTGGGCAAAAACCACGGAAAGGTAAGAGCATTATGAATTGGGGTTTTTGCAAGTCGTTTATGGCTGATCCGTGATACATATGGAAAAGACAGATGAAGCTTGACAGATGAGCAGGGATTTGTTCATGTTAGGCTCTTCTAGCTAATTGTTTGGATTTCAACCAGCAGGAAATGGGGAAGATTTGCATTTTCGAAAGATGACTCTGGAAGATCATGTGAAAAGGGACCATAAGGGTTTCAGTCTGGATGTCAGAGCAATAATCTAGGAAAGAGATTTTGCAGGCTTAAATTAAGGTGATGTCAGTGTGGTTGGAGAAGAGAGTAGATTTTATTTAGAGATGACTTACAGATAGAGCCATATGCACCAACAAGTAGAATCTTCTGGACCTGGAAGACACAAAAATGGTGAATTAAGATATGCAAGATGATTAAGAAGGATGTCTGATTCCTTTCTGATTCTCTAATCAAGAGAAGACATGAAAAAGGCACAAGCATAATTTTTTATTTTAACCATCATGGTAAATATTTACAGTATTCCAAATTCGTGAAGTATGTACAGACCTCTTTATTTATGTCTGTCATTTCTCAGTGAAAGCTTAGCCGAAAAGAAGATGAATCATTTAAAAGGGAGCAATGACAGCAAATCCATAAAGTCTTTCACTTTATGTAGTGGAAGAAGAAAACAATAAAAAATAAGATGGAAGTAGGGGGTATGCTTTCAAATCTAGAATATTAATCACTAGCTTTTGTAAAGAATGTAGAGGAAGTATTGTTTTAATTTCTCATTTGGTGAAACCAGAGGAGAACAAATCAAAGCAAACAAATAAGAACCCCTGAGGCTCAGAGATATTAAATGGTTTGCCTGAGGTCACACATAGCTGCAGATGGGGACTGACACTGCATTCCAGATCTCTCTGCAGGACCCCGTGATGGCTCCATGACAGGTACCCACAATGTTTAGGTTCCAAGTCATGAAAAGAAAAAATTTTTGAAGAAAAAAAATGAATAAGTTCTGCAAATGATAATGAAGAACCTTTAAAAATTTTTGGAGTAGATCAAGGGAAATGATTATTTGGAGTTGTACTGAATGAGAGATGGGAGAAAAAATCATGAAAAAATTTCTGCATTATTTGACACAAACACATTTTACTTAGCAATTACTTATTTGTATACATGACATTAAAATTTTAATGAATTTAGAGAGCATTAATAGGGTATAACAGAGTTGACATTAAAGCTTTTAATCCACTTTAACCACTGCACTGTTAAGGTTGACTGTCTGTGGTGCACCTAGCATTGTGACAAATTCTGAGGGAATTCGAAATGATGTTTAGCACAATTGTATCTTCAAAGCTTTGTTTTAGTTTTTTGCTTTTTGGTTTTTGTTTTTGGCATCCTCAAAGTTCTTAAGGTGTTGTTAGAATTACTAAGTTTGCAAACATGAAACTAATTTAGAACCATCTGGAACAGTTTATCATTAGTGACACATTTATATAATGAAGTGACAAAATTTTGGAGGCAGATACGGAGTGCTCTGAGCAGTCAGAAAAGGGAGTGGTGATCATGGCTATAGTCAAGAAGAAGAAGAAGAAGCCTTCTTATTCTTGAAGAAGGCTTCATGGATGGTGTGACTCTGAAGGATTAAAGGGATTTGATTTTTCAAGGAGAAAACTGTGGGACCAATGAAGTAAACAAGTTCTGTGTGTGTGTGTGTGTTTTAAATATTTTATTTATTTTTTTGACAGACAGAGATCACAAGCAGGCAGAAAGGCAGGCAGAGAGAGAGGAGGAAGCAGGCCTCCTGCTGAGCAGAGAGCCTGATGTGGGGCTTGATCCCAGGACCCTGGGATCATGACTGGAGCTGAAGGCAGAAGCTTTAACCCACTGAGCCACCCAGGTGCCCCTGTGTGTGTTTTTTAAAAAACACATTTAGGTTAATATTTCATCTGTTCACTGCAGTATTCCTTACAGAAGTAGTAGTCATCAAATAACCAGTCATCAAAAAGTAGAAAAAAAAAAAGTGAAATAGGGACAGGATTAATATTTCATGCTATATCATACAATTAAATATTATTAAGCTAGTAAAAGTAATTAAAGAGCAGCAGGGCCCGGTGGAAATACCTGGCTTAAAGCCAGGGAAACTATCTGGTCTACTACTTACTAGCTTTTTGCCTTTGGTTAAGTCAATTACTCTTGAGTTTGGTTTATTCAACTGTAAATGGCAATGATAAAACCTACTCCAAAGGTTATTGTGAAGATTAAAAATAATGTGTATGGAACATCTGATGAATAGCAGACATTCAGTAAACACTGTTCATTATTATTCATATGTATGTGACTGGTATACAAAGAGAAAGAGTCTTTCTGAAGGAAAGTATCTCTGTTCCTATCAACAGCTTTTTAAATTATTTATTTATTTTAAAAAAGATTTTATTTACTTATTTGAGAGAGAGTGAAAGTAAGAGAGATCACAGAGGGAGAGGGAAAAGCAGACTCACCTCTGAGGGGAGAGCCTGATGTGGGGTTTAATCCCAGGACCCCGGGATCATGACCTGAGCCGAAGGCAGACACTCTGAACCAACTGAGCCACCCACTTAAGCTCCCCTTAACAGCCTTTTCTTTCTTTTTTTTTTTTTTTTCTAATTTATTTGAGAGAGAGAGTGTGAGCAGGAGGGACAGAGGGAGAGAGAATCTCAAGCAGACTGTGCCGCTGATCATGAAGACTGACACAGGGCTCCATCTTACCACCCTGAGATCAGGAGTTGAAACCTGAGTTGAAACCAAAAGTTGGGTGCTTAACTGAATGTGCCACCCAGGCAGCCCCTATCAGATGCTTAGAACTGAGTATTTCTTGTTTGACTCAGCAACTCTGTGTCTGAAAATGTATTCTGAGGAAATAGCTAAAGATGTGTGCTCATGTTTGAAAGGATATTCTGTGCAACATTGACTAGAAGATTGAAAAATAACCCCAAATCTCAGATGATTGGTGAAAAAATTTACAATTTACTTACATAGATAAAATGTATATCCATTAAAATGAAGATGCAGAAATGTATTCTGATATGGGAAGCAAGGAAAGCAGATTCTAGAACTATATGCAGTCTAATCCCAATTTTGTAAATGTATATTTTTGCAGAGAAAATTTTGTAGAAGGATAAAACACAAAAATGTAACTATAGTTCTGAGTAGTGGGTCTTTAGATAATTTTTATTTTTTTTCATTGGACTTACCTAAAGTTTTTGCCTTTATATGATAATAAGCAAAGACTGATAGAAATTTAAAAATAGGAATGGATTGTTATTTAAAAATAGTGACATAGGAAAATGCTTGAGATTTAAAGAAAAAATGATTTAAAACTAATATATGATCCCAGTTTTGTTAAGTAAAACATTATCCAAATGGCTATTAAAAATTGTGCTAACTACTGTGGAAGAAAAAGGAATAGGGTGTTATGATAAAGCAAAATGAAGGTGGAGGAAAGAGAATCTGTTTAGACAGGGAAGGCAGCAAAGACGTCCATAAGGAAGTGATATTTTAAGTCAGCCTTGGAGTAACAGTAGGAGTTAGCCTGTTAAACGTGAAAGGAAAAACATTCTAGGAAGAGTGATAAGCATTATAGAGGTTTTTAGGCCAAAAAGTGGCTTTGACCAGTTCAGAAAACTGAAGCAAGAACCAATGTATCTGGCTCTAAAAGTATGACATGAAGTTGGAAAGGAGGCAGGGACCTTGTATAATATGGTAGGGATTTGGGATTTTGTTCTGATGGTTATGGGCAGCCACTGAAGGATTTGCATGAAATGGTTTGTATTTTGAAAAGATCTCTTGGACTGCTCTGAGGAGGAAGAACTGGAAAGAGGCAAGAGAGAACCAGGGAGATGAGTAAGTAGACTTTTACAATTGATTGGGAGATGATGGTGCCCAGTTACGATAGTGAAGATAAAGAACAGAAGAGCGATTGGAGGTATATTCTGGTGATAGCATTGACAGGACTTAGTGACAGGTTGGATTGAGGGTGTAAGGGAGAGGGAACAGGAGCTGTTAGGGATGATTTTTAGAATACCTTGTTGGGGTGACTTGGTATATTGCATAGATGGTGGAGTAGGTTTTTTTGAGGGGTAAGGGATGAGAAAAATGTTCAGCATGGAGCACGTTTACCTTGCAATATCTGTGACTGCTAAGGAGAGATGTTGAATAGATGAGGTCTGTTACCCAGAAGAGCTACAGGTCTGGGACAGAGATACGCATTTAAGAGTTGTTGGCACAGATCATGCTGTAGGCACTATGGATGGATGGGATTGGCTGTGGAGAGAATCTGGAGTGAGTGGAACAAAGAGTCTAGGGCTGAGCCCTGAGGAAATCTGATATGAAACATCAAGCAATGGGGAAAGGCTAGGAGAATGTGGGGTCGCTGCAAAGCCAGTGGGAGTGAGTGTCAAGGAGGAAGGGCTTGGCTGTATGGAATGTGTTGAAAGGTCTGCTAAAATGATGACTAGAAAGTGTCCATTGGATCTGGCAATGTGGAGGCTCCGTGTGATGGTGGGAGAAGGAGAGACAGTGCAGGGGTACAGGTGCATGACTGACTGGAGTGAATAGAAGAATTGGAAGTGATGGAGAGATGAGAGATTGTACACAACTTATAATCTTGGCTCTCAAGAAAGAGGCCAGTGCTGGATGGGAATGTCAAGTCAGGGAGAGGTTTTTGGTTTCCTTTTAACAAGGGACATTCTAGAGTTTATTTGAATGCTAATGGAAATGATTTAGTGGGAGGGGAACACTAGTGGTCCTATTGATGATGTTTGATTGGAAGAGGAAAGAAGGAGATGTGGGTAGGCTTTGCTGTCTGCTCTGTGTTGAGTAGGTACTAGGTACTATGCAAAGTGGTTGGCACGGGGACTTAAAATTCACAGTAGCTCCATGAGGTTGGTATGATTATCCCTATTTTACAGATGAGGAAATGGGGGATGAATAGAGGTAGAGCCAAAGTCTTGATCCAGAACTGTTTGATTTCAGAGCTTGGACTCTTAGCTCTGACTTACACTCTTGGAGAATTTCCTCTGTGGTGGTGTATTAGTTTGCTAGGCTGCCATCACAAACTAGGTGGCATAAACAACAGGAATTAATTTTCTCGCTGTCCTGGATGCCAGAAGTCCAAGATCAAGGTGTCAGCAGCTTTAGTTTCTCCTGAGGCCTGTCTCCTTGGGCTGCAGATGGCCGCCTTCCTCCTGTCCTCACATGGCCTTTTCTCTGTGCACATGTATCCCTGGTGTCTGTCTTATATCCTAATGTCCTCTTCTTAGAAGGGCACCAGGCAGACTGGATTAGAGCCTACTCTAAGGGTCTTAATTTTGACTTAATCACCACTTTAAGGCCTTATCTCCAAATACAGTTACATTTTGACATTAAGCCTTCAATATATGATTTTGGGGGTGGAGGGTAACATGCAGTCCCTAACAGATGGCGTCTGCTTTCTTAAAAGTATAAGGAAAAGAGTGGGTGTGGGGGAGTTTTGGAAAACACGGAGAGAGATGAAGCAGTGATTGAAGAAGGTAGTAGAAGGAGCTTATTGGAGAAATGTAGTCTGAGGGTCAGTCGAGTTTGGAGGTCATTTCTGTATATCTCAACTATCTGAGTTTCTGCAGCAATATTCATGCAGCAATACATGGTTGAGTAAAGAGTAAGACCTCTGTGCTGCAGTGAGGCTGCTGGTGGCTCACATGGGCTTAGCAACCAGCCAAACCACCTTTTTTTTTGGTGCACAAAGTTGAAAGGTTGATGTGTTCTAGTCACCTCCCCAGCACAATTACAAATCACTGTATGTCAGGGGCCTTCCTGGATGTTCTCCAATAGTCGAAAACATGAAAGTTATTTAAAAATAAGTCTACCACCGCTAAGATTTTGTTGCATTCACCAATGTAAAAATTAGTGTGACCAATTTTCCAACCAGTTCTAGAAGTTGTCCTTCATGATTACTCACCACTATCTTTGTTCTTCTTTCTCTCCCCTTCATTCTTTCTGCCCCGTTTCCATCTTTACTCATCGGTTATTTTTTTGGCCACCTCCTAGACGTCTGGCATTAGGAATAAAAAGAGGCAGCAATCTAGTGTGGGAGACAGACATGTATATATTACAGAACCAACACCTGCAAATGATAGGGGATATCATCAAAGTGATAATTCATTTGTTCATTTATCCTGCAAATGTATCAACTGCTTACCAAGTGGCAGGCAATGTGTTAGGCTTGGGATAGAGACAGGAGTCAGACACAGTTTCTACCTTCAAGAAACTTACAACCTGGCATAGAAAACAAACAGGTAAGTAAATAAAGACAATGCAATGTGACATTTGTAAAATATTAAGAGGTCTCCAAGTAGGGAAGGATTCTTTTCTTTGTTCTCCCTTGCATGTTTGGATACCTGTTGAAAGGAGACATGGCTGCATTTTAACAAAAGGAACTTTAAAAAGAATATTCATTCATTCCACACACAGTTTTGAATGCTTGTCTTTGTTGTGTAGTGCCAGTTTTGTAGCTCTTAAATTATGAGCAAACGCTGAGTTTGGGATCTTTGGCTTTTCTCTTCACATGAGTTTATTGTCCACAACCTGCCCCATCAACACCTTTTTTTAGGTGGTAGAATGATTAATGGTATTCCTGAAATACTTGACCGAAACCTGCTGATTATTAAAACTGGGAGAAGTCATAGTAACAAAGCTTTACTGTGATGGTGGGTGAGCAGCAGGCACATGCTGCTGAGTATTGATCTCAGAAACTATGTATTAATGTGTGTGGGGGGTCCCTGTCACAGGATTTTAAAAAGGCGGTGAACACACTGAGATCAAAAACACCGAGAACGAAATGGGTTTTTGTAAATTATGTAGGAGTTTCAAGTATCGCTTCTTTTTACCTTATCTCAGGAAAAAAGTTATTTACAACCAAATACTTTTGGGGTTCCTTGAGACAATGGATATAAACTTGTTGCTTTCTTCAGAGGTGATGTCTATACAAAGTCAAGGTATTATTATCTGCCATGCAGACTTATTTTTGTGGGGAAATGCTAACCATATTAGGGAAATAGTACAGGTAGTAGGAGGGAGAAAAGGCAGATTTGATCAATGGTATATGTGGGATTTAGAATCAACGATTAACCTAAAAACAGCTGGGAATTGCTTTGATATCATGCAGCGAACACCCACTATCTGCATATTGACTTCCTCTCAAGAGTCGTGTTCTAGAGTATGTCACAGCGGAAAGAGCACAGGATGGGGGCCAGGGGTATAAGATCTGATCTAGCTCTGCCACTGACAACTTAATTGCCTCATTTTCCCCATCTTTAAAATGACATGGTTTTGGGAAAAGGTCCCTAAGGTCCCTCCAGTTGTGATATATCATCATTCTGTGATTCTACGTCCCACGCCTGTCAAAAGCATTTTGACTTTTCTTAAGTTGCTTACACCAGCGTTTCAGTTAGAATGCGTCCAGGAGCTTGTATCCGTGGGCTGTTGGGAACAGCAAGACCTTGCTTCTCCAGGACTTGATATGTCTTCTGTTAACTGCTGACAGTGAGCCATACCACCTAAAAGGCTCCCTTGGTAGCCGTAAAGATTGAAAGGACAAATGGACAGTGTTGAGAGCTCTGTGGAAGAGGAGACCTGAGAGACGGTGATCATCATGGCCCCTTGGGATTTGCAAAGAGGAATGACTAGAACTGGGCCATTCACTGCAGCCAGGTCAAAGGTCAGGTCAGGAATGTGGACAATGCTGGTGACTCCAGGTAGGTGTAGGAGGGTAAACAAGCCCATTTAGTCCCTCCTGAATCTTGAAGATGTGAGCAGCCGTGCTCAGAAAAGCTATTAGGAAGTCTCCTAATTTATGAAAGTCCTTGGAAGAAAAATGTGACATTCATTTTTTATATTTTTATTACCACCCAGTTATTATATTCTTACTTAATACTCACCAAGTTACTCTCCTCATAACATATTCTTGCTGTTCAGACATTCACTAAATACGTCACATGTCTTAATGATCATGGATTGAATTAAAAATCTGGTTTTGACTGATGCCATTGTGCAAGAGACTCCCTATATTTTAGGATTTTTGAAGTGTTGTTGAAAGACCTTTGAGCTTTCTCCTTCAGTTTTAGTTCAGCAATCTTAAATATAATTCTCTAGTGGCAGAGATTATATCTATTATTATTTTGCTAATAATAAGCTAACTGGGGGGTGGTTATAAAATGATTTGGAATACTGCTTTTCTTAGTGATAAAAAAAAAAAAACAGATAATTTATGAATAGGATATTAAGCCAGATAAGTAAAAAAAAAATTTGTGTGCTGAATATAATGATAAAAAATTAAAGGTCTTTTAAGTGGTTTCTAACATGGAATTCCAGTAAAAATTTAACATATTTTCCTTAAAATATTTATTAAATTCTGTACCTAATCATTAAAAAGAAAAACCCCAAAACTATGTACCTAATACATATTACAAGATGATTTTTCTTTCTTTTTTTTTTTTTTTTTTTTTTTCTTTTGTTTTGCTTTTATCTAGTTGCTTCCAAGATTCGGTACTTACAAGAATATCATAACCGGGTTCTTCACAACATTTATCCTGTACCTTCAGGATCAGATATTGCAAACACCCTGAAATACTTTTCTCAGACCTTGTTAAGGTAAGCTTTAAAATATCCTCTACTTTGAAAGAATTATTAGGTAGTACTGCTGAATTGATTGGGGCCTAAGCTTTTATTGAACTGAAAGTTTTGAAGGGCCTTCTGTTTTCTTGTGCCCTGTCAGAAGAGTCTGGACTCAGGTTCTCTGGGGGTATGTAGCAGATCAGATCACAGACCTAAGTGGAAAAAAACAAATGGGTTGCATGGCTACAGCCTGCTTTCCCTCATTTTACATCTTCTCAAGAGATTTATATAGTGGTAAAAGGTTCTGTGTCTGGCATTAATGTAGAGTGCGGTGGAAAGGAGAATTTATGTTGCTAAAATTAAGAATAGGAGACGATCTTCAACAAAAGCAGAATTAAGTAGCATTTTAGGTTATCTATAGTATATCTTATTACTTGAAGTACGATCTGGGAATAACCATCTGCGTTCAGTATGTTTGACAATTGATGTGGACACTCTGGGGGGAACAAGAAGTGGGAAGCATTGGCCGCTTTGACTGTGACACAGAGACAGAAGGTACTTACCTCCTTTACAGTTCTCACTAGGAATAGGAAAAATAGGCAGATGGAGGGGAACCACTCAGGTGTTTGGGAAATCACAGCCACGAAGGGAGGGGAGCCCTTTCCTTTCCATTAAATTCTAAGGCTCAGTCTCTCCCTTCCTGACCATGATCTTTGTGCTACAGATCTGATTTTTGGAAACATGCAAAATGACTTGCTACTGTTTCTTTTGTGAGATCAGAATTAGGAACAGAACACCAGTGGGGACTGAGGGGCGTGGCCCTGGTGTTGGAGGTCCCAGTGGTCAGGGCTCAGCCATGGGCCGACTGAACGCTTTGCAGAAGAGGCTTCATGTGATCAAGTCAGCTACTGGTCTTCTCAGCCCTGCTGGGAAGGGCTTGTTCTTGTTCTTTGGAATACCTTGTCTTCTTTAGAACACTTAGTGCCCCTGTTCTCTTTTAAAGGGATTCTGTGTATCAAATGCATGGATTTTAGACTTGCCCAGGTATTTCATACTTGCCGAGTCGAGGACCTTAGGGGCAATTTCCCTTCTTTTCACATTGTAGGGGAAGCATTTTTCAATTTTCATAGTGATAAGCAGTTTAAGTTTATACAACAAGCATCTGAGTCTGCTCTTTTGAATTCTCCTTTTTGTCGTTGAGGTCAGAGTTCTCAATGGCAAGCAAGCACTTTCCTTTATCACAAATTCTGGGAGTTCACAAAGTGAGAGCTGTTTTTTCAGTAGGAAGGAAAATCTGAATTCACTTTGCCAAGAAACTGATGTTCCCATTGGCACTTTAAAGCCTACTGCTTAAATCTTCGTCATTGTATCAGGAATTTTGGAAATTTGAGATACTGAAGCCATGTTCGCAAGACATGAAATTTCCATTTTCTTGAGTGATGGATCGTTAGGATATGGTCATGGGTGATAACATTGAAATGGTAAAACTGGGATGAAGGTAATTTGTTCAAGTAGACTCTTCTCTATGCAATTGAGCGGAGTCCCTTTTCAGTGGGAGACAGTGTCAGCAACGACTCCTACTGGCAAGAGTAACAAAATGGCTGCCATTTATCATAGCTATTGTATGTGATAATACCAGTAATTATAGGTGTCAAGTGCTTTACATGTCATCTCATGTAATCCCTTTTAATAATTCTATGAAATGAGTGTAGTCTTATATCCATTTACAAACAATGAAACTAAAGCATAGAGTGGTTTCATAAACTGCTCACAATGACACATCTAGTAAGTGTTGGAACCAGCATTGGACCCTGCTGGTCCTCATCCACAGCACACACACTCAATAATTACATGACACTGCTTCTCCCAAGTACTACTGGTTAGCATGGTATGGAGAGGCTTCTCTTCGTAAAAACTTGGGTTTAGCCTTTGGGAATACCAGCCTCCCTTCTGAGACCAAGGCCTAGTTTCGGCTGTCCCTGAGGTTAAGGGAGGAAGGGAAGTGCTTCATGCAAAGACTTGCCAACTTTTTGGAAGTTAAATTTAGCTTTTCTTGAAGTGTCACATGGACAGCATTTCAATTCCCAGATGTTTTAGCTCTTTCTCTCACTTAGCAATTTGTTGTGCATAGCAGCAGGTCAGAGTGGAGTTGACAGCCTATAGGACATATTTACATGTAGTAAGAGGAAGAGTGAAAACCCAAGCAGGGTAACATGTCATGGGTTGAACTTTAGTACTTATAGGTTCAACTCTTGGGCTGAACCCAATGCAGTTTCATTCTTCTCTTTGCCTATCTCAGCATTAAAAACAGCAACAACAACGACAACAATAAAAGAACAATTCAAAACTCTTTCATTTCTTTTGCTTACTAGAAATATAGAAACTATTGTCCTGTATGTCCAAGTTATGACAGACCACTTTCACTGGTGGTTTATATATCTATACCAATCATATCTACATTTCTTTATTTTACTTACACTGTTAGTTCAAGACTGATGATATGGCCTGGGTATTTGGTATAGTAAGATCTTCTACTTACTAAAAAGATGGTTCCCTTTGCATTTTCATTGATTTTTACATTCAGAAACACTTCTTGCTTTCAGAATCCAGATTCTTGGGATGAAACATGAAGAAAGAATTAGAGATGAATTCTCACAGAGTAATCCTCTGACTTCCTGTTTGGATATTCTCAAGGAAGTTAGAATTATTATTATTTCTTTTTTTTTTTTTTAAGATTTATTTATTTATTTGACAGGCAGAGATCACAAGTAGGCAGAGAGTCAGGCAGAGAGAGAGGGGGAAGCAGGCTCCCCACTGAGCAGAGAGCCTGATGTGGGGCTCGATTCTAGGACCCTGAGATCATGACCTGAGCTGAAGGCAGCAGCTTAATCCACTGAACCACCCAGGCGCCCCAGAGTTATTATTATTTCTATTAAAATCTGCAAAATTAAGTATTGGCTGCTTCATTTGAGTCAGGATTGCATTTTTAGAGGAATAGTCCTGTGGTTTTCATGCATGGCACATAATCCTTACTGATTTCAGTAGAGTTTTGTACATTTTCCCAAAGGCAGAGATTAGCCTAGGTGTTTAACTTCACTTAATCTAATGCACAGGAGAGGAGAGATTGTGTTACCATAATTGACTGTATCAGCATTGAGTAGTCCACATATGTCCACTTAGCTCTTAATTAGATTCACAATAAAGTTCATGGGGTTCAGTTAGTAGAAGGTGACTCCTGTGCATTTTTCATCTTACTAGCCTTTGAGCATAGAGCAGAGTTTGGTTCTCAGAAGAGGATCAGCACATGTTTGTTGAACTGTGTTGACTTTGTCCAAGTTTTGTCCATTGCAGCAATCTTTCTAGAGCATTTACTTCATCTAATGGTGACCTGGGGTACCAGGTAAAATTCTGTTTGAGTGCCGAGTTGTACTCATTTTTATTTAGCAGGGACCTAAGGATGGGAACAGATACGCACTTTACATGGAACTTCAGAGTTTAGATTTTGTTTGTGTTTAGTATTAGAAGGACCTGTGAAGATCGTCTACTTTAATCCCCCTTCACTACAGGGGAGTCTGTCCATTGTACACTAGAAGCATTCTGGGGCCATATTTAAAATCTAAGGTCTTCTTTAAGAATCTTTTCCCCTACCTGGCAGAATATTTAAAGGTTTGTAGTCTTCCTAGGTCATACAGTCTTTTGGAATTCCTTCCCCCAGATCTTCTGCTGGTGCCATTCAAGGTGCTAGCACATGAAATCTTTTTAAAAATCATTAAGTTTGAGGAAAGCTACTTGTCGCTAACTCTTTAGAAAATGTTTGATACATTTTGAAAAGGGATTCTAGTCTCAGTTCAAAAATCTTAATTGAATTGTAATTTTTAATTGCTTAGGAAGAAAACAGACCTTCCAATTATTGATTTGAGGTCTACAGAGTAGTTTTAGAGCATAGCTTGGTCAAATAAATTTTGTTTAGTGTAGAGAGATTCAATCCAAATGTCAAAATTCGTAATCTTATAGAAAGTTTATTTTATGTATTAATTTTCTGTGCTATAATACCTCAGGACAACTTCTCATCTTTCTCTGTACCCACAGGGGTCTTCTTCTCTTGGTTCCTCTTGATGTTGGGAATAAATATTTGATAAAGAGGATCTCAGGAGGGAAAAGGAAAGGTGAAAAGTTGGTTGCTGGGTCAAACTCTTCTGAGCAGGGCATTCTTCATATTCTTTTTGGTTGGGTGTACAGACCTCTGGGGAATAATTTTAGATGGGGTAGATGATTTTATCATTCCCAAGTTAGACAGTTTGGTTGGGGAAATAAGTTTTTTTTCCTGAATAAACTTCACAAAACATCATAAAATCACAATGCATTGTACATTGACTCATGAGCCCTTCTTTAGTTTTTCCACAAATTAAAACACTTCCTTACATTGAAACATGAATGGTGATTTAAAACTGGTTTCATGGATAACTCATCTTCAGCCATTTTTTTTCTCAACTTCACCTACTTATTAAATCTAGAGGCAGTGAGAGAGAAGTTTTACTGTTTCAATGCTGACATTCTCCCTCCCTGCATGTATTAACTTGTTGCTGCTATCATTTGGGAACCCTATATATACAGGAAGGGAAAAATACCAAAACAGTCTCCAAAGTCGATTTGACTAGTGTCTGTTAAATTATATCAAACTTTGGAACAATACTAAAATATACTTGAAAAAAAAAATAATGTACTATATTTCCCCCACCAAGGAAAAGTCTGATGACAGAACTGTGCTTAATTTAAAGGACAGCATTAATATATGATATATAGCTGATTTTATTCTTTAAGGCAAAATGTTTTTCTATATCACTTCTAGAAGATCCGCATCTTGTAATTTTGAAATGATGCTGGTAGTAGGCTAACTTAGGGCTAAAATTTGGGAAATAATATTTCTGACTTAACATCTGTTGTAATTCTAAAGGAATTTTAGTGGGATAGAATTCTATTAAAACAGATTTTTGGTGATTGGGCTTAGCAAGAATATAACATTTAAAGGTGGTACTTTTAAGAGTAATCAAGTTATATGAGGAAAGTATAAAGTTTGACGGAAAATCTGATGGTACTGGAATGTTGATATTATCCCATTGTAAAGTATAAGCTTACTTTAAGTTAAATACATCACACACCAAAAAAGGTAAATTTAATCCCTTTAAAAGTAAAAAAAAATTACACTAAATCTTAAGGTATTTCTTGCTAAGAAGTATTCCATAACTATTCTGAAATTATCTTTATTATTATTAATTGTTTTTCCCTGGACATTGGGTAACAGAAGACAAAGGAAATCGAGGTAAATTAGGCACATGGAAAATAAAAAGCATGTAGTCATTTTTCTTACATTGTAACATATTTTGCACTAAGAGTAAATAGAAATAAATGTAAACTTGAAATAGCAAGCATGCCTGACACTAACCAATTCTTGACACCACTGTAAAAATGGTAAATGTAGTACCATTAACTAAGAACTTAGTAATGTTTGATGCATATAGAGTTAAGTGTAAAACAAGGTTATTTTTATGTAGTGAAACATAAATTGTTATCCACTTTGAATAGCATATAAGTGTACTATATAAAAACATTTTTTAAGTGCAGTAGATACTATCACTATAATGTATAGCGATTGTCTTTAATGATAAATAGTATAACCTAACTTAAAAACACTAAACATCTGGCCAAAGCAGTCATGTCTTCTATTTTTAAATTTACAACTCTTCTGCTTTATTGCTTTGACTAAAACATTTTCGTTTAAAAAGGAAGGCTAAAAGAAAGCCAGTTTATTTCCAGAGTTTATTTTTATTCCCATTAAACTTTTTTTTAACTCTCTAAATTATCTTTCCTTTAGTGTTTAGTGAGTTTTGTTGAATAATAACGTAAGTAGCAGCAGTAACACATGAGATCTTATTGTATGATGTACAGCTTTATGACAGATACTGCTTGCCTATTTAGAATTTTGAAGGTAACTGTTTAATAAGCCACTCTTTGTATTCGTAGAATAAAATGTTTCCTCCCCAACATGCAAAATAAAAAAAAAACACACACACACATAAATAACCATTATCATTAGTTCACAAACATATGCTGCAGACCATCTACTATATATTATTTTATAGCTTTTCCAATGTAGTTTAGCTAACATTTTAGAAATATGTATTATTTCTAAATTCATATGCCTGTTTAAACTTCATTATCTCAAATGATACTGACAGAATGTCATGAAACAGTATCATAATATACATATAGACATTATTTTGATGCAATAAACATGTGATTTTTAAGACCTTCTTAATAAACACACATGTTTATTCTTTGCTAAAACATGTTTCTGCAAGTGCCATACCTATATTTTGCAGGTTTTTACTTATGTGATTAAGACAGTCTTGCTGAAAACTTCCTTTGCTTTGAAAGCTTGTTTCCATTAGTAATAGAAGCCCTGACTCATTCGGCAAAGCCATTGGTTTTCCTTCGAGGAAACCTCTCCTTCACCAGCTTGACAAACTGTAAAACATGGGTTTGGCACTGAAACATGCATTTTTATATTTTTGCTCCTTACTAACCAGATAACACATGAGATGCAATGCAACTTCCACAAACAAACCCTCGAGCTATTGGTTGCCTCTCTGAGCACGAAGCTGTGCGACTCGGACTCTATTTGCACACACGGCTGGTGGAGCCATTGCATCTTATGTGGGATGTATCTGGAGTTTTATTATTTGTTTTAGAGTGTCATTTCAATGTAATGTGCTGTTCTTTGTGTCTTTGTTGTCTCTTTTTTTTCCTTGTCCCCCCAACAGCATTTTGTCCCGCACAGGGAAGAAGGAAAACCAAGATGCCTCCAATTTGACAGTGCCCATGACCATGTGTCTTTTTCCTGTGCCATTCCCACTCACCCCATCTCTAAGACCGCAGGTCAGTTCCATCAACCCTACTGTTACTCGCTCCCTCCTTTACAGCGTCCTGCGAGAGGCCCCCTCTGAACGCGGCCTGCAGAGTCGTGATGCTCACTTGTCAGACTACCCTTCTTTGGACTATCAAGGCCTCTACGTGACTTTGGTGACTCTCCTGGATCTAGTTCCTTTACTACAGCATGGCCAACACGGTGAGCATTTAATCAGAACCTTTGAGAATGTCCATGTATGTGTATGGGTGCTGGAGACTTGTTATTGGAATAAATTGCTTGAAAGGTCTTTGTGTGGCTAAAGCCTTTCTTACACAGATACTTAATTATGGTGTTTCCCATCCTGCATTTTTTTTTCCTCTTTTATGGCCAGAGGGATGTAACCCAGGTGGGCCTACATTTAGGGGAAATAGGCTGGAAAGAGGAGTCAGGCTCTGACGGAAATTTACCTCTTTTGATCTGCTTGTCATGGAGATTCTTGTTGAAATTATGGCTAAGATTTAGAAATTTGACCCCCCTCCCGCAATAAAATGTAAGGAGAGCAGGTCAAATCCACTGACTAATTCTGTGATTTTTGGGGGGCAAATCACAGAATCTCTCTGGGACTTATTTTTCCTTTTGGTTTTTTTTTTTTTTTTAAACCTGGGAGTTTCAATAAGGAGAAATCTCTAAGAACACTTCTAAATTTTGTTAGCCATCAATACTTACAAAATGTTGGCCCTTGGTAGAGTGTATAGTGATGCTTTAAGCTCTATATGGTACCTACTATACAGTATGAGTGGTGCTCCCATGAAAAGCATGCTTCTTTTCTTAATGCTTTCCCTTTCTAGTGTGTTTTAGCCAATGTCATTATGTTGCTTGTTTACCAGATTCTTCTAACTTATAAAAAGGAGTACAATAATATCATAATGTTTCTGGCTTAACTATTCAGTATTATATTTTTGAGAATCACATGGAAAACCCATGCAATAAGAGAAGGGATTTTTGCAGAGAATGAACATTTAAAACATCACTTGTTCTAACTTTAAAGCACTGATAATTGTGTTTCTGGAAATACGATAACCAAAGATTCACTGCATAGAAAAATTGGAATTTGGGAAGTGGGTGGATTGTGGTGGTGATTTTACCTTTGAATTGTGGCTAACTCTCATAAGAGAATGTTTAATGGTTTATTTAGTAAGATGTGTTCCTCATGAGAAAATTTTTAAAAAATATACTTTTATAAAAATGATGACATAATGCTACTCAATTTGTTTCTTCTTATATTTACAGTTCTATCTTATAGTGAATATTTAAAAATGTACAAATTTGTAAGTTTGCTTGTTGTATCATTTTGTAGCTGTTTAAGCCTCATCACTTTCACTGGGCTCCCATCCCCTCTCAGAACTTAAAGGAGACGACTCTTTGAACATAAGACTGGCAGAGCCTACCATGGTGGTTGTGGGCCTGTCAGTACCTTACCTTTGGGACAACCAGTCCTGAGGTCACTCTAGACCTGCCTGGTCCTAGGGTGGGCCACTGTGTGAGAGCCCCTGGATTAAGATAAAAGCATTCAGTTTGGTAACTCACACAACCCATTTAACTGCAATTAATATGTTAAGTTATGACAATTTCAGGAGGCATGATTTATATATTTGCTTTTATATACACAACTGTGTTGTGACTTTACTCTTCACTATAATCTATATACCATGTTCTTGTTCTGCATAAAAGAGCTTAAAGGAGAGAAAAAAACTCACTAGACTATCCCTTAGAGGTTAAAAAGCAGTATGGCAGGGTTTCTCCACCATGTCAGAATCCCCGAGAGAGCTTGAACAAGGAATTAATTCTGGGTCCCGAACCGGGATTTAGGACTGAGAATCGCTGAGGGGTATGTCCTGAGAATGGAGATTTTTGATGAGCTCTCTGGGTGATTCTTTCGTATCCTGAGTTTGAGAACCACTGCCCCAGGGATGGAGGCTGTGTCCTCATGGGGGGCAGTGCAGCGCACTGTCGAGGGCTGCATTCTTGTCACAGTTCGGGTTCCACATGTCAGGTGATCTTGGGCAATCACGTTCTTTCTTGGGGCCTTGGTTTCCTCGTTTGAAAAATATTCTAGCTCCCAGGCCCCTTTCCGCACCAGTGTTCTGTAATGAGACTACAGTGTAGTTGGGTGTCTTTGATGCATAGCCTCAGTTAGTTCTTAGTAAAACACCTGTGAATTTTACGTCTCATCAACTTGAGCCCAAGCTTGAGTGACCCTTGCTCACCAAGGTGCCCTGTGGCCTCGTCCTCTGTGTTGTCAGTCGATGTGACTGTTGAGATGGCATATTAATTCTAATCAGAAATAACATCAGACATTAGAATTGCATGAAGAAGGTAAAGGAGCTGCAAACCCAACAAATCTAATAGTTTTTTTTAGAATGGATAGCAAGATGATCAAAGTCTTCATTGTCAAGTGTTGATTGGTAACCCATCTATTGGGAGGCCCAGAACTATCAAAAGATATATTTAGTATAATAAGATTTGGTATAGATGCATTTTAAAGCTAACTAGATATGGGGTTTTTTCCTTCTTTCTTTCTTTCTTTCTTTTTTTTTTTTTTTTTTTGGTGAATGTCCTCTATTTTTACTCCTTGTGCAGGTAATAATAGTAACATTATTCGTATTACTAAAAACGACTAATACTTGTGGAGCACACATTATGTGCTGTGTTAAGCATAAGTTAATCTCATTTAAGCCTTGTTAACAGTCCTTCTAGAAGAGAGGTAGGTACTCTTCCTATTCCCATTTAAGTGTTGGTGGAAAGATTGTCATTAGGTGGCACATCCTTCCCTGATAATTCATAATGAGATGCATAGGGGAATGTAGAGTCATTTACAGCTTCCTTTAGGCTGCTGTGCTGGAAGGCACATGTTCCCTCATTGCCCAAGACTCTGGATGTAGGAAGAGTGTGCTTTGGTTGATGGAGAAGAGATAGCCTGGTTTCGTTTCCAGTCCTTCCCTCGGCTTCTCTAAAACTTCCAGTGCGAAAATAATTTAATGGCTTTGTGCCATAGTTATCATGTATAAAACGTAATGGAGATAAGAATGCTAGAGGATATTTCAGGGTTCATGATCACATGGAAAGCACTTTTAGTTTCTGAAACCCAGGAATAATATGGGAATACCAAGTATTACTGAAGACTGATAAAGGGTTGAGGAGAAGCTCATGATCGAGGTATTTATCTTTCTTAATGCAGTCATACATCGAGCTAATCCTGTGTATGCACATCACTGGGCATCATGTCTCAGAGCTCTTAATAGGAAGGAAGAGATAGTTGGTTATAATTTAAGCCAATTCAAAAGAATTTAAAATGTAGAATTAGCATATTTTGTTAAATGGCGAAATATTCTGTGACTGATTACTCACTTTTGTTTTGTAGATCTTGGACAGTCGATATTTTATACAACTACATGTTTGCTACCCTTTCTCAATGATGATATTCTGAGTACTTTGCCCTACACGATGATATCAACGTTAGCTACCTTTCCTCCATTTCTGCACAAGGATATTATTGAATATCTTAGCACATCTTTTCTACCAATGGCTATATGTAAGTTCCATCTTACCTAATACTAGATTCTTTTAGTGTATTGTACGAACAGAAATTGCTTTTGCTGTTTTAGGCTGTAGATTTTCAAGATTATAATGGAATCCCTTGCTGTATACAGGTGCTGTGATTTAAATTGTCATTTCAGCATGATTATTATGGTGAGAATCAAAGAAATGAATGATGATGATACCTTGAAATTGTTTTATTTGCATAATTTGGTCTTATGGAATAGGAAGAACACATTATCAAGGTGAAGTCTATATTACCTACATAGAAATTATGGCATTTTTGTCACTTAAGGACAAAAGGTGGAGGGAGTGTTGTCTTAGGTATAGAAATTCTTATCTTTTGCATCTGAAGGCAGAAGGGTATGATGGGAAGATGAATAGACAGAGTCAGGATATACAGATCCTAGTTTCAGCTCCGTTGGTAAATGTACTGTGTGGTGTCAGACAGCTCATGTGGCTGACGCCTCATCGGGGGAATGATGTCAGCAGGAACTTCCCCTCGCAGGGATGTTGTAATGATGAAGTGAGTCCAAACTTATGAAAACACTTTGAAAGAAGCTAAGGCTTGCGACCCATTCTGTTTATAAATGCGGAGCTGACTTGAACTCTATTTCACTTTTATAGATTTAATTCTGTAGTCTTTCTGGACATGAGCAAAGAGAAAAAACAGATTGGGTTGTGGTCTTTATGATCACCATCCTTTTAAAGTATTTTTTTAAAGAAATTTGTTATGAATCCAGAGGTTACTTCAGGGGGTAACCTGAAAAGATGGTGGATTTATGAGTCAAACACATCTAGATTCGCATCAACAGCTGTGCTACCAAACTAGCTATGTGGCCCTAGGCAAGTTACCTAACCTTTCTGTTTCTTCCCTGTAAACTGAGCATAATAATTCTAGTTGCCTGGGTTGTTGGGATACCTGGTTCAGGTTTCTGATTCACCTGGACACAGTGCTAAGTGCTAAGTGTTAGTTTATGTCTCTCCTTCCCTCAATTCTTGTTCCATTTCAACACTTTTTATTAATCATATTCCATTCCTAGTGATCATTTTTCACCATTTTAATTTTAGGTCCCTTTGATCTTATTTAACTTGCTGCTTGTTGCTATGGAATAATAATTGGTAAACATAGGTACCTTTAAGCTCCATTACTTGGTTTACAGTTAAGCTTAATTTTAGCTCTGGAATTGTAATTTTCATGTCTTTTCAGCAAAGAGTCTGACGGCTATCTAAATTATATAGCTATTCAAAAAAATAAGCAGACTGATTATATGGTTCAAGTAATAGAATATTTGATCATTCTCTCCCTCTCTTTTTGTTTTTGTTCTGTGTGACCTGACAAGGACTTCACTTATGTTTACGGATCTCAGAATTGTTTAGTTGTGTTCACTGTTAAATTTAGGCATAGGAATCCTTGTTTTGTTTTAATTTATTTTTTTAAAAGAATTACAGTTGAGGTGTACCTTTGTTATCATTAATCTAACTCCCTGTACCCTCCTTCTTAGGAATAAGTTAATAGTTTAGGGAAAGTCATTGACTCTATCAGGTCCCTGAAGTTATGCTTCACACAGATCAAACATTGTGACAACTGGCTAGTTATTTCTTTATTCTAAATCCTCACTAATTTCTAAATCCTCACAGACCCCCAAACATGCCTTATACTCCCATTAGAATCCTTATTTATTTAAATGTGTGAGCCTTGGTACCTGAGGGGAATAAAATAGTAAGTTGAGTTTACAACATTTACGTGAATTTTAATACTTAATTAGTAGAGCGACTTGGTGCTCATTTAAATTATGAACAAGCTGTTTATGTCTCTGGGACTCCATTGTTTTGCCAGCTGTAAAGGAGGGGTTTGGAAAACATGTTCCATCTCTAAGGTTATTTCTGGCTTACTAATTCTAGGTTAAATAACATCAATCTTATTTTATGTAAGAGGCACATATATTCCTCTAACCCAGTTGTTGATCTAGTTCATTTACCTTGTCGCTTGGGTTTTGGTTTCTTACTCCTGATTTCTGCTTCTCATCACCAGGCCAATGGGCTGAGGAATAGCCAGTTTTTGACACCTTTAAATCTTTGAAAGTAAATAGTAGTAATACTAAAGGCACATTCTATTATACGATTCAGGTATTTCTTTTGTATTTGTTTTTTTGCAAAGACACAGATTCAAAGAGAATGAGGAGTGGGTTCCTGATTAATTACGTGAAAATGAACAGACGTTGAGAATTTGTGTCTGTTGCTGGCATCCACGTTGTTTCTGTCTTTGGCAGTTGTTTCAGAGTCTAGAAATCCCAACCAAAACAAGACAGAGAGAGGGGCATTTAACTTCTTCCAGAATGTTTTTATTTCAGGACTGAGAGGTTAGGATGAAGGAAGTTGCATTTTCTGAGTACTTGACAAAAGTCAAGACAAGGAGGCTTTTCTCTGCTCGGTGTGGTGTTTGCCAGGTCAAATGTCAATGTGGACAGTTTTTCAGGTGTTAAATGTTTGAATCATTAAGAACCTAGAATATGAAGCTCTGAGCTGGGTCTAACGGAGCATTAAGCTCTGTCATTGTAAGGGCAATGCACATTTCTCCCTTAGGCCCTTCCCGTCATTTTTGTCAATAAACCAAGTACCATGCCTTTGTTTTAAATAACTCTTTTTGAGGTGCTGCAGAGGAAACTGCAATTTATTATAAAAATTTCCTTTGACATAACCTTTGCTTTTTAACTCCTTCCATAAACAGATATTCTTCTCTGTATTCCAAGTATGTGCAATAGGCTTTATTTAAAATACATATATATGTATATATACATATATATGGATTACTAAGAATTGAAAAAGTCATTAGCATTTCACCATGGAAACCTCTCTTTTTCCAATAAGAAATTTGTAATTTGTGGACAAAATTGAAATATGGATGTTGGGCAGATGATATGGATGTTGGCAGAGAAGAGAAAAGCTGATCCCAAATGGACAGTAACTGATGTAGGCTATGTTATTTCAAAGATGGTAATAAGCCTGAGCAATGATATCAGTAAAAGACCCTTCTAGTGTATCTTGGTAGCCTAGACTGTGCAGTGTCATGCAACTCAAATTTCCTCAAAGTCACCTGCCCTTAGGAAAAACAGAGGTTCATTCAGATCTTTGCATTGACTTAAAAGCAATCATGTGGTTGAATTGAATATCTGGTTCTAGGATCATTTTTGTTCTACAGTTACTACTCCTACAGAGGATGTGTGTGATATTCCTGTGATCCTGCAAAAACTAATAAATATATAGGAAAAAGATATAGAACCAACACAATATATTGATGACATTTTAATAGCCTTCTATATAAAAAACCTGCTTTATTAGCTAATGATCATTTTTATAAAGTAGGCCTTACTGTACTGTAAGAGCTTTATTATTCAATCGGTAGAAATGTTTTGGAGTAGAAACAGAAAAGCTAAATTTTTTAGTCCTTCGATTCCTGGCAGATCTCTTAACCTCATCAAACTTTAGTTTCCTTAGCTGTAGAATTGTGAGTAATCATGATCTCCCCTGCCTACACCCTGTGTTTGTTGTGAAGACCATGAGATAACATACAGGAATGGCCTTTGGCTATTGTATCACATTGGACAAATGTCAAACAGACCAAACCCATAGACATGACAGATGGGTCAAATACCATAGCAACTAATGCCAGTATCCTGCTCAAATTCACATGTCCTGAAGTTTTATTGTCCTAAATATTGCTTGAGAAAAGGGGCCAGCCTCTGGGGCTTGGGACTTTTTCCCCCTAGAATTTGTTGTATAATAAACAATAATGGCTATAATAGGCTTTGGTCTCATAGGATCTGACAGAGCATTTCTGCAATTTTTTTTTTTCACACTAATCTTTATACCCATCATGGGTCTCGAACTTACAACCCTGAGATCAAGAGTTGCGTGCTCTGCTGACTGAGCCAGCCAAGTTCCTCCGCCTAGGAGTTGTTGATGGGCAATCTTATCTCTGTGATTTTCATTTATCTAGCAGTCTGCACATCTTTTAATGCTGCGCTGACTTTGGGTCATGGTGTCTCAGTCTTCCTCTTACGTTGAATTGATATGCCCTCTGAAGGCATAGGTATCTTGTGCTCAAACCCTAACTCATGGAACACAAATCCCTCTGCTTACAGAAACAAGACACTTGCTAATGTAAGCAATGCAATCTGGCAAAGCAAAGGAAGTGGTTCTACTGTATGGCACCAGACTGTGTTTCTTCTTCCCAGATGATTCTCTTACCTTTACCCCTTATAAAAGTATAAGGTTAATGGGGTTTATTTAAGTATATTCCAATTCAGACTACTTACTACCATCTCTCACCCAGACCCATCCAGTAGTTTCTGAACTGATCTCCCTGCTTCTATTCTTAGCCACCCTACAATTGTTCTCCACCCAACAGCCAGAGCTATGCTCCAAACACGTAAACCAGACTACGTCACTTCCTTCATCACATTGCATCACTCTGACCAATCACATTCAATGTCCTTCCCTGGCCCACAAGGCCCTCTGTGCTCTGGCCACTGCTGCCACCTTACTACGTCATTACTGCCTCTTGTGTGTTCACCCTGTGCTGTCCTCATTAGCCATTCTGCAGTTCCATAAAGACACGAGGCTTTTTCTCTGTCTCAGTAGTCCTTCTCCCAAATGGTCATATGATTCCTCCTCACTCTCCTTAGGTCTCAGCTCAAATGTCACACCTTTCGAGATGCCTTTCCTTACGCTCAAGCTAATGCAAGACCTTCCATCACTTTCTACCTATTCCTGTGCCCTGCTTTATTTCTTCATGGGTATTTGTTTGCTTGTTCCTCTTAGAACAGCATTGTCCATGGAACTTTCTGCAATGATGGAAATGTTTTATAAAATTCCGTGGGAATACACTAGCCACATGTGACAATTGATCACTTGAAATGAATCTAATGAGACTGACTTTCATTGACGTTTAATTCATTTAAATTTAAATAGCCACAAGTGGCCGATGGATGGTACTGCTTGAGCATCTAAGCTCCGTAAGGACAAAAGCTTGCCTGTCTTGTTTATGGCTGTGTCTCTAGGGTTAGAAAAATGCCTGGTATGTAGGGGTATGAAAAAAATACTTTTTGAATTTTTAAATGAATTTTGAATGAATACGTCACTAGGGTGTTACCTGTTAAGTCAAGTGACTTGGGCTAATAATTAAGTTGGTGCTCTCATGCAAGTAATCTGATTCTCTTTATAAAATGGTTTCCCCAATATATTTATTTATTTAAGTCTTATTTATTTATTTATTAGGGAGGGAGAGAGTACAAGCGGCGGTGGGGAGGGGGAAGGTAGACGGAGAGAGAGAAAATCTTCAGCAGCTCCACACCCAGCACAGAGCCGGACATGGTCTGGATCTCACAACTCTGAGATCATGACCTCAGTGAAATCAAGAGTTGTACATGTCATCGACTGAGTCACCCAGGCGTCCCTACTTATTTATTTCTTTTTGGTGAGAATCATATAAGAGCTATACGTGATAGTACATTAGGAGCTATAAAATGCAGGAACAGATTAAGGAATTGTTATTGCTCATAGAGGAAAGGAATGCTGATAACCGTTATTCTGGTGGTGCCGGGAGCATCAGGAAATAGGCCTTAGAACTTGTAATTGTATTTCCTGAGCACAATATTAGATGTAAAATTTTCTTACTTTGATTAATTCTCTTCTTCCTTCCGTTGTATGGAGCTTTGGCTTTATATACCCTCATGGGGACAAGCTGTATGAGCCGTACATCTATTTACATCATGCATGCCTTTTTACCAAGATTCAATAAATGATGTGTGCCTGTGCATGTTTATTAATTAGAATGGCAGTGATTTTATCCCGTCTGTTATAAGGCTAAGAACTGCAAGGCAGTGTCTGTTTGTCGAGGTGCTGGAGCCAGTTTCCTAGGGTTTGAGCCAGGGGAATGCTTTTGGCTTTGTGGTTGACCACGCTTGAGGGAGATCATGGATTTGTAGGGGTAGAAGGGACAGCCAAAGGTCGTCGAGCCATTTGGGCTCTACTCCAAATAGACCTCACCTAAATCATCGAGACATTTTGGGCATCTTTCCCATTTTTAAAGGCCTCCAGGCACAGGGATTCACAGGCTCCCTTTGTAGTAGTCTTTATTTATTAATTTTTTTTTTAAGAAATGTTTATTATTAAAAAGTTTCACATGAATTTCAACAGTGGTGAAAGCCCTTATCCCAAAAGGACCAAATATATATATATATGTAATTATTAAAATATTTGTAATTATTTTTCCACAAGTATGTCAGAGACAAGAATTACCTTCCCCACCCTCCACTCCCCCTTAAACGAAGGGCCCAGGGCCACCCAGTTCTCCCTCGCATGCCTGCACACCTTTCTTATTTCCCCTCTAGTAATGCTCCTGCCACCAGGCTCAGGGCCCGCCTGCGTCACAACCACTTGATGTGGGGTACCTGCGTGGCTCAGTCAGTTAAGCGGCTGACTTTGGCTCAGGTCAAGATCCCAGGGTCCTGTGATCGAGCCCCACATGGGGCCCCTGGCTCAGCAGGGAGCCCACTTCTCCCTCTGCCCCTCCCCCCTGCTTCTGCTCTCTTTCTCTGTCAAATACATTAAGCAACAACAACAACAACAACAAACTACTTGATGTGCTTATTAAAGCTTTTCTGCTTCCAAGCTGTTGGAGTCAGATTCTAGATGTGGGCCCCAAAGTGAATTTGAACAAGCTCCCTGGCTGAAGTCTGAGAGCGGCTGCATCTTGCTCTTTAGGATTTGGCTCAAAGTTCTTTCCTTGATTAATCACACTTGATTGATCAGCTTTACCCTCCAAGAGCGTTGACCTGATCTGCATACCTTTGTATAATTATTAATATTCATTTATATTGCACAGCCAAACTAGTTTATCTCCCAGACTCTGGCCTGCTTGGTGACGTAGCAGGAGCCCAGCTGCAAGTGATTAATAAAAGCAAATTCAGGTAAATGGAACCTGAATGAAACTAAGGATACATCTGTTTTGTTTGCTTGCTTATTTCTGTAAAGCTGTTGTAAAGGTTACCATCCAGTGTTGTGATCAAAGTCTTCCATCCAATGAAAAGAATAGAATCATGTTAAATTTTCTCTGTGTTCTCTATTCCATGGCAAATCTTATATTTGTGTTTTAATGGCTGTTTCATACATTTTTTTTTTATAAGTTGCCTTATTCTTTATGGATGGAGGTGAGATTTCCACGTATTGTACTTTAATGTAAAATAAAATAAAGCAGATTTGTGGGTCATCTGCTTTTTTGTTGTTACCCACATTAGTGCTTTTCTCTGTTGTGTGTAGGAAATTGAGAGCTGGCTGACGGAGGTTGTCATACTCACTGGAAGCCGTTCTGTTCATGCTTTCTTGACAATTGGTCACTCAAGCCTAACTATAAGGAAAGTTTCCCCTGCTTCTGCAATTGTCCCTGAGAAAAGGAATTCTTTTTATATTTGAGTCCTTTTTTTTTTTTTTTTTTAAGATTTTGTTTACTTATTTGACAGAGAAAGAGAGAGAGATGGCGAGAGAGGGAACACAAGCAGGGGAGTGGGAGACGGAGGAGCAGATTTCCTACTGAGCAGGGACCCTGATGTGGGGCTTGATCCCAGGACCTTAGGACCATGACCTGAGCAGAAGTCAGACCCTCAACTGACTGAGCCACCCAGGCGCCCCTATTTGAGTCCTTTCGAAGATTCTCCTATGGGAGCCCTCTCTCAATTACTGGTTAGAATAATAGAGTACTCTTTGGAGAAAACAACTCTTTGGAGTAGTATCTTGAATGACCCCCCTTGGTGCTAGTTTTGAATGCTACTTGGAGTTACCTGTTATGCCACTAGAAAAGAGAGAGAGAAAGAAATATAATATAGTGTTGGATGTCATTGTAAACAAGCCACTTAAAGATGTCTTAAAAGCAGGATGTAAGTGGTTATCGTGTGGAGACCACGGATATACAGCTGTGAGATGACTTTTGAAGAAACCAGCTTGCTTTGTGACTGAATACTTGTGGCACAGGATAAGATGTTCAGTGACAGTGGTCCTCACAGATTCAAAAAGTGCTTTCTTCCAAACAGCTTGGTTGGATATGGAGATGGTAAGCTCTGGAAAGCTAAAAAAGTTATTCTCATGGTGATGGAGATACTGCTGTTGACTTACATGTGAAGATTTGAATAGAATTGTTTCATGATCTGTGAGAGTTGAAAATAATTTTTAAGTTAATATGTAATTTTTCTGAAAGAAAAATCAAGATGATAAAAAAGTTAATATGTAATTTTTTATAATATACTATTTGAAATTGGTGTGTATGACTGAATTAATAAGGTCCCCATTAAAAGCTGACTGTTATTTCACCTGCATCTTCAAAAGTTAACCCATTCAAGTTGTTTCAAAATAAATAAACCTTTTATTTTTACTTTTATTGGGATAACCTTTGACATGCCTTTATATCTGGACACATGGAAGGTTTTGTTTTTTCTTTCTCTCCCACCTAGATATAAACATCCTGGGAGCAGAGGTCACATCTAAGTACATCTCCGATAAAGCCATTTCATCACACTGTGGCACTGTTTCTGCTCCTTGTAGATTCTCACGAAATGTTTGCCATTGATGATGACAATCATGGCATTTGTGTGCTAGGACAGATGTTTTGTGGTTTTATTTGTGCAAAGCATCCATTGAATGGGTTGAGACTTTTTTTTTTTTAAAGTGTCTTCTCAGCTCTCACACTAAATGTAAAATAAGAAGTATACATAGAGATTACTTGTACCTAATGAAATAATGTTTTGTTTCAGTGGGTTCCTCAAGGAGAGAAGGCGTTCCTGCCCACGTTAATCTGTCTGCATCATCCATGCTTATGATTGCAATGCAATACACATCCAACCCAGGTCAGTGGAAATTCGAGTGGCTTGACTGAATTAAAAAACAATTTTTTTTTAAAAGATTTTATTTATTTATTTGACAGAGAGAGATCACAAGTAGACAGAGAGGCAGGTAGAGAGAGAGAGGAGGAAGCAGGCTCCCTGCTGAGCAGAGAGCCAGATGCGGGGCTGGATCCCAGGACCCCGAGATCATGACCTGAGCCGAAGGCAGCGGCTTAACCCACTGAGCCACCCAGGCACCCAAAAAACAATTGTTAAACAAGATATGAAGCGAGTAGGCTAGAAAGTCTCAGGTGAAGATCACCTCTGGGTGGATGGAAAACTGGAGATGTGTTACAAGACAGACTTCTGAGTTGAAATAACTTCCCCTTGTCTTTGTTATTAACAGTAATCTTGCTGACGATTGATTATTTTTAGAGTGTTTGGGGACACAATTTTAGGACATTGACTGGAAATTGAATACAATTGTATAGGAATAAATTAAATTAGGACTGTAAAAATCATTACGATTTAAGTGATTAGAGATAACTACTATTAATATTTTGTGAATTTGCTACTCTAATGCCACACAGGTATCCTTGAACATAATTTTTTTTACTATGTTTCTGACTATTTCCTTAGAATAAATTCATAAAAGAGGGATTAGTGAATTAAGGGACTCGAAAAAAATTTAGTAGTGTCACTAACTATGTGTGAGAGTACATTGTAACCTGTCATTGAATAAAGTATAATTTGTATTCTGTTAGACAGACAAAAAATAATATCTTGTTGTTTTGACTTGTATTTTCAATACGTAGTAATGTTGGATAGGTTTTGTTTCTGTTCATTGGTGTAACTACATATGAAATTGGGGAAACTGACCTAAACAGGGGTTGACTATTGGTATCACATACTAAGATGTGAACTCAGTTTTAATTTTCATTTATTGTTGATTTGGAAAGTGAACCAATTTGGTGGCACTGTTTTCAACCTTCTACTTAATTTCATTGTAAATAATAAATTTTTGATGCAGGATGAGGAAAAAATGTTTTATTTTTAAAAAGAAGACTATTTGACAGAGAGCGAGAGTAAGGGGGTAGCAGGGTCAGAGGGAGAGGGAGAGAGAATCTCAAGCCGACTCTGTGCTGAGCGCAGAGCTCCTGGCAGGGGTTGATCCCACAACCCTGAGATCATGACTGGAGCCGAAATCAAGAGTCTGAGCCTCTCAGGTGCCCAGAAAAAAATGTTTCATGTTTAAATCTTAATGCTTCTTTATTTGGAGTGTTACTCTTTAAATATGAAACACCTTGAGTAATTGAGTCATTGTATGAGCAATTCAAATATATAATTTTTTGGAAGTTCTACTCCTATCTCACTCTTGCTTAGAGGACCCTCAAAATGTCATTTGTATTTATTATATACTATATTCTGAAAACACCCTTCATTTGGAGTCTTGTACGTTGAAGTCTCCTCCTGAGGCTTTGGTCCTAGTTTCTCAGTTGGGAAGCAGTAAAGCAGAGGGCATAAAATCGTGTGCTTTGAGTTTAGAGGTCTGTGGGTTCATCTCTGAGCTCCCCAGTAAATTGCCAGTTAGTGTTAACATTGCACAAGTTTTTTTTAATTTCCCTAAGGTCAAGTTTCCTCATTTCTTAAGTGCCTTAAAATATCATAAGCCTTTGTATGTGAAGTGCTTGCCTAACACAGGAATGGGCACATTGTAAATGCTCAGTCAAGGGCAGAGAGCAAACCACGACAATCTGCCATTTTCTTCTTGGAGTTGGATGTTCCGCTGGGAAACCACTATGATCTGATTGCATTACTTCTGTTATTTCCGAATCTGCTCATGGGGAATGTCTGTGCCTGCTATTCCATGCTAAAAATGACAGTCAGGACCTATAGCTGGTTTTATGTTGTGGGGAAAGGGTTAAGACTGAGGTGATACCCACCAGAGGGCTCACAGAGACCCAGAGGTAGGGCTTCATTTTGTTTAATTTTTCTGGGGGAAGTATCAAGTGACAGCTAGGTCCTTGTAGCCTATGGCGTATCAAAGGTAGAGCATAGACCTTGTTCAACTAACTGAGTAAGTTCATGGTTCTGAGCTAGACATTGTGAAAACCACCCAGAAGTATAAGATATGGGGCTTGCTATGCTATGGAGCATATATATGACTCATTGGAAATATTAGGCATATTCACAGAAATCATTAATTTATAATATAAGGTGTATTTGAAAAGTACAAAATAAATACTGTGGGTAGTATTAATTCATCAGAGGGAGAGAACTCTATGGATTGAAATGATCAGGGAAATCTTCGTGCCACTTGAGCAAAGTATGGGTCTTAAAATTTGGATAGAGTTTTGATTGAAGAAATTTACACAAAGGGACTTTCTAGGTCTGTTCATGAGGCAGTCAGGGGACGGTTCTGAACTGGGTTCATGGGACAGACATATAGAGAAAGGAACATCTGTCCTTGAGAACACACTGATGGCTGAAGAACAAAATTCCAAATCTAGAGGACTATTTATATATTCAATAAATAGTCACTGAATAGGTAGTCTGTGCCAGACACTGGAGACATCATGGTTAGCAAAACAGAACTGACCTCTGCCCCTGCCTCATGAAACTTACATAGTAGTGGTGGGAGAAGACATGAATTCAGTAATTACAAAAGCAAGTGTGAAGGGGTGCCTGGAGGGCTCAGACCGTAGTTAAGTGATTGGCTCTTGATTTCAGCTCAGGCCATGATCTCAGGGTCGTGAGATCAAGCCCTGCATATAGCTCCTCACTGGGCATGGTGCGTGTTTAAGATTCTTTCACTCTGCCCCTTCCCCTCATGTCTTTCTCCCTTTCTAAAAAAAAAAAAAAAAAAAAAAAAAAGAGAGAGAGAGAGAGAGAGAGAAAACCAAATGTAAAGTTTCAGCTGTGACAAAGTTTTTGGAAAGATGTACTTAGCTCAATGAGCCCCTAAAAAAGGAGATATCCTTTTATGGAAGAGGTCAGAGAGGTCTTCTCTGGGGAAGTAGCCTTTTCTCTGAGGACTGTAGGATGAGTACCATTACAAGGCCTACAGGGGGTGCGGGATTCAGGTAGAAGAGTCTCATGTGTCAGTGGGAAGCCTGGCAAGCAGGTGGGACTGAGAGATTGGCATCGCTGGAACTCAGAGTGAGGACTGTCTCATGGGAGGTGAGACTGGGGGCATCTATAGGCCAGAACATGTCGGGTATATGGGCTCTGTTTGGGAGTCCTGTGTTTATCCACGTCCAGTGGGAAAGCACTGGAGGACTTAGGGTGGTTTTGTGTGTATGAACCTGACTGTAGTTGAGAACGGATTACGAAGAGTAGATATAGATTGATCCAGAAGGAGCCATGCCATTTATCTGGGCATGTAAAGAAGGCAGGGGCAATTGAGACTGAAAAAGTATCTAGAAAGTAAAATTGATGGGATTTGGTGACATATCAGAATTTTTGGCTTGCAAAACTAAATACATGGTGGTTCTATTCATTGAGAAAGGAGACACTGGACAAAGAAAACCAGGCTTCTGAGGGATCCTTTCGAATCTGTTTTGGACATCATGTTAGGTATCCCTGAGCTGTTTAAGAGGAGATGGCATACCTTAGACTAATACAGTGTTCTATGTCAATTTTATCTCAAACTGGGAAAAAAATCTCACACATCATCTCAATTTTATATGTCCGAAACACAAAAATGCAAATAAATCAGCTTCCTTAAAAAAAAAAAAAAAAAAAAAAGAGGCAAAGATAATTAGGAAGTTGTATTATGAGCCCAGAACTCTGTATAGAGCTCTGGGCTTACAGTAATGAACTTTGAACCTACACATAAGTGTCCAGTGGCCTTTATTAAATTGCATATAGATGGTACCTGAAGTTGTATATGAATGTGGGATTGCTTAGGAGAGAGCACAGAATGAAAAGTGGAGTGGGCTTATGATCAGGCTTTCAGAAACTGCAATGGATAATGGTCCAGTGGGAGATGATGAGCTTGTTAAGTAGGCAGAGAGATTGTATCTGTTAGGATGTGTTTGGGAGACTAACAGAAGTTTTGACTACAAGAACATTTGTTGTTTTTTTTATTTACTTAGTAGGAAGTCTTATAGACAGTGCCACAGTATCAGGGGCCTGAGGTGGTGCCATTGGGCTTTTCTTGGACTTTCCCTCAGGTTTGCAAGATGGCTGCCCCAGTGAGGGTTGTTTTATTCTCACACAATCACATCCACAAACAGGTAGCAGGATTAATTAGGATAATTAGAGAAAGGCCTCCTGTTGTGCCTCTTTTTTCACAGAGAAAAAATATTTCAGAAGCTCCCCTTCCTAGTAGATTCTCTCTTAGGTCTTACTATCAGAACTGAGTCACATGGCCGTCCCTAGCTCTAAGAGGCTCTGGGGAAGTATCTTGCTTTGTAGTTTGTGCGTTGGGGGATGGACAAGGAAGAAAGAGTTGTTGATAGTAGTTGAATAACAACAACAGTGTCTGCCACAGGTAATAGGAGAGGACTAGTCATGAAGTCCAGGGAAGAGAGTGTTTTGAAAAGAAGACAAGGGTCAGCAGCACTGAATGCTGCTGAAGGTCAAGTAACAGGCAGACGAAAGTACGTCCATTGAATTGAATGACATAGAGGTCATCAGTGACCAAGGTAAAACCAACTTCGGGCTATGACAGGGTTGGATGACAGATTCGGGAGGATGTGAAATAGGTCTCTGACTAGGTGGAGGTATTTTTCTTTTCCCAAGTAAACATGGGCAAACCAAAGAAGCTTGCTGTTTCATAGCTCCTAAGAATTCCTCAACAAGGTGGACTTTGGTGCCTGAGGATGAAAGACTCTCTTGCTAATCCATCAGTTTGTCATTTGCTATCTATCTCCAAACTTGGGCAAGATAGGAATCTAAGCTAAGTAAATTTCCTCACTGCAACATGGTGGTTATGAGATAATATGTATAAGGCTCTTAGCACAGTACCTTACACATAATGAACACCCAGTAAGTGTTCCTCTAAGGCAATTTTTGTTCTTGTGTAGTTCTTGAGTACATTGATGTAAATTTGTATTATATAATTACTATTACTAGGACTTGTCCTTAACATTTCTTTTGTTAATAAGATTAAGGATCTTAGTAAAAAGCTTGATAAAGTCAAGGGCTCACATGATTTTTGAAATGTATGAATACCTAAATGAGTAATTTTTTATTTTATTAAAATTTTTTGTTATTTAAAAAATTTTATTGTTGAAGTATAGCTGACGTACAGTTATATTAGTTTCAGGTATATGACATAGTGATTTGACAATTCTGTATATTACTCAGTACTCACTGTGATAAGTGTGGTCACCATACAATATTATTACCATATTATTGACTATATTCCCTATCTTATACTTTTCATCTCCATGACTTATCTATTTTATAACTGGAAGTTTCTGACTCTTAATCTACTTCACCTGTTTTGCCCATCCTTCACCCTCCTCCCCTCTGGCACCCACCAGTTTGTCCTCTGTATTTATGAGTCTGTTTCTGTTTGTTGGCTTTGATTTTTTAGATTCCACATATAAGTTAAATCATATGGCATTTGTCTTTCCTGTCTGATGTATTTCACTTAGTGTAATAGCCTCTGGGTCTATCCATGTTGTCATAAATGGCAAGACTGCATTCTTTTTTTATGACTAATGTTCCACTATATATGTTATATACCACATTTTCTTTATTCATTCAGCTATTGATGAACACTTAGATTGCTTCCGTACTTTGGCTGTTGTAAATACCATTGCAATAGACACAGGGCTGCACATGTCTTTTTGAATTAGTGTTTTTGTTTTCTTTGGGTAAATGCCCAATAATGGAATTTCTAGATTATATGGTATTTTTCTATTTTTAATTTTTGGAGGAAACTCCATATTGTTTTCTATAGGGATGGCATCAATTTACATTCCTACCAACAGTACAGAAATATTCCTTTTTCTCTACATTCTTTTTTTTTTTTTAAGACTTTATTTATTTATTTGTTAGAGAGACAGAGAGAGAGAGAGAGGGAGAGAGTGAGCACAAGCAGGGGCAGCAGCAGGCAGAGGGAGAAGCAGGCCCCCTGCTAAGCAAGGAGCCTGATGTGGGACTTGATCCCAGAATCCTGGGATCAGGACCTGAGCCAAAGGCAGACACTGAACTGACTGAGCCACCCAGATGCCTCTTACTCTACATTCTTAACAACACTTGCCATTTCCTGCCTTTTTGACATTAGCCATTCTGACAGGTGTGAGGTTATATCTCATTGTGGTTTTGATTTGCATTTCCCCGGT
Source organism: Mustela lutreola (assembly GCF_030435805.1). NCBI lineage: Eukaryota > Metazoa > Chordata > Mammalia > Carnivora > Mustelidae > Mustela > Mustela lutreola. The sequence continues at coordinate 142,598,512 of NC_081296.1, forward strand.
GATGAGTGATGTTAAGCATCTTTTCCTATGTCTGTTGGCCATTTGGATGTCTCTTCAGTCCTCTGCCCATATTTTAATCAGATTATTTGTATTTTTTGGCATTGAATTGTGTAAATTCTTTATATGTTCTGAATATTAGCTCCTTATCAGAGATATTACTTGCAAATATCTTCTCTTATTTGGTAGGTTGCCTTTTTGTTCTATTGATGGTTTCCTTTGCTGTGCAAAAGCTTTTTATTTTGGTGTGGCCCCAATAGTTTTTTATTTTTTGCTTTTGTTTTCTCCCCCTAAGGAGACCTTTCTATAAATATGTGGCACAGGCCCATGTCAAAGATAATACTACTTATGCTTTCTTTTAGAAGTTTTATGGTTTTAGGTCTCACATGTAGGTATTTAATGGATTTGAGTTTACTCTTATGTATGGGTAAGATAGCAGTCCAGTTTCATTCTTTTGGAAGTAAATAACTTCTAATTTAATGATTAGATGAAAAGTCATACTAATATATTTTATTATATCTAAAAGGATATTTTATCTGATGTTTACAATTTGTGTTCAAATTATATTTTCTTCCTTACAGTGTATCATTGTCAATTATTGGAATGCCTCATGAAATATAAGCAAGAAGTCTGGAAAGTAAGTTTTGGGCCAAATTGAACTCATAGCCACAAACTCAATTTGTATAATGGAGTACAAATATTTTGCCTATTAAAACAGGTTGGATTTATTGGCGTCTTATTATTTCGGTGTGGCAGAACCTGGAATTATTTCCTTCCTGGTTAGTTTATTATTTAAGGCAGAAATGATACTTGAAGAACACAGTGGCCTGACAGAAAAAGTAATTGGTTAGCTTTTATGATCAGAATTCAACAAATGTTATATTACTTGGCAATTTTATTTCATTTGACATGTTGCTAAAAAACCTGTATTCTTTCAAATAGGAAATGTGGATTGTTAAGAAATGGATTTTAAGAAAATATTTGAAAAACACAGAGTTTGACAAACTGGTTCATGCTATTGTAAGGTCTTCCTTTAACATTATCCTGAGTAGAGAAGAATTTATTAAAAGACAGTGTAGTTTTGATCTTTAGCTAGAGGGGAGGGGAGGGGATTATTTACAGGACCCATAAATAAATAGTAAAAAATAATGTTTTAATATGATCTCATCTGAGAAGCATACCTCCATGGTGAGATCACAGTAGAGGGGGTAGGGGGAGGAAGGAGGGAGGGAGTGAGTGGAGGGAGAAGGTGAGGGGGTGGGGGAGGAACCACCCAACTCTTCTATTGGATTTTGCACTGCTTTGGTAATATTGAATGAGCTAGTCTCATCTTTATTTGATGATGCTAAGTCAAAGTACTCTTCTTGTTTCCTTTAGGATCTTTTGTATGTGATTGCCTATGGGCCTTCACAGGTGAAGCCTCCTGCTGTGCAAATGCTGTTCCATTACTGGCCCAATTTAAAGCCTCCTGGGGCAATAAGTGAATACAGGGGCTTGCAGTATACAGGTAAGGAGGCAAGAACCCTGTCATGCCCCATTTTTATTTTTTATTTCTCTTATGCCACATTTGCCTCACTGACTTATTATTATTTTTTAAAAATCTGGCTGGATTATATTTATGTGCCTTTAGATATTGTCACTAACCCTTTCTGAAACTGAGTGGTATAAAATACATGAAAGAAAATTGATTCCAAGAGCCTTTATGACACCCGGGCAAACTGGTCAAGTCTCGGTCTCACTTGCCGTACACTTGGCCTGGGTTCCTCACTATTGCTAACTGTTATCAGAGGTGTGAGTGATGACGGTTGCTGCAGATGTGCTCACCACTGGGCAAAACCCCAAATGGCTAATTCTGCTCAGACAAGAAGACTTGCGCTTTCGACATTACCAGTTCATATGCTAAATAAAAACTAAGTGACCCTGCAAGTCACATTGGACAGGAAGAGTCAACAATCAGTGAATATTTGTATAACTAATAACCAAGAAATAGACACTGAATTTGAATGGAAAGGCTTATACTTACCAAAAAACAAACAAGCATCAGGTCCTATGTGTTGTTTATGTTGACGTGTCGTAAAATCAAAGAAGGAACCTGTGGCCAACGAAACTGCCCCTGCCTAACCTCCTCCCAACCTAGCTGTCTGCATATTTTTATGAAAATAAGCGAGGGGGTGTTTTGCAAAGTTAGCTTTTATTTGAGTTATTGTGAGATTGTATACTGATGCTCTGAGACTTTCCTTCTTTCTTGGTATATCTTTCTAAAGGTGATTTGAGGTGGTTCAAAGGGGATTTAATTTAATTTGGGTGTCTGATTTAAGTTCCTAATTAAAACCAAATGTTAGAGATATTAACACCTGCTTTTTGAGCTTTAATGATCTTTGGTGGACTTATTCTAAATTCAGAACAAATAATACTGGCTTTAGTGGTAGCAATAATATTAATTAAAACAATGAAGGTAAATAGTAAGTACCTTTTAAAAACATGGAGATTGGTATCATTGGCATTTTAAATCAAGAATAGTAGAGAAGGCTTAGGTGTTGCTAAGTCGATAATCTGTAAAAACAGGAAAAAAGCTGGAAGCATTAATAAAATAGATGAAATGATTGAAATATTCAGCTGCTTCTTGGTAGATAAATGAAGTAAGCCTTTATGTGATGTATGAATGGGGAACTGGTATCAAATGAAATTTATTTACTTGATAAATATTTGAAGAATTACTATTATGTGCCAGGCACTATTTCCTGATGATGTAAGAACCGATTCAGAACCAGACCCCATGGAGCTTAATGTAGTTTGGAGATGGAAATTCAACAAGTATTTGTAGGGTGTCTACTATTAGCCATGTGTTGTTCTAAACACTGAGTAGTCAAGGAATGAAAAAAGCAGACTAAAATCACTAATGTCTTGGCACATACATTCCAGTTTCTGAAAAGAGCAGGAAACCGCTTTACAGTGTAGTAAGTATTAAGGTAGTGCAAATATAGAGAGCTGTGGAACTATGCAGCAGGGGCCTCTGAAACTCACCCTGATGGTGTGGGCAGGTTTGGGGAGAGTTAAGTTGTCAAGGAAGATTCTTGAGTGAGTGACAGGTAAGCCAATACCTGAAAGATAATGCACGCCCTGGATGTCAAAGGGAGAGTGAATCATGAGTGGATAAAATGTAGATTTAAGGCAGAAGGAATAGCATGGGTTCAGACTTGGAGGCATGATATATCATGATCGTATTTAGGAACTGGAAAAGGTTATGTGTATCAGACAATGGAGTGACAGGAGGAGAGCAGCTAGAGAGAAGTAGAAAGCCTGGCAGGGCCTGCGAAGGGATTGGGATTTTATCCTAACAGCAAAGGGAAACCACGGACAGGTTTTACAGGGAGAAGCCAACATGATGAGATTTCTCTGTTCGAATATCCCAGAAACCTTACAAACTGATAGTGGCTTCCATTTCTTTCTGTGTCTTCATCCCCCAGGAAGAGCCAGCTGAACCTGTCTCCCCAGAATAGTTCAGTCTGTGCCTACTAAAAACAGAGCGATTCTTTCATCTTCTCTTGGCCTACCTGGACAAGATGTCTGTGTCTCCCGGCATCCATCCTTCTGTCCATTCCTGTGATCATATGTCTACCCACTTCCCCCTTCTAGTCTTTCAACTGTGTGGCATTATGTGCCTGCTACCTGCCAGGCACTGTGCAAGGTCCTGGGGAAGCAACTCCCTTGGAACCCCTATTCCGGTGGACCATAGCATTCTATACAGGAAACAAAAGAGATCCTGGGGGAAAAGAAAAAAAAATCAATCGTACTAGTCCATACATTACTATTTATCTAGCGCTGGCTGTTTGTCAGATATTGTTTTAGTTGCTTCCATCTCACCTAATATTTTAGCCTTCTCCCAACTGAACGCAATTATGGACAAGCATCCTATTGGGGTTTGTAGACATTCTCTCAATCCTTAAAAAACCCTGAGAGGTAGGTTTTGTTATTTCAGTGTTACAGGTGATGATTGGGACACAGAGTCTGGCGACATTCACACAGATAATAAAGGAGCACAGCTTGAGTTTGAACTTAGAGTATCTTCACTGAAAACCCACATTTTTTAATTCTGACAGTATGACATTACTTCTCTCATTTCAGTTCTTCAGTTAAACTTTAGCTGGAGCATTAGAAATTATCTACAATGTCTGCCACGATGAAAGATGCACTGAACAGTATTTAGATGGCACTCCAACTCTAAATATTCATTATTCTTAATAATAAAAATTATAGGGATACAGAATTTTATGGGCTTGGAAACTCAAAGATAAAATACTATCTTAGGGACCAATAACTTTTGTATGCTTTCTGAGTGATTTATTTCTTTTTTAAAAAGTGAAATTAATTTTTCAAAAAGACTTTGCTTTTATAAAAATTATAGAAATATTTAAGAAGGAAAAAAATGCTACTACCTAGAAATGACCAGTGTTAACATTTTGGTTCTGTCTAGTTTTTTTTTGAGGGGGGTGCATATTTTAAAACAAATTGAATTCCTATGATATATAATCATACAAGGTTTCCCTCCCACGCTTTTATTGGGACACTTTGAAAACACAGAAAAGTTTAAAGAATAATACTCTGAACCCACTTATAGCCATGTAGATTTAGTAATTATTAGGAAATTAACCATTAGTTTAACTGTACATGTATGTGTACATAAATTATCTATTGCTTTTTAAGCATAGTAACATAGGAATAATTACAGCTCATATGAAGAATATCAAACAGTGAAGATTTGGTAATCTACAGCGTTTGCCCCTTTGGGGCTTATTGCTATTTGTCAAGAACAAAAACTGCTTCAATTGTTTTGGTCATTAATTACAAGTCTTTTTTTTTTTTTTTAAATTTTATTTATTTATCAGAGAGAGAGAGGGGGAGAGAGCAAGCACAGGCAGACAGAATGGCAGGCAGAGGCAGAGGGAGAAGCAGGCTCCCTGCTGAGCAAGGAGCCCGATGTGGGACTCGATCCCAGGACGCTGGGATCATGACCTGAGCCGAAGGCAGCTGCTTAACCAACTGAGCCACCCAGGCGTCCCTAATTACAAGTCTTAAAGATGCAAAAATTACAGGGAAGTTTCTTGGCAGTGGAAATAGCCATTCTGTCATTTTATGAAGCTGTTTCTCTGTTGGGGAGAAAGAAATTATTTAGCCTTTTTTTGGTGACTGTGTCTCAGCTTGTAAATAATTTAGATCAGCACCAGTTGTGTAGTTTCTATCTGAACTAGGGAACAAAAGATGTGGCACAAGATAGGCGTTTCCAAGACAGAGTTCATTGCAAACATGGCAAAGAATAACTAAAGATAAGCACTACAAGGGTAGACTTTGGTCTAGGCTACCAGATATCTAACTTTATATTAGTACCATTGGATTCTTGAGTTGTATACAAGTACAGGAAAGTCAACCTTTTATGTTGTAACTTCTCTATTATTGAGTTCTTGTTTATCTTGTTATTTTATCTCCACAAGTTTTAAGAAATGTTTTAAACCCTTTATATTTGTTACATTATACACAAGTGGAAAAACATACAAATTGCAAGTGTACGGGGAACATCCCCCACCATGTTTGCCACCATGATTACCCACTCTTTCTATCCCAAAGATAGTCACTAAATTGACTTCCAGCATCAAAGATTAGTGTTGCCTATTGTGAGTTGTATATAAATGGAATCATACATTATTTATTTGTGTGTATATGTGCATGTGTGTGTGTGTGCTTGGGTGTGATTTGTCTGTGGGTTGAGCATAATTGTGTTTCATTTATTTTTATTGCTGTATGTATATTCTACAAAATGAATGTACTGCAGTGTATGTATTGGTTTGCTACTAATGGCTATTTGGGCTGTTCCTGCTTTTTGACTATTAAAAGTAGTTGCTATGAATGTCCTTCTATATATCTTTTGGTGCATGCATGCACACATTTCTGTTAGATATACATCTGGGGTAGGATTGCTGGATCAGAGGGTATGCATATATCTAATTTTTTTCATCTTCCCCTCCCCTGTGTATATCTAATTTTATTTGCAAACAATTTTCCAAAAAGGGTTGTACTAATTTATACTCCCATTACCAGTATGCGAGAGTTCATTTTATCTATATTCCACATTTAGGGCAATACTTTATTTTGTTTTCAAAATTTTCGCCACTTTCAAGGGCCATAGAAGTATCTTACTGTGGTTATAATTTGCATTTCCCTGATTAATAATGAAGTTGGACAATTTTTCATAAATTTATTGGCTATTTGGGTATCCTCTGTATATAGTCAGTAAAGTCTGTTGCAAAGTATCTTATCTTTTTTTACTCTGTAAATGATGACTTTTGATTAGCTGAAGTTCTTATTTTAATATAATCAGATTAGCAATCTTTTTCCTTATATCCTAAGAAAATCTTTCCCCATACTAGTTATGATGTTATTCATTGTTATCTTCTAGAATATTTGTTTTTTTATCTTGTACATTTAGATGTATCTGAAATTAATTTTTCTGTCTGTTGTGAGGTAAGAGTTAATTTTTTTTTCTCTATGGATAAGCAATAGACAACATCATTTATTGAAAAGATTGCCCTTTTCTTACTGCTCTGTAGTACCATTATTGTTATAAATCAAGTGTCTATTTAAGGATGGTTCTCTTTCTGGAGTCATTATTTATTTAATTGGCATATTTTTCCTTTTCCCAAAACCACACTGTCTAAATTAATGTAGTTTAATAATAAAACGTTTATATCCTTCAGTACAAGTCTTTCTACCTTGTAGTTGCTGTTCTCTTCATTGTCTCCCCCTACTTTCTCTTCTTTCTAGTCTTTCTCCTTCTCCTCCTTATTTTATTCCTTTTTCAAGATTATTCCTAGCTATATGCTAAGTTAAAGAGTCTGTTAAGTTAAACACACACACAAACACACCCCTAAACTATTAAGATTTTGGCTGAGATTGCCTTGAATCTATAGATCAGTTTGGGGAACTGACATTATTATAATTTTGAGTCTTCCAATCCATGTTCTAGAAGTATATCTTGTGTTTTAGGCTTTTTTTAGTTTCCTTCAGTGCTGCATCATAGTTTTCTGTGTAGGTGGTTTGCTTATCTCATGTAGTGTGTTCCTAGGTATTCATTTTTTGATGTTATTGTCAAAGATATATCTTAAAAGAATTGCATTTTCTAACTCTTCATTGCTTGTATGTAGATATGCAATTAATTCTTGTGTATTTATCTTATATCCAACAACCTTGCTAAATCACTTTTTAATTCTAATAGTTTATTTAAAGTTTTTAAAAAATTTCATGTGTGCAGTTATATTATTGCTGAATAATAGCAGTTCAATGTCTTCTCTTCAGTCCTGTAGTCTTTTATGTCTGTCAACTTATTGCAGTGGTTACAACTTGTGCTATGCTGAGTTTTAAGTTCCTTCATGGTTTCTTCTTTGACCCATTTAGAAGGATAATGATTGATTTCTAAACATAGGTGGACTTTCCTCGTGAAGTTTTATATTGATTAGCTTGATGCCTCTGTGGCCAAACAACATACTTTGAATTATTTCATCCCTTTTATGGTTTTTACACTTCGTTAGGGTTGAGGCTATGGTCATTTTATAATGTTCTGTGTGCTTAAAAAAACCCCTTGTATTTGGCAGTTGTTGGATACTGTGTTCTCGATATGTCAAATAAAATCTCCTAATCATGTAGTTTAGATCTTCTATATCTTTACTGTATTTTTGTCTTTTTCTTCTATTGGTTACCGAGAATAGAATTTAAAAATCTTCTGCTGTGATTGTGAATTTGTGTATTTCTCCTTGTAGTTCTGTGTTTTTGCTGTATGAATTTGAAGGCTGCATAAAAATTTAGAATGCAACATCTTTCTGGTGAATTGAAACTTTTACCATTATGAAATGCATGATTTTCTCTCTATTAATGTTTATTTGTGTTAAACTCTACTTTGTCTTAGACTAATATAGCTATACCAGCTTTCATGAGAGTTTGAATAGTGTAACTTTCCATCCTTTTATTTTCACCTATTTTATTTTCTTATATTTCATGTGTGTTTTGTAAGCAGCATGCAGTTCTATATTTTAATGTCAATTTTCATAGTTTTTGCCTTTTATTTGGAGCACTTAGTACACATCTACCTACTTACCAAATTATTGGCATATTTGATTTCAAATCCCCCATTTTTCTATTTGCTTTTTATTTCTCCTGCCTCTTTTGTGTTCCCTATTATCTCTCCTTTTTGCCTCTCTTGCACTGATTGGGCATATTTAGTATTCTGTCTTAATTGAGTTACTCAGTCTTCTGTATTCTTTTAATCATTATCCTAGAGATTATACTATGTGTTTTTGACTTAGCAGTGTCTAATATAAAATAGTACTATTACCCTTTCCTGTAAAATAACAGAAGATATAACTTCTTTTTTTGCCCCCTCCAAACTTCCATGTTATGCTTTGTGCTCTATTTTTTATAATTTAAAACATGTAATTATTATTCTTTGAAATCATTATTCATTCAATTTTCTTTTTTATGGCTTTTTTTTCCTTTTTATATTTCTAAGCTCCCATCTGGGATTTATTTATTTTTTCCTTAATAATAGCCTTTCTATATTTCCTTTAGTGCCCTTCTACTGGGGATAAATTTTCTCAATGATAGTTTGAAAATACCTTTTATTTTGACTTTATTTTTAATTTAATTTAATTTTTTTATTGTGTTATATTAGTCACCATATTTGACTTGATTTTTTAAAGCTATTTTCTCAGTATATAGAATTCTATGGCAGTGATTTTCTTTTCACACTTTGAAGGTATTTCATGATCTTTTCATTTTCATTGTTTCTGTTGAGAAGTTAGCTGTCATTGTTGCTCTTTTGAAGGTAAACTGCCTTTATTTTGAAAAATTTTCTTTATTTTTTTTGTTTGGTTGAAATTTTTAAAAGTATCTTTTTCCAGTTTTATTGAGAAATAATTGACATCTATCACTGTTTAAGCCATATGGTTTTGATTCTGTTTCATTGGTCTATTTTTCTGTTTCTGTGCAGTACCATACTATTTTGTTTACTATAGCTTTATAGTATAGTTTGCAGTCTATGTGTGATGCCTTCTGTTTTGTTCTCCCATCCTAGGATTTCTTTGGATATCTGGGGTTTTTTATGGTTCCATATAGATTTTAGGTGTGTGTTTTTTCTATTTCTGTAGAAAATGCCATTGGAATCTTGATAGATTGCATTGAATCTATAAGTGGTTTTTGGTAGTATTGACATTTTAATAATATTAATTCTTCTGCTCTATGGACATGCAATACCTTTCTATTTATTTGTGTCTTTGATTTCTTTCATTAATGTCTTACAGTTTTCAGAATAGAGATTTTTCACTCTCTGGTTAAATTTATTTCTAAGTATTTTATTGTTTTGATGTTATTGTAGATGGGATCAATTTTTAAATTTCTTTTTCAGAAAATTCATTGTTAATTTATAGAAATGCTACTGATTTTTATGTTAATTTTGTGTCTAGCAACCTTATTGAATTCACTGATAAGACCTAAAAGATTTTTGGTTACATCTTTAGGATTTTCTATCTAAAATCATGTTATATGCAAATAGAGATAATTTTACTTCTTCTTTTCCAATTCTGATACCTTTTATTTCTTTTTCTTACCTGACTGCTCTAGCTAGAACTTCCAGTACTGTGTTGAATAGGAGTGCTGAGAATGGGCACTCCTGTCTTGTTCCTGAACTCAATGGAAAGGTTTTCAACTCTTGAATGTTGAGTATGTTATTAACTGTAGGCTTGTCATATATAACCTTTAGTATGTTGAGATATGTTCCTTGTGTGCCTAGTTTGAGTTTTTTTTCATGAATAGATGTTGAATTTTGTCAAGAACTTTTTCTGTGTCTATCAAAATGATCATACGATTCTTTTATTTCATTCTATTAATGTGATGTATTACATTAAACGATTTGCATATGTTGAGTGATCCTTGTATCCCAGGGACAAATCTAATTTGATCATGGTGAATAATACTTCTGTGTGCTGCTGAATTTGGTTTGCTAGTATTTTACTGAGAGTTTTTACCCTATATTAATTAGGGATATTGGCCTATCGTTTTCTTTTCTAATAGTCTATTTTTTTGGTTTTGGTATTACGATAATGATGGCCTAATAAAATGAGTTTGGGTGTGTTCCAACCTCTTTGGTTTTTTGGAAGTGTTTGAGGATTGGTGTTGTCTTCTGTAAATGTTTGGTAAAAGTCATCTGTGAAGTAATTTGGTTCTGCACTTTTGCTGCTTGGGAGGTTTTTGATTACTGTTCAATCTCCTTACTAGTAATCAGTCTATACAGATTTTCTATTTCTTTCTGATTCAATCTTGGTAAGTTGTATGTTTCTAAAAATTATTCCATTTTTTCTATGTTGTCCAGTTAGTTGGCATATGGTTGTTCACAATAGCCTCTTAGGATCTTTTGTATTTCTGTGCTATTAGTTGTAATATCCCCTTTTTCACTTATACTTTTGTTGATTTGGGTCTTCTCTTTTTCTTTGGTTAGTCTAGCTAAGGATTTGCCAATTTTTTCTTTTCAAAGAACCAATTCTTAGTTTGGGTAATCTTTTTTTTTTTTTTTTTTTTTTTTCGTTTTTCTGTTCTTTATTTCACCTATTCTGCTCTAATCTTAATTATTTTCTTTCTTCTGCAGACTTTGGACTCAGTTTGTTCTTTTTAGTTCCTTATGGTGTGGAGTTAGGTTGTTTATTTGGGATTTTTCTTGCATCTTAATGTAGTCATTTATTGGTATGAACTTCCCTCTCGGGACTACTTTTACCACATCCCACAGGTATGTTTCCATTTTTGTTTGTCTCAGGAAACTTTTTTATTTCCTCTTCAATTTCTTCTGTGATCCATTGGTTGTTCAAGAGAGTGTTATTTAATTTCTATGTGTTCATGAATTTTCCATTATTCTTCCTTTTATTGATGTTTATTCTTTTTATTCTAGTTTCATGCCATTGTGGTTAGAGGAGATATGTGGTATGATTTCAGTTTCCTTGAATTTGCTAAGACTTGTTTTGTGGCCTATATATATATATGTGTGTGCCCTACATATATGGTCTGTTTCAGAAAATATTCCATGTGTGCTTGAGAAGAACGTATATTATACTGTTGTTGGATAGAATGTTCCGTATATGTTTGGCATATTCATTTGGTCTGTAGTTTTCAAATCTGCTATTTCTTTATTGATTCTATCTGGGTGATGTACCCATTGTGGAGAGTAGGTTTTCTTTATTTTTTGATTTTTCAGCAGTTCTACAATGGTATATCTGGTTGTGATATTATTTATGTTTGTCTTTTCCTGGTGCAGGGGACGTTCATAGGATTTCATGGTTTGATGTCTCTTGTCAGTTTTGGGAAATTGTCAGGCATTATCTCTATTTTATTAGTGATAATAGTACTTTATTAAGGCATATTTTATGTATGTCAAGATCCACCAGGATCAAGATATGGCTGGATCATTTTTGACAAACATATAATGCTCATTTAATCATTACCCAGATAAAGATAGTAGCATGTTTCCATCACCCCCAGAAAGTAATGGCATGACTCTTTCCAATCAGTACCCCCTTTTCTACCCTGATGTAGTCACTACTCCTGTTTATATATATTTCCTATATTTGTATAATTCAGAGATTGATATAAGTAGAGATCAAAGTATGTTTGTGTCTGATCAAAGGTTTTGTGTTTGACTTCTTCACTCACATAATGTTACTCAGATTAATCTAAGTTGAAGATATTATTAGTTCTTTTAATTGCTAAGTAAGTATTCTACTCCATGAATATACTGTAGTTTTTTTTCAACTCTGATATTGATGTACACCTGGGTTTGTTTCCAGTTTATGGCCAATTTACATGAAGCTGCCAAGAACATTTTATACAAACCTTGTGTGGGCATATGCATTCATTTCCTTTGGGTATATAACTAGAAGTGTAATTGCTGGGTCACAGAGCTTGTAAGAAAATTCTAAATAGCTCTGTAAAGTGTTTATGCCATTTAACATTTCATCCAATAATGTATGAGAGTTTCAGTTGCTATACAACGTTGCTAACACTTGCAACTGTCAGTGTTTTGAATTTTAGCTATTCTGGTGGGTGTGTATCTCATTGTGGTTTTAATCTGCATTTCCTGGATGACTGATGTTGAGTATTTTTTCAAATACTTGTTGGTCATTCAAATATTTTATGAAGTACCTGATAGATCTTTCCTATAGGCATTAATTGGATTATTTGCTTTTTTAAAATTTAAATTCAGTTAGCCAACATATGTACATCATTAGATTTTGCTGTAGTGTTCAGTGATTCATTAATTGCGTATAACACAGTTCTCATCAGATCATACCCCGCTTCATGCCTATTTTCCAATCACCTTATCTCCCCTCCTTCATCCTTTCTGCAGCCCTTCTGCAGTTTACCTCTCAGAGTAAGAGTCTCTCATGGTTTGTCTCCCTCTCTGATTTCTTCCCATTCAGTTTTCCCTTCCTTCCCCTATGGTCCTCTGTGCTATTTCTTATTTTCCACATGTGAGTGAAACCAGATGACACTTGTCTTTTTCTGATTGACTTATTTCACTTAGCATAATGCCCTCCAGTTCCATCCATGTTGATACAAATTGTAGGTATTCATTCTTTCTGACAGCTGAGTAATATTCCATTGCATATATGAACCACATCTTCTTTATCCTTTTAGCTATTGAAGGATATCTCAACTCCTTTCACATGTTGGATATTGTGGACATTGCTGCTATGAAATTGGGGTGCATGTGGCCTTTCTTTTCACTACATCTGTATCTTTGGGGTAAATACCCAGTAATGCAATTGCAGGGTCATAGGGTAGCTCAATTTTAAACTTCTTGATTGTTGTTTTACAGTTGGTTTTTTATGTAGTCTGGTAGGAGTCATTTGTTAGATTTATATATTACAAATATTTTCTTTCAATATAGGATTGTTATTTTACTTTCCTAACAGTCTTTTGATGAGCATGAGTTTTTAATTTTAATAAACTAAAGTTTATTATTCTTTCATTTATGGTTAGCGCCTTTTATGTCCTAAGAAATTTTTGCCTTCTCTAAGATCATGAAGATAGTCTTCCTTGTTTTCTTTTGGAAGCTTTATAGTTTAGCTCACACATTAAAGTGTTTAGTTAAATTTTTGTGTGTGATAGGTATGGCTCATTTATTTGTTTGTTCCAGCACCCTTTGTTGAAAAGTTTATCCTCTGACTTGTATTGACCTCTTGGTCATACATATGTGAGCGTATTTGTGGACTGTATTTTGTTTCATTGATCTGAATACCAGTATACAAACTGTCTTAAATAATTTGGCTTTATAGTCTTAAAATCAGATGGTGCAAGTTCTGACCATTTTTCTTTGCCTATTTTAGGTTTAATGCATTTCTATATAAACTTTAGTATCAGACTTTATTTCTACAAAAATAATTCTGCTGGATTTGATCTGGATCATGTAAAATCTATAATTCTATTTGGAAATGACTAACATCATCAAAATTTCTCTCAACAGTGTTCTGTCGTTTTTTGTATAGAATTTTTGTATTTCTTTTGCTAAATTAGTTCCTAGATATTCGATTATTTTGATGTTGTTGTAAATGGCATTATCTAAAAATTCAATTTCCAATTGTTTATTGAGACTATACAGATATTTAGTTGGTTTTTGCAAATTTATTTTTATTCCATGATTTTGCTAAATTCAGTTAGTTTTAATAGTTGATTGATTCCTTGGATTTTCTATATGAACAATGGTGTCATCTGTAGATAAAGACAAATTTGCTACTTTCTTTCCAATTTTTATACCACTTATTGTTTGTTTACTTTTTTGTCTCATTGCCTAGTACTTTCAGAATAATGCTGAATAGAAGTGGTGTAAGAATAGCTACCATTGTTTTGTTCCTAACTTGAGAAAATATTCACCATTAAGTGGTTTTTAGCTTTAGGGTTTTGCAGATATCCTTTACTGTCAGTTTGAGGAAGTTTTGGTTTCATTTCCAATTGACAAGGCTTTATCACAAATAGATGTTAAACTTTTTCAAATACTTGGATCAGCTAAATCAACAACAGATAAGAAAACGATTTATGTATTTCATTGTTTTCTGCCCGTATCTTTACTATTTTCTTCCTTATCTTTTCTTGAGTTTAATTTTCACTCATTTTCTCCCTATGTTCTTGAATTGAAGGCTTAGATTGTTGACTTTCAACACTAAAACTTTTTCTAATTACCCATTTTTTTTCCTTCAGATTTTTATTTAAATTCTAGTTAGTTAGCATATAGTGTAATACTGGTTTCAGGAGTAGAATTTAGTGATACATCACTTACATATAACACCCAGGGCTCATCATAAAAAGTGCCCTCCTTAATCCCCATTATCCATTTAGCCCATCCCCCACCCATTTCCCTGTATCATCCCTCAGTTTGTTCTCTATCATTAAGAGTCTCATGGTTTGCTTCCCTCTCTCTTTTTTTCCTTCCCATATGTTTATCTGTTTTGTTTCTTAAATTCCATATATGAGTAAAATCATATGGTATTTGTTTTCCTCTTTGACTTATAGCACTTAACATAATACACTCTAGCTCCATCCATGTCATTGCAAGTGGCAAGATTTCATTCCTTTTGATGGCTGAGTAATATTCATGATTGGTGTTGGTGTTGGTGAAAGAAAGTGATCCAGTTTCATTCTTTTTCATGTTGCTGTCCAGTTTTCCCAACACCGTTTGTTGAAGAGACTGTCTTTTTTCCATTTGATATTCTTTCCTGCTTTGTCAAAGATTAGTTGACCATATAGCTGTGGGTCCATTTTTGAGTTTTCTATTCTGTTCCATTGATCTATGTTTCTGTTTTTGTGCCAGTACTATACTGTCTTGATGACTACAGCTTTGTAATATAGCTTGAAGTCTGGACTCATGACTTTGCTTTTCTTTTTCAGAATTGCTTTGGCTCTTTGGGGTCTTTTCTGGCTCCATACAAATCTTAGGATTGTTTGATCTAGTTCTGTGAAAAACGCTGGTGGTAATTATCCATTTAAGGTTACCAGTTCCCTTCTAAGCTCTACATTAGCTGTATCACACAAATTTTGATTTGTTGTGTTTTCACTCTCATTCATTTAAAAGTATTAAAACAATTTTTAGTGCTGGATAATCTTTTACCTGTGTTATTTATTAGAATGTTGTTTAATTTCCAAATATTTGGGTTCTCGTAATTTTTTGTTTTGATTTCTACTGTAATTCATTGTGAATCAGTGAATTTTTTAATACTTCAAGGATATCATGCCATTGTTTCTGATAATGAAAAAATTATAAGACAGAAATTTTACATCATTCTTATGATTTTATTCCTAAATGTAATAGGATGTTTTTTTCTTTGACTCTTTTAAAGATTTTCTTTTTATTTTTGGTATTTAGTAGTCATAGTTTAGTTTCATTATGATCTGCTTATGTGTAGTGATGTTTATATTCATTCTGCTTGAGGTTTGTCAAGCTTCTTGAATTTTTGGTTTCATGTTCGTCATCGGTGTTGGAACAATGTTGGGTGTTATTTTTTCTAGGTAATTATTCTTCCCCTTTCTTTTTCTCTTCTCCTCTTGAGATTAAAAAAAAAAAAATTATTATTGTTTCAGAGGTCTCAGGTACTCCCCATGTTAAAAAAAAAAAAAAAAAAAGAAGTTTATCTGTGTTTTAGTTGGGTTTATATTAACCTGTCTTCATGTTTATGAATTCTCTCTTCCACTGTTTGTGCCAATATTTTTTAAAAAGTTTAATTATATATACGTATATGGTGTTTGTTTGGTTTTGTTTTCCTTATCCCTCTTTCTGAAATTCCAATGACACATATGGTAGACCTTTCTTCCTTGTCTCCTATGAATAATTTTTGTATTCTCTTCCCTAATTTCATCTTTCTGTGCTTCATGCTGAACTTTTTTTTCCAACTTATCTTCCTGTTCACTAATTCTTTAGCTTCCCAGTTGTATTCTTAATTTTGTTAATTATATTTTTATGTTCTAGAATTTCCATTTGGCGATTTAAAGGAGAAATACCAGTTCCTTGATGATTATTTTCTAACTTGTCTTTTACTTTATAGAACATATTAAGCATAGTTATTTTAAAGTTTGTTTCTGATAATTCAATTTTATGAATCTCTGGAAATTCTGATTTTATTATCATTTCTTTTGTTTACTTGTTTTACAATTTTATGTATTTTTAAATTTTGTGAAAGACAATAGATAGAAAAACTATAGAGCTCATTTGAGGTTTAGAATGTTATATTTCACCAGATAGGGTTTGCTTTTGCCTCTGGAAATTTTGAGGCTATGGACATTGACAATCCAGGTCACCGTAATGCAGCTCAAAAAAAAAGACGTATCGTACATTCTTTTTTTTTTTTAAAGATTTTATTTATTTATTTGTCAGAGAGAGAGCGAGCGAGAGCAAGCACAGGCAGACAGTCAGAGGGAGAAGCAGGCTCACTGCGGAGCAAGGAGCCCGATGCGGGACTTGATCCCAGGACGCTGGGATCATGACCTGAGCCGAAGGCAGCTGCCCAACGAACTGAGCCACCCAGGCGTCCCCATATCATACATTCTTGAGATGATTTGAAGCTGGTCTTCAGTCCCTTTGAGGGTTGGTCTAACTCTGTTTCCCTTTACTCTATAGTATGGCATTTTGGGATGTCTGCCTACAATGTCTAGGGAGATTTTTAGGTCTCCCATTCCTTGATTGTCCCCAAATTTCAATTTTTGTTCCCCTACTTCAAAGAGTTTGTTGAAATCTGCTCATCATGTGGAATTGGCAGATAAAGAAATAGGCAAAGGAGGAAACATAGCCTTAGATGCCATTTTCACCTTTTGATGATGCTTTCTTTTCTTTTGAAGCATGGCCCAATAGTTCTCCCATAATGTTCTCTGGTGTTTTGTTTTGATTTGTTTTTGGTTGGTTTGTTTTGCTTTTAATCTTGTCCAGTTTTCTAATTTTTCTCAATAGGACAATCAGCTTATATTAATTTGTCTGTCATTTGTGAGGAAATGGAACCTAAACTCTTTCTGTAATATTGTCAAGAGTGGAATGTAAGTTATATATATTTTTTTAGTTCAGCATATATAAGAATATCTTTCTATTTCTTCACACATGGAGGGAAACTGCTTCACTGTGAAAAAATATGTAAATATTGTTTCATTGTTTTCTGGCATTTAGAATTATAGAAGACAGATCTTAAACCAGTGTGATTTGTCTGTTATAGAAATCATTTTGGTTGCTCTTAGTTCTTAGAGATTTACTTACTAAAAAAACTTTTCTTAAATATATACATTTTAAATGATTTATTTCTTTATTTGAGAGAGAGTGAGAGAGAGAATGAGTGGAATGGGTAGAGGGAGTGGGAGAGAGAATCAAGAAGACTCCACACTGAGGAACAAGCCCAACTCGGCCTGATCTCACGACACTGAGATCACAACTTGAGCTGAAGCCAGGCATTGGAGGCTCAAGTGACTATGCCACCCAGGTGTCACTTTCTTAAATATTTTTTATATGAGCATCTTTTTATTGACTTTTGCCTATAACATTAAGAGTGCTTTCAATCTGGAAATTCAGGCCCTTTTTCAATCTTTTAAAGGAAACTTCCCATTAATGAAATTTTAAATTATTGCTTTCTTCAAATTGTTTTGGTATCTTTCTCAGGAATACCCATAATTCATAGGTCAGATTTTCATTTTCTATGTTGTGAATCTATTCTAACCACTATTTTCTGTATTTTTATCTTCTATATTTTTGGCTTCTCAGTTTGGTTTACTGTATAACTTACATGACTTTTCCCCCAAAACAGCTGTATTTATTGCTTTGAATCTGGGTTTCTAATTTTGCTCTTTTATTTTTAGTTTAATTATACTTATCATATCTCTTGTCCAAATTCATTTTTATCTCATTCTGTTAGCTTCCCACCTCACCATGAATTTCTTTGACTTTCTACTCCTGTTTTTATAGAGGCCATGTGTTCTCACATCAAGTTGCAGATGCTATAATACCTTCCTAAAACATTTTGATTCATAGACTGGATAGTTTTTCTCAGGTGTCAGCTTGATAGTCTTTCCTTTGAAGTATCTATTTGGCTAGACCTTCATTTTTTTCTTTTAAAATCAATTTTGCTGGTCCCATTAGTGGCCAAGTGGTCTGGACTATGCCCCATGGTGGCACTGTCTTAGCTGGACCACTGGCCACCCCTGCAGTGTTAACTAGATTGTTGTGTGGCTTGATTGCTATTTTCATTCCACATGTGTGCAAAGACTTGAGCCAGGCTGCATGGGTTCCATCTTGAATCCAGCATGACCTCATCAAGTTACTTAAGCTCTCTGTGCTGGATCTGTGACCTTTGAGGATATAGCCATGGACTTTTAACTCTGGAAGAGTAGCAGCAGCTTGATTCTGCTTAGAGAATTGTCTTCAGGGATGTGATGCTAGAAAAAAGTAGGAACTTCACCTCAGTGGGATGCCCTGTTTTCATATCAGATATGATCTTCAAATTGGAGCCAGGAGAATAGCTATGGATGGTGGCAGAAGGAACACCCCCTTCCAGGTTGTCTAGGAGATGACTGGGGAACTGGTAATCAAATAGAAATACACCAAGAATATAAAGAGGGACTTTTGAATCAAATAAATTGCATCTATGATAAAATACCTACATATAGCAGAAAGGCTATATGGATATGAAGATTTTGCAAACATATTTCATTTTATCTCATTTGTAAACATCATTTGTCCCATCAAGACAAAAACTCCATGAACATGTCTTAGGTGGAAGAAGTTTAAAAGATAACTTAGATTTACTTAATTTAGAAGAAAGAGCCTTTATGAACATGATGGAGATGAAAACTCATTCAGTTATAATTAATTTCAAATGAAGCATGACAAAATTCATACAGGTAGGAAAACCTATGAATGTGGGAACATGTTTAGTTAGAAGTCATACTGATTGACACTAGGACATCCATCGTTGATCCTGGAGAGAAACCCTTGGATGTAATGAGTGTGGGAAAGTCTTACTGATCAATCATCCTTTACTAGAAAAGTGAGATCTCATACAGGTGAAAGATATATGAATGCCAATTCCACCAGTAGTAGAATTCCACCATTTAGTAGAAAAATGTATCTCATTAAAACACCAGAGAATTCAAATTAGAGAGAAACTATGAAGGTGGAAATGCCTTCAGTAGTAGTTCTTATCTTAATCAGTGTATACCGGTAATAAACCCTATAAATGTAATAAATGTGGGAAGCTATACAGTCTGTGGTAGGTTGTTATAGTAGCCCCGAGAGACTAAAACATCATTATTGCATATAAACTTTGGCAAGAAGAATTCTGAATTTTTTTTCTCTTCTGAACGTGTGCCAGTTAGAATTCCTTTGTGTTGAAAATGACAATACATTTATTATTTTTTTAAGGGTTGTATCATTTATTTATTTATTTATCTATTTCTTTTTTTTTTAAGGTTTTATTTATTTATTTGACAGAGAGAGAGAGAGATCACAAATAGACAGAGAGGCAGGCAGGGGGAGAGGGAGAAGCAGGCTCCCTGCTGAACAGGAGGACCTGAGACCATAACCTGAGCTGAAGACAAAGGCTTAACCCACTGAGCCACCCAGGTGCCCCCAAAATGACAAAACATTTAAAATTTAGTTAACAAAAGGAAGTTTATCAGTACATATCATGGGAAAGTCCAGTATAGCTACTTCAAAGGAGAAATAGAGATAATTTGACATCTTGTGAAAAGACTCAGTATTGAGTCTTCTGATTCATGAACATGGCATATCTAACCATTTATTTAGGCCTTTTAAAATTTTTCTCAGCAGTGTTTTCTAGTTTCCAGTGTATAGGTCTTATACAAATATCTTATAGATATTTGTTAAAGTTATTCCTGAATTCCTCATGGGTTTGGATGCTATTGTAAATAGTATTTAAGAATTTAATATTCTACTTGTTTATTGCATAATAAATAATTACATAAAAATGTAATTGATTTTTGTATTTTTACTTTATATCCAGTGACCTTGCTAAACTCTCTTGGTTTTTGTAGCTTATTTGTAAGTTTCTTAAGATTTTCTGGGTACATGATTATCCTCTCTTGCAGATAAATATAATCAAATTTTTTTCTTCTTCCTAATTTGTCTTTCTGATTTGCCTGCTTGCTTCCTTTCATCCCTCCCTCCCTCTCTCCCTTTACTTCTTTCCCAGCTATCCTCCTTCCTTTCTCTCTTTCTTTTTCTCATTGCTCTGGCTCATATTTCCAGTTCAGTATTGAATAAAAGTGCTGCAAGTGAATATCTTTGCTTTCTCCCCCAGTTCCTAGGAGGCTTGTATTCAGACTTTTGGCACTAAATATGATGTTTGTTGTAGGCTTTCCACAGATGCTTTGTATCAAAGTGAGGAAGTTCCTCTTTATTCTTAGTTTACTGAGAGTTTTTATCATCAGTGAATGTCAATTTTAGTTAAATACATTTTCTTCTAGTGAGATGATCACATGACTTCTTTATTTTGTTTATATGGTAAATTACATTGATATGCTTTGTGTTGTGAATCCAACCTTATATTAATTGGGGTAAGGTCCATATTGTCAGCTATATTATGTTGCCACACTCAATTTGCCAGTTTTTAAAGTTTTCTTGCCCCTACATTTATGAGAGGCATTGATCTAGTTTTCTTTTATTATAATTGTCATCTGTTTTGTTTACAGAGTAATGCTGACCTCATAAAATGGGTTGGGAAGAGTTTCCTCCTGTTCTATTTTCTTAAAGCATTTTTGTAAGATTTGTATTATTTATTCCTTAAACAGTTAATAGAATTCACTGGTGACACCATCTGGACTTGAGGTTTTCTCTGTAGGAAGGTTTCACATTATTGATTCAATTTAATGTTATGGGGCATTTAAGTTTTCTATTTTTTACTCAATCATGTTTGTAATTTTGTTACCTGTTTTTTGAGGAATAAACAATTTATGTGTTTTGTCCAACTGACCAAATTTATCGACATATCTGTAGGATCTGGGGTGCTGACCTAGCTTTCATTCTTAATACTGATAATTTGGGTTTTTCCTCTATTTTTTTTTTCATCAGGCTAGCTAGGTGGCTTATAAATTTTATTGAACTTTCCAAAGAATCAATGCTTGGTTTTATGATTTTCTCTATTGGTTTCTTATTCCCAATTTCATTGATTTCTGCCTCTATCTTTATTACTCCTTCTGTTAACATTGAGTTTAACTTGTTCTTTTTCTTAGTAAGATAGAGCATAAATTTTTTATTTTAGACATTTTATATGATCTAATTCAAGAATTTAAAGCCATAAATTTATCTTTAAGCATTGTTTTAGTTTCATTCCACAAATTTGATATGCTGTGATTTCATTGAATTTCAATGCAATATATTTTCTAATGTTTTTTTCGATTTTTCTTTTGATTTATGGGTTGTTTAGAAGTGTGTTTTTTTAAGTGCACAAATATTTTGTGATTCTTCAGATATCTTTTTGTCCATTTTTAGTTTAATTTCATTGTGGTCAGGAAATTTACTTTATGATTTCATTCCATCTAAATTTTTCAGCCTTATTTTATGGACTAGAATATTGTCTCAAGATTGAGAGAGGATTGTTGATATTTACAGCATTAATTACAGACTTATTTCTCTTTCAGTTCTGTCAGTTTCATTTAATTTGGAACTCTATCACTAGATGCACACATATTTATGATTATTATGTCATTTTGATGAATTGACTCATCATGAAATATTCTTCTTTATTACTAGTAATATTATTTGTTCTAGAGTCTACTTCTCTCATATTTATATAGACACTCCTGCTTTCTTGTAAGTCGCATTATATAAGTGTGGTGTATTTTTTTTTCCCTGTTTACTCTTTTAAAAATATTTATTTATTTGAGTAATCTCTGCACTCAATGTAGAGCTCAAGTTCCCAATCCTGAGATCAAGAGTTGCATGCCCTTCTGACTGAGTCAGCCAGGTCCACCTCCGTTCACTTTTAACTTATTTATCTTTATATTTCCAAGTGTGTTTCTCACAGGCAGAATATATTTGGGTAATTTTTTTTGAAAAAAATTAAATCCTTTTTGACAATCTCTGCCTTTTATCATTTACATGCCATGTAATTATTGTTTAAGTCATTTACATTTAATGTAATTACATATGGTTGGGCTGAAGTCTGTCATCTTACACTTGTTTTCTATTTGTCCCATCTATTCTTTGCTCCCTTTTTAAAAAAAATCTTGTCTTCTTTTTGGTTCTTTTTGGTTAATTGTTTTTAGTATTTCATTTTATCTCTGCATTGAATTATCAGCTATACCATTTTTAAGAAGAATTGCTCTAGGGTTTACAATATGTACTTTTAACTTCACAGTCTACCTTCAAATAATATTATACTAGTTTATATGTAATGTAAGAGGCCTGAACACTTTCATTTCCTCCCTCCCATAATTTTTGTTCTTGTTATCAAATATTTACTTCCATATATATTTTTAGTTTCACAATACATGGCTTATTGTTTTAAACAGTAAATCATTTTTTAACATTACACAAATATGGGTAGAAAGTCCTTTGTTCACCATATTTGCCATGTGCAGAACACTATGTCTAGTGTAGGTCCTAGCTTCCATCTGGTATCATTTTCCTTCAGGCTTTCTTTAACGTTTCTTGTTGTGGAGCTCAGCTGGCAATGAATTCTCTTATCTTGTGTTTGTCTTCAATTAGTCTTTATTTTATATTCAGTTTTGAAGGATATTTTCACTGGCTATAGAATTCTAGGTTGACAGTTTTTTTCTTTCAGCCTAATAAAGATGTCCTTCCATTGTCTTCTGGGTTGCATTGTTTCTGACGAGAAATCAGCGATCATTCTTATCTTTGTTCCCCTGTAAGTAATGTGTCTGTTTTTTGTTTTTTTTTCCTGGTTGCTATTAAGATTTTCTCATTATCATGGTTTTTCATGAGTTTGATTATAATGAATTTTGGTGTGATTTTCTTTGCTTTTATTTTGCCCAGGATTCATTGAGCTTCTCGGATCTGTGGGCTTATAGTTTTTTTTTAATCAAATTTAAAAGATTTTTCATTGCTTTTTCAAATATCTCCCTCCTCCCACCTTTTACTCCTTTGGACTTTTAGCCAGATGTGCTTTATACTGCCTAATATTTTCCCAAAGCTCACTGAAGCTCTGTTTATTTTTCTTCCAGTTCTTCAGTTTCAGTAGTTTCTGCTGCTATGTCTTCTAATTCACTGATCTTTCCCTGTGCATTGCCTAATCTACCATTAAGCCCATTCAGTGGATTTTCCATGTTCTATATTACATTTTTAATTTTAGAAAATCCATTTGGTTCTTTTATGTATTTTTCATCTCTATTCTCATTGTGTTCATATTTTCCTTTGACTGTGTTTATAATAGCTGTTTTTAAGTTCTTGTTTGCTAACTACCTCATCTTCTATAATTTCTGGGTTTATTTCTATTGATCAGTTTTCCCCCCCCTGATTATGGGTAACATTTTCTTTCTTTTTCAAATATTGAATAATTTTTACTGGATGTTGGACTTTATGAGTATTATGTTATTTAGTATCTGGGTTTTGTTTTCTTCCATTATAGTGTTTTGAGGTTTGCTTTGGCTCTCAAGTTACTGGTGGATCAACTTGACCTTTTTAGGGCTTGTCCTTATGCTTTGTTAGGGGGAGACTGGAATAACTTTTTCCCTAATGTTAGTTTAACCGTACTGCTAAGGTATAACCTCCTAGAGTCTCTATTGAATGTTCCAGGTTTTCACTCAGTTCCCTTCACTCTGATTGGCTGGAACTTGAATATCTCTCAGATGAAATGTAGGAATTATTCTTACAGATTCTGCATAGTTGTCCTCTAAGTAGTCTTACACAAGTTCTGCTTATTCTAAAGCCGAAGACCTAAAAAGATTCTTATTCAGATTTCTGGAGCTCTTTCTTAGCGTAACTCCCTCTTCTTTGCTGTACTATGTAGCAAATATAAGTCACCTTGCTTCTTTATATTCCAGGTTTTGTCCCCTCAATTCAATGAAACCACCCAACTGTGCTTATCTTTCTCCTTTCATACCCAAGGTCCAGAAATTGCTTCTAGGAAGAAAACCGGGGTGATTGTAGGACTGACTTTATTGTTTCTCTTCCCTCAAGGATCTTTGTTCTGCACTACCTATTATCTAATTTCTGAAAACAGTTGTTTTGTATATATTTTTGCATTTTATAATTGTTTATGATGGGAGGACCAGACTAATACCAGTTACTCTATTGTAGTTAGAAGAAGATTTCTTATCTGCCATGTTTTTAGATTATATATTTTTTATTTTTATTTTCAAAGGAAGGGAGATCTATCATGACTGAATTTATCATACAGTAAGATATGTAGATTGATCCTATATCAGAATCAATTGTAGTTTTTTTTTTTAAGATTTTATTTATTTATCTGACAGAGATCACAAGTAGGCAGAGAGGCAGGCAGAGAGAGAGAAGAGGAAGCAGGCTCCCTGCTGAGCAGAGAGCCCGATGCGGGACTCGATCCCAGGACCCTGAGATCATGACCTGAGCCGAAGGCAGCGGCTTAACCCACTGAGCCACCCAGGCACCCCAATTGTAGTGGTTTTACCAATTAAAAAAAATACCTGTCCTCTACTTTTAAGGATCTTGATTCAGCAGATTTAACATGAGTTTCAGGCATCATATATTTGAAATTTTGACAAGTGATTTTTGATGCCCAAGAAAAACTAATAATCCCTATTCTGGTAAGTTTAAAGCTTAGTGTGACTTTGGTAAACCAAATGAGGTATCCTACAATCTATTCTTAATTCAGTGACACTCTGTAAAAATGAAATAAAATATTAGAGGAGTAGGACCTCCCACATATCCCCACCATCTACATGTAAACCATTAATTTCTGGCAAGGCAGGAGTCTTTAGAGCCCTGATCAACTGCTGTGGCTGTTATACATTCTTATTTCCTTGTACCTTTGCCATAGCAGTTGTTACATATCTTAACTATTACTTCTATCTATAAGTGTCAAGGCTTCTTAATATTTTTTTTTCTAGCTTTATTTTTTAAAAAAAGATTTTATTTATTTATTTGACAGAGACCACAGTAGGCAGAGAGGCAGGCAGAGAAAGAGGAGGGGAAGCAGGTTCGATGCAGGGCTCGAACCCAGGACCCTGGGATCATGACCTGAGCTGAAAGCAGAGGCTTTAATCCACTCAGCCACCCAGGTGCCCCAAGGCTCCTTAATATTTATAAAGTGATCTGAAAATATTCTTATAATATAAGGATTCAGTAATGGCTAGCAGATTTTATCTTGTGTGCCAACTCTGTTTGACTAGTGGTAACTCTGTGGACCTCTGTGTTGAGAAGGATTTTAAGGCCACTTCTGGACTCAACAGGAAGGGATGCTCTTACGGATTAGTGACATCTGTCATGAGTTTGGGATTGGAGGAAGAGACACATGTCCTATGTATTTGCAACTCATATACTGGTTAAAAGCAGTCTTTTTTGCAAGGTTTCTCTAATTACAGAAGAAAACTTGTTGCTGCTATCTATATTCATCTTGACTTTTCCACATGTAGGAAACATTTTATAGTTACAGAATGTTTGTATTCAGATTATTTCTTCGTTTATCCATTCTTTCCTGATTTATTTATTCTTTTGTTCTCCCTAAAATTATAATCAATATGATACTGTGCTTTTTAGAGTAGTGGTTTTTGTTCTGTATTTCTTGTCTTATTTTAAATAAATTGACCCATTGTGTATTTTTTCAAGTCAATGGCTCTGTTGACCTTATTTTCCTAAATTTCAAATCAGACACATATCTTGTCTAACCATAGGCTAGAAGATTTGAAGTCGGAACACCTCTGGACAGAAAACTTTGTATGGTCTGGAATAATAATATATAGTTTTGAATTATAATTGGACATATAACTAAGTAAAAATATCCTCTCATCTGCCAATTCTAGTATATTAAGCCAATCATACTCCTATAAGATTAGAATTTGACAATTTAGAAAAATATCCTACTTTCAAACATGTAATTTTATTGCATTTTTTAATTTATTTTTTTCAAAAGATTTATTTATTTATTTGACAGAGGGATAGAGAGCACAAGTAGGCAGAGTGGCTGGCAGAGGGAGAAGGAGAAGCAGGCTCACCATTGAGCAGGGAGCCCAATGTGGGGCTTCATCCCAGGACCCTGGGATCATGACCTGAGCCGAAGGCAGCCACTTAATTGACTGAGGCACCCAGGCACCCCTTTATTGCATTTTTAAATGATGGAGTATTATTAGCTAAGTGCTTTGAACTACCAAATAATCTAGATGAAGATAGTTACTTGTTGTGACTTTCATTCTGATCTATCCCAGATCACTTAGTCTTATCTTCATTCTGTGTGATATTGTGTTAAGGAGTGGGTATTAGCAAATTAGCAGAGGTTAGTCTGTGGGTCACAGTTTGTGATATGAAAGAGAGAGAGAGAGATTTCATTTGGGCAAGAAATTCATTTTCCATTCTCTACATTTGGGGTGGAACATGGGATAGTGGAGGTTGCCTTACCATTCATTTCAGTTATTATGAGTTTGAAATACTTCCTGGTGCCAGAAATCTAGGATGCTCAGCTTAATATGTACTACAATAGAAAGATCAGTGTTAAAAACCAAGAGATAGAGGTTTAGTCTCAAATTGTCATTTATTAACTCTGTGACCCCAGTGGGCTACTTAAGCTTTGTAACTTCTACTTACTAATATAGGAAATGAGATTTATAATCTGCTATACCTATTCCACAGGGTTGCTGGAAGAATGAAGTGAAACCATAGATATGTATAAACCTTGGAGAACTTACTGATAGTAGTATATCATTGGGAAGTAATATAATGGCACTGTTATACTACCTTATACCTTATACTAGCTTGTCTCTTCTATGGAAAAATAAATGGAGTTATGATATCTTTGTTCAATTTTTAAATTTGCCTTAGATTTAAAATGATTATCTTAGGAAGCCTTCTGGCGATGGTTCTGCTTAGGAAGAAGAAACCTAGTGTAATATCTGCTATGCTTTTACTAGAGCTCTAATAACTTCAATGAGGAGTGTTCATCAGCTATGCTTTGCTTTACAGCTTGGAATCCCATCCACTGCCAGCACATTGAATGCCACAACGCAATTAACAAGCCAGCTGTGAAGGTACTGTTTTATTAGATAAATATGGTGCCATATTGTATTGTCAGTGGTCAGATTATCAGGAGCTGAATGAAATGGAGTAGACTGCATACTTCTCCATAAAGCAGAAAGGCCTGCACTCTGTGATAAACTCAAGCACTTGTGTGTTCAATCTGACCGTGCTTTGGTGGATTGGTTGAAGACAGAGCAATGAATAGTGGTGACTGAAGGGTTTGGCTATGAGTTCTTGGTCAAGTGGTGTGTAGCAATGAGTAATTATTAGAATAATCCTGGTGGAACTCTTACATAGTCCTACTTGGCTTCTCTCTTTTTTTAATAAACTCAAGGAAATATACTTTGCCCCTGTTTCACTCATTTCAGATTATGAGAGCTTGGTATATAACTGAAAATTCAAGAGTCATATGACCAAAATGAATAAAATTGTTAAATTTTGGCTCAGATCATAGATATGACTTAGGGGTAGTTGGGGAGCAAACACATGGAAAAAGTATGTTAGAGGTAAGGGAACAGGGGTTTATTTTTTTAATTTTTTAATTTTTAATCTTTATTTTTTAGATTTTTAAATTTTTATTTATTTGGCAGACAGAGATCACAAGTAGGCAGAGAGGCAGGCAGAGAGCCCGATGCGGGGCTCGATCTCAGGACCCTGGGATCATGACCTGAGCCAAAGGCAGAGGCTTTAACTCACTGAGCCACCCAGGTGTCCCAAGGGAACGGGAATTTAGAGAGGCAAGACTCTTTCCTAAGCCAGAACCAGGTACCTTGACTCTAAACCTTATTCTTGTTTTACCACCACAAATTTCCCTGTCTTGTTATAACCCTGAATCTTTGAAGTCGAATGTTAAGAAAAACAATCACACCTTTTAACAAAATTACTTATGGTATATATGTTGGTTTCAGTACTTGGCTGGAGAGACCTGTGTCTGGATTTGCAAGGATTAATTTTTTATAATAAGAAGAGTAGGAGTAACATCAAGTTGTTAGAGTTCACAGATACCTATTAGAACCTAGTGTCCTGAGAGTTTGCCTCCCTTCTTCTATAAACAGGAAGATTGTGAAGATTACCAAATAATAGAAACATGATAGTATCATTTTATAGAAACAGAGTGGAAGAGGTAACATGAGATATAAGAAATATAAATATAAATGGAACCAAAAAGAAGTACAAATGGACCAAAATGTGTTTCATATATCAGAAAAGTCAGAGGAGTGCCAATAATAACGTAGTCATCCAGACGTATTTTACTAGCAGAGGACCTTCTTGTATTACTATATTTCATCTCTGCTTTTGATAAAGTCAAGTTGAATGAACTTATGTTGAGAAAGAGCAGACGAGGGAAGTCTAGCAGTGGAGGCTCAGTCTCTCCCATTCTGCTGTGAGCACACCTCCTCTGAACTTCCACAGACGTTTGGGACTCCAAGGTACTTTTCTTCTGTGCATGGACATTCTGAGACAAACACGTGTCGTGCTCATATATTATCCCTGGGTTTTAGCTTAATTCTTCCAGTGTTGAGAATCATGCAGCTCTCTTACTTTAGTTTCTTCACCTGTCCTTTCCTCTTCCGGCTTATGTTACAATGCCCTCTTTTGGTTCACTCAGACACCAACAGAAAGGAGGTGCTTGTCTGGTCTTTCCACTTATTTTTTTCTCTGATTGTATGTCAGACTACATTCTCAGGAGTCCTTTAACTTCATAATTACTAATGATTTTTGGTTTCCCACTCCCCAAAGACATCACAAATTAGATTTTTTCCCATTCTTCTCGGCAAACAGCTTAGTCCACCCCTCTTGCTGGCCTTTGCTTTGCTTACTGGCTGTTCCTTGTAGCCAGTCCTGCAGGACATGCCAAACCATCCTACTTTCTCTTCCATTTTTAGGTGATGTGAAATTCACATCAATTTAACCTTTTTAAAGTGAACGATTCAATGACATTTAGCACATTCATAATGCTGTGCCACCACCACCTCTATCTAGTTCTTAAATATTTTTATCAGCACCCCCTCCAAATTTTATTTTCTGAATTCCAGCATTCCTAAAGAGTTTTCTTTTGTATTTTGACTCTGCTTCCCTGTAAAGGTAACATTCTTGTTAGTGCTTCCTGTGCTGGGGCTGTTTTTGCAGGACAACAGATCTGACTCAGTATTGTTTTTTCATTGCAATACGAGCGTTCCCCAAACCCAGGTGGGTATGACCATGTGACATACAGGCCAAGGGTACCCAACATCCAGATACTTACAGAATAATGTTCAATGAAAAGGAAATCATCCTTTATAGTATGATGCCAATTTAATTTAAAATCACATATATTATATTTATACTCATATTCCTGCTCATCAGAATGTTATTACTGGTTGCATTGAGATGGCGGGTTAATGAGTTATTTAAATTTTTTTCTTTTCTCCATTTTCTTAAGCCTCTACATTGGGCATAATTGTGTTTATAAATGGAAAATAACTATTTTTTAATGTAGCGGTCAGCTATGAACATATTAATATAGATGTAAACTGACATGTTTAGAGTAAATGGAATTGACCCTACTGTCCACAAATGTGATGGGTCATGTGACCTAATTCATTTACCATGATCGAGGTCACCTAGCTAATCTGTAATGATTATAGCTCCAACCTCGTAGGAGTTTATCCCTTTGAGTCGAATGAAAAAATATCTTTACCTGACAGGAGTATCAATAACTCATTAGAAATGAGAGTGAAGTAACTAATGGAAGAACAGGTCTACATCGGGCACTTGGGAAAAATTCAGGGAAAGTGGATTTATCCTCACAAAAAGTCTACCATCTCCATATTTATGAACTTTACCAGTAGGCAGTGATGATTTGCCAAATAGAAAAGTATTATCTATTTTTGTTGCAATACATTACAAAAATGTACTTTTTAAGGCAAGAGCCAAGGGCTGCAACAGAATTCAAAATGAAAAGATGCTGGAACTTAGAGTTTATTATATAACACTCTGCTTTTGGTTTTACTTGGTTCTGTTTGCAGATCAATTTATGAAATACACTAGAGCCCAGATAATTCTCTAACACAGGAGTCAGCTAACTATGGCCCCCAGCCAAATCTGGTCTGCTGACTGTTTTGTCAGTAAAGTTTTATTGGAACACAGCTGTGCTCATTTGCTTCTGTATCTGTCTATGTCTGCTTTCATGCTACAACAGCAGAGTTGAGTAGTTGTGTCAGAGAGTGTATCTCCACAAAGCCTGAACTATTGACTCTCTGGTCATTTACAGAAAGTTTGCTAGTCCCTCATTTAACACACCAAAAAGTAGTTGTTCATCACATCAAAGGAAGCATGAAATTTATCTAAGGAAAATTTTCATACTAGGCCTTTAGCATGGGGAAGTATATAGTTTACAGGTTTTGTTGGTATAGCGATTGAAATTTAGGAATTCCCGCTCTTGTTTCCCCCATCGTTGAAACTCTTCAGTATTGTGCTCACTTCAGCAGCACATATACTAAAATTGGAATGATCTAGAAAAGATCCACAGGGCTCTGTGGAAGGATGACATGTGAGACTTTTCAGGGTTTTAACTTTAAATGATAGGCTGGTTGAGTTGTAAGTTGGTTTGTTTTCCCTTCCTAATCAGTAAAAACAACTAAAGAAAAGGAAGGGTGGAGTTCCAGAAAAATCTGTGTCCGAGGCATATTAAGTGCACAATCAGCTATAGCAGTGGATTGATTATTTCTTGCTGGACAGGAACAGAAAACAAAATGACTTTGGTAATGTATAGACATTTAACCTGATGCAACATACAAGATTCAGCTAGTCATGTTTCCTTGATTTTAAACATCCAGATATTTGAAATATCCCAATGGCCAACAGCAAAGTGAACACTTTTCATCTCTGGGCTTCAGCTCATGAAAACTCAGCCATAAATAATTCAGAAGTGAACAGGGCACATGGTGTTAAATGAACCACAGGTCATGTATGGAAGAAAAAATACCTGAAAATGTGACATTGGATGATTGATTTAGAATTTAGATTCCAGAATAAGAAAAGTGAGTTCCTCAGTGTTAGATTTCACATGACATTTTTTGAATTGAGGTTTTTTTTATTCAAGAAGCAGAATTTTCTACTGCCAGAATTTTGGTTACAGTTATGATTTTTAAAATTTTAATATATTTTCCTCTTCCAAAAGAGATACTGCTGTGTTTACTACCACTTTCATGCAGGAATGAATGTACGAGGTATATAGGGGCAATTCGAGCCACCATTGAACAGGATTTTTTCTCTTTGTGGAATGAGGGTAGATTTGTTGACACTATCTGTTACTCAATTGCAGATAACAGGAGAAATGAAAAACCAGAGTAGGCACATTTAAATGTCCAGTGTGGACTCATCAGCCAGGGCAGGAAAAGCAGCTGTGCTATAGGTTAAGCGGGTTTTACTAAAAATATTTATTCCACTTGGCTTTTGAAAATCTGTCACAAATCAAACCTTTGTGCTCATGATATGAGGGATGTGATAAACAGGATAAGAGAGTTCATTCTGCTTTTTCATGTGTTTCAGATGTGTATAGACCCTTCCCTGTCTGTAGCTCTGGGGGATAAACCACCTCCATTGTATCTCTGTGAAGAATGCAGCCAGAGGATTGCAGGGTAGGTATATGGGTCCTGCAAGAAAAGGAAATAGGGCAACAAAAGAAGATAAGAGCAATCAGTTGTATATGGGTCCTGCAAGAAAAGGAAATAGGGCAACAAAAGAAGATAAGAGCAATCAGTTGTACTTAAATTGGTCACATCACTCGCATTTCCCACTAGCCTTTTTGTTTTTGAAAGGTTGCTTTGTCAGATATCTGACAAATAGCAAACTTTAATTAGAGAGATTTCAGCTTTGAAAAGTTGCAATATTTCTCTCCATGGGATAAGAAAAAGCAATTCCATGGAATAAAACAGCTCCAAATTTCAAGTGACCCTGTTAAAAAAGGCCACAGAGAAAAATAAAAGAAGACCATGGCTTTCAAATATGAGGTGTAATTCAAACGGATTCTCTCTGCTTGTTAGTTTCACAGAACCACACTGAGCATTGTACAAATCATGCTGTACTTTGGTTCGCTTAATTAGCATCTGGAAAGTATCATTTAAAGATAACTGAATATGATGAAATGCCTATAATTTATAATTTAGCTAAAATGCATTAGACATTCAAAAAGTTTATTATGATAGTGCTCTTAATTACATTTCCTTTCTATTGAAAACCTTCTAGCAATAGTGTACAGCTTATAAATGTTCACATGGAAGGGTAACATTGCAAAGCAGCTCAAAAATGAATTTTGTTTTTCTTTATAGGGACCACAGTGAATGGTTGATTGATGTTCTTCTGCCACAAGGTATGGTTTACTTCAGAAAGGATGAATAATAAGTAATCATGACTAATGGCATGGTTGGTTTCTCTCCTTTTGTACTGTATTATTTTATAAAGACAGTAACCAAGGTATTATATTCTATGAATAGTCATTGCAGCGAATCATTGTATCCGTGTCTTGCTTATACCCACACATTTGGAAAGAAGAGGTATCATCTCAACCAAAATTAAGAGGATTCCTTATGACAGAAGCCTTGCTGAACTATGTCTTGGGAGAATTTCTGTGTATATAACAGGCATTGCCAATGGTGTTTGCTGTGCCAGGTCAGAAAGAGAATAGGGAACATAAGTGGGAAGAACACTGAATAAGTCTTTCTCCTACCACTATTAATAGTTCTCCGTTTTTAGGGAAAATCATTTAATTGTTCAGAGACTCCGTCTCCCCAGTAAAGTGGGGATAAAGTATATGTGACTCACCTCAATGAAAGATGGGATGGGGTAGTGCTCATAGTTTGTTGAAGTTCTGAAGGCTATGTCTGATAAGTCGGCAGGTTCCAGACAGAGCATTCCTTTATACATCTGGAAGCAGGTATTCCAGCTGCTTAATTGGGGGCTGAAGTATTAATGACAACAGAGGAAAGATGGAAGGTGAGAGAAGCTGGGGACATACTGAGCACACATCAGGCACACAGGAGGACTTCAGAGGTAGATAATAAAAGATTTTCTATGAAACGCCATATTTAAAAATAATGTAAAAATCTTATGTTAACTAAATTCTGTGAACATTTAAAAACAAGTAAAGTGATTTTCTTGATGATAATTACACTATTTCTTTGTAGTCCTCATTTTTCAAAAAAAGATTTCATTTATTTATTTATTTGAGAGAGAGAGAGAGCACATGAGCAGGGAAGAGGGGCAGAGGGAGAAGGAGAAACAGACTCCCCACAGAGCAGGGAGCCTGATGCGGGGCTGGATCCCAGGACCCTGAGATCATGATCTAAGCTGAAGGCAGATGCTTAACCAGCTGAGCTACCCAGGTGCCCCCTATGGTCTAACTTTTAATATTAGGTCATGTCACCCTTAAGAAATAAATTACCTTAGTGAGTGCTTTACATCTATAAAATGAATCAGTAATATCACCTCTAGATCCTTCAAAGACACATTCTGAAAAATTTCCTAAGAATATCTGTAAAAAGATCTGGGCTTTTATGGGTAAAGGTAAATTTTCCCCCTTTAAATTAGACTACCCTGTTAATGAACTTACAGTGTTCTGAGGTGAAGCCCATAGTCAGGTTCTAAACTACATTTTTAAATATCAGAAATGTTGGTGAATTCTGGTCACCTTTTCCAGATGATATTCATCTCTGGAAGCAAAATTATAATAACATAAAATTATTTACCTAGAGATGTGACACTGATCTCGGGTTAAGATAAACTCAAAGATATCAAACTATTAAATGAACATTAATTATACAAAACCAATTTTAAAAACTGAGTTGTAAGTTTCTATGATTTGTCACCCACCGATTCATAATTTCCAGACAGTTTGGGGGACATTTACCTTTGATCTTTTTAATAAATTGTAACACAGACTATACTATAAGTAATGCGTTAGTTCATTTTTTGAACACTTACTATTTCAGGGGAATGTTAACATATATTTGGAAAAATTATTTTCATGTATTCTCAAGCAATTATTTTCATGGAAATACTTGGTATACCCGCTACACTACAAAGAGTATCCATTTGTTAAGGTCAGTCCCGGAGTAGACCGTGGTTTGACAGCCTAATTCCAACTGGCAAGTTGGGTTTGAAAATTGCTTGCTCTGAAATGACATGTAGCTGGTTTTACACTAGTTAAGGACTGATATAAATCAATAGTTCAAGTCTGAGTAATCCAAGTTAGTAAGTTCTTTCTACAGTTTTGAAATAGCAAATCATCTCCATGGTAAAGCTCTAAATATATCACATCCAGTCAGTGTCATGGTATAACGGAAGGGCAATAAACAGGGAATCCAGAGGCGTTGTCTCGAAATCTCCCTTTATCATTGATAGCCTTTGTGATCCTGAAGAAGCCATGCCAAGGGGTGCCTTGGAGGCTCAGTTGGTTAAGCATCTGCCTTCGGCTCAGGTCATGATCCCAGGGTGCTGGGATCGAGTCCCTCATCAGGCTCCTTGCTCAGCGGGAAGCCTGCTTCTCCTTCTGCCTGCAGCTTTCCTTCTCCCTCTCTCTGGCAAATAAATGAAACCAATAAAATCTTAAACAAAAGGAAGTCATGCAATTCTCAGTTTTGTTCTGTCTAACAAGGAGATGAGATGAATGTTACTTTGCTTTGGTTTTGACATGATCTGAATTCTGAGTCATGTCCAAGGAGGTTGAACTACTCGTAAGAATAGGTGAAGTATTTGAGCACACAGGTGTTCCTGACCTCATCAAACACGGGTAGATGACCATTAATAAGACAGGAGAGACGCTATTTGGGCCAAGTCTAGAGGTTGTGTCACTAGGCTTGTTTTTACTCCCCTGTGTGGCTGCCCTTATTTAAAATGGGCTGTCTTTCTTTGTTGATATGTTGTGTGCCTTCCCCTTACAGCTGAAATATCTGCTATATGTCAGAAGAAGGTAAGAGCAAACCATCTATGTGGTGGGGCATGATTTGCTGTGTGTATGTAAATTCATTCATTGACATCTGCCTCATTTCTGCCCCCTGGTTTCCCAGTACGTACATGTCACTGTATTCGTGAAGGGGGAAAAGAAATGATTTAGCATGCAAGATTGCTATGTCTGAATGCTCTCTGTTTTCATTTCTGCTTTTGCTCACCCATCTTCTGCACAGTGTTTTTGATGAGTAATCTGAAACAAAAGCATATGTGTAACTCTAATCACAAAAAAGCTCTGAATGACCATGTAGAACATGCAACATAACTTTGGTAAAGGATATATCTTGTATGCTCAAAATCTTTCTTGTTTTGAAGTGGAGTGCCGATAGTCCGACACATGTGTGTCAAACATACCCAGACTGACAATAGATAGGAAATATTTATTTATATGCAAGCTGAATGGTATCTCTAGTTAAAGATTCCACTTTCAAATTTACTTTAACCACTTTTTATGAAAGTTTTCCTAAGCCATTTCCATCCTCTTTCTTTTTCTAGTTGAACGTATCAGGCAAGGTAGTGTGGTGTCGTACAGAGGACTTTGGATTAGTTGGTTGAAACACTTGGTTTCTGGCCGACTCTGTCCCTAACTACCTATGAGACTATATACAAGTCATTTAAACATTTTAGGACTTGGTCTTGAGTGGGGACTTTAGAGGGCTATTTCAGGGCTGTTGTACATACTAATCCTAAAATGTTGTGGCTTAGTAACAACAGATATTTGTTGCTAATTCTGTGAATTGACAATTTGGCCTGTGCTCAGCTAGGCAGTGCTTTTGATAAACTCCTCTAGGCTCACAGTGAGCCTGCAGTCAGCTGCTTGGAAGTCTAGGGATTGGCTGGTCCCCGATGACTTCATTCCTATATCTGGGGCCACAGCTGGGGCAGCTGGAATGACTGGGATGTCAGGGGTGTCTGGCTCTCCCTCTTGCCATTATGTGTCTCATCCTCCAGGGAACGAGGCTGGATTTGTTCACTAGGCAGCAGTGTTTGAAGTGAATGAGATTTACTGAATTGCAAGGCCTTTTGAGACAAATTTCTGAGTCACATAGCATTAATTCTGCTGCCTTCCACTGGCCAAAGAAAGTCCCCAGGCCAGCCAAGATTCCAGGAGAGGAAAATAGACTTCTCCCCTTTATAGAAGGAGTGATGAGAATTCTGTGGTCATATTTATGGTACCACAATCTACCCTCTGGACATAATTACTTGCATTGCTTCCACATGTAAAATTCTTCCACCACCTCAGACCTCCTAAAGTCTTAAATCCATTTATGGCTTCAGTCCATCATCTTGTGATCTGCATATGGTCTGGCCCCTGATGAAACTCTTTGGGTGAAAATTCTCTTGCTCCAGAGATGTGTGAACTAAAAAGGCAAGTTATCCACCCCCTACAACCCCCGTCCCCCACCCTACACACAGTGGTGAGATAGGGAGAGGATAACAGCTGTGGGCCTCCGTTCAGAGGAAGAAGGGGCAGCACATCGCTATCTGTGGTTGATAGCCCTTCCAGCCACGAATATGTCAATGGTTCTTCCATTGGTTCTCCAAGGCTGGAGAACGTACCTTGACGAGGATCTGGTTCTACTTCCTGGGAGTAGTTTCCTCATTGTTGTTCTCCTGAATTTTTTGCTCTATTCTCTGAGACATCTTTCTTTTCCAAGAAGAATGGTGAATGTTACAGCTGTGGGACTCTCTTAGCTTGTCTCCTGCATGTATCCCACAGACTTCCTTTCATGTTGAATGATGTCTGTCCCCTTTAGTCTAAGTTGGTGACCCTTTGCTAGGAAGACTTACTGTAAAACTCTGGGTTTTCAGTAAATCTTGTTGGAGTTCAGTGCCCCCAAACTACATCTGTAATTCTTTTGGGGACAGTCCTTTCTATACTTTGGGCATTTTGGTCTGCCCTTAAAATTATTAGAAGCCCTGTTCTATCTGAAAGGCTCAACTAGGCATCGCCTTATATCCTTCTGAAGTTTTAACAAAGGATCGTGCAGCCAGTCAGCTGCTTTTGATTTGATTTTTATCCTGAGGCTATTTCCTACTTTGAGAATCTTTTTATAAGCCAGAGAGACAAGAATGAGAAACAGTTTTATATTCCAAATGAGCAGGTCTGCTGTTATACCTAACATATTTGACACCAGAGTGGATCCTTTTTTTTTTTTTTTCTTAACACTGCCCTCCTTTTTACAGCAAAATTATTTTTAGTAATAAGCTTCAAATTAGCACATTTTTATTATCTTTTAATACATGTTGTATTTTATATTTGGAGAACATTCATTCAATTCATAAACGGTTGAGAATTGTTTGAGCTTGCTTTGGGTACAGTTTGTGTTAGCCTCTTTTGAAGGACATAGTCCTGCATTTGCACAGGGGGTTTGAAATAAGCAGCAAGATTGTAAAGGTAAAGAGACAGACTTTGATTTATTTCAATTCTGTCATTCTATGAGCCAGGTTGGAAGGTTTTTTTGTTTTTTGTTTTTTTCATGTTTAAAATTCAAAGTAGTGAAACAGAGTGCCTGGGGAAAACCATGCTCAGCGGAATCTGAATCTAAGGGAAGTATCTCTAGTTGGCTTTTGAAAGGAATGCATATAGTGGAGTCCACATGGGTTGAAGACTGACTGTGGCTTGGAAATACATTACTAAAACTTAGTGGGAACCACAACAATTGTTTGGAACTGGAACCAACCAAATGCTATTTTGGGGTAAAGTATTTTATTGCTGATATTACTTAGAATTGAGGGCACATGGTGATAAAGCAAGTCGACTCTTGCTTGATGTTCCAATGTTAATATATGCAACATATCCAGATAACTGTGTAAGAAATCACCCAAAAGATGGCAGTATTAAACAACCACCATTTAACGATGCTCATAGATTCTGTTGGCCGGGGATTTGGACAGGGCACAGTCCATAGCCTATCTCTAGTTGATGATGTTTGAGGCCTCATCTGGGAAGACTTGAATAATTGGGGGCTGGAATTATCTAGAAGCTTC
Organism: Mustela lutreola; assembly: GCF_030435805.1. NCBI lineage: Eukaryota > Metazoa > Chordata > Mammalia > Carnivora > Mustelidae > Mustela > Mustela lutreola. The sequence continues at coordinate 142,636,724 of NC_081296.1, forward strand.
CAGATCATGTGACTGAGCTCTGGGATGGGATGACTTGAAGGCTGGGCTTAGCCAGCACTGTTGACAAGAGACATAGTTAGGTACACATTGCCTCTCTACATGGCTTGACCATGGTAGAGTTCTGAATATCCCAGTGAGGAACCGTCTGAGAAGAGAACATTTCAAGATGGCCAGTGAAAGCTGCATGTCTTTTGGAAATCTGACCTCAGAAGTCATATAGGCATCACTTCATTGGTTAAAGCAGCCCATTTAGATTCAAGGCAAATGGGCACATACCCAAGGAAGCCAACCCAAAGAGCCTCATCCACAGCTGGACTTGATTTAGATGACAAGACCTTGAACCTCCAGCCAAGAATTTGCATGTGGGAAGAATGTAAATAATTTGCAACCAGAAAATATGAGGGTGAACTGCAGGCCTTAAACTTCAGGACTTTATTATAGTGAATAACTTCCCACTAAACCCATATCCTCATCCTATTGTTTATAGAATAGTGGGAATCCTAGAGGAATAAGGACGAAGTATAACCTAGAGGAAGAAATTAAACACTAAGAATATACTCTGCTGTATACCACACAGCTAGTATGCTCATAGTATGCTATATACTATGCTATTATGCTCATATGCTATATACCACACAGCTGGGTGTGGTATTGGATTGGTGGGGAGCAGAAGCCCCAGATCAATAAAGTTTCATGTACTTCCAGAATAAAAGTTAGTGTATGAAAAAGAAAGAAAGGACACAGCAGGGAAAATACACCACATGGTGAAGTCAGGACTGACGTGGATGCTCACAAGACTGAGGCCTCAGTTGCAGAAGAAACATACTGTACTTTAACAAATTATTTTTAAAGGCCTTATTAATAAGGAAAAAAAAGATTACAGAAATTTTAAACTTGCTTTTATGATTCATTGGCCTGTGTCCTATTCAGAAGGTGCAATTTCTCAGCACTATGACCCAGGGGCTCATGCTAAAATCGAAGTGGAAGAGACCTTCCTTTGAAACGGTCATTCCGATAGCCAGTTCACTAGGTTGTCAGTGGTGGATGAAGGTTTTGTGCCTCCTTCCTTCTGTCTCCTCAAAAGATCTGTCATGGGAGGGGGAGGCTCTCAAATCTTCACCAAGCTCTGTGTTCATAATGGCCTAGGGTATGACATCTCATAGAGCTGTTCACCTCTTTATAAGCTCCACTGAAAGACTGAAAAGCTCTCGGGATACAAGACATTGAGTATGTGGTGTGGCATCCCTGACAAGCTCAGGACACACATTTCTGTGGAGGTCAGGAATTTTCCCTGACAGCTCCTCAGATGGCTTCATGATGGTGCCTCTCTGCTCTGCCTTTTGTCAGGGCGGCTCTGAGTAGCCCTTCTGAACTCCGGATTCTCTCTGCACCCCTACTTTTCTCACTGGCATCCTTTCCTTTGCGGATTCCTTGCCTGTAGCTGATGTCAGCTGCTGATTCTGTGAATGGTTCTCGCTGTGTTTTGCTATGTTCCCGTGGTGTCAGTCGAGGTGTTTGTCATATTCCTTAGGTCTTGAGGGAAAGCGCTCTGGTGGGAGTGGGCGGCCTGCTTGGGGCCATCAGCTCATGCAACCCAGGCTCCCTACCTGTCACACAGCAAGGACCGAGGAACTGTGATGGGAATCTGCTCTGCCAGGGGTGGATAAAATAATGTTGAAGGTTTAATCTGGGGGTTAAAACTATTCATTTCCTGTTCTGATGTGCTATGATGCACTCTCTCTGGGTCACAGTTTCAGGGGCTTTTCCTCCCTCTTTCTGCTGAAAACTCTTGAAACACTAACTTGAAATAATCCAGAAAGAACCCCACCCCCACCCCATGACTGAGGTAACAGAGGGCTTCCCAACACAGTTCCACTCACATTTAGGATGTTCCTGCCACTCAGCTAGTAGAACCCACTTCTTACCTTTATTTTTAACTCTGCCTGGGATCTAACTTGGTTAAAGACAACCTGTCTTGTAGAAAGTTTAGAAATGTGTGGCCACTTCCGGTCGCCCCTTAGCTTTCCATTTGCCACCTTTACCTCATTGATCAGTGTTGGCTGATTTATTTATTTATTTATTTGCCTCTAGAACTGCAGTTCTCACGTAAGAAGAGCGGTGGTCACCTGCTTTTCAGCGGGGTGCTGTGGCCGTCACGGAAACCGGCCTGTTCGGTACTGCAAAAGATGCCACTCGAATCATCACAGCAATGAAGTGGGGGCTGCCTCGGAGACGCACCTGTATCAGACCTCCCCTCCGCCCATCAACACTCGGGAATGCGGCGCCGAGGAGCTGGTCTGCGCGGTGGAGGCGGTGATCAGGTAACGGGCAGCGGGTTTCGGGGCCCGCCCCAAACACCACCTTGGCTTTGAGCCACTCTGCGCGCCGCCCCGAGATGTGTAAAGTTAATTCAACTTCAGGAGCCCCCAGCCCAGCCTCTCACCTGCCATCAAGCAGTGACGATGTTTTCATTCATTCATCCCGTATTTGTTTTATCGATTGTACCAGGCAGGTGTTAGGCGCTTGAAAGACAGGAGAGAATACGATGGTGTCTGCGCCTTCAGGTTACTCTTGGAGGGACTATAACAACCGAAGCACGCAGTTGCCAACCACCGTGGGAAGTCCTGTGGGAGCACAGAGCTGAGGGTCTCGGGGGAAATGAAGAGCAGGCACCCATCAGAGAGAGGGGTGGGAAGAGGGGTAACCCCCACCGACCGCACACAGTGAAGTGCGGGAGAACTCGAGGTAATTTGGTACTGGGGTAAACCAGCAGGCTCTGCCGTGAGTGCAGAGTCGGGTTCTGCAGGCCGCTGGCTTTCCGTTCTGTCACGTGACAGTAAAAGGAGCTTGGGAAATGATAATTTCCAGACTCGTTCTCTTTCTGTATAACACTCATCGAGGCAAGATTTTTAAAAAATTAAAGAAATGGGGCGCCTGGGTTCCTCAGTGGGTTAAAGCCACTGCCTTGGGCTCGGGTCATGATCCCATGGTCCTGGGATCCAGTTCCCCATCAGGCTCTCTGCTCAGCAGGGAGCCTGCTTCCCCCTCTCTGCCTGTTGCTCTGCCTGCTTGTGATCTGTCAAATAAATAAATAAAATCTTAAAAAAATAAAAATTAAAGAAATAATATTAGAATGTCAGTTGTAGGAGTAGGGACTCTTTTCTGTGTCTCTTACTCCAGTGGCGACAGGTGTAGAAATGTAATAAATGTTTGTCACATGGAACATTATGGAAAGTTTAGAAAGCGAAAAAAAAAATCCTTACCCATACTGCTATCATCATGATCAGTTTTGCACATTTTCTTCTGGTTGTATTCAAATATACTTCTTATTTATGTAACCGTAATCACAGTGTAATTCTTTTTGGTATAACATTATACCATGAGCTCTTTTGCATGTCATTATACAGTTTCCATGTTTACCATTTTTAATGGAAACATAATTTTCATCTAGATTATTTCCCCCCACCTTTAGATTTCTAGCTTGCTTCCATTCTTTATTATTATAAATTGCTCTTGATAAATATTTTTGTGAACAGTGCTGTTTCTGTATTTTTAATTTTCTTAGGGTAGATGACAGATAGGGTTGGCTGGGTCAAAGGGTATGAATAATTTCATGGCTATTGATACATTACCAAACTGATTTTCAGAGTGTGTATATGAATTTATAACGCCAACAGCACTGTATGAAATGGCTAGTTTTTGCTACATCCTTGCCAACACTGGGTTTTTAAAATTTTTCTTTTTTAAAAAAGATTTTATTTATTTATTTGGGAGCGTGTATACAAGCAGGGGAGGGGCAGAGGGACAAGCAGACTCCTTGTTGAGTGGGGAACCTAACACAGAGCTCTATTCCAGGACCCCTGAGATCACCACCTGAGTGGAAATCAGATGCTTCACCTGCTGAGCCACCCAGGTGTCCCCACTGGGTTTTATTTTTTAAAGATTTTATTTATTTATTTGACAGAGAGACAGATCACAAGTAGGCAGAGAGAGAGGGGGAAACAGGCTCCCCGCTGAGCAGAGAGCCTGGTTTAGGACTCCACCCCAGGACCCTGGGATCATGACCTGAGCCGAAGGCAGAGGCTTTAACCCACTGAGCCACCCAGGCGACCCTGGATTTCATTTTTAAAAATTATGACTTGTTTAGCAGATTAAAAAAGGAGTCTTTGTTGCTCATCTTCAAATCTTTGAATATTAGGTATTGAATATTTTTCGATTTGGGTATAGATTCCTCAGTCCCTCCTTGTAGCATGCATCTCTGTCCACCCAACTTCAGATTAGACAGAGGGGGAGTACTGATGTCTAGTGGGGTGGGCGGTGGACTGGAAGCCAGAGCGCATCAGTCCTGCTTGACTCTGACTGATAGGAGGAAGCACCCTCTTTGAGCCTCAGTCTGTTCATTTTTGAAATGGGAATGGAGTACAAGGAAGGAAAGGAAGTTAGGCCCATTGGAGTAACTCCTGCCATTTGAAAGGAGAGCACTGAGGAATGCTGGAGTGAGTACTCATGAAGCGGTAACTCTGAATGTGTCATCGCCTAGAATGTGCGTTTCGGTGGCCTGACCTAACATTGCTCATCTCTGGCAGCTTGTTGAAAGAAGCCGAGTTTCATGCAGAGCAGCGGGAATATGAACTGAACCGCCGGCGGCAGCTGGGCCTTTCCTCTTCCCATCATTCCCTGGATAACACTGACTTTGACAACAAGGACGATGATAAACACGACCAGCGGCTACTCAGTCAATTTGGAATATGGTTTTTAGTAAGAAAATAATTCCTCGCTTTCTTATTTCTCACGACAGCATTGCACCGATGAGCAATATTTCCTTCTTTTTAAAGAAGCAAATAGTAAATAGTGGAAAATTAATCGTAGCAGTGGTACTCTATATTCCAGGATAGTGACTCTCAACCCTGGGTTGCCTAGTAGATTTCTCTAGGAAGGCTTTTAAAGAATACCCATATCCCACCCCAGAATCTTGGGAACTTTTTAAAAAGCTCCCCAGTTGATTCTAATGAACAGCCAGTATTAAGCCTTTTGGCCAGACCCTGGACTGTTTGAAATGCACCTTTGATGGATAACGAATGGAAAAATTGCTAGGGTATGTTGTGAAACCTTGGAGTCAATATAATTTACAGATCATTTACATCCCATTTATATACATGACATTTTTCCTGAAAGTTCAGTCTCTGTGGTACTTTTTGTATAATTATGGCAAGTCTGCATATAGCCAGAAAAATTAGAGCCATATTAACACAAGGAAGTTGACTGTTTTTAACTGATTCACTGGCAACATTCATTCAGTAAAGATCAAACATTCTGTTTCCAAATTCTGCACAAGCTGAACTTGCCATTTATGTAGAGAAGCAGGCTTTTGTTTTTGCCCATTGGAGACAGATTAAGTCTCCATAGGAATACATCTCTTTTATGCTTTCACATGGTTATCTGAAAAAGTCATGTTTTGTTTTGTCTTACCAAATTGGTATTTAATTGTTAATTTCATATGTTTTGCTTCTAGAACTTATTATCTAATGATACAATGATTGCTATTGTGAACTTTTGGAAGGCAGGGGTAGCATTTTTTTTATTCTGTATATTCCTGACCCCTACTAGAGTGCTTAATAAAAGATTGTTACAGAATGAATAATGAATAAATGATGAGCTGTTTTAAAAAGCCTATTTATAATGTGGTGAATGAGGGGGCTCTAAGCTTTCAGAATTATTACAGATAGAAAGTCCTTAGCGGAATATGATACTTTTAGAATGGACATGTAGGTAGATTATTTTTTCACTGAAGGTATTTATGAAATTTCACTTTGCAGACTTAACTTTTTAAAAAGCATTTATCTAGTGTAGATTACAAAATAGATTTCTTATAGGGAAAAAGGCTTATCAAAAGGTGCAGTCTCCAGGGGAAATCACTGTTGCAATCCATCTTTTCGGCAAGGAACACAGTTTCTAGGTTAACCGATTCTCCATCATTTATAAAACTGCTTATTTCGAATGGATTACTGGATTTTTGTTTTTTAGCTTTTAAACGAATGTGTAATAATTATGTAGAGATGGATAGAGGCTGAAGCAGAGTCTAATCTGCCCATTTGCAGGTGAGTCTCTGTACACCCAGTGAGAACACACCTACGGAAAGCTTGGCCAGGCTGGTGGCCATGGTGTTTCAGTGGTTTCACTCTACAGCCTATATGATGGATGATGAAGTTGGGAGTTTGGTGGAAAAATTGAAGCCTCAGTTTGTCACCAAGTGGTTGAAGACAGTATGTGATGTTCGCTTTGATGTCATGGTCATGTGCCTTCTTCCCAAACCAATGGAGTTTGCCAGGGTAAGTGGAGGCCCACAACTCGGACCTTGTTGGAGAGGCATTGGGAGAATCTCTGCTCTTAGTCATTAGCGTGTTATCAGTGTCTGTAGAAGAGGGAGCGTCTCTTCTTATTTTAGTTAATACAGCTGAACGAGGTTGGTTGAGCGACTACATTTTAGGCAATGGGCTGCTCTGATGTTGGTTTGGGATGGGGAAGAATGGCAAGATGAATGTGTAAAGTATCTTTAAGAATTTAAGGGAGGATTCTTTCTGACATTGCTGAACATGTTTTTTAATTAAGTAATGGGGAAAAAAAGAAGTTTCTCCCAGAGATTGCTAGAGCTCAGTCCTTTTCTGGTCTGCTGTCTGTGGAAAGGCTAACATTTGGCTAGGAGCAATTTCTGTGGTTTCACATATATTTCTAGAGATGAATGGTAGAAATCCCCGCCCTCCCATTTGGAATGCCAAAAAAGGCTTACTATGAAGTGCCAAAATGTTCCTTTTCCTCTGACTTTGAGGACGAGTGTCTCTGAGCTCATCCCTTTGCTTCTGCCTCCATGGATTATAGGCTCCAGAGTTTTGGCTAGTGACCCCATATTTTTTGAAACCAATATAATTTGTGTCCAACCTAGCAAGGTGGATGTCCACAACCAGTTTTTGGCAGGAATATATGAAATTTTTTCAAGGTATTTTCTGAATTTTATTTGTGATTTTTTGGATTGCTTTCAGTGAGATATTGAAGAATTTTTCAGTCTGAATAAGACCTTTCAGGATAAAATAGAGCACAGACCCTCTAAAGGAGTGGCTTTTTAGATTTCTGGGACATGGAGCAGTTCTGTTTATCAAGATACGCTTCTTTCTTCTTTGCTGCCACCTACTGACTCACATATAAAATTGAATTTTTGCATACTGGAAATTCCCTGTTTCATGGCATTCTTCAACTGCGTGATATGTTTTCTGTTGTTTCTTTTGGAATAGTAAAGGATTGGTCTGCTCTGAACTTGAAAGATAAGAAGAATTGGGAGGAAAATTTTTCCCCTTCCAACGTGGGTCCAGTGGCTGAGGGCCTGAGTATTAATCTGCAACAGACCAAGTCAGGAGAGAAAAGACAAAGTTTATTTACACTTAGGCTCAGTACTCAGTCCATCACTGAATACTCGGTGATGGGTAGTCCCTCAGTAGCCAGAGATAAAAGGTGTGTGTGTTGGGTGGGGTGGTGTAAGGGCTGGAATGAGAAGATAGAAAAGGTTCTCTTGGGCTTTTTGATGTGAGTGGCACTGGGCAGTCTGTCTCCACAGGAGTGGAATTCACAGGCAACTCCCTTTAACGGAAGTGATATTTTCTAGAAGCTCTGCTTCAGTCAGACAAGGGAAGTTGGGGTAAGGTTTCTCTCTGCATCTTCTTTCGCTCCAGTGTTCTCATTAAAATAATCTTTATACCAAATCTGGGGGTCTGAGTGTTCCACCATTTCTTTCATCTGAAACTTCTCCTGAAATTTCAAAAAAGAAGCACGGTTGATTGTTGTGGATTCGGGTTAGGAACTTGGAAGGGAGAGATCTGTAAAGGAAGCGAGGGCGTAGATTAGGACAAGGAAGAAACGGGCAAACAAAACTGAGGTTAATGGTGAGAGTAGACTATAAACATAGTTTCTGAGGCCACAGGACAGCTAGTCAAGATCTGTAGATGTTGGGCTCACCACACCTTTAGATGATGGAGGACATCAATGCCCCTGGAGCAGAGCACAGCTGATGCGGGCATTCGGTGAGCTTCCTCACTGGCCGAGGCTGTTGCCCCAGTAAGCCCTTTGAAGTTCTTAGCAAGTCATTTTGCTCTAGCTGGTGGGGTTTGGAACAAGACAGCCTAAATCTCAGTAAGGATTTGGGGGGTCAGTTTTTAGTTTTCAGTGATACGAAGTCAGCAGGATGGGAGAAAAATTGGAGACATTAGTTACTAAAAAAATGTGCAAGACAAATACCATATGATTTCATTCATATGTGGAAACAAAACATGAAACAAAACATGAACATAGGGAAAAGGAAGGAAAAATAAAAGAAGATGCCATATGAAACTCTTAATCATAGGAAACAAACTGAGGGTTGCTGGAGGGGAAGGGGCTTGAGAGATGGGGTACCTCGGTGACAGGCATTAAGGAGGGCACGCGATGGAATGAGCACAAGGTGCTCTGTGCAACTGACGAGTCACTAAATTCTACCTCTGAAACTAATAATACAGTATATGGTAATTAAATTGAATTTAAATAAAAATTTAAAAAGTATGCAAGATAGCAGGATTCAGTTTATGAAGAGGTGAAAAATAGCTCAAAGACAATGAACAGGACTAGAATCTGATAACTCACAAGGGTGGGTTATAGTTTTCCAATGAAACATAAAATTTCTCTTTTCAATCACCCTCATTTTGATCAAAGATAACCAAAGTAAGATTACTTTTTCACAGAGTAAGTCTAATCTTATTAAATTTGGCCCAATTATTTCTGTAAATGCAGTGAGAATGGTAATTGACCAAATAGAACTTTACGATGTTCACTTTGCTGGAGTTTTTATGGAGAATCTCAGATGGGGCTTTTATAAACCTCTAGAGGTCAGGATGCCAAGTCAGTAACTTGTCATCATTCTTCATTTGTAGTGCCTATAGATTTGGGTAAATTTCTCTCTTTTTGAGGTCACCAAAATATTTTAAGCTTCCTGGGCTGGCCAGGAAGTGACATGTCTTATTTGGTTAGAGGCTGGGATTCCCATAAGCCAGGTACCAGGCTGGTTCTTCCAAGAGGGCTTTGTAAGCATTTGCTCCTTCCTTAAAACGGCCTAGCCATATCTGATTCTATGCACATACTTGTAAAATATGACACTCCAGTCAAAGTCTTGGTGATATAACTAGCTTTTCCAATTATGCTCTAATACAAGGAGAACAGATTCTTCTTAAACTTCTGCATGAAAATAAGAATACTCACCAAGAGTTTCTGAACCTTGGAGGGATCAGACGGGGGGACAAAAAAAGACAAATGTTTCATTGTTGTTTACAAAGATGTAATCTACTAGGTTGTTATAAATTATAGATAACTTAAGAAAAACCTTCTCTCCAGAAAATAGAACAGTAAAGAGACAGCAGTGCTCCAAACCAAAAAATAAATAAATAACTAAATAAAAATAAAAAAGATCATCTTTCTTCATAAGTTCATTCAGCCCCATGTAGTTAATTTTTGTTTGGCTTGATCTAGGGCTAGCAGTTGTATGAACCCATGAGCTTCTCTACCAGAATTCTGGAATCCTGACTCAGGCCAGTGGCATGCAAAACCATCATATTGCCTCTCATCGTCCTTTACATGGGTCTCAGAGACGGTCCTTTTTACTGAAGTTAAAGCATTCTGTCTAGTGGCTGATTGCAAGAGCTTTCAGGAAATCATCAATATAAAATAGTAACAATCTGTAAATGATAAGAGACTTAAAATGGCTGTAATCAAAGATCTGATGAGAGTAACTGGAATTACGATCTCATTCTGCTGTCGTTGTCAGCTATCGGGCAAAGCAGCATGAGGATATGTCATGAGCAGTAAGGGCACTGACAAATTTCTAGAAGTTTCACAGAGCTCCTGAAGTGTTTGTATTAAAAACTTTTACCTATACAAATATAACCTAGGGAAGGTTAAACATCTCTTTGTATTTGAAGATGCTTTTTGTGCAATTCAACATATCAAGTAAACCTGGTTAGTTTAATGTTTTTTGATTTTTGGGTTTTTTTACTAGAAAAGTAAAAGTCCTTTGAGATTTTTCTAGGGGCCCTGTCAGAAATTTGAAAGTCAGTTTGAGATCAGGACTTAATTTAGGATATGATTTGGGGAAGGTAAAATACAAAAGTTGTAAAAAATATTAAATGGTTTAAACACTTGCTTGACCAGGATCATGGGGTCACTGTAAAATAATATTTAGTTATCCGTGTAACCAAAATGACAAAATTTCCAAAGTAAATATAGTTTGTAACATGATTATAAAAAAAGTCAGCTTTTTTTTTTCCCCCAAAGATTTTATTTATTTATTTATTTCACAGACAGAGATCACAAGTAGGCAGAGAGGCAGGCAGAGAGAGGAGGAAGCAGGCTCCCCGCTGAGCAGAGAGCCCCGTATGGGGCTTGATCCCAGAACCCTGGGATCATGACCTGAGCTGAAGGCAGAGGCTTTAACCCACTGAGCCACCCAGGTGCCCCAGCTTTTTAAATTTTTTTATTTTTTTTTAATTGAGAAGACTTGGTTCTCTTAAGTGATTGAAGACATTATAAAGACAACATAAGTCACAGGGAATTCTGGTAAGACAGAGTCTTTGTTCCTAGACACATTACTGAAAAGATAAAGAAAAACCTTTTGCAATTTCTTATTAAGACCAGACCAATAATCTAAGAAATTTTGTCGTTTTTAGAGAAAGAAAGCCAAAGTCAAGTTGTATACTGTTACACTATTAAAATTAAAGCCCATTTAAAAAACCTTATAATTAATCCATTCCATCTTGGCCAGTTTGACCACACAAGCTGCTAAGATTCTCTCTTCTCTGTCCCTGCTCTCCACACCATCTCTTACAACTTTTTATTTCCATTCAGGATTTTGTCCTTCACTTTCCTCTTTTTTATTTTCTTTTTTAAAGGTTTTATTTATTTATTTGACGGAAAGAGAGAGATCACAAGTAGGCAGAGAGGCAGGCAGAAGGAGAGGGGGAAGCAAGCTCCCTGCTGAGCAGAGAGCCCAATGTGGGACTCTGCTGAAGGCAGAGGCTCAACCCACTGAGCCACCCAGGCGCCCACTTTCTTCTTTTTTAACCTGGAGATCCTCACACAGCCTCTAAACAATGACGTTAGGACAGAATGTAATTTGTACATTCCTTGAATATTTTGCAAACAGAGTTTTTTCCTTCACCCATTATTTCAAATGGTTTTGCTTACATATATTGATTATGCTTTTCAACACTTCCTAACCTCTATTTTTCAGAGAAAACCGGGAGGTAGACAGTTTGTGAATTGCCTGTCACCCGCATTTTGTAGCATATTGGCAAATTTTATGAATATACTGCCTTATAATTTCTGAGCTATATGCTTCATAGTATAATTTCTCAGTATGGCAAAAAGAACATTTATTAACAGATCAAAGTATCTTCAGTCTCTCTGTCAAAATAAGGATCCCAACGTAGATGAACTTATATTCAATAATTAATGTGTCAGTGTTTTGTCTTATTTAGAAATGATCTAGATATTCAACTAAATACCTAAATATCTAAATGAATATCTAAATCATTTCATACAATTTAGTTTAACTCTAATTTCAAGCTGCCAAAAAGATTTTGGATGCCACTTCTTCTTCTTCTTCTTTTTTTTTTTTTGAAGTTTTATTTATTCATTTTATTTTATTTTTTATTTTTTAAAAATTCATTTTAGAGTGAGACAGAGAGCATGAGTGGGGGGAGGGACAGACGGAGAGGGAGAGAATCCCCAGGCAGAACACCATTTCTCCCACCAGCTGAGTGTGGAGCCCGACACAGGGCTGGATCCCAGGACCCTGAGATCATGACCTGAGCCAAAACCAAGAGTTGACCACTTAACCAAGTGAAATTACTTGGTTTGCCCCTGGAAATTACTTCTAAGCAGACATATTATAAAGCACAACTATTGTTGAAATAAAGCTTGTCAGAATAATAATTTAACTTGGGGCACCTGGGTGGTTCAGTTGGTTAAGCAACTGCCTTCGGCTCAGGTCACCGTGTCAGGCTCTTTATTCAGCAGGGAGCCTGCTTCTCCCTCTCCCTTTGCCTGCTACTCTGCCTGCTTGTGCTCTCTCTCTCTCTGTCAAATAAATAAATAAAATTTAAGAAAAAGAATAATCATTTAACTTAATTAAAATGAAATCTATTAGTTTCATAATCTTAAACATCTAGCAAATATAGTATTAGCTTATTTGACTAGTAACCCTGTGTAGAATAAAATTGATAATCATACCATATTCAGTGCTGATAACTCAGAAGACACAACTGTTTTTACTAGACCAACAATGTAAACTTAGTCTTATTTATCAAAGATTGACCCAAATTGCATGAACTTGATAAACATTTGGGTTACTTTCTATATTTCTGAGAGTTTGGGGAATATTTAACTTACATAAGCCCCCCCCCCCTTTTTTTAAAGGTCTTATTTATTTAGCAGAGAGAGACATAGCGAGAGAGGGAATATAAGCAGGGGGAGTGGGAGATGGAGAAGCAAGCTCCCCCTAAGCAGGAAGCCCAAAGTAGAGCTTGATCCCAGGATCCCAAGGCAGATGCTCAACCAACTGAGCCACCCAGGCACCCCAACTCTTATGTTTTTAAAGCTCATTTGGAATAAATATCTTTTAATGGATTTTATAGACTGATTTGTCAGTGCTATTCAGAGGTAAGAAAATATCACATATATACATAATATACCTATACAAACATACAGGCAGACATGAATACAAGTGGTCCCCAACTCATGATTTTTTTGACTTCATGATGGTACGAAAACAATACACATTCAATAGAAACCTTACTTCAGAATTTGAATTTTGATCTTTTCCTGTGGCTGGGTAAGGACAGTGAGCCTGACCTCCCAGCCAACCACTACACTGACAGCCGTTCCACACCCAGGCAGCCATTCTGTTTTTCACTTGCGGTCCCCACGGTTCAGCACATTACGTGAGATATTTAGCACTTCATTAAAAAATAGACACTGTGTTAGATGATTTTTCCCAACTGTAGGCCCATGTGAGTGTCCTGAGCACGTGTAAGGTGTGCTAGGCTAAACTGTGCTATTTGGTGGGTTAGGTGTATTAAGTGTGTTTTCAGCTTACATGATTTTTCAACTTACAATGGGCTTATTGGGCCATAGTGCAATTATGAGTTGAGGGAGATCTGTTGACCTGAATAGGAAACTGTCATAGAAATACAAAACTCGCTAGTTTATATAAGAGTTGGTGCTTATATGCACTTTTCATCCTCACTGTTATTCAAATTGTATCTCTAACAGATGGAACAAGTGGCTGACCTGTTCAGTGTAAAGGCTAAAGATTTTTATGAGTATGTGTGGAGGAGACCTTCACACTCTTTTTATTGGCCCTGATACGGAATCTCATGAAGGCTGGGATTCAACCTCAAGCAGTTACTTATTTCAGTCAGGGTCAACCTCAGGCAGTTACTTATTTCAGTCGGCAAAGAAGTTAACTTTTTTTTTTTTTTTTAAGATTTTATTTATTTATTTGAGAGAGAGAGAGAGGGAGAGAGAGCACAGAGGGAGAAGGAGAAACAGATTTCTCACTGAGCAGGGAGCCTGCTATGGGGCTCAATCCCAGGACCCTGAAATTATGACCTGAGCCAAAGGCAGATGCTTAACCAACTGAGCCACCCAAGCGCCCCAAGAAGTTAACTTCGTGAAGGCTGAGTTATGCTAAGGACAACGACAATGGAGGTTTGCTAAGGGGGTTGTTAATTGGAGCTTCTTGGGTGGAGGAGTAAATGTCTCCTGTTTTAGGACAGTAAGCAATAGTACAAGTGAAAGCCAGGCACCCCTGGGGCTGAGAGCCAGAGTTGTTTTCTTAGATGTTGGCATCTCAGAGAGATAGTTCTGGGTGGTAGGAGACTTACATCTCAAAGGGGAGGAAAAAGATGCAAGCTTTTAGTCCCTCGTCCGAGAGGGCTCAGGGATGTATTTGTCTATTAGGTTTTGATTGGAGCAAATAATACATTCTCCTGTGGCATGGAGCTTTTACGAGCAGGCAGTTCAAGGCAGGAGAGGCGTGGGAGGTGGACAACATTATTTGTGCTGAGCCTGAAGTCTTGAGCATGTCTGGGTGGAGTTCTGAGTTTAGAGGAGGGCTCCGAGGAGTGGGCTTGAGGAGGCAAAGGCCTGAGACGGTCACTCCTGGAGTGTTTCTTCAGTGCAGGGACCCTCTTTTCCAATGTCCTGACTGTTTATAGTATCTGCAGAAATCTTGAAATGAAGAGGGGAGGATTTGGGATTGATAATAAGCATGGATGAGCTTTGGGATACCTCTGGATCCATGATGATTCTGCAGAGAGCCAATTAGTAAGGCGAGGACAGTTATTTTTAATTCTTCAAAGAATGAGATAGCAGTCTTGCTAATAACATTAGTGAAGGAGTTGGCCTGCCCGATCAACTGCATTCATTTGAATTCTTTGTAACAATGAGAGAAGATTTCCAGTGAAGGGGGAAAAACAGAAGATTCCTATATTCTAAGACATGTATATTTGAAGCTGTGTGCTTTGCAATATTTTAATAAATTGTTTGGCAAAGGCTTTAGGATGTTCCCCTTCCCTCTGAGTACACTTTAGCCCAATAAAATTTTGGAGGGAAGGCCTCTATAATAGCTCCTATCAAGCTCTGAATATGGGCCTCCAACTGGGTCATTTGCAAGAGGAGGAGGCGGAGGGGAGTTCATGGTGGGGGCAAATTTTAATATTTGTTCTAAATCTGATTTCTGTTCTAGAATTTTGCTAGGGAAGTATTTTAGGGCTGTCTGTAATCTTTTGTGTGTCTCTTATCAATTTGATCCTCCCGTTTTGGTAATAGGACATTTGTTTAGGGTGAGAACATTCTAGAAATCTTTTTAAATATACCAGCTTTGCCAAGTCAAAGGATCCATTGTCTGGCTGTTGACAACTTAGGAACACCATGGAGATACTAGTTCCAAAATGTGACTCAAAACCAATAGGGCTTTATGTGGCTTGCCCCTACATTACACGGCCAAAGGAGTCTCAGCAAGGATACACCCCACGCTGCCAACGTTGTCAATGTCAGCTCTTCTAAGTCTCTGGAATTTACAATAACAGTGACAACCCCGGAAATGTAGTCGCTTCCTGAAAATACCCAGTCAGTCATCTGGGATTTTGGACAATATGATACCAAGTAGATATCTGAGCCTCTATTACTTTGATACATTTAATAAGAATATAAGATCTTCACCTAAAATTGGAATTACAAACAGAACCCAGATTTGTGACTTGAGTTTTATCTGCACTGGAAAATTAATATGCTACCTTACTTAGTAAAAAAGTATCTCTTTTTTGTTCATGAATTCAACCTGCCTTAGAGATTTTTAGGAAAAAAATTGTGGCATGATATACAGCAGAGACAAAAAGAGTGCTCTTTGCCACTTTGTTTTCCATAATGGAAAATATTCAGTGCAAAGTGTCCAGTAGTAGAAATCTATATTCTTCTGAAGCACAGGTGTGACTACACATGTTTGTAATGGGTTTGTCCAACTTTAGAAATAATAATGCTCCAATAGTATAGTATTGTATAGTATGCTCACCCTGTTATGAATAAATCTTGGGAGTTTTAATTCATGTGTGATCTGGAAAGACTGCAGTAGAACAGTTCAAATTCAGTCTGGAATTGATATTTGGACCTATTTATAACAATGGTTTCTTTTTTTGTAACTAATGGATCCTAGTGGTTTACTGATTCTTACAGATCTCACACTGAAATACTTGGCCCAGGATTCAGATGTAATGGATTGTGGTCTTTCTCCATACCCGTTTCCTTTAGGAAGTCCTTAGAGTATAATCCTAACCAGGTGTGTTTTGCTCTTTTCCCCTGTGGCTGTGGAAATGCCATCAGGTTGGTGGATACTGGGATAAATCCTGCAGCACCGTGACTCAGTTGAAGGAAGGGCTCAACCGAATCCTCTGCCTGATCCCCTACAACGTGATCAGTCAGTCTGTGTGGGAGTGTATTATGCCGGAGTGGCTAGAAGCCATCAGAACAGAAGTCCCAGATAACCAGTTAAAAGAATTCAGGGAAGTATTAAGGTGGGTAAGTAGTTTAATGAAGTCACCATAATTATAATGATGTCTAACATTTATTGAGCATGTAATGTGTGCCAGGCATGGTATTAAGCATCTTATGTAATCTTGTTTATTTTTTAATAGACTTGTAGAGAAATTTGAAGATGCAAAACAAAGCAGTTGCTATCAGTTGGGCTGAGATGACTTGGAATTGTTCAGAAAAGATTTTGTTCTGTGGAATAATAGATACACCATATTGTTTGCTTATTTTTAAATATAATTATGATTTGGATAAAGTGGGGAAAATGCAAAGGGAAAATGTTCTTAGATGCTGGGGAGCAACTCTAATTCCTTAGAAATGCAGTTCCTTCTGTTGAGCCTAGGATGAGTACAAACACTAATGTTAACAACCATATGAATTCTTCATACCAGTTCTAATGACATAAACTATTATAGTAAAATGAAACATGATATTACCATTCAGAACACAGACCAATCAGAAGTGTTTGGGTCCCCCAGGTAAGGTATAGTTAAAAATGCAGTGGGAGGCCCTCATCCATGCCCATTGGTCATTTACTTCTGTTGGCTCTGCTTTCCAGCAAAATGTTTGACATTGAGCTCTGTCCTCTACCTTTTTCATTGGAAGAAATGTTTGGCTTTATTAGTTGCCGGTTCACAGGATACCCTTCCTCTGTTCAGGAACAAGCTTTATTGTGGCTTCATGTAAGTAGATGATACTTTTCATCATTTGGGGCAATAGTTCTTAGCCTGGAAATTTGAGATCCCTGGGTAGAGGAGCGGGAAATTATTGCAAAGAGTCCATAAATTCACATGTTTGCTGAGGACTGTCTATAGACTAATAACTCATAGCACAGATGAATACCTAGATTTCAAATATATGTGGCTGTAGTTATGGTTAACAAAATACTGATTTATGCAATACCGTTACTGAATTCATAATAGCTTTGGTCCTTATGTGTTTTTCCATCAATAGATTTAGAGGTACCATAGCTATCTTGTGGGCGTTCTAATAAATAATTTCATATTAAATATGTCCTTTACTTGGAAAGGTTGACAGCTACCGACTTAGGGAGGCATTCCTGCTGCTCCCCCAAGCTTGGAATACTTTTCTCTCTGGTCTGCATTTGTAATCCAGCTTATCCTTAAAGCCCAACTCAAAAATGGTCTCATCGATGAAGTCTGCTGCTGTTTCACACCCCCATTTTCCCTTCAGAATTCATTATTCCTTCCCCCCCCCAGTATTCACATAGGCTCTTTGTGCAAACGTTATTCTGCCTAATATTCAGTTTGTTTTTGTCTCTTCCCCTGATTGCAGATGCCTGGAGGATAGGAACCAGGCAGGCCTTTTCATGTTTGAATTCATGCCTCCCTTTACCCTCTCCTCTCAGCATCTGGCACATGCCTCGTATTTATTTAGTGCTTGTTCCTAAACATTTATTAAATAGAGTCGAGTGCACAACAAGAAGTGGGGGCAGTTTCCAAATAGGAGGTTAGAGTCAGTGTTTAGATTAGCCATGGGTGCTGTTACATTGCTGAATCACAGACAGGTATGATACCAAGAGCTTTTCAGGTCATGCGGATACCTTTCTGGTTCTACATTGAGGAATGGCATCTTTCATAACTGATAAAGAGCAAAGGAACCCCCCCCCCCTTTTTTTAAGTCACCTTTTGGACACTTTTCATGCCCTGGTAGATCTCAATAAGATAATTTCTCATTTTAGGAAAGCCAGTCCTTCCACAGATGGCTGGGTGTTGTCACTCAGTTATCCGCACTTTAGGCTGAGTTTTGTAGGGGTGAGTGCACAGGGCCGTCACCCTCTAGCCTCACCATGATGAGGTGTGTTTTAAAGGGCTTTCCCAGAGTGCTGGTTTGAAGACAGGGTGCTGCGGCTGAAGGTTTTAAACCACTGGTCTAACCTTTTGGGGAATAGTGTGAACAGAATAGTGATTGGCGTTGGCTCATTTGTTAATTTACTGTGTAAACATTTATAGACTTCCTCTGTGCCAGGCACTGTAATTGGCACTGTGATGAAAGTGGGATAAGAAATGGTCCTTTCTTCATACTTCCTTTCTTCAGGGAGCTCACACTGGGAGAGATGGTATCAAACAACCAAATATGATGAAAAACGACAATTGCTCTAATAAATGTGTATACAGAGTTCTATCCAAGGAAGCAGAGAAGAGGGGTGGATTAGTTCTGCCTTAAGGAAGAAGGCATCGACTTCCAAAAACTCATTACAGAAAGAGAGTTGCTAGATTTTGGCAAGATACATGAGCTGATGAGATGGGGCAGTCAGGTCCAAGGGGCGTATGGACTGGAGGAGGACTGCATGCAAGTTCCACTACTCCAGAAGGAAGGTGGTGAACTAAGCCACTATTCTATGGGAAGGAGGAGACAGTGTCAAGAGATACTTTGAAGTTTTAATAGAAATAACACGGCGATTATGGGATGTGGAGAGTGGGGAAGCTGGCAGGTTCAATAATAACTTTGATTTTTTAGTATGAAAAATTGAGGGTTGCTGTGCTGGGGGAATGTGCATAAGGCTGAATATCCTCATGTTCAGTCGTTCGCTTTGGGAAAAAATGGTAAATGCAGTTTTACTTTGAGTTTTAAAGTTTATATTTTTTTGGGGGGGGATATATGCCTTTTTTCCACAGGTCTTATCAGAGTTAGACATCATGGTTCCACTTCAACTATTGATAAGTATGTTTTCTGATGGAGTTAATTCTGTTAAAGAACTGGCAAATCAAAGAAAATCAAGAGTCAGTGAACTGGCAGGGAACCTTGCAGCTCGAAGGGTAATTATTGCCACAATTGTTCTTGTCTTATTTGTTAAGATTTTGTCAATTCTACTGGCTCCAAAAGTAGCATCAAAATAAACTTCTCTGAAAATGCTCTTTCATCCCATCTCACTCTGTTAATCTTTTCAATACATTAAATCATAGAAATCATTGTTTAAGATATGTTTCATATAATCATGGTCAATAAATTATTGAGTTTTTCTCCTGCTCATACTTGTTAGCTATCTCTTACCCTTGATAAAAGCAAAAAGAGTTAGCTTGGAGGTATTATTCCTTTTTTTTTTTCCTTTTGGTCTCCTGATGAACAACAATTCTTTACCAGCTGTTTGGCAGATGAGTGCTTCACTTTGGGGATGAGAAGTTGGGATGTTTTGTTCTATCATGTTTTGAGAAGATGTGATTGTCTGATGGGGACTGTGAGTGATGTTGTCACTGTGGACCCATTGAGCCCATTTTTTTTTTTTTTTGGACCCTTTAGTCCCTTTGTGAATGAGAAAAGTCAACATAGTCTGGGCTAAAGTGTAGGAAAACTATTGGGACTGTTTGTTATGTTGGAGCAGCACCTCAGAGAGCTTCTTTTGATGTGTTGATATTCCCAAATAAGCATCAGTTCTGGCCAGGTTCACTGTCATGGGATGGTAAGCAGGGACTATGCTCAACTTGCCCTTATCAGCCTCCCCATACCATTTTCCCACTATCATTCCTACCTGATGTTTAGGGATTAGGAAATAAGTCAAAGTCATGGGATCATAGTTTGCATCCAGTGCTTTCTTTTTATTTTAATCATTACTTTTTTTTTCTCATCTGCCTCATAGGAACCAGCTGGCAAACATTTATATTTTGTTTCTTTTTTCCGTAATCTTTAGTTGACTAGTTGGTGTCTTCTACTGGGCAATGTGTTCACAAGAACGGTGTGAGGCATTTGGAGAAGAACTCATTATCCTCATTTTATCAATACTTAACCTGAGGTTGAGTGGGCTGAAGTGATTTGTCCTAGATAACACTGTCAATATCCAGGTATTCTGGTTCTTGATGGGGTACTCTTTTTTTATTTTTTATTTTTTTTACTCAAATATGGTACTCAGGGAACTTGCTAGTTGTTAAAGAGATTTTTTTTTTTTTTAAGATTTTATTTATTTACTTGAGAGAGAGAGAGTACATGAGAGGGGAGAAGGTCAGAGGGAGAAGCAGACTCCCCACTGAGCAGGGAGCCTGATGCGGGACTCGATCCCAGGACTCCAGGATCATGACCTGAGCTGAAGGCAGTCGCCCAACCAACTGGGCCAACCAGGCTCCCCTAAAGAGATTTTTAAGAGGGAACATTTCAGAGGGATATATAGTACAGATATGTCAGTAACTATCCTGCTACAGAACTTATCCCAGATGGTTCAAATGAAAGACTTTCATGTAGATTCTGCATAATCTTCCCCATAACTATAGAGTTATGGGGAAGATTAAGGGAGCAGTAAGGGTTGGTGAGGCACCTAGATGCCAGTAACAGCTCAGTGGGAAGCTGTTAGAGCCCCAGGATGGAGGGGACAAGGAAAAGAGTTCCTAGATTCCATTAAGAGCTGAAATGTTAAGGAAAGAGAGGCTGGAAGAATGATGGAGAGACTGCCAAGGCTGTAGCATCAAAGTAGGAAGGGGGTGGACATATACCTCCACCCCTCTCCCCTTCAGCTGCAGGGTTTCTACTGGTGCCCCCAATGATTGAACCTAACTAGAAACCAGCTAGCAAGAAAGCCAGGAGATACTCTGACCTTGGCATCCTTGGGCATAGAGCAGGGCAGAGGAAGGCAGTGAGGGGCTTGAAATAGGCAAATGGACAATAACCAGTACAACAGGTTTGACATCTACTGTTTACCCATGGTAGTTTAATAATTCTATTATCCAGATGCCATTCTTCTTTAACCAATCACATTAAACAGATTTTATGCTTATGATTCTAAAACTGATCTTGTAATACTTTTGTAAGGTCTTGTTTTTCAGGTTATGGTTTTAGGTAGTTTAGTTTAATTGGAAATGTGGATGGGATGAACAATATAATGGTAAAGACAGCTACCTTTATTCTTCAAGGTGCTGATATTTCATTTACCTGACCATTAGCCACAAAGTTTGGATGATTTTGTTTCATTTTTTTTTTTTAATAGACATGAGCCCTCATGTCAGTGATTTTATTTCTTATTTTTATATTTTGAGAAGATCTATACTGTTTGGAAGTACTAATGTTATTGACTAAGGTAGGAAATCAGTGTGACAGCTGAAAATACCTTCCACAAGATCCCAGATATTTTATGTAGCCCTTTTGGCTTCTGTGAGTTCCTTTACACGTGTTGATGTTCTTTCTTCTAGGTGAGTGTTGCCTCTGATCCGGGCCGGCGAGTTCAGCACAATATGCTGAGTCCATTTCATAGCCCTTTCCAGAGTCCATTTCGGAGTCCTATGCGTAGTCCATTTCGTAGCCCTTTCAAGAATTTTGGACACCCAGGAGGAAGGACTATTGACTTTGATTGTGAAGATGATGAAATGAATCTAAATTGTTTCATCCTCATGTTTGATCTTCTCCTGAAGCAGGTAGCTGAAGCATGAGCTTCCTTTAGTTCTGCGGTGAAGAATAAGGGAACGCATTGTACAGTGATTCTTGCTATGTATTGGACTCTTACTTATGAAATGATGCAACATCACTCAAGACATTCTGAAACTCCTTTCGGGATTCCCAAGGGAGTCTGAAAAACACTGTATGAATATCTGCAATGATGTTGACATATGAGAATGGATGTGAATTTTAGAAACACTCTAGTATCATTAGAATTGATTCTATTGAACAAATTCGGTGAACCGAGTGATGCTATTGTTGGGAAAGGAAAGGTGCAGCTCTGTAGTGATGGGCTGATTTAAATATATTGCATAAATTGATTTTTGAAGGTAATTTCAGAAGAAACATATAAAAGTCTTTGATCAGGAGGACATTTCTTCTTAATTTTTTGTTCTGAAATAATTTCAGGCTGATGAAAGTGTTAGAAACGTACAGGGAATTCCCAAATACGCCTCCCCCAGATTGTCCAGATATTAACATTTATTATATTTCTTTCTCTCTCTCTATCTGTATATGTATGTATGAGTTGTAGAAATTTTAAAATAAACACTTGAAGGTAAGTTGCAGAGGTGATGCCCCCTTGTCCTCAAACACTTCAGTATGTATTTCCTGAAGAATAAGGACATTTTCATATATAAACAAGTACAAAATCAGGATATCAAAGTCTAGAAATTAATATTGTTGTAATACTATTATCTGTTATCTGACCCACAGAAATTAATCATTTTTTTAAATTGACATAATAATTAAATCCTTATAGTAAAAGAAAAAGATGTTTTTAATCTAGGAAACAATCCAGCATCACTCATTGCAAGTATTTGTCCTGTCTCCTTAGTCTTCTTTCATCCAGACAGTTCTTAAGTCTTTGTTCATCCTTCATGTTCTTGACATTTTTGAAGACTGCAGTCCAGTTATTTTTTAGAATGTCTCTCAATTTGAGTTTGTCTGATATCACGAATCTATTTGGGTTAAACATTTTTTGGCAGTAACGCCACTGGTGTGATGTTATATCCTTTCCAGTGCATCATATCCGGAGGCACATGGCACAATAATGTTGCCTTACTAGTGGTGATAACTTGGTTAAGGTGATTTCTCTACTCCAAAATCACTACTTTTCCCTTTGTAATTAGTAAGTAACTGGCAGGCTGAGATTTCCTTTTCTCATCAGACTTTTACCTACTAGTTTTAGCATCCAGGGATGATTCATGCCTGGATCAATCATAGTGATCCTGGTTAACAAAATGATAATTTTTAAATTTCATTATCTTTTATTAGCTGGCATTCTACCGAAGAAATAGTTTCCCTTCTCTCCCATTTCTGTATTTATTTGTTCATCTTCTTATACTTGCATGTACTCATGAATTCTTATTTTATTCAATGAGTTAAAATCTACTATTATGATTACTTGTATTTTGATGCTCATATTGTCCCATATTTGACTAGTGGGAGTTCCTTCCTTTTTTCTTTTGACATATTCCTCATCATTCTTTGAACACTTCCTTAATATCTAGCATGATAAGATGTTCCAGGCTCATTTTATATTTTCCTAGCCCCAACCTTGAAATCAGCCATTTCTCCAAGGACCCCTGGTTCCTCTTAGTGGATAATGGATAATGGTATTTAGAAACCAAGATCTGGACACTAGGTGAGGAGCAGCATTTTTTAAATGTGTAAAATATCACAAAATGATAAGTTAAAAAAAAAAATCTCTCTTTTAAATGTCCTGTATGATTTTAAAATTAATTCCCACTGTTTGTCTTATATTTATATTCTTTTTAAAAAAATCTGTGGAAAATAATATATACTCATGGTCTAAAATCCTTATTACCCTTAAATAACTTAATATAATTGTCAGATAGTAAAAATTATCCCCAGTTAATATACTAATGGAATATTGGACAAAGAACCAAATTCCTTCTTTTCTCTTTTCTCTTTCCTTTCCCTTTCTTTCTTTCTTTCTTTTCTTTTCTTTCTTTCTTTTTTTTTTTTTTTTTTTGCCTTCATTTTGATGTTTTTCAGATGGAGTTACAAGATGATGGGATCACAATGGGTTTAGAGCACAGCTTATCAAAGGACATCATTTCCATTATAAACAATGTCTTCCAAGCCCCCTGGGGGGGCTCCCACACCTGCCAGAAAGATGAAAAAGCAATTGAGTGTAACTTATGCCAGTCTAGTATTCTCTGCTATCAGCTTGCTTGTGAACTCCTGGAGAGACTAGCTCCTAAAGAAGAAAGCCGGCTTGTGGTAAGAAGTCAGAGAAATGAAAGGACTCATATCTGACCGTGGTAATGACGGTAGTAGCTGGTATAATGGGGTCTTCCTCCAGTGTCCTTGTAGGCTCCATGCTGGGCTCTATGTGAGACTGTTAAAAAGAAAGCTTTCCTGTTCCTTCTACCAACTAATTCTCCCGGGAAGGGATATGAGCTGGAGCTACATTATCCAGAATTCTGGAGTCTTGAGTTACAGTTGTTGTGCATCTATTCATATAATTTTTGTAAATAGGAAGCATTACTGGTATTCTTAAAATAACTTTTATTACAAAGTTCAGATAGCAGTAAATACTACAAAATATACATGTCAAATATCAAGTAAGTAGATAGGAAACAGATCAGGAATTCCTGGGTAACCCCAGTTTATAAAACCCATTGACTTCACCAACTACCAGTAAAGGCTTCATTTTATTTTCTGTTTTTCAAGAAAATGGTTTCAGTAGAGAACAACTAATATATACCACACATTAGCTACTCCATATGTTCGTTATTTCCTGCTTAGCCAGTTTTCATTTAAGGCACATACACATATCACCAAAATACCCTCATGCCATCAAAAGGAGGTGAACCTGAATTATTTGGGCCAGCGTTTGTTATCTTCTCTGTTTCTTCCTTTCACCTAATTTTTATCTAAGTAGAAAGTGACTTTTTTTTTCTTCAAGATTTTATTTATTTGAGAGAGAGAGAGAGCATGACCAGGGGCAGAAGGGCAGAGGGAGAGAGAGACGCAGATGCCTGCTGAGTGCAGAGCTCAATGCCGGGCTCGATCCCAGGACTTGGAGATCATGACCTGAGCCAAAGTTAGCTGCTTAACTGACTGAACCACCCTTTTCTACCCCTAAGTAGAAAGTGACTTCTTAAAAATGTTTTTTATGAGGTATAACATACATGCAGTAGAGTGTTTCTTCATTTTTAAATACCTTTCTGCCTACTAAACTTGTTTGTCCTCTATGTTGCAAAATAACCTCCCTGGACTTTGGTCTTTCAGCGTTGTCATTGGGTAACCTCAGTACAAAACAGTCCTGGTCCTAGCGACCTAAAGTAAAATCAAGACGCTTACGCATCTAATCAGGGAGATGTTTAAATAAATGAAAAACCATTAGCGTGATAAGGGTGACAGGAGAGGTCTGAACAAGGGAACTATGGGGGCAGAGGAAGGACAGCAGATCCAGCTTGGAGGTGTGATGGGGAGGAAAGAGAGCTCCTGGGCTCATATTTGCAGGAGTGGAGTTAATGAAATGAAGGCAGTGGGGTAGAAGGACTTTTGAGACCCAGAAAACTCTTTGTGTAAGTGATCCAGAGGAAAGCAGGGAATGAGACACTCAGGAAACCTCAAGCCGTTGAGTGTTGTCACGCAGTGAGTGAGTGAGAGGGAGTGACAGTCGGGTCCAGTAAGACGGACTTGGTCTTATTTCCCCTTCATTAAGGGCTCTGTCTGCCAGACTCAGAAGTTTGGGTTTTGTCTTGGTGAATGGGGGAATCCGGAAGGATTTAATCAGGGTGTGGATACAATGTGATGAATTAGAGAAAAGAGAGTTTGGGGACAGGTGTCTAGTCAAGGAGCCTAGTGTGGTCACTCAGGATGGAGATGCGAAGTCTGAATGAAAGCAATGGTGGTGGCGATCAGAGCAGAGGCAGGCCTGGCGGGTTTTTAGGCAAGAGGGTCAGCAGCGTCTGGTGTTTAGCTGGTGTTGAGGTATGGGAAAGTGGAGGGCAAACCCCTGTTTTCTGGCATGGGAGCTGATAACATTGTTATTTATAGAAGAGTATTAGAGCAGCAGAGGTGGGTATGATGCAGGCACAGTCAGACATAGCAGGTTGAGATGCCTTTTAGATATCCAGGGGGGGGGTTGTCCTGCCCTGTCAGGTATGTGGATCTGGTTTTTTGGAGGAAGGTCAGGAGTAGGTAAATGTTTGGAGCCGCCCACATATTGTGCTGGGATGTGTGGAATGAGAAGAGAAATGCTAGCCATGGCTAGCGTTCTGGGAAGTTCCAGCTCTTAAGAGGGAAAACAGGGGAACTGAAGACTTAGAAATAAATTGAGAGGAGGCCAGAGACACAGGGGAAACAATGAGAAAGAGCAAGGACTCCAAAACTAAGGAAGAAGGCAGTTTAGAAAAGGAAGGAGTAGCCGATCATGTCAGGAGGAGAGAGGAAAGATATAGGACTGAAATGTGCCCAGGGAATCCCAAGAGGGAGGGTCGCCTGTGTCCTGGGGGATGGCAGTAACCATGGGTTCCCATAGCCTGTGGTTTCAGCTGAGGATGCGGCTGTGTCAGGTGCAGACTTCTGGTTCAGGGAGGGCATGAGAGGGTAAAGAGATGGAGGCAGAGGCCCTGACCCCGTCCTGTCCCTGGAGGGCTTTCTGTTTTGTGTCTGTCTTCCCAGAACCATCCTGGGAAACAGGGAGGAGTAAGCATAAGTATAGAGAAACCGAGCCATGAAACCATTCTCCCGTGCACATGATGCTTTGTCATGCACTTGTCACGGGCCGAGAATAACACATTTGGAAGCTGAAGGATTCCGTTTTCCTCTCCCAAGTGTTTATGGGAGAGATGCTCATCAGTAAAAGAGGGCTATTTCGTAGAACATTCCAAACTTCTGGGTGTCCACTGTGCGGGACACCTTCTTTACTCTTCAGTCCTCTTCCCGGGACAAGTGGGCGACAATGGGGCAGCGGGGCTAGCAGGAGGCCTGAGCTCAAGATGGGCGACACCAGTCCCTGCCATTTGAGAGGATGATTCCAGACTCGCGGGTTATCAGCAGGGAACACTTTACCGTAGCAAACTGCGTGAAGTTCGCTTTACAATGTGATTTTGTGCCTTGCTCATGGGTGACCTAGGGAAAGGGTCAGGCTGAGCAAAACTGGGAAGTTGGCGGAGATATTCTCCAGGGCCCTCGCAGCCCCCGTGTCCCTCGGGTGCTCCATCAGTCTTGAGCCGGCTGTCAAAGAATTCTTGAAAAAAACATGTACTGGTTAAATTGTTAGCCAATAGAGTATGATTTTTGAGGAGGATATTTGAAGTGGGACTTGAAGGAAAGAAAAAGCCTGGAATTGGAGCTTAAGTAGAGATGGATATTTTAAGCGGCAGCTGTAACTAGTGCTCTCTCTCTCTTTTAATCTTCCCAATTTCACCTATTTCTGCAGCCGGTTTTATACATATGTATTGTATCTGACATGTATTGTCTGTAAATACATCGTGCATACTATAGTCACGTGGTGCAATCCATCTCCAGAACTTTGTCATCTTGCAAAACTGAAATTCTGTACTCACTAAACAAGAACCTCCTGTTTCCACACCTCCATTCTACTTTCTGCATCTTTGAATTTGACTACTGTAGACCCGTCATTTATCTGGAATCATGCAATAATTGTCCTTTTTAGGGCAGGCTTGTTTTACTTAGCACTGTGTCCCAAAGGGTCCCTCACATAGCAGTCAGACTTCCTTCCTTTGTAAGGCTGACTAATGTTTCACTGCGTGTATGTAACACAGTTTGTCTCTCTGTTCATGTGTCAACAGACACCTGGCTTGCCATACCTAACTCACTTTAAAGCATACATTACAGTGATTTCTGGCTCCTAAAAACTTGACGTATTCGGACAACCAGTGTGTCTATCTTTTTTTTTTTAAGATTTTATTTATTTATTTATTTGACAGAGTTCATAAGTAGGCAGAGAGGCAGGCAGAGAGAGGGGGAAAAGCAGGCTCCCTGTTGAGCAGAGAGCCCGATGTGGGGCTCTATCCCAGGACCCTCACATCATGACCTGAGCCAAAGGCAGAGGCAACCCACTGAGCCACCCAGGTGCCCCATCAGTGTGTGTATCCTAATATATTACTGTGAACCCTGTATTACTCCCTGCTAGTTAAGTACTGGTACTGAACAAAATGTGCATGGATTAGAATCACTTGGTACATGGGACATGATCATAGGGAAGGCAGGCCTAGGGCGATGTAATGTTTTTGAGATTTTTCCATATCTCTTTCAAGGGAATGAAAATGTTTTAGTGACAGCTGATCCAAAGTCCCTGTAATTATTATGGAAGTGAGCTCACATTTCTTCTGAGGCAGGTGCCTTTGTCCTTCAGGGCTCAGCACAGGGCTGGGACACAGCAGGCACTCAGCGGATCTTTGTGGAGCTGAGCAGAACCGTTGACATCCCCAGCAGGCTGCTCACCTGTCTGCTTGTCCTGTTTGTTCCAGGAGCCCACAGACAGCCTTGAGGATAGCCTCCTTTCTTCCAGACCAGAGTTTATTATAGGCCCTGAAGGTGAGGAGGAGGAGAATCCAGCAACCAGGCATGGGGAGAACCCAGGCGATTGCACCGAGCCCACGGAACATGCTGGTAGGTGAACTCTGGCCTATGTCAGTTAGCATGATATTGTTGTTCAGAACCCTGGTGTTTTTTAGATTACTGTCAACTTGGGCAAGTTCAAGTTTGGCTTCTCAAGTGGAGACTGGTGCAAATGACCCATTTCCCAGGATGTTACTTCTAGCAGAGCAGAGGTCACTGAGCTGCTTTCTGGCAGCACGTGCTTCTTATCAGCAGAACCCACCATGTGAGCAGCACCTTCTGCTTAAAGTGTAGCAGGTTCTTGTGGAGAAGTTGCCATGAACCAGGCTGGACGACTGAGCAGAGGGTGCCTGCACTCTGGATGGCCACTTAGGGCGTTTGGCCAAGGCAGAGTGTTTTGGGATAGAGCCGAAGGAGCTTGACCTCATGCAGCTTCTGTCCCTAGGGGCTCTACCTGGTCTCTGGACAGGCTCACACTGTCTAGCAGAATGTTTTGTGCTCTGAGGCTGGTTGGCTTTGTGCAGAGCTAGAGGAAGGATGGCCTCCTTCTGGTTTGCTTGCAGGCTATGTGTGGCCTAATTAGGGGCTGCAGAATGGCAGGCAGGCTGGGAATCCTACTCTAGCTTTTCATAGTCTGAAGGAGTTTGGGGAATTTCATATGTGAGCCCATGTGCCTTTGGGGAAGCTTGATTTCTAGATCTGCACTGTGGCAATTTGGGAATTTGTACAGGACCTGGCATAAACATGACTCATTTTTTATCTTCCTGCTTCCATTATCTTGAACCAGGTAGCTCACCCCCAGAACCAAAGTTTGGGAATTCTGGGCTTTCCGTCATTCCTTCAGCGAGCATCGAACAGTGACTCTGGGCTGCATTACAGCCCTGGGTCTGAGTAAGACATTATTAGTCTCATTAGTTTGAAATGCTTGGTCAGAACTAACTGCTTCTGTGTTAGTTGTGCACATGACCAGCTGAGTGTGAATATCTTGGATCACTCTGTTTAGAACCACGGAAAACTAAAAATGGAAAATACCCCTGAGATGACCTACTTCATTGGTTCTCAGCATGTCCTTGGAGTTGTGCAACCTCTGTGTTGTTTCCTTTGGACCTTCCTTATTTGGGGTGGTGAAGGGTGGGGAGACAGGGGCAAGTCCTGACCAACAGCCCCGGCTGCCCGCCCTCTTCACCCCGAGTGTGCTCACCTGCTCTATTTCATACGTTGGAGTTCTAAGTGAGTTTTTTTTTTTAACCCAAATCACCCATAGAATAAAGCTTGGAAACCTGTTGATCTAATTCAGCCGTCTCACTTTGCACATGAGGAAAAGACATCCCAGGTGGGTTAAACGTGCCCTGGTGGTGCAGCTTGTAGCCCTCCTTCCTGATTTACGCTTTAGGCTTATGTGTGGCCCCAGGCTGTAATGGAACATCGGGACCGTCTGAGGAGTTGAAACAGAATGAATGAGCTCCACCACCCACCCCCAGTTCTGTGTGGAGCTGGGGCAGAGATCTGGGAACTGGAACTCCAAATACTGAACAACTAGTTGGTGGCAGGATTGAGACTTGAAGCCGGGTGTCCTGGATAACTTGGAATTAATGCCTTTCTGAGACCCGGGCCTAGGGCTTGTTTCAGTCAGGCATTAATGCCTAAAGGAAGCAAGGATGTCACTTAGGATCCAATAACCTGTACTCTTTGTATATAAATATATTTTTTAAACCCACGATGGCACACAAATCACTTAACCGCTCCTTTTATTTATTCAGAGCGTTTTATATGAACAGTGGTTAAAATAAAGCAATTTTTTGTATGAATGACTCTTCTCCTTGCTTAAACATCTGCTCTGTTCATCTCCCTCAAACACGACTTCAGCCTGTGGTCTATTTTCCTGCCTTTTTTCCCTGCTGTGTTGCAGGTCACAGTTATAAATTGTCTCTGCCTTAATCTTCCTCCAAGACTAGCCTTCCCTGCTGCTCTGAGCCCAGTCCCGCTTCTGCTCTGTGGGCCTCCAGGCCGTGGTCTTGAGCTCCTCTGTCAGAGCAAACATGTTCGATCAACATGTGTTCTGTGATTCCTCCTTCCTTTCAGACTGTTTCCTGTTTCTGCTTTTGTGGCCTGGTGCCCATTTCTTATAGCTTTTAGATATATCCTCCACTAAAAATACTTTTAAAACTCTCACACTTTCTAGAAAAAAATAGACTCAAGGGTCGGTAACAAGTATTTAAAATACGTGAAAGCAGAACTTTTAGTATATACTCCAAGAGAGCTGATTAGTATATACTCCAAGAGAGCTCGACTCCCATTGTCTCTGGTTCCAGGGATTGCCAAAACTTAGAACGGTGATTTGAAAATGTTTTACACTAGTGTCTGCATCTGGTTAACTTGTGAATTCTTTTCCCCAGCACGTCTCAGGTACTATATATTGCCATCCTACCTGCAGGGGCAAAGGTATTAGAGAGACTCACAAGAAGATTAAAACCATGAGTAGTTGTTCTGATTTGAATATGCCTAGCTTCTTTCAGACAGTCCCTTTGACATGGTTCCATGGGATAAATTCTTCCTTAGGTGCTAATACAACTTGAACATCTCCTTAAGACGTTCTTATCTCCCTTTCAATAAGAAAGGTGTACCTAGCCAAAGGCCAGGCCCCTTCAGTGGCAACAGAACTCCCTGCCCACAGGAGCACAGGACCAGGCTGGGGTTGCTTTAGGGAGCCAAGGACATCTGAATATATATGGTGGGCTACATGGAAGCTGAGAGCCCTGAATCTAGAAGGTTTCCTGCACTGGCATCACAGAAGGGGTATATGCCACCTTGGAGAAGCAAATAAAAATATTGCACAAAATGCCTTTTATTTATTTATTTTTTTAAAAGACTTTATTTATTTATTTGCCAGAGACAGAGGGAGAGAGAGCGTGAGCACAGGCAGACAAAGAGGCAGGCAGAGGCAGAGGGAGAAGCAGGATCCCTGCCGAGCAAGGAGCCCGATGTGGGACTCGATCCCAGGACCCTGGGATCATGACCCGAGCCGAAGGCAGCTGCTTAACCAACTGAGCCACCCAGGCATCCCACAAAATGCCTTTTAACATATCGTGTCTTTATTTTCAGTCCTTTTGGTTTTATGGTCTTGATCAGGTCATGAGTGGTGGGGTAAAGGAAAAACTAGGCTAACCCTCGTGTAATTATTTCTTTCCAGCAATAAAGAATGACACTGAGAGAAAGTTTTGCTACCAACAGCTTCCTGTAACTTTGAGGCTAATATACACCATTTTCCAGGTATTTTTTTGACATATTTTTGACGTATTTTGACGCTCTTTTAGATAACTCAATAGTAACCATGTGTTTCTTCGTGTAGGAAATGGCGAAGTTTGAAGAGCCAGACATCCTTTTTAATATGCTCAATTGCCTGAAGATTCTCTGTCTACATGGAGAGTGTTTATACATTGCTAGAAAAGACCATCCTCAATTTTTAGCCTACATTCAGGATCATATGTTGATTTCAAGGTATGTCATCCTAGCAGGTTTTTGTTGTTGTTGTTTATATTTTAGGCTTTAGTTGTGAAAATCAATGTCAGGACAAGACTTACCAACTCATTTGGGCCACTCCTATTAGCCAGGACAAGCTGCCTATGGGAATAACTTTCATTTCTTTTGCCAAGTCTAACATTTAAGTATGTCAACATGAAGAATAGTAATTTGTTTTGCTAGACACTGTGGAAATAGAGATGGCAAAATAAGGATTATTTGTTTTATCAGTTGTTGGACATCTTAACGGTATAGTGTCCCTTAGAAAAATGTCAACATTACTAAATCACTATTTATGTTGTATCATGTAGTATAATATTAATACCAAAGACTTATTTGATTTCTTACTTGAAGTAGAACTTCCAATAGACACCAAAAACCTCTCCACATATTGTCTGATATAGTATTTTTAGAGACTGCAGAAGCATTTTGAGAAAAATAATAAAATATTGTCCTGGATTCAGATAATGTTTTCTGCTTAGGAAGAAAATAACTCAAAGTAACTATTAGAGTCTTCCTGAAGGTAAGTCAGAAAAATAGTATCCTCATTTAAATGTAAGAGAATGAGGTGGTAAGAAGAAAGAAGAGGTTGGCTTGGTTAACTTGGTGACAAAACTGACTTGAGACTCTGTCTTTTCACAAATTTTTTCCCTTTGTTTATCCATTCATTCAACAGATATCACTGGGGGCTTGATATATATAGATTATCATCCTAGGTACTTTGGGAATTTGCAGTCTAGTTTGGAAGGGGGTGAATGTTATTTATACAGAAGGTGACCACACAATTTATTCTTCACATTATTTACTTTTGAGAGTGAAGAAGGAGTGCTCTTCATAATAGCCTCAAACAACTAGTATAATGTAGACCAGGATCTTGGATAAACCAAGATACTTGGTTTCAATGTCCATTTGGATGGGCATTGAGAGGATGTCAAGGATTTTTAGGATAAAGATCTGAAAATATTTATGGTCAGTGAAAGGGATCAGAGGAAAGGGAGTAGCTGGTAGAGTGAGGTCCTGGAAGACAAGAATATATGATCAAGAATGAAGGGTGGGCGGAAGAGAGGAGGGAGGTTCTTTTCTTTGAAAGGAGATATATTTTAAGGAAAAGAGAAAGTGTCAAGAGAAGCTCATTACTGAACCTTAAGAGTAGTGTGTCCTGATGTCTTTTCTTGAGAGGGAAGAGAATAGAGATTATGTTCGGAGCTCAAGGAACATGGAAAAATGTATGGAATCGCTCATGGAGGAACTCAGTAGGGTGTCAACAAGAAGTAATCTAAGACTGGCCTGCTGCCGTGTCAAGCTGAGCTTAGCTAGCACCAGCTTGTGGTAGAAATTAGTAGGGATTAGTAGGACCAAGTTAGTGCTGGGGCCTGGGAGTGGATGAGAAAAGGGGGGCAATGTAGGTTTATTCAGGAGTAGGAATTTGTGATTTGATTATGGTGGAAGTGGGGACGAGGAATTTTGCAGGAGGACATGGTTGCCTCTGAGATCCAGTCTAAGATGGGAGGCATATGAAATCAGAAGAGGATTGATGTTTGGAAGAAGAATATGAAAAAGAGGGAAAAGAAGTCTTAGTCAGGATTAGGAGTATCTTGGGTGGGGACACTGTTCAACCCAGTACAGAACATAGAATGGAAAAAGTGGAGAGTCTGCAAAAGTTTCCTCATGATAAAATGGGAGTTCTACAGGTGGAATGGGAGGAGCCGGTAGAAGGGTAGGCCCGGCTGACTTGGATGTGGGGAAGAGTAGGACTGATCTACAGATAGATGAACAAGTCCAGGCAAAAGCCATGAAGGAGTAGGATTGGGAGTTAGGCAGAAGCTCTCTTCATTCTCTGGAGTGGGACTACTAAGTAGGCCAACTTTTGTTGTTAAAATAGCCTCTATCGAGGGTGCCAGGGTGGCTCAGTTCATTAAGCGTCTGACTCTTTTTTTTTTTTTTTTTTTTTTTTTTTTTTTTTTTTATTTTTTATAAACATATATTTTTTATATACATATATTTTTACTCTTTTTTTTTAATTTTTAAAAATTTTTTAAAAAATTGGTTTTTTTTCCTCAGTGTTCCAAAATTCATTGTTTATGCACCATACCCAGTGCTTCATGCAATACGTGCCCTCCATGATACCCACCACCAGGCTCATCCAACTCTCCACCTCCCTTCCCTCCCAAACCCTCAGTTTGTTTCTCAGAGTCCACAGTCTCTCATGGTTTGTCTCTCCCTCCGATTTCCCCCAACTCCCTTCTCCTCTCCATCTCCTAATGTCCTCTGTGTTATTCTTTATGCTCCACAAGTAAGTGAAACCATATGATAATTGACTCTCTTTGCTTGACTTATTTCACTCAGCATAATCTCTTCCAGTCCTGTCCATGTTGATACAAAAGTTGGGTATTCATCCTTCCTGATGGAGGCATAATACTCCATTGTGTATATGGACCATATCTTCTTTATCCACCCATCCATTGAAGGGCATCTTGGTTCTTTTTACAGTTTGGCAACTGTGGCTTTTGCTGCTATGAACATTGGGGTACAGATGGCCTTTTTCACTACATCTGTATCTTTGGGTTAAATAGCCAGTAGTGCAATTGCCAGGCCATAAGGTAGTTCTATTTTTAATTTCTTAAGGAATCCCCGCACAGTTTCCCAAAGTGGCTGCACCAACTTGCATTCCCCCAACAGTGTACGAGGATTCCCCTTTCTCCATATCTTCTCCAAGAGTTGTTGCTTACTGTCTTGTTAATTTTGGCCATTCTAACTGGTGTAAGGTGATATCTCAAGTGTGGTTTTGATTTGAATCTCCCTGATGGCTAATGATGATGAACATTTTTTCATGTGTCTGTTAGCCATTTGTATGTCTTCTTTGAAGAGGTATCTGTTCATGTCTTCTGCCCATTGTTTGACGTGATTATCTGTTTTGTGTGTGTTGAGTTTGAGGAGTTTTTTATGATCTTGGATATCATATCAGCCCTTTGTCTGTAGTATCATTTGCGAATATCTTTTCCCATTCCGTGGGTTGTCTCCCAGTTTTGTTGACTGTTTCCTTTGCTGTGCAGAAGCTTCTGATCTTGATGAAGTCCCAAAAGTTCATTCTCACTTTTGTTTCCTTCTCCTTCATTATACATAAACAAAATGGATAAAAGACTTCAACGTGAGGCAGGAATCTATCAAAATCCTAGAGGAGAACATAAGCAGTAACCTCTTCAACATCAGGCACAGGAACTTCTTTCAAGTGTCTGACTCTTGATTTCAGCTCAGGTCATGATCTTATCAGGGTCTTGAGATCAAGACCTGGGCAGCTCATTGAGCATGGAGCCTGCTTGAGATTCTCTCTTTCTCTCTTTCTGTCCCTCTGCCCTGCCCCCGCCAAACAAACAAACAAACAAACAAGTAAATAAAGGCAGCCTCTACAGGACATTTCCCCAGGCCCCATGAATTGCTGGTGCTGTGCGATTTCTGGCTCAGCCTTTGAGCTACATAACCCAATTTTTTCTTCAAAGTACTACCCTGACACAAAAGCCATGATGAAAAATCAAGGGATCTGGGGAAGGACACTACCTTCCTGATTTCAAAGAAGGCTGCCCTAGAGAATTGGGAAAGCCCTAGGGAACTGGTGAAATCCAGGCTTTTTTGTCACTGGGATGGTTTTCTAGCAGTGCTACATATAGTTTGTTTCCTTCAACTACCTTGATCAACCCAGTTTTGTGTTCTCTCTTATGATAAGGAAGGGAAGGACCTTGACTGACAGCCCTGCCAGTTAGTGGAGATAGAAATAGAGTTGTTCTTTGCTAGAAAAAGAGGAGAGGCTGCTGGGCAGGCAAACACAATAAATCTCTCCAGATATTCACTATAAGAAAAATTTTTTAAAAATCACTTTTAGGGGCACCTGTGTGGCTCAGTTGGTTGAGCAACTGCCTTCGGCTCAGGTCATGATCCCGGACTTCCAGGATTGAGTCCCACATCAGGCTCCCAGCTCCTTGGGGAGTCTGCTTCTCCCTCTGACCTTCTCCTTTCTCATGCTTTCTCTCACTCATTCTCCCTCAAATAAATAAATAAAATCTTTTAAAAAATCACTTTTTACCATATAATCTTAACAGAACTAATATCAATTTTGTATATTTTTAAGTCATTGCTCATTTATATACTTGAATTTCTAATATATAATTTTTATTTTTTATATTAAACTATAGTATTAAGTAGTGTTTTTCTGTGTTGTTACATAAAAGCAATTTCTTTAAGAAAATGAACAGAACAGATCTTGGAAAGGTTTATCAGAGGTTTATAGTCTTGTGGATGAGTGTCAGAAAGCATCCCTACCAGCTGCCTGTTAACGACAGATCCCATAAACTGAGATGATTGTGTTTGCTTTCTAGAAAGGTTATCATAACAGTAACCACTTTGCTTCTTGCTTCCTCAGCCTGTGGAGAGTCGTCAAATCTGAGTTCTCCCAGCTATCTTCTTTGGCAGTTCCTCTGCTTCTCCATGCTTTGTCACTTCCTCATGGTGCTGACATCTTCTGGACAATCATAAATGGCAATTTCAACAGCAAAGACTGGAAGATGAGGTTTGAAGCAGGTACCTCTGTATTAGCTTAAAAATTCTCTGGGGGGGGGGGTCACACGGTAAACCAGATGTCAAGTCACGATGTCTCTTGTTGACCCTCCTTTCTTTCTATATTTCTTTTAAAAATTTTATTATTTACTTATTTATTTATTTAGAGGGAGAGAGGGAGAGCATGCACACAAGTGGGGAGACACGGGGAGGGAGAGAGAATCTCAAACAGACTCTGCACTGATTGCAGAGCCTGATGCAGGGCTTGAGATCATGACCTGAGCCAAAATTAAGAGTTGGATGCTCAACTGACTGAGCCACCCAGGTGTCCCTTCTCCTTTCTTTTTAAAGAGTACTGCCTTCCTTGATAGTGTTCTTTGGTGATTCTACTTAACTGAACTTGCTTTCTAATAGTATTTTGCTTTATAATAGTATTTTGCAGAGTGGTCCTTAGGTAGGATGGCCCTGTTCAGGTCTTCCTAGGATAGTCCTAGTTTATGCCTGTTGTCCAGGTGTAGTTATTAATTGTATGCTTGTTTACTCTCAAATGGATCCTGGCTTGAATGATAAATTATACAGTTAACATGATACCTGATATTATGTAGTCAATATAATATATAATATGACATAATGCAATAAGTTACTTGTATCAAAGTAACTGGGAGTGTTCCTTAAACACACAGGTGGTTGGGCCCCACTCCTAGACCTACTGAATTAGAATCTTATGGGGTAAGGCCAGGAATATACATTTTTAACAAGGTTTCCAGGTAATTCAGTGATGTTTGAGAATCTCTGCTGTTAGACCCTTTCTGCTGAAGCATCAGGATCAAGTCTGGGGCAGTGATGGGTATGATTTCCTGGTGCTGAGAATGGCAAGTTCTCAAAGGAATATGGTAAGGAAGGAACCTGGGCATGTTCTCTTAGCCTCGCATTGGCTGCCTTCATTGTCACCCCAGTCTGCTAGGACTCCCATCCTTGGGAGCAGCAAGGAGGGCCTGCAATGCTGTGGTGTTCAGAATGGTTCTCTGTGTTTCAGTGTCTCCAAAATGTGACCAAGGAACGGAAGTTCCATTAGGTGGGTTAACTATGACACATTCGCTAATACCACTGTCTGGGGGCACTTAAACAACAGACATTTATTTTCTCACAGTTCTGGATGCTGGGAAGTCCAAGATCAAGGTGCCAGGAGCATACGGTTCCTCAGGGTATTAGGCGGTCCAGAATCTAAAGCGAGGTCTGGCACCTCCTGTTTCCCTGTATGGTCTGCAGAAGGGCCTGGAATGGACAAAGAAATGAGCATGGAGGCATTTTGAGTATTTTGAAGTATAGTTTGAATTAAACAATGAGGAAGACCATTAAAAACAACAAAAAAAGACAACCCACAGTTAAATCAAGGCTGCCCAGCAGAAAAGTACAGTACTAGGTAGAAACGGTCTCTGTCACACAGATAAAATGGGACATTCAAGAAGGCGGCATCAGAATTTCCTTTTGGGGGGCACCCGGGTGGCTCAGTGGGTTAAGTTTCTGCCTTTGTTTCAGGTCATGATCTCAGGTTCCTGGGATTGAGTCCCGCATCGGGCTCTCTGCTTAGTGGAGAGCCCACTTCCCTCTCTCTCTCTGCCTGCCTCTCTAATTACTTGTGATCTCTCTCTGTGAAATGAACAAATAAAAAAAAAATCTTAAAAAAAAACAAAAAAGAATTTCCTTTTGGTTTCTCAAAGCAGGGTGTGGGGGACCCAGAGTTGACTTTTTCTTTGTGGGTCCCATTCTTGTCTAAGTAAGTGTCCGGTTTTTTGTTTTTTTGTCCTCTCCTTTTACACTGCAGTGGAAAAAGTGGCTGTAATTTGTAGATTTTTGGATATTCACTCAGTGACCAAAAACCACCTGCTGAAGTACTCCCTGGCACATGCCTTCTGCTGCTTTCTCACAGCTGTGGAGGATGTCAACCCAGCGGTGGCTACCAGGGCCGGTCTCCTGCTTGACACCATAAAGAGGCCAGCATTGCAGGTGACGTCCCTTGGATGTGTGTTGTGTGCTCTGTGGACGGTGCTCTCCTGAGCACATACAGAGCTGATGATGAGGACCGCAAGAATGGGGGAGTTTCTAATGGGAAAAAAAATCCCAGAAACACACCTTACTAAAGACCCCTTGTTCTTATCTCTTACTACTTTCTTTTTAATCTTTGTCTGTATGGTGAAAACACTTTTGACAGAGACAGGAATTGTATAATGTTATTTTTTGTAGCAGATTTGTGAACTCAGCTGGTTAATCTTGTACTATGTAGCTGGTCCCTGGGCTGGGAGCTCTTGTCATTAGAGACTAGACACTAAGAGAAATCATCTCTGTGACGAATTATAATATAAAGCAAAGCAAGATCTGAGAAGGCAAATACACCAACTAAAATGAAAGTCAAAACAACATGAAATATGAGACCTGGAGAGAGCTCCTTATTTATTTTATTTGTCACCTTAATTTTATAATTGAAGAAACCAGGTCTCAGAGAGGTAACGTGACTCGTCAAAGGACACAGAGCCAGTTAGTGGAAGAACCGAGACTAGAACCTCTGAAGTCCTGATCTCCTGATTTCCCACATTGGCTCCCGACTTATTACAGTGTTGTTATAATGAAAACTAATAATAATGGCAAAAGCTAAAATTTGTCAAACAGATACTGTCTTTCCAGGACAGTGGGTTAAGTGTCTGATCTCCATTGTCTTATTTAATCCCCACAATAACCTTGTGGGTTCCCATTTTACAGATAGAGAAGCCGAGGGTTGGAAGGGGTAGAGTAGGTCGCTTTTTCAGGGTCACGTGCTTAGTATGTGGCAGAACAGACTCAGGTTGTGAGTCATAATATAGTCCACATTCTTGACTGTAACTGTGTCTATACCCTGCTTCCCCTAAAAGAGACCAAGAAGAAAGGATCTGGGCAATTCGGTGGTTCGGCTGACTGTGGACCCACAGCCTCCCTTATAAAAATTCCCAGTTGTCTTCTGGATACTCCGTTGGTCTTAAAGACTAGGTAGTCTTCCAGCCCAGCGCCTGGAACATATGAGGCACTCAGTAGTTGAGAGTTGAACGAATTAATAGAATGCTTGGATGAATTACGGTTTTTAGGTTTCATTCAGTTAGGAAAGGGGGAATGGTAAGCAGAGTCATACACTGGAGAAACGGATGGTCAGTTTAGTCCTACTTGATTTTTTAAGATTCTGTGTACCACTCACATTCCAAGAAGACAAAATGAGTTTACTTTCTTTTAGAACCATGGCATTTAGCATTGAAAGGAAATTAGAAACTTGTATTGTGTATTCTCAAATGTAGCTTTGGAAGTATGCTTCTTTTAATAGAAACTACAGACATTGAAAAAAGAAACATTGGTTTGAGAGCATTTGGATTAAATGGTTATTAATGAATGCATCTGAAAACCAATAACCTACATTTAGTGTAGATTTCTGAACTAGAATTTAAGAGGTATTCTACAATTGGGAGAAATTCCTCTTCTGCATTTTATTTCTACCAAACTTGCAATCAAGGAAAATTTCAATCAGATCATTCCACATTATACGTATGGAGCAAGGAGGTTTTGTCTTGTTTCACTGACTTTGCTTAATGTATTTGCTTTGAAGGAACTTAGATGTTTATGTCTGACTTAAACTTTCTTCCCCCTCTCTGCCCCAGGGTCTGTGTCTCTGTCTTGATTTCCAGTTTGATACTGTGGTTAAAGACAGACCCACAATACTGAGCAAACTTTTACTCCTGCATTTTCTTAAGCAAGATATTCCTGCCTTGAGCTGGGAGTTCTTTGTCAACAGATTTGAGACCCTTTCTTTGGAAGCCCAGCTACATTTGGATTGTAACAAAGAATTTCCTTTTCCTACAAGTAAGCAAAACAAAGAACTTGCTTTAAACAGCCATAGTTCCTATTCTTACATCTGCTAGATAAGCAGACCATACTCTGCATGTAGCCTAATTTCCCATTATGGAGGACGCTCTTACTTCATGAACTCAGTTTATTAAATATTTATTGAGTAACGCTGTAGTAATCTGTAGATCAACTGGTTTCTGGCATTCCAAAAGCAAAACCCTTTGCATTTCTTTGAGGACCTATGGTGACCCATTATGACTGTGTGTTCCTTAAATATGATTCAGTAGTCATGTTCACAGTGTTTGTGAGCAATTTTGTGAGATACATTCGCATCTCACAAATTCACCCTTGCATGCTTGTTAGTTACCTACAGTTCTAAATAGATGGGAAAAGTGGGTCAGTCAACTGTGTCTCCAGTGATGATAAAAACTTTAGACAATGTAATCTTATGGTCTAAGTAAGAAGACTCACAGGCAATAGTCGTGATAGACAGTAGTGATGATTTTTTTCTATGACTCACCACGAATGATTCATGTGTCCACGAAAGACGTACTTTAATCCTGAAAATATACACAGCTGGGTTATTTCAAGCTCGTTGTGTCCGTTAAAGAAAATAACGTCTGATTCTTTTTGCAAAGCTATCACGGCTGTAAGGACCAATGTTGCTAACCTCAGTGACGCAGCATTGTGGAAGATCAAGAGGGCTCGTTTTGCGAGGAACCGCCAGAAGAGTGTGCGTTCTCTGAGAGACAGCGTGAAGGGGCCTGTGGAATCCAAGAGGGCACTCTCCCTCCCCGAGACCTTAACCTCCAAAATTCGTTGAGTATCTTCTTCCCTCCTTCCTTTAAATCTGTTTAATGTCTTTCTGAGGCTGACTTGTCCTGTTGAATGTTCATAGAGTAACTTATTTAGTCAACAGAGCTCCTTCACTAGGTTAGGGCTTCAGATTCCCTAGAGGGTCACCCCAAGAATGTCAGTGCCCTGGTGGGGGGCTTTGTCCAGTGTGTGGGTGAAGCAAAGCCCTGGTCCAGCAGTAGAAGGCAGCAAATCCACTCATGCCTGGCCAGAAACGTAGATGCAGCCTCTCTGCTCCTGAGTCCTAGGACAGGAAGGGGGATACCACCAGTCCTGGAACCTGAGAGCTTCCTGGAAAAGAGCAGGACAGGCCAGACCCCATGGCAGCTGAGGTGACAGGGTGGAAGTGTGGAATGCATTTGCTTTTCACGTATGATGGAGACAGCTGAACAAGCTCCCACAAGAACCATATAAAATAATGGTTGCTTTTGAAAAGAAAACACCAGGTTGAGGAGAAGTTGAATTTCTGTGCAGCTTCACCAGATTATTTATAAATAAAAATAAGCTTCGTTGCCAATTAAAAAAAAAAAAAGACCCTGTATGCTTGTTTTGTAAAGGTCTTTCTTTATATGGCACTTTGAAAGAGAGCACAATTTTCCCTTAATTACCAAATGACTAAATGAACCCTAATGATCAGCAAAGGCTCATGAATGGCAAATAATTAAAATTTCATAACTAAATCACCATGTTAGTGAATGAGTATATTTAAATATGGTACTTGTGAAATTTGTCAAGTGATTTTATTTTTAAATAACTGCTGTGAAATTCATCACATAACACTCTAAAACATACCTCTTGTCCTGTCGGAAGTGGAAAGGTTTGCTTTTTCCATTGGCATTTATTGGAAGACAGCCTCGTATAACATAATCATTTTTAATCACAAATATGATTTGATTTTTTTTATTGCATTTTATCTCTATTTTAGACAAGCTATGAAAATGTGGTATTGTGAACTTTGGGAGAAGTCAATGAAAGCCCTTTAAGTGATCAGTAACTCAGTTTTTCAGGGAACAAAAATTCTAGCAAGTGGTCATTTAAGAATAACCCGCAGGAATTCTAGGCCCCAGAGGAGACCGAATCAGATCCTAGAAACCAATACCTAGATGAAATAAATTACAATTTCTATGAATTTCCCAGCTCTTTTATAACTTAACCAGCCACTTGGGGATATCAGGGTTACTTATTGTCCTTTCTCGCTACTTGATTCACATGACAATTTTGAAGATTAAGAATGGAAATAACATGAAAGAATGTTCTGGAAAGTCACATAAAACCACAAAGCTTTTGTGACGCAAACATCTTTTCTGCGATGTTAATGACAAGTAGGAAAACGAAACTTAAACCTGCCCCTCCTATCCAGTGAGTTAGCACTGAGTGTGTTTTCTAGGCTCAAGTTGTTTTTAATGCTTATTTCAATAGAGTTGTTGTTGATTTTTAAGCCATGAGGTTGACCAGGCATGAGCAGTCTGCTCCGGCTCTCGGTGGGACACGCGAACACACACCAGGTGGGTACTTCTGACGTGCAAGGGCCGTGTGCAAGTGTCTATCCCAGGTGGTCAAGGTGAAGGATACAGTGTCTCTAAATGGGCCAGAGTGCTAGATTTAGGACTTGCAAACTTGAAGGGTCCTACCCCAGATGCTCAGGCATTTGAGCCCCTGACCTAGCAATTCTTTCTATCTTACTAGGGGCAGATGACCTTGGATCCCATTAACTTGTGGTCCAGTAAGAGCTATCATGTTACTCGAATATGCACTTTTCCCCAGAGAGCCAATACGACCAGACCTATACATAGTACTTCTATTTGTATGTGTCTTTACACATAGAAATATTATGTTCATATATATCCGCTCTAGGAAAAACATAACATTTCATTGACATTTTCAGAGGTTATACATTTGAGCCACCATCATTCACTCATCCCCGTAGCCATTCTTGATTCTTTGCAACTCTACCTGCATTTCTGTGTCTCAGAGAAAGGAGGATTTCGATTGTTTGGAGACCAAAGGGTCATATTCGACTCGCTACAGTGTAACTACCGTTCCGTGTCCCATGAGAGATTATAGTTTATCATGAAGGATCCTAAGGGTTGAAGGGGCTCAGCCAAGGCTGTCACAGACCGAACGTTAGCTCCACAAATGGTGGCACAGTGTATTGGGAAGATTGCGTAGGGTTCTGAATAGGTGCTTATTGTTCCAATTTTAGTATATGTGCTGCCGAAGCGAGCACCTGAATAGGTGCTTATTTGTCGACAGCAAACTTGGTAACTGCCACCTGTGTATCATGCTATAGAACATTTGGTTTTTCATCTAAGAATAGTTTTAAGAGTGGCCTCAGAAGGAGAATTTCAAGTAAGGAGGTTTTCAAATCACGTACACTAAGTGTTACAAGCATGACGCCAGAAAGAGCAGTAGCTGGGGGTGGGGGTGGGGGGAAGAGAAGGCCCCAAAGATTATGGATGCCAGCAGCAGGTGTTGGCCAGAGTGGGTTTTCTCTTCTAAAATTGTTGAGACAGAAGGATTAGCAAGCCTTTGGCCGAGTCCGTCTGCCTTGTTTTCTGCGTCACTCAGGCCTCAGCTGTACTGGGATTAGAAGGAGAGTAAAAGTGCGAACTTCTGAGCCTGAGCTCCGCGACAATGTGAAGTCCCTCTAGGTCCCCTTCAGTGAGGTCTTTTTGAGATGATCTTAAGCAGTTTCATAAATTATCTTTATTTTACCCCATCTTTTCTTTTTGTCCTAAGGCTTATTTGAATTAATTATTCAATTAAAGTCTTTACTTATTCTCATTTACCATTTTCACAATCTAAAAGAGTCTTCTCACATCTCTTTGGGAAAATGGATACATATGTTTCCTGAAGTTTAAAAAAAAAAAAAAGGCTTTAGGCTTCTA
This sequence comes from Mustela lutreola, assembly GCF_030435805.1. NCBI lineage: Eukaryota > Metazoa > Chordata > Mammalia > Carnivora > Mustelidae > Mustela > Mustela lutreola. The sequence continues at coordinate 142,680,502 of NC_081296.1, forward strand.
CTTGTCTTACCAAAAGGGACCAGATGGAAATGGGGCTGACTGTGGGCATTGTGTATATTAAATATAATGTTAAAGCTTCTGGAAAGATAATTTACACAACACAGCATAATAAAAACTTGTGTAGATTTGGAAGTAGCTGGCTTACTTTATAAGGTCCTTTCAGACTAGTTTCTCATTTTTGCATTATTATTTACTAGACAGTAAATTTATTTTTATTTTTATTTTTTTTTAAGATTTTATTTATTTATTTGACAGAGAGAAATCACAAGTAGATGGAGAGGCAGGCAGAGAGAGAGAGAGAGGGAAGCAGGCTCCCCGCTGAGCAGGGAGCCCGATGTGGGACTCGATCTCAGGACTCTGAGATCATGACCTGAGCCGAAGGCAGCGGCTTAACCCACTGAGCCATCCTAAAATTGTACAGGATGGTTTAAGAGAGTAATTACATGGAAGCTGAAGGACTTGCTACTTACTGAACATCCTTTCGTTTGGTACAAGAGCTTCTCTGTGCAAGACCTCTTATTGATCAGGCCTGAAACAAAACCTCTGTCCTATAATTATGCAGCAAGAGTTCACTTGAATTGCTGTTTAGGCTGAGTTTTCTTGGCATGGGATTCAGAAGGCTGGCTTTCTGATCTTAGCTTTTACATATTACCTACAGCAAATGTTGCACCAGAAATACACTTGTGGAGAAGGTATATTCCACAAGGCTATGGGAGAGCTGCATTTCTTTATGACTTCTGTGAGTCAGATCAAAGACCTTAGCTCATGTGAATGAAACCCATAAGAAATTACAACTGGAATATTAGAGATATGTTAATGTTTCATTTTATAGAAGAGGAAACTGACGTTTCCAGAAAGGAGCCTCTTTCACAAGCTTGTTGGTGACAGATTTGGGCCTCAAGCCCAGGCTTTTTGATCTCTCATACAAGGCATTTGTGGTGAATGCCAATAAGTGCTCAGACTTTTATTTAATCCTAATTGATGAAGTACACAATTTCACCAGCTAATCTGAAGTTGGTAAAATTATAATTATTTATAAGGCAACTTTTCACTGATTCTGTGAAAACTAGGAATTATATTTGGTGATTCAGAATATCTGTTGAATATTAATTGAATATAATATAGTAGTTTTGATAGGTTTTCATAGCACAACATTGAAAAACTGGTATTACCCTATATGGTCACGGGGAACTTAATTATATCATGTTCCTCATGCCCTGGAATGAATAATTAAACAATGGTAGGTATATAATAATAAGAATAACACTTCATATATGTATAGTACCTCTCTATTTATTAAAGTGTTTTTAATACAAATAATATAATTTTGATTTCACAATGACTCCCGATATATGTGAAGTATTAGTGTGTTTTTTTTGTTTTTGTTTTTGTTTTTGCTTTACATATGGACAGGAAAACCAAGGTCCTCAGGGATTAATTAATTTTGCTTAGATAATTTGCTCAAGATCACTTATAACTAACTAGTTGGGGACAGGAGACTTGATTTGCTTTCTTTCCACTCTACCTACCTATTGATGCATTGGTCTTAGGGGGTTCCTGCCCCGTGGCACATAAAGACACCAGTCTGGTTATAAAGCTAACCTGGGCATTCATGTCTGCTACAGTGTGCCTTCAGGTCATGGACATCCACACCAAGAGACCTTCCTATTTAAGACGCACAGATGGATCTAGAAATGTCCTAATCCCTAAAGAAACATGGATACCCTCAATTCTACTCCAGCTTGCTGAGAAATCTCGAGGTCTCTTGGTCTGAATTTGTATCAAGAGAAGGTGTCCAGTGCTAGGGAGCACTGGTAAAACTTTCTTGTATGGCCCTCTTCCCCCATCTCATTGACCCCCCATTAGTGTCCCAGCCTAAAACCCCGAATTACCTCTCTTTGGGCTTTCTCTTTCTTTCTAGAGATGGTTAACAACTCCCATCCTTCACTAACTTGCAAAATGCCTGTTGATCATTAAGACCCCATAACTCAAAGAGAACAGTTATTTTAATAGGAATGCCCTTGTTGGAAAGAATAGTTGTGGGAAGTAGCAGTTTCTGTTGAACATTTACTGGGCACCTTCAATACTAGGAAATATAAAAAGTGCAAAGATACATCAGAAATTTTTATACTCTCCATCAGCTTATATATAGCCAAGGAAGGGAGATATAGTGTGAACACAGGCAAACTCTCCTCTCGAGTGAGTGTGCCAGTGCCATGGAATGGTTCCTATCAGGTGCAGCAGGAGGAGAGTTGGGGGCAGGAAGGATGGTCTGGTGGAGAGGATGTAAAGGCCCGGATGTGAGATAGGAAGAGCCAAAGGCAGGGATGGGGAGCATAGGCCAGTGTGGAGTTAGTCACTGGCCCCAACTTCACAGCCCTTTTGCTATGGGCACACACAACACACCTACTACTGTGATGTTGGGTTAATGGGCTAGGAGATCAATGAGGTGGTATAATTAGAATTAGCAACATACTGGATATTTAAGCCAAAGATACAGATGTGGTGAAAAGAAGAGGCATGTGCACCCCAGTTTTCATTGCAGCAATGTCCACAATAGCCAAACTGTGGTAGAAGCTGAGATGGCCTTCAACAGACAAATGGATAAAGATGTAGTCCGTAGTGGAGAATTACTCAGCCATCAGAAAGGATGAATACCTACCATTTGCATCGGCACGGATGGGACTGGAGGAGATTATGCTGAGTGAAATCAGTCAAACAGAGAAAGACAATTATCATATGGTTTCAGTTATTTGTGGAGCATAAGGATTAGCAGGGAGGACATTAAGGACCTGGAAGGGGAAAATGGTGGGGGGGGGGGAGTCGGAGGGGGAGATGAACCATGAGAGACTATGGACTCTGGGAACCAGACTGAGGGTTTCAGAGAAGAGGGGTGGGAGGATGAGCGAGCCCGGTGGTGGGTATTAAGGAGGGCATGCATTGTGTGGAGCACTGGGTGTTATATGCAAACAATGAATCATGGAACACTACGTCAAAAACTAATGATGTACTGTATGGTGACTAACATAACATAATTAAAAAATTATTAAAAAAAAAAGAACTAGCCACGTAAAGCAAACTCATTTATACTGCTTGATCATTGGGTTCTCTGGAATAAATGCAGAGGAAGCTCATGGAAGCGGGGCTTCCTTCCTGTACCTGATTGTCTCTTGTTGGTTAGACAGAGGTCAGCTTACACAGAGGAATATTCCCAATTCCCTTGCTCTTTGGGGGCCTTACCAGTTTTTCCTCCTGTGTAGAAGAAATATTTCCTGAGATATTTATTTGAATTCAGTGTACTTAGACACTTCTGAAGAATAAGGGTCTAGTCTATGTCAGACACTGCCTCATATTCTGTGAGGGGTATAAAAATGGGTTAAGACATAGCACTCACCTTCAAGGAGCTTTTTTTTTTTCTCCTAGGGGAAATTGACAAACGAGTAAATAAATTCTGCCTTGCAATTTGCCCCATTTTAGGAAATGGTAAAGGAAATTTTCCTCCATTCCTCCCTCCCATACTCCCTCTCTTGTCCTTGGGGATTTGCAGAAGTTAGAGATCACATCCAGTTGCTGAGAGAGGAGGGTGGGCATAGGTGGGAAGAATGGGTCCTGGGGACTGGGATTTACGGGATGAGGTTGGCTGGGGGTCAGGGTGCTGAGAGGTGTATCACCCTGAGCAAGACACAAAGGTGGGCAAGTGTTGGCTATGTTCTGAGACCTAGGAGTAGCCCAGCTGGTAAGAATGTTGAGCATCGGGGGTGAATAAGAAGACATAAGTCTGGAAAAGCAGATCCTGATCCTGCCTGGTTTCCAATCATCAAATAAATAAAATTGTATGACCCTTTAGAGTTTCAGTCAGTTGTTACCACTCTGTGGATAGACTGTGATGGACTCAGCCCATGATAAGGTTAGAGGAGGAATCACTCTGCCTCGTGATTCTGAAGTTGCTTACAGTTTTCATTAGCGAAATGATAAAAAATTTTAACAAGTTAAATCTCTATGATTAAAATGTAGAGGAATTTCATAGCCTAGCATTCAAAACTAGAATTCAAAAGTGTTTTAATTGTCACATCTTAGAGGAAATATCAAAGGCATTCAGTTTTAAAATGGAAATGTCATGCCCTTTGTAGATAACTTAAAACAGTAATATTGTTTTTATTAATAAAATTCTAGCTTTTCTAAGCTAATTTTTCTTAGGGATTTGATTAAGAAAATTTCCTTTATGAAGAGTATACCAGTGAAAAGCATATGCTGTTTTAAAGAAAGACAATAGACAAGGCATAGAATTGCAAAGCCCACAACTAGAGAAGTAAGTTTTTGGAACAAAGATTTTTTTCACTTTATACAAAAAGTTTCATCAACTAGTTCTTTTTTTTTTTTTTTTTTTTTTTATCCAGTACATTTAATGGTTTGTTAAGGCTCACTCATTATTCCCCATTCAGGGAAAACAAAGGAAGGAGCAGCAAACTGAAAGCTAAAACACTGGAGATCAGTGAAAATGTATTTCAAATGAAAATAGGGCATTTGTGAAAGGGTACTTACTCATTAGGAAACTAAGATTTGATGGGAAAAATTAGGTTACATGCTTTATCTTATTATTATTATTATTATTATTATTATTATTATTATTATTGTTATTTTGAGGTGGGGGAGGCAGGCAAACGAAGAGAGAGAGAATCTCAAGTAGGCTCCACATGCAGTGCAGAGCCTGATGCGGGAGTCAGTCTCGGGGCACTGGGGTTATGACCTGAGCCGAAATCAAGAGGCAGATGCTTAACCAACTGAGCCATTCAGACGCCCCAGGTTATATACTTTTTAAACAAACATCTACTTGCAATGGGAAGAAGAATTTTGAAGTATTTAAAGATGAAGCCTGATCATTTATTTTCTAGACCTGAACCAGGATAGAATTAAATGAGGAGCCAATGACTTAGCTGGGCTTTTTTTGGAGCTCCCTTCTTCTGTATTGAGGCCCCTGGATTCTTGGGCTATAAAATAAAGGGGCAGCTCCTTCCCAAAGGCTCCCTAGTTCCATTTTTCACGTGGGGACTTTGGAAACTAGCCAGTCTGAACTTGGCCGTGGCTGAGCAGGACAGGGCTGCCAGGTCTGTTAAACCTTGCCACCCCGAGCAGAGACACATTGAGGAATGAAGCTACATTGTAACAGCCATCCCTTGCTGCTGCAGTAACATTGAACCCTGCAGGGAGCCTGCATTCTCACACTTGTCACATTCTTGGCCCAGGCTTGCCCAAAGCAATAACTCCTTGTAGCTGTAAAGTAATACTCTGGAGAAGAAAGAAATCAAGACTGAATATATCTCAATGCTGGGAAAATAGTCCTCTAAACTTTTTAAAATTTTATGTTATGAGGATTTACGTAGGTATTGCTGTTGGCCTGATCTTCTATCCCAAACATTTAATTAAATTATAACATACAGCAATGCTTCACATTTCAGGCCTCTTGGCGAAACGGTGTTCCACATAAATTGCTTCTTCTCTTGGTGGCTGATACATGCCTCATAAGTAACAGTATTTTCAATTTGTTGATCGCTCTCATCCATGCATGTGGAACACTTAGGCTTTACATGAATGATTTGGGGGTGAAAGCTACCCTAGAGTATGTTGCCCACATTTACTCTTCATACAGAGACTAGGAGACAGAAAATGTGAATGTTCTAGGGTAGTATTGAAGTTCCTCAGACACTTTACCCCTAAATGAGAGAGAGGCCCTGAGACTTGTTGACTCTGTTGCTCTAGAGATGGATAATGATCCTTCCTCTGCCTGTCACATTTGCACAGTCGGACATTAATTAGAGCATCTGGGGAGAATTACACAACCAAGCCTGTTACCTCACATAGCAGAACTAGTAAGTTCTGAATTTGGCATTACCTTTGTGCCACTGCTCCAGAGAAAATTGTTTGGCCTGGAGACGGTTAATTTCCACAGTCCCCAGAAGCATTTCTTCTATCCCGCTTCTCTTGGCTGTGTCCTGGAAGACTGGGGTTTTGCCAAATTGGTTGAGTTAATGGATATAAATTACTACCTATCTCCTTCTCATATCTTTCATGCCATAATTACATGATATTATATGATGCATGATATGATATGGTCCCGGTTTGGTTTATAACCAAATATATAACCGGCTTACCAACCCGGTTTGGTTGGTAAGCAGAGCCGGTCATCATTTAGCAGAAATTTTCCTTGCAGGGTGAGCGATGAGAACCCTGGGTGCGTCATCTAAGCCACCAAGCAAAAATCTTGTTTTCCATTTAGAAAGTGTGAGGTCGCCTGTCAAAGAAGGGACTAGGATGTGAAGGGTATTTGGAATAATTCCCCAAACATAAACAGAGAAGAGTAGATCTCCCCTTTCCTTCAGCAAGAGTCCTAAACTAAACCAGATCAGAAGAAGCAGAAAAACAAACAGAGACAGGGTATAATTTCTGACTTTGACAAATAACAGAGAGAAAGCCGAAGTCAGGGAGCTGCTGTGATACAATTATTTGTTAGGTTACGAATAAATCAAGGGCTAAGGTATTCTTTTCTGTCCATGTAAACTTTCAGCTCACCTTCATGTGGTATTTTTCTGTTTTTAAGAGCTCATGCTTCTTTCTTTCTGTCTGTCCCCTCCCTTATATGTTTCTCATTACATACAGCAGGACTTATGATTTGCTATTTGTAATTTTGACTATATCTTTCATAGAGTACTCATTGCTAATATTTCAGGATTTGGAAAAGAAAACTTTGCATTATTTTCCACCAGCTGATTTATGAACATAACTGAACTGAGATAATGTATATATTTTAAGGATTTTATTTACTTATTTGACACAGAGAGAAAATATGTGAGCACAAGCAGGGGGAGCAACAGGCAGTGGGAGAGGGAGAAGCAGACTCCCTGCTGAGCAGGGAGCCTGATGCGGGGCTTGATCCTAGAACCCTGGGATCATGTCCTGAGCCAAAGGCAGATGCTTAACTGACTAAGCCACCTAGACACCCCTAAATTGAGAGAGAAATTTTAGCACAAGAACTCAGTGGATGCTTTTGTGCTCAGTGCATGTTAGATATTATTTTTGTGGTTGTTTTTATGTACTTATTGGACAACGCTGGAAGGGAAACTTCTCTTTATCATTGAGGATAAAACTGTGCCAAGATATTTTAAAAATCGCTAAGTACAAATTTATTTAGGTATTTTTCTTGCCTTCCAAAGAGATCCTTGTTTTGTAGTGCCTTTTAAAATTTCTATTCCCTTACTACTCCCAAATTAATTGGTTGTTGATGAAATAATAACATTCACCCCTGAACTAATGCTTTGCTGAGTAGACCACATTTTGCCTTCACGTTGGTCCAGAACAGACTCCCTAAGTATTTAGTGGAAGCCGAAGGGATGGTGTTTTATCAATAAGTGAGATTTCCTTGTGAGCTTCTTTGGAAGGGAGCCACCCACTGATGACCTTTCTTGTACTGACAGGACAACAGTCTCCCGAGAATGACAACACCATCAAGGACCTGCTCCCAGAAGACGCTGGGATTGACCACCAGACCGTCCACCAGCTGATTACAGTGCTCATGAAGTTTATGGCCAAGGATGAAAGCAGCGCTGAGTCAGACATCAGCAGCGCGAAGGCCTTCAACACGGTCAAGCGGCACCTGTACGTCTTGCTCGGCTATGACCAACAGGAAGGTTGCTTCATGATTGCACCTCAAAAAATGCGCCTGTCAACTTGCTTTAATGCATTTATTGCAGGAATTGCCCAAGTAAGTGTAAGCTTCCAGGAGTCAGATCGTTAAGGTTTTGGTAGAAGTAAGTCATTAAATTCCATTTAGCCAACCTAGGTTCTGTGTAAAGGTTTGTGCAAGTGACTTTATTAGGAAGGCTCATGTGGAAGGGAGTATAACATGAGGAAGACCAATAGGGAATATAGGGCTTTGGGGGTGGGAGGGGGTGAGTAGAATATACCTAACATGAAGTTTACCATTTTAACCATTTTTAAGTATGTAATTCAGTGGCTTGTAGGTATATCTGCATTATTATGTAACCGGAATCATTATCCATCTGTAGGATTTTTCATTATCCTAAACTGAAACTCTGCCTATTAAACAATAACAGAGTGTAGAGCTTCTGTTTGTGTTTTTTTTTTTTTTTTTAAATCTTCTCTCCGTTTTGGCTTCAAGTGGAGAGCTAAGCTGATCGTGCAACTTTCTTCATGTCACGTTATCGTCATTGGCTTTGTATGTGTTTGCTTCTCCCATCCGCTGTCATTGACAGCGTGGTGTGCACTTACCATGCTTTAATTCTTAATTGCCCCCATGGTGGACACGCATGTTGCTTGGTCCCAGCTTCTTACCACTCCAGACAGCTAAGCAACGAACATCCTGCCCGTCCCCAGCACTGTGAAAATTCATTTGAGATATGAACGCAAGAGCAGAAGTGATGAGTTATTGGGTTTCTGTATGGCTAACTGGACCAGCGCTACGCCAGTCTGCAAAGGGTGTAGAACTTGAGGCTAGAGAGAAATCGATACGAATTTCAGCTCTGCCACTGTTATCATCTGTTGAGGCCTTAAGTATTCTCTGCTTCTTTGCTCTTTGGTAAAGACTTTTGTTTTGAAAGATTAGGGATGACACGTTGCCAAACATTTAATCAGTGCCTGTCTCATGGGAGGAGCTCAGTGAGGGTCTCTGTTACCAACTTGCTCAAATAGATTATAACATAATGAACACAGTAAGCCAAGTAGGAGCAATCCGTACGTAGCAGTCTTTTGCTGGTGCTGGTGCTGGAGGGTTTACCACCCACACTCGGCGGCTTGCGGTGACGAGACGATGTGCCATCTCAGAGAGCAAACTTCCCTCCCTTCCTCCTTTTTCTCCTCACCTCTCTCTTTCTGTATTTACATTATGCATATTTATTTAATAAAGCAAAAAATTAAATTCAAATCTCCACGAAGCCCACAAAATGTTTCTTAGGAGATACCATATTGGTGTCAGTATGTTATTGCTGGCTCCCAAATTGATTATTTTCATTTGCACATATATACAGGTATACGTGTGTGCACACATTTTCTGTAGTAATGGGATCGTATTACACATATTGATAAATATAGGTAACCTTTTTTAAGCCTACAATTGATTATGAAGTCAATCATGTTAATAAATTTGTATCATATGCCATTTAATGGCTACATAGTATCCTATTATCATACAAATAATCTTTCACTTAACGTATATTGTTGAACATGGAGGTTATTTTCAATTTAGGGTGACTATAAGGCTGGATATCTTTACGTATACATCTTGGAACAGTTGTCTGATTTTTTTCCTTAGGGTACATTTAGTTGCTATACTGTAGGCTATGTACTTTTCCTCACTTCTGAATAGATATTGGTGAATTGCCCTCCTGAAGGGGTGTGTTGAGTAATACTCTTGCCAGTGGCATTGGAGAATGCCCATTTCCCCCAGTGATGACCAATGGTAGGTGTTTTCATTGATACTAGTCTAATTCTAGTTACTAGTTCAATAGAACATTTTAGTAAAATATTGTTCCCCATGGATAATTTAGGAGATACATCAAATAATTAGATAATTAAGTGGATAAAATGATTTTAACTGGCGAGGTTCTTTTATTTCTTGTAAAGTTTAACTTTTCTCCCTTTAGGGTCACTGGCCATTACAGTTCACATTTTGTGAGATGCCTTTTCCAGCTTGTGCCTGTTGTTTGGATGGGTCATATTTTCCTTTAGGCTTATGGGTGTTCTCTGTAGTTTTCCTTCAGTTATTAATATTTTTCCTATTTCAGGTAATGGACTATAACATTAACCTGGGAAAACACCTTCTCCCCTTGGTGGTTCAGGTGCTCAAATACTGCTCTTGTCCTCAACTACGGCATTATTTCCAACAGCCACCTCGTTGTTCCCTCTGGTCCCTAAAACCTCACATCCGGCAGATGTGGTTAAAGGCCTTGCTTGTCATCCTTTACAAGGTGAGTTCCAGCGGTCACTCCTTTTTGGGCTAGAATCATTCTCTTAGAGAGGAGAACACTTAAGGGATCTGAACTGAGAATTTTGTAGGAGAGTAATCTGACCTTCACGGGACAAATCAGGATACATAAAATTAGCATTGAGGAGTAAAGGGACATTGGAAAATCAATAGCAACAGAGACCACTCCGGCATATGTTATGAGCTGTAGGAGATTGAGATCAACAATCTGTGTTTATGCTCAGCATCTCATATTTTATCTGTGTATGAATTATAATCTCAGAAAGCAAAGAAGATATTTAAAATTATATTCCTATGCCAGATGTTTATGCCAGGTAGTTTTCTTAAAAGGAATTGTAACTGCGAACTGGGCATTCCTTGCTGTCCGTGGTTTAGTGCAAGAGGAAGGAACCACAGTCCCTTGTCCCAATAAGGCCATGATAAAAATTTCTGGTTTTGCTTCTCGGTATATTCTCTTCATCCCCAAGAAATACCAAGGAAAGTATCTAGCAAGATCACATGGAAAAACTTACCCTTCAGAATAACCATTTGTATTTTTCTCCCTCCATTTTCTTGAGCAGTATCCGTACCGAGACTGTGATATCAGCAAGGTCCTGCTGCATCTGATTCACATAACCGTCAATACGCTCAACGCTCAGTATCACAGCTGCAAGCCGCATGCCGCGGCGGGGCCTCTGTACAGTGACAACAGTAACGTAAGCAGATACAGCGAGAAAGAAAAAGGTACTTTACATGCCTCAATTCCATCCCGAACTTAGCTTGAATACGTGATACAATTCTGTACGATGTTTTTCTTAGGAGATAACAGAGTGCCCCCAGATATCATCTGGAATCAAAAAAATCACCTCCGGCTTCATTAATGTTCCAACTTTCCCATGAGTGCCACTGCCTTAATTTTTTAAATGAGCATTCGAAAGAAATAGTTGATATGCTTCTGAACCCCATTTCATAAGAAATGTTTTGTTAAAAAAAAAATGTGTGCTGTTTGGTTAAGGAGCCTTTGTAAGCCTTTCCCTGTGTGTTGGAAGCGTCTTGCTTTGGGCGATGAAATAAATAAAGTTTCCGCTGGCACTTGGTGGAGCCATGATTTTGTCGTCTCTAGTTTGCTCCTGAACTTGGTGCAGAGTCCAAATTTGCTGAATTGCTTCTTCTTAACTTCCTCGGTCAATAAGAAAATGATTTAAGGCAACTGAGAGGACATTTTTTTCTGCATAGGTTTAAATTATTTCCAGTATCAACACTTTTTATATCGATAGCTTTTCTGCAAAGGAGGCAGGTGAATAAAACGTTAGATAGAGTAAAATCCCAGCCTGGATGTTTTCGGGTGAGAGCTGAAAACCAAGGTGTGTATCTTTAGTGTAAGTCACAAGTCTAGCCTTGTAAAAGGTGACATCATCTAGTCCAATCCTGGGAGAAAGCCAAACACCCCACGACCCTTTGTGGAGTTCTGACTTGGTAGGACTGCTCTGGAAATATCTCACTAGGGATAGATTGGAGCTAGTGTTCATGTAGTTCTAGAAGGTCCAAGAAACTGGCCATAGATGGAACTGTAAGTTCTGGTACCATTCAGATCCTTTCTGAAGAGTATCTTGTCTCCCAGCTTAGGTCCCAGTTTTTGGAAAATAGGATAGATTCTGTTAAACTCTAGATATCCTCAGTCCGGGCTCAGTGTCTGGGTGAGTCTCAGATGAGCCTTTCTGAAGGGGAGGAGCCATCCTGAAGTCCTTTTATCTCTCCTTCAGGACATTTTGAGAACTATTTCAAAATCATGTCTTGAAAGTCACGTAACTCTTTTCTTGAAAAACTATTTTTCAAAAGGGACTATTTCCTTTTCTTTAAGGACATAAAGAAAGAAAACATTACTGTGTTGTATCTCCCTAGAAACATGGGAACTTAATAGGTTTTGTCATCATTGCAGAAGTTTCAGCAGGGATTTTGTATCATTTTGATCATTAACACTCATTTTTCTTTTTAATTTGACTAAGACAAGACTAGTAGGATCACTTTATTTATCGTCTGCTGCTTCAGATTTCACCTAATTTAGAGTCTTGTGTTTAGGACAGGATCAGTCCTTGAAATCTGGCTCTCCCCTTGTATTCCCTGAGTACTCAAGAAATCTTACGTAGTTGTCATCACACCTGAGCGTCATTTTGTCATATAGGTAGACATCAAATAGGCCACATGATTTCAGTGATAGTCACCTTGAATAATAGGTTAATTCCATTTACTGTGGTATGAAGTGCATTTCTGTAGCCTTTTATTTATTGATTTATTTTTTAATTGCTGCTTTGTACAGGGTTTTGGTCTTTCCAAAGGATGAGAGGAAAACATTTACTAAGTGACCTCTGTGGGTTGCAACATAGCAACCCCTTCCTCACGAATGTGTTTTTGGGTTTATCTTTGGTTTAAAAGTGGCCCAAATCGGGATAAAAGAGCACACAGCAGGAATCTCGCTAGGCACTCTACGTGACGGGCTTGTGTACGGAGCTTCGGGACCCTCAGAGTCAGAGAATCTTTCTGGGGTGCGTGATAGTTGCACACGGCAAACACCACAGAGGAGGATCTTAACTCTAATAGGGGAGAATGTTATTTTCTGTTTTCTTTTTCCTTCGTTTACTCTTTCAGTCCATAATCATTTGTGGAGCTTTTGAAATGACCAGTGGCTTTTCTAAGCTTTTTCTGTGTGTTGTGTGTTTCATTGCCAAATGTAGAGTACAGTATTTTGCATTCACAAAGTATAAGGTGCATGTACTCTTAGGCTGTGTCTATGCCAGTTCTCACGTCCCAGGAAGGTATAAATCTATTTTTAGAATTTTTATTTTTGTTTAATTTTCCCTTGCCAAATTAGCCTGAGAATTCACCCAAAGCGGGCATGTTCAAAGAGCGTGCAGCAGATCCCCGAAATGTGTGTGTTACCCAATTTTAAGAGCACTGGAAAAATCCCCCCAACCCCCCAGAGGCCCTCTTGGAATATCGAGATGCCTCTCTTGAAAATGCTGCCAGTGGTCACACGGAAAACGAGAGGCAGCCTCGTAACAGGTTGCTCTGTCAACATTTGGATAATTGGACAAGCGGATGAAATACCAAAGCCATGGCCAGAACTTGAGCTGGTGTAGAAACCAGCCCAGACTGTGTTCCCTCACGCTTTCACTGAAATGCTTGTGTAGATACAGCCTAAGAGAGAGTAACCTCCCAAGTGTAATTTTGACTTTCTCTCCCCAATTAGAAGAAGATAGTGTTTTTGATGAATCTGATATTCATGATACACCTACTGGACCCTGCAATAAAGAGTCTCAAACTTTTTTTGCAAGATTGAAAAGGATAGGCGGCAGCAAAACCGTGAAATATCAGCCGGTTGAGATGAATGTGCAGAGAAGTATGAATTTTTTCCTCTTAGTAATTTTATGCAGAAATGTTGTACTCTACTGTTTGTTTGGGGTGAAATCTTGATTTTATTATGTTACTACACATTTTAATACCGTTGATTTTATATATATGTATGCACAAACAGTATATATATATCCACACTTATATATATACGTGACTTGACAGATACATCATTAACGTCATGATTGTCTGAGAGGGCCATTGCTTGATTTGATTTGTTGCAAAATGTTTGCTTCTCTTCCACACAATTTGAATACCGTTTCCCAGATCTGCCTCAGCCCCAAAGCGGTCCCCCTCTCCCGTGCACACGTGAATAAAGCTGAGGAATCCCGAAGCCTGATTTTGGAAATAAGATCTTAAATTGCCATTTCGGGTTCTCTCATTCCAGAGTTTTCTGGGTTTTTGAAATGAGAAGGAACTTTCCAAAATGCTTGGCCAGAGAGTCACTCTTCCCTCCCGTTGGAGCTGGGATTGTAATCATGATTTATGCCAGTCGTGTGCCCAAGTAGGAGGGGGGAAAACGTGGTGGCATCTCCAAGTAAAATAGTACTAGCTCTTTCTGTTTCAATCAGGTGAGATAGAGCCGGCTGATTATAGAGAGACGGGTGCATTACAAGACAGCATTCTACACTGTGTGAGAGAAGAAAGCGTTCAGAAAAAAAAGCTGCGGTCTTTAAAACAAAAATCTCTTGATATAGGGAATGCAGACTCCCTCTTGTTTACATTAGACGAGCACCGAAGGAAGTCCTGCATAGACCGGTGTGACCTAGATAAGCCTCCTGCCCATGCTGCTTATGTCATGCAGAGACATGACCATGGACGTCCCAGACAGAACTCTGCTGCGAGGCCTGACGACCCTGAAGGCCCCGAGAACCCAGCGGCAGAAAGTTTCCAAGAAACCCGCAGGCCTGTGATCCCCGAAGTCAGGTTAAACTGCATGGAGACGTTTGAGGTCAAAGTGGATTCTCCGCTCAAGCCTGCTCCCAAGGAGGATTTAGACCTGATAGATTTGTCCTCTGACTCCACCTCTGGGCCTGAAAAGCACTCGGTGCTCTCCACGTCTGACAGCGACTCTCTTGTGTTCGAGTCTCTTCCCCCGCTCCGCATCGTAGAGAGCGATGAGGAAGAGGAGACCGGGGAGCCGGCAAGTGCTGGGGCCTCTGGTAAAAATGCTCCCTCCTCTCCCTCCCTCTGCAGCCCCCCCTCCGTCCTCAGCCTCAGCACAACGCCCCTCGTGCAAGTAAGTGTGGAGGATTGTTCCAAAGACTTCTCTTCCAAGGACTCAGGAAGTAACCAGTCAGCAGGTGCCACGGGCTCCGCCTGTGTTATTCTGGAGGACCCCACAGACTCTGAAGAACGTTCGAGACCGGAGGAGTCCCAGGACTTCTCCTGCGGCAGCCCTCTCACGCTTAAACAAAAGCGAGACCTCCTCCAGAAGTCCTGTGCCCTCCCAGAGGGGTCACTGGATGACAACCCCGAGCCCAGCATCGAGGAGGAGAAGCCCGGCGGGCCAGTGCCAAGTTCAGGGGCAAAAACTGTCCTCCTCAAAGTCCCAGAGGATGCCGAGAACCCAGTGGAAAGTGAGAAGCCCGACACCAGCGCCGAGTCGGACACAGAACAGAATCCCGAGAGGAAGGCAGAAGAGGAGGGAGCTGAGGAATCCGAATTCAAGATCCAGATTGTCCCCAGGCAGAGGAAACAGCGCAAGATTGCTGTCAGTGCCATCCAGAGAGAGTATCTGGACATCTCCTTCAACATTCTGGATAAGCTGGGAGAACAGAAAGACCCAGGTAAGCTCATCCCCCTTATTCCGCCCAGCCTCACGCGCAGGTTTGTGCATCTTTCTCATTCAGGTCTCGGCACTGAGTATGCGTCGCGCTCTCTATCTTATAATGTCAGAGAGTGACATTATAATTGCCTCAGAGTCACTCCGAACCCATCCGCTTACTGCAGCGTGCTGGATTCAGATGTGGTTCTACAGGTTCCATAAACGTTTCCGTGTTTGTTGCTTTGCAACATTTAACGGTCCATTCTTGACCATCCTCGGCACTACGAGGCGGTGGCTAATTCTTATCAAACTAGCCCAGATACCATCTCAGCCCTCCTCAAACAGCAAAGTCATTCATTAATTTGAACTCTTTCTGCCTTCTTTGTGTCTCCACACTTTAGCCAACTTTGATACGTTGTCCAAAGAAGGGAACAAACATGAAGGGCTAAAATAAAGCAAAAATTGCTTGGAATGGTTAAGAATCGACTATAATCCTGTGGGGTTCATAGCAGATGACAGAATCTAACCAAATGTCAGCAGTCTGGTGGACATTGTGTGTCCAAAAAACCCTAGTTCCTACCTAGAACCTTATCCATGGGCACCGCCTGATGGCGAAGTTGTTACAGCTCATGGATTTCCTGCCTCAGCTCTCATTTCTCACCTTTCCTTGGAGGCATGTTTTTTAAAAAAGATAATTTGAAAAAGCAGCAAGCCGATAGCCCACCTCATCCTGAAACGGTCTTTTGCAGTATTCCCATGACGCTGATCTCAACACTTTGTGTCTCAGCTCAGATCTAAAGAAAAAGAAGACTATGATTCTTTAGAAAAAAATGACATTGTCTTGAAATGATCAGTGTAGTAGATGCATAGCCTGTGGGCTGCTGAGGACTGGCAAAGATCTTGGAGACTTGGAGACCTGTAGTGGAAAACCCATCCTTTTCTGTGAGAAGAGGCAGACGCTCTAAGGAAGTGATGTGCCCGGTCCCATGACCAGACGGTCACAGGGCCAGGACGATTGTCCTGATTCTAGTCCTTCCTCTCCCACTGCTCCACACAAAAGCAACTCCCAAGACAAGGGATTCAGCTCTTTTACTTGCCCCAGGCATTCCCTGAGAGTTTCAGCAGCTCTCTCCCTCCTAGCATTGAGCCGTGTACCTTGCAGGTGTTCTGGAAAAATCTGTTGAATGGATGTTAGTATATTTGGAAAAGGTCGTGCTCCAGCCAGGCAGGTGGGAGAAGAAGAACCTGGTGATAACAAAATTTAAGACGGTTTCTAGGGAAACCGGAATACCTTTTTATGATTTAGAGCCAGGAAAATGTCTACGTATAGATGGAGAAGAGCACTGACCTCGGGACTCTAGAGGTCTAGAGGGTGGATACATAAGAAACCATCCAAGGTCTACAGAGTGGGTGTGTGCGGGATATAGGTCGTAGTGTGTGTGTGTGTGTGTGTGCACGCACACACACGTGTGTTGCTTCCTTTATCCATCGTTTGTCAGATTGTTCCCCAGGCTACCAGGGAAGAGATTGGTTTCCTATTAATACACTTGCTATCAGAACAAGAGGAAAGCATCTGATAATTATGATGTCTTTAACATGTTTATAATATATGTGATTCTGTCAGAATAGTTTTGTATCTGTATCTGTCCCAGCTCTCACAGACACACTGACTTACCGTCCCTCCCTCACTGATGCTGGAAGAAGGCCTGGCCTCAGAGGAAGACACAGGCCTCTCTAGACCCTCTTGTCTCTATCGCTAGAGTAAAGGGAGGCCCAGACAGCTACGACTTCTGGTCCTTCCGAACTCAGAGCCTTGCTGCTGCTGATTGCCTTGAGCCAAGAGGTCCAATTACACTGCACTTCCTTCTGTTCATGTCAGTCCCTGAAGGAAGGCCCAGGTCATTCTTCTAACTTCCATAAGGCTGTGCATATCTTCTGTTCTGAACTTTCGTCCTACCTTACGCTAACTACTGAACTCTTCCTCTGTCCTTCATGAGCAAAATCCCATAAATGCTCTCATCTGATGACTCCTTTCACGCCCTAGTCTAGCGGAAACTCGGCTCTCCCCCAGGGACCCTGCTTTCCTCACTGCCTCGTGCCCTTGGGCTTGGGTGAGGGGTAGACCCCTTCCTTGCTCACCGCTGCCCGTTTCAGACCATTCCCACCTTGTCTCTAAAAACATCCAGTTCTGGACACCTGAGTGGCTCAGTGGGTTAAGCCGCTGCTTTAGGCTCAGGTCATGATCTCAGGGTTCTGGGATCGAGCCCCGCATTGGGCTCTCTGCTCAGCAGGGAACCTGCTTCCTTCTCTCTCTTTCTGCCTGCCTCTCTGCCTACTTGGGATCTCTCTCTCTCTCTGTCAAATAAATAAATAAAATCTTAAAAAAAAAAAATCCAGTTCTGAACCTCATACTACTGACCCCTGAGGACAATTATCTGGTGACAGTTTGACTCCTGGCTCTTTTTTCATTCTTGTCTAAACTGTTTCTGCCTGAATTCTTACTGATTCCAGTATTAGAGTAGACGACACTTCTGAAGCTCCAGCGTCTCAGTTCCTTGAACTCACCTTCTTTGGTGACTTTGTTTTTATCCTTCACCCTCCGTGATTCATTCCCATGGTCATAACGCAGACCTTGTCTTTAGCAACAAGGGCAGCCTTTCCACAATGTCGTTCTCATGCCTCCCATCCTCTGATTTCCATTTCCTCTCTCTCGGGACAGCTCTGTATTGTCCTTTCATGCGCTTCCCCTACTTTGCGCTTTCTCTCCTCTTCCTTCCTCATCAATGAGTGTAGCCCTCCCTGCACCCTCTTGGCCTTTGCTCTTTCAGACCTGATTGGCCAAACACACGCCTTGTCAGATCCACCTTTCCGTCTACCTGCATCTGCGCTTGTCCGGTGATTGTGAGTGGAGAGAGTCACATAACAATATTGACTGGTCTCATTTTAAATTCATGACCATAAATCTCAGCTGGCCTTAAACTGAAATCTTAAACTACCTGGCCACAATACTATATTTCCCTGGTGCATTCCCATTTCCATTCTCCTGAGTGACTATTTCATGGCTACTTGTCTTTCCAAACTTCTGATAACTCTTCTTGTTTGACATAATCAGCAGAAATTTCCATAGCCTCCTATTACCTCATCGGCTTGCCTTCCAGTATCTGCACTTGTACAGCTGGCTGGGGCTACAGGCGAACTGTCTAGTTTTGCTGTTTACAGCCAACTTTTTCACATGGTGACAAGATTCCATTTCTCTTACCTACTCAGGGATATAGGCCCAGAAATTCTCCCTTCTTTCTCTCCCAACCCCTCTTATTCACCCCCCACAAGGTATTCTTGACTTGAGCATATGAACATGATTTTATTTCTCTCTTTTAAAAAGTTCTAGGGCGCCTGGGTGGCTCAGTGGGTTAAAGCCTCTGCCTTCGGCTCAGGTCATGATCTCAGGGTCCTGGGATCGAGCCCTACATCGGGCTCTCTGCTCAGCGGGGAGCCTGCTTCCCTTCCTCTCTCTGCCTGCCTCTCTGCCTACTTGTGGTCTCTGTCAAATAAATAAGTAAAATCTTAAAAAAAAAAAGTTCTAGATCCTGATTCTTCCAAGTATCTCATTTTGCTCCTCCCCTCTTAGCAAAACGTATTAAACAGTTGCCTATACAATCATTATCTCCAATTTTCTCCCATTCTATTCTTTCTAAAAAGAATTCATCATTCCTAAAAGTTTTCATCTCCAGTGGTTTGCCCAAACATCACTTGTCAAGGTGCCCGATGACCTCCAGCAGTCGGTACTTAGCTCTTATCTCCTCACTTAGCTTGGCTTCCTGGATACCTTACTCTCTTGGTTTTCTGCTTATTCAGTGGTCACTCTTTCTAAATCTCTTGTTGGTTCCTCCTTATCTCTCTAAGGAGGGAGTGTCCTAGGGTCTCATTCCTCTCTCTACACTCACTGGGATGATCTCACTCACTGGGTGATCTCATCTGGTTTTATGATTTTACATATTGTCTGTATGCTGAGACAACTCTCTCAGTTGCCTACTACTGGAATAATGCTGTGTAACAAATAAGCACAACATCTCAACAACATGTAACCGTAAGTCCATTTGGTCACTGGATTGGCTAATCTAGGCTGAGCTGGGGTGGGTGGCCAACCTCCCTGGAACCCCTGAAGCCTGGGAATATCTTCTCATGGTGATGGCAAAGGCACAAGAGAGCAAGTCTAATCGTACGGGCACTTTTCAAGCCTTTGGTCGTGGTATGCCTGTAAACATTTCCTTAGCCAAAACAAATCACCTGGCCAAACCCAAAGTCAAGAGGGAAATATATCCTGCCTCTTATGAGAGGGGAACTTCTAGGTCATGTGGCAAAGGGCATGGATTCAGGGAGGGGTGAAGAATTGGAGCTGTGTCTATCAAGTATTACATGGGATGTGCTCATTATAAAAAGCTATCTGCTGTTTATCTGAAATCAAGTTTTAACTGGGCATCCTCCATTTTGTCTGATCACTTTAATCTACCTTCAAAATATATCCAGAATCTGGTTTCCTCCTACTTTATCTCTCGCTTCCACTCTGCTCTGAGCCCCACACCTCTCACCGGGTCAGTGATCGTAGCTTCCTAACTGGTCCCCTGCCTGCACCCTATCTTCCCAACACAGCAGCTAGGGTGACCCTTTAAGACACGAGACGATAGCATTCCTCTGATTAAAACTCCCAGTTGGTTCCCCATTTCTTTCATAGTAAAAACTCAGGTCCTTGATATTTCTGGAGTGCTCTGTGGTCTTGATTCTCATTAGCTCTCGGACTTCATTGTGTGCGGCTCTTGCCCTATTGCTTCTACACAGCCGTGGCTGCCTCTGCCATTTCTTGAACATTCCCCGCGTGGTTCCACCTGAGAGCCTTTGCGCTGGCTGCTTCCTCAGCCAGAAACTGTTTTCCCCACAAGTCTGCCTGTTCCCTCTCTCCCTTCTATCGATCCTTTGATCAAACACCAGATTCCCAATGAGACCTGGACTGCACCCCAGCTTTTCACCCCTGTCTGGCATCTTGGAATCCCTTCTTGTCTCTGTTCTACAGAGAATTACTCTTCTAACATACAACTTTACTTTTATGCATGTTATTTTCTGTCTCTCCGCACTAAAATGAAAGGATTCTTGCCTAGTTTGTTCACTGATTATATCCCAAGTGCCTAGAAGAGTTTCGGCAAATATCTGATGAGTGAATGAATGAATGAATGAATGGTTATAGCATTTTCTGCACATCACTATAAAAACTTAATAAAAGTATTTTAAGCTAAGGTATAGGTTTATTCCAATTTTTGTTGTCTTAAACTGTTTACAAATGGAAGGTTTCATAAAATGATTTAAGACTGAGCAAAAATTGCCTGGCATATGGAATCTTTGTACACTAATGATTATTACCAAGTACCTTATAGTAATGGCATTTCTTTAAAATTAAAGGTATAGCAAAGATTTTACTTAGCCTAGCAAAACTCTAAAAATCTCAATGAGCTTTCAAAGAATTCTAGAAAATGAGCTTCAGGCTTTCTCATTCTACATTATTGGTGAGAATATTATGCCCTAGGAGTGACATACATGAAACAGAGGCAGGTGAGTGTGAAGAGAGGTGATTTATGCATGTTTTTATTTAATCCTAATTTTTTTTCGACTGTGTATGTTTTGAACTAGTGGTTTGGGGAGAATACCTAAGAGAAAAGTAATAGCCTAACGTTTGATATCTTAGTGACTAAGGTAATTTAAAACAGGTTGCTATTTTGTGTTTACTCAAGAGGGTTCAGGAAACAGTTATATTTTTTTTTTTCCATCAAAAAATGGTTATTCTGGCAACCATATCCATTCAGAAAGACCTTTGAGAATCAAAACTGATGTTCCAACATCAGTGCTTGGAAGCTTTCCTCCCAGCCTCTTATTTAAGGTTGATTTTACTTTTATTTCTGACAAGTATAGTGATCATCCAAAGGACAGAATAACATCTTCATACTTCAGTTTGTATGTATGCATGAATGTATGGTGACTTGCTCTGTGACAGGAAAATAATTGACAATAGGAAAAGAATGAGATAGAATCATCATGAAGCTTGAGAACTTGAAGCCATTTAGGGAGGTGTCCCCAGATAACATGGGACATTCACGGACACCTATAGGGTAACTCCAGGCACCTCAATCTGTTCAGTGTACAGTATTGCTTAAGATGGCCAGGAGATTTGTCAAGAATTTGGGGGCAGGGGAATGCTATGATAAACCATTAAAATTTGTAAAAGTTTTTTTTTTCAGTTTAATTTAATTTAGTTTTTTTTCAGTGTTCCAAAATTCATTGTTTATGCACCACACCCAGTGCTCCATGCAATACATGCCCTCCTTAATACCCACCACCAGGCTCACCCAACTTCCCCCCTCCCCCTCCCCTCCAAAACGCTCAGTTTGTTTCTCAGAGTTTTAAAGGACAATCTTTACCTAGAATAGTGTGGGACAGCTTGTTTCCCATTGTTGATGAATTCATAAGACAATAGTGTATGCAGAAAATATTTCTTCTTAGATACATTTGCCAAATAGAAGGAGCAAATGATACAGTCTATTTCTTGCTCACCTAATATAATAAAAATCTGCATTCATTGTATTTATTCCAAGTTAGAAAGAGCCCCTGCTCCTAAATTACTTATGGCTTAGCACAGGTTCTAGACAAGTCAATAGATAATGACATTAGAGCGTGTCCAGTTTGGGAAAGGTTAAGGACAGTGTGTCCTGGGATTACATAAGAGGATCACATGACCCATTTTTTCATTTGTATTTTTTGGGAGGAAGTAGGGGGTTCCTTGAACCTTCTGGAGGAGGAACTGTCTGTATAATTGAGATGTAATTAATGAGTAACAAGTTGCCAGGAAGAGGTGGAGTGGTGGAATGATGTAGGTGGAATGAACTGTAAGCATCTTTAGGTAACAGATGAAAAGAAATTCAGTTCTGGAAAGATGAAGCGCCTGGCTCCAGGCTTTAGCTCTGTAACTGTGCTTTTGTTAATCTCCGAGAGGCATAGCCCTAGATACAGAATGTAATGGGGAAACACCTTTAATGGAATTTGGAAACCAGCGTGTATATAATTCCATTAAAGTAATTGGTAGGGCCAGAACATACAGAATGATTTGAATGGGTGTATTAGTCAGGAAGCAAAAGATATGGAGAAGGTTCTTGAACTTGTTTTTCATCAATGTTTTGAACTTTAAATAATACTTCTGTTTGTAGATCCCTCTACTAAAGGACTTTCAACTTTGGAAATGCCACGGGAATCCTCGTCTGCCCCTACATTAGAAGCTGGTGTGCCAGAAACAAGCAGCCACTCCTCAATATCAAGTAAGAATTCCCTCGGTGATCTTTTCACCTTTACATTGGTTTTGGAACAATATGTGCCACATTGTTTTCAGTGTTCACACTCCTGGGGTCAGGGTTTTTTCTTTATATACGTCATGCTACCTTCCTGGGGGACACTTGGCAGTAAGATCTCAGGGATCCTGAAGCATAGGCTCAGTTCTGTCAACATCTCAAGTGTTTGATACATCAGTAACATTACTGATTGGCCAAGAATCCCAATCTGTGAAGGAATAGTCACTGAATTTCATAATTCCAAAAACCTAAGTGTTGTCGATGAGTAGCTTAAACATAAGGTTTGGAACTAGTTCTGGGACAAGTGAAAAGCATTGTTCACGACAGAATTTTACATTGAACCCCTTTGTTTTATTTGAATCACTTCCATCAGTGAAAAAACATTATCTAGGTTATCACAAAATAAATATAACAGATAGATCATGATCCCAGAGTCATGATGGAATCCAGTCCTTCTGGATCTGAAAATAAAAATGGCGTGAAATTTTACAGGATCTGTAGGGGGCAACTATTTTGAAACTGCCTTCTGTGGTTGGGTCCTAGATTTTGTCCTAGAGGAGCATGAGTTCTGTTGAGGTGAAGGTAAGGGTGTCCACCTGCCTCGGTGGACCCGTTGAGAGACCTTAGCTTGGGAGGCACAGCTCCTGCAAGCCCTCGTGCCACCTGCTGGTCACTTTTGTGCTCCCTATAGACGCTGCATGAGGAGCTAGTTAATTTTCATTTGACCATCTTTTCAAATGAGGGTGATTCCAAAGACCAGATAAAGATGTTAGCTCAAATGCTGGACTGATAGCATGGAATAACATCGTCATCTTCATGAGTCATTCATTCATGCATTCATTCATTCAGCAACTATTTATTAAGTGTCTGCTGGGTGCCGGGCACTGTGCTTGCCACTGGGGATCCGAGGTGAAAAAATAAGAGATACCCCTTGTTCGAGGAGTTCATAGTCATAATAGTTAATAATAGTTCCCATTTATTTGACACTCACCATGTGCTGGGCACTGTGCCAAATGGTTACACACATGTTCTTTTACTCAGTCCCGACATCGGCCCTGCATGGCAAATATTAGTGACCCCATTGTATAGACTAGGAGACAGAGGTTGGAGAGGCTAAATGACTTGCCTAAGGTTGGGTAGCTACTAAGTGACAGAGACAGGGATTGATACCAGGTCTGTTTGATTGGCAAATCTGTGCTCTTTTTTTGGTGTCACACACTGCCTTAGAATAACTCAAATTCACTTATAATAGAGATTATAGAAATTCTAAGAAAGTGCTTTCAAGTGAGAGTTACTTGCCCTTTTGGTAGCAAAGAAGAACAGCTAGTTTTGGATTTAATTGTTCTCGTATCATAAAAATCTGTTTAATAACATGATAGAACACCCATGGGTAAGCCCCCATACTAGAATCATGAAAGTATATTTTCTCCTCCTCATTTATATGAATCATCCCCCAAAATAGGAAGATAGTGAATTCTAATCAGAATTCCAAGTTGGATGTAATTTGAGATAGGGTGACTAAGTCAGCCGATCTTCAGTGCTAGTTACATGTGTCATGAAATAAGCGTATCCAATGTCTCATGATCCTAGAGTCATGACTGACTCTTGCTTTTCTGGAGTCAGCAGAATACATCATTAGATTTCCACCTTCCTCCTCCTCTCCACTACAAGCATGCATTCGATGGTTGTTGGTGGTGTGTTCTTGGAGACATCATGCCGGGTACCTCACACGCTGAGCTGAAGGTTAAGGGTTTTTACTCTCAGGGAACTGTGCTATCTTCACACACAACTGAGAATCGGAGAAATTATGAAATCACTAGAGGCTTTAAATCCTCCTTTGAGCATATGCATTTTTAAATTGGTTGAGTCTCATACAAGATTTCTGCTTTTGCATTTGACCTGAAGTTGCACTATTTCAAGTGGGTCGTAACACTGTAAATTTCACCAGTCAACAAGAATCAGAGATCTTCTGTGTTGGTTGGCATAGCCATTATTGTGAATTTAGTCATGGACTCCAAGACATAAGAATTCCCGTCAACATTCCCCTCTTTGGATCAGTTTGCTAGCTGATCATTTTGTAGCTAACCATGCCGTGACTACCATGAATCAAACAGCATGCTAATCACATTAAAAATGTTATAATTGATTTCACATCTCACCGAGTTACAGTCTTGGTACAGTGATTGTGAAACCTATATATAACATTTAAGACTTTCCAGGGGCCATACAATCATCCGGTTTCTACCATCCCCTCATAGAGCATGTCCTTAAAGAACTTCAGTTTCTGAAATTGTCCTCCTGAGAGAGTGAATAACCACACGCTCTCCAGTGTCCAGGAGTTTGGGATCATGCAAGAAAGTCATCTTAGTGATTCTCTGCTTTTCTCACTGGGCTGGGGTCAGGGACTGATGGGACTCTTCCACAGAGGAATAGGAGGGTAGGAGACAGGTTGATTTTTTACCCAATGGTCTACTGGTAGAAGTGTTTTTTTTTTTTAAACTATTTTTCTGGTTTGGAAATGCTCATAGCTTGACATTTCACTAGTGGGATATTTGTCAATGCTTAATTGCAGGATAAAATGTTACTACTGCTCTCTAAAACAAAGATTTGTACTAGAACACACTTGTGGAAGGTGATTCAATTTGCATTTCCTAAACAGTAGGCAGAGGCTCATATAGAGATTAAAAATAGCATTGACTTTGGAGTCTTCAGCATGTTTCGGTTTCTGTGACCACCTCATTTGCTCGTTGGCTCCCAAGTAATACCATATCACCTACTTTAATTTCTCTCAAGAAAAGTTGGGGTTGATATGTGTCATTTTGCTCCAAAATACACACACACACACACACACACACACACACACAGAGGGACCTCATGGGG
This sequence comes from Mustela lutreola, assembly GCF_030435805.1. Classification (NCBI taxonomy): domain Eukaryota; kingdom Metazoa; phylum Chordata; class Mammalia; order Carnivora; family Mustelidae; genus Mustela; species Mustela lutreola. The sequence goes on from NC_081296.1 coordinate 142,705,916, forward strand.
ATATAATGAAGCCTGAAACTATGTATGCACAAGCTCCATTAAAAAAAGTTAAGCTAGTATTATATGCCTTGAGTCCTTTTTGGAATGAGATAAAGTATATAAATAAAAAAAAGGTAAATGAAAGTAATCATATTGCTGTAACTGGAGTAAATATTTACAGGGTACAGAGAAGTGCTCATAGGCACTCTTTCATTCTTTACTGAGGGAAGACAGGCACCTGGAAGAGCAGTGTGCCTTAGTATTCCCCTTGGACGGGAGCAATTGCAAATAGCCAATGAAGGTTCATCTAAGATTCTTTATGGATTTGTAGAGCCTTTGTGTGCAGTGGAAATTTATTCCCCCTAGTAATCATGTCCTAATTTCCTCCATATAGCTCAGTATAGGCAGATGAAAAGGGGATCCCTGGGAGCTCTGACAATGAGCCAGTTAATGAAGCGACAGCTGGAACATCAGTCTAGCGCCCCCCATAACATCAGCAACTGGGACACTGGTGGGTCAAGCTTTTTCTTCTTGTTTTACCTCTCAGATTAGCTAAATGCCACTTTCTTTGTGTCCCCTCTGCTCTCGTGTGAAGGATTAGATGTTCTCTTGTGTTCTGTGGTTCAAGTAATTAAAAAAACAAAACTGGAAGGTGATGATTGAGTCTCTTTAAACTTTCCAAGTGTTCCAGAGTCACCTCTTTGTCCACTGGGGCTGGTCCAAGTCTTTGTCGTTTAAGACCCAGATTCCAGAGGCTAGGTTATCTCTCTGGGGTTAAGCGATATCAGTGCATAAGGAGGGAATGGATCTGTGATCTCATGATGCAAATTAAAAACCAGAAACAAAATGAAAAACACCAGATTATCAATAGTCTCTGTTTTGTGAAGCATCCCCCCAAGTGAGGGCATATTAATAGTAATACTAACTATGGCCGCTTAGTGATGTCGTGGTCTGCTGGTAGGTTTGGGAATATGAGCTCTGTGTTTTAGTTAGCGGGGTGACCAGCTTGCAGCCACAAACCCGCATGCTCGTACAGTGGGACTGCATCTTACCTCAGTTTTAAAGTAAGACTTTATCACCACGACGTGTCTATTTTAAACACGATCACTCCGCATTTTCTGAACCTTGTTCCTGCGTTCTGCACACGTACTCCTTTCCAAGCCAGTAGTCCTGCCACAACGCTGTTCTCTGGAATGACTGCCTTTCGTGTTTGGTTTTTCTTTTTTCTTTTTCTTTTGTAATTAAATGGGTCATTTGAGTTGCAAGATTACACATGCGGAAGCCCTTTGCAACACACGTGCGCTATGAAAATGTCATGGTTTGTTACTGTGATAGGCTCTAGTGGCCAACATTGGATCAGACTATTTCAGTATCTTGGTTAGTACTTTCTGGCCATAGTTCTGTGAGCTTGTCACTGTAATATCTTTCCTTATGACCAGGAATTGTGACGTCCACAAAACCGAACTATCGACAGACTTATTTTTTTCAAAACCATAATATTGACATACATTTTATCTTATCTCCCCCATCCATTGTTTTTTTCAAAAAAGGAGAGCTAAATAATTAAATCCCACACAAAAATACCCAATCCTATGTTTGACAGATAGTTTCAACTCTCCAGCCTTTATAAGGGTTCTTAACGTTTAAAGGTTTCATGTTGTGTCTTCCTTTAGGTGATAAGTGGTAGTGAATAATGGAACGTCCGAAAGCCAACAGGCAAGGGTCAAGGAGAAAGACAGGGTAACCAGCCTCAACAGCTGAGGGGTCTGGGTGGAGTCATTCCATCCACACCAAAGAGGGCTGACTCTGTTTCTCTATTTAGTGATGAAGCTATGTGAGGAACGGAGTGTGAGAGCCTTTGTTGGTTAGTTCTCTGATAATTAAATGCCCACCTTTTTTTAGGTTGACCTGGGGCTCCGAAGATTGTTTTACCATGCTTCTATTTTCTATAGCAAGTAGCTCAGCCTAAGCTAATCATTTCAGATTTGGATTATGATTGCCAACTAGTTTGATTGACTCAGTAGAGTTATAAAAAGGCAAATAGATCTCAATTTCCAAACCAAATTTTAATCTAAAAACAGAGTCTACGTGATGCCAAATAACCCATTTAACTGAATTTTTCACATTCAACCAAACTCACTCATGTCGCTCTGGTTTCTCAGTTAATACTTGACATTTACATACTGTGCAATTATCTTTCACCTGTTTTCCTGGGCTTGTTTTCCATTCTCTAAGTTGGTTCTCTAGTCACCAAGTCCTACTAGAGCTTCATCTCAATACTCTAAGTTTGATTAGTGCCACGAAAAGTTCTCCCCAAATCTAAGACCACAGGAAAGTCGATCAATGCGTAAGTCAGTGTTAGGTGGCATGACGCATTATAGCACATATGTCGATTCGGTGACTCATGGTCTGCAAAGGGACAAATCTAATTGTGTTGACACTGCGAGAGGCAGTCTAAAACACAGGTTATGATCCATTCACCTCAGCATGCACCTGCTTGCTCGCCGAATACCTACCTCTTCTCCATCCGTGCTCATCTGATGGCTGCTTCTCTGTCTCATCTTTCATAGGAAGCAGATGTTCCAGAAGCCCCACTCCTCCATGTCTTCCCCTGTCCCTCACCCCTGTCCTTCAGCTCTCAGTAGCTGACCTCACCCCTGTCCCTCAGCCCTCAGCGAGACACCTGCCATTTTCTTGCCACCTGTTCACCTGTTTTCTGTATGACCTCTCTGGCTATTGCCCCAAATGATTGCTTATTTACTGATGTGCATAAAACATTTATTTCATGGCTGTGACATTAGCCTTTCAGTTTTTTCATTTCATATCAAGAGGTAATGGTATTTGAGCTTTCTCGGTGGGGAGGTAGAGAATCCACACTTTTTTTTTTTTTTTTTTTGACAGTTTTAGATGCTCTCATGCTCTCCTGCTTTTAATTACATTGCATATACCTGACTGGCCGGTTTGTAGTGAAACCCCAGACAACCCTACCTGAAATCTAGGATGTTTCCTATATGTATTAATAATCAACAATAACAGTGACCCCCAAAATTGGCCCCATGAGGTTATTGGTTAAATTCTTTGTATTGTGACTTGTGCTAAATTGACCACATTGAAGACTGAAATGCTCTCTTTATCCACAGAACAGATACAGCCTGGGAAACGGCAGTGCAACGTGCCCATGTGCCTAAACCCTGACTTGGAGGGGCAGCCATTGAGAATGAGAGGTGAGTTGCGTCATGGAATCTCAGACTGCGCAAGCTGAGAGACACTGTATATGTCACTCATCTGGTCTCCAGCAGCTGCCGAAATCTCTTCTTAAGCAGCTCCATGAAGTGGATCCAACCTCTGCTCAAACACCTCCAGGGGCTGGGAATGCATGACATCTCCTCTTTGTACATTATCAACAGAAAGTTCTTCCTTATTGTGACTTTCTGTTTGGGACCACCTGAAACGAGTCTAGCCTCTCACCTAATTTTTTAGATGTTTGAAAAATAGCCACATTTTGCTTATTTCCTCAAGACCATATGTCCCTGGGTCCTTTGATATACCTCTTAATGCATATCAGCCATCCATATTATTGTGTATCTTCTCTGAACATGGTCCAGTTTATCTAGGTTCATTCTAGAATGTTGGTATCATAGATGAATAGCTTCTTTGAAATCTAAATTCTGAAACTGCACAAAATATACTCATGGATTATGCTGCCCATTAGAGTAAGCTGATTTATAAATCTGCGCCAAGATCATCAGAATGTGTATTTTCCCAAATTCATCTCATGGCTAATCATTACTTTTGTTCTTTTTTAATTCAGAAAGGAGCTCCAGCAATCCTTTGTAAAAAACAAAAACACAAAAAACAAAAAACAAAAAATGAACTATGACTGCCTCTTTTAGCTACTTCCCTCAATCAAACAGACTTATTATTTAGGACCTTACCACTCTTGTGATTTTCCTCAGAAATGAGGAGATATTTATCTTCAGCTTTTGCTGACATTTACTGGGCAACAAGTAGCAGTTTTAACCCCTGTAGATGATGAGACTCTTCTCATTTATGGGCCGAGGAAAAGCTTTTATGAGCAGAAGTCAGTGGTCAAACAACTCTGGTGCTTGCTTCTCCACGAGCCAGTGACTAAGTCAGCAGCCACAGAAATGGAATCAGGCAAAGGGAACAAAAGCAGAAAGACAAAGATGCTTTCACAGTAAACTGGGGAAGTCCACTGAGGCAGCTAAGGACGGATGGGCGCTCGCATCCTTTGAACAAACCAAAACATTTACAATGCCTCCTATCTCTAAGATTCCCAAAGGAGCTTTGGTCAAAATCTCTGGCTTTGGAGCTGGATTTTGGAGGAGATTCCCTCTTTATCCAAGCTTCTAAGAACCTTCTATTTCTGTTCCTGGTTCCATACAGAGTACGCTCGGGGTAGTGGTGCCGCCACACAACTGGGGGATGACGGGACTGCTTTTAATGTTGCAGGTTTCATTGTAACTCAGCGAGAACAAGAGGTAGCTGAAGTATATAGATGCCTTTTGCATTTCCCACCCTCTTTGTCTACATTGCTCTTCTCCCAAATGATTCTCCATATTCAGAAATCCAGCAATTTAGCTAATGTTGCCATGGGAAGCCAGCGCCCCCCAGCTTTTATAGAGGATTGCCTTAAATACTGCATGACATGTTTTGTGTTGTCATGTGAATAAACAACTCCACAGTACTATTATTGTCAAAAACACCTGTTTCTTGGCATTTGTATTGGGTAATTATTAGCTTGAAACCACCAAAATGACTTTGATTCCTTCCTTTTTCTTGACTTGAATTGTGAATTCTGTTTAATAGTAATTGGTGATAATCTTCTGAAGGACTTAACTCAAGAATATATATTTTTTTCCTTTCAGTGCCTTGTTTCCAGTAAGACTTTATATCTATCATCATCTTTTGAGCTGACTTTTTCTACTTTCAGTATAGACATTTTGACATCTGGTAGACATGGTCTGTCAATGTTCAAGAAATGTGGAATATTAGATTTAAACTTTCTGTGTTTTGGTTGCTTGAAGCAACTTCATGCTGTTTACCTTAGTGTTTAATAATTAAATATGTCTCCTTTGATCTTGGCCCAGTTCTTGCCTTTTCTATTATTAATCAAAGTATAGTTACACTTGTAATAAATACTGTTGCTTCCACTTAAAGCATTTTCTTGATGAAACAGTTGGAGATCCAACTGTTAGTGATAAACTGGGGTACAGGTAGGAATGAGTGTTAGTCAGAGATAGCTGGTAAATATTGTAGTACAATATAGATACCCATTGGGGATCTTAGGAAGTGACATAAGGAAATTTTTTAGATACTTTCCTTGCTGTTCGAGTCTGCAGATCCCCTGCTTCTTATAAACACACTTTGGAGCCTTTGATCTGTCAAGGGAATATACAGTCTGGCAGTATCTTGATTCTTGAAAGGCTTCAGTACGATTTTTTTCTCCGTCAGAGTGAAATACATTGCCCACTTTGCTAGGTTTCTAAATTTTGATGTTACTTCCTTTAAAAGCCGGTTTTCTGAATCTGAATCTAATCTTTCTCTTATTTAAGGAAAGATCATATAATTTTATTTTGTTTTTTAACACTTTTTCCAGTTCCTTGATGAGAAACAGACTCTTCAATGACCACTGAGTTTTTCTGCCTTCTTTCCTGCCTCCGTCTGGCACTGGTGGTTTTCTTGGTAGAGAACAATCCCCTGGCTTTCTAGGTTTACTCATTGCCAGAACATGTCGCCAAGATTCCTGCCTTAGGTTTCTCTGAAGCCATCAAAACCCAAAGTTTTAAACTCTCTGATGTTGATTGGCTGAAGTCGCTGGATGATTCCTTCAAAGCACTTGATCTTTCATTCATAAGTATTTCAGTTTGAAAAACAAAGTCTTTTTCTTTGGGCTTATGATATTAATTTCCAAGGTATAAAGCTGTCGTGATATTTCTTAGCTCAAACCCCTCCCCTTGCTTAAGTGTGTAGAGTTTGGGCTCTTATTTCCACCTCAATTTAGCAGCATTTTAGGGTCGGTAAGCATTTGTGATTTTAGAAATGTGAGACCGTAAGGGCAGCTCCCATGTATGCCTAGCAAACAAAGATTGTAAGCTCACCTAAGGATGCTCTTGGATACGTTTCCCCCTTTTTCTATTGTCTTCGTCCGCTGTTGGCACAATGAACTCTTTCTGATTTTTTTTTTTTTTGAAGTCAAGAAGCAAAGAGAGTCCAACTCTTTTTTTTTTTTTTTTTTTTTTTTTTTTTTTTTTTTTATTGACAGAGAGAAATCACAAGTAGATGGAGAGGCAGGCAGAGAGAGAGAGAGAGAGAGAGAGAGAGAGAAGCAGGCTCCCTGCCGAGCAGAGAGCCCGATGCGGGACTCGATCCCAGGACCCCGAGATCATGACCTGAGCCGAAGGCAGCGGCTTAACCCACTGAGCCACCCAGGCGCCCAGGAGTCCAACTCTTAAAAATCACACAAACAGAAACAAATCACAGTCCTTCTTGAATTCATTTTATCCTTGAAACCAATAAGTCTTTCTTGAATTCCTTTGACCCTTGAGGGTTTTTCACAAAGCTGTGGGGCTGATCCCATCACATCCCATGAGTGTGATCTTGGGAGGGTTTATGAGAGGAGGACGGGGCTTTTCCTGGCCCCCAGAAATAGACCTTTCTTCACCGGGTGTCTCCCTGCGTTTACACAGGTGCCACGAAATCCAGCCTGCTGTCCGCACCCAGCATCGTCAGCATGTTTGTGCCGGCCCCGGAAGAATTCACAGACGAGCAGCCGACGGTGATGACGGACAAGTAAGCTCACGTGGTTCTTTTCCTCACCAGAGTTACAGAATTTGAACATTTGCTCAGCACATTTTATACTTTAAGTCATAACTTGTTCGTCAAGGGGCCATGGCCCTAAGTGTGGGTAGACATTTGTTTTTTTTAGAAATGTTGTATCAGGGGAGCCTGGGTGGCTCAGTGGGTTAAGTCTCTGCCTTTGGCTTAGGTTATGATTTCAGTATCCTGGGATGGAGCCCCGCATCAGGCTCTTTGCTCAGCAGGGAACCTGCTTCCCCTTTCTCTCAGCCTGCTGCTCTGCCTACTTGTGATCTCTTTCTCTGTCAAATAGATAAATAAAATCTTAAAAAAAAAAAATGGAAAAGAAACGTCATATTGTTCTATGGCCAGCTTCTATTTATGCCAAGGCACATTCCTTTCTCAGTTTGGACAGATGCAAATCATAGCCACTTACTGATTATTAGAAGCTTCAAATTGTGAGGATGGAATTAAGTATGGAGACTTGATTCTCATTCCCATCCTGCCAGCAGAGCCCTTTCTCTGAGTCTCAAACTGGTTACGTCACTTCGAGGTTTGTCAGCCTTCGGTATCCCCAGATTTCTTATAGGATAAAGTCCAAATGCCTTTGCTTATGATAAAAGGCCCTTTAGCTTGTGAAGGTATGGCCTTACCTCTCCTCACCAGGAGCTCTGGCCCCAGTGCCTGCACCTTCTCCAGAACATGCCTGTGCTCTCTCTGCTGTGATTGTATAGGTGCCCTTCTCTCTTCACTTTCTCTGCTTGGCGAACTCCTAGTCATGCTTCAGGACCCAGCTGAAGGCAAAATTTCCCTGAGTACACAAGGCAGAATTAGTCATACCATACACCAAGTTTCCATAGTATTTACTATGTCTTTGTGTTCTACCACCTACACATTGTATTTTAATTGTGTTATTGTTTACACATATAGGTTGTGAGTTCCTTAGGGACTGGGACCCTTTCTTCTGTCTTTTAAACTCTGAGTTCTCTGTACATTTCCTGGCACACAAATGCTTGAGTACTGAGTATAATAACGAATAAGATTTGTGGGATTTCCAGTTGGGAGAGATCTCTTTGGGCCAGGGAGACTTCCTGGTGACGCGGTGGGTAGGCTCGTGATACAGGTGCGAGGGGCTGGTGGGAGGATCTATGCAGCGGGCCCCCAGCATCAGCCATTCCTGAAGAAGTGAAGGAGCCCGCCTTGAAGACATTCCTTACCGTGGAAATTCCATGTGGGGAGCACTGAGCTGTGTGGGGAGTCCTCTTCTTGGCTCCTCCTTCTGTACAATGTCCCCATTCTGTGTCCTCCTTTAAGTCCCAGTCTTTGTGTGCGCTCCATTTCTCTTCTTTTTTATTTACAGATGTGAATCCTATTTTTTTTTTTTTTGAAAGGTGGATTTGTCAGGGGTGTTTGTATTTGGGAAGTTTCCAGACAGGAAGTTCTCAATAGTGATCTTAGCTCTAGTTCTCTCTCTACTCCTGGTAGACTTCCCCTTCACTTTATTTATTTTTTTAAAGAAGATTTTATTTATTCATTTGACAGAGAAAGACACAGTGAGAGAGGGAACAGGAGGAGTGGAGAGAGAGAAACAGACTCTCCACCAGGCAGGGAGCCCTATTCGGGGCTCGATCCCAGGACTCTGGGATCATGACCCTAGCCGAAGGCAGATGCTTTAATGACTGAACCATCCAGGCGCCCCGTCCCTTCACTTTATAAAGCTGTCCAGCTGTGGCTTCAGTTGAGATGAATGAAGTTGAACTTAGAGTAGATATTACCAAGAGCAGTAAGTTGGAAGTGGCATAAGAACAGGTGCCACTATGTCTTTTCCTATTATACTCAGTAGGTGCGGTGAGTTCCTAATTCTGATCTGAGTGAGTGAGAGGGAAGAGGCTGGAATCCAGACTCCCCAGGCTTTCTAGAATGTTCTCCTGGCTGAAGTATCCTGTGTCTCACCCACAAATAGGATACTTTTCAATTCGAGAGCGTAGGAAAGCTTCCATTTGTGTCTAGGCATTTTTCATGTTTAATTTCAACAAATGAAAAAAAAAATCTAGTTACTGACTATCCCTAGCAATAATTTTACATGCCTAAAATCCCTTAACCAGAAGTTTCAAACTGTGAGTCCGACTGGCAGTCCCTGTAGAAGGGACCAATGATTCATGTCCATAGAGGCCAGACAGTTGTGAGTTGGACGTTTTCAGTGACTTAAAGAACCTTCCTGATCTCTGCCCTCTGTGCTGTTTTTGTGTCTAGGGGGAGGGTGGCATTGGAGTCCCTTATGTTCTCTGAAAGTGGGGCCATGGACCTCCTTTAGAGGACTTTTCCAAGACTCCTGAGAATTGGCTTTATATACTTTGTTGTATCTTGAAACCATTCATGGCTTTCGTGGACAGCATTCCTCTGTTTTCTTTGCAGATGCCATGACTGTGGGGCCATTCTTGAGGAATATGATGAGGAAACCCTGGGGCTGGCCATCGTGGTCCTCTCCACGTTCATTCATTTAAGCCCAGACCTGGCAGCCCCACTGCTGCTGGATATTATGCAGTCCGTGGGAAGGTGAGTAGTGCTTTGGTTCTGTTTGGAAGTAAGGAGGAGCCTTACTTGACATAAAAGCTATCAGTTCAAAAGTAAAACATTCTGTAACCTTATAGATGTCTGATATTTGTGGGATCAGCTCAGACTCATTTTAAAAATGGAATGGACCAAACTTTGGGTTGAATTCCCCAGCTGTGTCGGGTCATGGGTCACAAGGTCACAGTGTCAGAATGAAGCGAGAGGAAACCGCACTACGAAAACTATTCTTGGTTCCTCTCAGTTGTTACTTGGGTTAATGTGTGGGACAGTACTCAGAACGGTACACCTTTCACAGTTCAATGGTTTACAAATTTTAGATGTTATTTTTAGATACTACTATTTATAAGATTTAGATATTATTATCTCTCTTTACCGGTTTTAAGATAGATTCTCTAAGCATCTTGCAGTCCTGAGGCATTGTCCTGGGAGGGGAAGATGGAGTATAGTTTCATCCTTCTGACTCAGAAAAGGAAAGGGCAGACCTATTTTGGGAACAGGGCTTTAAGCCAGACTGAGGGGAGATTAGACTTAACTACTTCACATTAAGAAAATTCCATTTAGCGGATAGGACATGAGAAAGAAAGGGATGTATTTCATGGATATATGTAAAGTTCAAATTCAGGAACAAACCCAGCACAGAGCTAGGGTATAACTCTACCACCTTGAATACCTAGAAATAGCCATTGTGCAGGGATGAACAGTGGGTGATGGAGGGAGAAGAAAAGATGAAGTATTTTATTTCAGTCCTAGATTTTAACCTAATCATAGCAATCATGGAGTACACGGACCAGCTTGTGGAACTGAGAGTTTTTATTAATGCAAGGCCACAATTCTTACCGTCAATACTTTTCAGATTTAGGACAGATAGAATTATTGTTCTGATCTGTTACCATCTCCTTGAAAGAACTGATCTAAGTTGTAGTCGATATAGAGAGGGGTTTTATTTTGTTTTTGTTTAACATAAGCAAGAAGAAACTGTGTTCAGGCACTTCTAGCTGTTAGGATGAAAAGGTGTGAGTTTTGAAGATAAGTAAAAGGCAAAACAGTAGCAGATGTATTTTTGCCTGCTTACATATACATATATTTAGATCTCTACCTCCTTTGGCTAGACTGGCAAGAGATGGGGAGGTGGGAAGGGGGGGCGGGGTTTTAAAGTAGCTGCCACAGCCCTTAGCAACCCAAGCCAGATTACCAGACCTACCAGGAAACAGGTTCAGCAGTCACCTGATTCAGGGCTTCCTGGCTCTGAATCAGTTCCAGATGAGGTAATGTGGATTTACAGAGACTGAGTTTATTTATGTTAGTCCCACAGGAACCATTTCCAGGGTGTCCCAAGCGTATGTAAGCTCAGCATTTATCACCCAAGCTTTTCTGTGATTTTGTACTTTGCTCTCTAATTAGATCCCTCTTAAAATTTATCCAGCCCGTTATGGAGTTATAGCCATCAAGATTACATTGGCTCCTCCCTTAATGATGGTTTATTTCACTTGCCAGTCAATGCTTATTGATTCGCTGTAGTGTCATTAACCAAAGCAACTGAGAATGGTGTCTTGTGTTAGCGGTTGCTGGACCCTCCATTCCTCTCCAGATGCGTTCTTGGCTGGGTGCATGCCGCTTGTGGTCTTAGGTCCATGAACTTGAGCATTTCCCTTATTTGTTTCTTCAATATCTTATTGATTGAGACATGTTTTTCTAAACCCACCCATTTAGCGGGTTTAGACATTCTCTTTCTTGCTATACATTTAGAATATTTTCATGTGTATGAACCATATAATTATTAAAAATTACATTATATAATGATTCCTTAATACATTTCTCTTCCCAATATGTCATCTCAGTTTGTTGACAGATTAGTTGACAAACACCCTTCTTACCTATTTTACTGTCTTACAGAGACTTTTGCAGTTTATGGTTACATTTCAGAGGTGGAGTACAAAGAAATGAATTTTGAGTTGAGTTCATATGTAAAGACATGGACTGGGTCAAACACTGCTCTGTTCTCTGTCTAACCTCTGCAGTGGCCAGTCTGTGGCTTGGCCGGGTGATACGTTAAACCACCTTAACTGTGTGTGTCTCTGTGGAAGCATCTGGTTTGATGCAGAAAGCAGATCTCAGGATCTGGGCTAAGTTGAACCCTGGAGACTGATCACCAAGTGGGCCCTCTGTCCCTAATCAGTGGAATTGTCAGTGGTTTTCCTTCTCCCCATCTGAGCCAGGGCCACAGGGGCTCCCAGTGCAGTACTCATGCATTTCTTTGTGAAAACTTAAGATACTCATGTAACTCTGTTTACTTTTCCTAGATTGGCATCCAGCACCACTTTCTCTAATCAAGCAGAAAGGTAAGGTCCTAAAGTGGGTCCGAACCCACTTTCTCTTTGTCCCCTGAGCGTGTTCATCCTGTTTCTAAATCATCAGAGTGTGGACCATGGAAGGAATGTTCTTAATTTCAATTGCAGTTCCAGAGAACGTTCCATCATTTTCTGTTCATTCATTCATTCGTGCCTGCTGTCACTCATTAACTTTTAAATTTTTATTTTTTCATACATTCACTTGTTTTAGTCATCAAGTACTTATTTTAGGCCACTCTGTAGCAGGTACTGTACTAGGTGCTTAGGTTTCAATTGGTGGCAAAAGGGACATGATTCCTACCCTCATGGGGCCTACGGTCTATCTGGGATGCCAACAGGATGAAAATATTTGCACAGACTTATCATTGTAAACAGTGCTTAAGGCCCTGGACACAATGTGCTGGGAGACCATAACATTCATTTATTCAACAATTATTGATGGAGTGACCACTAGACTGAGGATACTAATTAACAAAGGAGCCAGTCCGGACTCTCCTGGATCTTAAATTCCAGTTGCAGAGGCAGACAATAAGCAAGTTAACAAACGAGAGAACCGGTAATGCCATTTAGTATCATTCAGTGCTAAATGCTACGCAAAATAATCAGGGACGTCCAACAGATACGGAACAGCTTGCGGGGGGGGTTATTTTGGATGTAATAATGGTCAAGGACAGCCTCTCTGAGGAGGTGGTATTTGAACAAAACCTGAAAAGGGGGGAGAGTGATCCATGTGGCAGTTTATAGAAAGAAGTTTACAGCCAGAGGGAACAGCAAATGCAAAGGCATAAGTCAGGAGGGTGTCCAGGATATTTGGGGAGGCAGGCTGGGCAGAAGGAGTGGGGAAAAATGTAGGAGAGGAGTGGATAAGGTGAGCATGAGGCCAGGTAGGTCCCGGGAAATCATTATACAGAGCTGGGCTTTTACTGAGGGAGGCAGGGAGCGAGGAGTGACATGACTTCCTTTGTGTTTTGAAAAGATCCCTTGGCTTCTGTGTTGGAAATAGGTCATGCAGGAAAGCAGGTCAGGGCGGAAACAGGGAGGCGAGCGTGGAGACCAGTTCAGTGGCAGATACAAATTAATAAAGACTTGGTTCAATGGAGTAAGAAGTGGTCCCATTAAGGATCTATTCAGAAAATATTGTTAAAACTGAGCCAACAGAATTTGCAGATGGATCGGATGTTGGGTGTGGGAGAAAGACATAAGGCAAGCATGATGCCCAGGTTTTGGCCTGAACAGCTGGGTGGGTGGCTGGGCCATTACTGAGATGGGGAGACCCACATGAGAGCTGGCAGATCTGGTGTCGTCTGGGTAGTGGGAACAAGGGGCAAGGACAGAAAGGCTTCTCCTAAGAAGCTATATTTACACTAAGATCTGAAAGATATGACTTGAACTTGAGGGTGCAAATAGCTCTGGAAAAGCATCTGCCCAGGTTTCGAGGGGGGAAAGAACAGATTGTGTAGGAGGAACAACCACAAGACCAGTGTTTCTAGAGCACAGAGATGCAAGGCTGGCTTGCTAGGTGATACAGGGCCAATAAGCCATATTAAATCTTTGGGGCTTTCTAGCAGCCATGGGAAGCTGTTGCAGGATTTTTAAGTCGCAAGAGGTATGTGTGTAGCATCTAGAAAGGTGACTCTGGCTGCAGTGGGGAGAAGAAATCAGAGGAGAGTAGGGCGCTGGCTGGGACATTGGGCACATTTATCTCTCTGCTTTAGTTTTCTCATTTATAAAAGTGGGAAACCGTGTATAGCCTTCTTGTGCCGCAGGGGCACTTGCTGGGAGGTCCAAGGGGTCGGGTGTCTGTGGCAGTGGAGCTGTAGCAGCGACTACAAACGTAAGGTGGCGCTGTTGTCACTGCACTTTCGTAACTTTTGTTTTAGGAATATTTACTCCTTTTTAAATGCCCATTTATAGAAAAATTTTTAGACTTCTTCCCTTAACATTTTATTATAAAATATTAAATATACTGTGAAGTTGGAAGGACTTTAGATTCCTATCACGTAGATCCTACAGGGAACATTTTACTTGCTTTATCACCTATCCAACCCTCTGTCCATCCTTCTCCACCCCGTCATTCCTGTTTAGTTTGGGATGCATTTCAAAGTAAATTTCAGATATTAGCATACTTCCTGTATTCTTCGGCAAAGTTATTCACTAAAGTTTGATTTTGTTTAAGCCCTTTTTTCCTCTGAGGCACAGTTTCCATACTAGAGAATACACATACCTTATGTGTATTATGTTTACTGATTTCTGACAAATGTGTACCCCTGCATGACCAAAACCCCTGTCAAGATATAGAAGATTACTATCACCCCCAGAAGATTTCCTCGTGCATCTTCCCAAGCTCCACCCACATAGGCAGATACTAGCCTGATTTTCTCTTTCTACCATAGCGCTTCATATAAATGGAATGGTACTGTATGTGCTCCTGGGTGTCTGACGTCTTGTACTCAGCATAATGTTTTTGAAATTTGTTCATGTCATTGCATGTTATCAATAGTTTATTTCCTTTTTAGAGCTGGGTACTATCCCATAGTTTATTTATTTATTCTCGTGTTGATGGACATTTGCATTGTTTCCAGTTTGGGGCTATTATAGATAAAACTGTTAGGGCCATTCTTCTACAAGCCTATTTGTAAACCAGTCTTTTTATTTGTCTTAGATAAATAGCGAGGAATGGAACTGTGGCATTATATAACTGTGTTTGATTTTGTAAGACACTAACAGTGTCTTACAAAAAGTGGTTGTGCCATGTGGCATCCCCACCAGTAATGCATGAGACTTCGGTGTTCCACATCCTTGCCAAAATTTGATGGTGTTGATCTCTTTAATTTTAGCCGTCCTGGTGGGTATCTCATGAGAGTTTAAATTTGCATTGCCCTGGTGACTAATGCTGTGGAGTATTTTTTCATGTGCTCTTTAAGACCCTCTCTAAATCTTCTCTTCTGAAGTGTCTGTTCAAATTTGCACATTTTTAACTGGGTTGAGTTGCAGGACTTCTTTATATTGCCTGAATACCAGTCCTTTGTTAAATATATCTTGAAAATATTTTCACCTCGTCTGGGCTTACCTGTTCCTCTTATTAATATATATTTTGATGATATATTTTTAATTTAGATGAAACCTAATGTTTAAAAAAAATTTTAAAAGGTTTTATTTATTTGAGAGAAGGAGTGAAAGAGACAGAGAAAGAGCCACACATGCAGGGGAGTAGGACAAGGAAGGGCAGAGGGAAAGGGAGAAGCAGACTCCCCGCTAAGCAGGCAGCCTGATGTGCGGCTTGATCCCGGGATCATGACCTGAACTGAAGGCATTTGTTTAACCAACTGAGCCACTGAGGTACCCCATAGTGTTTTTTTGTTTTGTTTTGTTTTTTAATTAATTTTTTATTTTTTATAAACATATATTTTTATCCCCAGGGGTACAGGTGTGTGAATCACCAGGTTTACACACTTCACAGCACTCACCAAAGCACATACCCTCCTCAATGTCCATAATCCCACCCCCTTCTCCCAAATCCCCTCCCCCCACCAACCCTCAGTTTGTTTTGTGAGATTAAGAGTCACTTATGGTTTGTCTCCCTCCCAATCCCATCTTGTTTCATTTATTCTTCTCCTACCCACTTAAGCCCCCATGTTGCATCTCCACTTCCTCATATCAGGGAGATCATATGATAGTTGTCTTTCTCTGCTTGACTTATTTCGCTAAGCATGATACGCTCTAGTTCCATCCATGTTGTCGCAAATGGCAAGATTTCATCCCCATAGTGTTTTAAAAATTTTTTTAAATTGATGATTATTTCTTCCCATTTTCATCAGTCATCCTCAAATCAAGAAGATATTCTCCAGTTTTTTCCTCTACAAGTTTATTTATATTTAGCATTTATGTGATCCTTCTCAAATTAATTTTTATGTATGGTATGAGGGTAGGGGTTGAAGTTCCTTTTTACCCATGTGGAAACCTAGTTATTTCAGCACTGTTAAGAAAAAAATGACTTTCCCTTTCCCCACTGGATCACTTTGTTGTATGTTAAAATCAAATAATGGTATTTGGGTTGATCTATTTCGAGGCTCTCTATCCTGTTCCATCTATCGATATGTTAATCCGTAAGCTGGCACCACACTGTCTTGATTACTATAGCTATTTAATAAATCTTGAGGTCCAAGATTATGAATCTTCCAAATTTGCTCATTTTTTCTAAGAAGATGGATTTAGATATTCTAGATTTACCAAATTTCCATATACATTTTTGAATAAGCTTCACAGTTTGGGCAGGGAGCCTGTTGGGATTGTACTGAGACAATATTGGGGATGGTCAACAGCATTAAAATACTGAATCTTTCAATTCATGAATATGGTAATATATTCTCATTTCATTCCATTTTTTTTGTGGTTGTTGTTCTCAGCAGTGTTCTTTGGTTTTTAGTGCAGAGGTCTTGTACATCTTTTGTTAAATTTATTCCCAAGAATTTTGGGTATTTTAATGCCAATGTAAGTGGAATTTTTAAGAATTTCATTTTCTAACTTTCTGCTGCTGGAATATGAATATGCAGTTGAATTTCTATATTAACATTGTAGGAAGCTGGGTTCACTTACTAGTTGTTGTAGTTGCTTTTAGAGATTTCTTGGAATCTAAAAGCATTTGTATATAAAAAAATAATTTCTATAAATAGTGAGTTTTCCTTTTCTCCAATTTTTATGTTTTTATTGTCATATTGCAATGGCTAGGACCTCCAGTACAATAATAAAGATGCTACAGAAAAGTCTTTAGTATTTCACCATTAATTTTGTTTGCTGTAGGTGTTCATAGATTCTCTGCTGGACTAAGGGTGTTTCCTGTTTCTAGTTTGCTGAGAGTAATTTTATCATGAATGGATGTAAAATTTATCAGATGAATTTTCTCTATTTATTGAAATAACTATATGGTTTTTCCCTTTATTATTTAATATATTGAATTCCATTCATGGGATTTTGAATATTACGTCTTTCTTATGTTCCTGGGATAAACTATTCGGTCATGGACCATCATCCTTTTTATCTATAGTTGGATTCAGTGTCTATGAGGACTGCTGGTTTGTCTTGTTTTTGTTTTCATTTCTTTTTTTGTTCCCTCTTGCTTTGGTTTTCTTGTGACTTTGCTTTTTGTTTTGACTTTATCTGATGTTAGTTTTAGGGCTATGCTAGCATCATAAAATAAGGTGGGAAGAGTTCCCTCCTTCCCTAATTGTTGAAAGACTTTGTGTGAGTTTGGTGTCAAAGTTGCATGAAGAAATGTTTTTGACCTACAGTTTTGAATCATCATTTCAGGGGAGACATAACGTAGTCAAATGGTCTAGGTAAGAGGACTTCTTGCCATTCACCTATTTGGACTCTTTGATTTCTGCTTTCTTCCTGTTAATTCACTCCCTGATCACCTCTGGAACATCCTTCCTGATGCTTTGGTCTCAGGGAGGCATAATCATTTCTTGGCTTCCTCTTTTGACCAGCAGAGATGGTGTGGAACTGCATAGATGAAGGCCTTCTCCTTTTTACAAGTACTAGCTCAAGGTGCTCCAAGAAGAGTTCTCCTATCTCCCAATAGCTATGAACATCTCCCTCCCTGCACCCCCCCCCCCCATCAGCTCTCTCTTAGCTAATGACACTTTCTGGGAGGGTCTTGCTGATAATCTCATCATGAGTTTTGTCCTGACTCTACCGTGTTCTGGACTTGGAGCCTTCGCAGGTCGCCTTTTCTGTCTGGGCGTCAGAAGGCTCATCTGTACTCGGGTGGCTCGAATTCATTAGTTGGGGGCCACTCTGACATGTCCTGGTTTTCTCTTTCTAGAAACTTATTGTTAACAGGGACTCCGTGTAACTACAATATTTCATCTCACTGATGAAAATGACAGGGAGATCTTCCCTAAGAGGATCGATGTGTCAGTGCCTGACCTCTAAAAAAGGAGGTTCAGAAAAACCTAAACTCATGCTGGGTGCTCCATGAGTCCCTGTCTTTTCTCTCCCTGTGCGACCCCAGCATGATGGTTCCTGGCAACGCGGCGGGGGTGGCCAAGCAGTTCCTGCGCTGCATCTTCCATCAGCTGGCCCCCAACGGCATCTTCCCACAGCTGTTCCAGAGCACTATCAAAGGTAATTCCTCCACGGGGAATCCAGCTACCACAAACATGCCCGCTTGCTGAAGCCCAAACACCACTAAATCTGACTGTTGACTTTCCAGATGGGACTTTTTTACGGACCTTAGCCACGTCTCTGATGGATTTCAATGAACTGAGCTCTATTGCTGCTCTCAGTCAGCTCCTGGAGGTAGGTTCGCTTTGAGGACACCTCTAAGCCCCGCCCTTCCTGAAGTCACGGCTGAGGAATTAATTCAGTCATTTAATTTAAAAACTAAATTTATGTTACATACAAAGATGTCAAATTCATCTCAAATAATTTAAATGCTTAAAATTAATTTGAAATAAAAATTGCCAATGCACAGAAGTGTGTCCATGGGATATGGCTGTTTTATGTGGATTTACTATTTATTTAAAGCTTCTGGACACCCTCAGCTCAGGGGTGGATAGGCAACTGCGAAGCACACTCACTTCCGTGTGAGGCTCTCAGAAGTTGCTGTGGGTAGAGTGGCGCACAGTGTATCGCGAGACTTGGAATCAAGTCTCAGCTTCCTGCTTATTTCTTGTATTGTGAGGATTGGATTCAAGTCCTGCATCTTTGTTCCATCATGAGACTTGAATTCAATTCTCGGGTCCACTGCTTATTCGTTGTGTCACAATGCTTGGGTTCATATATTTGGTCCCATGCTTATTATCTCTGTCCCTTAGCTTGGAGGGTTGACAGGTGGCTGTAGAGACTTTCCTGCTTCTGTAGTCATTATGCTCAGGCTTTGGCCAGCAGAGTTTCCAGCAAGCATCATTCATTGTGTGTTCTTAGCCACTAACCACGCTAACTGCAAATCCTTAAAAGATGTTTTTTATTTTTTGTTCGCATTTCTCCTTCTCTCACGGAATTAAAGGTCACAGTTTTTCCCAAGTGTGTCTGAATTTGTTGATTCTTCTCTGTACTCTTCCTGCCAATTACAATGAATAGACTGTGTAGACACACGACACACGTTTAAACCGTGAATATGTGATTTTTAAGACTGATCTTCGACAAATAGCGATCTGAATCCCCACGTTGTTTCAGCAGTTGATTCCCTATGCTTTTGTGTTTTTAGGGTCTAAATAACAAAAAGAATTTACCAGCAGGGGGTGCTATGATACGCTGTTTGGAAAACATTGCTACCTTCATGGAAGCTTTGCCCATGGATTCACCTAGCAGCCTCTGGACCACCATCAGCAACCAGTTTCAGACATTTTTTGCCAAGTTGCCTTGTGTCTTGCCCTTGAAGGTAAGCTGAGTCCGGGATTTCAATTTCGATTAGGATCTTACGTTTTGCCAACCATCTGCTCAGAAAGATTCAGTGTTTGATAAAGGGCTTACAGAATCTCTGTTAGGCACCAAGGACAGAGTACTATGTAGGTTGTGCTCTCGAAATGGTACAAACTACAGCAGTATGCAGTAGGCATTTTGACACAGTGATTTCATGTTTTTCAGTTCATTTAAAAAAATTAGATATTAGTAGATTATGGAAATATTTCTCAATAAATGTCTAAGTAAATAAAAGCATAGTTTTGTCTAAAAGGAGGCTAGACATACAATGTAAAGCTAAGTTTCAGAGAACTATTTAAAGGGAGGTGACTGTTTATGTGTTTGTGAATAAAGTACTTGAAAGACCAAGTTGATACTGTATTTCTGTGTGGCTGCTTTACCATCACCAGCCCCCCACTGGAGCCACCCTACCATCCTCCAAGAATACACACGAATTACCTAGCTGTGAATCTGGTAACCTAAGGAACATTTTCAACATGAGCCCATTGAATGCAAAAGCAGAACTCTATACTATAAAAGCTGGAAGAGACCTATAAAAACTATCCCATTCCAATGCCCCCATTTTCCAGATGGGGGGGGGGCTGCAAATTCAGAGAGGTGATGGCAGTGTAAGGATTAAAACTCAAGTCTCTTGACTCCTGGTTCAGTATCTGTTCCACTGACAGACTCCTAGAATCCTTCTATGGTAGGGGTAAATTGAAGGCATTCAGTGCGTGGTAGGGAGAAAGGAGGTGACTGGTAGTGGCCATTTCTATGTCTCTGAGCCTCATTTGCTCCACAAGCTTTTTATGCTTTATGCAGATTGCAGAAATAATCAACTCACAATAAAATCAATCACTTGTTGATCTGACGAGTGAAGTTACATATTGGCAGCACTATTTCTGAAATGAGTATTGCGTGTACGAAAAATGTTTTATAAAGACGAACCACCCTTGATAATGCCCTTTTTCAAATTAGCAGATTTGGAATATATGATCCCAAAATAAGGTCTGTAAGGGTACTTCAGGGACCCTTAGCTTGATGTGTGCTGTTTTCTTGGAGTTTAAAGTTCCCACGAAAAGCGGGAATACTGAGATCTTTACCGTCTCTCACATCCTGTGGTCGTGTCTGCTTGCCAAGCTTGAGTCGATGAATAAATCCAAAGAAAGAGGTTTAGCACTGTACTTAGAAACCGTGTATGTATATAGATACCATACATATACCTGCAGGAAATCAAGTGATGCATTTTTAACATGGCCCCATAGAACCTCCCTCCAACCAAGAGCCACTCAGGGCTACTCACTGCTTAACGCCACATACTTGGAGAGAAGGTAGGTTAGGCATGGCAATTTCAAATGCCTATAGGTGGATGCTAGAACCATAATGTTTAACTTTTATATTAAGTTAAATATTTAACTTGATCACTGACCAGTTGGAACCCTTGTCGCCACCAAACAACTGGTAAGCCTCATTTGTAACTATCAGTCCTGCCCATAGGGACCTTGACTGCAAGGTTAATGAGTGGAGTGATTTAAGATAATACAGAGAACCAAGACCCTTGAGAAACGGGAAGCACCAGTCCCTTCTAACGAGTCTGCGTCTAACAAGTCCCTTCTAACATGTGCTACAACCCACCGCCCAGTTGTCGTGTGGTAATGCAGGCCTACTATTGCTGCTCTTCCCATGGTTTTGAAGATGATATTTCCTGATTTTTAAAATACCGTGGGGACCCTACAAACAGCCAGTCTTCAGCCCCTGCTTTAAAGCAATGTAAATGTCACATGAACTCTGGCGGGTATTGAACAGATTAAATAGACCAATAGTACGCTTACAAGCTACCTGTAAAAAGCTTTCAGAATTCATGTAAAAACTGGCCCTGCTAGATCCAATCTGGGCACTGCCTCTGATCGTCTTCTGCTTTGTTTTTACTCTCTGGGGAAAGCAGGGAGCCGTTGAAAAGCCTTCTGTGGTTTGTTCTCATCAGTTCAGAGAACTGGCTCTCAGTCTGCAGTGTAGGTCAGTATTCCGGCAGGACTTGCTGAAAGCAGGATTGCTGGGCCTGATACTGAGAGTTTCTGATGCACTGGGAGTTTAGCCTGAGGATCTGCGTTCTCTCACAAATTTCTAAGTAATTCAAGCTGCGAGATCACCAGCTATATTTGGAGAACCACTGGCTTAATTTGCTATCTTCAAAAGTTAGTATGATGCACAGCTGCAGAGAATCAACTATAACCTGCTATTGTGATATGTTTACAATGTTAAATAATATTGCTTATTTTTGTTGTAACATTCCCCCTGCCCCGCCGCCACCACCACCAGTACATTCAATTTAAAAAGTACATTTGATGTAGAACGTTGCCCACATACAACTCTAACAGATTTGAGAGGCATAATTTTTTTCTTGTAGAAGTTTTCTGCTTTTTTTTTTTTTTTTTTGAAGGTTTTTGTCATGTCTTTCAGTAGCAAAGGAAGGGCAGATGAGACTGGTTTTTATTTGGACTAATAAGCCTGATGGTTTTAAATAGATCTGAGTAGTTTTTTTCCCCTGGAACATGGCCTTTGATAAATTAGTGTATCTCTTTAGAGTTGGACATAGTTGATATCCACTTACCCATTTATCTGTCAGTCTGTCCATCCATTCATCCATCCATCCATCATCCATACATCCATCTGTTCAATTCTTTCTCCATCTCTCTGTCTGATTTAATTTTAAGAATATATCTGAGAAATAATTTAGGTGCTATGCTTAATTATTTAGTTATTTAATATTATTTAATTAACAGTTTAATTAAGTTTTTTAAACCTGAGAATGATTTTTTCAACATCAATATATGACATAGAAAACTAAGGAGGCAGCTATATTTGAGACTTTTTTCCCCCTAAAATAAAGGCTTATAAAAAATACATGAAGCAAAAGATATATTAAGAAGGGTACTGGGGCGCCTGGGTGGCTCGGTGGGTTGAAGCCTCTGCCTTCAGCTCAGGTCATGATCCCAGGGTCCTGGGATCGAGCCCCACATTGGGCTCTCTGCTCTGCAGGGAACCTGCTTCCTCCCCTCTCTCTCTCTCTGCTTGCTTCTCTGCCTACTTGTGATTTCTCTCTCTCTGTCAAATAAATAAAATCTTTAAAAAAAAAAAAAAAAAAGAAGGGTACTGACTTTTACTCTCTTCATATTTGTTCACAGTGTTCTTTAGATTCCAGCTTGAGAATTATGATTTGCCTCTTGAAGATACCCTCTACCAATGCCACAAGGGTATGTATTGTATGTTCCAGAAAAACAACCCATTGCTTATTTTGTTATTTTTTAACCTAAAAACACAGACATGTAGTAATACTGAAGAAATAGTTACTGTGTACTGAATGTTTCACTTTCCAACATGGTCAAAGTGTCTAGTATGAAGAGTTCTAATACATCACAATCTCATTTTTACAATCGGCCCTCTTTGTCCTGGGCTGTGGTCACCAGTCCGTCCTCTATGATCTAGGTGATCCTTCCAAACACAGACTTTCCTGCCCTGGTTCCTTGCTTAAACATCTTTGATCGCCTCTCATTTCTTTTAGGAGAGTGTCCAAATTCCTTAATGTGGCATACAAGAAGGGACTTCATTAATTTGCTGGCCTACCTTTCTAGTGTCGGCTTTGGCTACTTGTCGCCTACCTTTCTAGTGTCGGCTTTGGCTACTTGTCCCCTCCCCCATGCCTCCTGCCTTCTTCCGGAATCATCCTCATTATCATCAAAACAACAACCGCTGTTTGTTGAGCACTTACCATATGGCAGGCATTATGCTAACTGCTTTATGTTTATAATCTTATTTAATTTCATATTTCCTTGCCTTGGCTTCGGCCATTTCCTCTGCCTGAAATGCTTTATGCTCTTGTTGCTGAGATGAACTCTTTCTCATTCTTCCAGATGAGAATCTGAATCCCATTTAAATTAAAAAAGTGAATTGGAATGCTCTGAAGCAACTTTCTCCTATGTCAGACCCCACAATACTTGATAGAGCTCTCTATACTAACACTTACATTGTATGAAAGTCTCCCCAGTGAGACTGTGAGCTTCATGAAGGCCAGCTCTGCATTTCATTCACCTCATTCTTGGGCTGGGTTATATACAGTGTTTCTGGGCTGTGTTATATACAACGATGTAATAGTCTGTATAGCAGTAGTTTCTAACTGCTAGTTTCATACCAAGAAGCCACATCCCCAATAACTTTATACCTTGACGGTGCTTTCATAAATGAATAGCTTATGCAGGAAAGTTGCAAAGAGATCATTTGGTTTAATTTGATCACTTAAAGCTAAGGACACAGGCTCAGAGAGATGAATTGTCTTGGCCAAGATTACACAGCTCGTTAGTGGAAGGTTTGACACTTGAACATAGATCCTTTGACTCCAAATTCCCTGATTTTTCTGTTGTACCATATTGCCCCATCACTATGTTGCTTTGCTGGATAGAAGAACAAGTTTCTATATGGGTGTGAATCCAGGTTCCTTTTTTTAGATGAATAAAGATACATTATATAACCAACTGGAGATACAGTCCTGTCACCATTCATCCATCATCAATATTTCAAGGCAACAGTGTTTATATAAAACAAAGAATACTAAATCAGCAGTACTATTTCAAAGGGTTCCTTTAACAGTTTTTATATAGAAAGTGCTACACAGGTTTCTGTTGGGAATAGAAACAACAACAAAAAAAGAATTCTTATTCTCAGGCACAACTAACATGTAACAAGTTCATTTTTGGATCAGTAAGGAAAAAGCACCCCCCCCTCAACTTTCATATCCTTTGATTCAATCATTCTTTTTCTGGGATATCTTCTAAGGAAGAAAATGGCATTACAAATTTCAGACAAAACATATTTATTGGGATGTTATTTATAATGAAATGTGACAATTGTGGCTATTAAAATGAATGATTATGAAGAACTAAATCATTTTGGAGATTTCTTATGTTAACAAAATGAAATTGACGAAATGTAGGATTGCATATGTACACAATTTCAACGAGGTAAACTGGAGTGCAGCAGGAAGGGAGATATGTAAAGTGCTATCACGAGGTGGTGGGGTGACAGACTTTTACTTCCTTATCTGTACTTTCCTGTAGAGCCAACCTTTGCACGCTGAGCATGTTTACTTTTATAATCCAGACCATCAGGACTGCGGAGGTTGAGAAGTAGTGGAAATCATGGCATGGCAGTCTTTTGGAGCCCAATTAAAATTCTGTCTTCCTTAAAGAGCAGTTCTGACTTTGGAAAATTGCCCTGGAATTTGGATTTGAATTCTATTCAAGAGCAGTATGGCCTTAGGCGAGCTCCAGAGTTTTGATACAGGTCAGAGGGAGCACTCACTGCCTCCAAGTGCTTTACCTACATTACTTCCCCGATTGCCCACAGCAACACTAATGAGGTGGAGGTCCTGCTTAGCCTTGTTTTTACAGAGGAGAGAACTAAGTGTGGAGAGACTGAATCACTTATTCCAGGTCACTGAGAGCTAGAGTTTGAAAATAATTGTGTGGAATCATGAGCTTGTGTCATTAACTGTTATAACAAACTGTCTCTCCAGGATTGTCATAAGAAATTTGAACAAGATAAACTATATAAAAGCACCCAGCTCTGACTGACACTTAGTAGGTGCTCAATAAATGTTTCTAAATGACTTTAGAGAGCAGATGGATCTAAAACTGATCCTTTATGGGTGGGATTCAGATGGAGAAACCAAAGCTGGACCTTCGTGATAAACACTGGCAGGAAGCTGGGTCGGGATAAGTTTTATCTAAGCTAATTGTGCTTCGGACTTACATGCAGGATGGTTTGGGCTGTTGAACAGAGATGACAGGTTTTGGAGGAGCTGGATGGAGGAGCCCATTGATACCTACAGATTCTGAGAAATAGAATGGAAAGTCCTCATACAAATCTCACAGCGTCTTGATTGCTCGGGGTGGACATGAGGATAGGATTGACGGTGATAAGGTTTATAAAGGATGCCACCTGGGAAAATGGATTTCTTTTTGGAGCAATAAAATGATTAAATCTTGCTTTTTAAGGCATTGAAGGCCCGGTTCTATTCTTGTTAGACCAACAGAGTTGCTCCATAACTACCAGGAAGCAGATTTTAAATGAAAGAATGATCCCATTAGTTAAAGTACCAGAAGATTTTAAGACTTTTTTTTTTTAATGAAAGAATCAACAATTGATTTTATTTGGCCCCAATCTTATTGCAGAGTCTGTTGGAGCCATTTTCAAAACTGCTCAGCTTTGTGATTCAGAACTCTGTCTTCACTCTGGCCTACCTGGTGGAGGTGTGTGGTCTCTGTTACCGAGCTTTCACAAAGGTAAGCTTGCCTACATGTTTGTTCCCTGGAAACTGGAAACTGTCAGGAACATTGTTTCTAAACAATGTCAATGCTTGTTAGGTTAATCCCGTCAGTATAGTTAAACCTGAGCAGTTTACTGAGGTCTAATAAGTATCATTGAAATATATATATATATTTGTATATTGGAATATATATATATATTTGCATAGAGCGTTTCCATATATATATATATATATATATATATATATATAGTACCTCACATATGCACATTTGGAGAAATGAGGGTCATATGATTTAGAAGAGAAGAGATATTGTAAATGAAATGAGCAGGTGGTCTAAATGACCTCTGAAGGTCCTTTTCAAGTTCACCATCTCGTGATTAGTGGGCAAGCCATCACGGCATGTCACTTTCATACCCAAAGTAGAAAAATATCAGCCTGTCATTTGTAAAATCCCTTAGAGTGCTCCTTAATTCTCATCACTTGTCTGTCTCCCCAGTTCTGGGTTTTTGGCTTCTGAGATTGTAATCTCATCTTTTGTCATCTTGCCTTCATAATGGTTTCTCTATTGCATTATCTTTCATCTCCCCTGGCCCACTACCGAGGAAGTGGAAAAGTACTGCTTGCCCCGTGCACATAGCAGCCTTGTTGGAGCTGGGAGACGCTATCCTTATGGAAAGGCAGGGCCAACTGGGAGCGTCTCTGTCCTTAAGAACAGTATGCAATGTTCCTCTTCCAATTTCCAGATGTTCAACTTTATTTTCGGTGGGGTCTGCTCCTGTTGTTCCTCCTTGAACATTCAGAATATTCCTTTACTCATGCTGTCCACTTGTATAAGCCTTTTATTTTCCCCATTAAAAAAAAATCTAATTTTATATTAAGGCTTTCATTCTATTTAAAACACTCTTGTCTTTTTCTTATGATCCTGTGTCCATTCTACCATGTTAAGTGTTCCATGATAATCCTCTCTTTAGTCTTTCTGATTAGAAATTATTACTTTGCCCGGAACAATATGTTTTCTAAGTATCCAAAAAATAAGCATTTTTTCCTCTTTCAAATCTTTCCTGAACTTACTTCTTTTTGTTGTTGTTGTTCATTTACAACAATAGATCAGTACACAGTAGATCAAGGCACAGTATCAAAAACAATGAAGACATATACGAATTCAATGAAAAGAAGTCATTTTGGTGTATTTAAATTATACCTTTTTTAGAGGAAAAACCATAATAAGTGTGTGCTTCCCATGCTGTGCACTACAAAGATTGATTACAGAGGACCTTCCATTATTTTGAAGTCAAGATATTCCTAGTTTAGAACACTCATTATACATTAAGTGCCTTCCTAACCAGTCATCATGTTAGTGGCCTCCTGACTTGCTCTTGCCGTCTACCCATTCCCAGGCGTCCAACTCCAACGACTATTTTTGGTAGGAAGCTTACGCCTCGGAGTCTTTCCATCTTCTTCATGGGCAATGGGAAGCTATTGGAAATAGTTGAAGAAAGAACACTGTCTAATTGAGCCTTCTCCATTATTTAATCAAGAGAAAAGGCATGGAAAAGTAAGGGCTTTGGAGAATTTTCTTCCTGGCAATCTGGCCGTCTAGATAGTTGAAAACTGTCTCACCTGAAAGGATAGAAATGCTGGACAAAATGTAATGAACATGATTGTAAAAGTGAAAGGTACAAAATTGGAGAAGAAATTGAGAACCAGAGTGGTAAGCATATAAGCTGATACCGTAGCAGTCTTGAGGTGGGGGAGTTACTTGTCTTAGGAGCTTAGTGGCTCAAGTTTTGTTGCTTAGATTTGCATATATCTAATTTTATTTATTTATTTTTAGTTGAGTTATACATTTTTAGTTTATTTATTTTAGTTTATTTACATTTATTTTAATCAACATACAATGTTATGTTAATTTCAGGTGTACACCATATTGATTGAACAATTGAACAATTCTATACATTACTTAATGCTTAAATATATCTGTCATCATACAACATCATTACAATAACATCATCACAATTACAACAATATTATTATTTTTTTTAAGATTTATTTATTTATTTATTTGACAGAGAGAGATGACAAGCAGGCAGAGAGGCAGGCAGAGAGAGGAGGAAGCAGGCTCCCTGCTGAGCAGAGAGCCCGATGTGGGGCTCGATCCCAGGACCCTGGGATCATGACCTGAGCCGAAGGCAGCGGCTTAACCCACTGAGCCACCCAGGCGCCCCCAACAACAATATTATTGACTCTATTCTCCATACTGCACTTTTCATCTTATTACTTATTTATATAACTGGAAATTTATATCTTTTAATCTCCTTTATCTGTTTCTTTCATCCCCTCACCCTTCTCCACTCTGGCAACCAGCAGTTTGTTCTCCGTATTTTAGAGTCTGTTTTTTGATTGTTTTATTTTTCATATTCCACATATAAGGGAAATTATGTGGCACTTTGTATTTCTGCCCGACATGTTTCACTTAGCCTAAAACCCTTTCGTTCTATCTGTGTTGTCTCAAATGGCAAGATTCCATTTTTTTCATGGCTGAGTAATATTCCAATGTGTATGTGTCCATCTTGTTTATTCAGTCATTTACCAGTGGACACTTGTGTTGCTCCATATCTTGCCTAGTGTAAATAATACTGCACTAAATATAAGGGTACATATATCTTTTTGAATTAGTGTTTTTGTTTTCTTTGGGTAAATACCCAGTAGTGGAATTACTGGATTTTATGGTATTTCTATTTTTAATTTTTTGAGGAAATACCACACTCTGTTCCACAGTGTCTGCACCAATTATCCTTAGTGGCTTGTGATTTGAAGCCCACACAGAGAAGGTCTTGGGACTGTTTCAGGCTTGGAGCTGGCTCTGAGTCATCCCCAGTAGAAAGTCAGAACCCTTGAAAGGGTATACATTTAGTAAAAGGGTGATTTGGAAAGATTATATTCCTATATAGAGGTGACGAAGAATGGAATCTAAGCCTAGGAACCTAGAAATATTTATAGTTTCCTTTGATAATTAGTAACATGAACCTATCTTTGAACATATTTAGAGTGTGAATTTAAGATACCTACGTACTCTGTGAGCCCCCAGAATGAAAAGTCAAATAACATTGGTACAGAGCAGGTAATAGCATTGGAGTGTTTGGTAGAAGTAAGTTCAAAACCTATCCTCAAACCACTGTGGATGGGTATGACTTCAATCTAGACCTAACACAATTTCCAGAATTACAGTCTTGATGAACACGAATTTACAAACTAAAATTATAAAACACATAAAGAAATAATCCACCATGAGCTAGAGTAGAAATGAATCCAATAATCTAATAATCACAATGAATATAAGGAATTTTTGGATTTTTAAAAAAGATTTATTTATTTTAGAGAGAGTGAGAGAGAGGCAGGGGGAGAGGAGCAGAGGGAAAGAAAGAGATTCTGAAGCAGATCCCATGCTGAGCACAGAGCCCATCTCAGGGCTCAGTCTCAAGACCCTGAGATCATGACCTGAGCTGAAACCAAGAGTCAGAGGCTTAGCCAATTGAGTCACTCAGATGTCCCAGGAATTTTTGGATTTGATTTTTAAAATCCAGCTATGTGTTATTTATAAGAGATACCTCTAAAACACATCTAAAGACACTGTTGAAAGTGTGAAAGAAAAATAGTTTAAAAATATACCAGGCAAATACTAATTAAAATAAAGCTGAAACCAGTAAACAGAATCCAAGTTAAAAAGTATTTCTGTAAAAAATGTTGCCCTGTATTGATAAAAGGAACAATTCTTTAGAAAAATGTGACTGTTCTAAAACTTGTACAGTTAATAATACAGGCTTAATATATATAAACAAAAAATGAATAGAATTACAAAGAGAAGTTGTCAAATTCATACTCATAATGGGAGATTTTGACACATCTCTTTCAGTAATTAATAGATCAAGCAGATAAAAAATGAATAGATTTGAACAATGTAAGGAGCAAATTGAATCCAATAGACATATAAAGAATCTTGAATTCTCCAGTTTGAGAATGTATTTTAGAAAGAACATATACAAAGTAGCTGTACCAGCTTGCATTCCCACCAACAGTGTAAGAGGGTTCCCCTTTCTCCACATTTTCTCCCGCATTTGTTGTTTTTGCCTTGTCAATTTTTGCCATTGTAACTGGTGTAAAGTGGTATCTCAATGTGGTTTTGATTTGAATCTCCCTGATGGCTAATGATATTAAATATTTTTTCATGTGTCTTTTAGCCATTAATATGTCTTCTTTTGAGAAGTGTCTGTTCATGTCTTCTGTCCATTTTTTGACTTGCTTTTGGAGTTTGAGTTTGAGAAGTTCTTTATAGATCTTGGATACTAGCCCTTTATCTGTTGTGTCATTTGCAAATATCTTTTCCCATCCCGTGGGTTGCCTCTTTGTCTTGTTGACTGTTTCCTTTGCTGTGCAGAAGCTTTTTATCTTGATGAAGTCCCCAAAGTTCATTTTGCTTTTGTTTCCCTTGCCTTTGGAGACATGTCTTGAAAGAAGTTACTGTGGCCCATGTCAAAGAGGTTACCACCTATGTTTTCCTCTAGAATTTTGATGGATTCTTGTCTCACATCAAGGTCTTTCATCCATTTAGAGTTTATCTTTGTGTATGGTGTAAGAGAATGGTTGAGTTTCACTCTTCTGTATAGAGCTTTGGAAAAGAGTGTGGAGGTTCCACAAAAAGTTAAAAAAAAAAGTTAAAAATAGAGCTACCCGGTGGCTCAGCAATTGCACTACTGGGTATTTACCCCAAAGATACAGAGCTAGTGAAAAGAAGGGCCACATGCACCCCAATGTTCATAGCAGCAGTGTCCACAATAGCCAAACTGTGGAAAGAGCTGAGATGCCCTTCAACAGATGAATGGATAAAGAAGATATGGCCATATAAACAATGGAATATTACGCAGCCATCAGAAAGGATGAATACCCAACTTTTACATCAACATGGACTGGAGGAGATTATGCTGAGTAAAATAAGCCAAGCAGAGAAAGTCAATTGTCATATGGTTTCACTTATTTGTGGAACAGAAGGAATAACATGGAGGACATTAGAAGAAGGAAGGGAAAAAAGAAGTGGGGGAAATTGGAGAGGGAGTAGAACCATCAGTGACTATGGACTCTGGGAAATATACTGAGGGTTTCAGAGGGGAAGGGTGTGGGGGGTGGGTGAGCCCAGTGATGGATATTAAGGAGGGCATGTTTTGCATGGAGCACTGGATGTTACACACAAACAATGAATCATAGAACTCTACATCAATAACTAATGGGATACTGTATGGTGACTAACATAACGTAATAAAAAAAGGAAAAGAAAAAGCATATACATAACATTTATAAACATAGGACAGGTAATAGACCACAAATAAAGTATTTCATTTCATTTCATTTCATTTCATTTCATTTGGCTCTACACCGAGTGTGGAGCCCAGTGCAGGACTTAAACTCATGAGATCAAGACCTGAGCTGAAATGAAGAGTCAGACACTCAACCGACTGAGCCATCCAGGAGCCCCAGGACACAAATAAAGTCTTAGCACACACTGGGGTATCTGTTTCAGAGACCAAGTTCTTTAATCACAATGCAGTTGAATTATAGATCAATAACAAAGTCATAACTGCACAGAGGTGTTTAAGGGTGACTTAGAGAAAAGCTCCATATCTAAGGGGAGGCTACACACATCTTAGACAGACTACTTTTTATTTGAGTATTGAGGCAGGTTTGTACTGAGATTTGGAGCCTCCTGGTCAAGTCCTCGAGCAGCTGGGATAGGCAACCCCTACGTAGAGCTTCACCATCTCAGAGGGTGGAGAATAGCACACGCACACACATTCCTGGCACACACACGTGTAGGTCGCCAGGCCCTGTCCTGGCTACCACTCAGGGGCCTTTGAGATCTTCTCTTGACTGTCCCCTCTTGTCAGATGTCTAAATCCCAGCCCCCTGCCAGATTCGGACCCTAACCAGGTCCCTTTGCAGGGGTGGGGTGTGTATAGAATGTGTACGTGTGTGGTGCCTAGGGTTTGTGTGAGTGAGTGACCGGGCACGGCATGCGTGCAGCCAAGCCTACTGAGAGCGCGGCTCTGGAAGTGCACAGCGTTTTTCGGGTTTGCAGGATATGTTCATATATATATGTGTTTGTTCTGTGTGTGCGTGTGCCCTCTTTCAAATTCATACAAAGGTACTGGATTAATGGTGTCTAGGACTTGCTATATTTGGAAATTGAAATACACTTTTAAATGATTCATACATCAAAGGAGATAAGAGAATTTAGAAAAATATTTAGAACCACACAAATGTGAAAATACTACATTCTAAATGTTGGGATCTATAGCTATAGAGATATTTAGAAGAAAAGGTGTAGTCTTAAATACTTCGGTTGGAAAAAGAGAAATGAAATGAGCTAACAATTCAAGTTAAAATAAACATAACAGAGTGCCGTAAGATAATTTAAAGGAAGGAAATAATGGAGAGAAGAGCAGGAATTAATAAAATGGAGAACATGACTTCAGTGGAGGATCTGTACAACCAGAAGGGGGCTCCCGAATTAGACCAATGACACTGGCAGAACTTTGGCCAGACCGATTAAGGGAAGCAGAGAAAAGGCATGGATAAAGCATATCAGCAATGCGAAAGGGAATATAACTCTAGATGTATTAGAGACCTTGAAACGAACAACTCTGTGCTCATAAATTTGGAATCTTGGACTGTAGGGACAATTTTTTTAAAAAAATGTGACATATGACAACTAAAAAAAAAAAAAAATGGCTGGACCTCAATGATTAAGGAAATGGAATCACTAATGAGAAACTGTCCCAGTTTTAAAGACAACTTTACTATTAAACACCAAAGGAACAGAGTGAGCTCTACTTTGTGCAAACTAATATAATCGAAAGAAAGACATGCTTCCAACATTTTTTATGAAGCCAGTAGAATTGTGATACCAAACAGACAAGGGCAGTGGGAGAAAGGAAAATTACAGGCCATTTTTACTTTAAAGGTATAAAAATTCTGGATGAATAATAGCAAATTAGTATGTGAAAAATAAAGCCTCCTGGCCCAGTGAGGATTTGCTTGGAATATAAGAATGGTTTAAATGTTAGAATATTGATTTATGTCACCAAGTTACCAGGTTAAAAGTGAAAAAAGTGTATCATTATCTCAGCAGATTCAAAAGAAGCATTCTATATAACTCAACATCCACTCATAACAACACTTGTCAAACTAGAAATAGAAAGGAACTTACTTAGCTTGTTACAGGGTTATATCCAGAAACCTCTAGGAAATGCTATACTTCCTGGTGAAATGTCAATGTAGTCCTTTCAAAATACTAAGTAAGACGAGAACGTCCACTATCACTTCTCCTGTTCATTACAGTCCAGGAGATCCCACTCAATTCAGTAAGATAGGAGGAAGAAATCAAATGTATAAGGACTGGAAAGGAAAAATAAAACTCTCACTTTCCACAGATGATGTAATTATAAACGAACTGAAGAAAATATACTTGTAGACACCTTTTTATAACTTCAGTGAGAGAGTTCAGCAAGGATGCTGCTTACAAATGATTACCTAGGAATCACCCACCTTTAATATTCAGTTACAAATGATTACAAAATGTACTTTAAAAATGTCATTTATTGTGTCAACAGAGAATAAATCTAACAAAAATGTGCAAAAACTTTATGGAGATAACCAGAAAGTTTTACTCAACAATGTTAAATAAATGGAGATAGACCTTGTGTTCATGGTTGAGGACCCAGCATAATAAAGACAGTTAATTCTCACAAAATAACCTATAGATTTACTGTAATTTCAATAAAAAGTTAAGACTTCTCTCCAGATAATAATGGGCTAGATCATTTGAACTTATCTTCCCACTTAAAAAGTTAAAAAAGAAGCGAACAGAATATTTTTTGAAAACTTCAGTGCATCAGAATGCTAACCAGATATTAGATGAATCACCAGGCTAAGATCAGGGAGAGCATAGAAGTGCAGAAATGTGACTAAGAGGCTGAGTTGCAATTCCAGAAGATCCAGGAGGGAAACAAGAGTCAGAATCTAGGACCTTCAAAGAGCGGGGACTTGGTCTGATTCTGCACCACCCCCAACCCCAGTTTGGTCAGGACAACAAAGTAAAGATAACCCAGAGGTAAAATCACCCTCACAGCCATCGAGCTCAGTGTCACACCCTCTGGTGGCCCAAGATAAGATATTATAGGGCTTGTGTGTTAAGGTAACCTGGACCAGGCTAGTGCCTCCAGGGAGCTGGCAAAAAGGAAACAGAGAGCTCTTTGGATGAAGAGAATATTTCAGGCCTCGAATGATTTCTAGAAATAACTTTTTAAATACACCGTTCTGTATGCAGAGCTCATCGGACATACAAGGAAGTAGTACACCATGAATAAAAATGAGGGGAAAGAAAAGAAAGTGGATGCAGACCCATTGGGTCTCTGGTTACTTTGTTATGATCAGGAAGGGACACGCAACAGACTTCTGAGGTGCTGGCCCTTTGACCTTGGCATTCAGTCTATACAAATCCATTTCATCTGCAGTTTTATGTCCTATGTACTTTTCTGCGTGTGTGTTGTCATTGGCAATTAAAAAAATGTACAAAATTAAAAATGATCTTGTGTTCTATTAACAGGAGAACAGATCAATGAATGTTGGTATGTTCATATAATAAAATATAATTAAGCTATTTATTTGAAAGAACTAGAGCTACATGTAACAGTATGAACTAATTTCAAAAATATAATGTAGCGACAAATTGTAAGTTGCAGAAAGAGATGCGCAGTATGACACTATTGTAGAAAATTACAAAGACATGAAAAATAGTATTACATCTTGTAATGAATGCATGCATAGGTAGTAAAAACATATGTGAAATCATGCACCAGATTCAAAATAGTGGCTACTTCAAGGAAGGGAGAAAGAAAATAGAACACCATATAGTTCGTTTCAACAATTTCTGTGATTTTTTTTTTAAGGAGTATGTGCAGGAGTTGTTGGGGGAGGGGCAGAGAAAGAGGGAGAGAGAATCTTAAGTAGGCTCCGTGCCCAGCACAGAGCCTGATGTGGGGCTTGATCTCACAACCCTGAGATCATGGTCTGAGTAGAAACCAAGAGTCAGACACTTAACCAATTGAGCCACCCGGGCGCCCCTCTGGGTTGTCTTATTTATCCTGAAAAACGTTAAATAGAGCAAAATGTCACAATGTGGCCAAGAAGAGTGGTAGTACCTGGTACATTCCGTCTGTTTTTCTGCATGCTTAAGCAGCCCATTTGAAAAGTAAGTTCTTTAGAGAGGCCACAAGACCCTGAAAATCACTATATAAGCTCCTCTCTAAATAAATCATTTCCTTTTGGGAATAAGGCTTTTTGATTTAATTTCTACATTTCTTGGAACTTATCCTTTCCTGTGAGCAAGAACCTAATCCAGTGGGTTCAGTGTTTAAGAGACATCCTATCTTTTTCTTATCCATTGAATTATGTGTTCTCGGTGCTTCTGTAAACTCGTTATGCACACAAAAATGCCCTTTAAATTTTTTCTTTTTCATTTGAATTTTATTTCTTAAGGACAATTCATTATGCATTTTCAAATACTGGTTTTCATTTCCAATCTGTGAACTTCCTGGAAGCTCTTTTGACATAGGTCTGTTCTAACTGAGTTTTTATACAAGCTTACCTTCTTCTCTTTTGTCTGTCTAGGAGCGGGATAAATTCTACTTGTCTCGCAGTGTTGTTCTGGAGCTCCTGCAGGCCCTGAAGCTCAAATCTCCTTTACCAGATACAAACCTCCTCCTGCTTGTCCAGGTGGGTTTCTTCACTTTTTGTAATACTTTCCATGAGATGCACCATGTTTGGAAAAATTAAGGAAGGCGTGGGGGCATATGTACAGATCGAATAATTCCACCCCAAAATGAGAACCAATCTATCTTATATGAGCCGTGACCTAAGTAATATTCTGCACTTGGCACTCCCGCTGGGTAAACAAGACAGAAGGGGCACATTTATTTTGTTCCTACGGTGGAACTAGTACTGTGAGGGACCAAAAGAAGATGGGAACACTAATTTCTACCCTCAAGAAATTAACAGCTGGGTAGATTGCAGGGCAGCTTGTGAACAGCTACCGCACCTGGCAGGGGACTAATGAGGCCACAAGTGAGGACGAGGCTGAGATCTGGTTGCAGAGCCACGTGCATATGGGTGGGTCGCCACGTCTCTGTGAAGCAGAATTGAAGGAGAGGGTGGGCCTGACCATACAGTGAAGTGGCAGGACGTATGGAATCCAGCTGGGGTGGCAGGTGGAGGCGAAAAGCACCAGCACCCTTGGGAGCCCGGAGGCAGAAGGGCTTAAATGCGTACAAGGAAGATTCTGGAGAAATTACTGAGTTGAGGCTCTTGGCTGTAGGGTTGCTAATGAGGGGCTAATGAGGGGCTGAGCCCCTCCATCCCTGGCATCCTTAACACAGCATCTTAGACAAGTATGCAGGTTTTTAACACATAAGATAGGCTCTCACCAGTACTGTGGGAGGAGTTATATATAAACAAAGTCCTGGGGGGTGTTAAGAGCAGGAGGCAACCCATGTCCTATGATGTGAAATCAGGGAAGACTTCATGAAAGAGGTGGCATGTGATGTAGGCCACAAAGGACTGGTGGGTGCAGCCAAAAGTCTTTCCATGAGGTTGGGGTTTAGCACCAGGGCCTGACTGGCTTCAAGCATTGTGGGGAGGCATTAATAGGACGGTGAACTAAATTTAGGGATAATGGCTTGAGGATGAGGTTGAGAAAAGCAGTCTGGCTACATAAGAGAAGTTGGCAGGGGATCAGGTAGACTGGGACCCCACCTCACACACCAAGGCTAGACTTAAAGACGTGGACTTCTGCTACACCTGGGACCGGGTATCATTCAGACTGCCTTTGTGCAAAGTGCCCAAGAAATGAGTCACAGCTGTTTTATTTCTTCCCAGTGAGCATGAAGACCAGTGTCAAAGTCTGGACCTAGAAGGTTGAGGTTAAATGACTAGGGGGCAATGGGGTCTTGATATCAAAGAACTAGACAAGTGTCCCTGAATCTTAGGTACCTGGGGTGCCAGTGGGAGAGATGAGGGAGAAGGAAACACCATAAGCACCTGTCGTGCGCCTGGCAGCGTGCTGGGTGCTTTAATGCTCCCCTCACTTAATCCTTACAACAGTGGGAGATATTAGTTCTGCGTCACAGCTGAGAGACTGGGCTCAGTGGGGTTCAGTGACTTGCCCAAGACCACACAGCTGGCACCAGTGGTGACCACAAGAGCCAGGGTCTACTCGGTGTGGAACACGGCCCCGTCAGGCTCCTGGCCTCACTTGCCCCTCTCACCTTAACAGCTCCTAGCTGTTTGCACTGCCTTCTCCTCTCTCCACACAAATGCAGCCCTCTGGCCTCAGGCTGACTAAAGGAGTTTTGCTCAAACCTG
The DNA here is from genome assembly GCF_030435805.1 of Mustela lutreola. NCBI lineage: Eukaryota > Metazoa > Chordata > Mammalia > Carnivora > Mustelidae > Mustela > Mustela lutreola. The sequence goes on from NC_081296.1 coordinate 142,742,831, forward strand.
CTTCTTATCAGATCACTCCCTGCACCGAAAACCTGCACTGACCTGAGCTATGAGGTCTTCCGTCATCTGGCCCCATTGACCATTGACGAAGAGCCACATGGACTGTTCAGTGGTATCTTCCATTACAAGTATTTACCAACCACCTGTCTCGGGCTAGGTTCTGGAGACATGGCAGTGTGATAGACATAAACCCTAGGCTAACCACTCTACCGGAAATGTGCACAATAGGTAAAGTACTAAAGAGGAGGGAGTGGCTGGCTCAGGCTGGGAGACAGAAAGGCTCAGTAAAGCCAATCGGAGCCCTGACTTGGCCCAGGCACTGGGGAGATGAATAAGCCATGGCCCCTTCCTCCTGGGAGTTTACTGTCTAGTGGGTGAAGCTGACATGTAGGCAGACATTTCCAACACAGGGTGACAGGTACGGTAGCAGAGGTGTGCACTTAATGAGAAGCGGTGTGGAAGAGGGACCGTGTGGGCCTTGAGGTATGTGCAGAAGCTCAGGAGTTTCCCTGGGAGATGAGGAGGAACAACAGCTCTCACTTAGCAATTTAATATCCACCACTGGTTCCCCTCCTCCCCTACCATAGACTCTTAATCCTTAGAACCAGAATGGAATGTTTCTCAAAGGCATGAGATTTAGTGAGAAGTTGGTGTCCTCTCAGTAAGCCATGGTCTGGTTTTCTGGGGTGCCTTGAAGCCCTCTGAGAGCAGTGATCACTGGCCGATGCCACCAATGAATGTCGGGCACACTGTAGTCAAAAGAAAATAGCTCACATTGTACCAGGACGCTAGACAAACCAAGAGGAAGACAGAAGACAAGTCACAGCCAGGAAGTACCCAAATTCCTAAGGAGGGGCTGGCTTATACTTTCTTCTGGTGGATTGCCAGCCCCATTGGCCAGCCCCTCCTACTTCTGCTGAAGCAGCTTCACTGCTTTTGAGTAAAAGCAACTTGGACACAAACCGACCATAAGGAATGAATGGGATCCGTGCTAGCTTGCAGAAGAGGGCAGGTGGACTGGGCTTAGGGGAAAGGCCCATGAGGGATTTAAGCTATCAGGCTGACAGTAAATGAGAGTCACTGGCTTCTGATGGTGTTCTGGATGGGGACCTGCCACCTCCAAACAGCCTAGGTCTCCAGGCCTGAAAGGTGTTTTCCTGCTTCGGTCAGAGAACATTCCCTTTGTTGCCCTCAGTCTTGAGCAGAGATGATCCGTGTGGCTGATCTTCTTGGGGTCTAGCACCCCATGCCATGACGGCTGCTGGGGGCTGGTTTTCTGTGAAGTATGTTAGTCAACCATAATAAGCACTTGTCACAAGACAGCAAAAGAACACTGACAGTTTAAATTGCCCGGTGCTTAAGGAAACCATGAAAACAGTGATTATTGCATCACCGCTAGGTGAATAAATAACAAAAACAAATTAGCTTTAGGAATAAAGAAGCCCCAAAGAGTAAGTCATTCCAAACGTGTTTTTGGATTTTCATATACCGTTTCAAATAAATAGCATCTTCATCTTTTTAGAACAAGGGTGTATTTGTCATGGAACCATTAAATGTTAAGAATCAAGTTGTAAAATTATGTTGGAGAAGGTACTTCAGAGACACTTTGGGGTCATGTCCATGAAAAATGACTTAAGAATAATGTTTCAATCTTCCTGATGAAAAAATTTAAAACAGGGGCACCTGGGTGGCTCAGTGGGTTAAAGCCTCTACTTTCGGCTCAGGTCATGGTCCCAGGGTCCTGGGATCGAGCCCCGCATCAGGCTCTCTGCTCAGCGGGGAGACTGCTTCCTTCTCTCTCTCTCTCTGCCTGCCTCTCTGCCTGCTTGTGATCTCTCTGTCAAATAGATAAGTAAAATCTTAAAAAAAAAATTTTAAAACAGTACACTATTATGAAGTCATATATCTTTGTTCTGTGTACTCTTAGAATAAACCATTTTTATTACTGAGAGGAAAAAAAAGTTAAGCATGCTTAAAAAAAACAGAGGTAGTTTCCTTATCTGCCCAGTGGTTCCTCCTAAACCATGGAGGGAGGGCCTCCATGGGGCTCCTCATGGGCTGAGGGAAAAGCATCCACCATCTCTCTCCATGAATAGGGCATCTTTATGATGTTTTCCCCGTTCTCTTTTCTCTTGCCCTTGACTGCAGGCTTCCTGCAGGTCTCTCTGAAAGACGGCAGAGGTGATAGCCTGTTGTCTGGTAGCTTCTCTTAGACCAGAGAATCTAGTCTGAGTCCAAGAGACACCCTCCTCCTTACTGATGGAGTGTCAATTCTGGCACCTGGAGGACCAGGCTCACAGTACGGACAGATGATCTGTCTGGGGATGACAGTGACTTCCACAGATATCAGCGACCATCACCTGATGGCAGTGGGGGAAGCTTTGTTTAATTGAAAATGCAACTTGGAAATAGAAAGGAAAGCATTCATTGGAAGGAGAAACCGCCAGTGATCCACCCTGAATGACCCTGGCTCCTTTAGTGACAAGAGAGTCAGTGACTCAGACTTTGGATTTTCCCTTCATTCTTTTCTTCCACAGGGATCACTAGGGTGTCTCCATTACTACTTTTCTAATCACAGACTGGGTAAATGAGTTCACAAACACGGAGCCATTTACATTCTTCTCATAGATAGATGGTATCTTTGTTGTTTACCACATACTCTGCCCTAAAAGAACAACGGAACATTTCCCCAAGGGATGTGGGGCCACCCACGTTTTAAATATTTCAAGGTAAGATAGGTACCTATTGGTTTTTTAATTCTTAAAAATTCCTTCTGGAGGCCCATTATCATAGGAAATCTCCCACTGTTCACTGTGGTCATCTAGCCATGGCTGCTAGTACTTGTTCGGACTTGTGTATCAAGTCAGGAGTCCTCAGATGTGCAAGTGGATTCTTTACTTTTTCAAGAAAAGAGCCTTGGAGATAGGAAAGAATTTGCCAAATTGAAAAAGTTAGTGTGTTCTTCAGAATCTAGATTGTCGACCAGCAGGATGTATTCCTTCAGCACTTTGGACAGATGCCCTACCTTGTTTTCATTCAGACCTGTGGACATTTTTGCTTTCACCTGCAACCTCTTCTCTTTGGCTGGTCTGCTTGTGTGTAATAGGTTATTATAAGTATTCTCTCGCTGTATTAAAGCAGAGTTTTCATAACAGAGTGATAAGTCACTAAAAGCCTCCGTAAAGGCTCTATAAGCCCAAATCAAAAAGCATTTCCTCAGCTTCCTTTATGTGTCAAGAGTAGACATTCTGCTAATTTGCATGTGGCTCTCCCACTGTGTGGGTTATACCTGCATAGACTCATGTGAGAAACCGTGTGGGTGAAACATTTTATTTTAAAGATAGGTTAGTGGTGGGTTGGAGGACAAAGACTTGGCAGAGGGACGGCTGTTGTCTTTAAGTCACAGATACTATTGAAGTGGGGTTATTATTATTAGTTGAGTTCCTAATAATCTGATCACTCTCTCGGTGAGAGGTGGAGATATTATTCTGAGTCTCATTTTGATGATGAATTTAGCAGTGACACATAATGGATGTCGTGTTTCTTTTGTATTCATTTGTGTTCGTGCGGGAGTGCACGGTTCATTAGGCATCTTTCCGTCACAAAGTATGGAATTCTTCCTTCTGTGGCTGACATCCTTTCCCTCTCTGGTTTTAGTTATATCTTTATATCGTGAGCAATTCTGGACAATCATAATGGGGTTTTGCAAGTCATGGTTAACAGCTGTATAAAAAGACAGAAGCGTTGATTAAGGTTTTAGTTGTATATATTATGTGAAAATTACACTGGATTTATTTGTTTTTATTTTTAAAAACATGTTTATAAAATTGTAAGTAAACTCTACACCACACATGGGGTGTCAGCTCACAACCCCGAGAGCAAGAGTTCCATGCACTGCCACCTGAGCCAGCCAGGTACCCCCCAAATTACACTGGATTGAAATGCATTGATAAAAAATAAATGGTAGATGGTTTGAGAGGCGTGTCCACTTTTATACTCATTGATACACGAGGCTCTCTGTGGTACTTCCATAAACTTTAGGGTAATTTTCGATTAATTCTGACTTGTAAGAGTTACCACAAAACAGACATTTTAATCTGGCCTCCCATCGTTGACGTGATATGACTGACAACCTACTTCTATGACACTACTTGTTCTGCTTTGCTGAGTATGGGAGGCGAGAAGGGCTTTTTGTGAATGGAGATAGAGACATTGAAGTTTTGCTTCTCCAGGGATCTTCTGTAGCTCTCAAGAGCACGGCCAGGCCATAGAAACACAGATTGGGGGCCTTCAGTTTGAAACCCCTGCAGACTTCTCTGTCTGAGCGTCCCCTCCCTCACACTTCTGTGCCTCCTCCCCTTGGCTCTTGGCTCTCATTTAAGAGCTCTTGGCTCTCATGTAAAGAAATTAATTAAATGTTGGTATCCTGATGGAGGTTTTGAAACTTAGTTCTAGGTAGTTTGTCTTAGATTGCAGACTCAGATATCTTTTGAAGACACATTTTATGGGAGAACAGGCAGTATCTGCCAGAGGTTGGGACTGTTTCTTCTTTTGACCATGTACTTCCATCTGATATATTACTTTTTTACTGATAGGTTCTGGCCAAAGTTCTAGGCTTTCCTTTTTTAAAAAAATCCTGATTTATTTCCTTTTTCTTATATTAGGGATGAGTCCAAGTGGTAAGCTATGGAAAATTTTAGGTGTTCCCTGGATGTTACTAGCTGGTACTTTCTTTGCCAGAGTGAAAGTTAATGGTCAAATAGATTCTTTAGCTTTCTGTAACTGTATTTGAGGTAAATGGAGATGATTGTATGTGAATGCGGAGTGGAGATAAGTATCTACTCCTGGCACACGGCTATCTGCGACAGCTCTGCTCGGTCTCCTGTGGCCCCCAGCTCAGTTCTGTGATGAAATACTCCTCCTGGAGGACCGCACTTGAAGGCCAGCCCTTGAACAAGGCCTTGAACAAGAAGTCTCAGGGAGCCCTTGCAAGATCTTTGGCCGAAATCCCTGTGTTGTTAGCCAAAACCTATTAATGCTCTGATTCTGAGCCCTGATGAGCCTGACAGTATGCTGGTTTCTGTTTTCTGTAAGGCCTTCTTGTGTTTTTCTCTATGACCCAAACCTTTATTACTTCTCCCCAGTTTGCCAGGGACATAACCTGCTTCACAGGACCCATCATATTGACCTACCTAACTTTCCTTCCAGTGTGAGAGTGGAATAAGAGGGTAGGGCTGTCAGTGTCCAAAATTCTTCCAGAGCCACTGAAGCCAAAGTTGTTGGGCCACTGGCCAGAGGCCACTGGGAAGGGAAATTAAGCAGGACCGTATTGCACATAGCAAACTCTGCAGACTTAATGTTTAACTTTTTTCCTGAAACCATTAATACCCAGTTGGGTGCTGTATTAAGTGGGAAACACTTACAAACATCTGTAATGAAGCAAATGAAATCAAAACCTGGCAAATCCATCCCCATCAAGATCTTGTCATAATCGATTCATTGATTCACTTCACACAATTTTGCTGAGCCCCTCTGTGATGTCAGGCCAAAAGCTAGTGCTGGAGGGCAAGTGCAGGGAGCCCGTAGGAGGATGCAACATAGACTCGTAGGTCCCTGCAGTCTAGTGTCATAACCGTTACAATGGGAGTGGGTGAAAGTTCCGTGAGGCAAGGACAGGGGTGGGGGTCATTCTCAGCACAGAGGAGAGGTGTGGGCGAAGTGAGAGAGCCCAGCGACTGGGAGGCCTCGGCTGGGAAGACACAGAATGCTCACAGTGAAGTAGATTGTTTTTCTGTCTTCATTTTAAATGTGTAATGTAATGATGAAATCTGGAAAAGTCTGTGAATTCAGGAACTGTCAAGAAGTACTAAAGAATAAATAGAATAACTAACTTCAGAATAAATCTGGCCGTGTTGACATCTTTCCTTTCTCCCTCAATTGAATGCATCGTTCCAGGGCCACTTAGCTGTCTGGGTAAAGTACGAATCTGTGTTCTTCTCGGTCCTATGAGTCTGAACTTCTGATAGGAACAAACTGTCATGGTTAGCAAGCCCCATATATCCAGAGCAGATTGTCATGAGAGTAAACACTAATGAATTTAAGCCGAGTTAATAAAACTATAAGTAACTGATTACTGTCCGAGTGCTCTTAAAAGTAATTATGCTTTCAATTTCTTATTAGTTTATTTGTGCGGATGCTGGGACCAAACTAGCTGAGTCAACAATCCTGAGCAAGCAAATGATCGCCTCTGTACCTGGAGTAAGTCCTGACTGAATTCATTGTACATTTTCTATCTCGTCTCACGTCCCCATTTAGTAAAGAGGTATTTTTGGACCTGTGTCCTGATTCACTCTTGCTGGAGTAAACACTATAAAATGAAGAACATATTAGCATTTTTTTAAAAAAGAGCCTAGTGAAAATTTAAATTAATCCCAGCCCCTGGAAACTTTTAATTCCAGGAGACATGAGTAAAACTGAAGCAGCCAATGAAGGGGAGGAAGGAAATTACCAGACGTACAAAATGCATTTGATTACAGTTCAATTTTCCCCAGAATCTGTTTTCTTAGACTAGCTCCTGTGAACCAATTCAGTTGAACTACTGCTGGAAGGAAATAAACTTTGTGATACTTTGTTTTCTTTTGTAATTTTTCCTCTGAAAATTAAAAAAAAAATGCATTATTATCAACTAGTGAACTATTTGGTAAAAGGGCTTTAAGAGTCTCACTGACGGGGCTGAAGATGAGAAACCACAATAACGCTGAGAGCGAGTTGACTGCAACAAAACCGTGAAACTTTTGCGATATTGTTCATTGAAGAAAATCATTTAAATTTTCAGTAGAGAAAATTTTAAAGAAAAAAGATCACCTATAATCCCTCTGCCTCACAATTAGAACATTGTTGTTTTAGAAATTTCTTTCTTATTTCGATCTATTCAATATGTTAATTTGCTTATTTCCATATTGTTAGAAATGTATTTATTTTCCACTTTAATTACATATATATATATATATATATATATATATATATATATGAATATATATTCCTACAAAGGCCATCCTCATGTTTATTTTGAATTTTATCTTTGGCATAGATTCCTGAGAAAGTAGGAATGTCTTAATGGTATTTAGTCTCATATTGTTTTCTAAAAGCGTTTAATTAATTTACATGTATAAGTATACCAGTTTTTCCCACAATACTAAACATAATTTTTAAAATTTTGGTTATTTAACTTTTTTTTTTTGATACAGAGAAATTTTATGACAGAGGAAAAGTAACAATCACTCAGCCCAGAGATAGTTTTATAGCCAACAGATTAATGTATTTTCTTTCACTTTTCCTAAGCATATTTTTAAACCTAGTGAAATTATGATCTAGATGTGGCTTTGGCTTTGAACGTCCTGAGCATTAGCCCCAGAGTTTGGTGGCTGTAGCCATTACCTCGTGAACGCACCATAGAAGAGTGCTTAAATGCATGTGGATTAGACGCACACCAGAATCTGAGGTCTGCCGTTCACTGGCTGTGTGATCAGGAAAGCTAATTAACCTATGGTTCTTTGATTTACATTATCTATAGAATGGGATATAATAGGGCCCAATATCTAGTTTGGGGATTGAGTGAGATAATGCATGGAAAGCATATTAGCCTGAGGCCAGACCTTCAGTAGTGTTAAATAAATATTACCTATTGTACATATTAACAAACATTAATTACTTTTGGATACTTTCAGTATTCTGTAATGGTAACGACTATGTGAGAAACATCTTTGTGCTTAAATCTTTGTCGATATTTGAGACTACTTCTTTACAGTAGATTTTTGAGAGTAGAATTACTGAACTGTTGTTTTTTAAAGGAGTTCTTAAGAGTAGTTAGGGTGATGGAAGATGCCATGAGATGAATTCTCAGCCACCTAACACACAGAACATTGATCGTTTGCTCATATCAAGCTTACATGGGTGTCCTAATTAGTAGTAGGAGGAGGACTTTCTCATGAAAGTTAGGGGATCAGGTTCCTTCTGTGCTGTGCAGATAAGGGGTGGCGGTTGAGAAAGAGAAGAGAGTATGGTACCTGGAAGGTTTTCACAGGCCAGGTCTGAATAATGTATATTTCTTCTACTCACCCTCCTTCGGCTAGAACTGTCTTATGGCCACTCCTGAGTGCAAGGGCTAGTGGGAAATTTGGTCTAGCTGCACACGAGGGAAGAAAAGAAGCAGTTCTGTGAGGACTGAGCTAGTTTCTGCTGCCTACTCACAAGTTTCCTTATCGTTTAATTCTTTAAAACTCAGTATTTACTACCTACATGATAGCTTAAAAAATAATATCCCTAATAAATAAAAACTGTTGAAATCAACAAGTAAAAGAAAGACATTCCAATAACAACAGAAAAGCAAGAAGAGTTCTAGGATCCATACATAGAACATTTTCCAAGGTCCAATAAGCCTTTCAAAATATGCCTTTTTATCCTCATTAACAATCAGTGAATTATAAATTAATACAGAGTCTCAAAACATTTAAAAACATAAAAATTGAAATCAGCTAACAAATCAGCAGGTCTTTCTTAATGATTAAACTTATTGATGAGATGAAACAAGCATGCTTAAAAGTTGCTGGTGGTAGCGAAAAATGGTACAACCTTTGACAATTTACTTCTAGTACTGGGTTGGAGAAAATAAAGGAATATGCATATAAGGAATATATTTATTAAAATAACCTTTAAAATAGTAAAAATATGGAAACAAAAGTAAGATCTAACGTGAGCATATCGGTTTTTTAAAACTTTACCTTGCGTATCGTTGACACAAGATGTTACGTCAATTTCTGGTGGAGAACGTGATGATTTTCCAAGTTTATATGTTACGCTGTGCTCACAGCTAGTGTAGTTACTATCTGTCCCCACACAAGGCTATGTGCCCTAGGCTTTGCCTTTCATTTCTGTGACTTACTCATTTCATTACTGGAAAGCTACATCTTGACTCCTCTTCACTCATTTTGCCCACCCCTACCCCCTGCCTCGGGCTATACATCTGTGTGGTTGTCTTTCTTTATAGGTCTGATTCTGCTTTTTGTTTATTTGTTTACTCCCTGGTTTTTTTTAGATCCCACTTATGAATGGAATCATATGGTATTTGTCTTTCTCAGTCTGCTGTATTTCACTTACCATATTACCTCTAGGTCCGTCCGTGTTGTCTCAAATGGCACAATCTCTTCCTTTTCATGGCTGAGTAATATTCCATTGTAACTACATATACACATCACATCTTCCTTATCCATTCCCATCCATTGGTGAATGTTTAAATTGCTTTCACATATTGGCTACTATAAATAATGCTGCTGTAAACATAGGGGCACGTGTATCTCTTAGAGTTAGTGTTTTTGTTTTCTTTGGGTAAATAGCCAATGTTTCTATATTTAATTTTTTGAGGACCCTCCATACTGTTTCACAGTAGCTGTATTAGTTTACATTCCCACCAACATTGTACAAGGATTCCTTTTTCTCCACATCCTCACCAACACTTGTTATTTCTTTCTCTTTTATTTTTTTGTTTCATTTTTGTTTTTTTATTTTAACCATTCTGACAGGTGTAAGGTGGTATCTCATTGTGGTTTTGATTTGCGTTTCCCTGATGAAGAGTGATGTTGAGCATCTTTTCATGTGTCTGTTGGCTGTCTGGGTGACTTCTTTGGAAAATGTCTATTCATATATTCTGCCCATTTTTTAATCAGAGTGTTTTGTGTGTGTGTGTGTTGACTAATATTAGTGTATTGTTTAAATAACATAAGGTGCCTCTACAAAACAGATGATTGTGTGGTTACCAAATCACATTTTCAAAGAATAATTAATTGGAAAATGCTTATGATGGATTTAATTTAAAAACAAGCTAGAAAAAATTATCTCAGTCTTATAAAAATTATATATGTGTGTGTATATGTTCAATGTGTTCAAAAAAAAAATTGGAAGGAAATACCAATAGTTATGGCCTCACGAGTGGAGAACAAGAATTAGGGCTGCGTGATTCTTCTTTTTGTTAATGATTGTTTTCCAAGTTTTTCACATTGAACATGTATTACTTTTATAATCTGAGAATGAGGACTTGGAAATGAGATACAAGTTTCAAAGAAAAATTGGGTACAATCCCCTTTCTTTCATGTTTTTGAGTCTAGATTGCTTTTTCAACTTCTTATCATCAGTTTCTCTATTTGAATAAACGAGGGCCTTCGGAAACAAGTAGAACTTGACTCTTCATGTTTTTCGCTTAAAAAAAAACCAAAAAAACAAAAACAGCACCCCTAAGGTTATGCTTATGTTTTGCAAAGTAATTTTTAAAAATGGTGTGTGGGGGTATTGGAAATGATATGCTTTGTTTTATAAGTGTAGATGGCTAAGATGATCCTGTATTTTAAGGCTTTTGTTAGATGTAGGTGCTGTCCCTAGAGCAAAAGTAACTGGATATTAGTAAATTCTTCGCTCTCTTTTTTTGAAATTCAAAGTGAGAAGACAAATATTGAATAATGCTCCTCATAATTATTTTCTTTGACATTTGCCTCGTTGAAATGGTATAAAATATTGCCTATGAAAGAAACAAATCCCTTTCACGAAATTAAAGAACAGAGTATATACTCCTATTTGCATGACATGTGAAAGGTCAGAGAAAATGGAATAAATCGGGGGGAAATCCTTTCTTGCGCTGAAGGATTAATATTCCAAAAGCAGGAACACAATAACCTTTTATAATTCCTTCCCTTGATTTAAATTAAAAGAAGAAAACCTTAGAACGTATGAAATGCTTGGAAAACACTCTGACAGCACTGCCAATGACCTTATTTTACTGTTTGTTATCGTGTCAGAGGAACTGACAGGCGTAACATTCTAGAAGAGATAGAAGGTGATATAGTTCAGGGCTGTGCAAATTTACATGCATATGGGAAAATGAGCACCACTGGGGGAGCTAGTTAAGTCTCTAATGTTCCAGATTTTCCGAAAGAAAGCCAAGAAAGGCCTTAGCGTAGTATTCAGATGGCTTCAAAGACGGCCTGCTTTTGATCCCCATTATGCCCAGCCTAATGTGTGGGCTTACTCAGAGAGCTTTGATGGAGCAGCTTGTCTGTTCATGTGCCTTCTCTTTGCTATAATCCCAAATTCACTGCATTGCCCTGGGCAGGTTTATGCCATTTAATAATGGGGAACACAAGTATGCTTTCTTTTCCTTGAAAACTTCCCAAACAGGCTGCTGGTGTGGGGGGAAAGAGGATCCTTCCCCTTCTCTCCCTCTCTCTTTATCCCTAGCAAGAACACGGCAAGCATACATTATCATCTATTTCATAGCACGCCTACCGTGCATAAGGCGTTAAATCACAAGTGACTCGAATATAAGAATTTTGGACTCTTGGAGCATACATGATGTTTGTTTCTATCCTTTTCATTTTTTGATGGGGAAAGGTCCGAGCTTCTGTTGTTACAATTTGGTGGCACGTATCTGAGCCTCCCCAGAGTGGTAAGGGGTAGTAGAGTTTCAGGGCTGATTCATGTCATAAAGACTGATTCTAAGGGCTTTTACATAGGATCAATCTGTGTATCCAGGCCGGTTTAAAAACAAGCACACAAAACCCGGTCCGATCGCCCCAGTGGAGAGAAAGGCAGGTTAACCCCTGTCTCCCCTGCGCTGTCCCAATTTCTTAGCACTTTACCACCAAACTTATATCATTTTTTGTCCAAGCTGTGGGCAGACAGTCACAGACTCTGAAGAGTAATGGAGTGAGTCAGAGCTCCAGAAACTGAAACAGCTCATTAGCAAGCAGCATGAAGTCAGAACAAGAGAGTAACTGCGGTCAGGGCCACAGTGACGGCCGTGACTTGCAGGGCGCCCCCAGCGCTGTCCTTGTTTTTCAGTGCGGGACGGCCGCGATGGAGTGTGTGCGACAGTACATCAGCGAGGTGCTGGACTTCATGGCCGACATGCACACGCTCACCAAACTCAAGGTAAGAGGCTTCCGCTGGCAGCCGAGGCCCTAACAAACCCAGCCTCCTGGGGGGTTTGAAGCATGGGTTTTCAGCCTGTGCAGAGGAAAGAGAGAATGGAAATGCTGTTTTGCTGGCAGGAGTGATGTGCCCAGCTTTCATTCTGCCACTGATTCGGTTCTCACGATGCCCCTGATTAAAGCGTGGTCCCCATTTTACAGATGTAGAGAGTGAGGCCCGGGGTGGTACAGTAATTTGCTCCAGGTGGCACTGTTGCTAAGCGGTGGAGTTAGGGTTGACCCAAGGCTCTAGTGGCTCCCGGTCATTCGCCTTTCACTTCCCCGTGTAGTGTCCCTTGACTCCCTCGAGCCTCCTTTCTCTCCTTTGCAAGACAAGCCTAACATCTACCTTTGCCGATGGTTACGAGGTTTGACATGGCATGGTGCGTGGGAAGAGACTTTTGTGAACTGTAACACATTATGCAAACATAAGCCTTTCATGGTTATCTGCATCAAAGCTCTCCTCTTCAAGGAAATAATTAAAGACAGGGGATAGAACAAAATCTGATTTGCATACGGACACAATCCCAGCAAAGTTGTCAAGGTTCTTCTTGAGTGATTCCTTTGCAGTCAGATACAAGTCAACTTCCCCGCCATGAGTCGACTCGAGCTTAAAGACTGATAGTCTCAGAGATTCAGGGAAGGCCCTGGACAGAGGGCAGAAGGGGATCCAGACACGGCCCAGGAGCAGCCAGATTGCAAGCTGGCAGTAGATTATTCCTATATGATAAACAGTCTCTAGTCGCCCCAGAAAGTCATCAGCTACAAACGCGGTTCCTCCTTTGCCCAACTGCGTTTCCAGACTCGGCTCAGATGATCCAAGGGTTTCTTGGGATAGAGATGGATTTGCAAACGCTAGTTGGAAAGTAGAACCAGAATTTAAACTGCTGACTTCTTGTGGTATCTGAACCCAGGCATTCCTAAGCAGGCTCCCCTAGCTGGACTTCACACTGATAACTGACTGCTGAGTCTGGTTGTACACACTCAGATGACTTTGATATCAAGTATAAAGAAGAGAAAACATTGTTCCCTAAACATGTTAGCTAGTTGTATAGCCACTTCCAAAATACAGAGAAAAACACTGAGAGGGATCCATGATGATCAAAAGGCTGGGGACTAGAGACATAATTCAACCCTCTGATTTGACATAGATTAGGAGGCAGATCAGAAAGGCCAAGGAGCTTGACTAAGGCCATGTGACTAATTAGGGCAGAACTGGGCCTGAGACCCACGTCTCAACTTCCAGTTCAATCATCTTTCCACTAAGCCACACTGAGAAAAGGACTTTTTCTACATTAACTCAACAAATACGTATGGAACAACTGTCGTGGGCCTCATCGTCTAGACATGTAGGGTTGCGACTCTGAGCAAAAAGACATAATAGCTATGCTCGTTTAATTTCTAGTCTGATATGGGGGCCAATTTTAATGAAAATTTCATATAAGATAAAGGAAAAGTGTGACTTTCACAACTGCTATGCAAGAGGATAAAATAGTGGTATAGAAACTTCTCATAGGAGGATATGACCTAGCCAGGGAGATCAAGGAAGGCTTCCTGGAGGAAGTGACACTTGAGCTAAGATCTGAATGACGAACAGCAGTTAATTAGGTGGAGAGAGGCAGGAACAGTGTTTTGGGTAGAGAGACCAGCATGAGCAAAGGCCAGGAATGGGAGGGAGCCAGTGTTGCTGGGATGAAGGGATAAGATGGGGTAAGCTAGATTATCCCAGGCATTTTGGTCCATGCTAAGGAATTCCCCACCCCCATTGTTCCTAAGAAAATGGGAAGCCACTGAAGAAGTTTAAATGGGTTGTATGCTTGGGAGCAGTGGCTCAGAGGGTGAGGGAATGACAACCCAGTCTTTTAAACAAGTGGCCTGGAAGATTTCCAGGTGCTCTGCCAAAGTCATGAAATACCATTTGCTTTTGCAGAGCCACATGAAGACATGTTCTCAGCCTCTGCATGAAGATACCTTTGGTGGACATCTCAAAGTTGGGCTGGCTCAGATTGCAGCCATGGAAATCTCACGGGGAAACCACAGAGATAACAAAGCTGTGATTCGCTATCTGCCTTGGCTCTATCATCCCCCTTCTGCCATGCAGCAAGGGTAAGGCCCTTATCAGTTCAGCCTCGAGGGCTAAAGGACGCATCCAAGATTTATGGGAGTGGGAAGTGATTGGCTGGGAAGATGGAAACCGAGCCTCCTCTCCGAACTTGCTGACCTGGCAGCATTTTTTAAGACGAGCGCTGCCTGGTATGTTGCCAGTGAAAGGAACTTGCCCTCAAACAAGAACCTCAGCCATATCCTGATGGATGGTGAAAATTTGGAGCTTAGAGGTGTGGTTTCACCTCGTAATTTCGACTAGTTACATAAATGCATAGGTATTAATGGACCACTTCCACAGCTCCTGCCTTCAAGGAACGTGTTGGATTGCCACTAGAACGATATCCATAGCAGAGAGCGATGGAGCGCAAGGAGGCACAGAAGGGGGAGGGGCGCGTGGGCTGGTCTGAGGCTGTCCTTGTGCACAGTCAGCTTCCTGGCTGGAGGAAAGGCTGGCCTTCGGGGTGAGGAGGGCAGGAGGGCCGTGGGAGGGAATGACAGGAGGGCAGGAGAGACGGGTGACTGTGTGTTCGGTGTTCACCTCAATGCCTTCCCCTCTAGTGGGGATGTCCAACCTTCCCATGAGAAGAAAGAGTTCAGAAGAAGAAGTAAGTTGGAAAGGCAGCCACGTTGGCGGAAGAATGGTTTTTAATTCCGTCTCCCCGATGCTGCTCTTTCCTCAGGCAGCTAAGGTCTGGGATCAGAGCTGGAAACCAGAAAAACGTACCCATCGTTTTGTTGGCCCTCTGTCCCCCTGGTGTTTTATTGTATGTAATTGCCTATAAAACCACATTTGTAATGCCCTCCATCAATAAGCAGTTGGTGAGGGCCCGACAAAACAGAAGCCATAAAACCGCCTTTAACACTTCCGTCTACCTGCTAGGCCGAAAGAATTCATCGAGTGTGTCTCCCGCATCCGTCTGCTGTCCTGGCTGCTCCTGGGCTCCCTCACTCACAACGCAGTGTGTCCAAATGCCTCCTCTCCGTGCCTGCCCATACCTCTCGACGCGGGCTCTCATATCGCAGACCATCTCATTGTTATCCTGATTGGGTTTCCAGAGCAATCAAAGGTAAGTGATTTCTGCAAGCTTAAGACCATAGGCATCCAGAGGGCTAATGGAAACCCTTATCGGCCAATTATGTTTCTTCTGAGAAGAGAATGCATCTTATCACTGGCCCTCCTGTGGATGTTAGGAAAGCAGCTTTCTGCTAATGCCTTATTTAGAGTGGTTTACATTCCCGCACTATCTTTGCTTCCTCCTTAAATTGTTTTTCGGTTTCCTTTTATGAAGATAAATTATGGAGGCAAGCAAGAGTTAGCTTCCTAGGCATTTCTGTCTCAAAGTAATGAAGATAAATAAGAGACGAGCTACATAATAAAAATCCTATGATCAAGTTTTTGGAACTGGGTGTGATTTGGAGGCAAAGTCATGCTCTCATTTTTCATGCAGTATCTTTTCAACTCACGTCTCTAGAGGTAGATTATAAAGATACAGAATGAAAAGAAGAAGGCCAGTTGGGAACTCACTAAAGTGCACGCCGGAATCACCTACACGGGGGAACTTGGTAAATTGTAGAGACAGATGATGTGCTTAAGGGAATAAAGTGAGCCCGAGGCAGGCATCCGTCTGGAGTGTTAGCCGACCATACCCATTGGTACTAACCAACTAAGAGAACCCAAGGGCCCTTCGCAAGCTCAGGCAAGTTCTGGGAAGTCACAGTAGGTTTGGGAGCAACTGGGACGTCGGCCAGGGCAAGCCGATGGTGGGATAAAATACAGCTCCGTCCAAATGGCCCGTGATGTTTACAGAAAGAATCAGGCAGTCGGGTTCCTAGTATTTCAAGCCAGATCTGTGTTTGATTTCCTAACGTCAGTACTTTGTAATTTGTGACCTCAAAAAAGTGACTTAGCCTCTCGGAGCTTGTGTTTCTTGGGTGAAATAGATGAGGGGATGGTTTGAGAATTAAGGAAGTGATCTTTGATAAAGTCTTTAGCCTGGCATCTGGGACGTTGTAGGTGCTCACGTGGTCAGTGCTTACCGCTGGTAGCAATACTGTCCTTGAAGCTGACGTTTCTCCTACTAGTGGTCACGTCATAGGTGAGTACTGGCCAGTGGGATCAGAGGCACGACCTCATTTCTCCTACTACAGCTCTTGGAGGAAGGAGAGTCCTGTTACACCCATGTTACAGATGAGGACACGTTGAAGGTGGTGGAATGGTTCTTCTTCCCAGTCTAGTTTAGAGAGGAGAATGTCGGGGTCATTGACAGGCAAGGCGATGGGTCCACGTGTTCTGCAAACCGAGGTGCCTTGCCTTCTCTTTGAAAAGATGTTCCATTCTCTCTGTGCACTCCCACTGACCGGGCAAAAAGCAGATTGTCTCTTTTTTTTCCTTCTTTTTAAAGACTATTTATTGGATGGAGAGGGTGGGAGCATAGGCGGGGGAGCGGCAGGCAGAGGGAGAGGGAGAAGCAGACTCCCTTGGAACAGGGAGCCTGATGCCAGGCTCAATCCCAGGACCAAGGAATCGTGACCTGAGCCAAAGGCAGGTACTTCATTGATTGAGCCACCCAGGCGTCCCAAAGCAGATTGTCTTAAGGTGGTGGATCACAAGTTTTGAGATCACTCCTTCAGACTTGAATCACTGGCAGTCGCCGTGCCTCAGCCCTGCTCCATAGGAGGCTGAGGCTGTGCAAGGCGGGCCCCGGGGAGCACCACAGCCCACAGAGAGGTAACGGCTCCATCTCCTCCTTTCCAGACCTCTGTGCTGCACATGTGTTCCCTCTTCCACGCATTTATCTTTGCTCAGCTCTGGACCGTGTATTGTGAGCAAAGCGCCGTAGCGACAAACGTCCAAAGTCAGAATGAATTCAGCTTCACGGCGATACTGACCGCGCTAGAGTTCTGGAGCAGGGTGACACCCAGCATCCTTCAGCTGATGGCCCATAACAAAGTGGTGAGTCCACGAATAAGTTTCCCCTCTCAAATGAAAAGGTGTGACCTGCTCCCAGTCCTCACATGCCCTGTTCTTTAAGGATCTCAGTTGTAATATTAGATCAATGGATGGGTGATTTCTAGGTGATAAGCGGGATTTTCTGTTTGCATGATAATTTTGATGGAAACACAAAGCAAGCAAGTAAATCTAGTAGAAACAACTTTTGATTGCTCTGCTGAATGCCAAAGAAAATTTCTGTGAAACATCTACCTTGAAGGGATGTTTCGTGCTATAAAGTCAGAAGGCGATCACTGTGATTTTTGGATTCTAAGGCAATTTGGAAAAACCCTCGCCCACTGGGTCATCCTTCTATGGTATTTAAGAGCAGACCAACCACACACGTTCATTCTACTCAGGGCTCAAAACCTGGAAAGAGCCTCCCTGTTTTGAGTCACCCTAGGAGGACCTCAGCGCCCCCAATCTTCAAATCCAGCTCAGTTTTAACTCCGATGGCTCGCCAAGAAAGGGCCTGCTCAGAACCTCACTGGGAAATATCTGGGGTATTGTTGGCATGAGCCCAGTTCATTGAACAAGCTTGGATTTGTCCTGTGAAGTTAAGATTGGAGGGTGGGTTGGGAGGAAGGGACCAGGAAGTCCTTTGGTTTGGTTTGTCACTTTGGAGAATTCTTAGTGGCAGTTAGTATCTTGGCTATGAGGGCTTTATCAGGTGAATTCTCATCTGTGAGGGGCAGGGGATCTGAAGAACGTCATAATGATGATTCCAGTGTGCCCAGAAACCCAACAATGCATTGTCCACGAAAGGCATTCCGGAAACAACTTTTGATTCATTGATACTAGTCTGAGAAACATTTTCTCTTGGCTCTAATCAGAAAGGGGATTATACATCTCCTTCAGTGAAGCACTTCCTTGTCTTTAGAGAAGCAGATGTTATAAAGCAATTTGTATGGAGAGAGGTATTTTAGTTCAGTTTAAAGGAAATTTATGTGACAATTTTAGGGTACACAGAGAGTTCTGAGATAAACATTTCTCGGATCATGGAGTCTGAGACTGTCTAAGGAGAACTTAGAGATCAAGCATTCTGCTCTGTTACTTTACAGACAATGAAATGGAACCTTAAGTAGAGATTTGGTGTCCTTCTGTTGTCATTTTACCTCCTCTCCAAATCTCTTTGATACACAAATGTTAGAGTTAAATCTGTTACAAACGAATTTTGTACCAAAAATGCTACTGAGTTTGAATTCATTTTATCCTGAAAAATTTGTTGGACTCTATGGGCCAGCCTGATAACCTCCCCCCGCCCCACCGGGATCATTCAAAATCCAGCCTCACGAATTTCTGAGGAGGGCCGTCCTCTGCACTGTGTTTTTGAACTGTCGTCAACGTGGCCGCCTTGTTCTGTAGAGAACAAAGCCGCACAGACAGGTGTGTAATAAGTTAAACGGTCACTTCAGGTGAAGAAACCGGGGAGAAAGGGTCAAAATGGAGAAAAGGACCCAGGGCCAAGTTGTGTCGTTGGAAGGAGGGGAGGAGAAGGCATGTATCCCCTGGTATGAATCTCATGCAGTAGACATGAGTGAGCTCAGTCCCCAAATCCCGCTGGCAGCCCTGAGTCAGGTAAGGAGGGCATGATAATTATAAAACCTCTGGAGCTTTTTAAGTTGGTTTTTAGTTGAGGTTCAAGGGGTGAATAAAACCATCCCTTGGGGTCCCCTTCGGTCATTGTGCCCAAAAGCCTCATGGACGCAGGACATGGGTTGCTTGTGGTTATAGACTAGGTTTCAAGGTGTGTGGACCACTGGGAGTGGAATTGATTTTCATCTTTGTTGTTTCAGATGGTAGAAATGGTGTGTCTCCATGTGATCAGTTTGATGGAGGCATTACAAGAATGCAATTCAACAATTTTTGTCAAGGTAGGAAAATCTTAACGATTTTTGTAGACCATTTCTTGCGCCTGAAAACTAATGTGGATTTACTTGGGATGTGCCTTTGAAGAGGAAAATAAAACTGATTTGATTTTGACTTTCAGAGTCAGGGACTAGAGGTTTCAGGCTCATGTAACCGCCCTTCTCCAAATGATTATCATGATATTTTTGCTCGCTTTTACCACTGTGACTGACTCTAGCTGGGTTAGAGATGCTGGACCATGAATGCACGTTAAGACAAGTCATGAAAATAGTACTGGACAACATTGATCTGGAAATGATCTTGTATAAATTGGTTGGGGGTGCCTCACCTTGCAGGATATCCAGAAATCCAAGGAAAATAGTCTTTCATTGCTGAACTTGGGAGCTAGTGTTTTTCTCTAAGGTAAATTAATTTTGTTTCTAATATTACCATAATAAATCACTGTTTAGTGATTTACTGTTTAGAAAATAATTTAAGTATTCGTCACCTGCCCACGGACATCAAAGGCATACATGGTTAAAAAAAAAAATAGACTAAAGAAGAACTTGGATTCTCTATCTTTTCTATCTTTTTTACTTCCCCTCTTCTTCCTTTCCTTCCTGTCTTTCCATCTCTTCTTCTCACTGACCCCCCCCCCCCCCCCCCCGCTCTACCTGTCCCACCTGCTGTTTACCTGGGTGTGTATTTTCCGTTCTCTCTGCCACCATCACCAAGCTCCACCACACCGACCACATCAGTCTGGAACCTTAGAACTTGCTGTTTCGTGCCTTGATTGCCCCTATTCTCGCATAAAGTTCACTTTGTCAAGTTAACTCCCATAATGCTGAAGAAAAGCAACCCATTTTCCGGGAAAACTTGACTGTCATCAGAACACTGCAAAGCACCTGGTTCAAATGGGCTAGGTAGAGCTTGCTAGTCCACAGCAAAAGTCAACACCATGAGAGAAACTCTATGACTGACTCTCGGATGACCATACATGACTTTATTTTTTATAAATTTATTAAAAGTATAATTTTGATGCAGTAAGCTATACATATTTAAAATGTACAATTTGGTAAGTCTTCACATGTATTATACCCACGAAAACATTACCATAATCAAGGTAATGAACGCATCCCTCCCCCACTAAAGTTTTCCCATATCCTTTTTAGTCTGTCTTTGCCACCATTCATGTATCCTACCTCCCCATCCGCAGACAACTGTTGGTCTCTTTTCTGTCACTATTAGCTAGTTTGCATTTTCTAGAATTTTATATAAGTGGACTTACAGAATACTTGAGCTTCCCCCTTGCTCCCTTCTCTCATTCAGAAATCTATTACAATTAATGCATTTGTTTGCATGTATCAACAGATCATTTCTTTTTCTCTCTGTGTAGCTTTCCATGGTGTGGCTGTATCACGTTTTGTGTATCCATTCATCAGTTAATGGACATCTGGACTCTTTTCAGTTTGGGGCTATCACAAATAAAGCTGTTATAAATATTGATGTACAAGTGTTTGTGTAGTTGTATGCTTTCATGTATGCTGGACGCCGAGGAGCGGACTGGCCAGGCCATATGATGTGTGTAAAACTTTTCAAGAAATTGACAACCCGTTTTCCTAAGTGATTGTGCCCTGTTGCATTCACAGCGGCAGTGTGTGTGCATTTCAGTTGCTACACACCTTTGTCAACACTTCGTGTAGTCAGTCTTCCATTTTAGTCATCCTACAGATTGTGTCCTGGGATCTCACTATGGGTTTAAATTGCATGTCCCTTTGACAGGTGACATTAAACATCGTTTGATGTGCTTACTTGCTATCCACGTATCTGCTTGGTGATGTCTGTTAAAATCATTTGCCAACTTTTTTTAATTGGGATGGATTTTTTTCTTATAATTGAATTTTAAGACATACATCCCTTATCAGAGATGGGATTTGCAAAGATTTTCTCTGTATAGTTGTCTTTTCATTATCTTAGCAGTGTCTTGTGATGTGTAGACGGTCTTAATTTTAATGAAATACCATTTATCAAATGTTTCTTTTATGGATCATGCTTTGATTTGTATTTTAAAAGATCTTTGCCTAATCCAAGGAGAACTGAGCTCTTAACAATATTGAGCCTTCTGATCTATGAACACAGTGTACCTATTTTTTAAATGCTTTTGTTAACTTTTTTCCAGCAATATTTTGTAGTTTTCCATATACAGAACTAGCATATTTTTGCCAAATTCACCCCTACATATATAATAGTTTTAGGATATTATAAGTAGTATTTTTTAATCTAAATTGCTGATTGTTCATTACTAGTATTTAGAAATACAACTGATTTTATATTGATCTTTTACCCTGCTAGCTGTTAAGCTTATTTATTAGTGCTAGTACCTTTTTTTTTTTTTTAAATTTTTTATTTTTTATAAACATATATTTTTTATATACATATATTTTTATCCCCAGGTCTGTGAATCACCGGGTTTACACACTTCACAGCACTCACCAAATCACATACCCTCCCCAATGTCCATAATCCCACCCCCTTCTCCCCAACCCCCTCCCCCCGGCAACCCTCAGTTTGTTTTGTGAGATTAAGAGTCACTTATGGTTTGTCTCCCTCCCAATCCCATCTTGTTTCATTTATTCTTCTACCCACTTAAGCCTCCATGTTGCATCACCACTTCCTCATATCAGGGAGATCATATGATAGTTGTCTTTCTCTGCTTGACTTATTTCGCTAAGCATGATACGCTCTAGTTCCATCCACGTTGTTGCAAATGGCAAGATTTCATTTCTTTTGATGGCTGCATAGTATTCCATTGTGTATATATACCACATCTTCTTGATCCATTCATCTGTTGATGGACATCTAGGTTCTTTCCATAGTTTGGCTATTGTGGACATTGCTGCTATAAACATTCGGGTGCATGTGTCCCTTTGGATCACTACATTTGTATCTTTAGGGTAAATACCCAATAGTGCAATTGCTGGGTCATAGGGCAGTTCTATTTTCAACATTTTGAGGAACCTCCATGCTGTTTTCCAGAGTGGCTGCACCAGCTTGCATTCCCACCAACAGTGTAGGAGGGTTCCCCTTTCTCCGCATCCTCGCCAGCATCTGTCATTTCCTGATTTGTTGATTTTAGCCATTCTGACTGGTGTGAGGTGATATCTCATTGTGGTTTTGATTTGTATTTCCCTGATGCCGAGTGATATGGAGCACTTTTTCATGTGTCTGTTCGCCATCTGGATGTCTTCTTTGCAGAAATGTCTGTTCATGTCTTCTGCCCATTTCTTGATTGGATTATTTGTTCTTTGGGTGTTGAGTTTGCTAAGTTCTTTATAGATTCTGGACACTAGTCCTTTATCTGATATGTCGTTTGCAAATATCTTCTCCCATTCTGTCAGTTGTCTTTTGATTTTGTTAACTGTTTCCTTTGCTGTGCAAAAGCTTTTGATCTTGATGAAATCCCAGTAGTTCATTTTTTCCCTTGCTTCCCTTGCCTTTTGCGTTGTTCCTAGGAAGATGTTGCTGCGGCAGAGGTCGAAGAGGTTGCTGCCCGTGTTCTCCTCAAGGATTTTGATGGATTCCTTTCGTACATTGAGGTCCTTCATCCATTTTGAGTCTATTTTTGTGTGTGGTGTAAGGAAATGGTCCAATTTCATTTTTCTGCATGTGGCTGTCCAATTTTCCCAGCACCATTTATTGAAAAGGCTGTCTTTTTTCCATTGGACATTCTTTCCTGCTTTGTCGAAGATTAGTTGACCATAGAGTTGAGGGTCTATTTCTGGGCTCTCTATTCTGTTCCATTGATCTATGTGTCTGTTTTTATGCCAGTACCATGCTGTCTTGATGATGACAGCTTTGTAATAGAGCTTGAAGTCCGGAATTGTGATGCCACCAACGTTGGCTTTCTTTTTCAATATCCCTTTGGCTATTCGAGGTCTTTTCTGGTTCCATATAAATTTTAGTGCTAGTACCTTTATTAGTGCTAGTACAGCTTCTCTGTATAGACAATTGTGTCATGTACAAGTAAAGGCAATTCTCTTTCTTCCTTTCCAGTCTTTATACCTTTTATTTCTTTATCTTGTCACATTGCTTTGGCTAGATCCTCTAGTACAAGTTGAATAGAAGTCATTAGAGTGGGAAACCTTGCCTTGTTCCTGATCTGAGGAAGAATGCATCCATCTTTCCTCATTAAATATTAGCTATCAGTTTTTCATAGATATTCTTTGTGAAACTGAACAAGGTTCCCTTCAATTCCTGGTCAGCTATGAATTTTTGTCAGGAATAAATGTAGGACCTTTCAAATACTTTTCTTACATTTATGGAGATGGTTATTTGACTATTCTTTCTTGGCTGTTAACAAGGTAAATTTTATGGATTGATTTTTGTATATTAAACCAATCTTGTATTCCTGGGACAAACCATACTTGGGTATGATGTGTATTATCTATCCTTTTTATATCTTGCTGAATTCTGTTTGCTAACATTTTAAAATAATTTTTTACATTGATGTTCATAAGGGATGTTGGACTGTAGTTTTTTTTTCTAGCAATAAATATTTTGGGTTTTGGTATCAGGGTAATGATGGCCTCATAGAGTGATTTGGGAAGTATTCCTCCTTTTCTGTTTTATGAAAAAGTTTTGTATAGATTTGGTGTTATTTTTCCCTTGAATATTGAATATTTGATAGAATTGGGCTTAAAATTTTCTTTGCAGAAGGGTTTTAAACTTATAGATTCAATTTCTTTAATAGATATTAGGCTGTTTAGATTTTCTGCTTATTCTTGAGTGATCTTTGGGGTAGTGTATGTTTTTAAAAGAATTTGTCCATTTCATCAAAATAGTCAATTTTATTGGCATGAAGTTGTTCATAATATGCTTTTAAGAGCTGTAGGATCAGTAGTTATGCCACCTCTTTAATTCCTGACATTGGTGATTTGTGACATTTTTTTTTTCTAGTCAGTCTGTATAGAGACATATGAATTCTGGTGAGTTTTTGATTGAAAAACAACAATAACCAGCTATTGAGTTGTTTTCACTGATTTTCTGTGTTTTGTTTCATTGAATTCTATTTATTATATTCTCCCTTCTGATTACTTTAGCTTTAATTCACTCTCATCTATTATAAGTTTCCCTCTAAGCACTGGTTTAGTGGCATCCCACAATGCGATATGTTGTGTTCTCATTAACATTCAGTTCAAAATACTTTCTAAATTCCTTTTCTCTTTCTTTTCTTGACTCATTTTTGGTTACTTAGAAACATATTATTTAGTTTCCAAATATTTGAGGATTTTCTAGTTAATGGGTTTTTAGTTCCTGTTTGTGGTCTGAGAACATACTGTATATCATTTCAGTCATTTTAATTTATTGAGACTGATTTTATAGACTGTGTTGGTACATGCCCTGTGCACACTGGAAAGAATGTGTCTTCTGCTATTGTTGGGTATAGTGTCCTATGCTGCTTGGTTCAAGGTTATTGGTAGTGTTGTCCAAGTCTTTGATGTCGTTCCTTTTATCTACTTATTCTATTACTGAGAAAGAGGTATTGAAATATCTCTGTTGAAAGGGGTCTCTGAAAATCTCTTGTGGGTTTGTTTATTCATCTTTTCAGGTTTACCAGTTTTTGCTTCATGTATTGTGAATCTCTGTTATAAGATGCATAAATGTTTAAGATTATTAGGTCCTTCTGATGAAATGAATTCTTCAGGGGCTGTCTTTATCCTCAGTAATCATCTCTGCTGTGAACAGTACTTTGATATTAATAAAGGCAGTATAGTTTTTCTTTGACTAGTGTTAGGATGGTATATCTTTTTCTATCTTTTAACTTATTTGTGACTTTATGTTTACAGTATATTTCTTACAGACAGAGCGTAGCTAGATGTTGCATTTCTTTTAAATCCAGTCTGACAATTCCTTCCTTTTAATTGGGGGGGGGGTGTCTTTAAACCATCTGCATTTAATGTGTTTTGTGCCATTGTTGGGTCTAACACTATCATCTTGCAATTTGTTTTCTATATTTTCCATCTGTTCTTTGTCTCCTGTTCTTTTTTTTTCCATTTACTTTCTGCTGCATTGAGATGTTAACGATTAAATTTTGGCTATAATTTCCTCTTCTAAGGAAAAGGAAGCTTAGGTTGTTATTTTGAGAAACTTCTGTACTATCATCAATGTTTAGTGCTCTAAATTTCTTCCTTTAGCTGCATTCTTCCAGATATTCTCATTTCCATTCAATTCAAAATATTTACTAATTTCCCTTTTGGTTTCTTCTTTACCCATGGGTTATTTAGAAGTAGACATGTGTTCTTTAGTTATCTTATTAGCTGTATGTTTTAGTTGTTTTTTTGTGTGGCTGATTTGTAGTTCATGGTATACATTTTTAACTTATCACTGTCTACCTTCCAGTAAATACCACTTTGTGTATGTAGGTGGATTTCCATCCTTGGCTTTGTGCTCTTACTGTCATCCATTTTACTTCCACATATGTTATAAACCAAACCACACACTCTTATTGTTTTTGCTTTAGGCAGTCAATTATCTCTTAGAGACTTAACATTTTTTTCAGTATTTATTTATATTTGCTATTATTGCCTTATTTATACTTGCCATTTTCAGGTCTTTTCCCCTCCTTTTATCTTTCTTCTGCTCAAATGACTTCCTTTACTATTTTTTAAAAAGATTTTATTTATTTATTTGAGAGAGAGAGTGAGAGAGAGTATGAAAGGGGAAAAGGTCAGAGGGAGGAGACTCCCCACTAAGCAGAGAGCCCAATGAGGGACTCCATCCTAGGACTCTGGGATCATGACCTGAGCTGAAGGCAGTCCCTTAACCAGCTGAGCCACCCAGGCACCCTCCTTTACCATTTCTTACACAGGTCTGCTGGTCATTGATTCCTTTGCTCTTTTACATGAGAAAGTATGTACTTTGCCTTTGTTTTTGGAAGGTATTTTCACTGGGTATTGAATTCTAGATTCTAAAGTTGAATTTTTTTTCAGTGCTTCAAAGATGTCGCTCCTTTACTGTCTTCTTGCTTTCATTGTTTCCAACAAGAAATCTCTATTATTCTAATTTTTTTCTTCTGTATGTAGTATGGTATGTCCTTTTCTCTCTCTCTCTCTCTCTCTCTCTTTTTTTTTTTTTGGCTTCTTCTAAGATTTTCTCTTCACCATTATTGTTAAGTAATTTGATGATGAAACACCTGAGTATAGTTTTCTTCATGTTTCTTATGCTTGGGTTTGTGGGGCTTCCTGGATCTATAGATTTATAGTTTTCTTTATATTTGGAAAATGTCAACTATTGTTTCTTTAAATATTTCCTTCTATGCCTCTACTTGACATACTAAGGATTTCCTTTACCTTCTTTACCATATTAAATATAGTTATAATAACTGTTCTAATATCTTTCTCTACTAATTCTGTTATATGTATCATTTTGAGATCTTTTCCAATAGATTGATTATTTTTCTTTTTCATTTTTTCTTTTCTTTTTATTTACTTTGGGGGGTGTGCCTGGCAGAGGAAGAAGCAGAGAGACAATCTTAAGTAGGCTCCATGCCCAGGGCAGAGCCCAATGTGGGGCTTGATCTCACAACCCTGAGATCATGTCCTGAGCCGAAATCAAGAGTTGGATGCTTAACCAACTGAGCCACCCAGGCGCCCCTCCAATTGATTGATTTTTATTCTCATTATAGGTCATCTTTTTCTGTTTCTCTGCATGCCTGGTAATTTTTTATTTCATTCTTGACATTTTGAATTTGACTTTCTTGGGTGCTGGATATTTTTGTATCTCTAAAAAATATTTTTTGAGCTGTGTTCTGTGATATTGTTAAATTGTTTAGGTAGTTTTTTCCTTTTGATATTTGCTTTTAAGCCTTGTCAGGTGATCAGAGCTGCACTCCATCTAGAGCTAATGTTTCTTCACCACTAAGTAATAGCCTTCTGAGTATTGTACTTGATACTCTGTTAGTTAAAGAATTTAAAGTAGGGGCACGTGGGTGACTCAGACATTGGGCATCTGCCTTCGGCTCAGGTCATGGTCCCGGGGTCCTGGGATCGAGCCCCACATCAGGCTCCCTGCTAGACGGGAAGCCTGCTTCTCTCTCTTCCACTCCCCCTGCTTATGTTCCCTTTCTCGCTGTGTCTCTATCTGTCAAACAAATAAATAAAATCTTTTTAAAAAGAAAGAATTCAAATTTTTTAAAAAATTGCCCACTCTCACTAGTTTGTGGGAATACCAACTCTTGTTGGCACTGTGTGGTCACCACTCTAATCTTTTGGGGTTGTTTTTTTCTTCAGCCTTGGGTAGTTTTCTCACGTGTGTGCACTGGTCAGTGTGTGGCTGACGACTCAAGGGGAACCTTTTACAGATCTTCAGAGTTCTCTATTGCTGTCTTTCTCTCTTTCTGTGCAGCTCCATCCTCTCCAGGACTCTGCCTGACAGACTACATACCTCGGCCTCTCTGGGCTCCCTGATCCAGCTCTTTAACTCAGGAAGACAGACAGGCTCTGTCCAGGTCCTGCAAGCTTTCTAGGCAGTAAGCTAGGATAATTGTAGGGCTTACCTTGTTTCCTCTCCCTTGGGGATCACTGAACTGCCCTGATGCCCAGGGTCTAAAAACCACTGTTTCATATACTCTATCTGAAATTTTAATTGTTCCAGGCAGGAGGGTAAATCTGGTCTTTGTTACTCCATCTTTGCTGAAGAAGAAAGTTTCACACCTATTTTTAGTTTTGAGAACTGGAACAAGCATGGAGTGAAATGAATGTAGTTTACCTGAGCAGAAAACCTTTATCCTGTAGCATAAAGCAATATAAGAGGAAAAGTATCACTTTTATTTTGGTGAAAAACAACTTATTTTTTTAAATGTCCTTCAGTTTTCTGGAAATCATTTCTGAAGAGGGAAAAAACCCCAGCCAACTTTATTATCACATTACAGAACCCAGAATAAATAACATCTAATTCTTACTGACAGCTTTGTAGGAGCCACTAGCAAAAGGGAATGGAAATGAATGTTACTCAGTAAGTCAAATTAGCATTCCTGAAATAGGATGACTGTTAGATTATATAATGCTATCAATAATGAGATTTAACTTGAAGGCTTTAGTCAGGAGATTCAAAAATGACAAACCTGAAGGTCCTTTGCAGATATAGATTAGAATGATATGGTCACATGTTTCATAAATGGGCTAATAGCAAAGACACTTCAAAAACCAACCTCACTATTTGCCTGGATTGCCTCATATAGGCTTTGAGCCCCAGGAATAGCTCCGGGAAAGGTGTCCACCCAGGGTCAGTGTACTCAGTGCTTCCTGGCTCCTACTCTGCTTGGTCCCTCAGGATCTTAACAGGAGCTTAGTTTGGGTCTTTCCTAAATACCCAGAAGCATATGGCCCTGCTCCTTATTAAATAGGTCAAAACTCAACAAAAGTTTGTAGACACTAGGACCCTTAGAGTTGTTTTTCTTTGTTTTGTTTTTGTTTTTTTCTTTATAGACATTGGAGAGGAAGTGGTCAGACTAGTTTATTTTTTCCCAATCAGAATGTTTACATGAGCCAGTCCTGCTAATGGCCAGAGAGCATAGCTTTATCTGCCACTGACCTTTGTAATCCCAGTTAGTTATAAAGGTTGGTGGTTGGAGGAAGCAGGGAGAAAATGTCGCTTTCTGATTAAAAAAAATTTTTTGTATTTTCTGATATTTTGAGTTTTAGTCCAATTACACCATACACTGTTCCAAACACAACATTCATGCTAGAGACAGAGTGATGCGTGGCTGTGTTTATGAGTGAGCGTCAGTGCCAGTGAAACGAGCAAACTGTACATCTCGACAGAATGCTCAAAGCAAAACAATAGCCAGATTGAGTCTTGGGAGGAAGAGCATAGAGAGAAATGTAGTTTCTCACTTCACCAAGTTGTGTGTGTGTGTGTGTGTGTGTGTGTTGATGAGCTAAATGAATGTGGCAGCCTGTGGCCGTGACTAGTGAACAGAGAGGTTATTGGTACACTGTCCCCCATCCCAGCAGGCCTCCTGCTGGTTCTTTCATTTTCCTCCTGGCACAGCCCCTCCAGTTTGCCCAGGATGGAAACCTCAGCTTCTGCTCTTTTCCTCGCTCCAAAGAGCAGACCAGGGGTCTCTCAGATTGTGTCTGCAGGCATCACCCTTCTTCCTCTCCAAAGCTACCCCTGGTCTTACCTGGACCATCGAGGCAGTGTGCTCCACCACCCTGGCCCCCAGTCTCCACTCTTCACACCCTTCCTCACCCTAGTCTGCAGATTGCTGCCATGATGATCTTTCTGGAGCCCAGTTCCGCTTGCAGT
The DNA here is from genome assembly GCF_030435805.1 of Mustela lutreola. NCBI lineage: Eukaryota > Metazoa > Chordata > Mammalia > Carnivora > Mustelidae > Mustela > Mustela lutreola. Next base: position 142,772,096 of record NC_081296.1, read on the forward strand.
GAATGGGGCTCCCCTCTTCAGAAGTTATACTAGATTTGGAAACAATCGCAGGTCATCATAGGTGGGTGGTGAAGGGCCTCCCCTCCACTTTGCTAAACTTGTTTCTCGTGACCCCCCTCCTGAGAACCTCAGGCTTCAGCATCACCTGAATCCCTCCCACCTCCACCTCCCTCTGCACTCCGCCACCTGTGGGCCTCGCCTCATGGAGTGTGCCCCTGTATTCGTGGCTAGGGCTGCTGGGACAGTCCCATGGCCTAGGCAGCTGAAACACAGAAACTTCTTACCCCACAGTTCTGGAAGCCAGAAGTCCCAGCTTAAGGGGTCAGCAGAGTTGTTCCTTTTGAGGGCTGTGTGGGAGAACCTGTTGCATCCTCCCCCGAACTCACTTTGGGGATTGGTGGGCAATCTTTGGCGTTCTCTGGCTTGTAGATCTCCGCCTTCATCTTTGCATGGGGTTCTGTCGGTGAGCGGGCCTGTGTCCAGATTTTCCCCTTTCCCTAAGAGTATCAGTTATATTGGATGAGGGGCCCACCCTACCGTAGAATGACCTCATCTTAACTCATTACCTCTGCATCGATCCCTCTTCCAAATACGGTCACATTCTGAGGCAGTGTGGGTAGGGACTCCAGCGTCTGTCTGGGGTGGGCACGGTTGAGTGCATGGCCACTGTACTCCTCTACTGAACAGGAGGAGAGGGTCGGAAGGAACACAGAGTGGAGAGATAAGACGCATATTCGGGTGTTAGAGATCTGAGCAGTACCGTGTCTAGCCTTTACAAACGTACCAGAACCAGTACACCCCCCTGCCCCCCACATTTAAACCCACCAATCGAGCTGTGGAGCACCCTCTGGGAAACACCATTCTGTCCCAGACTTCCAGATTTACGTGACCTTACGGTCCAGAGGGCTGAACCATGGCTGAGGGATCAGAGCAGGGAGAGGAGAGCCACTGCTGGAGGCCCTTGGGCTGGACATCCTGTGAGCGCCAAGGAAAGACACAGCAAAGGGGGTCGGGTGGACCAGAGGGGCCGGAGGAGGGCGAGGCCCCCACACGCCTGCAGTTTGAGCGCCTTGCTCCCTGCAGGAGTGGGGACCCTCTACCACCTGCCTGCGTCCACACCTCTGGCCCAAGTCCCTCTTGCTGTCCCCCACCTTCCAGATCAGAGCCAGGCGACCTCGGGGCATGGTTTTTTATACCGCTGAAGCTTTTCAGCCACCTCCCAGGGAGTGCTCCTTAACAACTACGGGCAAATAGAGTCGCCGTCCTACTCGGGGGACTCAAGTTTAGAGATCCTCATGGAGGAAATGCTATTTCAAGAAAGTGAGGATTTAATTAAATAAATACACATTTCATTTCCCGTGTGTGGTAGCTTTCAAGAGACAATCAGTCATTTACTCTAGAGCGTGTGTTCCGGGCACTCGCAGGGGCACTCATTAACCTCCCAGTGCCACTGGCTCAGCAGGGTCTGGCCTCAGAAAGATGTTTTTCCGATAATGGATAACTCCACAGCAGGGGCCATCCCTTTGGTGATGTTACAGGGGTTCTGTGTGCCCAGCCTTCCCGAGCGGTTGCCGAAGCTGCTGGGGGCGGGGATGGAGAATTCGAATAACACGACTTCTGTGTTTCTCCACACAGCTGATACCTATGTGGTTGCCAATGATTCAGTCAAATATCAAGGTAAGTCATCCCTGGGTGGACCGGAAGCTCAGCTCCCTGCAGACAAGGTCAGGCCGTGAACAGGCCTCCCTGACGCTCCACTTGCTGTGGAGAAAGGTGAATTCACCCAGCTCCCGGCCTCAGGGCGGTGGCACAGCACGGGCTCTGTGGGCCAGGGAACGGGCACGCAGGCCGAGGGGACAGCGGGAGCCACGGTTGTACTATCCGCTGTGGATGAGGGTATGAGTGGAGGGGGGACCCGAGTCTGAGCGAGGCTCGCGTCCTGACTAAAATACAGGCCTGTCCTACCTTCCGAGGACAGCCCTGTGCATCTGAGCCCAGGCATGTTCCGTGCTCTCTCCTGGTCGCTGAAATAGACTTTCCATGGGGCCCCCGGCTGGCTCGGTCCATAGACTATGCAACTTGATCTCAGGGTCATGAGTTCAAGCCCCATGCTGGGGGTCAAATCAATTAAATAAACTTTAAAGAAAAATAAAATGGATTTTTTGTGACAGGAAGGATTCTTTTAAGAAACGCTAACATTGAATGAATGACAGAACTGAGCCAGAAGGGAAGGGCCCTGCCCCTCTTGTTCTACCTATGAGGAAACAGGGAATCAGTTAGAAGAGTCACTTAGCCAGGGGCCCCACAGCCAGGAAGGAAGGACCCTATCCAAGTGTGTTTCCCATCGCCAGGGCCCACCTTGAGTGACACATCGTCATTGTTGGGCCGGACGTCCTCCATGACTAGTCGGGGTCCCTGGGTCCCTGGGGCCTGATGGTGGCGGAGCCAGCCCCCTGCTCCACCCAGAACTGGGCTCTGTCTACGACTCTGGGAGCACAGGGCAAGCAGGGGGGCAGAGATGCAAACCTTCTTGCTGGTTTTCTTCTCAGCATCAGGGAGGGATGTCAGTGGATAGAAGGGGGCTGACCTCAAGGTCCGCAGTCACCAAGACAGAAGTGCAGCCATCAACACGGACTTTCAGGCTTTGAGTCAGGGATCATGGTCTTGGTGCCATCTGGGGCCACAGGTGGGGGTGCCTGCACTGCTGAAAACCTGTAAAAACGGTGGCTCGTTCCAGATTGCCCCTTGTCCCCCCAACTCTGCCATCGGGAAATCGAAACCCGAGGCCAACAGAGCTTACAACCTGGCCTCTTCTCGGGCAGTACTATGAGAACAGAGAGACCATAATCATGATTAAAATGCAAGGAAGAACTATTATGTGCCCACTTCTGTTCTAAACTCTCCACTAACTCACCCTTAAAGGAAAACCCCATGAGGTTACTGTCCCCAGTTTGCCCAGGAGAAAAGCCAAACAAATGGAAAAACCTTGTTCCCAGAGTCGTCCACAGAGGAGCTCGGATCTGGGAGCTGGCGGCAGAGCCTGCGTGGTGACCGGCTCCTGGGGGATGGCAAGCGCGCGCGTGCGCGCGTGGGTGTGTGTGTGTGTGTGTGTGTGTGTGTGTCTGCCCCCACCCAGCTTGTCAGCGAATGGGTCGGGATGGGAATGGCCTTAAGTGGACGGATCTGGGCCAGAGTGACTTTAGAGTCCCTGGCCCTGGCCCGCGTCCCCCGCCCTGTCTGCCGCCAGATGTGAGAATGGCCTCTGTGTTGAGGCCCGGCGGCCCTGGAGGCCCACGGGAGGGCTCTGCCTGCAGGAGAAGCCCGGGCTGGTGCTCCCTTGGGTGGAGCCCGGACTGTCAAGGGAGAGAAACTAAACCCGCTGTCTCGCCCTCCTCAACAGCACTTATCGGCTGGACTGCAGCTTCGCCTCCAGGCCATTCAGAACAATGTGAACCACCACAGCCTAAGGACACTGCCTGGCTCGGCCCCGAGCAGCGCCGGCCTCGTGGCTCTCCGCAAGTGGCTCCAGTGTACCCAGTTCAAAATGGCCCAGGTGGAGATCCAGTCCTCGGACGCGGCCTCTCAGTTTTATCCTCTATGAGCGGACTCCTCGGCTCTCAGTGTCAACACTCTGGTTTAGCAATAATGGGTTTCAAAAAAAAAACAAAACAATTTGATCCAAGCAGGTTGGGGAACATATCGGTACTGTACATTCTCTTTCTAGTTTAGTAAAAAAAAAAAAAAAAAAAAAGACGTGCAAAGGCCGGAGAGGGCCAAAAAAATGAAGCTTTCTTGCTACACATCTTTCTGATGACTCCTTGGGCTATATCTGATTAAGTGTTTCCTTACATTATTTTTTAAGAAACCAAATCATTTTTCTTTAACTAACTTCTATTTTTTTTAAGAAAAAAAAATAAAAAAACAACAGACTGGTGGGTACTCACAGAAAAGTTGTATAAGTCCCCCGTTGCTATTTTTGATGATAGAGAATAAATAGGGTTTTTGAAACCTTTGTAGTGTTTTTTCTTAAAATCCACTCTTGGCAATGCAATAAAAAAAAAAAACAAAACCCGTCACCGTAAGCCAGTGACACTTGACTGAAGCTTTTTGTCATTATCCTGGGAAAAGTGGCAGGTTGCAAGGACCATTACAAAGTGCACTTAGAAATTAGGTGGTTAAACTGTGCCAATTGTTTTTTCTTTGTTTTATAATATCATTTTCCAAAACTGTCCAGTAAGTTTTATTATTTTTAAAACTAATTTTTCAACTCATTCGTTCTAGGCTGTACTTTCTTGTAAGCTTAATGAGAACCACTTTAGTTTTGTGAATAATAAATTTTATTCTTTTGTTAACACTTGTATACAATTCAATTTAGAACTGTAGATTGCATACTGGACCAGACGACCCCCCACGCTGGCACAGAGCACTGCACCTGGAGTTATGTTTCATAAAACGGGATTTTAATAGTGTAAGAGCACCAAGATTTATCAGCACTTCTACTTAGCATTTGACTGTGCATTCACAAATCATACTTCTCTTCTCTATCCTGTAATGCACTGACAAGAAGACTTACTATACATTTAAGCTGTATATTGACATGCTATTAAATGCACTTTTTTATTATCTTTGTGAGCCTGGGGTTTTTTAAAAATCAGTTTATATGTGGCTTGTAAATTTTAAAACTTCTAACTTCCTTGAAAACTAGAGTACAGTTGTTGAAAGGAAAAGGCTTTCTTTCGGGTCATCTGGTAAGAGAGATACCCAATTTATTTGAGGTCTATTCTCCAGGAAGGACCTTGAGGGCTTGAGGCAATGTTCTTTCTTTTTCTTTCTTTTTTTGTGTTGGTTATCATGAAGAGGACTCTTTTCTGCTGGGAAATCTGATGCTTCTCAGGGGAAAACAAGTCCTCAAATGTTTGTTTCACGGGAGTTCTAGAACATCTGGGTAGTAGAGCTTCACCCCTACGAGAACTTGGGGAGAACCAGTCGGTCCCTAGATGAAGGATGTAGAAATGATCATTCTTCCTGTTTGACGCAGGAGCTCTTCCGACAGGCCTCCCCCTTGGCTAGGACGCTCCCCATAGTGCTTAGTTATGCTTCCATCAACGTTCTGACTTCTATAAAAGTTGTGTGTGTCTTTATCTCACTTGTAAACTGTGACAGCTTAGAGGTTATGTCCTGTCTCTGTATCCCCAGGGTCTGGCACTCACCACCAGTTTAATTAATGTCTCTTGAACGGAATGGATTCGATTAAGCAACAGGTCTTTCTGAGCTCTCCTGTGGGCTCAGTAAGGGCTGAACTGTGACATTTTCTTTTTGGGCAGTGATTCCTGGAGGGAGTAATGGAAACAGGCCAGGGGTGGAGGCGTTGGCTTCTTTCCGTGTGGGGGGTTTGATGACGCCGCTCTTCATTCATCCTGAGTTCTGCTGCAGGCAGCCCTATCCTACTAGTAGATAGACAAGGTCCAAAGTCTTCCACAGGCGGCTCTTCAACCCCGGCTCTTTCAATGGACTGCTGCCTCAGTTTCTCTTTATATTTGTATCCCCCCCCCACAAAGGGCTGGAGAGGACCCCTCAACTCAGCCCTCTTGTCTGGTTCCCCGAATGTTTCCTTTACCCCAGTCACAATCTGGGGTCTTGGCCAGACCCAGGCAGATCTGTCTCCTTGCCCCTGAGAACTGTGACCCGCTGTCCTGCCAAGCGGACCCAAATACTGTCCCTGCTGGGATGCTGCCACTTCCCTGCTTTATCCAGACCAGTACGCTTCTTCTCTGGCCTACACTGTCCCCCGACCCATCCCCCAGGGTGGTCTTCTTTTTCTGGCCTTGTGTCAGCCACCCTCCCCACCCCCCAGCAAGTCAGACTCAGGCTCTTAGAAGAAGAGTCAGGACAAGCAGGGACAGATGGCAGTTGAGCAGGATTGGCCCTCATTAATCAGAGGAGAAGCCATTCACGTAGATCGGGGGTCAGCCCACCGGTTTTCATAAGGTTTTATTAGAACCAGCCACACCCACCATGTACGTGGGGTCTGTGACCCATTTGTGCTACAAAGCAGAGCGAAAGAGCTGGAACGAGATGTGTGGCTCTGAAGCCCGAAACTATTGACCATCTGCCCCTTGACGGAAAAAGTCTGCCGACCCCTGGCCTGCCAACCCCTAGCCACAGAGGGAAACCGCGTCGAACCCTCACGTGGCCATAGCTTTCTGCCACCTCAGAGCTTTTGAAATTTCAGTAATACTTCATCAGTACAGTGAGGACAAGGACGCATTTGACTTTATAGGGTTGTTGAGGTGATAAAAAAATGTGAGGAAAGAGCAATGCCCGGAACATGGTAAGGGGGGCAGGTGATGACTTCCTATTCTTCTTCATGTGTTAAAGCCTAGGAGGAAAATCTACTTGCCCAAGGTCACACGGCTAGTGAGAGGCAGTGCTGGAACTTGACCACAGGCCATCTAACCCTAAGGACTCTGCTCTCAACTTCTGCCCACCACAGCCCAGCCTCACGTGGCAGCCTGACGGCAGCAGAGGGCACAGAGACTCCAACAAATTTTACCTGATCCAGAGTTGGCCAGTAAGGATCATTGGCTTAGAGAAGGGCCAAGGCATAGGCTCAGTTCTCCCTTGGCTGCGGAATCCTACTGACTTCAGAGTGCGAACGGAACATTCTGAGATACCCAAGGGGAGACTGAGCCCAAATCTGCAAATGTGTAGATTCTATGATTGTGTGCAATGGACATGCCTCTTACTAGCTGGGTGACCTCGGACAAGTTCTTAAACCTCTGGACATCTGCTTTTCCTTATCTATAAATGGAGTTATCTACCCAGCGCCTGGGTGATGGAAAGCGCGCATGGGTAGAAGACTGTGAAGGCACGAAGAGACTGCCAGCAAGACCAGGGTCGCCTTAGGAAGACCATTTGGGGGGACGGCTCACAGCTGCAGATTCACTCGGTTTTTTTCCTCCAGCTAGTCCCTCAGAAGCAAGACCTACAAGGCCATAAAGGCAAACGTGATAGCGATAGCCCAGGATGGCCCGTCTTCACCGTGCAGGATTCCTCTCTTGGCGACCCTGTCCTTCTTCCCGTCGCCGGGATGTTTTCACCGAATCTCTTCCCAGGGGGCTTCATCTGAGGTCAAGTGCTTGCAACGGCTCCATTTCGAAGCTACTGCAGACCAAATAAGGATTGTATCAGACTGGAGAAGATGGGTTATTCACCAAGACTTTCTCCTGAGCTGGGGCTGAAGGGCTCCTGAGGATAACTGGACAGCGCAGATCATGTCGCATTACTCCTTTAGTAGAAGTAATTTGCAAATGTGTATATTCGGCAGATGGAGTGCTTCGACAGTAATGGAAGTGTTGGAGCTCCGTGGACTAGTACCAGACCATGTTTTCGTAAGAGCTGATCCCTTTCGGAGGTGGCTGAAGTCTTATTCATAAAAGGCTGGTTGGTTTATTCCACTGACAGGAGCGACATGCAGGAAGCCTCTTGAAGAGGGTTTGAGAGAAGCCCAGAGAGCCATCATGGATTGAGTGTCTCCTAAGTCCTGAGTACTTTACACAGTTTTCCCTTTCTCCTCATGGCGCCCCCTACATTGTGATTCCCATTTTGCAGATGGGGTCACTGAGGCCCAGAGGTTATATGACTTCTCCAAGGTCATGCAACTGACTATACTAGCATTAGGACCAAATGGCGTCTGACTTCATGTCAGTGCTCCCCTGAGTAAAGGTTAATGTCTCTTTGCTTTTTCTGCTCTTTGGGCTCACATGGGCCAAGAGTGTGGGGTGGAGAAGTCTGAGGGCTTCCCTGGGAGCAGCTGTATCTTGATGTTTCTGTTTAGTGATCATTTATCATAAATTCCCATCAAGCCAGCGTCACCTTCTGATAAGATATTTTCTCCTTTGCTTTAGGGAATTCATTTAGTTTTCCACTTAATATAATAGTTCTATGGTAAAGAATAAAAATGTATGCATTGAAGAGCATGGTGATGAATCGTTAGATTGGGGGGGGGCCTGCCGGGAGCTGGCTCAGCCCTGCAGACACCCGTCTCCAGGTCATCGTAACCCTCGCTGCAGGGTTACAGGAGGGCTGCAGATAGAGCATCTCATCTCATTGTCACAAAGTGACGGGAGGAAGGCACTTCCGTTATCAGCCCCATGTTACAGATGAGGAAACCGAGGCCCAGAGAGACAATACTTAACAAAAGTCACTCAGTAAGACGTAGAATAGAATACCTCCAAAACCCCTAGTTCCTTCTAATACATAATCGAGGAGTTAATGACAGAGTCTTTTGCTACTCACCTGACAGACAAGGTAGAATACGGTGGACCCAAAGTCACCACCTGGCAGACCTTGGCCTACTGGTTGACCTTGGCCCACAGCACGTTTAATTGGATGAGCTTCAACTTTTCATTTCTCGTTTTGGTTTGAAATCTCTGTGATGGCGCACACAGGTCCCACTACTGATCTCTGCCTCCCAAGCAGGAAGACCCCAAAAGCCTTTCGGCAAAATCTGTCTTGCTGGCTTCCCACATTCGCCTGTCGGGCGGGTGTGTGAGTTTGCCACCCAGTTAAGACTGACCTCCTGTTTTATGGGCTCCATCCGCAAGCCGGCAGTGCAGTAGGACTTGGGGCTGTTTTCTCAGCCCCTAGCAGCCTTGCTGCCCGTCCCTCCGGTGTCATTCCTCTGCCCCCACCTGCACAGCTGCTGGCTGGGGCTCCTGCCCGTCCACACGCCCACCTATCCGCTTGACCTCATTTTGGGTCAGGGCTAGATTCCCCCACCTGCTGCCTCCCGGTTTCTCCCAGCCCCCGAGAACCGGAGGTCACCAGGTGGTGCCGGGTGAGGCCCTGGTTCCAGCTCTTTGCGGCAGGGCGAGCAGGACATTGGCAGAAGCCTCGGATTTGGCTGAACAAAGAGCTGGCTTCTTAATTATGCAGTCCAGACAGGCCCCCACCAGCAGGCCGGTGGAGAGGGGAGCCTCCCGGGGCTGCCTGGCAGAAGCCCTGATTTCCTCTCCTTCAAGTGGCCACTTGGAAAAGAAAGGAACCAGCAAGTAATCAAGCGTGAAGGACAGAAACACTCCAGGTGAGGACAATCACACCGCTGAGCCAGGGGTGCATGGCGGGAGGGAGGGTGCGCGCCAGAGGGGGATCGGGCCTGCTCCAGACAGTGGGGCGTACCCAGAGCCTGCCACCCAGAGGGCTCACCATGGATGGGGTTGAGGGCCAGGCCGGGTGGATGTCAATGTCAAGGATGGGGACACAGGACAGTCTCGACAGCCAGGTCGTTTGGAAACGTGGCCGTGGACCGGTCCTCTGACCCCATGCACGTCACTTGATCTTGCTAAACCTCCATTTTATCAAGAGCCCAATGGAGATGGTAATTCCTCCCTTGCAGCCGGTTTGCAGAGAGCAAGTGAGGTGACGTGTGTCGGGGACCTAGCACAGAGCCAGCCGTAACCCAGGATGGCGGCCAACCTCCAAGGAACGCTCGCCACTCCTAGGCGTGCTCAGCACCCAACGCTCTCGCAGCCTCGTAGCCTTCCGACTGTAATGCCGCGTGACAGCTGCTGTTTTGCTGGAACGAAATCACAGCTCGCAACGGGAGTTCGCCTCCAGTTCTGAGTGCGGCCGTCCCTGCCGGGCTTCGCATGGTGACTCAAGGCCCCCTCCACGCTTCTCGGCTTGAAGGAGAGATGGGGAATCCTCCCCACGGCAGATCCTGTCGTCCTCTGAACCTCACACAGTAGGAACACATCCTTGTGTTGTAAGGGGGATCTTATTTTGAAAATAATCAATGGATATGTTCTTTATTCTTCTCCAGGAAACCACATTTTCCAGCCTGGCACCATGGAAAACGTGGGTCCGGAGAAGGCTCGGCTGCAGAGAAGTTCCTATCAGAACCAGCCCCCCGGAACCCCAGCCCTCTCACCCCCTGTTCGCCGGTACAGACTCCAGAGTCCCCGTGGTCAGAAGAGATTGCTGCAGTCCAGACATTTGCCTCTGGAGCCGTGGCGGGACAGAAGCTCACCCACAGAGACTAGAAGGGCCCAGTACAGTCCTGCAGTCATCTGTTGGGGAAGCAGCCCAAGCCGGCCCCCGGACCCACCAGGACCTCGACCACTCCATCTGCGTTCGGCTCCCTCAGCCCGAGAGACCCCAGACACCTGCTCCGGGGTCCACCTGGGTGTCTTCTAGAAGGGTGCAGGCCTGGCAAGATGGCATGAAGACTGAGCATCCGTCCAGGAGACAGAGTCCTCCCGAAGAGACTAGCTAAACAAGAAGAGGCCTGAATGCCATCAGTTTGCAAATCCGGGTTTTTCTACCTCTCCCACCCTGACCCCCAATGGTGGGGCGGGGGGACTCTGAAGAGTTATGTGCAATAAAAGGCTGTATTTTTTTTCCTTATGCTGCATCTATGGTGTTAAATTAAATTTGTAACCCACCATTACTCAGTTAATTAATTCCACAAATATTTCTTGTGCCAGGCAATGTTTGAGGGGCTGGAGATTTGGCCACGAATAAGACTGGACAGCAGGGTGGGCCATGGTAAGGCACCTTCTGTTCTAATAGGAGGAGAAAGGCAGTAAGCACAGGAGTCAGCACGGGCCCTTGGGCTAAGAACTTCTATACGAAAATTAACAAGGTAGTAGAAGGGACAATGAGCAGGGGACCCAAGAAAGCCACACAGTGACCGCTGGGGAAAGTGACTGAAAGGACATCAGCTGGCACTCCAGGAGCAGCAGGAAGGCCAGGGTGGTTGAGCGGAGGGGCGGGGGACCAACAGAAGGGGTTGGGGGTTGGGGTGCGGAGAAGCCCATACCAGGTAGAGGACCTGGTGAGCCAGAGGACCAATGTGTGAGCCAGGGGAGGGAGTGTGGGTTTTATTACAACTGTGGAAGAAGTTGCAGGCAGGTTTTTAACTCACCTATGATCTGACATGCATTTTGTAAAGATCACCCCAGCTTTTGCGGGAGCCGCAGGAGCAGAAACAGGGAACTGAGGGCGGGACTCTCCCTGGAGTCCAGGTGGAAGGTGGTGGGGGCTTGGACTGGGGGGTGGGGAGCGGAGTTAAGCTGGTTAAGCTCAGAGCTTCAGAAATGGACATGGTAGGACTTACTGATTAATCAGCCCCTGGTGCAAGGCACGGAGGTGGAAACATGACCGTCAGGGTTTGCGCGCTAAGTGGTGGTGGTCGATGAGGTCATCGGTGGAGACGAGGAAGTTGGGATGTTGTGGGGTGGTGGAGGGAGAGCTAAGAGTCACGTGTGGCTGCGACGAGAGACCTGGACACAGGAAGGGAGCCACGGGAAGTGAGTAGGGAAGTTGAGGCTGGACGTGCGCGCTTGGCATCGGTGCCTATGGGGGGATTGGCAGCCTCGGGCCTGGATGAGCTTGCTGGAGGACTGACCGAGGCGGAGTGCAGGCGGGGGGGGGGGGGCAGGTCAGCCGTGGTGCCCAGCACCTTTCTTCTCACCACCCGCGACGGTGGCAATAGCGTCATTTCTCATTAACGGGCTGCGAACCCAAATGTAGGCTCTGAACCCCTAGTCTGCTGTCCCAGGATCCAGACACGCTGACTCTACTTTTTTGAAGTTTGACATAAAAAGTGAAATAGAAAAATTAAGTTCTCCTAAAGGAGATGCAAACCACTGAGCATTTGTCTTGCTCGAAAGGTTAAGCTCAAACCTCCAGACAAAAGTCAGTGGCCTTTAAACCGGCCTCACCTGGAAGTTCACAGCTCCGGACCTTCCTCAGCCCTGCTCTTGGAGGACAGCTTCCGAGCAACCTCACCGACGGCTGCACAGGGGCTGTGCTGTCACCACCCTTAGGCGAGACGCGCCCTTCCTGGGGCTGGGCTTGCTCTGGCTGCAGCCCCACACGAGCAGAGGATCTCCAGCCTGGAAGGCCTCCATCGCAGCCCCTCTTTTTGGGGACAGGGCCTGGCCCTTCTAGGAACCCCCTGTTCAGAATGTCATGATCCCTGCGTGTCGGAGAGTCTGGAAAGGAGGACATCTGTTTTTATTTTTTATTTTTTTTTTAAGATTTTATTTATTTGACAGAGAGAAATCACAAATAGATGGAGAGGCAGGCAGAGAGAGAGAGAGAGGGAAGCAGGCTCCCCACTGAGCAGAGAGCCCGATGTGGGACTCGATCCCAGGACCCTGAGATCATGACCCGAGCCGAAGGCAGCGGCTTAACCCACTGAGTCACCCAGGCGCCCGGACATCTGTTTTTAAATTAAGAGGTGTAGGGGCAGCTTCAAGGAGCGACACAGAAAAGTTTCCAGTATCTTCTAGTTTCAATGATAGGGGCGGCACGTGACCTCAGAGCAGGTCTTGGCTCCAGGAGGAATTGCCGAGTGTCCCTCTAGCTATGAGTTAGGTAGACTCTTAATGCCTTAGGGAACGGATGGGACAAGGTTTTGGCATTTTCCTTGACAAAGACAGGAGGATGCTTCACTCAAGAAGTTCTTGCGAGGATAGAGATGAAGCCTGGACCCCATTCCTTTTGGCGTTCACCACTGGAAGAACCTCTCTGTTGGCCTGAGATGATCCTTGGCTGAGGTTAGTTGATAGGAAAGGACCTATGAGGACACTTGCTGGGAGAAATAGGGGTGTAGCATGCAGGCGGGAAGCCAGGGACTTGTGTCAAGGGAATGACTCTGAATGACCAACCATGACAGCCAAGGCAATAGTGACAGTGCCCAAAAGGCAGTTGGAATGACGGGAACAAGCTTAGGGGTGCAGGATTCTGCTTCCAGTCCCCACCCTGGAGAAGCCATTCCAGGAAGACCCTCTTGGTGCCTGATGGCCACCCACAGACAGAAGAATGATCTGGTGTTGCTGGGGCCACTCCAGTCCCTTCCATGTGCACATCCTAGGGAGGTGGCCAGTCAGGACGTACCATGCCCATTTTCTAGGAGTGAAAACCAAGGCTCTCAGAGGGGAAGGCACTTACGAGAAGTCACATAGGAACCGACTCATGTCTGATCTATTCATCCTTGTCTCTGGTTCCCAGGGGCAGGAGAGCCCGAGTGTCCTGTTTGCTTCCCACAGACTGGGAAAATCACTGGGTGTAAATCAAGATGGAAAGGATCGTTTGAAATTTGAGAGCCTGCCTGGGTTGGAAAGGCCTAGAACTTGTAGCTACAGAGAACTGGATTTGAATGTCAGCTCTGCCCCAGACAGCTTTTTTGACCCTTGGTAAGTCACTTAACCTGTCTGAACTTCAATTTACTTACCTATAAAATAGGGACAACCTCCATGCCCCGCGGGTTTGCCCGTCGAGTAAAAAGAGGTAACGCCTCTGAAGCGCTGAGTAGGTGGCCTGGGGTGTCCCTCGGTCTCTGCACTGGGGTCACTGTGCACGTGCACATCTCGGGTCCATCCCTACCGCCAAACTGCTTCTGTGAGGCAGGGCCCCATCTTGTTTCTCTGAGTCCCCAAGAGACAGCATGGTCAACCCCTAGGGTCTGAGTGGACACAGGCTCTCCGGGGGCTCGAGGGTTCAGACAGCAGAGCAGAAGCCAACCAGAAGTCTCCATAGAAGCGAGTAGGAGCTACATGTGCAGGGCTGGGGGCACCGAGCCAGGCGAAGCCACCTGGCTCTGTGCACCTGTGGCTGTGTTCCCTGTGTTCTAGAAGGAGGCAGCCTCTGAGAGAGAGCAGGGGAGACGTGGCCACCTAGGAACAGCACGGAATGGTGTGTGCAGCCCCCACCGGGTGGCTGTGTTGGTGCTGGGGACGGACAGCCTGCTGCAGACCGACGTCAAGGAATTTGTCTGGAACTTTCCTTGGGGCTGATGTTGGCGCCGGTGCCCAGTCAAGGGAAGGGGCGGCAGGGGAGGTGAGTGGTCCAGGGGCTGGGTCACGAGCTAGGCCACCACTTGGGACAGAGCGCAGCTGCTTAAGCCTCCTCATGGAACTGTGTTCTAGATGTTTCTCCCTGCGCGGTGCAGGGAGGGAAGGAGAAGGAGGCGGGGGCAGTGAACAGAGACACAGCAGGTCCCACCGCCTCGGTGGCAGGAGCAGGACACAGAGGGGGAGGAGGTGGGAGGCTGGCAGGGGGCCGGACTGGATACCAGAGCCGGGACAAGCAGCCAGAAGCCCCACAGATTTGAGCTGGTCTGGGAGGTGGCCCCCAGGAGAGGTCGGTGCTTCTCCCCAGGGTCCTGCACTTGCCCTTCCCCTCGCCCCCCCGGGCAGGCGGGCCCTGCTCTGTCCCCAGGCTGCCTCTGGGGCTCAGGGCCTGGCCTGCGGCTCCCCTGTCTCATGCCCTGGGGGCCTTGGCCTTACTGCGGCAGCTGCGGCCAGGCGGGAACACACAGGAGCATGCCCAGGGTCTGAGGTTTCCCTCTCAGAGGGGACCCGTGCGGGCGGCTGCTGGGCAGAGGGTTTCTCCAGGCTGATGGCAGCCTTTTCTGAATGACAGCAGTGACAGCAGGCGCCTTCATGGCCACCACTGGCTGTGTGCCAGGACCTGTGTCAAGTTTCGGCAAACAGCAGTTCAGGGAATCCCAGGCTGGGGGGTGGGTGGGCACTCCGGGGTCTCGGATGGTGCTTCCGTGGCTCCCCTCTGTGGCCCTGTCCCCAGAGCCCTGCCCTCAGCCGACCACCCTCCGGGCTGGGGCAGGGGTGGGGAGACCTCTGGCCCCCCCGCTCTGGGCACACAGGGTCCTCTCTGTTGCTGCCACCGAGATAAGGCTGAAACCTGGAAAGCCCGGGGGAGGGGCACGGGGCCCGCACGACCCCCACCAAGGGGAATGGCCTGGGTAGGGGTCCGCCTCAGTGCCTGGTGGCTAGAGACGCCTGTCTGGGCTCAGACTCCTGCCCCACCCACCCCTGGTGTCTACGCGCCCTTGGCTGTCACGCTCCACTCCAGCCCGGCTCTTCACCCCTCCACAGGGGACACCACTGCCGCAGGGACAACGCCTTCTCCGTTGCTTCGGGCCCATCGGAGGTGCTGGGAAGAAGGGGTTGCTTTTGGTGGGAAAGGGGGACTGGCAGCCCCAGCAGCAGCCCACACTCCACTCCATCAGGTCCGGGGAGCAGGGGAGCCTGGGGCCGGTCTGCGCTCTGTGGGCTCCTCTGCCTGGAGGCCCAGGGCAGGCCCCACCAGGGTGCTCCCAGCCACTGGGCAGGTGATGGGGAGCTGCCAACCAACTCTGGGGCCGGGGTGTTGAACTCTGGACCCAGTGAAGGACCGAGTAGGAGGCTGCAGGCCTGACCCATCTCCCCTCTGGCGCAGCCCGCCGCTTCTGGCCCCTGTGATTCCCATGAGCCCTCTGCAAGTTAGGGTAACTGGCCTGTCCTGTCTGCCTGGCACCCTGGGCCAACTGGTCACCCTCTTGCCAATGGAGTCAAAGATCAAGATGGCTGCCTGGGGGGAGGAGGAGCTGATTGGTACCCTAGAGTCCCCATCAGTGCCGGCCTCAGGGTATTCTGATAAAACCATATGGAAATAAGGCCAGCGAATCCCCGAGCCCCGCCCTGGGTTTACAGCAGAACATCAAGAAAAGAGCACAGCACCCCACCCCTCAGCCCGCTCTCTCCTTCCCACGCCCCCCTCCCCCTGCCACGGAAGACAACAGACAGTCCTCTTTATAAGTACGTTTTTACTGAAAATAAAAAAGGCATGGTACTTTCTTCCATGTAAAGAACATCCAGCCTGCCTCTCCACCCCGGCACCGCCGGTCCTGCTCCTGAGGTGGTCTTTGCACAAAATCCACAGGAGCGGCTCGCTGGTGGACAAGACGGCCCGGACTTCATGCTTGTCCATGGAGACAGAGCTCCTGCGGACGAGAGCTCTGTCGCCGTGTGCGCTGGGCACACGTCAGGAAGGCAGATCTCAGGGAATGCACATTCATGCGTTAGAGAGCGCACCACCCGGGCTGTTGGAATCAGACTTTGTACAGATTCGCAGAGTACAGTGATTTTATATAGATAGAGATCTCTTATATATATATATATATATATATATATATATATATATATATACGATATATAATATATATGTCTATATTTTTACAGCTATTAGTCTTCCTTCCAAAACTTGCTTTGGAAGCTTCTAAGGAACACCTAAAAACTCTGGGAGGTTCTATAGGCCGTTCTAAGTTGGGCTCGACTAAGAGACAGTTAAAAAATATCTATTTGAGAAAAGGCGGAGAAGAAATGTGCATTTCGTTCTCAACCTCAGAGTTTGGGCTAGTCTGAGGAGTGGTCTGTGTTAACGGACTGCAAATACATTCCTTAAATGAAAGTTCTGAGCTCAAATACCAGGCCGTGTGCTTGCTTTCCTTTTTCTTTTTCTTTCTTTCTTTTTTTTTTTTTTTTGTCACTTAAGCCAAAACTCCAGTGAGGTTCCCTTGCTGCCACGTGTGAGAGTTTCCAAACGGCCACTTCTGGGTTTGGTGGGTTGACTTCCATGTGGACTCTTTTTTAAGAACTAGTTCTGTTCTTCTCTTGTTTTCACTAACTGAGCGAGGAGAGACTTTACAAATGCGATTTGGGGGAATTTACGCACAAATGTTAGCTCTTCCCAGAGCTCCGCTTGTGTTCCCCGGGAAGGGGACACCGGTCGCAGGGCACCATGGGTAGTTGTCAAGATTCCTCACGGTGGGGGGGGGGGGGGGCTTGCCAGGGGCTGAAGGATTTGGCTAGTTGTAAAACCCCCTAGGTTGAAGCCAGGGTCAGGAAAGGTGGGACAAGTGGGATTGTGCAAAGCAGGCCTATGTCCTGCCTCCCTGATGTCTCTCCAGGCTGGCCGTCCACCCCTCCATGGCCCCTTAGCTGGGATTTTCCCCTCCGACAGAGGGGGCCTTCCCATCCGCCCTGAGTCCAGGGTGGCACATGCTGGCGGCGGGGGTCCTCCCTGGGTATCTGCTCTGGGCATAAGCTGGGGACTCAGTGGGAGGCTGGAGATCCTGAGGGAAAGCGCCTCCCACACCCTCTGTGTCCAGTTCCTTCTTGTCACCAGCTCTGCATCCCTTGGGGGAGTGGGAGGCATGGGCAGAGAGGACTGCCCAGAGCCCACTGGCTGGGGGCACTGGCCATGGCCACTGGCAGCAGGGTGCCATGCTCACGCAGGCAGGGGAAGCCAAACCCAAACCCAAACCCAAAACTGGTCCTCACACCTAAGAAAACTGAAAAGAAGAATGAACCCCTTTTGGGAGGGCCTGGGACTGTCCTCAGCCTGTCCCTGCTGACCTGCGGGGAGGAGCCGGGTTAGGGTCCCAGCAAACTCACTTTCTCCCCTCTGCCCTCCAAAACACAATGGACCACAGACCACTTCGTGGGCACAAGGGCTCCAGGACGATGGAGTTCCAAGGTTCAGCCTGCACGGGGACTTGTTTTCTGTGAGGCTTACCTGGATAGGAAATTCTCACCATGGCCCAAACACTCTCCAGGGAATTATGGCTTGATGGTCTGGAAGGTGGAGAGGGTCTACTGAGCTAAGTCCCTGTGCAGAGAGAGGAGGACCATGACATGTGTCCAGTTCCTTCTGAGCAGCTGTGTGGGATGTGAGGGAACCACGGGGTCGGGGGTGTTCTCATGGTCCGCCAGGGGAGGCCGAGCCACAGGCCACTGTCTCCACGGGGTCAGTCGTGTGCCCACAGGGCCCGTGGCCACCTGGGACACAGGCGGGTGGACCAGGATTACCAGGGCCAGAGGATCGTCTCCTTCCAACCTCTTCCTTCTCTTCATCCACCAACCGCTCCGGAGGTTTCAGCATGTTTTTAAACACAAGACCTTGGGAAGGGACATTCGAAGGGGCGCACTGGGAGGGCACCACCTTCCTGTGGCGGTGGGGAGCCGGGGGCTCTCGGGAGAGGGTCTGTACCTGGTCAGGGCCTTCGGGGGGTGGGGGGGTGGTGGTTGTCAGAGGACCCAGAGCCAGGTCGGGGCAGCCTAGCCCGGGGCGCCCACAGGGGCTTGGCACAGTGGCGGCCTCCGCCGGATGAGGGCGGGGCCTGGCTCACACGCGGCAGGTGCTGCGAGGCTCAGCTGCGGGATGAGTCTGAGGACGGGCGGAGGGGCCTCTGTCCTTCCTGGCTCCTTGGCCTGGTGCCCAATGAGCTGCTTTGCCCCTGAAGGGTCAGACACTAAGAGAGCTCCTCTGTCTGCTGCCAGGAGGGGCCTCTGCTGGCTGGGCTCAGAGCCCTCCGTGGCAGGGGGGCAGGGGTCCCGAGCCAGGGGCCCTGGATGTGGGTGCGACGGGGAGGAAGGAGGCAGGCCCTGAAGACTGAAGAGAGTGACAGATGCGGCGACAGACAGATGTGTGGGAAGCACCTTTGGAAGGGGACGTCTCGTGGCTCTGCCGATGGCTTCTGTCGGGACGCACGGTGAATGGAGAAGTGGACGGGCTTGCTGGGGAGGTGGACAGGTTTTCTGGCAGGGGAGTGGCCCCAGATCAGCCTTCTCTTGGCCAAAGCAGGATGCCTCCCTGGACCAGCACAGACAGACAGACAGACAGACTCTCCCTGCCTTTGTCAGAGCGCGGCCGGGAGACAGGAAATCAAAGACAAGACAGAGAAGAGATATGCGGGGCCTGGGGTGTGGGGCTGTCCCCAGGAGCTGCGTACAGGGGATCCTGGCTCAGCCCGGTGTCTGCGCTGCCTTGCTCGTGAGGTAACCGGGGTCAAGGCTGGGTAGAGGATGGTTTCTCCTTTGGAATTCCTGGACAAGCCCAGCGTCAGCTCGGGTCCACTTGCTTTCCCGGGTCCACTAATGCCACTGGCGCCACCAATGTGCCCCTCTGGCCAGCGGGTCCAGGGTCTGCAGACTCACACCACGGCGCTGTTCACGTCCACCCCTTTGCTGCTCTGCGAGGAGGTCATGGGATACTCAGCAACACTGGTGCCATTCTCCTCTTTTCTCAGTGGTTTCCTGGGAGGGGAGGCAGGGACAGGCATGAATGACCAGTGACTGGGGCGGGGGCACCGTGTCCTTCCAGGGGACCCACCAGGCTCTGATCTGGGTTAGCATCCTTGGGCTGCGGGTCTTGGTGGGGGCCGATCAGAAGCTGGAGGTGGTCTCAGCGAAGGTGACCACATCACAAGTCACGCACACCAGGGCACGGTAGAGAGGGAAACGGGCACTTTTAATAAGGAAGCAGGAACAACGGGTGTGAATTGGGACTGTTCCGGACAAATGAGAATGGAGAATGTACAGTCAGCCTAGTAGGACATTGTCAGGCTTTGATCGAGCTCTTTGATTATGAGCAAGCAGATGTGAAGATGAATATTTGGGGGTGCAGAGTAAAAAGAGGAGAGGGGCCAGAGGTTGGATTTTGCAGCCTGGTCTCTATGTGGTCAGAGGAGCGGGGAAAACGTGATGAAGACAATGGTGGTGAAGGTGAGCCTGGTGCTAGTGATGGGGGGTTGAGGTGGCGGGAACAGTAACGTGAGTGGAGTTGGTGGTCGAAGTGCTGATGGTGGTGAAGGTGGTGGTTATGGTGGAGTGGGTGGTGGAGGTGACGGTGGTTGTGTTGGTGGTGTTTTTGGTAATGAAGGTGGTGACAATGGTGGTGGTTACGGTTGTGTTGGTGGTGGTGGTGATGGTAAAGAAGGTGGTGAAATGGTGGTCGTGTTGGTTGGTGGTTGTGGTAATAATGGTGGTGACGATGGTGGTGGTTACGGTTGTGTTGGTGGTGGTGATGGGAATGGCGATGGCGATGCTGCTGCTGTCAGGAGTCCTGGTGATGGCAGTGGCGGTGATGGTGGTTGTGTTGATGGTGGCAGAGGTGGTGGCGGTGAATGGCCAAAGTTGCTGAGCACACGCTAGTGCTTCTCAAACACTTCACGTTGGGCCCCTTGAAGCTCATTCCAGAGCTGTCTAACCCCGAGAGCCTATTCTCTTAACTGTGCGCAGCTCAGGAAGGCTGGGAGGGAGGCTTTGAGAAGGCTCTTGCTCGCACGCGGGGTTCCGCAGTGGCGGTCCGACTCTCTGGCCTGGCTCCAAGCCCACCTGCTCTCCGGCCTGGTTCAGGAGGGCACAGCCCCCGGCGCTAGGCCTGCTGGCTTCAGCCTCTCTCGGCCACGCAGGCCATGGAGCCCAATCCCATGTTGCAATACTGCTGTCTCCTGGGGGACTCTGAGGCCCACGGGGTCGTAAGCTCAGTCATCTCCTGTGTCCCCACGACGTCTGGGGCTGAGCCTGACCTGGCCTTTGTTGTGTGTTGTCTAAATTGAACGTCCCTGGCCATCTTTGAAAGCCTGGCGATTGGTTGCTTCGGCCTTCTCAAACGTCTCTAGAGCCTCCCCAAACCCAGGCTGCAGAGGACGGGTACTCGGTGACCAGCTGGGTGCCTGTGGGATAAAGTCTTGGGTGAATTAGTTGAGGGGAGGCAGGGTGAAGGGAGGTTACCAGTAGTGCCATGGATGGGATTATCAGGCCTGCTCAGAGGCAACACCCTGAGACCACATCTATGACCTGTTCCCTATTGTCTTGCAGGAGAGTTAGCTCACAAAACCCAGAGAGAAACCCAAAGTGCACTCCCTCTGGGTGTCAGGCTTAGTCACAGTGGCTTCTAGAAATGTGAGCTACAAACCAGCACTTCTTCTTGGGGCCCCATCGCCCTTTGTGCAAAGCACTCTCGGTTACAGACTTTCTTGTCCCTTCTCACAGTGGTCCCCAGAAGGAGCTAGGCCTGGGGTTAAGGGATTCATTTCATGGGGACACTGATGCTTAAGGAGAGCTGTGACTTGCCCAAGGACCCCCCAGCTGGCAGGTGTCAGGGCCTGGACCACCACCTGCTCCTACCATATCCTGGTCCAGACATCTTCCCATTAAGTCAGCATTCCCAGCAGCCATTGTCCCCCAACATGGGGGGCTCCCGTCAGCTCGGGAAGGCCATCCTCCACCTTCCTCCTGGAGAACTTCAAAAATTCTCAAGAGCCCTCCAAGAGTTCTCATTTTGCTTGAACTCAGCACATCCCGAGAACCCCATTAATGGAGGCGCTCAGGGACACTTTCCAGAACCCCCAGGTTTGTAGGGGTCAGACAGTTGCCTTGCTTGTAATGGGTTTGTGGAAATAACAGCCTCTGTCCCTGGGCCTGTTTCTCCTCGGTCTCCTTCCTCTCTCCCCTGGGCCGCCACCCACCCCTTTCCAGGGGCTTCGAGCCGCTCTGACTTCGAGGGGTGGACTTCGTTCCCGACTCTGAGTTTGCACGGCCTGGGGGATTGGGCTGGGTGTGCACTTCCCTTTGTCATCCATCTACAAAGGGGAGGATGGACATCGGAATCGGGGTTCCAGGAAATAGGGACAGACAAAAATCTCGGAGCCCAAACCCACACCCCACACTGCTTTTCTCCCCAATAAATGATCAATCTGGGGCTTGGTCTAAAAAGTCAACCAGAGCAGGTCCGGCTCAGGGGCGATGAGGCTGAAGGGTTTTCCAGAGTGGATCATGGAGAGATGAAGAAAAGGGTCTGGCTCTCCCACGGAAATGGGCAAGGCATGGAGGGTACAGAGTTTCTGCCTGTTTCGGATGAGGGTAGGAAATCAGCATCATTTCTTCCGCCAAGAGAAAAGGTGGAATTTCTAAAGCCAGGCTGCTGGCTAGGAGACCTCTTTGTGTTCCCCAGAGCCTTGGAGGAAAAGGTTGGCAGAGAGGGCCTGGCAGGAAGCAAGCCTGGCTGGAGGGACACTGAGGACAAGGCAAGGCGACAGCCCCACAGCCTTCTCAATGGCCCCAGCCACTTCCCAGGCAGGAAAGGACAAAGTGGGTCGGGGCACGGGCTTCAGCCAGTGAAGTGGCACCTGTGACTGCCGCAGCCTCCCTCCCCCACCCCAGGAGCATTCCAAGAGTCTGGGCACTGCAAGGGGGGCGGGTCGGGGTGGGGGAGTCACTGTTCCAAGGAGTCTCCTGAGAAGTGGACCTGGTCTGTTCCCCTCCTCCACCAGCGCAGAGCCCTCAACCACTGTACCCTCTGGGCTGCTGCCCCAGCCCACTCCCAAAGCCCTTCTGGGATGCACAGAAGCCCAGTGGACTCTGGGGTTTTAGCTACAGCGGGAGATGGCTCTGCCTTGCCTTCTCGCACTGTCCTTCCTCTAGCAGGGGACTTCAGGGTGACGCTGCCCCAGCACTGGGATATCCTAGCTCAGTAAACCCAGGCCCACCACTTCCAGCTGTGTGATCTTGGGCAAGCCACTTAACCCTTCCCTGCCTCAGTTTCCTGGTCTACAAAATGGGCACAAGAATGGTGCCCATTTTATAGGCTTGTGAGGAGGATGAAATACGTTAATGTGGTTAAGCACTTAGATGGGCACCTGGCATACAGTAAGGGCTCCATAAGTGTTTGTTAGCTCTCAGTACTGCGGTCGGTTGGAAAGCTGGCAGCGGGGAACTGTCCCAGGTAGGGGGAGGGGATTAGCAGCAGCCAGCGCTCTCCCATCGGCATAGACCTCCTACCTAATGGGTGCCCCGTGGGGCTCCGGAAATGCCAGAGAGGCTCACTACAACCCAGCCTGGGTCTGCAGTGCCGTGAGCCAGCCAGGGCTGGTCCCGCTAAGCCAAAGAAGGCCATCTGCACCCTGGTGCAGGAAGGCATGGCCACAGATGATGCCCTACAAGGCCTGGTTCCTAAAACCAAGAAAAAGGGGAGTGAGCTTTTCCTTGGCCATGCCCAGGATTCCTGCCTGGCAGAGGGAGGGTCCTCCACTCTGAGACCCCCTTCGTCCCCTTGCCCTGGGCCGGGCAGCAGCAGCCCCTGGGCACCGCCATGAGCCATGGCCTCTGCAGAAGACGCGACCGCCAGCACGGCCGGCCTGGGCAGGGAGGCCCGGGACCCAGGTGCCCCTCCAGGGTCCTGCTGACAGTGATATGACACGTCCCACCACCAGCCAGTTGCTCTGCTGGAGGAGCTGGGGACAAAGACAGCTTGGAGGAGCCCAACAACGGAGGGCTGCCAGCTCGCTCCTTGTCTCACGCACCCCAAGGGAGAGTCTGTTTCCCATGAGGTTTAGAGGTTCTGACTCCTTCTTCTGAAAGCATCCATCCTCCCCTGCACGGATCCCCGAAGCGCACGCTCAGACAAACCCACCCCACCTGCATACACACCCCCAACCCCTACACACATACGTACACATACGAGAGTGCCCATACACTCATACCCACTCACACCCTTCACACACACACACCCCCTTCCACGATGAGATGCCTTGTCGCCCGCAGGCTTCTCCAAACCTGGGTCAAGAAGCCAGAGAAAGCCTTCACGAGCCACCCAGGGTAGCTGCTGACCCTAAGAAGCAGCGGCCTCACTTCTAACCCAGCACGTCTCCTCCCCTCCTCCCCTGTGTGAAGGTGAGTCCAGCGTGCAGCTGGCGGGTGTTCTCACCCTCCGACCGAGCCCCGGGTTGGACCACCTCCCCGGGGCTTTCTTGATTAACCATGTCTGGCTGAGCGAGCCGAAGGCAAGTGACGATGAGGCCCACAGGCTGGTGCTCACCCCTGCGACCCAGCCAGGAGGGCTGGGCATTTGGTTCTCACTCCAAGGGTGGTGCGGAGCCATCCGAGGACTCCTTAAATCGAGAACTCCTGCCTTACCCCTCGTCCGGTCCCACAAGCTCCAGCCAGCAAGTCTACAGAGAGGAATTCAGGGAGGGATGGAGCTTCCTGGAGTCAAAAGGGTCCCGAGAAGCATGGACCCCTCTGGCTCTCCCATCCATGAGTGCCGAGCGTGCCCTGTCTGCCTGCCTTTCTGGCCATGACTGGCTTCAGCGCCACATGGCCCCCTCCTGCCCACCCACCCCCACCGTACAAAGCTGCTAACCGCTGCTGCCTGCTTCCCACCATTAGGACCTCGATCTCCCATAACAGCAGGTGGGTCTCCTGTTGGTGGCAGGGCGAAGGGGCATAAATGAGCCCAAATGAGCATCTCGGCCCCAGGCAGATGGGGACACACAGGGTCCTTGCCCCTTCCGGGCCCCATCTCCTCTCCTCGGAGGGCGGACTGTGCAAGTGATAAGGACGAGAGATACCGTTGCCTGGGGGACTCCAGAGAAGCCTGGGTATTGACCCCACCACTGGGGAAAAGCAAGCCCTGGGCCACCTGGAGGGTGACGGTGGGCCCCAGAGGAAAGACCACCAGCTCCGGAGTTGGAAGACTGAGTCTTGGTCCTGCAACAAAGCCCAAAACTCCACTGCCCGAATCCAGCCGAGGTCCCGAAGGAGGTAAGAGGGTCTCCGAGCGGTCACGGTCACGTATCTGTGCGCAGCACTCGGCGGAGGTGGTCCCTCCTCGAAGCACACGAGCTTTGACTCAACTCACAGTACAGTCAGACGTGGTGTTCTTGATGGCCAGCCAGAGAGGCTGGATTTGGCGCCTGGGGGTGCTGTTGTTACAGGAATGTACAGGGGCAGCAGGGAGCAGTGACAGATGGGAACGGCTGGGTCCCCGGTGTCCAGTCACTGCAATGGGCCCCGCCGGCCCAAGAGATTTTGGCAGACAGAGCTCCGGACTCCAGACCCCCGGGATCCGAGGTGCCTTCAAGGTGAATGTCTCGCTTCCGGAAGTTCATGCGAGATGCGGCTGGATGAGAATGTTCCACTCCTGTCCCCAGTCCCTGGGCCCTGCCTCGTCTTGTCTTCCTCCTTACCTGCTCTGATGCTGACTGTGCAGGCCTGCAGGGGCCAGGGGGAGAGGGCCGGGCTGGTGGTGTGTGCACCGGGCCGGGGAGGAAGGGGAGGCAGCAGATGGCCAGGGTAGGGGGAAGAACTGCCTGAGTATGTCAGGCCCAGCGGGTGGGAGGCAGGTCACTCAGGGCATGGGGAGGGGGCGCTGAGTCACTGCGCACGTGCGCCAGCCCCCAGCCAGAGGACAGCAAGAAGACAAAAGGCACTACTGGGGCTTGGAGGGAGGGGAGCAGAGCTGGCAGAGGGGGGAGGAAGCCCAACCCTGCAGAGGGGAGGGGCCAAGCAATTAAAACCCCTGCTGTCTCGTGGTAAAGCAGATTCTACCTCCCTTACCCAGGCGGAGAGAAAAAAAAACGGAGTCCACTGAAATTCTCCATAGTGTTTGCTAATCTAAAAGGTAGGATCTGGGGGCCCCAGGGTGGCTCAGTCAGTTAAGCATCCAACTCCCGATTTCAGCTCAGATCATGATCTCAGGGCTGGGAAATCAACCCCCCCCAACTCTGTGCTCAGCGGGGAGTCTGCTTAGGATTCTCTCTCCTTCTGCCCCGCCCCTCTGCCCCAGCTCAAGCTCTCTTAAATAAATAAACAAATAGATAGAAGTAAGAATCTGGCAAGTCTGTGTCAACAAGCCTCCATTCAAGCCACAGAAGGTCATGGAAGAGTGACTACGCACCACAGGGGAGCGAGATGAGGGAGACAAGACGACGGCTCCCTGCTCTGATGTGTGTGCAAGTGTGCACGTGCTCGTGCACAAGGTCCTCACACACATGCGGGGGCACATGCACGCATAAACACCAACACTAACCTGTCTAGAGCAGAAAGCAGAAACGTAAATCGGAAAGGTCCAGCTGCAGGGCGGGGGCAGGGAAGAAGGATCTAGGGTGGCCTGCGATGCTGTCAGGGGAGGTGGCGTTCGAACTGGGGCCCGAGTGAGGAGCAGGAAGGGCTGAGCTGGGAGAGGAACAGCAGCAGCGTGTGGCTCGAGGGAGCTCCCTGCGAGCTCGAGGAACACCAAGGGGGGCTGGAACCCCAGCCAACTCTCTTCCCTGGCCGGGACTCAAGTTTGCTCCCGTGACACAGACGGTCTGACTCCTTCTGGCTCAGATCCCATAGGAAAGTCACTTCCCCCACTCCTTGGTCCTCCAGGCAGACCCGGCACCTCGGGATGGATCACCTGAGGTAGCAGCGCCCAGGGAGAGGAGGTGTCGCTGACTCCAGGGCAGCAAGCACCCGGCTGCACATGAGGGGACTGGGCTGCAGACAGTACGCTGTTGTGCTAAGGCAGCCGCTCGTCATGACCCCCACCGGGGAGGCCCCTGTGCACAGGGGAGGGGGACAGGGACGGGGTGGTGTTCTATGCATCTGTGGGCCGTGGGAGGCTGCTGAGCCTCTCTTCTTGGAAAGTCAACAGATAAGGTGCGAAATGGGAAGAAAACCCTCAGTCATACACACATCGCTCAGAGCATGGAGAGAGAGAGCAGAACCGCTGACACCCAGAAGCCCTGTCTCCCAAGAATGTGGCTGCAGGGAGAGAGGGGGACAGCCGGGGGACTACTGTCTTTCTTAACAGGCTTGTAGCACGTTTGATGTTTTGAACCACGTGTGTGTATTACCTCGATAAAAATTTTAAAAGGTGGTTGTGGATGTAGGAAGCCCTAACCTTTCTTTCCAAACATAAAGCCATGTCAGGAGGCAGGCACGGCACTCCTGACTCTTGGGGTGCGGGAGCACCCCCTCTCCCAACCTCCTCTCTTTCCCCAGTTCTCTCGGATTTCCACCCTCCTTCGTAGCACTCAGGTTTTAAAAGCACCTTATTTATTTATTTGCGTAGCAGCTATTTTTAAAAAAAGATTTTACTTATTTTGAGAGAGAGAGTGAGAGAGAGCCTGAGCCGGGGCGTGGGGTGGGGGGTGGATGGAGGGAGAGAAGCGAACTCCCCACTCAGCCAGAAGTGGGATGCAGGGCTTGATCCAAAGACCCCGGAATGGGGACCTGACCTGAAGGTAGACGCCTACCGGACTGAGCCATCCAGGTACGTGCGCGCGCACGGGTATGTGTTATATAATCCACGTACCCCACTAGGGAAGGGGTGAGGTCTTCTCCTGTGTGTCTCTATCCCTCGCACCTAGTCTAGTCCCCAGCATACAGTAGGCGCTCCATACGTGTTTGAAGTCCAAGCCGAGGAGTACCAAGGCCCGGTGACAGTGTGTGTGCCCGGGCACGCTCGGAACAGAGCTCATTCTCACAAGCAGCACGCTTGCCCCCCGCCTGCAAGCAACAGTTTGCGGGACTGGCCACAGCCCATTTGCAGCCTCTTATCTCCTGTCTGCCAGTACCTTGTAAATCAGAGTGAGACGGCCATCAAGAGGCTTAATGGCAAATCGATGGCAGAAGGTGAAGGTCCGTGCCATGCACAGATGGCCAGAGGAGGAGGAAAGGTGCTCTTGGTGCGCCTGGGGTGCGGGGGTGACTCACGGCAGGGGGCCTGGTGGGGATGGGCGTCATCTCTCTGCAGCACAAGTGTTCTCTTCATGAACGAGGTGGCTGTCAGAGAAGGTGCAAACGTGCCCCAGGACAGAGTCCATGGGCCTGTGATCTTCCTCCCGCCAACCTGGCAGGGCTCTGAGGCTTGGGCCTCCTCCCTGTGTCCTGGCCTTTTGTCTTGGTGACTCCCACCAATCACTGCTTGTTGGAGGTCTCCTCCCTGTCCCGGACCAACATCTTCTTTCCTTGTGTCTGCTTTCCATTATTTCCCCTGGATTGTCCCTCTGGACACTCTTCTCCCGAGGGTGGTCTGTTCAACACCGACTGTTCCCCGCTACGAGGTGTGCGTCTCGAGGGCGGGGACTGTGCCCAAAGCACCCACGACGGGATCCCCCATGCCAAGCACAGCCCCACTGCCTGACCTAGACCTTGGCAAGCATTTCCGTCAGCATTTATACCTCTGAGCAGTGAAATGTCCTACTGGCTGTCCCCTGGCCATCTAGGGATGGAAACAGAGGCTCAGGAGCTGGCAGAGACTAAGAGGACCCTCGTATTCCGGGTAAGGAAACAGGGGAAGGCAGTGTCCCTCACTGAGCTGGGAGGCAGCTGAGGACAGAGCTCGGAGGTCTGGACTCCCAGTCCCGGTTCTCGGAACAACTCCAGGCTGTCTGAGGCCATGTGCGTGCCAGACCTGGGGGCGGGGAGGAGGCCTGAGGGGAGGCACGAGGGTACAGAGCACCCAAAGGCTCTGGGGCTCCATCACCCTTGCAGCTGGGAATAAAGGAGCCTGAAGGGCACAATGCCCTTCAGGCTGACCCTTGGTTTCAGCTCAGGTCATGATCTCGGGGTCTTGGGATCTAACCCCACATCAGGCTCAATGCTCAGCTCGGAGTCTGCTTGGGACTCTCTCTCAAATAAACAAACCTTAAAAGGAAAAAAAGAAGCTGCTCATGGCATGCTTATGGCAAGGACGCCACTGAAGGGTGAGCTGTGTGGGTTCCCATGGCCGGGTACCCGGCAGAGTTTGGGGTCATTGGCAGGGGACCTGGGAGCCACTGCATGAGCTAGTCCCAGGGTGAGCAGCTTCCCTTCTGAGCCCCTTGGTCTGATGAACTCCCTTCCCCTTCCAAGAAACCTCTCAGGGCCCTGGGTCTGGGGGAGATGCCCCTTCTTGGGCTCCCCGCTTTAGAGCACCCCCAAACCCCAGGGCACCACAATCACCCAGTTCAGAGCTGGGACTCTGGGTGCATTTGCTGACTCACAGGCTGCAGTTTGATTCACTGAGTCTGTGAAGAGGAAGTGCTGGTTTGACCCCATCTCCCAAGGTCATGGCCAGTGAGAGCACCGCAGGGTACATCTTCTGCACCTGCTCCTGCCTCCTCCCTTTCCTGTGGAGGCCTGTGGACCCTGCAGCCTGCATCCCTGATGCCAAGCCAAGCTGGCGTCTCCAGAGCCACCTTGCTACCCCACTGGTTCTAGAACCATCCTCCCAGCAATCTGGCTCCCAAAGGCTGTGTTGGGGCCATTCACAAGGATCTCTCGGAAATCCTCCCCTAGGACTCCAGGCTGTGAGAGTTAAAAAAAAGACCCAGGTTTATCACTGACTTTTCCTTTTAATGGTTTTACAGTGACATGAAATGCTTTTGTTTCCTGAGAGAAGAGGCATGTTTCAAATGAATTATTAACCAAAAAGAATTGGCCGTGAGCAAGAAATCCTCCATTGACTCTGGAGACAAATGCAGACAGACAGCTGGCTGGCAAGATGCTATCTCTTACCGCCCCCGGCAGAGGTCAGCCTGGGCAGCGGCAGGGGCCATCTGCTCCCCGACACAGCTCTAACTTGGGCTGCCCCCTTCTCCCTCCCCCGAGGGGTTAAGCCTCTCCCACACAGGCCTCCTTTCAGGCCAGTTCTGGGAGTGTTGACCTCTGTTTCTGCCTCCACTTGACCCTGAATGAGCCCCTTCCAGTCACAGTCTGTCCTCGTGGGCTGGGATGCTGAGGGCTGGGTCTTCTTCCCCTGTGCCGGGGCCGGCGAGGGGCTGTGGCGGAGCGGACACCGTGCTCGGGGTCCTCGTCTCTACATCTGCCCCCAGCACCCACTCCGTCCTCCCCCTGCCCTGTGCCCTGGGAGGCTGACGCCTACCACTGCGTGTCCTGGGCGCCCCTGTTCCTCAGGTTTGGCCAGTGAGAGGCACCCTCAGGAGACGAGGGAGGGTGGAGAGGGTGGGCTGTGTCTCCCCTACCTTTCCTGTTTGGGGGCCCATCTCCATCTGTTCCAACCACAGCTCCTGCTAAGCGGCCCCTCTTGAGTCTCCTCAGGCTCTCCAGGCTCTCTAGTTCCTGTGGCACCATTTCCTCCCCTTGCCCTGGTCCTCAGGGCGCTGATTGCCCCCACTGCTACTGGTCCCGGAGTGCTTCACCCACCCCCTTTATTCCCAGGACCAGCCCGAACTCCTGGAGGAAGCCCCACCCACACCCCCCCATGGGAGCCACGCCCACACCCAGCGAAGGAGCCCCGCCCACACTCCTGGAGGAAGCCCCGCCCACACCTCTGGAAATGAGCTTCGCCCACATCCCTGGAAGGGATCCACTGAACCATGGGGCCTGAGTTCTGTGTCTTTCCAGGCCATTGACAGATCCCGGAACCAAGAGCTCAGAGCCTGTGCAAGGGGACAGAGCGCAGACAGGAGGCCCCTAAGGCTGCTCTGAGGGGAGGTGAAGGTGCACCCCCCACGCCCTCCTGGGAGACCCCCAGCTCCGCTGAAACCAAGCCCACCACAGCCACAGTCAGCTAGTAATGTGAGTTAGCTCTCCTCTTGCCCTCCTGATGTTGGAACAGACAGCACGTTTCTTCAGAAGTTTGGGGCAGACAGGGAAGTGGCCTGAGAATGCTGCCTGTCTCTGAGGGGAAGGCCAGTGGGAGGGGCGTCCTTGAGGGGGACAGTGGCCCCCTCCCTAGCAGGGCTACTGGTGAGTCTTGGATGCCCTTCCTGGCAAACCTCCAGTAGCTCCCTTTGCCTTCCAAGTCCCAGCAAGCTGCTCGCCTTGGCGGGCCAAGCCCCTCCCCCATCAGGCACACCCTCCAACCTCATCTCCCACAGCCCTAGAGCTTCCTGGTGTCCTGGCGCCTCGGCTCACACAGGTGCCTTGGTCTGGAAAGCCTCCCTGCTCTGCTTCTCAAAAGTGTCCTCCCACAGCAGCAGGCTCTCAGCTCAAATGCTCTATCATCTGGATCCGAGTTAGCCATGACTCTTCTGGGCACTGCCACAGGCTGCCAGCAAGCCCCCCATAGCCTCCACCACCCGCCTTGTACTGCGGTCATGGTCATGTGCGTATCTACCCCCCACCGCCCTTCAGTCAGGTGAGCTGCCACAGGCACAGTCTGAATCTTATCTGTCTCTGTCCTCAGAGAGCCCGACACACAGTAGGTGCCCGTGAGCCACCTGGGAATCAGACTGGCTGTGTCCCCGGGGAGTCTTCCAATGCATCTACTTTGGTTTCCAAGGCCAGGCCTCCCCCTGAACTGCAGGGTCTGGAAGACTCGGGCCTTTCTGTCTGCATCCTCCTATCCTCTAAGGAGCACAGCCATGCCCCAGGTACCCGGGTGCCCTTGAGGAAGGGCAGCCCGGACTAATGAGGTCTATTCTTCGGTCAGTACGAGTGATACAGAGGCACGGTCAGGGCTGGGCTTTGGAGTCATGTTCAAGTCTGGAGTCCACTGTTCCCTGGTTGTACCATCCTGGGCAGTTCCCTTCACCCCCTTTGAACGTGGTTCCTCGTCTGTAAAATGCAGCAGATTGGAAAAAGGTGCGACAAAGATGAACGAAGGGAATGTTAGGGGGCCCAGGAGCCCCCCGCCCCTCCCCCACTTGCTGGAGACGCTGGGCCACAGCTACTCCCTTGTGGCTTGTCATGGTTTTTGGACATTATCTGGCAGCTTGAGAGTAGGGGGTGGAAGGGGCTCTTGGCCAGGACGGAGATCCCCAGGGCTTGGCCGGTCTACCTGGAGCTGCTGTGCCTGGGCCCTGTCCTCCTCGTGTCTTGCCATCTGGCCGGTCCCCCTCCGCGCCTCGTTGTCAGACTTTTAACCTGATATTTTACTCTTTCTGCTTTTGAATCATTCAAGTGAAATCACATAGAACAATGAATCAAAAGGATAAAGTGAAATAGTTTAGATGTTAGGATTGTTCTTAATAGAGACCCCCTAACTTTGGGCCTCTGGGAAATTTCAAAACCTTTATTAGAAATATAATGAACAATGCCTAGGACCTTTAGGTGTTTTGCAACATTTTTGTTTGTCTTTTGACACTATCTTCCCCCGAGTTCTGGGGAAGCTGGGGTGAGGGGACATTTTTTGGAGGCCGGGCAGCCTGGAGGTCAGGGGACCTACGGGGGAGGTGCTATGCCGTCATTCCTGTGGGGGTAGGAGGCGTTCACCCCACGGCCCATTCTACCAGACTTAGGGGCCCCAGATACAGCTTAAACCTCCTCAGACCCCAAAGGCAGCCACACTCAGCTGCAGACCCCAGCTCTACAAGGCGGGTAGTGACTGGTGATCATTTTTGAAAGGCAGAGTGAGTTGGTCCTTTTTTGTTTTGAACCGGTGTCTGCATTTAGAAGCCAAACCAATATGGCGCCTCTCTCCGGTGGCTCCATCCCCAACCTTGCAAGGATATGCAGACTCCCGGGTCCTAGGCGCCTGGAGTGAGGTCCCCAAGGCAGGGCCTGTTATTTCCAGGTGGGGTCACTATAGATAGATAGATAGATAGATAGATAGATAGACAGGCATTCACTATACATTTTTTCTGCTTATTAAATGCTTAACAATGTTCAGGGCTTGAAGAAACATGTAGGGGTGGACAGAGTGGCCCCCGGCCCGGGCAGAGCCCCCTCCAGGCTCAGAGCCCTGTGAGCACTCACCTTTTGATGGCTTTGTAGCAAATGATGACGAGCACGGTGAGAAACACCAGGGAAGCGCAACATACCGCGATGACGATGGCCAGCCCCGACCACCAGCTTTCCTCCGCGGGGCACGAGGTAGAGTTGGGGGCTGAAAGACAGTAACATGCTGAATCTCCCTGGGGTGGGAGGAGCAGGTGGCGGCTGTGTCAGAGAGGGACCGTTGTGGGTGACACGAAGGGTGTGGCCTCCCCCTCATCCCTCCTTTCCAGGATGAAGGCTCTGGGACCTGTCCCGCCGTCTCCACCCCCACCCCGCCGGCAGGTGACATCATGGCTGGCCCCCGGCCAGACACGTGCTCCGAGCAGGGGTGAAGCGCCGAGGCCCGGGCCATCCATCCTCCCTTGGCATGAGCTAACTGACAGCAGGGTCAGGTTTAATTTCCCATGAAAAATAACAGAACATCTCATTCTCTCAGTTGAGGCATTAAATCCACTTCCTCCCAGGGTGGGGGTGGGGAGCAGGGCTCCCAGGACGCACCGGGCAGGAGGAAGGAGAGAAAGTGTGGGAAGCCGATTCCTTCTAAGAGGCAGGCTCTGTCCCTTCTTGGATGTGGCCCATGCAGTGAGGACCCGCAGCTGCCTCCGCAGCTGGCTCAGGCAGGTGGACGGGTGGCCAAAATCTGGAAAAGTCTGTCACTGACAAAGCATCTGACCCTGGATGCCACTGGGCCTTTTGGTCATTACTCAATCCATGGAGTCTCTGGGAGATGAACCTGTCCTCCCCCTGCTTCACTCTTCTGAGAAAAGCAGAGACATCACACTGCCTCATCCCAGAGGCTCTGAAAGGTCCGGACACAACTGGAGACAGGTGCCACAAATTGCAAAAGAAATTTGGGGGGGGGGGCGGAGAAGCAAGAGAAAAAGAAGAAGGGAGAAGCGGGAGAAAGGGAAAGGGAGAGGGGCTGGTGAGCAAGTGAGGACAGATGGATGGACAGATAGACACCTACTAGCTCTGGACACGTCTTCAAGACCAGTGATTGTATGTAAAGGATCCAAACCATGCCCCAGACTCTGTGTGCCCTGAATAACAGACACCTCCAGGGGCGCCACAACACATGGGGAATAAATGAATGATCTCCCAAGGATACCACGGATGGCTTCATCCCCATCGTCATTTTTGTCATGGATGTTGTTGTTGCCGTAATCATCGAGGTGTAAATCCCACAGGGGACTCTCACCCATCGGAAGTGTGTGGTCAGATCAGCTTTGACAAATACGTCCGCGGGCCTGAGCCACACCGCTGTCATGGCACAGAATATTTCCATCAGCCCAGAAACTTCCCCCGGGCCTCCTTCTAGTCAATCCCTGCCCACAGGCCACCACTACTCTGCTTTCTTAAATCATCGATTAGATTTGCGTGTTCTTGAAAGTCAGAAAATGGAACCAGGCAGTGTGTATTTTTTTTGCTCCCTTTGTTCAGCAAAATGTTTTTGAGATTCATCCACAAATTTCTTTTGCGGGAAGAAATTTCTTTCTTTCTTTCTTTCTTTCTTTCTTTCTTTCTTTCTTTCTTTCTTTCTGCTGCGGAGTGGTATTCCCATCTGTGAATAAACCACAATTTGTTGTGGATTCCTAGGCTGTTTTCAGGTTTTGACTTTTGTGGCTCAAGCTGCTAGAAACAATTGCATACGTGGTATAGACATGTCTTCGTGTTTTTCTTGGCTAAACATCTGGGAGTGGGCCCGCTGGGTCCTAGGGGGTGTGTGTGTGGGTAACTTTATAAGGAGCTGCCATGCTTGTTTTCCCAAGTGCCTTTTCCCTTGCACATGCCTGCCGGGAATGAGGAAAGAGGAACTGGCAGGGCATGTGGTTATGGGTTATGGAGTTGTTACCAGACTGTGGCATTGGTGCAAGCTGGGCAGGGAGACGCAGAAAACCATGGCGGGCTTTGCAAGGAACAGGTGCTAAAGCCCCATTAACAAAGGCAAGGTCCCCAGATGTGGGGCTCAGCTCAGCGCACAGCCAGGCAGATTTGGAAACGCTTCCCGAGAGATGCCCAGGACAGAGATGTCACCAGCCACTCGACCAGGGCAAGATCAGGCCTTTAGGAATCCCAACACTTGAGAAGATACGGAATAGGAAATTCAAAATAGGAACAAACTCTAAAACAAGGGAAAAGAGATTCAAGAGGATTCTCATTTTTGTCGTGATGAATTTCTTCAGGGTTTTGTTTTGTTTTGTTGTTTTTTGTGAAATGTTAAATACAAACCTTTCTTTCCCCACCAAGAGAAGCCTGGTTCCCTCCCACCTCCCCGCCTCGTTACTCGTTTTGGGGTGTCCTTGGCTTAGCTGAGTAAATCCAGGCCCCATTTCCCTACAGTGATCACTGCAGGACAGTCTGAAATGCAACAGGGGTTGAATTCATGGGGCGCCAAACCCAAAAAGCTTGCCTCCTTGTTTTCATTGCAAAGGGAAGTAATTTTGGTTTCTGTCGATTCTATCCTAGGCTCTAACACTTCTGGGCCAAGTCTCAAGGGGACCTTCACACCTGCCCACCAATGGCCCACAGGTGGCTGGGGCTCACATTGCCAGTGTGTATCCTCAGCCGGGGGCAGTCCCCCTTTAAGGGGGCACTTGGAAATACGGGGTCAAGGGCTGTATCTGTTGTCACAGTAAGTAAGCCCAGGAGCTCCCGAAAACAACAGTGATGGGGATATTCCTACAAGGTAGAATCATCTCTCCAAAAATGCCACCAGGGCCTTTGTTGAGAAATCCCATCAACTGGAAACAGAAGGGTTGATTCTAACCCTCGTCTGGAACTTGACACTCAATCTCCGAGCGCCCCTTGTGATGGTCTTTACATCCAATGGTAACGAGGGCGGATTTCCTTCCTGCTTGCATTTGTTCAGACACAATAGACACAGAAAGAGGGGAGTCTGATTTGAGAGGGTCCTTCTGCTTCGGGGCCCCGATATGATGCGGCAGTGCACTGCTCAGCACATGCTTGTGGGAAGCTACTCAAGGCAGGAAGCTAATGCGTATGAAAAGAGGGAGGAATTTTGTGGATCTAGTCCAGGGCATAAATCTTGGATTTCGCCAAGAAAACAGCTCTTGTTTGTGTTCAGAGAATGCACCCTTCTTTATCCTAGCTCCGGTCATTCTTTGTGCATTAGGAAGGATCAGAGACTGTTGGAGCTGGAGGAAGGCTAAGAAGTGTCATTTCAGAAAAAGGACAAGCAGGGACACTGGGGATCAAGAAACATCTTTTGCAGGGCCAGGGTTGGGACACTAAGCTCTTCCTGAACTTCCTTCCTATGGTGTGGTCAGTACTCCTTTGCAGACGTGACAGGCTTAGCACATGAGCAGACCGATGGTGCATATCTGAGAAGGTAGCATCATCAAGGTGCTCATTCATTCATTCATTCATTCATTCCTGCAGCCACCAGCTGTTTACTGAGCACCTGCATCCCTGGCACATTGCCGGGATCTGGGAGTGCAAAGACGGATTCGCTAGAAACTGTGCCCTTACCAGGTCTGGAACCAGCTGCCCACGGATCATTGCGGGGCTGGCCAGAACCTGGCTGACTTGCTCAAGGAGCCAGCGGGCTCCAACAGCCGAGACGTGTGGATTTGCTAATGTGCAAGGTGAAAGTCATTGCGGCTGAGGGGAGGAGGCCATTCGTGCTAAGGATCAGGGGGTAAGGCGATGTCTGCGAGAGGCAGGTGGTCACAGGGGGAAGGTTGAGGCGAGCAGCGTGGGAAGTCCCCGACTGGAGGCTGCTGGCGCACCCCCTGCCCCTCTGCCCACCCCCCTTCCTTGGGTGCCAAGATTCTGCAGACACTGACAGAAAGGCAGGAGCTGTCCTGACCTCAGTCCTGACGACTCAGGGGTCTTAACACCCTGTCTCCTGGGACTTAATAAGGCTCAGCCTGCTGTATTCATTAAACTCTCTTGACATCCGTAAAAATGATAAAAGTGACAACCAGAGAGCGCGACGTAGAACCACCCGGGCTCAGTTTTGCTTTATCAAAGGCGCTGCTTTCTTTCCAGTCAAGAAATGCATCATTTAAACTTCTATTTGGGGGACGCTTGGGGTGGCTCAGTTGGTGGGGCGTCCAACCCTTGGTTTTGACTCAGGTCGTGATCTCAGGGTCGTGAGATCAGGGCCCCAGTCGGGCCCCTCATTCAGCACAGAGTCTGCTTGGGACTCTCTCTTCCTCTGCCCCTCCCCCTCCACCTCGTTCATGCTCTTTCTTTAAAATAAATCAATCTTTAAACAAACAAACAAAACCCTTAGTTTGGGGACTTTTGCTTCCAGCTAAGATGTAGTAACCAGGCCAGATTCGCTGTCTTCCACATGCCTGAAACATCCACAAAATATGGTTTTCAAAAGAGCAGACCTCAGGGCAACAAAGCGTGCAGATCTCCGAAGGACAAGAAATGAAGGAGTGGAATTCTGGCTGCCCCAGCTTACTGCCCGGGAGTTTGCCAACAGCAGAAGGCAGAAGCCAGCAGGGCCCAGCCCACTGGGTGAAGTCAGGAAGTGGAGCCTAGATTCCAGGGAGTGAGCAAGTTCAAGGAGTGAGGTCCCTCCCAAGGGGGAAAATCAAGAGCCTATCAGGAAATCCACCAACGATTATATAATTCCAGGAGTGGCAAGTGCTAGAAGAGAGATTAAAAAAGAGGTCAAGATGCCCCCACACCTTGTGGAAGTGTCTGGAAAAGGAGCAGCTGTGGACAGAAGTGAACAGAATCAAGGAGCCTGAGCAGACCAGCAAGGTTCCTGTGGGCTGGTGGCCCAGTGCCCCAGGGGAGCTGTGGACATCGGGCAGGTCCCCCCAGGTGCTCTCAGTGACCACAGCCTTCCCCCCATTGCTTCGAGTTTCTGTGACCATGAGATGGGACAGCAGAGGCAAGGTTCTCGAGGGCTCTGAGACAAACAACCATCATCTGCTGAGCCCCGATTCCGAGGCACATGACTAAGTCACAGTGGCACAGAGCCCACTAATACCCTCTTTTGTAAGTGGGGAAACTGAGGCCGCACAGCAAGCGGAACGACCAAGATTTGAACCCAGGTGTGTTTGCGTCAGCACTCACGGTCAACTCAACACGTACTAATGTGTGACCCGGAACCTGCCACTTGTGTCTCCCCGGCTGGCTGCACGCGGGAGATGCTGGATGGACAGGAGGGTCCCCGGGGTGTGGGGGCGCGGATGAATCAAAGGGACAGCAAGCATGGGGGAAACAATTCGGTTTTGCAAGGTA
The DNA here is from genome assembly GCF_030435805.1 of Mustela lutreola. Classification (NCBI taxonomy): domain Eukaryota; kingdom Metazoa; phylum Chordata; class Mammalia; order Carnivora; family Mustelidae; genus Mustela; species Mustela lutreola. The sequence goes on from NC_081296.1 coordinate 142,809,385, forward strand.
TTTTTTTAGTGGTTCCTAGAAGGGAGTTAGTTATAGCCCTGTCCTTCGTTTTAACATGATTTTTCCATTGTGAAGGAGGCTCTTAACCCTGAGTGTGGCCTCCTGGAGGGGACAGCCACTTACTCCTGCAGCAACAGGTTTCTGGAGGGCAGCCTGAGTGCCGGGCCCTGCCGGTGACACCAGAGGTGTTCAGTGGACCTCTGGGGGCTCATGAGACTTCTCTCCCAACTTTCAAAGTCTTTGGTGACTCATGCCAAGGTTGCCCGTTGCCTGACCAACTCCTGACTGTAAGGGCCACACGCCAAGCTACCCTTGATAGTGCGGGCAGGAGATGGGCCCGCAGCCACCCTCTGCGATCTACCCCTGGCAGCCCCGCTCCTGGCCCATCAGTGGGTCACAACCACGGAACGCAGGCCTGTGGAGGGCCCCCCGAGCGGCGCCCAGCTTCCTTCGAGGGGCTGATGCCATGAAGGTACTCCCCGACCAGAGGACCCATTCAGCCTTGACTGTGGGAAACCAGTCAGAAGCTGGTCCGCGCCTGGTGACACTGCCGGGTCCTTGGGGCTCAAACATTCATGCGGCAACAGAACCTCTTTGAAGGACCTTTGGTCAAAGGAGGGGGCTGGGGCTCAGAGGCGGGGAGGAGTTCAGCAGCGGACTTGTTCTCACGTCTCAGCCCTGCCTTACGTCTTCCCCCCAAGGACCCAGAAGGATGTGGGTTCTCAGAAGTTCCTGCACGGCTGATGGCCCTGTCCCTGCCTCTGCCTTGGTGTCCCCAGCCCCACTGCGGAAGGAGGGGTGTGGGGCAGCCTCCTCCCCCACCCCCTGCCCCCACACAGAGCCCATTGTTTCCAACTGGGCCCACTGCCATCCATTCACGGGCATAGGGGGCCCACGGAGAGGCCTGTGCCAGGGGCATCCGCCCTCCCCTGTGGCCCACTTGGGGGTGGGCCGCTCCCTCATCTCCCACCCTAAGGGGCCAGGGTGTGTGGCCGGACTTTACAACCGCAGATACAAGGTCAGACCCTGGCACTCTATGCAAACCTCTGAAATAAGCCGCATTTCCAGACAGAAAATTCTCCTCCGGAGCCCCGCCCAGATGAAAACAGCAAGCACATGTGTTTCAGCTGAGGGCGTGGCTTCCACCCCCTACTCCGCCCATGGGAATCGGGCTCAGGCTTTGGGTACAGGACAGAATCGCCCTCAGGGATGTTTCCCCAATTCCGCCCACCACCCAGGCCAGAGGTTCCTCTGGGTCCCCCGACCCCCCGCAGGGCTCAGGCCTTGGGGAGGCATGGCCAGCCCAGGAAGTAGATGTTCTGTGCTGTCAGCCCGGCATGGTAGTTCCCGTTCCAGTCCTTCTGCCCCTAACTGGTTCAGAGGTGGCATATTATAGCTCTGGCCAGTGACACATGAGGAACGGACTGCTGGGGGTTTCCAGAACTGGCTCCTTGCTGTTACGGGAGAAGCACGAAAATAGAAAGAGCTTTTTCCCTCGTGGACACTGCCATGTCCTTTTCTTACCCCTCACAGAGCAGCTCTGGGGGACTGAGGGTGCTGGGGTGCAGAGTGGGTGGGTGGCAATGGGAACGAGGGCAGCCATGGCGGCTTCAAGGGACAACATGTGAGCAAAGACTGGGATCTGATAAAAGGGTTCATCATGCAGGTGCTTGGGGGAAGAGCCAAAGCAAAGGCCCTGAGGTCAGCAGGGATAGGGCATGTCCAAGGAGCAGCAAGGAGGCCCGCGTGACCGGGCTGAAGCAGACAAGGGAAAGACGGGGAGATGAGAGCCCTTTGGGTTTTTACACTGAGAAATGAGGTGTTGTTGGAGTCTGGAGAAGGGGTGGTCTGACTTCACTTTGGCTCAACTGCGTTATGTTTAGAGTAGACTGTGTGTGTGTGTGTGTGTGTGTGTGTGTGTGTGTGTGTGTCAGGGTGGGGGAGGGTAGGAAGCTGGGGGGTCATTGCCAATAGCCCAAGACGGACAGGATGGTGGCTCTGATGGGGCCTAGTAGTAGAGGTGGGAGTTAAGGGCAGATTCCGGATATGTCTGGAAGGTCAAGTTCATGGAAGTATGGACGTGTGTGCCTGAGAGTCAGGGAGGAGTTACGGGGGACTCTGAGCAAGCAGCAGGATGGAGCTGCCATCAACAACAGGGAAGGCCGGGGCCGGGCATGCTTCTGGGTGTGCGGGCGGGGAGCGAGGTCCGGCAATCCCGTCACACCGCACGAGAGATGGCGAGCGAGCCGCTGGATCGAGACCCTGAGCTCCGAAGCGAGTACAAGCTGGAGCTGTCTGCAGCCAGGCCTGAGGTCAAGTGCGGGAGTGCGGACGGAGCGGGGCAGCAGGTCGGGCCCGAGCCCTGAGGCGCCTCCATGCGAAGAGACCAAGGAGAGAGGAGGCAGGAGGAGAGGCCAGTGAGCGCTGGAGGGGGACAGGCAACGTGGCGTCCGGCGGCCAAGTCAGGGAAGGTCACGGAAGAGGCGGTGGTCCGCTGTGACTGCTGCAGCCGACAGGCGAGCTTGATGGGGCCGAGAGCCGGCCACCGGCCGAGCGACATGGCAGTCACCGTGACCGTGACCGTGACGGGTGCAGGGACGAGGGAGTGGTGGAGGGAGCCTGAGTGGGGCCACTTGAGAGAGAATGCGGGCAGAGGTTTGTTGCAAAGGGGAGTAGGAACAGGGAGCCACCGCTGGGTGGGGGAGGTGGTGGCCGGGGAGGGCTCATAAGATGGGAGATGGAGTGTATGCACGCACGTGTATGCCTGTGCTGAGTGTGACTCAGGACAGGGGCTGGGCCCCCTGCACAGATGGGGGTCCCCGATATGTAGGAAAGGTGAGGGGGTGTGTGCGGGGGTGGGGGGGTGACAGGGTGGGGTCAGTGGCCACTTCCTTCCTTCCAGTGGCTTCTGTTGTCTCCGCGAAGGGGGAGCTCAGCAGCTGAGCAGGATGCGGGAGCTGCTGGGTGTCTGGTGGGGCTGGGAACTGCAGGTGAGGCCAGTGCAGGGCCAGCCATTTCACCCCACGCGCCTCCACCCCGTGCCCCGGACGGCGGGGGGGAGGCCAGTTTCCCCACCGGGTCTGAATGGAGCGCAGGGCCAGGGGGCTGAGGGCGCACCCAGGGGCGAATGCAGTGCTCGACCAGGAGGGGGAAACGGTCTGTGAAGGTGCCAGACCTCACTAGGGCAGGTGGTGGAGCTGGGGTGGGAACCCAGAGAGCTAGCTCCAGGGCAGACAGAAACAAGCCAGCAAATCCAGACACGCCGGAAGATACACTTTGGACCAAAGGAGACAGGGCTGCATGGAGGGATCGAGGCCGTGTGGGAAAGGGGACATCGGTGTCACCCTGGGCGTCAGGAAAGCTTCTTTGAGGAGATGAGATTGATGCTGAGCCCTACAGCGTGGGGAAGAGGGAAATCCCTATGGAAAGGCCCTATGTGGGTTGGCCTAGGTCAGCAGGGGAAGGAACGGGGGCACCAGCGGCTGGCACCCACACCTCTCTCCCCCCAGAGTGCAGAGTGGGTGGGTGGCACTTCTGCCTTGGTGTCCCCAGCCCCACTGCGGAAGGAGGGGTGTGGGGCAGCCTCTTCCCCCACCCCCTGCCCCCACACAGAGCCCCCACCTCTTTCCCTCCACCCGCTGGTGTCCGGGACCTCCCTGCTGAAGTCCTGGTGAGGGGCTCCATGCCCTTCCATTTCGGACTCCCAGCCCCGAGGGAGCTCGAGCCCCATGGGACACTCGCTTCTCTGATTTATTTATTCCTGCCTGGCGTTCTGGGCCCGGCGCCCAGCGTGATGGTAGTGTGGCTGCTTGTCGTCAAGACACCATTCTCAGGCCCGGCTCCTGAGGGGGGCATTAAAAAAACCCAATACATTATTAATAATTGTCTCCATCATTCCCATGCCTAATTAGGAAAGGAAAATTATGAATTGGGTTTCAGTCTCCGTGGTGGGGGCAGCCATGGCTTTTCCTGATGCGAAGGAAAGATCTGGGTGGAGGCCCAGGGGAGCCCAGAACAGCAGGCCCGCTGCCTGGTGCAATTCATTATGCTTCTGGTGGCGACTGCAGACCACGCCTTCCCTTGTTCCTCACCCAAACAGCCCTCTTTGTGAGGCTCCTGAAGGCCAGGACTCATTACTCAATAGCACTCCTCCCTCTCTGTAGCTGCAATCCTTCCTTTCTCTGTCCCTTGCCCTGGGGCCCTCCCCAGGTCCCCTGGGGCTTCTGTTCCCACCCAGGACCTCAGAGGCACTGCTGCCCAGAAGGTCCGCTCTTGGCAGCATCAGAACAGCACAGCAGTGACATGACAGTGCTACATGGGGAATGGCCTGGGGGACCACTCGAGCTCACCCTCCCGGCCCTGACGCCCCCTCATTCGTGTGCCAATCCACTCACTCACCTGAATCTCCTAGGAGCCTGCTCTGTGCTGGGCAGACCCTATGCTACGTACCAGGACATGAGGGTCAGTGAAAAGGACAGGGACCCGCCTTCATGATGCTTACAGTCCACTGGAGAATGGACACTGACTCAGGAATCGCCAGATGCCGACTGACTCCTGTCTCCCCGACACACTTAGCTGTGCACGTGACTTAGGGACCAACAGCAGGAGACCAAAAAGCAAGACACAATAAATAATGTGCTGAACGTGGGAGCCCACGTTGGTTGACCGAGAACGATGAGCTTATCTTTGGTTTGTGAGACAGTCATGACCTCAGGATGAGAAAATGCTCCCAAGAGTATATATATTAAATGCTCAGCAGAACCCCGGTAACCCAGCTGATACTGAAGAGATGCTTTCTTCCCTTCCAGAAGGCACTTCATACCTGATCAGGCCTCACGAGTGCCTCGCCAGGTAGAATCTGCTCTGCTAAACAGTAGTAACCATGTTGAACAGGGGTTCAGCTTGGACCAACAGTCGACATGCTTTGATCCCTAGGCCAGATCTGGCCCACCACCTGTTTTGTAAATAAAGTTTTATTGGAACACTCATTTGTTCCTCTATGGTCATGGCCACTTTCTGGATGCATCCACCAGGCTGAGCAGCTGCATCGGAGATAGAATGGGCCTGCAAAGCCTGAACTGTTTACTCCCTGGCCTTGGACAGAAAGAATTTGTCTGTCTATCCCTATCTAACTTGGGGGGGTCTTAACTTGAGACTGTTCGACAAACTTAGGACAGTGATCTGAGAGCACCCTGAAATTACAGCCCAAATTTCCATTTTGCAAGTAAACATTCCACTCCTTCTGTATTATTTCTCAGACAGGTGCTTCGCTCCAAATGTCACACCAGTGCCCTGGTGGGAGGGCTCTAGGCATGGGGCTCAGGCTCTGTCCAGTCCAAGAACTTTAATAATGACAGTGTGATGACACAGCAAAAGCACGGAGGACAGACAGACCTTGCCTGGGGCAATCACTCGTGCTAAGCAACTCTAGACAGAGCACTGGAAGGATATAAACACCTCATCCCTTTCCTAGAAGGCTAGTGGAGAGGACTGACCACAGTGACGTGTCACATCTCCTCCTGGGGCGTCACCAGAAGAGTGCGTTCAGTGGTTCCCAACCGCAGAGGCAAGGACATTTGGACAGATTCAGGACTAACATCTCTTTAACTGCCCAACAACAGACCAGGCTGGTTTCTAAGGCAGGTGCAGCCCCCCACTTGGGGCCAGCCCCCACGGCTCTTCCTGGCCCCCAGTCCAATGAGAAAATGACTGTCAGCCTAGCTGTGAGGTAGGACAGGCTGCTCTGTCCCATCCCTCGCCTGGCAGTTTCAAGCACACCGGAGCACCACTGGTCCCTCCTCTCTCTCCCTCTTGCCCTCCTGGTACTTCATGGAGTTTTTTTGCTTGTTTGGCACTCAGACAGCAACTTCTACAGCCACCTGACTCAGTCTTGGCTATGGAGGTACACTTTATAAGGTGGGGTGCTTCCCATCTGTGCTGGGGTGCAGGGCACACAGAGCACCTTCTTTGCGAGGTGGGGAGCCTTGAAACTGACTCCCCCACACCTCAGAGAGTCCATGAGCAGTGGCCGACAGACAAGGGCTAGTTGGGACTGTCTAGCCCCCTGCTGCCAGCCGCGACCAATGGTAGGACATAAGGAAGCATCCAGAGTCCTCCAGAGGATCGGGCTCACATCTCCTAGACTCTCCCTCAGCTTCCTCCGCTTCCCCGTCCTGCCCTCCAGTTCCCACTGGGCACATGTCCTTTAAGAACCCTTGTCTCTGGCTCGGAGGGCAGGTTCCATGGCAGGAACCCCAGACATCAAGTCACCAAGGTGTGGAAACGCCCTGGCCTGCCTTCTCAAGCGTCAGATTGATGACATCACTGCCCAGCGAGATTCGTGTGTTCCAGATTCCTGTGTTCCAGATTCCTTCCCAGAATCCCCCTTCCCTAGTTCTCCAGCCAGGGCCTGGGTCCCGTTTAAAGGTCCCTGTTGGCTTAAGCCATGAATGACTTTTGTCCAGGTTGCGAACACCAAGGGCTGGTGACACAGATGAGAAAAATCAGTATTGCTTTGTTGTCTTTATTTTAAAAAAATCAAGAATGTCTGAAATGTCAGTGGCTTTGGGAAAAAAACCCATAGTATTAAAGAGGGGGAAAAAAAAAAAAACCATGCTAATGGTCCATGGCCACACTCTGATATATATAAAACCTGTGACTACTTACATTTAAATTAATTAAAATAAAATTAATTAAAAATCCAATAGCCACACGTGCCTAATGGCTACCACATCGGACAGCACAGACATAGATCACTTCCATCATGGCTGGAAGTTCCTAGGTTGGCGCTGGTCCAGGGCGATGAGAGAACTGCTTGGCTTTCTTTTCCAAAAAGGCAGTAAGAGTCGTTTCGAGCCCCTTTAACGGCAGTTTCCAGAGCACCTTCTTCTTACACTCATTTTTTTAAAAAGATTTATTTATTTATTTGAGGGGTGGAGGGGCACAGGGAGGCGGAATCTCAAGGGTTCTGAGCACGGAGGGCGGAGCCAGACGATGCGGGGGCGGGCAGGGGGGCCAATCCCCTGATCCTGTGATCGTGACCTGAGCTGAAACCAAGAGTCGGAGGCTTGACCAACTGTGCCACCCAGGCACCCCTCTTCCATTCGTTTATTCCCAGATCCCCTCCTGTGGACATAGGCAAGGTGGGGATTATTACCATTTCATAGGTAAGGTCACTGAGGATTCCTAAGGGCCAAAGAGGCCAAGTGACAGAACTGCTAAAAAAGTAGGTCAAAGCTTCCAAAGCCGCTGCTGGGACAGTCCCCAAGTGTGTGGGGACAGATTCTAGTGCCACACTTGGCACACACGCTCACTCCTTTGACAGCCGCCAGGCCTGGGAACTGGGCGGACCCTTCTTGAGCAGATAACAAAGCGGAAGGCCAGGGCGGGCTGTACCCCTGGGGATCAGTGGTGTGGCATTGCCGTAAAATGGGGCCAAGTCTGTGGCTGAGAGACCCCGCGGCCACACTATCCCCGGACAACGTCTGGGACGCTGGCCTGGCCAAGGGACAGGGCGTGCTGAGCGAGACTGGGCAGAAGGTCCCAACTTGGCAACAAGCTCCTGGCTGGGAATTTCCTCCTCTTTCTGGCCACGTGGCTCACTCTAAGAGTCAGGCCACCTGGCTCCTGGCACCGTCTTGGAAAGCCTTTGAACTTTTGCAAACTTTTGCAAACTTCATCAATCTGGACCTCAAATGCCGATCGGCCAAACAAAAGAGCCGACCTTAGCCTAGAGCAGTGGGGTCCCTCAGCCGGGGCACCACTAACCCTTAGGGCTGGATTGTGGCTGCCGTGGGCTATGGCAGGTTTAGCCCCATTCCTGGCCTCCAACTGTCAGATGCCAGGAGTTCCCCTCTCCCAACTGTGATGCCCACATGTTTCCCGGGGCAACACAATCTCCTCGTTAGAACTGGGGGGGCCTAGGGGCGCCTGGGTGGCTCAGTGGGTTAAGCCACTGCCTTCGGCTCAGGTCATGATCTCAGAGTCCTGGGATCGAGTCCCGCATCGGGCTCTCTGCTCAGCAGAGAGCCTGCTTCCCTCTCTCTCTCTGCCTGCCTCTCCATCTACTTGTGATTTCTCTCTGTCAAATAAATAAATAAAATCTTTAAAAAAAAAAAAAAAAAAAGAACTGGGGGGTGCTTAGAAGGTCTCCAGGACTCTCCCTGGCTCTTACACTAGTGAAAGCTCAGAAACTGGTGTGGAGATGCATGCCTCCCCAGGGACACGGCCAGCAGCGCAGACCTGACTCAGCTTCCCAGAGTGCACCTTGCTGAGCCCAGCCCGCAATGCGAGGGGTTAAGCTCGATGGCCTTCCAGTGGGAACCCAGAATTCCGAGCCAGCTGCCTCCACGATGACCTCCCTCTATGCAGAGTCTCCACAGTGGAACAGCCTGGAACAGGGTCCAAAAAGAGTCAAATGCCTTATTTTCCAAGGCATCCGTAATTCTCTCTGCCAAGACAGGAGACAATGTGCCTCTGCCACCCACAGGCCAGTTCATTCTAGATCTGAGAACAAGGAGCCCATTTATTCTCGAGAGGGGCAGGGGCCAGGCCACCGTATCTTCCAGGAAATGGTGGCCTTTGGCCTGGGTGGCTGGCAAGGGTGTCACAGAAACTTGGGAGCTGAGAACAGCCGCTGCTCAGTTGTCCTGTTTTCTCCGGTGGAAGAAGGGACCACACACCAGAGATGCTCCTCCCTGACCCGCCTGGCAGAACTTTGTCATCGCTCCCGGGGGGACGTCCCACCCATAGGGGTCCTTCTCAAAGGCCAATGGAACCTAACTGGAGTGATGATCTTTCCTCTTGTCCCTTAATACACGGAAAGCACTTGGGAGTACGGATCCTTTGACCCGTCCCCAAATCCGAAGGTAGGATGCCAATCACCACGATGCATTTAAGGCCACAGTGTGAACATGCAACATCTTTGCCATCATAAAAAAGATGCAAGATCTCGCCACCTACGCGCTCAGGCCACTGTCCCCCGTGTCCATGCAAACGTCTGGCCTGAGCCTGCCGGGCTGTTTCTGAGCTTTCACTAGTGTCTGTTATTCGTCATCTGGGCTCAGATTAGCAATTGGCTAAGGTTTTAGGAAACTGTACAGAGGGGCGCCTGGGTGGCTCAGTGGGTTAAAGCCTCTGCCTTTGGCTCAGGTCATGATCCCAGGGTCCTGGGATCGAGCCCCGCATCAGGCTCCCTGCTCAGTGGGGAGCCTGCTTCCCGCCCCCACCCCGTCTGCCTCTCCGCCGGCTTGTGATCTTTGTCTGTCAAATAAATAAATAAATAAATAATCTTAAAAAAGAAAGAAAGAAAACTGTATAGAGGAATATCTTTATCCTTTCAAAATATTTCAAGGAGCTTACTAAGAATATAACGGTAATAAGAGCAGCCTCGCCCTTGCTAAGTACCCGTTCAGCCACACTGCATGGGTGTCTACTACCTGATTTAAGTCTCCTGATCCATCAGGAGATGTGGGTGTCACTGTCCCCATGAACAGAAGTGGGGACACATCCTGTGACGAAAAATCAACAGAGACCCCAGCATTCCAGGACATCTGATGCCCAAGTCCACCCTCCTATCATATCTGATTGCAAATCTGGCAGAGACCAGACTTTTCCGGCAGAGCACCTCAGTCCGGCCGGAAGAACAGATTTTAACATTGCCTGGAGAAGCTGTGACCTCTGACCTGTGGCCTCCATGACGGTGCCCCCAGTTGTACTCCCAGGCTTCTTCAGCCCCTTACTTTCTCCTCTTGAGGGCAGAGGGCAGGACTTAGTCCACGAAAGAGTTTCGGGGGAGACCTAGGAGTGCAAAGTTTGCTTCAAAGTAAACCCGAAAGGTAGTTTGCCACCCAAAGTAATTTCGCAGCAAAACCTGAGCAGTGAGGAAGCAGGGCCTTTTGATGGTCTCGATGGGATCTGGTTTCCTTTTTATCCACAATATATAAGTGATGCTGCTTTTCCAAAATCGGAAGCATTTGAAAAATGCCAGTTTGTAGGAATGAGAAGCAGACATTTGCTCATCACCCCAGGAGTGATAAGAAAGGGACGTAAAATTCCCCACAAGGGAGAAATTATCTCCCTTGTGGGGAATTTTACGTCCCTTTCTTCTTAGGAAGAAACTTTTTTTATCACCAACAGGATAAATTCTCCCCTCCCTAGTTCCTTGTAGTCATGAGCTCCCTGGACATATTGTTCTAAAATCCAATGGACATAGAACATCTCGAGATCCTTGCCACTGCTGTCTACTCTTTATTTTTCCTGACAGCTGGCCAGACAGGTCACCGTAATCGACCGTCCCTTCATCTTTCTTTGACAGCGACATTAATGGGGCCTTGGAGGTGAGGACCGTCTCACACAGACAGGGTGACGTCTTAAAAGCTCTTCCAATTCTGGGGAATCTTCTGAACCATAAAATATGATCGATAACCCTGAAGGTTCTCGAGACTTGCAGAAATTGGTCAGTGACGGGAAGGGAGGCCCAGGGGTTAGCTCGGGGACCCAGGTCCTCTCCCCAGAAGCCACCACGACTGAAACCAATGTCTGATGTTTCCTTTGAGAGAGGGGACCTACATGTATGTTTATGTATTCCAAGTGAGAACCTTTCCAATCCGCCCCCCAGCAGAATTCATATGTTGAAACCCAACCCCTAAACTGATGAGGAAGTGGGGTCTTTGAGAGGTGTTTAGGTCATGAGGGTGGGGCTCCCGTGAATGCGATTAGTGACCTCATAAAAGAGACTTCAGAGAGATCTCTCCCCGTGCCGTGTGAGCGAGAAGGGAACATCCGTGAAGCAGGAAAGGGGGCCCCTCGTCAGATACCAAATCTGCCTGGGCCTTGGTCTTGGACTTCCCAGCCTCCAGATGTGTGAGAATTAAATTTCTGTTGTTTATAAGCCCCCCAGTCGAAGACATTTTGTTATAGCGACGCTCCTAGACCAAGACCAGCACTTGCCCCCCACACATATCGGGGCTACTGTCGTTGGTGACATAGAATATATATTCGACTTAATATATTTTGGCATCGGTATGAACGGAGCTGTCTTTTTTCCCTTTTCTTTCTTATTTTTTTTAAAGAGCAGAATGGAGTGCCACTGTACGCCCTGTTTATCCAACCAGCTCAGGAGACACTGCTCTTCAAATGCAGAGACCTCGACTTTGGCTTTGTCATTTCTAAACCCAAAAGGGAGTTTGCTGCCCTAAGTAATTTGGGAGCAAAACCTGAGCAGCGAGGATGCAGGGCTGTTTGATGGTTTCCATGGGATTTGGTCTCCTTTTTATCCACAATATATATGTGATGCTGCTTTTCCAAAATCGGAAGCAATTGAAAAATGCCAATTTGCAGGGATGAGAAGCGGACACTTTGCTGCAGGTTTCTTGGGGGCCACCCAAGGAAGGGAGCACCCAGCAAAGCAGACCGGCACCCGGTCTCCTCCCCTGCCCCCAAAGGCCACGGTCTCAGCTCCTCCCCTCCTGGACCCGACCCAGCCCCGGACTCCCCCTGTCACCTTGAGGAACACCACTCGGCGCCTGGCTCAGCCTTCCCTTTCAACAACATTTCAAGATGCTGATTCTTAAAAGAGAATACAGGAATCAGGATTTTCAAAATGGGAGGGATCTTTGATGGTTAAATATCGTTTCTTTCTTTTTCTTTTCAGACCCTGGTTGTGGCCTCGGCCCACTGGCATGTATCCACGATAGCTGCCGTTCCCATATGGCTGGCAGGGGGCAGGCAGTGACCCGGAGAAGGGATCAGCTTTAATCTAGCTCGTGGGGAATAAAGGAGGAAAAGCAAGCTGTCATCTAGAAAAATGGGAGGAAAAGCGCATGCAGTGTTCTTAGGCCCTAAAGTTGCACTTGGCCTTGACCTGGCCGACCTTAGCTTCTTAGCTGAGGGTAGCGGGGGCAAAGGTCCTGCAGCTGCGGGGCCCCTGGCCCCCGTCTCTAGCTGTCCTCTTTCCGCAGAAGCTCTCTCCAGTCCCCTGGCTTCAAAGCCAGATGCCAAGAGCTCCCATATTTACAGCATCAGCTGCTGATTCGGACATTCAGCTGTGACTCAGTGTCTCCACCTGCACCGCCGACCTCCTCTCAACCTCCTCCCCTCGCAGTCGTCCATGTACCTGGTGGCTCAACGCAGAGACGAGGGGCGTCCTTCCTGGCAACCTCCCTCACTGGCCCCTCCGGCCAAGCCAATGTGACTTGTCTGTTCTGCCTTCGGATTTGGTTTCTGCCCCCCCGCCCACTGCCCTGTCCCTTCCTCCCCCGTCACCCACACCCTCCCCTGGACAAGAGCCTCCTAGCTGCGCCCTCCCTGCTCCCACACCATTCTCCGAACAGCCGCCAGAAAGTTCCCTGGAAAATGTAAATCAGATCATATGACACTCCTGCTCGACCCCCTTCACCGGTGTCTTACCAAATGTAGAATAAAATCCAATCTTTTTTCACCATGGTCTTTGCTAAACTTCACACTCCATTTTGGCCAGTTCCAACCCTTGTAGGGAAGAATCTAGAAACTTCCCAGGCGGGGACAGAGCTGCCACTTAGTGGGATGCCTTCCAAGGGGAGGATGGATAAGTTGTGGGATGTGTGTTAGAAAGGAAGAAAGAAAAAAAAAAAAACAAGCAAGACGGGAATTAGCCGTCTTTCTCAGTGCCTGTGCCTCGGTGGCGGGAACACTTTATAAACGTCAGCCTGGGCTCGTGCTCCTGCTGGGCTTCCGTGGAAGAGGAGCGGCTTGGGGGACAAGGCAGAGCCGGCTAATCCCACAGGGCTTTACGTGGCCGGCGGAAAACATCTTAGAGTTGAGTAAGGAGATAAACTGCCTTGCTGGGTATAAGGTCCTGAATGTTCTCAGAGATGAGACTTAAATCCTTTGTGTATTTCTGACTGTGCTGGAATGCAGGGTTCCAGCCTGGAGGTGGGGGAGGGGTGGGGGAGCAGGGAGCAGTGGGGCTCTGTAAACCAACCCCTCCGTGACCCAACTTCCTCTTCTGTAGGGCACATTGGGGCGCCGGGCTCTGGCTTGGTGGGAGCAGGAATTCAGCAGAAATGGGACAAAGAGGGAATGAAAGGAACCAGAGGGGAGAGAAGCAGACATTGTGAAAGCAGGAAGATGAAATGTGGTAGGTCTTCAGAGCGGTGGATGGGGCTGTAGCGGGGCCAAGCATCTGAGAGCACACCTGGATACTGCAGTATCCGGGCTCTCCTCACATCTAAGATGATGTGAAGTAGCTGCTACCGCCCCCTCCACCCCGCAGGTCACTGGCACAGTCAGGGGTCAGTGACTCACTGACATGGAGGCATCAACAGCTACCCCTCGCCTCAATCCAGTGCTCCCTATGGGTTCTCCTGAAGCTAGCTTCCAGCTGAAGTCATACCCTTGCCAGACTCCTTCCCCTTTCTTGTCTTGCTTCCTTCACTTCCCTTCCACTTCCTGCTGAAAGCACTCCTTCTATAATAACACACACCTGAATCCTTGCCTCAGGCTCTGCTTCCACGGCACTGGATCTAAGACAGCATGACTAGGGAAAATCAGGAAGAACATGAAGTCTGTCAAGATATAGCCCAATAAAGCACCTGACCTCATAAGACTATGTGTAAAAGTTCAATTCCACATTACAGCATTCAAAAGCATTGAGCAGAATAAGAGCCCTGTCCTCCAGCCACCCAGAGTCAACAGCCATGACTGTAGTCCTTGGGTCAATTCAACACACCCAAACTTACTGAGTGTTCTGTGAGCAAGAGATCATGGTGTAGGCGCCCTGGGGTGGACACAGGAATGGAGTGGACTCATTCTCTGACTCCCTGGGGCCTGCAAATTAGTGGGTCCCCAAAGATGACTAGTGATTCTCTGATGAAAAGCACGAGCCCTCTGAGGACTGGACCAGGTCTTAGATATTTGGCTTTTCTGTTGCTGGCAAGATGCCTTATAAATGAATGTGGACTAGCCCAACATCATGCAAGAGTGAAAGAGAATCATCCAAAGACACAGTAACGGTCTTCCACAGTAACAAGGTGGGTCACTGAGTTTTCCAAAAATGGAGAGAATCTGCTCTCCTTGGGACAACAGGTTAGGCTTTGAACCTTGGCTGGTTCGAAACAAGGCTTAATGGCTAAGCAGACTCTCAGCAGGGTCTCTATCAGCAGAAAGGGGAGGGTCTTCATGGCGTAAAACCATCCCTCGCAGGACACTCATCACCCCCGGACCCCTGTTACAGTAAGCACCCCCCCCCAGTCACTATGGCAACAGAATATGAATACCCCCACATTTCCAAATGCAGCTGTTTTTACCCTGATCCGGAAACACAGGTAGGATAAGTCAGCTTAAGGCAAGCCAGGGAAAGACTGTGTGAACCAGACAGACAACAAACGTACGTAACAGCTCCGTGACCTCAAGTCTTCTTGAGCACGGCCTGCCTTCATCCTTTCCTCCTGTTTCCCTGCCTGCGTGTGTGTGTGTCTGTGTGTGTGTGTGTGTGTGTGGCAGGATATTCATCTGACCTTGGAGAAGTATGAACCTGGAGGCTGAGAGAAAAGGTTTGAAGGGGGGGAGGAGGAGAAGGAAGGAAAACACCCCCTGTGTACTCAAGGTAACTTCCATTTCCAGCACCGAGTTTAGAGTCTCTCTCTTTTTTTTTTTTTTTTGTCAGAGATTTTATTTATTTATTTGACAGAGAGAGATCACAAGTAGGCAGAGAGGCAGGCAGAGAGAGAGAGGGGGGGGGGAAGTAGGCTGCCTGCTGAGCAGAGAGCCCGAGGTGGGGCTCGATCCCAGGACCCTGAGATCATGACCTGAGCCGAAGGCAGCGGCCCGACCCACTGAGCCAGCCAGGCGCCCCCGAGTTTAGAGTCTCTTAAACCCAGTCATTCTCCTGGTGGAGTGGATGGAATAGGAAGGAAAGGAGCTGCTCTGCCCCTCAACAGCCCAACAGGCCAACCGCAGCCCCATTCCTAATCTCAAGCTCCACACGTCAGGGAGGGGAGGCCTTCCTGGAGAAGGAGCGACCAAGAAGAAGGACTCGGGGTCATCACCCCGCTCTGAGGTCGGCAGAGGTCGGCAGAGGCCCCAGTGTGAACACATGGTCTGGAAGCTTCCCAGAGAGGTTGGTCCAAGACACCTTGAACTTCTACTGATCAGTGTTCCTTCTCCAGAGGCCAAAGGGTGAAGGGCAGCACAGAGGCCACTGAGAAGTCATGACCAGTCTTGATAAGCTGCAGGCAGGCCCACGCTGCAGGACAAACAGACACCATCCCCCTGTGCAGCCTAACCATATTCAGAGAGAGAAACGGGGCAGAGAGGCAGCCTAAGTCAATCCCCATCAACTGATCTGTGAAGGGGAACAAAGCAAGACCAATATCTTGGTACCATCTTGGAAAGAGATGGTTGCCACAGCCAGGAACCCGACAGGCACACAGGTGTGCCGTGGACCCCACCTCCTTCCCCTCTCTGTAAGATTAATGGTCCGCAAACACCACCTAGGTTGCTTGATTTAGCTGCTCAAAAACCTTCGGCTCCTCTAGAATAACATCCAAACTCCTCGGGCCACCGACCCTGAGACACTTCCACTCCCATCACCCTCCCTGGTACCCTACACTCCTGAAAAGGAGAATCACAGGTTCCCAGAACGTCTGAGACCTTTCTGACGCCCCGCCTTTGCTCAGGCCATTCCTTCCCCTTGGAGCACCTCTCCCATCCACCTTTCTATCCTTCCCTGCATCTGCCTTTCCAAATCCTAACTGCTCTCTGAGACAGTTCAATGCCACCTCCTCCAGGCAGTCATCCCTGATGGCTCAGGGCTCGCGGTCTCTGTCCTTCTGGAGCACTTTGTACCCGTGGCCCTCTGTGCTGGGTGACCACTTCCCATTTCCCCTCCCCTGAGCAGCGAGCTCAACCAGGGCCTGGAGAAGTTCTTACTCATCTCTGGGTTGCACGAGCCAGAGCCCAGAACATGGGAGGCGCTCAGTTCCCACTAGCCGGGTAAATCAGAGTCCTTGCTCTGCAGATGATCCCAGGGCTACCAAACTCTTGGCAGACACTGCTTGGCAGCAGCTCATCCTCGGACCTCCTCCCTGAGACGCCTTCCTTTCCATCCCTAACCTCCCCCGGCCCATCCTGCTGGCTCTCCACTGTCCCAGTCTGGGCCCCTGTTTTCTATGATCTGGACAACTGCTGTAGCTTCCTGATTCATCTTCCCCACAAACCTCTTGCTGCTCCAACCCATTCTCCTCTCAGCCGCCAATGACTGTCTTAAAAACTAAATCCTTTTGTGCACCTCTGTGGCCCAAGCCTCTTCAATGGCACTCTGGGAGGGAAAAATCCAGCTCTGTACTATGGGAAGTGTAGTTTATAAGGCCCCGAGTGATTTCACACTACCCTCCCCAGGCTCCCCCTTGATCACTGTGCCCAGCCCAGCTGTCCAACCACAGGACCTTTGCATGTACTGTACTTCCACATGGCGTGCCCTCCCCAGTCTGCGTAAGGTGCCTCCTTCAAGTATCAGGCGGCCTGAAAGGCCTTCGTTGGCCATGCTGTCCAAGGTGGAGCCCCCCTGTAGCCTCCATTTCTTCCTGGAACCACTGGTACAGCTCATATCCCCAGCTCCTGCCACAGCATCTGGCCCAGAGTCAATGTTCAGCAGGTGTTTGCTGAATGAATGAATAAGTGAGTGAGTGAGCGAATGGTCCTCTTGACCACCTGCAGTGGTTTCCCTCTGGGCATCCCGATTCTAGTTTCATTTGCTTCTTGACTAAGAAAGTTAGGAGAATTTGGGTTGTAAACTTTTTTTTTGTAGGCTCCATGCCCAGCATGGAGTCTGATCTAAGACTTAACTCATGACCTTGAGATCAAGACCTGAGCTGAGATCAAGAGTCAGATGCTTCACCCACTGAGCCCCCCAAGCGCCGTCGTGTTGTGATTTTTTTTTTTTTTTTTTTAGCAGAAACCAAGAATGGCTTCTTACATCTGAGTATACATACGTAGCCTCTTTATGGGTCTGTTCATTTGTCAGCATTGACTGACTTTATAGGGAAACGTCCCCTGTGTTTCCGACAGACCTCGACTCTCTCCCGGTAGCCACAGGAACAGCCTCCCAGGATGGTCCCTCCATGATGTGCCTCTGTCCTGGGCCGTCCCTGCATGCCAGGATGGAGGCAGTTCTGGGAATACCAGCCCCGGGGCCTGTGAGGGCAGACGCGGAGCCGACCCAGGCCACACGGCCCGGTCCCAGCACGCACGACAGCCTCTGGGGCCTCTGGGCTGCCCACCTGCCGGCTCTAGGTGGCAGGTCCCCCTCCCCCACCCAGCAGGTGCGGAATCCATGTCTCCTTTTAATTATACCAACACCAGGCCCCACGCAAGGCCGCTTCATCAGAACCCTGCAGGGATCAGAGTTGTCAGCCAGGGGCTGTCTGGGACATGAGGCCACATGGCTGTCCACCATCCCTGGGGCCACTCCAGGGAAGACGCCACAGCTGCTGCTCGCCTTGGAGCGATGGCAGGGTCCCGCCTCCCCCCTCAGACTG